>NC_133413.1:68885500-70246500 GCF_049350105.2 Macaca mulatta
GCTAAATTGTAAAGACCATCGACACTATGAAGAAATTGCATCAATTAATGGGTAAAATAACCAACTAACGTCATAATGAAAGGATCAAACTCAAACATAACAATATTAACCTTAAATGTAAATGGGCTAAATGCCCCAATCAAAAGACAAAGACTGACAAATTAGATAAAGAGTGAAGACCAATTGGTGTGCTGTATTCAGGAAATCCATTTCATGTGCAAAGACATGCATACGCTCAAAATAAAGGGATGGAAGAAGTTCTACCAAGCAAATCAAAAGCAAAAGAAGCAGGGGTTGCAATCCTAGTCTCTGATAAAACAGACTTTAAACCAACAAAGATCAAAAGAGACAAAGAAGGCCACTACATAATGGTAAAGGGATCAATTCAACAAGAAGAGCTAACTGTCCTAAATATATATGTAGCCAATACAGAAGCACCCAGATTCATAAAGCAAATCCTTAGAGACCTAAAAAGAGAGTTAGACTCCCATACAATAATAATGGGAGACTTTAAAACCCCACTGTCAATATTAGACAGATCAAGGAGATAGAAAGTTAACAAGGATATCCAGGACTAGAACTCAGCTCTGGACCAAGCAGACCTAATAGACACCTACAGAACTTGTATATTTAGAATACCCCATTGTCTCAGCCCAAAATCTCCTTAAGCTGATAAGCAACTTCAGCAAAGTCTCAGGATACAATATCAATGTGCAAAAATCACAAGCATTCCTATACACCAATAACAGACAAACAGAGAGCCAAATCATGAATGAACTCCCATTCACAATTGCTTCAAAGAGAATAAAATACCTAGGAATCCAACTTACAAGTGATGTGAAGGACCTCTTCAAGGAGAACTACAAAGCTCAATGAAATAAAAGAGGTCACAAACAAATGGAAGAACATTCCATGCTCATGGATAGGAAGAATCAATATTGTGAAAATGGCCATACTGCCCAAGGTGATTTATAGATTCAATGCCATCCCCATCAAGCTACCAATGACTTTCTTCACAGAATTGGAACAAATTACTTTAAAGTTCATATGGAGCCAAAAAAGAGCCTGTGTAGCCAATACAATCCTAAGCAAAAAGAATAAAGCTGGAGACATCACGCTACCTGACTTCAAACTATACTACAAGGCTACAGTAAGCAAAACAGCAAGGCACTGGTACCAAAACAGAGATATAGACCAATGGAACAGAACACAGGCCTCAGAAATAACACCACACATCTACAACCATCTGATCTTTGACAAACCTGACAAAAACAAGAAATAGGGAAAGGCTTTCCTATTTAATAAATGGTGCTGGGAAAACTGGCTAGCCATAAGTAGAAAGCTGAAACTGGATCCCTTCCTTACACCTTATACAAAAATTAATTCAAGATGGATTAAAGGCTTAAATGTTAGACCTAAAAACCATTAAAACCCTAGAAGAAAACCTAGGCAATACCATTCAGGACGTAGGCATGGGCAAGCCTTCATGACTAAAACACCAAAAGCAATGGCAACAAAAGCTAAAATTGATAAATGGGTTCTAATTAAACTAAAGAGCTTCTGCACAGCAAAGAAACTACCATCAGAGTGAACAGGCAACCTATAGAATGGGAGAAAATTTTTACAATCTACCCATCTGTCAAAGAGCTAATATCCAGAATCTACAAAGAACTTAAACAAATTTACAAGAAAAAAATCAAACAACCCCATCAAAAAGTGGGCGAAGGATATGAACAGACATTTCTCAAAAGAAGACATTTATGCAGTCAACAGACACATGAAAAAATAATCATCATCACTGGCCATCAGAGAAATGCAAATCAAAACCACCAGGAGATACCATCTCACACCAGTTAGAATGGCAATCATTAAAAAGTCAGGAAATAACAGATGCTGGAGAGGATGTGGAGAAATAGGAACACTTTTACACTGTTGGTGGGACTGTAAACTAGTTCAACCATTGTGGAAGACAGTGTGGCGATTCCTCAAGGATCTAGAACTAGAAATACCATTTGACCCAGCCATCCTATTACTGGGTATGTACCCAAAGGATTATTAATCACACTGATATAAAGACACATGCACATGTATGTTTATTGTGGCATTATTCACAATAGCAAAGACTTGGAACCAGCCCAAATGTCCATCAATGATAGACTAGATTAAGAAAATGTGATACATATACACCATGGAATACTATGCAGCCATAAAAAAGGATGAGTTCATGTCCTTTATAGGGACATGGATGCAGCTGAAAACCATCATTCTAAGCAAACTATCACAAGGACACAAAATGGAACACCGCATGTTCTCACTCGTAGGTGGGAATTGAACAATGAGAACACATGCACACAGGGTGGGGAACATCACACACCGAGGCCTGTTGTGGGGTGGGGTGATTGGGGAGGGATAGCATTAGGAGATATATCTAATGTAAATGATGAGTTAATGGGTACAGCACACCAACATGGCACATGTATACCTATGTAACAAACCTGCACGTTGTGCACATGTACCCTAGAACTTAAAGTATAAAAAAAAAAGTGTTGAAAACAATCAAAGGCAATTGAATATTGCAGCTGCCTGAAGCAGAAGATAATAGTTGGAACAAATGCAAAGTCCGACCAAGATGATAAATACTAAAAACTGGACAGAAGAAAGGGGACTTTGAAATTCTGCAACATGTTCCTGGGAATCTAGGAGGGCATACACACATATGGGTCTATGTGCACATCCCGTAAAGACCAGAAACAGTTCTATGCTCTCAAGCCAAGACACAGTTGCAAACTGCCTGCCTGAGTGTTGAGGGCATGTCCCAACACACACACAGAGTCCTTCAGCAAAGATTGGGAGAGTTATTAGTTTCAGGCAGTAAAGAACATCTCTGTCTACTCATTAGCTGACAAATAAGCAAACCAAGCAGAGACTTCAGTGGCCACCGCACACTACAAAGACAATAGACTTCACAGAACTCATTCACTAAACAAATAACAACAATAAAAACAACAACAAACCACCAAAATCCTGAGAACTGGAGAGAATCTAATTCTGCAGTTGTAACATTATATTATTTAAGATAATACATTCTATAAAAAATTATTACACATATATTGTATATAAACATTACATTATTAAGATAATTTATTATATATAAAAATTATTCAACAAAAGATTATAAAATTGGCAAAGAAATAGGAAATTATGGCCCATACACCAGAGAAAATAAAAGTCAATAGAAGCTATCCATGAGAAAGCACAGAGATAGCATAGAGACAAAGTCTTTCAATCAGCTATTTAAACATACATTCAAAGAACTACAGCAAATAATGCCTGGAGAAATAAGGGGAAGTATGAGACCAAAGTCTTACCACATAGAGAATATCAGTAAAGAGAGAAATCATAAAAAAAAGAATCAAATAGAAATTCTGTAGTTGAGAAGTGCAAAAACTGAAATAAAAAATTCACTAGAGCATTTTAATAGAAGATTTCACTGCCAGAAGAAAGAATCAATAAATTTCAAGATAGTTCCATTGAGATCATTCATCCCAAGGAACAGAAAGGAAAAAGACTGATGAAAAAGAAACAGAGCCACAGAGAACTGCAAAGCACCTTCAAGCATCCCAGCATATGCATAATGCGAGTCTCAGAAGTATAGAGGATAGAGAATGTGGTAGAAATAATGTTTTAAGATATAATGACAAAGACCTTTTCAAATTTGATGAAAATAGCAATCTACACATCTAGAAACTCAATAACTCCCAATAATAAGAGCAAAATGATCCACATGAAGACATATAAATCAAATGTTGACTTCAATACCCTACATTCCATAATGAACAGAATAACCTTACAGATGATCAATGAGGAAACAGGGAACTTGAACAACACTATAAACCAACAAAATACAGAAGAGCACTCCACCCAACAACAGAAGAATGCACGTTTCTCAAGTGCACACAAAGCTTTCTTCAGGGTATGAAGCAATTTTCAGTAAATTTAAGAAGATTGAAATCATCAAAAATATCTTCTCTGACTACAATAGAATGAAGCTAGAAATCAATAAAATAATGAAAACTGAAAAATGCACAAATATATGATATTAAACAAATCACTCTTGACCAAAGGATCAAAAAGAAATCAGACAGAAAATCAGAAAATACTTAGAGACAAATAAAAATAAAAATACATGATACCAAAATGTATGTGAAGCAATGAAAGCAGTGCTCAGAGAAAAATGTATATTTAAACGTATACATTAACGAAAAATAAAAATCTCAAATCAATAGCCTAACTTTACACCATAAAGAAATAGTAAATGAAGAACAAAGTAAACCCAAAGCTAGCAGAAAGAAGTAAATATTAAAGACTAGGTGGAGATAAACAGAACAGAGAGTAGAAGAAAATAGTATCCACAAAACAGAAAGTTAGTTTTCTGAAAAGATCAACAAAATTGTCCACCTGTAGCTAACCTGATCAAGCAAAAAAGAGAGAAGACTCAAACTATAAAAATCCTTAATGAAAGAGGGAATATCACTACTGACCTTACAGAAACAAAAAGGATAGCCTAAGGGAATACTATAAATAATTGTGTATCAACGAATTAGACACCCTACATTAAAAACGGACAAATACCTCGAAAGATACAAACTAAATATTTGGTAGAGTTCACCAGTGAAGCTATCTAGTCTTTAGCTTTTTTTGTAGGAAGTTTTAAATGATCAATTCAATCTCTACTTGTTATAAGTCTATTTATATTTTTTGTGATTTAAGTAAACTTCTGTAAAGAGGAATTAACATCAATTATTGACAAAATCTTTCCAAAAATAGAAAAGGAAGAAACATTTTCCATCTTATTTATTCTGATAGCAAAAGGAGACAAATACAGCACCAGAAAAGAAAACTGCAGGCCAATATCCCTAATGAACATAAACACAAAAATCCTCAAAAAATAGCAAACAAAACAAAACAAAAAACCCCTAACAACAGTATATAAAAATAATAATACAACATGACCAATTGAGATTTACCCCAGGAAGGTAAGTAAAGTTGAGTCACTTAATCAGTATAATACATCACATTGGCAGAATAAAGAACAATATCCACACAATCAACTCAATAGGTAAGAAAAACACATTTTAAAAAATCCACATCCTTCATGAGAAAAATATTCAACTAGAATTGCAGGGAACTTCTTCGACTTGATAAGGGGCATCAGTGAAAAACACACAGCTAACATAATGCTTGTTAGTGAAAAGACTGAAAGTGTTTCCCTAAGATCAGGACCACCAAGAATGTCTACTTGTACTACTTCTTTTCAGCATTACTGGAAGTTCTAGCCAGGGTAATTAGGCAGGAAAAAGAAAAATAATGCATCCAGGTTGTTAAAGAAGTAAAACTACCTTGATTTTTAGATGACTTGATTTTGTATTTAGAAAATCCCATGAATCCACAAAAAAAAAAACATTAGAGCTATGAAACAAACTTAGCAAGATTGCAGCATACAAGATAAGTATACAAAATTAATTGTATTTCTATATACTAATGATGAGCAATCTGAAAATGACATTAAAACAATTTCATTTATACTGGCATTGAAAATAATGAAATATTTAGGGATTAATTTAACAAAAGAAGTCAATTTTTATATTGAAAACCTTTAGACAACATTAAAATATATTAAGAAATATCTTAATAAGTGAAAATGCATCTGCATACATGTGTTGGGAGAGTTAATATTGTTAAAATGCAATACTCCCCAAATTTACTTACAGATTCAACTCAATCTATATCAAAATTTCAGCTGGACTTTTTTTTTTTTTTTTTTTTTTTTTTGCAGAAATTGACAAGCTGCTCCTAGAATTCTCATGGAAATGTGAGGAACCATGAATCGCCAAAATAACCTTGAAAAAGAAGAACAAAATTGGAGGACTCACATTTCCCATTTTCAAAACTAACTACAAAGTCCTGGTAGTCAAGACACTGTGGAACTGGCACAGGATAAATGTATAAATCAATGGAATAAAAATGTAAATCAAAACAGTGATGAAATACTACCTCACACCTACTGTGATGGCTATAATAAAAAAGACAGGCAATAAAAATGTTGGTGAAGATGTGGCAATGTAAATAGTGCACCACTTTGGAAAACAGTCTGGCAGTTGCTCATATGGTTAAATATAGAGTTACCATATTGTCTAACAACTTCTTTCCTAGGTATATACCCAAGAGAATTGAAAATATATGTCCATACTAACACTTGTACATGAGTCTTCAAGCAGCAGAATTTTTAAATAATATCCAGAAACGAAATAACCAAGCAAGGTGAAATGTTTATCAACTGATGAATGGAAAAACAAAAATGTGGCTTATCCACATAATGTAATATAAAATGTAGCACATCCATATGATGTAAAATAAATATAGTTCAGCCATAAAAAAGGAATGAGGTACTGATTCATGCTACAGTACAAATGAACTTGGAAAACATTATGCTAAGGGAATGAAACCAGAAACAGGAGACCACATACTGTATGATTCTATTTATAGGAATGTCCAGAAAAGGCAAATCCATAGAAGCAGAAAGAAGACCCCTAGTTGCCAGCGGCTGAGGGAAAAAGGGAATATGCAGTAATTACTAGTGGGTGTGTTTATTTTGAGAATAATGAAAATGTTCTGGAATTAGTGGTAATTATTGCACAACTTTATGAATACACTAAAAATCACAAAAGTATACATGGTGAAGAGATGAGTTTTATGGTAAGAGTAATTTTTAAAAGAAAATTCAAAGAAACTATCTTGGGCTCTTCAGTTAAATGATCTGAGGCAAATTTTTTTGTTTGTTTCTTTTTTTGTTTTTTTGTTTTTTTTGAGACAGAGTTTCTCTTGCTGCCCAGGCTGGAGTGCAATGGCACAATCTCGGCTCACTGCAACCTCCACCTCCCAGGTTTAAGAGATTCTCCTGCCTCATTCTCCCTAGTAGCTGGGATTACAGGCATGTGCCACCACGCCCAGCTAATTTTGTATTTTTAGTAGAGACAGCGTTTCTCCATGTTGGTCAGGCTGATCTCGAACTCCCGACCTCAGGTAATCCGTCTGCCTCGGCCTCCCAAAGTGCTAGGATTATAGGCATGAGCCACTGCGCCCAGCCACAAGAATTTTTTTTAAATGTATTTCTGTTCAGTGAGTGTGACGGTTAGTTTTATGTGTCATCTTGGCTGGGTCAAGGGATACACAGATAGCTGGTAAAACACCATTTCTGAATGTGTCTGTGAGGAAGTTTCTGGAAGAGATTAGCATCTGAATCAGTGGACTTAGTAAAAACCCACCCTTAGCCATGTGGGTGGGCACCACCTAATGGGCTGAGACCCTGGATAGAACAAAGAGGCAGATTAACTTTCGCTTCTGCACCAGAGACACCCATCTTTTCCTTCCCTCACACATGAGAGGTCCAGGTTTGAAGGCCTTCAGGCTCTGGGACTTATGCCCAATGGCCCCCCATTTCCTCAGGCCTTTGGCCTCAGACCGAGAGTGACACCATTGACTCTCCCGCTTCTCAGGTCTTCAGACTTGGACTGAATCACACCACCGGCTCTCCTCGTTCCCCAGCTCACAGAAGGTATATGGTGGGAATTGGCCTCCATAACCACATGAGAAAATTCCCATCCTAAATCCCCTCTGATATGTTTAGGAGTCCTGTTGGTTCTGTTTCTCTGGAGAGCCCTGAGTAATACGGTTACTATTTCTTGTTACCGTTGTCCAGAATGTTTAGAGTCCTCTTTCCTTCTTACCTAGCTTGCCTAATGACAGCCTGTATCCCTTCTGTTTTAGAATGATTGATCCTGCTCCTTGAGGCTATGGAGGATTCTCAGTGATTCCACTGGTCAAATGATGTGAGACACGGGGGAGGACCCATGAAAGCCTTCTGGTGCTAAGACATTGAACTGAATGTCTTAAGTGGTGAATAGTCTGAACAGAGAAGACGGGAACAGACTGCACAGGACAAGCTCATCCATATCGGAGGTGATGTAGAAGTGGTGACGGTTCCTCTCCTAGCCATGAAGGCTCTCACCCTAGAAGTGGATTGTGAAGTGCTCAATGAGGAGAAGGAGTGTCACATACTCACCTAGCTCTCCATCTCCCCATGTTCATAAGCAGTTGCCATCACCTAATTGTTGTAGTGCTGGGGATGCCATAACATAGATAAAACCTGCTAAGATTCTGTGAGTCAGTCCTGGGTTATCCCAGTACCCTGGAACCACAGCTGCTGGAGATGTGACCCTACCATTACAGATAAACAAACAACAAAAAATGACCTTATAGAGATTTAAGTTCCTATTACCAACTAATTACATTTCAGATTTTTATATATGGATATCTGTAATATTCTGGGGAAGAAATATAAAGACAAAACTGGCCATGTCTCCTCAGGACTCTGTGATGATCTCTGCAAGAAACAGTGCAAAGACAATTTTCATTTGCTTTAAAAATTAAATGCCTCTTTTATGAAGTATAGTTTTAAAATACTACATATTTTGTACTAATAGTACCAAAACTCATGGCAAATTTTTTTCTCTGTTTTTAAAAAATGTTTTGTGTGTATATATTTATTTGTTTTAACTTTTATTTTAGGTTCGGGGGTACATGTGAAGGTTTATTACGTAGCTAAACTCATGTCACAGGGGGTCTGTTGTACAAATTATTTTCATAATCCAGGTATTAAGGCCAGAACCCAATAGATATCTTTTCTGCTTCTCTCTCTCCTCCCACCATCCACCCTCCACCCTAAAGTAGACACTAGTGTATGTTGTTTCTTTCTTTGTGTTCATAAGTTCTTATTATTTAGTTCCCACTTGTAAGTGAGAACACGTGGTATTTGACTTTCTATTCCTGTGTTAGTTTCCTAAGAATAATAGCCTCCAATTTCATCCATGTTTCTATAAGACATGATCTTATTGTTTTTTATGGCTGCATAGTATTCCATGGTGTATATATACCACCTTTTATCCAATCTGTCATCGATGGACATTTAGGTTGATTTTATGTCTTTGCTATTATATATAGTGCTGTAATGAACATTCACATGCATGTGTTTTGTGGTGAAATTATTTATATTCCTCTAAGTATATATCTAGTAATAAGATTGCTGGGTCAAATGGTATTTCTGCTTTTAGTTCTTTGAAGAATCACCATACTGCTTTCCACAATAGTTGAACTAATTTACACTCCCACTGACAGTGTAAAAATGCTCCTTTTTCTCTGCAACCTTGCCAGCATGTGTTATTTTTTGACTTTTTAATAATAACCATTCTGACTGGTGTGAGATGCTATCTCATTATATTTTTTATTTGCATTTCTCTAATAATCAGTGATGTTGAGCTTTTTTCCATATGATTGTTAGTCTGTCTGTTTGTTTGTTTGTTTGTTTGTTTGTTTTTTGAGACGGAGTTTCCCTCTTGTTACCCAGGCTGGAGTGCAATGGTGCAATTTTGGCTCTGTGCAACCTCTGCCGCCTGGGTTCCAATGATTCTCCTGCCTCAGCCTCCTGAGTAGCTGGGATTACAGGCATGAGCCATCACACCCAGCTAATTTTGTATTTCTAGTGGAGACAGGGTTTCACCATGTTGGTCAGGCTGGTCTCAAACTCCTGACCTCAGGTTATCCACCCACCTCAGCCTCCCAAAATGCTGGGATTATAGGTGTGAGCCACTGCCCCAGCCATGTCTTCTTTTGAGAAGTGTCTTTTTATGTCCTTTGCCCACTTATTAATGGGGTTGATTGGTTTTTTTCTTGTAGATTTGTATAAGTTCCTTATAGATGCTGAATATTAGACCTTTGTCAGATGCATTGCTTGCAAATATTTTCTCCCATTCTGTAGGTTGTTTACTCTGTTGATAGTTTCTTTTGCTGTGCAGAAGCTCTTCAGGTTAATTAGATCCTACTTGTCAATGTTTGCTTTTGTTGCGATTGCTTTTGGTGTCTTTGTCATGAAATCTTTGCCTGTTCCTACATCCAGGATGGCATTGCTTAGGTTGTCGTCCAGGGTTTTTATAGTTTTAGGTTTTAACACTTAGGTTTTTAATCCATCTTGAGTTGATTGTTGTATATGGTGTAAAGAAAGGGTCCAGCTTCAATCTTCTCCATATTGCTAGCCAGTTATCTGAGCACTAGTTATTGAATAGTGAGTCTTTTCCTTATCACTTGTTTTGTCAGGTTTGTCAAAGATCAGACGTGTGTGGCCTTATTTCTGGCCTCTCTGTTCCATTGGTCTATGTGCCTGTTTTTGTACCAGTACCATGCTGTTTTGTTTGCTGTAGCCCTGTAGTATAGTTTGAGGTTGGGCAATGTGATGCCTCCAGCTTTGGTCTTTTTGCCTAGGATTGCTTTGGCTATTCAGTCTATTTTTGGGTTCCATATGAATTTTAAAATAGATTTTTCTAGTTCTGTGAAGAATGCCATTGGTAGTTTGACAGAAATAGCAGTGAATCTGTAAATTGCTTTGGGCAGTGTGGCCATTTTAATCATATTGATTTTTTTCTATCCATGAGCATGGGATGTTTTTTCATTTGTTTGTGTCTTCTCTGATTTCTTTGAGCAGTGTTTTGTAATTCTCATTATAGAGATCTTTCACCTCCCTGGTTAGCTGTATTTCTAGGTATTTTATTCTTTTCTTTTAGCAATTGTGAATGAGATTGCCTTTTTTATTTGGCTCTTGGCTTGGCTGTTGATAGTGTACAGGAATGTTAGTGATGTTCACACATTGATTTTGTAACCCAAAGCTTTGCTGAAGTTGTTTATCAACTGAAGGAGATTTTGGGCTGAGATTATGGGACGTTCTAGATATAGAATCATGTTATCTGCAGAGATAGTTTGATTTCCTGTCTTCCTATTTGAATGCCCTTTATTTCATTCTCTTGCCTGATTGTTCTGACTAGGTCTTCTATTACTATGTTGAATAGGAGTGCTGAGAAACGGTATCCTTGTCTTATGCTGGTTTTCAAGAGGAATTCTTCTAGCTTTTGCCAATTCAGTATAATGTTGCCTGTGGGTTTGTCATAGATGGCTCTTATTATTTTGAGGTATGTTTCTTCAATACCTAGTTTATTGAGAGTTTTTAGCATAAAATAGTGTTGAATTTTATTGAAAGCCCGTTTCTGTGTCTATTGAGATAATCATGTGGTTTTTGTCTTTAGTTCTGTTTAGGTGATGAGTCACATTTGTTGATTTGTATGTGTTGAACCAACCTTGCATCCCAGGGATGAAGCCTACTTGAACATAGTGAATTAACTTTTTAATGTGCTACTTGATTTGGTTTGCAAGTATTTTGTTGAAGATTTTTGTATTGATGTTCGTCAAGGATATTGGCCTGAAGTTTTCTTTTTTTGTTGTGTCTCTGCCAGGTTTTGGTATCAGGATGAGGCTGGCCTTGGAGAGTAGTCCCTCCTCCTCAATTTTTTGGAATGGTTTCAGTATGAATGGCACCAGGTCTTCTTTGCACATCTGGTAGGATTCAGCTGCAAATCCATCACATCCTGGGGTTTTCTTGGTTGGTAGGCTATTTATTATTTTTTTGGTTTGGGGGGTAGGCTATTTAGTACTGATTCAATTTCAGAGCTCATTGTTGATCTGTTCAGGGAATCACTTTCTTTCTGGTTCAGTCTTGGGAAGCTGTATATGTCCAGGAATTTATTCACCTCTTCTAGGTTTTCTAGTTTGTGTGCATAGAAATGTTCCTAGCAGTTTCTGATAGTTATTTTTATTTCTGTGGGATTAGTGTTAACATTACTTTTGTCATTTCTAATTGTGTTTATTTGGATCTTTTCTTTTTTCTTTCTTATTAGTCTAGCCAGTGGCCTCTCTTAATTTTTTCAAAAAACCAATTCCAGGATTTGTTGATCTCTTAAATGGCTTTTTGTGTCTTGGTTTCCTTCAATTCAGCTCAGATTTTGGTTACTTCTTATCTTCTGCTAGCATTGGGGTTGATTTGTTCTTGCTTCGCTAATTCTTTCCGTTGTGATGTTAGGTTGTTAATTTGAGATCTTTCTAAATTTTTGATGTGGGCATTTAGTGCTATGAATTTCCCTTTTAACACTGCGTTAGCTGTGTCCCGGAGATTCTGGTATGTTGTGTCTTTGTTCTCATTCATTGCAAGAAACGTTTTGATTGCTGCCTTAGTTTCATTATTTATCCAAAAGTCATTTAGGAGCATGTTTTTTAATTTCCATGCAATTGCATGGTTTTGAGCAATTTTCTTAGTCTCGACTTCTATTTTTTATTGCACTGTGGTCTGAGAGTGTGTTTGGTATGATTTCAGTTATTTTGCATTTGCTGAGGATTGTTTTATGTTCAATTATGTAGTTGATTTTAGAATATGTTCCCAACTTTTTAAAATACGAATTGAGAAATTAAACTGTGAAAGGGCGAAGAGCAGGACAACTTTTTTAAAACAAAATAAAATTATTTGTGCAGCCCATGCATTATTTAACATTGCTAGGTCTTTTCTTTTTTTTTTTTTTTAATTTATTTATTATTATTATACTTTAAGTTGTAGGGTACATGTGCATAACGTGCAGGTTTGTTACATATGTATACTTGTGCCATGTTGGTGTGCTGCACCCATCAACTCGTCATTTACATCAGGTATAACTCCCAATGCAATCCCTCCTCCCTCCCCCCTCTCCATGATAGGCCCCAGTGTGTGATGTTCCCCTTCCTGAGTCCAAGTGATCTCATTGTTCACTTCCCACCTATGAGTGAGAACATGCGGTGTTTGGTTTTCTGTTCTTGTGATAGTTTGCTCAGAATGATGGTTTCCAGCTGCATCCATGTCCCTACAAAGGACACAAACTCATCCTTTTTGATGGCTGCATAGTATTCCATGGTGTATATGTGCCACATTTTCTTAATCCAATCTGTCACTGATGGACATTTGGGTTGATTCCAAGTCTTTGCTATTGTGAATAGTGCTGCAATAAACATACGTGTGCATGTGTCTTTATAGCAGCATAATTTATAATCCTTTGGGTATATACCCAGTAATGGGATGGCTGGGTCATATGGTACATCTAGTTCTAGATCCTTGAGGAATCGCCATACTGTTTTCCATAATGGTTGAACTAGTTTACAATCCCACCAACAGTGTAAAAGCGTTCCTATTTCTCCACATCCTCTCCAGCACCTGTTGTTTCCTAACTTTTTAATGATCGCCATTCTAACTGGTGTGAGATGGTATCTCATTGTGGTTTTGATTTGCATTTCTCTGATGGCTAGTGATGATGAGCATTTTTTCATGTGTCTGTTGGCTGTATGAATGTCTTCTTTTGAGAAATGTCTGTTCATATCCTTTGCCCACTTTTTGATGGGGTTGTTTGTTTTTTTCTTGTAAATTTGTTTGAGTTCTTTGTAGGTTCTGGATATTAGCCCTTTGTCAGATGAGTCGATTGCAAAAATTTTCTCCCATTCTGTAGGTTGCCTGTTCACTCTGATGGTAGTTTCTTTTGCTGTGCAGAAGCTCTTTAGTTTAATTAGATCCCATTTGTCAATTTTGGCTTTTGCTGCCGTTGCTTTTGGTGTTTTAGACATGAAGTCTTTGCCCATACCTATGTCCTGAATGGTACTACCTAGGTTTTCCTCTAGGATTTTTATGGTATTAGGTCTAACATTTAAGTCTCTAATCCATCTTGAATTAATTTTCATATAAGGAGTAAGGAAAGGATCCAGTTTCAGCTTTCTACTTATGGCTAGCCAATTTTCCCAGCACCATTTATTAAATAGGGAATCCTTTCCCCATTTCTTGTTTCTCTCAGGTTTGTCAAAGATCAGATGGCTGTAGATGTGTGGTATTATTTCTGAGGACTCTGTTCTGTTCCATTGGTCTATATCTCTGTTTTGGTACCAGTACCATGCTGTTTTGGTTACTGTAGCCTTGTAGTATAGTTTGAAGTCAGGTAGCGTGATGCCTCCAGCTTTGTTCTTTTGACTTAGGATTGTCTTGGAGATGCGGGCTCTTTTTTGGTTCCATATGAACTTTAAAGCAGTTTTTTCCAATTCTGTGAAGAAACTCATTGGTAGCTTGATGGGGATGGCATTGAATCTATAAATTACCTTGGGCAGTATGGCCATTTTCACGATATTGATTCTTCCTATCCATGAGCATGGTATGTTCTTCCATTTGTTTGTGTCCTCTTTTATTTCACTGAGCAGTGGTTTGTAGTTCTCCTTGAAGAGGTCCTTTACATCCCTTGTAAGTTGGATTCCTAGGTATTTTATTCTCTTTGAAGCAATTGTGAATGGGAGTTCATTCCTGATTTGGCTCTCTGTTTGTCTGTTACTGGTGTATATGAATGCTTGTGATTTTTGCACATTAATTTTGTATCCTGAGACTTTGCTGAAGTTGCTTATCAGCTTAAGGAGATTTTGGGCTGAGACAATGGGGTTTTCTAAATATACAATCATGTCATCTGCAAACAGGGACAATTTGACTTCTTCTTTTCCTAACTGAATACCCTTGATTTCTTTCTCTTGCCTGATTGCCCTAGCCAGAACTTCCAACAGTTTGTTGAATAGGAGTGGTGAGAGAGGGCATCCCTGTCTTGTGCCAGTTTTCAAAGGGAATGCTTCCAGTTTTTGCCCATTCAGTATGATATCGGCTGTGGGTTTGTCATAAATAGCTCTTATTATTTTGAGGTACATTCCATCAATACCGAATTTATTGAGCGTTTTTAGCATGAAGGGCTGTTGAATTTTGTCAAAAGCCTTTTCTGCATCTATTGAGATAATCATGTGGTTCTTGTCTTTGGTTCTGTTTATATGCTGGATTATGTTTATTGATTTGCGAATGTTGAACCAGCCTTGCATCCCAGGGATGAAGCCCACTTGATCATGGTGGATAAGCTTTTTGATGTGTTGCTGAATCCGGTTTGCCAGTATTTTATTGAGGATTTTTGCATCGATGTTCATCAGGGATATTGGTCTAAAATTCTCTTTTTTTGTTGTGTCTCTGCCAGGCTTTGGTATCAGGATGATGTTGGCCTCATAAAATGAGTTAGGGAGGATTCCCTCTTTTTCTATTGATTGGAATAGTTTCAGAAGGAATGGTACCAACTCCTCCTTGTACCTCTGGTAGAATTCAGCTGTGAATCCATCTGGTCCTGGACTTTTTTTGGTTGGTAGGCTATTAATTATTGCCTCAATTTCACAGCCTGCTATTGGTCTATTCAGGGATTCAACTTCTTCCTGGTTTAGTCTTGGAAGAGTGTAAGTGTCCAGGAAATTATCCATTTCTTCTAGATTTTCCAGTTTATTTGCGTAGAGGTGTTTATAGTATTCTCTGATGGTAGTTTGTATTTCTGTGGGGTCGGTGGTGATATCCCCTGCTATGTCTTTTCTTATATTAGAATAGTTGTTACCCACATCGGGAGTGTTGGGATTTCCTAGGTCAGAAAATATAATAGTACTGCTATTTAACTTCACATTCTAACTATCAACAATTTTACATACTTTGTACAAGGAACAAAGAGAGGAGGTACAAATGGGGTTTCATCAAGTCAGAAGCCTGGAAGGAACTGATAGAAAGGGTGATTTTGTCTAAACCTGAGGTTTACATATTGTATGAAATAGCTGACTTGGTGTTGCAGGCCTGGCCAGGTAAAATGCAAATCTATCACAAACTGTTTCCAGGACAAAGAAGATGAAATTAGTGTATTACAACAAGAGAGAAGGGATAGAAAAGTAATGGCCTTGGGGGTTATTGTTGTAGAGCACAGAGCAAAGAAAGGAAAAAAAAATTATGAAAAGAGGAGAATCTATAAATAAGAAAGAAAATAGGAACATGAGACAGACTGCAGGATTCGGGAGGACCAGGTGACATATGTTAAAATATTTAAAATATTTAAATCAAAATAATAAATTGTTAAATAAAATTTGTTCTAGCCTCCTATTTTGACAAGTATTCCTTCATAACAACCTGGAAGGCCAGACCAGATTAGAAGTTTTGTGCCTCTTGGAGTCCACAGTGAGATTTGCCGTGTGGGAGAGCCTGGGAGCCTGCATCCCTCCACCTCTCTCTTCTCAGTCTGTCTTCATCCCAAGTGCAAGGGGCCTCCTGCAGATACCTGTGGATATCTCAGACCAAATAGTCCATATCCCTGCAAACAGTCACCACTCAGCCATCCTGAGGGTATAGGTTACATTTACCATTGGGAGCATGGTTTCAGTGAAGAGACTTGTGCAGGCCCTGGAACTTGGGTTGAATAGAGAAGGCCAGGGTCCCAGGTACCTGAATGTTGTTTAGAAAGTTCTAGAAGGGTGCACAGGATCTGAGTTGACATGTCTACTTTCCCCACGAATTCTTTCCCCCAAAAGAAGGCCAAAGCAAGACTCTCTAAAGCACAAAGCCCAGGGTAGGGAATGCAGTGGTCTGGATCAAAGGATGATGCTGACAAGAGAGTTCTGTCAGAGACAAAAGTCTTTTACTGATGGTTGATGGAGCAGACAAGGAAGCAAGAAATCTAATTGAGATTAACAGAATAGTGAAGACAGTAAGACTTGGTTTGCTGCAAGGCAACTTGGAATTCAATTAAAACATTCTACAAAAGAAAAAGTAGTAAAAAGCTGGAAGGTAGTGAAAGAAATATAAACCCAGGAGAGGAGACCATTGTAGAGAACATTCCAGAAAACATAATTCATCGTACTCAAAACATGCACAAAATAGAGCCCAAGTTAGAACTGGATTGAGAAGACATAAAATATAGGATAAAGATATTTAGCAGATGGAATTGTGATAAATGCTTTTTTTGTTTGTTTTTAGTGTAGTCTAGAAACATTTAACACTCAAAACATTTAGATCTTGTCAGTACGATGATGAGATGATATAGAAAGTAGGTTATAGGGTGGCTATAGCTGAGACTATTAGAGGAAAGCTGGGAAAGGGAAAACTTTCCAGCCTTCATATTTGTGAGGCTGGGTGGGGCTAGGGGGTAAAGTAAGCCCAGTTACAATTTGTCTTAGAACAGTTATGACTATTACTTAATTTATTTTTCTTTCCAACTTTTATTTTAGGTTTAGGAGGTACATGTGCAAGTTTGTTACATGGGTAAATTGGGTGTAGTGGAGGTTTGCTGTACAGATGATTTCATCACCCAGTTAATAAGCATAGTGCCAGAGAGGTAGTTTTACAATCCTCACCCTCCTCTCACCCTCCACCCTCAAGTAAGCCCTGGTGTCTATTGTTCCTGCCTTTGTGTTATGTGTACTCAATGTTTAGCTCCCACTTACAAGTGGGAACATGTGGCATTTGATTTTCTGTTCCTGTGTTAATTTGCTTAGGATAATGGCCCCCAGCGCCATCCTCATTACTGCAAAGGACATTATCTCATTCATTTTTATGGCTGTGTAGTATTCTATAGAGTTTATGTACTATATTTTCTTTATCCAGTCCACCATTGATGGATATTTAGGTTGGTTTCATGTCTTTGCTATTGTGAATGACTATTACTTTAAGTAGCACTAGAAATAAACCTGTATTTTTGCTCTTGGGGTTATGCCTCTTCTTCCAATATGGATATAAAGGACAATTCTATTTAAATATTTTTCAATTATACCAAACCCCAAAGAACTAAAAGTGATGTTTATAGAAAATACTTAGCTATAAAATGCCTAACCATTTATGATTAAAATTGTTCTCATTAAATAGAGCATGGGGTCTATCTTACTTAGAAAATAGTTTTTGCTGTTAATGGAAGTTTCTTTTGTAAAAAGTCATTTTCTAGCCAACTTTGCTAATAAAATACAATAAATTACTCTTTTATATTTAATTGTTACTATGTTGTTTACTATTTTAAACTTTAAATTCTGTTAAATTTGAGACAAATATATGTTTGCTTTGAGGATAGAGATTTAATTGGCTAGTGATTTAATTGATGACATTTAAAGTACAGGAAAGAGAGTATAAAATTTACATGCAAAAGCAGACTAGAAAATTCCCTCTTTTTATTGCAACTGGATATTCTACATGAGAAAAAAAATTAAATTGGGATTTAGAGACTCTTATATTGTAGAAGAGAGAGCCTTCACAATTTTACTTTAATTACCTTCAAATTTTTATTTGTTGTCTAAATTAATCAATAAGTCTTTTTGTTTTTCACTTATTGTTGTCATATCTTTTGAACAAAATTGCTTCCTTCATGTCAGATCAAAAATAAACGAAGAAAATGAGTTTCCATAAAAAATTAAAATTATATTTCCTAAATTTTCTAGAACATTAATATTCATAAAGTACTCAATTCAACAACCTATGTGGGTTCATGTTTAAATGATAGAAGTACTATATTACCTAGTACTCGGGCCTTTGATTTTTTCAGACTTTCCCAAATATTGAATCCATCCTCTACTTTGTGTGTCTATGAATACTAACAATGTACTGTGGTGCTGCATTTTGTTAGTACCTTTCAGTAGAAACAAAGAAGCCTGTGAAACTACAGATGTTTTACTATCAATTTTAACAGATAGGTTACCATCAAGTTTTAGGAAGTTTTCAACTCTTTTCAGTTCACCACCAATTTCCAAATTACCATAGTTAATACTTTCTGATCACTTATCCATCTACTGCATACTATTCTCAGTTCATTACATGTATTAACACATGTAATCTTCACAAGAATCATATGAGGCAGGCATTATTATGATCCCTACTTAACAAATGGGAGTGGTTTCAAAATGGCTGATTAGATGCATCTCTTATTCACCTCCTCCACTATGAAGAACCAAAATAATAAGTATATAGATGTACTTTGAATAAATCATCCAAGACAGAACACTGAAATTTAATAGAAAAGTGACAGTAAACTCCTAGAGCAAGAAAAGGGAAGGAAGTGAGGCAGACTGCTAAGCCGGTATCAGCTCCAAATCCTAATACAGAAAAAGGGTATGTGAGAGATACCCAGTGGTCCACATTCCCACCACACACTGAATTTTGCATACAATTCTAACCACAGGAAAGCCCCTCCACTCTCATGGGCCCCAAGACTAACGTAGGGAGCTCTCTGAAAATTATGAAAGCATTGCTCCAAAGAAAGAGTTCATGCTGGGTCCCACAAGCCCCTGAGTCCTGGGCAGCAATAGCATATAGCAGACTGCATCCTGCCCTGCAATCAGGCAGAGGCAGCAGCCATGAACAGCAATCCCACCACACTGCCCCCTGCAGAGAGGCAGCTATACATTCTCATGTGCTCTGAGGACAAATTCCACCACCCATAACCACTGAAGCTGGGGACTGCTTTGGGATAAAGTATAAGCAAAGACACACACCTCAGTTGGCTGCAGCTGCTCCTAGGGAAAGTAATGTTGCCTTCCCCAGCAGAAGGGCTGCAAGGCAGTTGCTGCCACCTTTACCTGAGCATTTCACTGGCAACAAGGGGCTCACTCTACACCTGCACACCAAAGCCAACATTTTTATGCACCACCAGGGAGTTTGAGGTCACAGCCCGAACTGGCTGCATGTCCCTGGTTCCTGAGAACACTGTCCAGGTGCCTGGGGATGGCCAGCCCAATTCCCTTCTAGTGGTACCTGAACACTCCTCCTGGAGTTGGGGGTTGGGCCCACTCAATTTACTGCTAGCAACATAGATGACACCCACGCCCCTCCACTGCCCCACACAACCTGTGGGTCTGGGGACTGGCACACCCAACCCATTGCAACCATTGCCAACACCAGTACAAACCACTTGGGTCGCAAATAAATGGCTCCTCCACTGCTATTGTCATTTCCCACACCAAACCCACTGCCCAGGAGCCCGAGAACATGCCTATCCACCTGCCCCACGACTGCCATTTCTGGCACCCAAGGAAGCCATCTGGAGGCCCAAAAATCAGTCTGCCTGGGCGTGCTAACATCTGCACTAATGTATGTCACCCTAAGGGCCCAATGACAGGCGTACTCTGCCTAATACCGCTACGCCTGGGGCTCAAAAATTGACCTAATTGGTATCCCAGGCCCCAGCAAACTTCACCACAGGCTGAACTAACATCTGCAACCCAAGCCACACAGGAAATCATGGATACCACTGGTGGTGTTTATAGCCAAAAAAAATCCTACAAAGACTACACTACGGTACACACTCAGAATCAAAGCCGAAATACCCTATCCAACCAACATCATAGATACAGCTTCAGGAAAAAGGCCCTCCCCTTCAAAAGCAAATTCAAAAAGTTGATAAAAGCAATTATTATACCAGATACATAGATATCAATGTAAAGACACAGGAAACATGAAAAAGCAAGGAAATATGACACCTTCAAAGGAACACAATAATTTTCTAGCAATAGAATCCAATCAAAAAGAATTCATAAAATCACAGAAAAAAAAATTCAATATTTTGATACCATAGAAACTCAGTGATATACAAGAGAATGCCAAAAAATATAAATACAGAGAATTAAGAAAAGCAATTCAGGGTATGAATAAGAAATAATTTTTCAATGACATACCATAATAAAACACCAAACGGAAATTCTGAAACTGAAAAATGTATTAAATGAAATATAGAAAACAAAAAACTGGATCAGGCAGAAGAAGTAATCTTAGAACTTGAAGATAGGTCTTTTGAAATTACCTAGTCAGACAAACATAAAGAAGAAATTTAAAAGAATGAGTAAAGCCTACTTGATATATTGATATCATAAAGCAACCAAATATTCAAACTATCAGTATCCCTGAAAGTGGAGAGAAAACAAAAATGTTTGAAAACCTATTTAATGAAATCATAGATGAAAACCTTCCAAGTCTAGCAAGAGACTTAGACATCTAGATACAGGATGCTTAGCAATCCCCAGATAGATATAATTCAAAAAGCATTCTCCACGGTATACTATAATCAATCTGGCTGAAGTCAAAGACAGAGAGAATTCTAAAAACAGCAAAAGTGTCTAGTCACCTGTAAGGGGACCCCGTCATCAGAATAAAAAGAGCAGACTTCTCAGCAGAAACCTTACTGGCTAGGAGAGAATGAGATAATAGATGTAAAGTTCTGAAAAAAAAAAAATACTGCTAGTCAAGGATGCTATATCCAGCAAAATTATTCTTTGAAAATGAAGGGGAAAAAATGTCTTACCCAGACAATCAAATGTTGAAGGAATTCATTACCACTAGACCAGCCCTATAAAAAATGCCCAAGAAAGTCTTACACCTGGAAGCAAAAATACAACAATTCCTAACCTGAAAACACACAATAGTATAAAACTCACTGGTAAAGCAAGCACACAAATAAGAGAAAGGACCTAAATGATACCAATACAGAAAACCACCAAACACCAATGGTAAACAGTAAGAGAAAAAGGAACAAAGAATATACAGAAAAAAAATTAACAGTATGATAGGGAAAAAAAACCTCACATATCAGTAATAACCTTGAATGTAAACAGATTAGATTCCTCACTTCTAAGATAACAGACCAGCTGAATGGATTAAAAGACATGATCCAACTATATGCTACCCACAAGAAATGCTCTTTATCTGTACAGATACATATAGACTTAAAGTAAAAAGATGAAAAAAGATATTCCATGCAAATGGACACCAAAAGCAAGCAGGAATTGCTATACTTATATCAGATAAAACAAACTTTAAGTCAAAAATAGTAGAAAAAAATAAAGATTATTATATAATGAAAAAGGGACTGATCCAGCAAAATGACATAAAAATTCTAAATATACATGCACCCAACACTGAACACACAGTTTCATAAAGCAAATATTACTAGCTATAAAGAGAGGTATGTACTCCAATACAATAATAGTGGAGGACTTTGGGTAGAAATGTACAAATCATTTTACCCAGTAATTGTAGAATACATATTCTTCTCATCAGCACATGGAGCATTCTGCAAGATAGATCATTTGTTAGGCTACAAAACAAGTCCCAACAAATTTTGAAAACTCAAAATCATATTGATTATCTTCTCAGTCCACAATAGAATAAAACTAGAAATCCATACCAAGAGGAACTTTGGAAACCATACAAAAACTTGGAAATTAAATATGCTCTTGAATAACTATTGGGTCAATGAAGAAATTAAGATGGAAATTTAAAAATTTCTTAAAACAATTAGAAATGGAAACACGACATGCCAAAACATGTAGGATACAGCAAGAGCTGTGGTAAGAGGGAGTTTTACAGCAATAAATGTCTACATCAAAAAAGTGGTGGAAATATTTTAAATAAAAAATTTAGCAATGCACCTCAAGGAACTAGAAAAGCAAAAACAAACCAATCTCCAAAGTAGCAGATGGAAAGAAATAATGAAGAGCAGAGCAGACCTAAATGAAACAGAAAAAAAACAATACAAAGGGTCAACGAAATGAAAAGTTGTTTCTCCAAAAAGATAAACAAAACTGATAATCCACTAAAGAAAATCCAAATAAATACAATCAGAAATGAAAATAGAGACATCACAACTGATACCACAGAAATACAAAAGATATTTGAAACTTTTACAACAACTATTCACTAATAAACTGGTAAACATAGAGGAAATGGATAAAATCTTGGAAACATACAACCCACCAAGACTAAATCAAGAAGAAATAGGAAACACAAACATACCAATAACAAGTAGCAAGATTAAATCAGTAATAAAACATCTCCTAAAAAAGAAAAAATTCAGAATCTTATGGATTCACTATCAAGTTCTACCAAACAAATAAAGAAGAATATGAAGCCTCCTCAAACTCCCAAAAAATTAAAAAGAATGGAATTCTCCCTAACACATTCTATAAGACCAGCATTAGCCTGATACCAAAACCAGACAAGGAGGCAACAACAATGAAAAAAAACTATAAGCCAATATCCCTGATGAACACAGATGCAAAAATTCTCAACAAAATACTAGCAAATGGAATCCAACAGCACATCAGTAAGACTGATTAATCATGATTAAGTGGAATTTATACCAGGGATGCAAGGAGGGTTCTACATACACAAATAAATGTGGTGCTGATATGGTTTGGCTGTGTCCCCACCCAAATCTCATCTTCCATTGTTGTTCCCATAATCCCCATCTGTGATAGTGAGTTCTCACGAGGTCTTATGGTTTCGTAAGAGGCTTTTTCCCCTTTGCTTAGCACTTTTCCTTCCTGCTGCCATGTGAAGAAGGATGTGTTTTCTTCCCCTTCCACCATGATTATAAGTTTCCTGAGGCCTCCCTAGCCATGCAGAACTGTGAGTCAATTAAAACTCTTTTCTTTACAAATTGCTCAGTCTCAGGCTGTTCTTTTTTTTTTTTTTTTTTTATGTTTTAAGTTCTAGGGTACATGTGCACAACGTGCAGATTTGTTACATATGCATACATGTACCATGTTGGTGTGCTGTACCCATTAACTCATCATTTACATTAGGTATATCTCCTAATGCTATCCCTTCTCCCTCCCCCCTTCCCACAATAGGACCCAGTATGTGATGATCCCCTTCCTGTGTCCAAGTGATCTCATTGTTCAATTCCCACCTATGAGTGAGAACATGCGATATTTGGTTTTCTATTCTTGCGATAGTTTGCTGAGAATGATGGTTTCCAGCTGCATCCATGTCCCTACAAAGGACACGAACCCATCCTTTTTTATGGCTGCATAGTATTCCATGGTGTATATGTGCCACATTTTCTTCATCCAGTCTGTCACTGATGGACATTTTGGTTGATTCCAAGTCTTTGCTATTGTGAATAGTGCTGCAATAAACATACGTGTGCATGTGTCTTTATAGCAGCATGACTTATAATCCTTTGGGTATATCTCCAGTAATGGGATGGCTGGGTCAAATGGTATTTCTAGTTCTAGATCCTTGAGGAATTGCCACACTGTTTTCCACAATGGTTGAACTAGTTTACAGTCCCACAAATAGTTTAAAGTGTTCCTATTTCTCCACATCCTCTCCAGCACCTGTTGTTTCCTGATTTTTTAATGATTGCCATTGTAATTGGTGTGAGGTGGTATCTCATTGTGGTTTTGATTTGCATTTTTCTGAAGGTGAGTGATGATGAACATTTTTTCATGTGTCTGTTGGCTGTATGAATGTCTTCTTTTGAGAAGTGCCTGTTCATATCTTTTCTCACTTTTTGATGGGGTTTTTTTTTTTTTCTTGTAAATTTGATTGAGTTCTTTATAGGTTCTGGATATTAGCCCTTTGTCAGATGAGTAGATTGCAAAAATTTTCTCCCATTCTGTAGGTTGTTGGGCTGTTCTTTATAGCAGTGTGAGAACAGACTAATACAGTCAATCTAGGTGCCTATCAATGGTGAATTGGATAAAGAAAATGTGGTGCATATACACTATGGAATACTATGCAGCCATAAAAAAGAATGAAATCATGTCCTTTGCAGCAACATGGATGCAGCTGAAGGCCATTATCCTAAGCAAATTAACATAGAAACAGAAAACTAAATACCTCATGCTCTCATTTACAAGTGGGAGCTAAATATTGGGTACTCATAGACATAACAATTTCAACAATAGACACTGGGGAGTTCTAGAAGGGGAAGAGAAGGAGGGGAGCAAGGGTTGAAAAATTAACTATTAGGTACTACGCTCAGTACCTGGATGATAGGATCATTTGTACTCCAAACCTTAGCATCATGAAATATACCCAGTAACGAATCCCCTGAATCTTAAGTAAAAGTTGAAAAAGAAAGAAAGAAATCTACCTTTTCGACAACCTGACAGTCATTACCTCTATGGGGAGAGATAATCCAAACTTTAAATAAAGTTAATAAGATGTATAACTATGAACTGATAGTTCTAATAGTCTCAAAAATAATTTTATTTTGCTTTCAAATTAAAAATATATATTTATTAACTTTAATATTTGGGAAATAATTAAGCAAGTGTTGTAACTAGAACACTTGCATGGAATTACTTTAGCATGTAGCTACTTTGAAGTAAGGGCATGTAAGTTAATTGTTCTAATTTATTTACTATAGTCTGTTGTATTTCTGCAAAAATTATAAAAAAGGTTTTATATCATAAAGCTAAGAGCATAGATCTGGAAAAACTCACTTTCTCTAACTCCCTCAGCACAAATTGTTTAAGTATCAGATGAAGGGAGAAGATAAAGAAACAAACAGAAGGAGAAGTGTCTACCACCTTGTTTCCAAGAGGGCTCTCTGATCCCTAGGTTAGGTGTATAGTTAAAGCCTTTCTGGTTAATATTTAAAATGGTATTTTGTAGTGAGTTTTCATAGAGTGGGATGATCAAAGAGAGATGATCTACACGAGTCTCAACATCTTGGAGCTTACATCTACAAGGTGAGGCATTCAACCTTCATGCTTACCTGCTGTCTCTGGGTCACATAAATGATATAAGCTTAAGGTTGCTCCTGATCTTCACAGATCATGGTGTCTTAAACTCTATGTCTCTCCAGATGGGTGCTTCATCACACTTATACTGTAAATACTATTCATTTTGACACCATATTTCTTGGATGACAGCATTCTCCTTATGAAAGTGTTGTAAATTCTTCCATGGGATGTGTGCCTTAGTAGATTGCATTTTGCTTCACTGCTTGACTAAATAACCATACACACTCAAATACACACATGCACACACACACACACACACACACACACACGATCAGCTAAAAAGAAAAATGCCACTTTAAAGGATCCAGATATTTGGAAATAGCTGTTTGTGAGAGGCACTTTTTCTTAGGTGGGACTGAGAGGCATCCTGCCAGATTCGGATAAGAAAGCTACGCTAATGGTACACTGTCTCCTCCCAAGTATTTGAGAAGGAAAACCAATAGCGGTGCTCCCTGGATACAAATGGATAGCCAAGTGCAATTACAGTGTGTTGCATATATAATAGACAAATAGAATGGCCTATCTTTTCCTTGGAAAATAATTAAAGAAAGAACCAAAGGGTCAATGCAAATGTCAAGTTGTTTATAAACATCTTTTCTGCACCAGTGGAACCATTATTTCAACCTTCCCTGTAATAAAAAGGTTATATAGGAGAGTGAAATTATAACCAGTATAATATCTTAAATAAAGAGATTTAATTGAATGACTCTTATATATGTCTTTTTCTATTTAGCAGTTAAAAGATTATTAGGAATAGACTTAGAAAGTCACCTAGCACTTTAGTCCTTTGTCGCCACCCTTGGTAGTGAGTCAGTGTTTTGGTTTGGTTTGTACTGGAGCCTCATCCACATGACTTGTTGTTAAAGAGCAAGTCATACATTGTGGAACTTTGGAAATCCATTGTCATAGAGGTCTTAGGCTTGGATTCTGTAGCTGAATTTGGAATGAGATTAAATCATCTGATCTACAATAGTAAACAATATGTTGTACAAAAAAATGCATCATAAAAATAAGGAAACTCAAACTTCCTTCACATTAAAACCAATGAAGGAAGAGAGGTCCATGACTGACCTGACATGGGGGAGCAATGCTGTATTGGTGTGCCTCATCCTGGACATGTCTTCTCCAAGAATCAGGTTAAAACTATTTCTGAAGACAAAATGTCTAACTTAGAAACAAGTGGAATGTGTTCATTGATCTTTATTGCCTGTCTTCCCGGTGGCATCAGCAAGGGTTTAAGATGATGTTTCTTTGAACTGAATGGGAGGTCTGATCTGAAAAATCTGCCATGGTTTTTGACTATGCTAATATCTGATGCTTTGAGATGATAGTTGGGATTCAGTCTTGAGGTGCTGTGTTTCCACTGACTGCAATGAAAGGCCGACAGGGATAGGACCTAAAAATGTGAACCTCCTGGGATTATCATGCAATCTAATATCAGAACTCCATTTCAACTATCACACATACATACAACAGTATTTAATGCTATTGTGAGATGTGTAAAGAAAAGTGTAATATACTAAATTTTGTACTCCTAAACGTTGAGAAATGTAGATTTAAGTAACTCCTGCAGTGCCATAGCTACCTGCTATATTTTTCTGTCTTTTTTTTTTTTTTTGGTACAGATTTCAGAGAGGCTCCATCTGATTGTGCATATTTTGCAAACGAATGGATTACAAAAAATACGTTTAAAGAGGAAACCATTGTACTAGAAGACCTCTCCCCCGCTCTCCTGTGGGTCAGTTACCAAAACAAACAAGCAGACAAACTGTGGACTCTTGAAGAAAATGGAGAAAACAAAAAATAATCACATTGCAGTCTTAAAAGAGAGAAGTTAAAAGCAAAACTATACTTCATTCTTGTCTTATAAACAGTGAATTGTAAAACTTGTCTATCACTTTTTTAAAATTTTCAACCACTGGCTTTTTGTTAAGAAAAAGAAAGAAATTTCTGTGGCCCGAAACAATGTTTACTTGCAAAAACTGAAGATGTCTTAAAATGGGATAGAGATTAGCACAACTCTGTCTATTGGAAATGTAATATAAGCCACATAGGTACTTTTTAATTTTCTAATAACTGAGTTTTAAAAAGAAAAAAGTGGAAAGAGTTTTAATAATGTATTTATTTAACCCAATATGTACAAATGGTTATTTCAACATCCAACCAAAATATAATTATTGAAATACTATATATTATTTCTTTTGCACACTGTCTTTGAAACTTGGTGTGTATTTTACACTCACTGTATATTTCAACTTGAGCTAGCTATATTTCTCATTCTAAGTACTCAGAAGCCACATGTGTTTATTGCTTATTGCCTCTCACATCAGTAAGCACAGGTTTAGCATAGAGTCCTGTCTTTGTAATCAGACCAATACTTGTTCAAAACATGACTGTATGGCCTTAGCTATGTGGCCTTAGACAAGTGGCTTAATTTCTATCCTTTAAAAAAAAAACCGAGATAATTACATCTAACTTCTAGAATTTTGTGAGAATTAAATACTTTATGTCAATCTTTCTTCATGTAGTCAATCCCAATAAATGGCTATTAGTATTGGAAGTACAGTAGAGTGGATTATGATAGTGCAGCTATCATTTTTAAGCAAGTTTAAAATTGCCCTAATTTTGGAGCATCTGCTATATTTCCAATAAAGTGAAGGCATGCATAATACGTCTGCCAGCCTGTGCTGTCTGGCCCTATGGCAAAGTTTGAATACTGAAGCCCATCACTTCTTTTTTTATGTTTTGAAATGCATATATATATATATATATATATATATATATATATATATATACACACCCACACAAATATGTATAATTGAGATTGGATTTTGGACTTTTCTGAACCTTGTGTTGAGAACCATGAGTGGGAAACCTTTGGGCATTTAAGCATGCCATTGCCATAATAAACATCAAATGAGGTTGGGTGCGGTGGTTCGCATCTGTAGTCCCAGTGCTTTGGGAGGCTGAGATGGAAACATAGCTTGAGCCCAGGAGTTCGAGGCTGCAGTGAGCTGTGATCGTGCCGCTGCACCTCCAGCCAGGGCAACAGAGTGAGACCCTGTCTCTAAAAAAAAAAAAAAATTGTAATGAAAGAAATAGCAAATAAGCCTCTCCAACATTCTAAAGGGACTATTCACATTGTTGATAAGTCATTGAAGATCTAAGGCCAGTCAAGTGTTCAGCCAAGCAGAGTGAATATTCTCCTGGAGCCCCGGGATATCATCTAGTCATCTACGCTGTCCAGGGCTGCAATACTCCCATTTAACGTTTTGGTAAAATGTATTGCCCTGGTTTTCTTCTCCAAGAATGTTAATGGTTACAGGCTCCTCAGAGGAGACCATCCATCTCAGGACTAGGACTTAACAGCTTGATCATGATGTCAGTGATAAAGATGTTTACTGAGCCCACTGGTACACACCGTGCTATTACTGAATCTCTTTAACTATAGCCGACTCTGACAGGGAATTTACAATCTGCCTTCTCAAAGTGGATAGTTTGGGTTTGTTCGTGTGTTTACATTGTGAAATTATGTTTATCAAGATCTCTGCACCCTGACTAATCACGAATTTTTTGAGTGATCAAAAAGACACAGCCAGAACAAGTCACAGCAGTTTCTCTTCCCGGCTGAGCTGTCTACCTACAAGAGAGAGTTGTGGTAAATTCTGTGGTCAGTGACTCAGAGAAGGGTTTGTAGACACTACTCGTGAAATCTTGCATTAAAATAATACACGCAAGAGTCTGTTCTCATGTTTTTGTATGGGAGGAGCATGAAGCACAGGTCCCCTGTGATGATGAAAGCCATCATTTTTCTTTTTCTTCTCCCAGCTCTGCAACATGGAACTAAAACCCCAACAGTAATCTGAACAGACTTGCAGTGACTAAAGGATCCTCTTTGATTTTCACTACTCAGCAGCAAAAGCAACACATTCGGAGCATGTAAAGTAGTTCAGCTGAGTTGAACAGCTGAGTCGATGCTTTTCATGAAAAGCCACTCACAGCCAAGCTAGGGGAATCAATATCTTGACCCATATTAGCAACACAGCTGAGGATTTTAAGGCTCATTTAAATAACACTGGACACCAAAGTGTAATGCCTCACTTGATGGTGGGGAGAGGAGATTGACATTTATTTGGGACTTGGAATGAATGCTGTTCATCATCCCTGTACTAAGAGAACATTGGCTGGGAAACATCCAAGGCTGAAGTCTGATCTGACATAAAGTAGTTAAACTGCAAACCAGAAAGCAGAAAGAAATCATTTGTCTGTCTGGGATGGATAGAAGAATTCTATTTCACTGCTTTGCACATTCTTTGGTGATATGCTGAGCACAGACAGCATATTTCATAAATCCACAACCTTGTCTAGAATAAGAATATTTCATCACCTTTCAAACTGCAGGGCTAGGTGTTTTCTGGTCCTAAAAGACACTGCCTCCTTATAAATCAGTATGGCAAAGCTGCCCCACATGTCGGGGTCTTGTTTATCAAGAGACTGCAGCAAAGCATTGGGCAACTTCATGACTGCTTACAATACACTCAAAACAGCCAGATACCCTGTGGAGATCTGTGTGGATGTTTAGTTTACAGACTCTTGTGAAGATAATATTTAACATAAATGTGGGATATTGAAATTTTCTCTCATGACTACCCTCCTGATGGCTCTGTAGGGGAATTCAGTTTGAGACACGAAGAAATACTCCTGAAGGAACTTTCTGATGAACTGTAGGAAAATGTGATATGCTGGGAATTCACTGCATAGTGGAATAAACCTCAAGGAAAAAAGCTCAAAGGCACAACTTTTATTCTGGTTCTACATGTAGTTTACTTAGTTCAAAAAAACTTGACAAATTACTTAGAGAAATTACTGAGATGATTGTAAAATATTTTGTGATTATGAAATTAGCTATAGAAAGTTCTAGAAGTTGGATAATAAAGCCATGCCCCTACTATAAAATAGAGTAGATCTCTCTAAAATATGCACTTTAATATTCCATGTAATTTGTTTTGTATCCATTCTAAAGACTGTAGCCATCATCTAGAACTAAAATTTGGGAGTGAGCTCAAAGTATGTGGCTTTAAAAATACACAAAATGTGGCCGGGCGCGGTGGCTCAAGCCTGTAATCCCAGCACTTTGGGAGGCCGAGGCGGGCGGATCACAAGGTCAGGAGATCGAGACCACAGTGAAACCCCGTCTCTACTAAAAATACAAAAAACTAGCCGGGCGCGGTGGCGGGCGCCTGTAGTCCCAGCTACTCAGGAGGCTGAGGCAGGAGAATGGCGGGAACCCGGGAGGGGGAGCTTGCAGTGAGCCGAGATCGCGCCACTGCACTCCAGCCTGGGCAACAGCGTGAGACTCCGTCTCAAAAAAAAAAAAAAAAAATACACAAAATGTGAATCGAATAGGCTGCTGCCTACAGGATACACCACAGGCTTTGATGGAAGGTGAAAACATCTCGGTCTCTATTCAGTGCCACTCGCTTGTAAGGGGTATGAAATACAGGGTAGCAGCCAAATTCCCTGTGGCTAGCAGATGTCTCGGTCTTGTATGGGATTAAATAAGCATCCCATAATGAAAAGGTCCTCAGAGAACCTGACAAGCAGTCACATCTCTTCAGAACACATCTGGGCTGCATTTGGGGCCTTGGAATCTAGGGATGTGCTATCTTCCAGCTGTAATACTACACTGGCTCTTGGTACTCAAGCTCTTGGTACTGAAACATTTTCAAAGGACCTCCATGGCCTCTGATGTTTCATGTCCCAGGGTATCCATTGGGAATATGTGAGCAGAGTGGTTGTACTATGGATGCCAAGAGAAAAAAATGTTTTAGGGTAAAATAATGCTCACTATTTGAATAAGTGGAATTTATTTTTGGGTATGTTCAGAGATGAGTCAATAACAAGCACGTAGGGAATTTAAAACCAAATATTCTATGCCATTTGCAATGCATCTGGTGTATGGCCAAAGGAAGATCGTTAGGTTTTCAGGTGAGATGCAGTTTCTGGGTTCTGATTAATGACCCATGCACATTTATGCAAAAACAAGGGATATTCTTGGTATGTCTGGAGAAAATCCAGTTATAGCAATTTTTCTTTTACATTTACCTCAAGATGTAAAAGGAGGTATGGTATTCTTTGCCACACTTTTTTTCTGTGTTCCTGGATAACCTTAAAGCCCTTCGAACCCCTAGTTTTATTTCCACATTTTCCATTATAGATCATATGTAGTAAAACTTTATTTTCGGAACAAAATAAAATATTTAAAATCAAAGGATATATTATTAATAATATAACTAATTTTCACTTATTGATCCTGATTTTCTTCAATTAAAAGATCATCTGTATCTTAATGGTGTTGTTTCACATTATCCCAAGGATAAATTTAAGGTTCCTTAGGGATTGTATTAAATAGAGAACCCACCCCCTAAGTCCCATCTTATAAAGCTTCATGTAACCTTTCAGGGCTCAGTAAATGGCTCACTCCTACTGTCAATTTGATTTCAGAACCCTTGCAAGTTCCCTCTGCAAAATTATTTAACTTGAATTATGGAAAGTGAAGTCCAATCAATCCGGACCCTCTGGTCTTGTGTCAAGGAAGTTTACAGCCTTGCAGGAGCACACTCACAGAACCTGCCTCCACAGTTTGCCGTGGCATAACTAAGTCCTATTTACTACATCATCTCAGCAGTGTGTATTATCTCATATAATGGAACATTCTAGTGAGGTATGGAATTTAAAATGGCCTTTTCTCTGCAAATTATCCTGCAAGAAATTAAAAAGTACATTTTAATCTTCATTGCGACAAAACAGGAGTATCAGACGGTTACCCAACCACACCATCAACCACAACAATGGCTAACATCCAATTAACCGGTATTGTTTTAAGCTCTGTGAAATGCTTATTTATTCTTCTGTTATCCCCCCTACTGCATAGCTGAGGAAAATGAAGCGTTGAGAAGTTAAATGACTTGCCTAAGGTCATGGTATAAGCTAACGGCAGAGCCAGGATTTAAACCCAGGAAAAATAGCTGGAAAATACCAAATAGAAAATAGCATCTAATAGACAATTGGTTAATTCAGTAATCATTTTTTTAAAATATCTGTTATTGGGAAATTACACTAAAAATGATTGAATTCCTATTGCAACCATTCTTTAAGCAAGAATTCATGGATCCCTACTAGGGACACAGGCGAACTACGTAATTTTATGTAAAATAGGTGAAAGTGTTCATTTGTCTGTTGATGAGTTCAACAGCATTTACTAAATCTCCAAAGGGATCCGAGACAACCCCCTGCCCCCAGTCCCCCAAAATAAATTTCTACTAGCACCGAGTGACTCACTGTGTACCTTTCTCTAAATCCAGAAGCAGGACTAGCAATTGGTGCTTAGCAAGGTAAGGTTTAGTAATGTACCTATTTTAGAAATTTAGTAATTTCACTCATCTAGTAAACATGAAATATTAGCTGAGACATCAGCGAGCAAGCAATTTCGCTATGACTACACTAGCTCTATCAGCTGAATCAGCATTTTGCTATGATTATACTAAGGAAACTGTGCTAGGTTTTCTATTGTACTGCTCCAATATTTTAATCTATTTGCAGTGGCCTTGCAGTTAGCAAAACTTCCTAACACAGCAAGAGTTTGATCAGCAATATTCTGCATTCTTTCTTTTCTACGTCTACATGGTTATATTAAGGGAAGTCCAAAGAGTCTATATTAAGGGCATGACAATCAGGTGCCATTTGAAGTCAATATTTTCACTAGGGATTAAAAAAAAACACATTTTTGAGACGCTAAATGCCACTGGTGAAGGCGGTTATACTTGCTGCAGATTATCCTGCAGTAGACATAACCTAGGTTATCCAGAAGTAGACATTGAAAGGGAGTTTGGCATTTGAATATTTCCTGGGGATCAATATCTGTGAACAAGAAAGAGGGAAAGGAAGCAGAATTGAGCAGGAGGAGAGGCCAAATCGCCAAGCAGGCACAGCACAGCCACAGCTCAGTCAATAAGAAGCTCTGCAGCATACATGGCCCAGCAGAGTCAACTGGCTTCTGGCTTCAGGCTGAAATGGCTAGAATTTATACTCTCGCCTCAATCAGTTCTTAGATGGGCCTTTGAAAGAAGCAACCCTGCAGGTGAGGCAAACACTTTAGTAGCTGACAGTTGGAGGCTGTGCTGACAACTGGGACACAAATCGTTCTTTCAACAGTAATCTGGGCAGTGCCTTTCCATGTCCACCACAATCCACGCTTTGCACCACAGGAATCCATTGCTTTAGAGCAGCCTGGGAAGCAGCTCCTTCCGGGTTTCAGAGGGCTCTCTTCTTTGGGTGTGCTTAGAAGAGGAAAGTCAGCGGCATAAACTCCAGACTTGCCACTGCCACAGGTCTCAGGGCTGCAGCTGATACTGTCACTCTTCCCTCTGCATTCTAGACTTCTCTCAACTTTGGACAGCACTGCTGCAGCTCCTGGTGGCTTACCTGGTGGCATGATGAAGTCTCATCCCTGAGAAGCCTCAGGCCTGGTGCCCCATGCACTTCTCAGGCCATGCCTGCTGCACTGTCTATTCGCCTCAAAGCTGAGCAAGGCCGTACAAAAGAGCACCCAACTGGGTCACCTGAATGCCAAATGTCTTCCTCTCTTCCTATTGTGTGACAGCAGTCTTCCCTCCCCCTGATGATAGGGATCCATGCCCCTTCTTGCCTGGAATTCCTTGGCACAAAGTGTCTGAAATGTCCAGGAGGCTGTAGCAGCGCCTCATTCATTAGAACACTTGCTACGTCCTTGAGTAGAAATAATCCATCTTTAAGAACCAGGACCTCCAAACGTCCATGACCTAGAGTTGTGGGAATGGGAAGCACAAGCTCCCTAAGTGGCCACTGCAAGTGATGGTAAGCAGAGCCGCATCTACTCCCGCCCCCTGTGTTCTTCCTATCCTGGACACAGAACCATATTCAGGGCTTTGATGCAATTGTATCCTGTGCCCCAAGCTGGCCCAGCACCCTCAGCAGAGAGGCACTGTCAGACGGCTGCTCTTGGTGTCAGCACATGAGAGAACCAGTGATTCCTGTGGGCCTGCTCCCACATGCCTTTGGTTCCTTTGTTATAATGGATCTTTCTGTGGAAACCTGTGCAGATGGACAAACACTCGGGAACCATTGTCCTAATGATTCCCACTTCTTCCTACTTTTCAAATGGCTGAAAACTGTACCACACAGTACATCTAGTATACTCCAGTATACCATCCCAATTCACCTAAAAATGTCTAATCTCAAAAGACTTAATTCTTCTGAAACCAAAAACGGGTAGCTACCTTCCCAGTCTAATTTAATGAGCCAATGAGAGGGGCAAGAAACAACAAAAAGCCCAATCCCCTGTTCCTTCTGCCTTTTCTGTTAGATGTTACTTTAAAAATACGTGTGTGTGTGTGTGTGTGTATATGTCAATACTTTGAACTGCTCTGAGGAAAAATGCTGAATTTAGGAAAGCACTCTTGCCAAGAAATATTATTGAAGAAGGTTGTTTGCTTTTTAATAAGAAATGCAGGCTTCCCCTCCAGAATGATTTGGAAAAAGACAGTTTTACTATCCCCTAAATTCTTCAGATTTCTTCTGAAACATAGTCTCAGGTTTTCTAGTTCCTTGTTTGGACCTAGAGCTTCTTGTTTTTAAATGTTTATTTGCAAATACCTATCAGACCGTCACTGGAAGCCAAGTAGACATCAGAGAGCTGTGAAGTGATGGAAATGGAAGGCCTGTGCGTGAGACCTTCACACACAAATGTAAGGAAACAGCCATTAATATTAATTTGAGTTTTCAATTGTAAGCGTATTTTGTTTCTCCCATGACACTCATAAGTTTAATCGTCTCTTTCCCAAAGATAAAAATTGCTGATATTTATGCTTTTCTAACAAAAGCATAAACATAATCTAGAGTGCCACTCTTTTCCTTCAACAACACAATTCTTACTGATTTTAAAGTATAGGAAAGTAATTTGAATCTCTCATGCCAGGTAGTGAACAAACACAGCAATTTAGTAGCTCATTTTTGAGACACTATTATAGTCAAAATGTTTTTTATCTGAGTTTTTTATGGTAGTGTGATTGTGATCATTGAAAATAGTAGAAACAGCTCTTCGGCTGGCTCCCTTTCCAGGTAAGGAAGTGATTGAATCAAAGGAGTATATTACCTGGAAAAAAAATCTGGATGAAAACAATAGATGGTAGTTGTATCACTTGTCTGAACTCTACATTCTAATGATACTAATTAGACTCTGAAAATTATATTTTCACTGAAGACATGACAATTTCAATTTAAACTTTTTCTACTTGGCCCAGTTTCAAAAACTATATATCCTATGGTGCTGCTGATTATAAAGCTCCATAGACAATGTTACATAAGAATGGTGATTAAATCTGCAAACTTTGAAAGTTTCAGCAAATGAACTTCACATGCAATGTACAGGTCAACTATGCATCTTCTTATAAGTAATATTTATGCTTCAAGTAAAGTCACAGAAAAGTATCATAAAAAATGGGCAATTCATTATTTATAGAGTCATTTACTTGGAATGTTTCTAAAGGAAAGAAAATGAACATTTCTTCTGCATATCAATAAATAAATAAGCCAAAGCAATTCTTCACACAGAAAATTAACTATAAATTTACCTCTTAAATGTGTTAAAGTATGAGCAAGTATCTTTTTTAGACAGAATTAATATACTGGCTATTTTTTCTCAATCAGTATTCAAAATACCAATATATTAATATCTAAGCATGTAAATAAAAGCTATTTAGTTGATTATGCAAACTCCACCAGGCTTCTCAAAAAAGCATCTAACATTTCCACACTGATTGAAAATATTCAACTACTCTTTCAGTTTTCTTACAGAACAATTTTAACAACTATGGGGAATATCCCTAAGGAATCATAGATATAAAGACCAAAGCTTCAGTTTTCTTTAGGATCATTATTCATCTGGAAATTGTTTTGGAGTTCAAATTAAATAAACTAGTACTAAAAAGAATAGTTTTCTTAGGAAAAGCAAGGCAATAACATCTACATTCTCATTTCAGGAATGTTTGTCTCCTAAAGTTTTAAGATAATCAGTTTCAATTTTAATTACATAATCAATTCTATTTTATTAAAGGTAAAGGTTCTTATATTTAGACTTAGAGTAATGATTTAACTAAAATTATTACTTACCTCCCTAAAATTTATTGAATATTATATGAACAAGTGTGAGAAAGTTGGGTAAATAACTATAAACAATAGCATTGATGATAGCAAGAGTTGCAGATTTTTTAAATACTAATGAGAAATACAAATAATAGATACATACATGAGAAAACATAAGACCCAGAAATATAAAGGCTAATGTGAACTTTGAATAACTGTGCTCATTTTTAAAACTATTCCCAGGTCAAAGAAAATGTTTCCTAAAGCCAGCTCTGTGGCATGCTAAGTCAGACCTCCCAATCTCCTCACCTCAATTCCCCCATCTTGAGGATGGGAGTAACAGCACTTCCCTCCAATGGTTATTGTGAGGATACATTAAGTAAAGAACTTGGTCCAGAGTTAGGACTCCATAAATTGTAGGTATTATTGTCAGAGACTAATGTGAATAATATAAATAGAAAAGGCAATGTCATTTTAAGCCTTGAATGAATGGATTTTAAATGTACTAATGACAGGAAGTAAGCATAGGGAACTGGACTGGTCACTGTCATTTGTAACTGTGGAATGTATGTCTGCAAATTTCTCCAAAAAGGCAAAAATATCACAACCTAAAAGCATGACAAGGATGCTTTTAGCAGACAACCAGTCAAGAGTTGTGATCTTAGAGTACATACGTCTATTTCTGTTCCAAGTAAAGACACAGTTAAAGACACTGAGGCCTATGGAAGTGAAATTATTTCCTCAGAGTACATCATGGTGCAGTCAAGATGAAAAGCTTATATAGAGAGTCTCAGCTCAACACTAAGGTCATCTATTCTTCCTTTGCTTTAATATCCACCAATCCAGATGACCAACACAAAACTCTCCTTTGTCTTCAACCACAAGTAATTTACATTCCATGTCAGGGTTTCATCACCAATTACCTCAATAACTTTACATACTTTTCTCACGACTCTACTCTCATCATGGTTGAAAATGCCAGTGTTACTCAATATCCATGTTGTACTCTTTTGCTTTTTCCTGGGCACCCAGCTAGATCACATTTCTAGCTATTGCAGTTAGGTAAGCCATGAGACAATGGATTCTTTTCAATGGGATGTGATGTTCCAGCTTCCAGGTTTGGGTCGTAAGGTTCTCCCACTCCCAATCCTTGTTTGGATATGGCATAATTAAAAAATAAAATTTATTTGTTTAGACTTTCCCCAAGACCAAGATGACATAGTCTTCTAAAATAAGAACTTCTTTTATCTACTATCTAAAATAGACAAAAGTGTTGCTCAAAGGCTAAAATAAACACTATTTCAAGCAAACCATCAGGGTATGAGGAGCAGTTACAGAATTTCCACTTATGACGGCCTAGAGAAGGGGCAATCTCATTGAAGCAAGGCTGGTGGACTTGACCACAAGTGTGGACACACCTTTCCTTTTTTAAGATTGTTTATTTGGGGTGGCTGGGTTGAAAATGTCTTCGCTATCAACTATGAGATGCACCTGGGGAGTAAGACTTTTGGTTAACTCAAAAAAGAAAAAGAAATGGCACCAGTTGCAAATAAAATATTCTGGCAAGAGAAATTCATCTGCTAACAGAAAATATTGGTTGTCTTGAAAATGTAGAGAAAGAGACATTTTTGTGTATTGCTGATAGAGACCAAATGACCACAAATATGTCAATATCCATTAACATTTTACCATAATAATTTCATACCATTTGGCCAAACAATTCCAATTTGTGGGCTCTACATATAGAAATAAATATCCTAGTTCTCATGAACAGATGGGCAAAGAATTTGTCTTTCAGTATTGTTTCCAGTGACAAAAAAAGAAACTTAAAAAAACACAACCTACGCTGGGCATGGTGGCTCACGCCTGTAATCCCAGCACTTTGGTAGGCTGAGGCAGGTGGATCACCTGAGGTCAGGAGTTCGAGGCCCAGCCTGGACAATATGGTGAAACCCCATCTCTACTAAAAATACAAAAAATTAGCCGGGCGTTGTGGCAGGCAACTGTGATCCCAGCTACTTGGGAGGCTGGAGCAGGAGAATCATTTGAACCCAGGAGTCAGAGGTTGCAGTGAGCTGAGATCTCACCATTACACTCCAGCCTGGGCAACAAGAGTGAAACTCCATCTGAAAAAAAAAAAAACAAAAAACCTAAATTTATATTTCTAGGAGAATGATTGAATGTATTTCTCTACTTAAGAAATGTTACTCAGCTATTAAAAAGAATGACTCAGATTTACGAATATTGACTTAAATCAATGTCCGTGACATTTACTAAGTAAAAAAGAAAGCAGCAATATCATGTGTATTGTATGATCCTATTCTGTGAAACCAAAGCAGAAACGAAATTCCTGCAATTGTTCATCTTCATAGAAAATGGAGTAAAAATGGTATGGAAAGAGACTGACCTACCTATTGTCATAGCCTGACTTAGAATAGTGGATGGTTAAGGGAGTGGAGGATAATGTTGGCATTTTCTTTACATATTCCAATGCTGTTTTACTTTCTAAAAAATTCATGCTTGCTAATTTTTTTAAAAGCTGCTAGATGGAGAAGCCCTTGAACAGGGTGGCTAAGGGCATGACTTTTGACCCCAGGTCCTGTGGCTCAGTCCTGCTCTTCCAGGTACCTGTTCTAGAGCCATGGACAAGACAGTTACTTCAACTGTGAAATGGAGGTAATAAAATAGGGTTGTTGTGAGCTCTACATCATTTAACGCAGGCCCAATGCTTGGCACATGGTAAAAGCTCTGCGAGTAGTCACTGAGAAGGTGGCAAACTCTTTAGGGCCAATGTAAATTTTCACCCCAAAGCACCATGATAATCAGAAAACTTTAGCTTTTTGCCCAAACCGGACAGTTGACCTCCTCTTTTCTACCAAGTGTTGAAAGAAAAATGGATATGTGAAGGGGAGAAGAAATCAGCCCACTAGCTAATGGCGGGACCAGCAGGGTTAGTAGCTAGTGTCATCATTTCCCTGTCTTCCCTCCTTAGAAACATACCACGGCCATGATGGTTGGTACAGCGCTGAGCTGAGAAATTGAACACATCAGGTCTGTGTGGATGGAAGCCAGAGGGCTATGAGGACAGCTGTACTTTGGAGTCTTGCTTCTAGTCTCAGTACTGAATTGCAGGACTCTGAAACACTTGAGTTTATCAAACGATAAATCTTAGCACTGCAAGTCTCTCTGCTTTATCTCTGCCTATCTGTCCCTGACTCTTTCACTCAAACACGCACACATTCATTCCTGTTTGTTAGGTATCTGCCTTGTTCGTATTCTGCAGCTTTCTTTCCTCTCACTTAATTGTCCACAGAGGAAGCTGGAAGTGTGGATGCCATTACCTCACACTTCAGATCCCTCTGAGCTGGCAGAGAACCACTTCTACCTCATGTGGACAAGAGATGCCGTTGATAACCTTGACAATACAAAGTCACTGTTCTTGGAACAAAACTTATCCTGGAGCTCAGAGAAGGCCATGGTTCAGTTCCCTGCAATGCTGAAAATAACATCGATAATGAATGAAACTGACCCGAGCGCCCGGCTTCCTCCACTGTCTGCATAGAAACACAGATAGGCACTGGATGGTACCTGCCTCATGGTAAGTGGAACAGTCAGTTCCTCAGGTGTCCTCTTCACTCAGAAATGGCAATGAAATTTCTTCAGATTGAAACTTGCGAGTGCCTATTTGGCTTTTTTTTTTTTTTTTTTTTTGAAAGGGAGAGAGATGATTTCACATTGTCACCCAGCCTGGAGTGCAGTGGCGCGAACTCGGCTCACTGCAGCCTTGACCTCCTGGGCTCAAGCGATCCTCCCACCACACCTGGTTAATTTTTGTACTTTGTGTAGAGAGGAGGTTTTGCCATGTTGCCCAGGCTGGTCTCAAACTCCTGAGCTCAAGCAATCCACCCACCTTGGCCTCCCAAAGGGCTAGGATTACAGGCGTGAGCCATCACACCTGGCCATGTGTGGGTTTTCATAATTCAGACCAGCTGGTGTGCCTGCACAGGAGCATCTCTTCTCAATGTGCTTTCTCCACACTCTTCTTCCTTCCAAGTCTTCATCTTCAGTCCTACTGTTCTCCTCCTCAGGAGGCCACAACTCACTCTTCACTGAAATTCCAACATTCATGTTTGCTTTTTGCTCACAGGTTGGTGAGGGAGACAAACAGGATTTAGACACATTTCTTGGCCTTAAGAGCTTAAAATCTACCTCTTACTAACCTCTTCCTTTATATCATGCCATAATTGTCCCAGAATATTAAATCATTAACATTCAATCCAGGCATATTTATTCTAACATATAGTAACTAAAGGTGCATCAAAAAACAAAAGAATTGCTTGCAAGCCCTCAGAATGTGAGCAACCGTGTCCAAATATTCATGGGTGGCTCAGTCTACATTTCTTTTGGACTGTTAGTGTGGCATAAACCCATTAGTCCCCAAGACACAGACGTAAAAAAACAACAAACACAAAAGAAAATGTGTGCCCAACTGACTCATAGCTTGCATCATAAAATGTAATTCCTGAAAATTACATCTTCTGCTGAGACATAGTGATATAGAATGATTTATATTTTACTTTAGTCTCTATATGCTCATTTAGATGTTTTAGAACGTAGCATAGAGAAAAGATGCTCAGAAAAGCAAAGCTGTTTAACAGTACTAAACCTGAACTGGTTTTCTCTCGGCTGGACTTCGATGTCTTGTCATGGGTCCAGTGTTCTCCCACACTGTCAGTCTGTCTGACTACAGGCACTTAGCACAAGGAACAAATGGAAGTATCCTTAATGGCTTCAACTATGCTTTGTTTTCTGTTTATTTTTAATTTTTCTATATTCATAAGAATTGGGCAATATTGTATTTCTCCAATATTTGTTCAGATCCTATTGATTTTTACTGTTTCATTCTTATTTGACCTTTGTTCATTGGAAACTGCAGTTAGTTTCTGTTGACTAAACAACTACTAATGCTATGCCTAGTGCAGAGCAGCGGCCTGATTTTGGCAGCATGCAGTGTTGTGTGACTGAATCTCTCAGCTGTGGAAAACCATTTTGAACTCTGAGACAGGAATTGGCGTTTCTGCTCAAAAGATTATGAGGGTCACCTGGATTCCTGATGAGGGTAGTTTTTAGTTTACTAAGAACCAAGTGACCTTGACTCTACAACAAAAACCGAGGAAGAATCAAGGCCACAATCTGAATGATTCAAATAGCACTTTAAGGAGTTCCAAGAATTAAATAAAGGAAATACAAATAAAGCCCCTGGCCCACCTCCCAGAGACACCCTGAAGACACATTAAACAATAACTGTGAATGCTTTACATCACATGGGAGGCAAAAACTTTTTTATCTAAAGTGTGAGTCCAATTTCTCTTATTTGTAATCATCATGCTGATTACATGATAATTATACTTTAGCTCTGTTGGACTTTGTGATGATTGTTCTTAATTTATCTATTTACAATGCATTTAATTTGATACTATTTAAAATACTCAATGCAACGTGTTCATATACTTATTTATTTAACAGATATTCAATGAGTGCTAATATATGCCAGCCACTGCTGCAATGAAACCCAATTCCTTACCCTCAAGAAGCCTCCATTCTAGTGGGAATGTGAGACAATAAATCAGTAAAATAAAAGCATATCAGACAGTGGTAAGTGCCAAGGAGAACAAAAGAGAGGGGAGCAATGTTAGACCAAGTAGCCAGGAAAGGACTCATCAGGAATGTGACTTTTGAGGTGACGTCTGAAGGAATGAGGGAGCAAGCATGAAGTTACAGAGTGGGGGGCTTCCAGGAAGATGGAACAGCAAGTGAAGGAGGAGTTTGTGTGGAATGGCAGGGAGGGACTGTGAAGAGGCCATGGTAGGGGTAGAGGAAGCAGAGCAGAGGAACAGGAGTAAAGTCAAAGAGGTCACCCAGGTCGTAGAACACTGATGCATGACGGGAAGCCATCAAGTGCTCTGAGCAGCACCATAATATGACCTGACTCAGAGTATCACGGAGTTACTGTGGCTGTCATGTTGTAGATGGTGTAGAAAGGGCTGTGTTGGCAGCAAAGAAACCTTGAAGAAGTGACCACAGTGATCCAGGTAAAAAATGAAGGTGGTACTTGGCCCACACTGTGAGCAACAAAGTTGATGGGAAATTACTAGATTCCAAGTGTATTTTGCAGGGAAAAACCGACAAGATGGGCTGATGGATTGGATGTGAGATATAAGAGAAGGGGATGAGGCAAAGCACACCCCAGAGATTTTTACAGGAGCAATTGCAAGGCTGATAACGGAGTTAAAGAGGAAGTAGGCTTGGTGAAATTCAGGAGTTCAGTTCTGGACATGATATATTTGAGATGCTGAACAGCTGTCTGAGCAGACAGGTTGAGTAAGCAATTGAATATAGAAGTTTGGAAAGCAAGGAAAAGATCTGGGCCATAGACATGGACTTAGGAGTCATTAGAAACAGGTGTTATTTAGAGCCATGAGAATAGGTGAGATCTCAAAGGAGGAAGTGGGAATAGGGGGAAGCCCTGGAGCGCCCTGTCCTGAAGGGAGGAAGTGGAACCAGCACAGAAGACTAAGAAAGAGAGACTAGGAAAACCAGGCCTGTGCCCCCTCCTGGAGGCTGAATGAACAGCAAATTTCAAAAGAGAGCGATCCACTGTGTCAGCTCGCCAAGATGCCCTGATGCCTACGTTTGGTAGCTCAGAAATCATGACGATATTGAGGAGAAATTTCAGTAGCAACATAGTGGAAAAATAGGTTCAAGAGTGACAGGGGGCAAATTGGAGTCTTTAGGTGGAGACAATTGTGTTAAGGAATTTTTCAATAAATAAGAGGGTGGTTGCTAGAGGAGGAGGTAGAGATAAGACAATTTTTTTTTTCTTATGAGATGAGATGTAACAACAAGTTTATCAACTGCATTAGTGTCCTGTGACTTCCGTAGCAAATTACCACAAACTGGGTGGCTTACGAGAGAAATTTATTCTCTCACTGTGAAGAAGGAATTAATGAAATTAACTATAACCTAATAGTAGTAGTAATAGAAATTTTAAAATCCTCTTAAAGTTGCTGCAAAGTGTGACCCCCCTTACACTCAAATCAAAAGGGAATATTAACAGCTTGTCTTCTCTCTGCAGACAGCAGACTTTATCTATACTCCCCAACTCCACATTTGTCAAAGTTTATTACAGACCTAGCGAGTTCCTACACAGCTGCAGGGTCACAAGACCGATAAGTTTAGTTTGCAAGACATGTTTCTCTCAAGATGTAAGAAATGTTGTAATGCTGCCTTTGTTTCTTGCTTCTGCAACTCGCTTCCCACCTCACATAATTCCTACCTTAAGATGTTTAAAAGTAGGAAAAGCCCTTTGTTCGGGGCTCAGACTTTCTGGATGTATGTCCGGCTGAGCTGGTGATCACCTTAATTTAATAAACTCTCCTGAAACTTTTTCGGTCTCTGCAGTCTTTGATTGTCCCACAACATTTCGTCTGGAGGCTGAAAGTCCAAAATCAGTTTCAGCAAGGCCCTGTTCCCCCAGAAGGAATAGGTGAAAATCTCTTCCTTGCCTCTTTCAACTTCTGGTGGTTGCCAATATTTATTGGCTTGTGGCCACATCACTCCAATCTCTGCTTCCATGGTTATATTTCCTCCTTCCCTTTTGTGTATCTCAAATATACCTTTGTCTCTCTCTTATAAAGATGCGTGTGATTACATTTATGGCACATCTGGATAATCCAGGATTATCTCCATGTCTCAAGAACGTTAACTTAATAATATCTACAGAAACTCTTTTTCCAAATAAGGTAACACTCACAGGTCTGGGGGATTACGGCGTGGACATATCTTTGGGATATCAGTCCACCACATTAGCAGATGACAACGATCCAATAGAGAGAATAAAATGATAATGCAGGAGAGGGGAGAATTACTGAAGCAATGCCCTTGACAAGGGCAGAAGGGATTGGATCTAGTCAACAAAGTAGAGAGGTGAGCCATGTCTTGGAGCATGGACAATTCATTTATAGTATTATTGGTAACATAATTTTATTCTTTAGTTTCAGAAGAATTTATCTAAAGTACGTGTACACTCGGGTATTTATTTGCATTAGTTCCCTACAGCTGCTTAACAAGCTATTACAAATTTAGCAGTTTAAGGTCACAGAAAGAAATAAATTAAATATAAATAAATAAATACAAGAGGCGTATATATATTGTAACTCCCTTTACTGTTGCCATAAAGTATAATCTAATCACAGGGGAACATCCATAACTTTTGCCATATTCTGTTGCTCAGGAGCAAATCACAGGCCTGTCCATGTTCACGAGAGGAATTCCACAAGGTGTGAGCACCGGGAGGTGGAGTTCACTGGGGTTCTGTCCGCCAGATTAATGATAAAGGTCAAAATTGGGTAAAATATACCAGATCCATAGATTTAGTTAATTCTTGCATTTTTTATCATTAAAAAAGAAAACAGACAAGGATACTTGTGTACGGCACTTGGGGGTAAAGTAGGACTCTGCTTTTACACAATTTGAGTGTAACCTTAGAACAAAAAATGAATGAAGCAAGAAATCAGGAAGAGGTGGTTTAGAATATCCAGGTAATAATTTTTAAAAATCAATAAACTTCTCCCTCAAAAAGGTATATTTGGTTCACTTTTCTTATTCTAATCACACGCACAAAGACTGGTGTGCTCTAAATATTCGAATTGCATTAACATGAGAAAATAGCACTGGATTTTGTTGACAGGGTGTTACGCACTTATTTTATTCTCTGGCATCATGGTCAAATTACTCTCTCAAAGCCTCAGTTTCTTTATCTGTAAATAGAGACAATAAAGTTTTCTATTCCAAGGCATTGTTGTGTGAAAGAAATCAGACAATCCATTTGCAATGATCATCACAGCACCTGACAGGTAGCAAGAGCTCCATAAACATTATTACATTTATTATTATTATCCTAACTCAGTCTATGGCCAGAATGTGACAGATCCATAAAAATAAGAAAACATGTGCAATAGGTTATACTCCCAATTGATTGTTTTAACTGAACAGGTTGTTTGTTTATATTGTCTTCCAAATAGCTCCCACATAAAAAGATCAAAGAGCACAACCACATGGTGGTTATCATGGAAAGTTCTGAATTTTGCTTCCTTTTGAATTCTGTTTTCTCCACTTCAAATTGTGCAGCCTTGGAAAGGTTAACCTCCATGTGGCTCAGTTAACTTCCATGTAGCTCCCTTGACTATAAATTGAGGATAATTGTGGTATTCCACTCGGGTGTGGTTAAGATTAGATGGGATAACTCACATTAAGCAATTAACCCAGTGCCTGGCAGAGGGTAAGTATTCAGTATGCAGTAGCCAAAGCAAGAAAATAGTCCAACAAATAATAACCAAGCCCTTGGAAACATCAGTAAGACAAGTATTACCTATTTAACACATGTGGGTATTTTTCTATGTGTTTCATTACTTGCTTCTGATTGTGAGGCAAGTCAGTATTGATATTCCAATTTGGAGATTAAGGACCAGTAATACAGTTTTGGGGATTTCAAGACCCATGAATTAAAAAAAAAAAAAAAAGTTTAGAGCCAGAAAAAAAAAAAGTGTTTTATTTTGTTAAGCAAGAAAAAATCAATCAGTTTTCTAGAATCAAAAAAGCAGAAAGAACATAGTCACAATGTAGAGGTCAGTGTTTCAAACTCAATGAATTTGACTTTATAAAAACTCATTTTTTTTTAAGGATATATTTTTGAAAACTGTATCTTGGACCAGTGCTGCCTGCAAACCAGTGATTAGGAAATACGGGGCTATGATAAATGTAATTGTGAGAGCCAAAATATGGATTGATAAGCAACCCTGTAGGGAGAATTTCACTTCTGCAGCTACAAGCAGGAGAGAGAACCTGCCCCAGCTTCGCTCATAGGAACACTGGGAAGATGCCTGTGGTTGTGATTTGGAGCCTAAGTTACCAGAAGAAAGGTCCTGTGTAAATTGTGAGCCCAGTTACTCATAATTATCATCACCATATTCATCTGTTATATTCTTTTGTCATAGAGAGACATTGTCATCTTTGAAATTTTCTGTATGAATAATCCCCACATATTGTTACTCATTTTTTCCTATCTCTCTCCTTTTTCATCACCTTTTTAACCTACTCAACCTTTTCATAACAAATTCCTCAGGCCTGACTATACTCTAAAGTCTCCAAGACATGGATTAGCATTTGAATATCTGAAGCTGAGGTGCACTCCAGGAACTTCCATATTTTAATGTGCTTTTGGCAGCTTTGAAAAGTTAATGGGAACTGAATTATATTTAATGCTATTTAAAAGGAAAGTCCCTTTACTCACAAATATGTGCTTTATAATGAATTTCTAATCCTAAGCACTTCAGCATCAAGTTTCTTCATAATATGTATATAAGATTAATTTTTTGACAGTCCTTTGTAATTCACACTTTTACCAGAAAGCAAAGGAGGCTCTGCCATAAGCCGTTTTCTTTCACCTCATTTTGTGCATGACGAGCCAGATTCTCTAACACGATATCAGAGAGCCAGTCCAGGCTGAACGAAGAGAAAGAAAATGGAAAGACTGGCTATTGTTTGTCTGAGAGGTGGAATGGGTGGAAGCGTTAAGTGATGCTCTATCACTCTATCACATGAGGGGGAATCATGGCACATTTAGGCTTTCTCCTGAGCTAAGGCATTTCTTTGGACTCTGATTTCTTCATGGAAAATTTGAACTTTTGTGAAAAGGGTGGAAACTTCATCTCACAAAGAAAATCTCATTATGAGAGTGAAGATTAAAGGGACCTTTGTTCTCAAGGAGGAACACACCATCTTTAACTAGTTCACTGTTCAAAAATTTCCATCCAAATTTAAGATAAAAATGTACATCAGCAACACAAAGGTAAAGCTGCTGTGAAGGGGAAGTAACAGAGGACCATTTAGAACTGCATTATCTGGCCAGGCACAGTGGCTCACACCTATAATCCCAACACTTTGGGAGGCTAAGGAGGGCAGATCACCTGAGGTCAGGAGTTTGAGACTAGCCTGGCCAACATGGGGAAACCCTGTCTCTACTAAAAATACAAAACTTAGCCTGGCGTGCTAGTGGGTGCTTGTAATCCTAGCTACTCGGGAGTCTGAGGCAGGAGAATCATTTGTACCCAGGAGGCGGAGGTTTCAGTGAGCTGAGATTGTGCCATTGCTTTCCAGCCTGGGTGACAGAGTGAGACTCCGTCCCCCACTCCCCCTCCAGAAAAAAAAAAAAGGATTGCATTATCTGAACTCAGGCACATCTGCAGCAACAAATGGCAGTTCTTGAGAGAAAATCATGGACACTGAAGGAATCAATGGTGATAAGAAAAGCGCTTTTTTCTCTCCTCGGTCTCCTGCAGGAATCTATGAATACCAAAAAAAAAATCTAGTAAGCGTCAATTTTCTGAATTCAAACCCCAGTGTACCAGAGACCAAAGACACAAACTGTAGTGGAAATGAGGGAAAGAAAAAAAGGGACATGTTCAAGTGCACTTGAAACTTCACCTTGTAGGTTGTTTCTGTAAAGAAGATAAGAAAATATGACTGTGACTTAGTCATATTTCAGTGACTCAAAATGTCACTGAAAATAGTTGCTTATAATTACTTAGTAGCATTTTCTTTTCTTTTTAGCTTCAATTCCACAGGTACAGGTTTCAACCAAGGATTAGGTTTAATAAAAGAGATAGAAAAACCACTTCCAGTTTTAGTCTGACATGAAATGAGGTGAGAAGTCGCCACTCTCGTCCTTAATATAAGCGAAAATGGAACAAATGCAAAAGGAATGACCTTTCTTGGACTCATTAGAGAACTGAGGTTGCAAAGCAAACCTCTACTCTGAAATCTGAAAAGACAGCAGAATCTAGAGAGTCACACCTGAGATCTGCTTACCTACAGGACAAGCCACAAGAGCCAGAAACTAGAAAGAACGTTTAAATGAAAACTTTGACAAATTGCTGGAGGCTGGTTGAGTATAGACTAGTGTGAGAGTGAGAAATTCCAGGGGGCAGCAGTCTTGGGCGGGGTTGGGCTGGGGAGGACTACACTTTGATTCTTTAACTCCAGGAACCTCACCAAGTTTTCATGGTAAAGACCCAAGAAAGTCCTTTGATGTCTCTAGCAGGTTGAAGGGAAGAGTAACCACGATGAAATAAGTCAAGAGGCTTCTCTCTAACAAAGTCTACTCTCTAACAGAAAAAGACTTTCCCAGAGCTGAATACTTAACAAACATAAGAAAAGTTATTAGATGTCATTAATAATCAAGAAATATAATGTAAAAAGACACTATTTTTATCAAAATATATTGACAAAAATTTTACAGCCTAATGAAATCAAGTGTTTATTGGGATGTTTGGTGAAGTTGGAACTCTCATCCTCTGAACAAAGTTGTTAGTATTAAACTACATAAGCTCATGCCCTATAATTTTTCTTCTGGGTATAAACTCTAGAGAATAAAGTCTTACACATGTATATAGGAAGACATATACAAGGATGTTGTGACTTTATTATTATTATTATTATTATTATTTTATTTAGTTATTTTTGAGACAGAGCCTCACCCAGGCTGGAGTGCAGTGGCTCCATCTCGGCTCACTGCAACCTCCGCCTCTGGTGTTCAAGTGATTCTGGTGCCTCAGCCTCCCAAGTAGCTGGGATTACAGGCGCGTGCTGCCATGCCCAGCTAATTTTTGTATTTTTAGTAGAGACAGGGTTTCACCATGTTGGCCTGGCTGGTCTCGAACACCTGACCTCAAAGGATCCACCTGCCTCGGCCTCCCAAAGTGCTGGGATTACAGGCATGAGCCACTGTGCCCAGCCAAAATTATTTTTAATAATAAAAACCCAGAAATAAATGAAGCTGAAGCTGTTTAAAAGGAAAAAATAAATATATAAAGACTCCAATAGGTTGAAAGTAAAGGGATAGAAATAGATATGACACTCTAATACTAATTTTTAAAGAAAAAACTGGAGTAGCTATATTAATTTCAGATAAAGCAGACTTCAGAACACCAAAAATTATCACAAATAAAGATAAGTATTATGTAAATTTAAAGAGCTTACTTAATTCTATAAGGAGACTTAAGGATCCTAAACATGTGTGTACCTGTGTTAGTCAGGATTCTCTAGAGAAACAGAATCAATAGGAGATAATAAATCTCAACAGAGATTTATTGGTATTGGTATATGGTATTGGCTTACACTGTTCTGAAGGCTAAGAAGTCTCACTGTCTGCCATCTACAAACTGGATATCCCGGAAAGTCAGTGGTGAAATTCAAAGGTCTGGGAACCTGAGAGCCAATGGTGTAGATTCCAGTTCAGGTGTGAAGGCCTGGGAACCAGGAGCACCAAGGGCAGGAATAGATAGATGTCTCAGCTCAATCAGTCAGGCAGAGAGCAAATTAAACTTTCCTCTGTTGTTTTGTTCAATGCATGCCCTTCAACAGATTGAACGGTGGTCACCCACACTGGGGAGTACAATTGCTTTACTCAGTCCATCAACTCAAATGCTAGTGTCTTCTGGAAGTACCCTCACAGGATAACTTCATAGTGGAGAACACTGAAAAACACTGCTTGAACCAGGTGATCAAGGTAAAAACCAGCAGTGATCAGTCATCTTGATACCATGTATCTGTGGTATGATGTGAAGAAAATGGTATTTCAACGCTGTGGTCCTCCTCTCCAAAACATATAACCCCAATCTGATAATAATAAAAATATCAGAAATACCCTAATTGAAGGACATTCTACAAAAATACCTGATTGGGACTCCTCAAAGCTGTCAAGGTCATCAAAAGCAAGGGAAGTCTGAGAAACTGTCACAGCCAAGAAAAAACTAAGGGGACATGACACCTAAGTGTAACGTATGTCTTGGATGGAATCCGGGGATATAAAAGAGACATTAGGTAAAAACTGAGGAAATCCAAATGAAGTATGGGCTTTAGTTAATAACATGTCCATACTGGCTATTTCACTGTGACAAATGTACCATACTAAAATAGGATGTGAATAACAGGGTAAACTGAACACTATATATAGAGGAGCTTTCTGTACCATCTCCACAATTTTTTGTAATCTAAAACTGTTCTAAAAATAAGTTTTATTTAAAAATAATGAGATAAAATAATTTCATTTTCCTTTCCTCTTGCAAGCTTTGGAAGCAGTCTCAAAGGAGATACTAAGACTCACTGGACAGCTAAGTTTGAGAGGTAAGTTTGTGGGCTTTTTATGTAAGAACGGAGCCCCAGAGAAGCTACTCTCCAACCAACAAATCCTTCTCTTGAGGAGTTCATCAATGAATACTACTCATAAGAACTTACTGTCCCTGAAGACAGGTAAGGAAATATCCACTGCAGCAAATGAATATTTGAGTAAAGATAAATGTTTGAGTAAAGATAAAAAGGATGGAATTTAGGATTACGTAGTCAAAGGGAATTGAAGTTAAAACCACTTCCCAACTGTGGATTTATATAGCTCTTACAGAAGCAGCAACATGCCTAAAGTGATAGACACATGTTAATATTCAAAGAATGCAATCACTAGAGCCATATCTTCAAGTCATTATGGGCCCAAACAACAGCGTTTGTCTTCTGTGAGAACCAGAAATATTATCTGGAAACATCTGATTTTTAATTCAGAAGCTGTAGCTGCCGGGAAAAACTAGGGGACACCCATGTGGGAGCTATGTAACTGTGTATCTTTTAAGCAAGCTTTATTCTCTTTAAACAGTCTTGAAATCTTATTGCTAGTGTTTCTCCACTTAAATATTTTTACATTATTTTTTCATCATTTACATTTATGGACATTTATGTACAAATCGAAATTTAGTCTTTTACATTTATTAGCTGTTGTCTTTTGAAAGATAAATTAGATCAACATATTCTTCCCTGCACTTCATATTTCATAACACAGTTCAAGAATTTCATTGAGCTAAAAAAAACTAACGTAAAAGTAAAATTATTATTGAATTGAACAAACATAGATAATATGACATGTGTTTATCTATTTGTAATTCTCCACTTAGAGGGATTTTCACATTTTTTTTTGTTTGCTCTTTATTATTTCATCACTTTGTGTCATTTTGTTGCCTGCCTACCTCCCTTACCAAGATAATTTCAAATTTAATCATTCTCACAGTAATGTATCTTAAATTAAATGCAAAAAGTAAAAGCAGCTGCACTGATGTGCAAGTGTTAAATCCCTCAGGTTCTGAGACTTGAAATGAGCATATATGATCTTAAAACAAAAACGTGCTTCAAGAACCAGCCCTTGATAAGTTGGGAAGTGTTAGCACAGTGAGCGTCATCATGTTACTTTGTCCCACTTCTGCTCTTTTCATATTGCCATCTGCTAACCTGAGATAGGCAAGCTACAGCCGAGTAGTCAAGAGTCAACTTTACCTTCTTTAAGAAAAAGTCCTCTAACGGCCTCAAAACATGACATCAAAACAGCCCTCTGGTGCTCCAAGTCCCTCCCTCAGCACTTCTTCCATTTCCCGGAGTTCCAAGCAGTAGTAAGTTATTTGCTCCCTGTAGGGCTTCATTTCCTCAGTTGTATAAAGAAATCTGTGATTCTATGTGACAGTGAATAGAATTTAATCCTCTGTATTGAGCTGGATCCTTAAAAACTACAAGACTGTTTCATTTTTTCGTTTATTATAATTGAAAGACAATTCTGAGGAAAAACATTCTGGATAAAGAGAGAGAAATTTTTAAAAGAATACCTTGTCTTCTTGTTAGGAGAGCTGTCCCTTTGCTTTCATGGCATTGCAAGAGAATCCCAGGGATCTTACTTGGCCATGCCAACTTGCTATTAAAAATTGAATCCCGTTCTATTCAATTGGCACAAAAATCAAGCAGTCATTTGTTTTCTTAAATTGTTTCAGATTCATAAGAATAAGTTATCCAGGTTTTCCTTCATTGAAGCTAATATTTCAAGGTTTTCTTTTTTTCTAACCAGTGCTTTCCATGGATCCACTCTGCAATGGTATCGTTAGGAGTTAAGCACACAGCAAGAGAGACATACTGAACATATTGATTACCAAGTAAAATGGTTTCCCTGGCAACCATAACCCAATGAAAGCCCTCAGAGCTTCCTTCCTTCTACACATGATTTTTTTTTCTAATAATTTCAGGCATCACAGATGGCAGAAACAGATACAAAAGTACCTGTTCCAAATATGTTGCTACAAAAACAAAGCTGATTCAGCAAGAGATGTTCTGCTCTGTTCTGTGGCTAGCTAACTTGTGTATTTTTTTGAATAATTTTGAAATGAGTCCATTCCCATGTGCATTGTAGTATGTGAATGTATTAGTTTTCTATTGCTGCTATAATAAATCACTACAAACTTCACAGCTTAAAATAACATAAATGTATTAACTCACAGTTCTGCAGATCATAAGTCTGGCACAGGTCTCGCTGGAATAAAATCAAGGTGTCAATAGAGCTATGTTCCACTGTTGAGGCTTTAAGGGAGAATCCTTTGCCTTTTTCAGCTTCTAGGAGCTATTGGCAATCCTTGGCTCAGAGCCCCTTCTATTTTTAATTTAGAAACATCACATCTCTCTCACCCTTCCTCTGTTGTCACACGCCAGCTGGGAAAGGTTCTTAAAAACTTGATCCTTCTGATTACATTGAACCCATCTGAATAATCCAGAATAATCTCTACATCTCAAGGTCTGTACCATTAATCACAGCTGTAAAGTCCGTTTGGCATGTAAGGTAACATATCCACATGTTCCAGGGATTAAGCCATGGATGTCTTTGTGAGACCATTATTCTGCATACCACAATGAATGCATTGTCTAACATATTTCCAAGAAAAGAAGATGTCTTTCAAAGTATTCATATGCAATAGAGCATGCACTTTGAACTGATTCTTTTAACTATGGGTAATTGTTTCACACTCATCTAAAGCAGAGATTGGTAAACCTTATTTGTAGAGGGCTAGACCCTATATATATTTGGCATTGCTAACCATACAGTCTCTGTTACAAATACTCAACTCTGCCATTGTAGTATAAAAGCAGCCATTGACAGTACATAAATCAATGAGCTTGGCTGTGTTCCATAAAAATTTCTCCAGAGAATCAGGCAGTGGGTCAGAGTCAGCCCGGTAGCTACAATTTGCCAATTTGTAAACTAGAGCAATGAAAGTGGGTTTCTTATAAACTATAAGCTTTCTTCAATATTATCAAGTCTGTCTTGAGTACCAATGATAGGGCAAAAGACCACAAAGAGATAGAGGACAGAGGATCTACCCTCAAGGGGCTAAATATAATTGGAGAGGTGAAACATTTTTATTAAAACATAATAATATAATGTTTGATTTATATGTTTAGTTGAATACATTATTTAACTCTCAAACGTATCATCTTTAAAAATTATTTTATGAGAGTTCCATTCTCTTAATGAAAGACTATTTGGTATTGAACTACTTCCTGCAGATAACAAATATACACTAAAAATAAAAATATTTATTTTTAAAATAAACAGCTATATGTAGGTAGTTCAGAATGATCAACAGCACACAGAAAGTAGAGAGGAGTCCAGCTTTGAAAGAAGTGAACTATTCTGATAGAAATTAGTGCTTATATGACTTTTTGCCTAAGGGCACGTCCCCATCTGTGTGGCATAAAGCCGAAGAACTAAAGAACACATCTGGTCCTACTGACTTACATAGTCAGAGTATGGAGTTGGGAGACGCTACCGAGCATAGGGAATAAATGAGAAATCCCAGAAATTAGTGATTCACAGGAGGAAAACTCTCAAAACTGCATATAACCTCTGTCCCCTCTTGCTTGAAGCCTGAATTTTGCATGCACGGAAGATGTACCCAGTTTCCCAGTGAAAAGCAACAGCTGAAAGATTTTAAAAACTAAGTATGGTCAGCTGCTGTTTATTCCAGGGAGGAGAGAGATTGAAGTTGATTTTATTTTTTTTTTTAATTATCCTTTAAGTTCTAGGGTACATGTGCATAACCTGCAGGTTTGTTACATATGTATACTTGTGCCATGTTGGTGTGCTGCACCCATCAATTCATCAGCACCCATCAACTCGTCATTTACATCAGGTATAACTCCCAATGCCATCCCTCCCCACTCCCCCCTCCCCATAATAGGCCCCGGTGTGTGATGTTCCCCTTCCAGAGTCCAAGTGATCTCATTGTTCAATTTCCACCTATGAGTGAGAACATGTGGTGTTTGGTTTTCTGTTCTTGTGATAGTTTGCTGAGAATGATGGTTTCCAGCTGCATCCATGTCCCTACAAAAGACACAAACTCATCCTTTTTTATGGCTGCATAGTATTCCATGGTGTATATGTGCCACATTGTCTTAATCCATTCTGTCACCGATGGACATTTTGGTTGATTCCAAGTCTTTGCTATTGTGAATAGTGCCACAATGAACATACATGTGCATGTGTCTTTATAGCAGCATGATTTATAATCCTTTGGGTATATACCCAGTAATGGGATGTCTGGGTCACATGATATTTCTAGTTCTAGATCCTTGAGGAATCGCCATACTGTTTTCCACAATGGTTGAACCAGTTTACAATCCCAAAACAGTGTAAAAGCGTTCCTATTTCTCCACATGCTCTCCAGCACCTGTTGTTTCCTGACTTTTTAATGATTGCCATTCTAACTGGTGTGAGATGGTATCTCATTGTGGTTTTGATTTGCATTTCTCTGATGGTCAGTGATGATGAGCATTTTTTCATGTATCTGTTGGCTGTATGCATGTCTTCTTTTGAGAAGTGTCTGTTCATATCCTTTGCCCACTTTTTGATGGGGTTGTTTGTTTTTTTCTTGTAAATTTGTTTGAGTTCTTTGTAAGTTCTGGATATTAGCCCTTTGTCAGATAAGTAGATTGCAAAAATTTTCTCACATTCTGTAGGTTGCCTGTTCACTCTTATGGTGGTTTCTTTTGCTGTGCAGAAGCTCTTTAGTTTAATTACATCCCATTTGTCAATTTTGTCTTTTGTTGCCATTGCTTTTGGTGTTTTAGACACGAAGTCCTTGCCCATGCCTGTGTCCTGAATGGTATTACCTAGGTTTTCTTCTAGGGTTTTTATGGTTTTAGGTCTAACATTTAAGTCTCTAATCCATCTTGAATTAATTTTCGTATAAGGAGTAAGGAAAGGATCCAGTTTCAGCTTTCTATTTATGCCTAGCCAATTTCCCAGCACCATTTATTAACTAGGGAATCCTTTCCCCATTTCTTGTTTTTGTCAGGTTTGTCAAAGATCAGATGGCTGTGTGGTATTATTTCTCAGGGCTCTGTTCTGTTCCATTGGTCTATATCTCTGTTTTGGTACCAGTACCATGCTGTTTTGGTTACTGTAGCCTTGTAGTATAGTTTGAAGTCAGGTAGCGTGATGCCTCCAACTTGTTCTTTTGGCTTAGGATTGTCTTGGCAATGCGGGCTCTTTTTTGGTTCCATATGAACTTTAAAGCAGTTTTTTCCAATTCTGTGAAGAAACTCATTGGTAGCTTGATGGGGACGGCATTGAATCTATAAATTAGCTTGGCAGCATGGCCATTTTCACGATATTGGTTATTCCTATCCATGAGCATGGTATGTTCTTCCATTTGTTTGTGTCCTCTTTTATTTCACTGAGCAGTGGTTTGGAGTTCTCCTTGAAGAGGTCCTTCGCATCCCTTATAAGTTGTATTCCTAGGTATTTTATTCTCTTTGAAGTAATTGTGAATGGAAGTTCATTCATGATTTGGCTCTCTGTTTGTCTGTTACTGGTGTATAAGAATGCTTGTGATTTTTGCACATTAATTTTGTATCCTGAGACTTTGCTGAAGTTTCTTATCAGCTTAAGGAGATTTTGGGCTGAGATGATAGGGTTTTCTAAATATACAATCATGTCATCTGCAAATGGGGACAATTTAACTTCTTCTTTTCCTAACAGAATACCCTTTATTTCTTTCTCTTGCCTGATTGCCCTAGCCAGAACTTCCAACAGTATATTGAATAGGAGTGGTTAGAGACGGCATTCCTGTCTTGTGCCAGTTTTCAAAGGGAATGCTTCCAGTTTTTGCCCATTCAGTAAGAGATTGGCTATGGGTTTGTCATAAATAGCTCTTATTATTTTGAGATACATTCCATCAATACCGAATTTATTGAGCGTTTTTAGCATGAAGGGCTGTTGAATTTTGTCAAAGGCCTTTTCTGCATCTATTGAGATAATCATGTGGTTTTTGTCTTTGGTTCTGTTTATATGCTGGATTACGTTTATTGATTTGTGTATATTGAACCAGCCTTGCATCCCAGGGATGAAGCCCACTTGATCATGGTGGATAAGCTTTTTGATGTGCTGCTGGATTCGGTTTGCCAGTATTTTATTGAGGATTTTTGCATCTATGTTCATCAGGGATATTGGTCTAAAATTCTCTCTTTTTTTTTTTTTTTTTTTTTTTTTGTATCTCTGCCAGGCTTTGGTATCAGGATGATGTTGGCCTCATAAAATGAGTTAGGGAGGATTCCCTCTTTTTCTATTGGTTGGAATAGTTTCAGAAGGAATGGTACCAGCCCCTCCTTGTACCTCTGGTAGAATTCTGCTGTGAATCTATCTGGTCCTAGACTTTTTTTGGTTGGTAGGCTATTAATTATTGCCTCAATTTCAGAACCTGCTATTGGTCTATTCAGGGATTCAACTTCTTCCTGGTTTAGTCTTGGAAGAGTGTAAGTGTCCAGGAAATTATCCATTTCTTCTAGGTTTACTAGTTTATTTGCATAGAGGTGTTTATAGTACTCTCTGATGGTAGTTTGTATTTCTGTGGGGTTGGTGGTGATATCCCCTTTATCATTTTTTTATTGCGTCTATTTGATTCTTCTCTCTTCTTCTTTATTAGTCTTGCTAGCAGTCTATCAATTTTGTTGATCTTTTCAAAAAACCAGCTCCTGGAGTCATTGATTTTTTGGAGTGTTTTTTGTGTCTCTATCTCCTTCAGTTCTGCTCTGATCTTAGTTATTTCTTGCCTTCTGCTAGCTTTTGAATGTGTTTGCTCTTGCTTCTCTAGTTCTTTTAATTGTGATGTTAGAGTGTCAATTTTAGATCTTTCCAGCTTTCTCTTGTGGGCATTTAGTGCTATAAATTTCCCTCTACACACTGCTTTAAATATGTCCCAGAGATTCTGGTATGTTGTATCTTTGTTCTCATTGGTTTCAAAGAACATCTTTATTTCTGCCTTCATTTCGTTATGTACCCAGTAGTCATTCAGGAGCAGGTTATTCAGTTTCTATGTAGTTGAGCGGTTTTGATTGAGTTTCTTAGTCCTGAGTTCTAGTTTGATTGCACTGTGGTCTGAGAGACAGTTTGTTATAATTTCTGTTCTTTTACACTTGCTGAGGAGTGCTTTACTTCCAACTATGTGGTCAATTTTCGAGTAAGAGCGATGTGGTGCTGAGAAGAATGTATATTCTGTTGATTTGGGGTGGAGAGTTCTGTAGATGTCTATTAGGTTGGCTTGGTGCAGAGTTGAGTTCAATTCCTGGATATCCTTGTTAACTTTCTGTCTCGTTGATCTGTCTGATGTTGACAGTGGGGTGTTGAAGTCTCCTATTATTATTGTATGGGAGTCTAAGTCTCTTTGTAAGTCTCTAAGGACTTCCTTTCTGAATCTGGGTGCCCCTGTATTGGGCGCATATATATTTAGGATAGTTAGCTCTTCTTGTTGAATTGATCCCTTTACCATTATTTAGTGGCCTTCTTTGTCTCTTTTGATCTGTGTTGGTTTAAAGTCTGTTTTATCAGAGACTAGCATTGCAAACCCTGCTTCTTTTTGCTTTCCATTTGCTTGGTAGAACTTCTTCCATCCCTTTATTTTGAGCCTGTGTGTGTCTCTGCATGTGAGATGGGTCTCCTGAATACAGCAAACTGATGGGTATTGACTCTTTATCCAATTTGCCAGTCTGTGTCTTTTAATTGGACCATTTAGTCCATTTACATTTAAGGTTAATGTTGTTATGTGTGAACTTGATCCTGTCATTGTGATATTAGCTGGTTATTTTGTTCGTTAGTTGATGCAGTTTCTTCCTAGCATCGATGGTCTTTACATTTTGGCATGTTTTTGTAATGGCTCGTACCGGTTGTTCTTTTCCATGTTTAGTGCTTCCTTCAGGATCTCTTGTAGGGCAGGCCTGGTGGTGACAAAATCACTAAGCATTTGCTTGTCTGTAAAGGATTTTATTTCTTCTTCACTTATGAAACTTAGGTTGGCTGGATATGAAATTCTGTGTTTAAAATTCTTTTCTTTAAGAATGTTGAATATTGGCCCCCACTCTCTTCTGGCTTGGAGATTTTCTGCTGAGAGATCTGCTGTTAGTCTGATGGGCTTCCCTTTGTGGGTAACCTGACCTTTCTCTCTGGCTGCCCTTAAGATTTTTTCCTTCATTTCAACTTTGGTGAATCTGACAATTATGCGTCTTGGAATTGCTCTTCTCGAGGAGTATCTTTGTGGCGTTCTTTGTATTTCCTGAACTTGAATGTTGGCCTGCCTTCCTAGGTTGGGGAAGTTCTCCTGGATGATATCGTGAAGAGTGTTCTCCAACTTGGTTCCGTTTTCCCCCTCACTTTCAGGCACACCTATCAGACGTAGATTTGGTCTTTTCACATAATCCCATATTTCTTGGAGGCTTTGTTCATTTCTTTTTCCTTTTTTTTTCTCTAGACTTCTCTTCTCACTTCATTTCATTCATTTGATCTTCAATCATTGATACTCTTTCTTCCAGTTGATCGAGTCAGTTACTGAAGCTTGTGCATTTGTCATGTATTTCTCGTGTCATGGTTTTTATCTCTGTCAGTTTGTTTATGGCCTTCTCTTCATTGATTATTCTAGTTATCCATTCTTCCATTCTTTTTTCAAGATTTTTAGTTTCTTTGTGCTGGGTACGTAGTTCCTCCTTTAGCTCTGAGAAGTTTGATTGACTGAAGCCTTCTCCTCTCAACTCATCAAAGTCATTCTCCGTCTAGCTTTGATCCGTTGCTGGCGATGAGCTGCATTCCTTTGGAGGGGGAGATGCACTCTGATTTTTTGAATTTCCAGCTTTTCTGCCCTGCTTTTTCCCCATCTTTGTGGTTTTATCTGCCTCTGGTCTTTGATGCTGGTGATGTACTGGTGGGGTTTTGGTGTGGGTGTCCTTTTCTGTTTGTTAGTTTTCCTTCTAACAGTCAGGACTCTCAGCTGTAGGTCTGTTGGAGATTGCTTGAGGTCCACTCCAGACCCTGTTTGCCTGGGTATCAGCAGCAGAGGCTGCAGAAGATAGAACATTGCTGAACAGCGAGTGCTGCTGTCTGATTCTTGTTCTCAAAGCTTCGTCTCAGGGGTGTACCCTGCTGTGTGAGGTGTGAGGTGTGGGTCTGCACCTAGTGGGTGATGTCTCCCAGTTAAGCTACTCAGGGGTCAGGGACCCACTTGAGCAGACAGCCTGTCCATTCTCAGATCTCAACCTCCATGCTGGGAGATCCACTGCTCTCTTCAAAGCTGTCAGACAGCTGTCAGACTCCACCCAGAGGTGAAGTCTACAGAGACAGGCAGGCCTCCTTGAGCTGCGGTGGGCTCCACCCAATTCGAGCTTCCTGGAGGCTTTGTTTACCTACCTAAGCCTCAGCAATGGTGGGCCCCCTCCCCTAGCCTTGCTGCCGCCTTGCAGTTAGATCTCAGACTGCTGTGCTAGCAATGAGGGAGGCTCCGTGGGCGTGGGACCCTCCGGGCCAGGTGTGGGATATAATCTCCTGGTGTGCTGTTTGCTAAGACCCTTTTTAAAGTGCAGTAGTAGGGTGGGAGTTACCCGATTTTGCAGGTGGTGTGTGTCTCAGTTTCCCTTGGCTTGGAAAAGGGATTCCCTTCCCCCTTGTGCTTCCCAGGTGAGGCGATGCCTTGCCCTGCTTCGGGCTGGTCGGGCTGCACCAGCTGACCAGCACCGATTTTCTGGCACTTCCCAGTGAGATGAACCCGGTACCTCAGTTGAAAATGCAGAAATCACCCATCTTCTGTGTCGCTCACGCTGGGAGCTGGAGGCTGGAGCTGTTCCTATTCGGCCATCTTGCTCACTCCTCAAGAATCAAGATTGAAGTTTAATGCTAACAAAGTTGGCATCTTGCTAAAACAAAAATCTATGGTTATAAGGAAAAAAGATTCCAGAGTCTCAGTCTTTAGCACTAAATGCATCATTAAGAATAACCAGTACACAATAAAAAATTAATAGACATGAAAATAAACAGGAAAATGGGAGCAATAGTTAAGAGAAAGGTAGTATGAGGTAACAGATTTCTAGATGACACAGATGTTAGAATTAGAAGGCAAGAATGTTAAAGTAAGTAAAATAACTACATTGGTGACTTAAAGGAGAACATGGTCATTAAAAATGAACAGAAGGAGAAATCTGTGAACTAATGGAAACCATGAAAAGAGAACCAAGTGGATCATAGAAGATAAAAAGTAAAATTTATGCAATTAAAAATATTACCGGATGGGCTTATCAGCTTATTAGAGATGGTACAAGAAAATGCCAGTGAACGTGAAGAAAAAGATGAAAGGAAGAAAAAAATTATTGAAAAAGATGTGAAAAGAACTTTGTGGCACAATAACAACTTGATTAACATATGTGCAACTGGAGTCCCAGAAGGATAAAATGAAGAAAATGGGATAAAACAAAATTTGAAGAAGTAATGACTATTAGGTTTTCAAATGGAGTGAAACAACACTATGTTAGATCCCAAGAAGCTCTGCAAACCCCAAGCATGAGAAAGAGAAAGGAAGGAAGGATGGAAGGAGGAAATAAAGGAAGGAAAGGAAGGAAGGGAGGGAAGGAGGAAGGGAGGAAGGAAAGAAAGGAGGGAGGGAGGGAAGAAGGAAGGAAGGAAGGAAGGAAGGGAGGCAGGGAGGAAGTCAAAACATCAGGTTAAATTGTTGAAGACTGAAGAGTACATTTTTTAAAAATCTAGAAAGCAGCTAGAGAAAGATGACATATATATAAGGGAGCAATGATAGGAATGATGGCTGACTTCCCAACAGAAACAGTGATGGCTGGAATACTATTTCTGATGAAAATATAAAAGATAGCATCAGAATAAAATAATTTTCAAATAAACGAAAAGTAAGAAAAATTTTAACCCACAAACCTACACTTTAAGAAATACTAATAAAAATACTGTACTTGGAAGGAAAATGACACCAGATAAAAACTAGTATCTGAAAGAAGAAATAAGAAGTCTTTGAAGCACTACTTATATGGGTACATATATAAGATTCTCTCTTGCCCTTTTTGTATATGTATGTATATATGTATGTGTAATATGTGTGTATATCTCTATTTGTTCCTTTTCCTAATTTATTTAAAAGCCCTGTGAGTGTTTAAAGCAAAAATAAAATAATAAATACATACTATAAAATGTATAATATACTACATGTAAAACATAGGACAACAATAGCACAAAGAGTAGGTCAATTAAACCATTTCATGGTTCTTACATCTTACATGAAGGGTTGTAATATAAACACTAAGGAAACTGTGATAAGTTAATGGTCTATATCATAATCCCTAAGGCAAATGCCCACCCCGCCCCCATCCGCCCCCCACACACACATACTACCAAGAGCCACAGCTAAAGCCAACAGAGGACTTGCAATAAATACTAAACATTATTCAATAAAGCAAGAGAAGGCAGAAAAGGAAGAATATATAATCAGAAAGCTGATGAGATAAAGAGAAAATGCATGGCAAAATTAAAGACTTAGATCTAGACATGTAAATAATTGCATTAAAAATAAATGAATTAAGCACTCCTAACAATAAGTTAAAATAATCAAGACAGAATGTTTTAAAATGCTATTTGTGGGAGATACACCTTAAATATAAAGGCACAAACAGTATGGAATTTAAAAAAATGGAAAGTGACATATTTTGCACAGTAACAGCAAACACAAGAAACCTGAGTAGATGTATTAATACCAGAAGATAAAAAGATATAAATACAAAAAAAGGACTATTGCCAGCAATTAAGGACATCTTATAATGATAAAAGCTTAATTAATCAGAAAGACACAATGATCATAACATTTGTGCAATAAATAGCTTATATAAAAAGCAAACATTGACAGAATTAAATGGAGAAATAAATGAACCCATACAGTAGTAGATTTTTATATGTTTCCAAACAATTGATAGTCAGAATAATAAGTAAAGATTTAGGAGACCTGAAGAACACTATTAAACAATTTAACCTGCCTGATACTTATAAAGCATCAATACCCAACAAGTGCAGAATACATATTATCTTCAAGTACACATGAAATATTTCTCAAGGTAGACTATAACTAGGGCCATAAAATGAGAAGATGAAATTTATGAAATTTAAAAGGAAGAATGAAATTTTACAGAGTATCTTTCCTGACCACAATAAAATTAATGTAGAAGTCAATAATAATAATATATCTTAAAATCCACAAATACGGGAGCAGCCAAGATGGCCAAATAGAAACAGCTACACTCTGTGGCTCCAACCGAGAAGGATGAAAATGGTGAGTGACTTCTGCATCTTCAACTGAGGTGCCAAGGTTCTCTCACTGGGACTGACTAGGCAGTTGGTGTGACCCATGGAGAGTGAGGAAATGCCGGGTGGATCTAGGGCCTACCTGGGAGCTGCAAGGGGCAAAGGGAGCTCCCTTCTCCAGCCAAGGGTGGCAGTGAGGGCTTGTGCTACTCCTCCCTGAAAATCACCGTTTTCCCATGGATCCTTGCAACCCATGGATCAGGAGGTCAACTCATGAGCTCACACCACCAGGCCTTGGGTCTCAAGCACAGAGCTGTGAAGGCTCACAGTGGCTGCTTGGGTGGGCAGCCACCCAAGCAGGCACTGAGTCACAGGAGTTTTTGCTAACTCCCGCTCTGTGAAGTCTGGTGTGGCAGGAGATCCTCCCACTCCCATGGGAAGGGGGTTGAAGCCAGGGAGCCAAGCAGCCTCACTCAGCAGGTCCCACTCAAATAGAACCCCACAAGTTAACCCACTGACTTGGAATCCCTGCCAGCCAGCATAGCAGACCGGAGACTGCCTAGGAAGACCAAATTCCATTGGGGGAGAGGTGGCCACCATCAACGTGGCTCCAGTCAGCCATTTTCTCCTGCTGCTGGTGCCAGCAAGACTGGGTGGTTTGGACCCAAAGCAATTTTCCGCAGTGCGGCACGTGGCTGGCACAGTTCATGGCCAGGCTGCTTCTTTAAGCAGGACCTCAATCCACCCCTTCTCACTGGGCAGGGCCTCCCTGTGGGAATTTCAGCATGATCAGTCAGGGGCTCATGGACAGAACTCTGAAATCCCTGGGAGGAGACCCTAGGAGGAGGGGCTGCTGTGATAGCATGGATCAGTGGTCTTAGTCTTTTCTACTTGTTTGCTCTGGAGAGTCAGGGCAGCCCAGGCAAGGGAAACTCCCCCAAGTGCAGCACACCTACTCTGCCAAGGGGCACTCAGACTTCTTATTTAAGCAGGTCCCTGAACCCACTCTTTCTGACTGGGTGAGATGTCCCGACAGGAGTGTCCAGACACTTCATACAGGAGCATTCCAGCAGTATCAGGTCAGTTCCCCTCTTGGACAGAGCTGCCTGCTCCAGAGAAGGAGCAGACTGCCATGTTTGCTATTCTGCAGCCTCTACTGATGATACCTCCAGGGGAGGGAGGGACCCAGGAAAATAGGGTCTGGAGTGGATCCCCAGCAAAACTGCAGCAGCTCTATGGAAGAGGGGCTTGACTGCTAAAAGAAAAACAAACAGAAAACAACAACAACATCACCAAAAAAGAGACCACAAAAACCCCATTCAAAGGTCAGCAGCTGCAAAGATCAAAGGTAGTTGAACCTAGGATGATGAGAAAGAATCAAAAATGCTGAAAACTAAAAAATCCAGTGTGCCTCTTCTCCAGATGATCACAACATGTCTCCAACAGAGGCATAGACCTGGGCTGAGGCTGAGATCAATGAACTGACAAAAGTAGGATTCAGAAGATGGGTAATAATGAACTTTGCTGAGCTAAGGGAGTATGCTTTAACTCATTGCAAGGAAGCTAAGAACCATGATAAAACATTACAAAAGCTGTTAACCAGAATAGTCAGTTTAGAGAGGAATATAAATGACCTGATGGAGCTGAAAAACACAACATGAGAACTTCACAATGCACACAAGTATCAATAGCTGAATAAACCAAGTAGAAGAAAGAATATCAAAGCTTGAAGACTATCTTGCTGAAATAAGGCAGACAGACAAGATTAGAAAACAAAGAATAAAAAGGAATGAACATAACCTCCAAGAACTATGGAATTATGTTAAAAGACAAAACCTGTGACTGATAGGGGTACCTGAAAGAGATGGGGAGAAAAGAATCAAGTTGGAAAACACACTTTAGGATATCATCCAGGAGAACTTCCCAGACATAGCAAGACATGCAAACATTCAAATTCAGGAAATCCAGAGAACCCTAGTAAGATACTCCATGAGAAGATCACCCCCAAGATACATAATCATCAGATTATCTAAGGACGAAATGAAGAAAAAAATGTTAAGGGCCGCCAGAGAGAAAGCCGGGTCACCTACAAAAGGAAGCCCATCAGACAAACAGTGGACCTCTTAGCGGAAACCCTACAACCAGAAGAGAATGTGGGCCAGAATTCAACATTCTTAAAGACAAACATTTCCGACCTAGAATTTCATATTCTGCTAAACTAAGCTTCATAAGATAACAGTAATAACAAAGAAACCCAAATCCAGTTTACCTACTGACTAGATGGACAGAATTGTTTGTACCAACAGAAGACTGAAACTCGTAAAATTGTGATTAAATGAATTAGATACATTTTTCTTATTTTTGATTACTTTAAAAGATAGTTTATGTCTCAAACAAAAAATAAAAACAATGTATTGAAGGTCTATAACATAAATAGAATTAGAATATCTAGTAACAATGGCACAAAGGACAGGGTAGAAGGAAATAAAAGTATACTATTGTAAAGTTTTTATATTATACAAGAAGTGATATATCATTATTTGAAAGTAGATAGTGACAAGTTAAAGTTGTATGTTGTAATCTTCAGAGGAATCACTAAAAATATAAAATGAAGTATAGCAAATAACATATGATGTAGATAAAGTGAAATCATAAAAGTATTTCAATCCAAAATTAAACAGAAAAGAGGATAAGAGGAAAAAAATCAAATGTTATAAAAACAGCAGTATAGTAACTTTAAACTAAACCATACTGATAATTTTTTTATATATAAATGGTCTAAACACTCCAATGAAAAGGCAGAGACTGAGATTGGATTTAAAAAGCAAGAATGAATAACACACTACCCACAAGAAACTGTCTTTAAATATAAAAATATAATCTAAAGGATGAAAAGGTATATGCCACATAAACATCAATGAAAAGAAAGTTGTAAGGGTTATATTACTATCAAACACAGTAAATTTCAGAACAAGAAATAGTGTCTTGCATAAAGAGACTTTTCATAATGATAAAGGGGTTAAAAATACATTACAATTCTAAATATCTATACATTAATAGAACTTCAAAATAAGTAGAGTGAAAGCTGATCAAACTAAAAGAATAGGTAAGTCCAAAATGACACAAAATTTCAAAATTTCTTTTTCAGTAAAATAGAAGAAGAGAGAAAATTAAATGCCAAGTAAGCATAAATAAGGAAGGAAATAGTAAAAATAAGAGTAGAAAATAGAACAATAGAGAAAAATCAATGACATCAAAAGCTGATTCTCTGCAGAAAAAAATGACTAACCTTTAGTTTGAATTATCAGAAAACAAAGAGTAGAGAGAACCATCACTATCAGAAATGAAAGAGGAGAAAGAACTACTCATCCTACAGACATTAACAAGACAGCAGAAATATAAAGAACAGCTTGGTGCCAATTTTAATACAGAGTCTGACACTGTTTTTTGATACTTGACTGTTGACAACATTTTTTTTTTTTTTTTTTTTTTTTTTGAGAAGGCATCTCGCTCTGTTGCCCAGGCTGGAGTGCAGTGAGATGATCTTGGCTCACTGCAAGCTCCGCCTCCCGGGTTCACGCCATTCTCCTGCCTCAGCCTCCCGAGTAGCTGGGACTACAGGCCACCAGGCCCTACTAATTTTTTGTATTTTTAGTAGAGACAGGGTTTAGTAGAGACAGGGTTTCACCGTGTTAGCCAGGATGGTCTTGATCTCCTGACCTCGTGATCTGCCCGCCTCGGCCTCCCAAAGTGCTGGGATTACCGGCGTGGACTGCTGACAACTTTTAAAGCTCAATCCCTCCCATTCCACTCCACATCTAGGCAAGCTAGTAAAAAACAAAAAAAAAAAAGGGCCAGAGTGTTCTCTACTTTGGCATCAGCAGGAGATTCAACACGTAAGCACCACCCACACATGGAAACCTTCACACAGGCCTCACCCCTACCTACCACAAGTGCCCCAAGCCAGTCACCTCTCCTCCTTCTCTCAAGTTATTTCTAACCTGCTTAGGAGACTTGCTTTCCACAGGAAGTCTCATTATGTAAATAATAACATTTCCATACCCATTTGGGGTGTGCATGTGTGTGTGTATGCAAACATTAGCCTCTGAAGGGTGTCTACACCACCAGTAATTTTGAGATCTGATAAAATGAAAAATTTGTTAGAAGACATAAATTTTTAATGCCTAATTAAGAGAAAACAATCTAGAGATCTTTGTATCTATTAAAGAAACTGAGTTTGTTGTTAAAAAATTTGCACACACATATACACAATTCTCAAATCCAGATGGCGTCACTGGTGAACTTATCAACCATTTAAGAAGAACTGATACTGCTACTATCACTAATACATTTTCTATACAAATGTTTCCAGAAAATAAAAGAGAAGGAAACACTTGCCAACTTATTTTATTAGTCCAGTATTACTATGATTAAAAAACACACAGAAGAAACAACATAAGAACTTTATAGACTGATATCCCTTATGAAGATAAAAGTAAATATTCTTAACATATTTTAACAAATAAAATCAAGCAATATTTAACAAGGCAACTAAGAGTTAACTTGGGAATACAAGTTTGCTTCAAGATTTGAAAACCAATATATACCTCATAACAAAATTCTAAAGAGGAAAGCTATGATAATCTCACTAAAGAGAAGGCATTTGACAAAATTCAACATCTATTCATGATAAAAACTTAGTAAACTAGGAATAGAGCATCCTCAACCTAATAAAGGGTAGTTATAGAAATCCTACAACTAACATCATTCTTAATAGTGAAACTTAGAAAACATTATTTGTAATGGCACCAAAAGTAAAATAGTTAAAAATAAATGTGACAAATGCTTTATAATGTTTTATAACATATGTTTAATAAAACACATTTAATTGCTTTTACTTTTAGCTTTCTGAGGTGAAGTTTTCTATTTCTGGATAAAATATTATTACATGTATATGCATTTATCAAACTCATCAAATTGTACACTTAAGATTTGTGTATATCATCATAGGTAAATTTTATGTACAAAAAAAAACCTCCCATAAACAAAAAATTAAACTCTAGTGATTAAGTTTGTTTTATATGCTGGTACTGTTAGCAATTTGGAAGCTACTTTCTGTTTATTACAGGAATGAGTAAATGGATGACTACATTGAGAATGATGAAAGTTAAGTTTCTCACTGCTGAATAAAGGAATTACAAATATAAAAAGACAAAGACTAGAATTTATCTTCTGGTGTTTTATCGTAATAGAATTGGATTTATCAGTATGAACCTGTATTTCTAACTCCGTGTAAAACCTAGTTGTTGTCTCTTCCTTCTTGTCCTTTTTCTCCTTCTCTTCCTTTCTCCTTATCCTTCTTCCTCTCTCTGCAGATGTATGTATGCGTGCACACACACACACACGCCAACACATATGCATGTTTCTCCTAGCTCTGTCTGCTCAGAAGGCCTATAAACAAATGGAGCACCAAAGCAATGAGTACATCTGGCACCCATATCTTGGTTTGTAAATACCGTTGCCCAGTTCAAGAAGCTAACTTCTTGGAGAAAAGTCTGAATCCAGAACTGGCAGAGAAACTACAAGATAAGACTGGAAAACTTTGTGTCAGAAAATAAACACAATGGTCAGTTTTATGTGACAAATGGACTAGGCTCTCTAGCCCAGATTACTCAATCAAACACTTACCTAGGTGTTGCCATGAAGATACTGTGTAATATACAGTTAGTTGACTTCAACAAAAGAGACATCCTGGAAAATCCAATTAGTTAAAGTGCCTTAAGAGCAAAACTAAATTCTAAGATTCCCTGAAAAGGAAGAAATTCGCCTATGGACTATAGCTTCAGATTCTGCAAGAGAGTTCCCAGCCTGCCAGAATGCCCTGCAGTTTCCAATCCACTTAGGCAGCTCCAAATAGTGTAAGCCAAATCTTTGCAATAAATTTCTCTCTCTGTCTCTCCTGCTGTTCTTTTTCCTCTGGTGGAACCCCAACTGATACAGTAAGGGAGAACAAAATAACAACAAATCAAAAAGACATTGCAGCTAGCTTGAAGAGGGATCTACATATCCAATATGAGAATTTGGGGCATCAAATATGTAATGAATTACAACTGACTGATTAAAGTAAGGATCTACTAACATAAATTAATGAGTAAAGAAATGAGCAAATAAGTGGAAGATAGAAAAGTTCTTCCTTACAGTAGAATATGGATTAACAAATGTAGAGGGAATGGTGTTGTTAAAAAAACATCCGTGGATGCTAAAACTGAATAAAGGTCACGAGAAGCAAGATATTTACAGAGGCGCCAAGTATCCCCTCATAGAATATTAATAACAGAGAAAAATGGTAGCTTTACAGTGGGGGATCATGGACCACATCATCTTAAGGAATCAAAGTTGACATCATCGATATTGAGACAAACCAGATCCATATGCCTCCTGATACTGTGTGCTGAAAGGGACTCAGTGTCACTTCAGTGTGCCCAACACACTGCATACCTGACAATATACATAACAAGAATCTAATCATGAGGAAATAGCCATGCCCAAAATGAGGAACATTCTATAAAATAAATACCCCTTCTCCTTCAAACTGGCAATGTTCATAAAGATTTTTTTTTTTTAAGTTTTGGGAGTGTTTTGGGTTAAAGGAGGATAAATCAGCCTGGTAGCAAAGTGTAATTGTAATACTGGATTCAATTCAGCATGAAAAAATAAAATTAGCTACAAAGCACCACACTGGGATAACTGACAACATTTGTCTGTGACTTGACTAATGGTAATGTGTCTATGTTAAATTTCTCAATTTTGAAAACTGTACTGTGGTTATGTAAGATAATGTCCTTGTTCTTAAGAAACACACCGAATTATTTAGGAATAAAAGGGCTCAATGTCTCTATATTACTCTCAAGAGGTTCAGAAAATATGTATACATAAATATTTAGTGAGAGAATAATCAATCAGTGGGACAAAATATAAACAATTGATGAATCTGAGTAAAGGGATAAGGGAGTTCCTAACACGATTCTTGCACCATGTCTGAAAGTTCGAAACTATTGCAAAATTAAAAGTTCCAAAAAAAATGTAAAAAAAAAAAAATATGGTGCCAAGATTACATTTTGTGGTAATAACTATATGGATATAAAGAAAATAGGAAGACTTAGGTTTTATTTCCATTGAAAAACAATGAGTAGATAAGATTAAAGATCAACAACTAAGACAAATCCGATTTTTGCATTATGCTTCACTGCTGCAGAAAGTAAACAAGAACAGATCAGAATTTTGTTTCCTGACTGTAAAACTTCATCACTTGTATTTTTTTCTGATTTGCTTTCGAGTCTCTCACATCTGGAATTCTCTAAATCATTGGCTCCAACTGGATCACTCTCCACAAATGGCCTCAGCATTAAAAAGTGATCTCTTTTTATAAACTTCTACAGAAGGTAATCAAATACAGTATTTATCATAGCAAAATACTGGGAACATGGGAAAATGCGTTTCCAGCTGGTTCTCATGTTTTACTGAGAGGCTTTAGATATTGAAGCCTAAATAATTTTAGAAAAAAATTCTCAGCTCAAATTAGTAAGTAGATGGCTGAAAGCTTATTTTATTTGCAAGGAGACACTATAATTGGACTTTGAGAAAGGGAAAAAAAAAAGGCATGATTATATTGCTGTGGTGCTGAATTGCAGAGAAGAAGGATGGACTTCAGTTTATAATGTGGGTTGAACTTTTCCCATTTGTGGAGACCTCTATTGTGGAAATAAAAAAGTTGTATGTAGTTTTTGTTTACTTCTCTCACCAATTCTGGGTTCTCCAATCCCAAATAATTTTTTTTCCCAAAGCTGTAATTACTGAGATTACAAATAATGAGAAGCATTGCAGCTGGTCCTAGTCCTGGCATAATTCCAACACATAATCACCTGTCGTGTGCACTAATTCCTGCCATGATTAAGCCCCTTTATTCGCAGTAGGGTTTGACAGCTGTATTGTTTAAAATGTCACCCATTAATAGAACAGGCATGGGCTTGTCTGTACTTGAACTAGTTTCCTTGCATATTTCCTATGTCAGCTTCAGTTAAGCTGTTGTACTGTGTATGTGATGAGTGATCACTTTTCCTGAAGCCTGATATTGTCAATAAAAGACTAATGATATGTGAGACCACAGCTTAGTTCGATATAAACATGGATTCAAACAAAGCCTTCTAGAAAACATTGGAAAGAGAATTTAATGGGCTCCATACTAGAGGAGTAGACACAGAATTGTTTTCGTGTCTTTTAAGACAAAAGGGCCACACTTAGACATGACGATAATAACGTTTTTCCTTCTTGTAGGGAAACAAGCTTCTGGCTGAATCTGAAAATTTACCATTTGAAAATGTATCTATAATATATCTTTAATAAATTACTTTTAATGAAGGTAATCTTTTCAAAATCTTTTTGTTATTTTTCTAAAACTCAACTCTAAATACTAATTAAATGTGACAAATCTTATGAAACTGCTTACAGGGATACAGAGCCTACATCAAGTAAAAAAAGAAGAAAGCAAATACCTTCTATAGGTGACCTTGAAAATGGTAAATTACAACCACTGATTTTTGTTGTTTGCACTGGAAATTTTGTGCGATCCTAAAAAGCTCCATTGAGAAAAATTGGCACAGTCCTAAACTGACCCAAATGGAGATGCCAGAAGGAATAAGGAAGGCTTTGTGTTAATGCTTAAGTTCCATCTCCCAACTATATCTTATTCAAATTCAGGCATGCTTTGCTAATATCTTTCACCTGCTACTGTTAGCATTTGTGGTTGCAGCTAGATTTCTACAGTTCTTAATCAAATAGCAGCCTCCTTCTGTTTCTGTAACCCACAAAGACCATGTGATCATGTCTGCAGTCATTTCCATTGTCTACTGTTTGCCTAAAGTTTGATCACAGACCACAGCAAGTTACAGTGAGTGTGCAGAGAGTTGTCTGAGAAGAATGTCTTTCCCAGATCTATGTGGTCCACCGGCTGCAAAGGTCAATGACAGATAGATAGTATCAGAACTCCCAACTCCTGCATTTTCAGTCTGTACCCAGAAGGAGGGCCCTTCTGATTCCCGACTTAAGACCTACACTCAATTACATTATTTTATCACCAAGTCCTAGACCTTCCCTTACAAATATTGAAGATTTTATTCCTAATGGATGAAAGAGCTGGAAAGGCCAATCAAAAAGCTATCATCCCAGCCAATAAGAGGTAAAGGATACACGTTTAAAAAAAACAAAACAAAACAACTTTTGTCCTTAGGTCAGCTTCTCACTGACCTACAGGGAAAAACAGACAGTCTTTAGGAGGGATAAGCAGAAAAGAATTGAGGAAAAGATTTTAAGAGTGGAGGATTCTAAATATAGTTTAGAATCCTGCCTTTCTATCAGCACAATATAAAGTCATTTGACATGTTGTTTGTGCTTTCATTCCAACAAGCACATAGATGAATGGGCGTGGAGAGAGCCAGGCATCAAGCCAATGCATTGTGTAGGGGCTCTGTCCTGGGCAAATTTTCCCTTTCCCTCCTCCTCCTTCCCCAAATCCCAACATGCTGCCAACAGACGACTCTAGCCAGGACAGATAAATTTCACCACTTGTAAAATTAGGCAAATATGTAGATAGCAGAGCAAATTGTTACTTAGACTGTGCCATGTTTCTAAAAATAAAAACAGTAACAATTACCCTTGAAACTGCTTGTTAAAATGTCTAAAACTCTTTCAAAAATAATAGTTAGAAATGCTATTGAATCATCAATTATTTTCTTAAAGCCACCTGTTAATTGCCATAAATCCTCCCCTGTGAACATAGCTATTCAGTCTGTTACAGATGTAATTCACCTTTACATAATTTCTGAAAAAATACATGCAAATCGAATTTTGTAAATTGTATAACATTTTAAATATGTGTGGAAAGTTTTCTATCTGAAAAAAAAAGCCCAGAGTCCATTTCAAAAGGAGGGCAAGAATTTAATATTATAAATGAAAATTGCCTACAATAAAAAATTTATCCTACTTTATTGGCTCAGTATTTTTAATATCCCTACTCTTTAGAACTTCTTAAAGCTAGTTACATCCATACAGAATAGCATAAGCTTAAGAGGTTGCATGTATATATTACATACATGTATACTGGTTGCTTATTAGAATCTCATAATAAACTACACCAATATTTTCCATATCAGGTCATATTTCCCCATGCAGAGCAACTAAATATGCCATGTGTGACTATTAGAAAAGTCTGTTACAGCTTTAGGTAGTATAAATATCTTCAAAAGCATGGGATCTGGAGTTAGGCAAAGATATGTTTGATTCCTATCACTTTCAGTAGCCTTGGGAAAGTTGTTTATACATTCTAAGACTCAGTTTCCTCAACTGCTGCGTGGGGAATAACAGTAGTTCCATCTTCAGAAATTCATGGCATATAAAAACACTTTGCATAGGGCAAATTGATCAAGACTGCAATGATACCATGTCAGTCACTTCTGGCTGAGAGAATGCTGTGTAACAACTTCCAAATCTCAGGGACTTGCAAAAACAAAGGCCATTTGTTGCTCAAGTTCCACATCAGGAGCTGGTTGGCTGCAACTCTGTGGTTCTAAGGCTGTATTGCAGGGAGCAGGTGAACAATGAGGCTGCGCTGTCTGCTGATTCCTGGAGTCAGGCTGGAGCAATGGCCTCTACTTGATATATGTTGTCCTCGTGAGAGAGGAGAGAAATGCAAGAATAGTGGTAGAAATGCATACTGCTTCTTGAAGATTCTGTCCAAACTGCCACCCCATCGTTTCTGACATGACATTTGACCCATGAATCACATGGCTAAGCTCAAAGTCAGTGGAGCAGGGATGTGCATTCCCTATCAGAAAGAAGGCAGGTCATATGGTGAAGTGTATGAATAAGTCTTTTGTTCAAAGGAAGGAGTGAAGAATAGTGACAATAATACAATTTAATATATATGCCAAGCAACTAAAACAGCTCTATGTCGTTGGCAATAAAATGGGAATTTGATAAAAAGACCATATTGGGGCATCCCATATGATCAAAGAAAAGGATCGGATATACAATCAAACTGAATCATGGACAAGGCAAACACATATATGGACTTCAAGAACAACGGGAAACAGAGTTTTGACACAGCTACAGCTCTGTATCTCTCTTATACCTGCTGGTGTTGGCTTCATTGTTTTTCCCCCGCCAAAGAAGATTGGATTCCATCATGAGACAGAAAACATGGCGGCCTTTGGTTTCCAAGTCTTATTTCTGCAGCTCTCCCCACTGGGGAGCAGTTCCCTCCCTTTACCAGTGCTGGTTACAAAATTCCTGGAGAAGAATACTGTTTGAATCAGATGTCTGGGTTGGGCCCAACCTGAATCAGATGTCTCATCAACTACTGAGCTGAGCTGGGGTCATTTTCCACAGGAGCCCATGACAGAAAGGACTGGTCTGGGAACAAAACAACAAGTGGTCAGCACATTAGGACATAGTACATGTATGTGTTCAAGGGTTAGAAATTATTTATAGAGCTGGTAGTATTTTACTTTATACATTTTACATACATTTTTTATGTAGCACAACAGCTCTATAGGGAACATTTCAGTGACACAAGTTTAAATTTCCATATATAATTTTGATTGGCCTTTCGAGCCTGAAATGACTCATTGAGAAGCAGCCTGGCTTCATGGAAAGAATACCCAATGGGCAGACAGGGAGGAGATTTTAGTCAACAGTGCTGGCTCTGCACTAACTTGCTGCGTTACTATGAGTACGTTGCTTGAACTTGCTAGTCTCTTACTTCCTCTGGCATGAAGTCCAAATTAGCTAGCCCCGCCATATTCTTGCATCCACTTTCTTTACAGACTTATTGTCTTCTTTCTTCACCTACCTCCCCCATCTCAAGCCTTATGTTTCAGCCTCAACTGTATCTCTTTTTTTTTTTTTTATACCTGGCTTCATTATAAAAGGAGGCAGTAGAAGTCTAAACAGGGACTTGCTTCTGCAGAAAATCAGGTCAGGATCCAAGTCTGTGCTTACAGCTGTTTCTCTGTCCAGCTGCTTGACCTTGGGCTTGGCTTTGGACCCTTAGAGTCCAGGCTGCTGTCTGAGCCTTCAGCTCCTTTCAATCACTCTGGTGCTTGCTGTGTTTCTCAGTCTCCTCTCGGTCCTATAGTCATGATTGAAGGTAGGTGGAAAGAGAGAGGGGGAGGTTTCTAAACTGAAACACATTTTGAACCTAAGCAGAGTGGCAGTTAAAAGCAAAGGCTTGGCTGGGCATTGTGGCTCACACCTGTAATCCCAGCACTTTCAGAGGCAGAGGTGGGAGAATCATTTGAGCTTAGGAGTTCAAGACCAGCCGGGACAACATGGTGAAACTCCATCTCCTCAAAATATATATACAAAAAAATAGCCAGGCATGGTGGTATGCACCTGTGATCCCAGCTAGTCGGGAGACTGAGGCAGGAGGATCGCTTGAGCCCAGGAGGTAGAGGCTGTGCTGAGCCATGATTGCACCACTGCACTCTAGCCTGGGCAACAGAGCACACCCCTGTCTCAAAAAAAAAGAAAAAAGAAAAATAGCGTGAGGGCTTGGAAGAAGACTGCCTGGTTTCAAGTCTTTGTATAACCAATTATCATCTATGTGGACTGGTTCAAGTTATTTACCAGACTATCAATGTCTTCATCTATAAATGGGAATAATGGTTTGCGTGAAGGTTAAATGAGTTAATACAAAGTGCTAGACCAGTGCTTAGTAATAGCAAATGCTCAGTAAATGTTAAAACTATTTTTTAATTGGTCTAGGTTGATGTATAGTGAAAGTGTGTCTATATAAATTATGTACAGTATACATTATGTGTGTACATACAAAAAACATACATATACAGACACACATGCAAGAAAGAATTGTCCTTCTTTCACAAAGGAGAAGGATCACAATAAGATTACTCTGTGCTTGTATTACCACAGAATTTCCTGGGTCACATTTCATCTTTCCAGCAGCAAACAGGACCTGGAAGGCACATATAGATGGTTGTTCTGCCGTTGTTACAGATGGCTTCTCTACAGTCCTCCAGTGGGGACCTTGTGGGTTCATCTTGAAGTGTGTACAGCAATGCCATTCTCTTAGCTGTGCAATGACCTGAGAAGATTTTGTGAGTCTATAAAACCACTCTCTGATTTACCCAGGTGCATCGTGATGAGGAGTCCAGAGGAAGAACACTGGAGTTTCACCCTCTCCTTCACAACCTTCATGCTCACTTTCAGACGAACTAGCTTACGGTTGCTGCCGAATTTTCAAATGACTATCTATTTGACTGCACTGAAGTAATTTTGAAATGATTATTTTTAGCTAAGTACATAAGCAGTAGGTAAACATGGGGAAATTTCTGAGGTTGTTATAGGAAGTGTGTGTTTTAAATTCCTGACTTTTCATTATTTAGACAAAGCTCTATTTCAATGGCATTCTCTAAGAAAAAAATAGTTGTTCAGTGGCAAAGACCACATATTAAATCAAACTCAATTAAATCAATTAAAAGGAGACATGCATCTTCATATTACTTGAAGACAATGTCAATGGTCATTCTAGATTATTCACAAACTTTATATTTCAGATATTGAAATACAGAAATTGCCATAAATAAGACAGAATATAGAGGACAGCTGTGTACCATTATACTATGTATATAGGCTTCAGAATATTTACGAAATGGGTATAAATCCTGGAGCCAAGACTTAAAATTATCTTTACTTACTTTTGGCACACGACATGTTTTTCCTATTTTGACTATTTCTTAACGTTTTTGGAAGTTTTTAGGATACTTCAGATATTCTACTTACAGATAGAATGTCTGTAAGCCATACTATGGTAAGCATCTCTTAAACATATGGACATTTTTTTACTCAATCATAATGCAGATGCTCTCTCACCTCCTATTGAATTTTCTATAATAAAATTCACTCTTTTTGGTGTACAGTTCTATGAGTTTTCACAAATGCATAAATTTTTGTAGCCACCACCATAAGACAGTTACACCATTACAAAAAAAAATTCATCTTACCACCCCATTGTAGTGAAACCTTCTAATTGCTACTGAGCTGTTCTGCATCTCTATAATTTTGCCTTTGCAAATGTGTTGCATATTCTTGAGTGTGTTACATTGCTTGGGTCTACTGCAACTTATTTATCCACAGACCAGCTGAAAGACATTTAGACTGTTTCCATTTGGGGGGGATTATAAGTAAATCCTCATCTACAGATATTTATGTGAATATTTTCATTTATTTTCGGTTGATGCCTAAGAGTAGGATCGCTGAATCATGATAAGTGCATATTCAATTTCTTAAGAAACGCCCAAACTATTTTCCAAAGCAGCTATACCATTTTGCATTCCCCCCAGAAATGTACTAGTTTTCCAGTTACTCTGCACACTCACCAGCATTAATGTGGTCTCTATTTATTATTGTAGGTATTTTTGTATGTGTGTAGGGCTACATCATTGTGGTTTTAATTTTCAAATTACTGAAGATTAAATAATGTTGAGTATATTTTATGTGCTTATTTGCCTACCCTATATTTTCTTTGGTGAACTGTCTTTTTAAATCATTTGTTCATTTTTTAATGGACTAGACTTTTTCATATTGATGAGTTTTGAAAGTCCTTTATATATTCTGGATATACATGCTTTGTCAGATATGTGATTTAGATACATTTTCTCAGTCTGTAACCTGTCCCTTTCTTTTAAGAGTGTCTTTCACAGAGCCAAGGACTTTAATTTGAATGATGTCCAATTTACTAACTTTTTCTTGTATGCATCCTGCTTTTGGTGTCATATCTAAGAACACTTTGTCTAATCCAAGGTCACAAAGATTTCTCCCTCTATTGTCTTCTGAAAGTTTTATAGTTTTACATTTTGCATTTAGATCTATGATTCATTTTGAGTTATTTTTTGTATAAGCTCCAGGATATAATTCTAGGTTACTTTTATGCCTATGGATGTTCAATTGTTTTGGCACAATTTGCTGGAAAATCTATTCTTTTTCCAGTGAAATGTCTTGGCACCTTTGTAAAAATCAATTAACCACATTTGTGTGGATAGATCATTGGACTCTTAATTGTGTTCTATTGCTCTATCTGTCTATCCTTTCATCAAACCATATTATATTGATTACTATAGCTAAAGAATAAGTCTTGAAATAGGGCAGCATGTGTCCTTCAACTTGATTGTTCTTTGTCAAAATTGTTTTGGTTATTCTAATACCGTTGGCTTTCTATATAAATTTTAGACTCAGCTCATAAATATGTACAAGGAATCCTTCTGGGATTCTGACTGGAGTTACACTGAATCAATAGATTATTTGGGGGAAAATTGGCATGATAACGTTGTTTCAATACACAAACATGTTATATCTCTTCATTTATTTAGATTTTCATCTATCTCTTTCATCAGTACTTTGCAGTTTTCAGCATATACATACAGTATATATTTTGTTAGATTTATACCTGAATGTTTCATTTTTTGATAAAATTGTAAATAATATTACTTTTTCAAAATTGATTTCCAGTTATTCCAGCTAATATGTAGAAACATGATTGTTATTGTGTAATAATCTTATATTCTGTGACCCACTAAGCTCAATTTTTTTTCCTGAGACCTTCTTACAGATTCCATGGGATTTTCTTTGTAGACAATCATGTCTACATGACTGGACATTTAGATGTCCAATCTAATGGATACAGTTTTATTTCTTCTTTCCCAATTTATATGCCTTTTAATTATTTTTCTTGCTTTGTTTCAGTGGCTGAGGATTCCAGGATGATGTGAAGATAGCACTTGGTCATTCACCACCCGCCTTTGGAGAATGTTACTCTGGATGACAGGAAGTCATCCAGAAAGTTCTAGTTTGCCTTCTATCTGTGATGGTTCCAATTCAAAGTCTTTGCTACGCTGTTTGGGTCTTCCCAGCATATGCACCATATAGAGGGTTAGTCTGGGACTTGGGCAGTGGTTTCTATGGAGTTCAGTTCTTGAACTCATTGCTATGTGTCTTTGCTCCAATCCACATATACATTGCTCAGGGGTAACTCTGGAACTTATGCCAGTTTATTCACAGAATTAGGCAATTATTTTCTCCAGTTCTCTGCAATCTGGGATTTCTCCTGCTATCTCTGACCACCCCCACTCTCTTTCTCATTTCTCCTGCTAGAAGGATGGAGTTCTCAGAGTTTAGCCTCTAGCACTGACATGCAGTTCTACACAACAACATCCTTGTTGTGTCATTATTCAAGTTTTGGCCTTTGTCCCTAATCTACTCAATGTTTGTGATCTACATCATGCATATCCACAGTCAATATGCTCTACTACCTTAGTGAATGCCGAAAATCGTGGATATGCCTACAACAGATGTCTACGATGTTGTTCCTATACATACGTAACTGTGATAAAGTTTGATAATTTATCATAGGCTCAGTAAGAGATTAACAATAGCTAATAATTAAGAGAACAATTATAACAATTATGCTGTAATAAGAGTTTTGTTAATGTGATCTCTTTCTCCGCTTTCAATGGAGTTATCCTGTTCTTTTAAGCTTTGAGGCTGGGCATTGAATTCTCTGTGTGTAAGAGTCCTACATAGCATCTTCTTCCAATAAAAGGTTCTTTCATCTACAATGAAAATATGTTTTTTAGTGTAGCCATCTTCATCAATTATCTTAGCTAGATCTTCTAGATAACTTTCTGTAGCTTCTCCATCAACACTTGCCACTTCATCTTACACTTTATGTTATGAAGACAGCTTCCATCCTTAAACCTCATGAACCAACCTCTGCTAGTTTTAAAGTTTTTTCTGCACCTTTCTGACTTCTCTCAATATTCATAGAATTGAAGAGAGATAGGACTTTGTTCTGGGTTAGGCTTTGACTTAAGGGAAGGTTGTGGTTGGTTTGATCTTCTATTCAGACCACAAAAACTTTCTTCATGTCAGCAATAAAGGTGTTTCACTTTCTCATCATTTGTGTTTTCACTGAAGTAGGATTTTTAATTTCCATCAAAAACTTTTCCAGGGTTGAGTGTGATGGCTCACACCTGTAATCCCAGCAATTTGGGAGGTTGACGTAGGAGAATCACTTGAGGCCAAGAGTTTGAAACCAGCCTGGGCAACATAGCAAGACCCTGACTCTACAAAAAAAAGTTTTTAAAAAATCGTCTGGGTGTGCTGGCACGTGCCTGTAGTCCCAGTTACTCAAGAGGCTGAGGCAGGAGAATTGCTTGAGTCCAGAAGTTCGAGGCTGCAGTGAGCTATGATCACACCACTGTACTTCAGTGTAGGCAACAAAGTGAAACTTCCTCAAACAACAAAACAAAACAAAAGAAATTTTCCTTTACATTCACAACTTGGCTAATTAACATATCACATACAGAGAAAGAAGGATCATGAACAGCCACCTTCTTATCAGAAGCCGTAAGGACAGAAAAAGGGAGAACAATCTTTTGAAAATGGCTGACAGAAAAAACTGTGGACCTAAAATTCTATATTCAATGCCAATATCTTTTAAGAATGAAGCCCCAGCCGGGCATGGTGGCTCACGCCTGTAATCCCAGCACTTAGAAAGACAGGGGGGCGGATCACCTGAGGTCAGGAGTTCAAAACCAGCCTGGCCAGCATGGTGAAACCCTGTCTCTACTAAAAATACAAGAAAAATTAGCCGGGTGTGGTGGTGCACACCTGCATTCCCAGCTACTCAGGAAGCTGAGGCATGTGAATAACTTGAACCCAGGAGGTGGAGGTTGCGGTGAGCTGAGATGGTGCCACTGCACTCCAGCCTTTGAGACCCTGTCTCAAAAAAAAAAAAAGTGAATCCCCAGAACATCAGTACATTTATACTCTCTCAGACCTTGTTGGGTAGTTTCATTTCGCACAAAAGGCTTAGCTCTTGGCCTATCTCAGCTTTCGACATGCCTTCTTCACTGAACTTAATCGTTTCTAGTTTTTGATATAAAGTGAGAGAAATGCAGCTCTTTCTTTTACTTAAACACTTAGAGGTCATTGTCGAATTATTAATTAGCCTAGTTTCAATATTCTTGCGTCTTTTGGAATGGAGACGCCTAGGGAAAGGAAGAGAGATGGAGAAGTAGGAATACACACATCACTGACAGATAAGTTCACTGCCTTATATGGGGATGGTTCATAGTACCCCAAAACAACTACAATGGTAACATCAAAGATCACTGATTACATATCACCATAACAAAAATAATAATGAAAATGTTTGAAAAATTTTTAGAATTACCAAAATCTGACACAGGGACATGAAGTAAGCACACACTGTGAAAAATGGCACCAACAGACTTGCTCGATGAAGGGTTGCCACAAACCTCTGATTTGCAAAAAATACAGTATGTGAGAATGTCAATAAAGCAAAGTGCAACAAAATGAGGTATGCCTGTGTTTTCTTAGTCTGTATGTTTATATAGTATTCATTAAATCTTATTTCTAACAGCTTTAAGAATGTTCCATTTTATTAAAAATGGTGAAATACAATTTTTAAGTATTAACTGTTTTATTATCAGAAATAAAAATTGTAGCATTTTACATACACGTTTCAGTTAGTACCAATTTTTTTATTTTCTTAATTTTAATTTTTTAAACTTTTTACTTTCCAACTTTTATTTTAGGTTAAGGGAGTACATATGCAGATTTGTTATATGGGAAAATTTTGTATCATGAGGGTCTGGTGTACAGATTACTTCATTACTCAGGTAATAAGCATAGTACCCAATAGGTAGTTTTTTTGATACTCACCTCCTCCCACTTCTGATTTGTAAGAGATCAGTTTGGAAATCCCATGTAATGTCTTTTTGTTGTTGTTGTTTTAATAAATCTTTTAGCATTTTTAGGATTTTTTTAACTTTTATTTTAGACTCAGGGTTGCATATGCAGGTTCATTATCTAGGTAATATTGTGTAATACTGAGGTTTGGTGTATGAATGATCCCATCACCCAGATACTGAGCATAGTACCCAACAGTTTTTCAACATTTCCTTTCCTCCCTGCCCTCCCCAGTAGTCCCAGTGTCTATTGTTGCCTTCTTCATGTCCAGGAGTACCCAATGTCTAGCTCCCACTTATAAGTGAGAACATGTGGTATCTGGTTTTCTGTTCCTGTATTAATTTGCTTAGGATAATGGCCTCCAGCTACATCCATGGTGCCGCAAAGGACAAGATATTATTCTCTTTTGTGGCTGTGTAGTATTTCATGGTGTACATGCACCACATTTTCTTTATCTAATCCACTGCTGATGAACCGCTAGATTGATTGCATGTCTTTACTATTGTGGATAGTGTTGTAACGAACATGTGAGTGTATGTGTCTTTTTGGTAAAATGGCTTGTTTTCTTTTGGCTATATACCCAGTAATGGGATTGCTGGGTTGAATGGCAGTTCTGTTTTAAGTCCTTTGAGAAACCTTCAAACTGCTTTCCATAGTGGCTGAACTAACTTACATTCTTACCAACAGTGTTTAAGTGTTTTCTTTCTCCACAACCTTGCCAACATCTGTTGCTTTTTGACTTCAGAAGAAGTCAAACTATCTCTCTTCACAGACAATATTATTCTATACCTATAAAGCACTAAACACTTTGCCAAAAGGCTACTACAACTGATAAACAACTTCAGTAAACTTTCAGGATAGAAAAATCAGTAGCATTTCTATACACAACAACATTCAAGCTGACAACCATATCAAGAATGCAATCCATTTCTAATAGCCAAAAAAATCTGTAGGAATACATCTAACCAAGGAGGTGAAAGATCTCTACAAGGAGAACTACAGCTAAAAGAAATCATAGATGACAGAAACAAATGGAAAAACATTCCATGCTCATAGACTGGAAGAATCAATATTATTAAAATGGCTATATTGCCCAAAACAATCTACAGATTTAATGCTCTTCTTATCAAACTATCATCATTTTTCACAGAATTAGAAAAAACTATTACAAAATTCATTTGGAAACAAAAAAGAGCCTGAATAGCCAAAACAATGATGTTACTCTACTTCTAACTATATTATAAGGCTACAGTAACCAAAACAGCATAGTACTGGTCCAAAAACAGACATGTGGACCAATAGAATAGAATAGAGAATCAAGAAATAAAGCCTCACCCTTATATCCTCTAATCTTTGGGAAAAATTGACAAAAACAAGCAATGGGAAAAGGGCTCCCTATTCAATACATAGCACTGAGATAGCTGGCTAGCCATATGCAGGAGAATGAAACTGGACCCCTACTTTTCACCATATACAAAAATTAACTCAGAATGGATGAAAGATTTAAATGTAAGACCTTTAACCAGGTGTGTCCAATCTTTTGTCTTCCATGGGCCACATTGGAAGAAGAATTGTCCTGGGCTACACACAAAAACTAACATTAATGAGAGCTGATGAGCTAAAAAAAAAAAAAAAAAAAAAAAAAAATGCAAAAAACCTCATAATGTTTTAAGAAAGTTTACAAATTTGTGTTGGGCCACATTCAAAGCCATCCTGGGCCACAGGCTGGACAAGCTTACCTTTAACTATGACAATCCTAGAAGAAAATGTAGGAAACAGCATTCTGGACATTGGTCTTGGGAAAGAATTTATGACTAAGTCCTCAAAAAAGCAATTTTAATAAAAACAAAAATTGACAAGTGGGACCTAATTAGAGAGCTTCTGCACAGCAAAACAAACAAACAACCAACAACAACAAAAATAACTATCACCAGAGTAAACAGACACCCTACAGAACGGGAGGAAATATTCACAAGCTATGCCTCCAACAAAGATCTAATATCCAGAGTTTTTCAGGAACTTAAACAATTGAACAAGAAAAAACAAATAACCTCATTAAAAATAAGCAAAAGACATGAACAGATACTTCTCAAAAGAATACATACAAGCAGCCAACAATCATATATTAAATTTTAAATAGGAAGAGAATACACCATAAACACAAATGGTCTTAAATGGGAGTAAATCTTAACTGAACATTTATTTTTACTTTCGAGCTGATTTACCCACTACTTAGAATTTCAGCATGCAACTGATTTTTGCTGTTATTTGATTCAATTATGTGATTCTCCCCATTAATACATTTTTCATGTGATTTTTCAGTGCTGTCACTTTGATGTCCTCAATTCCAAGTCTGTGCATTCCTTTAACTTTCCTTTATTTACATATACAGTCCTATCTCTTCTCTTATTTTAGTTTGGTAGTCCTGAATAGTGCATTTGGCCCTTCAACCATGACAATCCCAATAACAGAATGCCCATGGAATTGGCACATCATCATAAGGAGAGTTCCAGGACACCTCTCTATTATCCCTGAAACAATGTCTGGCCGTGGCACCACGTGCTAGGCTACCCAGTGAAGTCTGAGAGAATATAAGTGTGTTGCTGCTCTGGAGCCTTCATTCTTACAAAATATTGTTACTGGATATAGAATTATGGGTTGGCAGATGCTTTCTTTCAGCGTTTTCAAACTATTATTCTCCTCTTTTTTGTCCTTCATGATTTCTGATAAGAAAGTGGCTGTAATTATTATTGTTTCTTTGTATTTAATATGTTAGTTTTCAGTATTTACTCTTTATATTTGGCTGTCAACACTTTACTATGATGTGCCTTAGCTATAACTTGTTTGTGTTCATTGTGAAGATTGTTTGTGTAGCATCTAGTATTTAAACATTTTTGTCTTTCACCAAATTTGGGAAATGTTCAGCTATTATTTCTTAAAAAATATTGTTCTACCTCATTCTCTCATCTCCTTCTGATATTCCTATTACATGTATGTTTTCTTGTTTTATCCAGTCTAACTGTTAATTTCCTAGAATCATGTTTTTCACCTTGGACAATTTTTATTGCTCTATATTTGAGTTCATTTACTCTTTCTCTGCTCCATTTGACTATTAAGTTTTTCCACCAACTTTTTATCATAATTATAAATTTTAGTTCTATAACTTCCAGTCTTTTCCTATTTTATTGTTTTTAATTCTCTGCTGAAATTTCCAAATTCTCTGCCAAGATTTCTATCCACTGAAAACAGGTTCTGTTTTATTTCATTGACTATTGTTATAATAGCTGTCTTAATTTCTTTACCTGTTAGTTCCAGCATCTGGTTCATCTCTAGCTTGAACACAATTAGTGTTTTTTTCTCCTGAGAATATTTTCCATTTTCTTGGATCTTTATATGTTGGGTGATTTTGGATAGAATGTTAGTCATCATGGATGTTAACAGATCCTAAATACTGTTATTTTTATCTGATAGAGCTTTTTTTTTTCTTTTTGCAGGTAATGTTCTTAGCTGATCTTCAACTGAATACTGATTTTTGGACAGCAGTTCAGTTTCAGTTCAGATCTTTACCAGAGCTGCTTTGTGTCTTTTCCATGCCATATGCTTCTGGATTCAGTTAGTGATATGATGGACAGGACCAGGGATCCCCTCTCTGCCTCTTTACCTTCTAACATTACCCCACTCTCTCCAACATTTACAATTTCCTGGCTTCATTTTGATTTCTCAGACCAGAAAAATTAAATTTTCCTAATGGACCACTGCCACTGCTGTCTGAGCCATGAAGACAACACTTAGCCCAGGCTAAAAGCAGTGGAGTTGAAAACTTACTTGTCTAGATCCACATCTCTCCTCCTCCAAGCAAGCACAGACTCCCTCATTAGATCCTGTCATCTTCTCTTCAGTCTCCAGTACTATCATGTGATTGTCTATATTACATGCAGTCTCACAGTTGTTGTATGCAGGGTGAAAAAATCATCCAACAGGGTCTTAGTCTACCATACCCATAAGTGGAAGTCTCTGCTTAAGTATATTTTAATAATAATTTTGTACCAAGATAAAATACCCCTATTAATAGTGTCTTTAAAAGTCAATTCTACAATCCAAATGCAACAGAAGAAAGGAAGTTTTTTAAAAGTGCTATCTTGTTCACTTGCTGAAAGAAATCAGTAAAGATAACAAATCAATTAATAAAGACTTGGGTGGTGAAGCTTCTGTATGTAATCCCTGCTTGCACCTAAAAGTGGAGACAGTAGAATAATTACAATAATAAAAGAGCAAATATTTATTGAGTGCTTGGAATTAATCTGCAGAAACGCACATGATTTCAGTACTATTTTCATCCCTATTTTACAGCTGAGGAAATTCAGGAAGAGAAAGTTAAGTAACCTGACCAAGATCACAGAGTGAAGGGGCCTGGACATTTACAGGGAATCCAAGAACTGCCAGGGATGGAATCACATCCTCCGTACTTAGCTTTGAAAGACTGTCAGTGTTGCAGCATGATGCCACGTCCAACAAGCAGAACGATGGAGGAAATTAGGAATAGCTTGTAAGGGTGCCTGAGAGTAGGCTCACAGAGTGCCACCAACTGTCCCAGGGAGCACTGAAAGCAATCTAGGACCCACCGAAACCATCCCAGAGAGGAGGTGCAGAAGTCACATGAGGAGGCCTGAGGTTGGGACAAGAAGGCCACAGAGAGAAGAAACCTCACAAAGGGCATTGTGTGAGCACAGTCAGCACTGAACCCCAGCACAAGGCTCAAACTACACAGAAGGCACCAGCCACACCTCAAGTCACACCAGAGTATGCCCAGAAGAGGTAGGATTCAGAGCAGAGACCCCTTTTGCTACAACCACAAAGTGCTCCTAGGTTCAGATGCCTTCTGGGAGAGAAGGAGATCCTGAAGGGAAGAACCCTGAGAGACCAGAGGCAACTCTGAAGGGAGCTGGAGCTTTGAATTGACTAAATGTTCTCAAGATTTTTAAAATTAAAAGTGACATATAAGATAGCAATTTCAAGGGTTTTCTTCCACCCATTTATAGGTGACATGAAAAATTTTAAATAACATGAGGTGCTTCACAGAAAAAGTTTCACTTTATGATTTTTTTGCACCTCAGAGTCTGAGCGTGTACATTTTGACCCTCCTCTCTCACTCCAGTGAACGGGCAGTTGCAACCCAGTGTATTAGGGTGCCCTTGGGGAACTGCCAAGTCTTCTGAGAAGATCTAAGCTGAGAGTGGGAGAGTAGGCATCGACCAGGGAACAGTGCTGGGAGAGGGGAGGGTTCCCTGAGCCTATCTCCAAGTCTTTCAGCTGATTGAAAGATAAAGAGGGGTGCTGACACCATTTTAGGCCTCAGCCCGCCTGCACCCAGGCGCTCATTAAAACAGCATGTGGTTTCACACTGCCTCGTGTTGTCTATTGGCAGGCTTTCAGGTTTCAAACCGATAAAAGAACCTTACATCTGGAGCCAAAACCCAGGAGGAGCTCAGGTCTGCGTCCCGCATGGACCTACCCCTCCACCCCGGAGAGCAGGCCACAGCAGCTAGACAAGGGAAGCTCCTCAGCCTCCAGTCGCCTCTCTGTGCATGCACATCGGTCACTGGTCTCGACTAATGGCACAGATGTGTTTATCTGTCAATCCGACCCTCACCAAAAGCTACAATCGAAGAGGAGATGCCCCTACCCTACACTGTGATACTCAGCATGCCAACTGCAGTGAGAGTCCAAGGACTGCCCCACTGGGTCCATCGCACCAGGGTCAAGCTCACCCCCAAGGGTACTCCTTCCTCCAAAACATTAACAGCGGGCAACACCCTCAGCGTCCTTGTATATAATAACCTAAACAAAGAAAAACGATCCTTAAAGGTAACTGCCAGACTATCCAGGTGACACTCCTGCTACAATGACATGATGGATACAATTCTCAAGAATACCCCAAAAATTAAGTTTTTCTTTTTCCAAGGTGCCCACTCCACCCCTATGTCACGCCTGAAATAGTTATTGAGAAAGTTGTTCCTTTTCCCTTTTGTATAACCAAACAGACAGGAATATATAAGATTCTCCCCGGGGCCTGAAAGCTTAAGGAGATGGATGACTCCTCCCTTCTCGGGCCCAGTCCACAAGGCTACTTGTGCCAGCAGCGTGTGCCAGCAAGATAGCAGAAGCAGGAAGAAAGCCAGCGGGAAGACACGTAACCCTGAAGATCGAGAAAGAGGTCATCTGTGTACAATGTCAGACTAGGACACTTCCTGTTTACAGGAGACTATAAAACCTTTGCCCCGTCCTCACCTCAGGCTGACGCCATTTTAGGGCTCAGCCTGCCTGCGCCCAGGCGCTCATTAAAACAGCACGTTGCTCCACAAAAAAAAAAAAAAAAAAAAAAAAAAGAAAGATAAAGAGGGAACATGATGTGTCTGTTGAATGTAAGTGTACTGTTAGAGCTGGAATTTTCAGTAAAAGGGGGAAAACAGAAATGAGGTTAGAAGTCAGCGGGAGGTGGGCCATGATGGAATGTGTGCTCAGTTCTCATTAAATGAATTCAACATAATTCCCCATAAAAATACAATAGGATTGTTCTGGAAGTAGAAAAGCTGGTTCTAAAATTAATAATGAAAACTATCAAGCATAAAAACCAGAACATTTCTAAAAAGCAAGAGTAATAAGGGATAATTTATTATAACAGATTACAAATTTCTATCATAGTTCTCTAATATAATAAAAAATAGTATGGAATTGGTACATATAGTAATTTAGTTTATGATGAAAGTAGCATTTCAAATCAATGAGAGGATTAATAATTCAGTTTTTGGTGTTTGAACATCTGGAAACAGTAATAAAGTTGGATCCATACCACACAACTGATGCCAAAATAAATGTCACAGTTTTAGATGAGTAAAAGTTTAAATGTAAGAAGTCATAAAATTAAAAAAATACTAATAATCTCAGAATAAGGAGAATCTTTCTCAGTCTGATGCACAACTCAGAAGCCAGGACTTTTTGATAAACTCGATAACATAAAACTATTTCTCATAGAGAAAAATGCCACAAAAAAGTCAAGACAATGACAAATGAAGCAAAAATGAACAAACAAAATTTCCTTCCACAAGGAGCTAATTTCTTTAATTTATAAAGAGAAAAACCAACAGTATAATGACCAGAATAAGAGATAGTCACAAAAAAGCAAGTGTGAATGGTCTTAGACGTATAATATTTTCAACTGCGTTTGTCATAAGAGAAATGCAATTTAGAATTACCACGACATAGCCAGGCGCAGTGGCTCACACCTGTAATCCCAACAGTTTGGGAGGCCGAGGAGGCTGGATCACCAGAGGTCAGGAGTTTGAGACCAGCCTGGCCAACATGGCAAAATCCCGTCTCTACTCAAAAAAAAAAAAAATAATACAAAAATTAGCCAGGCATGGTGGTGCGTGCCTGTAGTCCCAGCTACTCAAGAGGGTAAGGCAGGACAGTCGCTTGAACCCAGGAGGCAGAGGTTGCAGTGAGACGAGAGCATACCACTGCACTCCAGCCTGGGGGACAGAGTGAGACTCTGCCTCAAAAGGAAAAAAAAAAAAAAAAATTACCACGACACATGGGCTCTCACTTCTCAAGTGGACAACAGTTCAGTGTGGCAGTGTGGCAGCTCCCTGGCTTTTGCAGGGTGGAGGTACACAGATACTCCTTGGCAGAGCCAGGACCTGGGCAGGTGACGGTTCTTGAAGGCAAAGGTTTTCAACCTTTAGCATCACCTGAGGACTGTTGAAGTTCCCAATGCACAGGCAACAATCTGAATCTTTGAGGTGAGACCCAGCCATTAGTATTTTTCAGATGCCTGTGTGATTTCCTTATGAGAGAAGGGTGTGAATCGCTACTGGAGGGCTGTTAAGAAGTTAGCCTGCAGATATACTCATTCATGTATAAAATAATATGGAAAAGAAAAGTCTTTGAAGCGTGGTTTGCCATAGCAAGAACAGGCAACATAAGAAACATCCATCAGTAAGAAATTGGTTAGATGTATCAGTGGTTTCTCCAAATAATGGAATGCTGTGCAGACAGCAATTCTATATACACTGACTTGGAGCAATTGCCATAATGTACAGTGTTTTTAAGTGAAAAAAAGTAAAGTGTAAAAAGTGTGACTGCACTATCAGCATTTGTGTACACATTTTAAAAGGAATCCAAAATTTCCACATTGATTATATATTCTAGTTTACTGCGATGGAATAATTTTTTTTTTTTTTGAGACAGAGTTTTGCCCTGTCACCCACGCTGGAGTGCTGTGGTGCGATCTTGTCTCATTGCAACTTCTGCCTCCTGGGTTCAAATGATTCTCGTGCCGCAGCCTCTCAAGTAGCTGAGATTGCAGGTATACACCATCATGACTGGCTAATTTTCTTGTGTTTTTAGTAGAGACGGGGTTTCACCATGTTGACCAGGCTGGTCTCAAACTTCTGGTCTCAAGTGATCTACCCACTGCGGCTTCCCAAAGTGCTGGGATTATACCGCACTTGGCCATGCAATGGAATAATTCTTAATTTACCTGAAATGACTGCTGTTACCATGCAAGGCATGTGTATTACATTGAGAGAAGGTACAATTCATGATATTGCAGGGGCTAAGACATATACAAAAAAAAATATATGTAGATATGTGAAGAGCAGACACTAATGTTTCCAAGTAAACATTTCTGGACAAATAGACTTCTTTTTTGGAAAGACTGTTTATTTACCGATAAATTCCAGAGGAACTAATTTGTAATCTGGTCAGGATGTGCTTATGAGCTAATACATTCATTTTCCTCTCACCAAAAAAAAAAGAAGAAGAAAGAAAAAAAATGTCTATCATCTAGCATGCAATTCAGAGAATGGAAATTGGCACAGGAACTAATTACAGCTCACAAAGAAAAAAAATCTGCTATTTTGATGAATATGTGTTTTCCTAGTGTTTTTGTTATTTCCGTTGGTAATTGCAGAAAATAGTTTTGAGTGCAGTGACAATTGTTATGGTTCTCTATGTATTCTTATTCTAAGTCATAAATAAAGCAGTATTCCTGGCAAATATTTTGGGATCCATCCGGAAAGAAGGAATGATGACAAGTCCAGAAGACAAGGGTTTGTTGTTTCAGTGTCTCTCCCGTCTTAAACTGTTTGTTAAATAAAACTATGTCTTGATGGGCATTCTGAGACTCAGAAATTCTGCTTATGTTTTCAACCGCGAAAGAACAAAAATCTATAGAGTTCCTAAACATCTATTTGCAAGATAGAAACACAAAAAATGCTACAAAATTTTGTACTCTAGGTTTGTTGGATGCAGGTTAGGATTAATTCAGAAAGTCTAGCCCACAGCCAGCTGTTGCTTTTTGGAGGGCATTAGGGACATTCTTTGGCAGACTGCGTTTTGAAATTTCAAAAAAAAAACAAAAACAAAAACAAAAAAAAACCCGTATTCTAGACGTTATGTTCTCCCATAGTCTACTGTTGCCTCAGCTGTTAGGATGGGGAGCCTGAGGAAGTCCATGGAATGTGAAAACAGAAGAACTAATACATAAAAGAAAGATGTTTTAAAATAGCATGAAAGTGCCAGTATTTTGTAGATTTATAACCATGACTTTCCAAATAAATTTCGACTTTTATTCTATAATGAGTTAAAAATCCTGCTAGCTACTTGCATGCATTTCAAATTTAAAACATATTTTTCCATTCAACAAATGTAATAAATGATACTTGGTGAGCCCTAAAGCCCTTGACCGGTCACAGAGTCACCAAAATACTGTGTATTTTAAATGGAACAAAAATAGGACAAAATAGATAAAAATTAAATTTGTATTTGAAATGATCAATATTTATCTTGAAGGTTGGTTCTTGAACTAGGAAGAAATTAATTAGAACTAGTAAAACAGTATTAAAAAATACAATCGGTTTATTAAATTACATGGACTTTGAAGTATTATTCCCCCTTATTTTATATGGATTTCTTGCCCCTTGACAAGAGTGCATCGCCATTGATCACCTTATGTCTATCAGCTCTAGGTAAAGGTGTTGGGTAGCTGAGCACGAATTGGAAAGGAAGGGGGAGAATTAAAGAGTATGCATGTGAATATATAAAAGAGGTAAAACCTTCAGTAAAATAACTTGAGTTGACAACAGATAGAACCAAAAAGGAGAGCGTAAGTAAGCTAGAGTCCCTGAAGAGAAGAGATAGGAGACGGCTGACCAAACTGCAGGGCACTGTCAAGTCCTGGGACACAGAGAAGACAGGGTATCTATTGGTGCTTGGTGAAACTGGGACCCAGCTGCTCTTCAAACTATGTCACCAAGGTTTACCATAGAGCCTGGCACGTAGCAGGGGTTCATCAATATTTGTGGAATAAGTGAGTGAACAAATGAATAGGAAAATAAATCCTGACCCCTCGGGGAGTCTCCCCTTCTCAGAGGCAACATCGGGTGGCCAAAACAAGGCAACCCAGCTCTGCCTCCTGGCTGTGTCAGGCTGATGGGATCTTAGGAATGTTAGTTGGGTCATTGTGTTCCTCTGTCAAATGGAGGGGACCCTCCTCTATAAAATGGGATGATGACAGCATCTCCCACCAAGGACTTTGGTGAGGGTTTCGTGAACTACTATGGCCAAAGTGGTTTCAATACTGCCTGGTACTTAGCAAGTTCTCAATACATGTTGCATCATTCATTCATTCAAACATTACCTCCTGGAGGCCTACTGCGGCCCAGGCTCTTCTCTGGTGATAGGACAACAGCCATGGACTTGAAAAAGTCCTCTGAGCAAGTCCTGCCCTCACAAACTTCACATTTCTGGCAGGCATGAGTTTTACCCCACAGCTCTGGTTGTGAGAAATATCTAATCCTTTCTTTTTCTAAAACAAACAAATAAACACAAAAAAACAACAACAACAACAAAAAAGAAATCAAACCAAGCCTCCATTTATCAAAGTACCAAGGCATTAAATCTCAGTTTCATCTGTCCCCTTGAATCTATAAGGCTAACATAGCAAAGATAGGGTCCTTGTTGGTGCTGAGTGAAACTGGGACCCAGCTGCTGTTCTTCAAACAATATGACCAAGACTTACCATAGAGCCTGGCATGTAGCAAGGGTTCATTAGTACTTGTGGAACTTGGGAAAGAGGGAAAGTGTCTCTGAGCGCCGAGGTGCCCAGTGGCCAGAGCTGCAGGGTCCACTGAAAGACGGGCAGAGTTCCATGGGCCAGGATCACCAACCACCAGCGGCAATGCTGGCCAACCATCCCAAGACTCAGGTTGCCACTCACCACCTTTCCTTTTCTAGGGAGATGACAGTTGAGCTGAGGAAGGCTAAGGGGTCTGCTACACAACAAAACAGGAAACTATTTCAGGCTGGGGCTTAGATACATCGTTCTAGCCCATTGAAAAGCATTGGGGGCTCCTAGGAAGTGCAGAGTGGCTAAAAAGTGTTATGTGACTTTTGTGCTGACATGAAGCATCGTTGATTTAGGACCCTCTTCCCAAACACGTTCTCATCCAACTCACAGCGGCATTGTTCCTGGCAGCAGGAATGAGAAGGAGAATGTCCCAAAGGGAGAGCAAGGTTGGCAAACAAAAAACTGCAAGCCCCTGGGGGCGGGAGGGGAGCCCGCACAGGGACAAGGATTGAGATGGGTTCAGAGAAGTCACTGTGGAAGGAGGTACCCAGCAGCGTAGGAACAGGCTCCATTCCCCTCTGTCTTTGCCTGCAATGGGCCTTTTCTCCTCAGCTCCTCTCTGGCTGAATGGCAGAGGTCAATGGAACCCAGCAGAGCAGGGCCGGAAGGTGCTCCGTCCTGCAGGGCCTGATCTCCCCTGGGCAGGTCCTTGGGAATCAGGCTCAACCTTTGGGCTGTGTACCCTTTCACAGTCTTGCTTCTCTACCCCTGAGGCTCTCAGGATACTTTCCAAGGTTTATCCTCGCACTTGAAGATGAGGGATAGATGCAAAGAAGGCAGCTTTCTGACGATGACCCTGCAAGAACTGACCTCCGACCCATTTGGGGCTGCAAGAGAATGCTTGAGTCAAGCACGGTTAATAGTTTATTTTCCTGTACGCAATTTTTCTTTTCACGTTTTACATAGTCTTGATAATAGACAATAAGCTATTGTTTTATTTGGCTAGAAGAACTTTACTGTACACATTTTTCCAAGGAGCAATTTCAAACTGGAGTGGCTGGCTAACTGACCGATTCGTTATCATAAGGGACGGGGACATGACTCATAGCAGAGGAAACAGATCGCTGTTACTATCAGTTGATAATTAGTGTGGCAACACTAATTTTTTCATTATAGGTAAGTTTTCTCATTATAGGCAGAGCATCAAGTTAAGCTTGGATACCAGCTTCCACGTTCCTTATTCCCTCACAGTCAGACCTCCTTAAACTCCACTTGTAAACTTGGCCTTGCCTTGGACCATCACACTGACACAGCCTGGAGGCAGCCCCTGCCTGCATCTGGAGCTCCAGACATCCCCAGGGTAGGGACTTCTGGCTGTGCTTTGGGTAGCTTCCTCGCAGAGGCCCCAGGTGGTTACTACCTCCACATGGCCTGTCTGAGGGCAGGCGACTTGCTTCTCCTGTCTTTCTGCTCTCCTCCCCCACTGATTGCCACTAGTCTTCCAAACTGATATTAACATCATTTATTCAGCATGGACTGAGCACCTACAATGTGTGGGCAGATGTTAGTTGTGAGGATTCAGGAACAAGAAAATCAGAGCCCTGCCTTCATGAGGACTACAATCTGCCAGGGATGACTGATATTGGGCAGGTAATGACAAACACGACAACTATCAAAAAATGAGGGCCACAGGGTACAAAAAGAGTTCATCTAGACCTGGGAGTAGGGTTCAGCCGAAACCTTCTGACAAACTTTTAGCTGATACTGTCCTTTGCACACCAGATTAGAATTTGCACACATGTAGCTGAATCCTTGTTTCCAATTTCTGTCTGTCCTCACGGTCTCCCGTGAGGTCTGGCCTGTCACTTCCCACTCCATGTAGCAAAAAATCACAGACATTCTCATATCAGGATATGATAAAAATAATATGCCTTATAAACACATTCCCCATTTGTAATATATTATCCATTTAATTGAAAAACTTTTTTTCAGTTTTTTTTCCTTTTAACTCACACCTTTCCAAGAACACGTATCTTTTATAATTTATTATATTTTAGTAACGAGCATTGCATGAATATGTCATCCTAATAGCAAACTAGCACACAGGCTTATCCAAGCATAAAATAAATTGTAAAAGAATATGTTTGGGAATATATTACTGGATGACTCTGTTAACTCCATTTTAACAATGTGGTTTGCCCATCTATGTTTCAGCACAAGTCCATTTGCAGGCTTCTGAGAGGCACTTAAGAATCACTGAGCCCCTCTTTTCCCCCACTGAGCTCCCCGTAGGCTAACTGAGGAGAGTGTAAATTTCCAGAGAGTGGCAGTTCCCTCTGTGGCTTGGAAACATCTGTAGCTGTGTGCTAGGGATGTTAAGCCATGGGGAGGGGGTATCCCTGCAAAGCCCAACATGCTTCTGCCAGGGAAAGAGGGGATCACCATGGGGTGGGTTTGGACAGGGGCAGGATGGGAGCAGAGGATGAGAGTCTCATGTGACAATGTAAAACTATAGTTTTGGCTTCTGGCCAAAGACAAGAAGCAGCCTGATTATATTGCATATTTTAGGATTCTTTCTCTATTCCACTGAAATGAGGAGGAAAAAGCTTCTCTTTGTCATAAGAAATCAATTTCCTAGCTGCCATTTCTGCTTAGTGCAATGTTTTTCTGTTATATCCTTTAAAATGCCATTTGTTCATGTGATTACAGAATGAATTCCAATCCATGCTTAATTCTTTAAAAATCATCTTTCGCATTTAAAGGGTATAAAAAAGCATATGGATGAGCATATTAATCACAGCTACTATTTCCAGGGCCTGAGTGTAAAGAAGCATTTATGTTAATGGTGTATGTGTCTAAGCATACAAGTTTAGAAATATTCCCAATTACCAAATTCATTTCTTCTGCTGAAACAAGAATATAACCAAAAGAATAAATTATCCTAATGGCACACCCCCTTCAGGTTACCTCTCTGAGGTTAAATTTTTGCTGTTTGAATCAAAGATTACAGAATATGTATTGCCAATCACAACACTTAGGCAATGATTGAATCAGCCAAAATGTTTAGCCACATTTTCTGGCTCTGCCTCTGAATTGATGTGAAAAGTTCCAGATGCATTCAGTTGGGCTCCCTGGAGAATCAAACCTTACAAAAGTGTTCCTTATTCACCTGCAGTAAAAATTTTTGCAATCAGTTCCTTAGTTGAAAATTGGCACTAGTTATTCATAGCATGCCATACATCACACACACAGGCCACCAAAGCATTGCATGCCGAATATTGTGCAGTGGTAAATACAACAAATCATGTCAGCATTGGGCAGGGAGAGCTATTGCACATCCTTTAGTGGCCTAGGTCCTTGAAGAGTATTTTACAGCCAAAGGAGGAGAAGTCTTGGGAATGATAAACCAGTCAGTGTCATGTATCAAACTCACATTAAACAGGATGAAACCACCTGTCTCAGATTTCTTATCTGCTATTCTTCCTCCCCTGTGGTAGGACAAACTCTTTCCATCACATGCAAAAGGGATTCTCAGATCACTATACAGTTTCCAAAGATGAGGAAAGATTCTACTAACTGAATTACAATCATTGAAATAGGCAATTTTTAAAGGCAATTTAAAAATGTTATAAACAACTAACATTTTTTCTTGCCAGTTATAAGAATAGAAGAACACTAATTCCTTAGCTAGGGATGCCAGATCAATATTATAGGAGCCTAAGAGTGGATCATCTGTATATCTGTTTATGCTACCTCTGCTGGGTTTGAATTACAGGTGCAAAAATTGGAAAAAGCTTATGAGATGAAAAGAGTGGCCTGTGGCATACAAAGCTGATATCTTGTCACATTACTACATATTTCTTCAATTTATTAGAATAAAATGTTAATGAGCGCAGACATCCAAACACAGAATTCCAAGTTGCTAATTGGGGATTTTTGCTGGCACTGTGCTTATTGTCAGATTCAGAGAGGGAAGATGAATTTAAAGTTTTAGAAATACCACCATTTAGGGATGTCATTGAACAGCACATCTGTGTCCCTGATTGATAGTAATCAGAAGAACAATACATGAAGCAGCTTCACTGTGCATCAATATCAGTCCCAGAAGAAGATGCTAAACACATTGCCAATATCGTGTAACAGTATCAATCCACTTGCATGGGTCCAGCGAGACAGACAGCTCACACGAGTTAAGTAGAGCAACTTAATTACTTACAGAAAGTCAGCAAGGGACAATAGAAGCCTAGGACTATGGCAAGCCAGTCCCCCAAGGCTCAGGAAAACTGCCCCAGGTGGATTGAGTCTCACTGTGTGTGTCTTTTTTGGGGGGAAGGGGCTGGAGCGGGAAACAGAGTTTTCGTTCTTGTTCTGGAGTGCAGTGGCATGATCTTAGCTCACTGCAAACTCTGCCTCCTTGGTTCAAGTGATTCTCCTGCCTCAGCCTCCCGAGTAGCTAAGATTACAGGTGCCTGTCTATGCTCAGCTAATTTTTTGCATTTTTAGTAGAGATGGGGTTTCACCATGTTGGCCAGGCTGGTCTCGAACACCTGACCTCAGGTGATCCACCCGCCTTGGCGTCCCAAAGTGCTGGGATTATAGGCGTGAGCCACTGTGTCCGGCCACTGTGTGTGTCTTATGCTGCACTGCAGCTGAGGAACTCCAAAAGCATAATCTGATCTGGGTTTTATGCCCAGGAGCAACTGGACTTGCTAGACAAATAAGCACCGCAGGACAACATCCAGTTCTGAGGAACGGGAACAGAGCCTGGGTTGTTCTTCTTTATCTCAGGATGTGGCCATCCCAGCACATTCTTGAGAGCTACAAGTGAAAAGAGGAGAAACAGCTTAGTTGTCAAGGCCATTGAGGGACTTATATAGCACAGGAGTTATTACTTCCTCACCAAAAAACAAAACCAAGATTTGCTACTTAGCATTGACAACCTGGTAGGCAGGGATTCTGAACCTTGGCTAATTTTCGTCATCCTCAGCAACCTCATAGCCAACATTTACAAGCACCTACTGTGAGCTTTATCCGAATAAATTCCTGTAGCAACTGTGTTTGCTTGGGTCCTCCAGGCAGCTGACTCACGATGGGGTCAAATCTGTGGGAGATTTATGGGAAAACAGATTTGAGGGAAAATGGTGGGGGGACCTGGGAGAAGCGGCAGTGCAGGTCCAACTGCTGTGGACAAGATTGGGAGAAAAGGAAGGTTGGGTGGGAAAAGTCTTAGACTACACTGCAATTTTAAGAAAGCCGATCAGTCCTCGAGTCAAGGTTGCCTATCATAGGCACCCACATCACCCAAAAACAAGCTGCCCTATTATCCCTGCCGTGCCCCATTACTGGCTGGGAGGAGCCTTGGGAAGCAGGGCCTTGGCATGGACACTGGGATGTGTCAGCACCACAGCTGGGCTGGCCTTCAGTCCATGGCGCCTCCTGCAGTCAGAGACTCCAGGGGTGCTTTTTTTTCTATTTTATCAGTCTGGGTCCAATCAGGAGAGATAATCCATAAGGGAAATTAAACAGGAGAAGTTCAACATAAAAAATCATCAAACTCTAATAAAAAAGAGTGACTATAAATTACAAAGACACTGTTCATGGTACCCCAGAGCTTAGGTAAAATACAAAAAGAAGGACAGACTCAAAAGGGCTGTGGGGTTCACACCTTGCTGCAGAAAGCATAGTTCAGTCCTTGAATAGTGGGAAGAATTTGCTGGTTTGCCCTGTCTAGGGCTGATATGCTGTGACCCAGCAAGCAGAAAGCAGCCCTCTGGAGCACAGGCAATTACAAACAGTGTGGGTGTTCAGAGAGAGGGCTGGCTCTGATGGAGCCACGCACAGGCCTGCAGTGTGGCAGGCGGCCTTCGGGGCCCCGGTCTCCATGTTGGTAGGGCATGGAAAGGCCACCAGGCCAGGCTGAGATTCTGACCATGAGACTGAGGTGGAGCTGCATAGATTCCTCACCCTGATCCCACTGACACACTGTGCAGCAGGCGCCTTTCCTCCTGCAGGATCCCTCCACGTGCTGTCCTGAGGAAGGTGACCCTGAGCTCACTGTGAAGGAGAGATGTGGAAGAATGTCATTCATTGCAGCAGAGCATGCCTAGAGCTTGGGTCTGATGAGCTATGCATGGATAAATGGAACACATGGTCACCTTGGGAACCCTTTGTGGTTAGTACTTGTGTTGTCCCTTTGTATAGAGGAGAAAACTGAGGCTTGGAGGAAGTAAATATTTAGTAAGTGGAGGAGCTGGAGTTCCAACCCTAAGTCTGTGATTCCAGAATTCATGTCTTACCCACCATGCTACATCAGTAAGATTCATCACAGAAGATGCCAGGATACTTTCTAAATCTCCTGCTTATAATGATCTCCTGCCTGGGATTTGTTAACATACCATCAAAATAATTTTAATATTTTATAGGCTTGAGAATGCATTTTTCCCTTATGTTCTGTAATAGTTTGGCTCTGCCAAGAGTAGAAGGACAGATTTTTAACCAAATATCAAGCAATAAACCTGCCTCAAATAAAAGTATCAAAGACAACAAAGCAGTGGGGACTGTATCCATGAGGAACTATTACAGGCCCTGTGGTCATTTAGCCTCAAGGAGAAACTGAAAAGGAGTGATGATTCTGGTGTTCAGTATGCGAAGATTTTCTCGATTGAGAGACTCAACAGCTTTTCTCCTTTTCCCCTAAGGGCTGAATGTGAGGAAATGAGCTTGCATTAAAACCAGATAGATTTCTGCTGCTTATAAGGAAGAACTTCTTAACCATTATGAAGATGAAACACTACAATAGGTTCCTCACAAAGTGTTAAAGTCTCCATTTCAAGAGATATTAAAATAGAATCAAAACTATCCATCATGAATGATTTGGACACTAATCTAGATGAAAATAGCAGCCTCTTAAGGTCCTTTACTGTCCCAGAATTCCAATATGCCTTAGTCATCTTTAATTCTTCCTTGCCAACAGAGGTAAATGGCTTCCAAGGACAGTGAACCAACAGGGAAGTTGTTAATGATAGTTCACATTTACTGAGTGCTCACATTCACCAAGTGCTTTATGCATATTGTCTCTCATCTTTGCAACACTACAAGGTAAGCACCATAATTTTTCATTTTTACAGGTAGTCGGGCTCAGAGAAGTCAAGCACCTTATCAGAGATCACACAGCAAGTAAATAGTAGTCAGAATTCTAACCCAGAACTTTCTATATCCAATTCCATGCAGCCTAATGAATAAACTGTGGCTTTTTACTCTTCCAGTAGGCTACTTATCAGTTCCCCTTAAATGCTTACCCTCCACCCCAAAAACTCTCCAGGACACCCTCAAAATTTGCCAAGTCTAATTTGTACAATCAACACTGCCTGCCTGGAAAATTAGCCACAAATGGAGAGGAAAAGACAGATAAAGAGCATACACTATATTATATTCTGCTGCCTGGGCTCCTGTGAAATAGCAAAGAATTGACTTAGTTCAGAAAACTAATCTGAGAGAAGAAATAAATGATACAGACCTGGTCAAACATGTGAAAACTGACCCCTGTTGGTTTTGCAATGGGAAAGTGTGAAACCTGAACCACTGTAGTAGTGCTTGTAGAAACCAAGCCATCTGAAATACACAATCCCTGGTGTTTCTCTGAGGGATTGGTTTAAGTGTTTTGACAACTAGAGATTCCTTCTTATTCCCTTGCCATTAATCTTTTGCATCTGTGGTCACAGGACAAGAGAACAAATCTGTTTTTCATGAATGCCTCATTGTGATAACACCTCCACCACCCCACCCCATTCACCTCCATGAGAGCATTAACTATTAACTAAGTGTGGTGGCTGGTACCTTTCCCATGAAACAGGGCTCACTGAGGTCTCCCCAGCCACACCAGCTGCCTGGAGCAGGATTCCTGTTGCTCCTTCTGTCCAGATGGCTTCAAACTGGAAATTCCTTATGAGAACTCAAGAAACAACTTGTTCTCCCCAACACTATTTATTTGCTTTGGAAGAACTTTACAAAACCCTCCCATATGCTCAACCAACAAAATATCTCCTCTACCCTGCACCTCTTGCAATATTAAACAAACTGAGTGCTGAAGGGTTAAAACAAAGACGAATACAAGGCTTTCTGTGCCCTCAAAGAGTTCACAGAGTTGTACAGAAGATAAAAATAAGAGTAACAACAATATGGTGTGGACCCTGATTAAAGTATCAGGGATTCTGTGTAAGCAGAAAAAAGGCACCCAGCCTCAGATACTGGAGCACGCTCTCCAGGGACCGAGTTTTGAGCAGAGCTTTCAACATTAGTCAACACAGGCTGCCATAACCAAATACCATAGACTGGGAAGCTTAAATGACAGACATTTGTTTTCCCATGGTCCTGGAGGCTAGAAGTCTGAGATCAGGGGGCCAGTATGGTTGGGTTCTGGTGAGGCCTCTCATCCTAGCTTGCAGGCGGTCACCTTCTTGTTGTGTCCACACATAGCTAGAGAGAGGTGGGGAGCAAACTCTTTGGTGTCTTTTCATATGAGGACACTAACCTATCAGATTAGGGCCCCTCCCTTATGACCTTATTTAACCTAATTACCTTCTAAAGGCCCCATCTCTGACTAGAGTCCCATTGGGAGTTAGGACTTTATCATATGCTTTTGTAGGGGACACAATCAGTCCACAACACCTTCAGAATGATAGGATTGGCCAGGTGGAAGGTGGTTAGAAAAGGGAAGGCATCCCTGGCAAACATAGCAGTGTTCACAGGCTTATGCCACAGGGTCAATGGTGTAGGCAGACACAGCACATCAGGGGAGCACAGAATAATCCAACATGCTTACACAGAGGAGAATGTGGTGAAAGGCGGCCAGAAGGAAAAGCCTTGAATGCTTTCTAAGCACTGTGTACTTTATCATGTGGGCAGTCTGGATTGTCACAGAACTTTTAAAAGAGTTGAACAGACTGACATTTAGGAAAAAAAAACAACCAGTTGGTTCACATTTGAAGAATGAGTAGTAGGAGTCAAAGGAAATTGGATTGGGGATCCAAGCCATGGGCACTGCAGCAGGAAAGGTCATCAGGGGGTTTGCCAAGGCAGTAGCCATGGATGTGAGGATGAAGAAACAGGTTTGAGAGTTATTTAGGAGCCAGAATAGAAGGCATGCTGACTATGGAGGGTAGGAAGGGGAAGAGTAGAAGAGAACTCTAGTTCTCTGGATGGGTGCCTGGGTGATAGTTATGTCTCTACATTATCTACAGTTGAGCTGGAGCTACACGCTTCACTTTTTGGTTGTTGCTTTTGTTCTATTAATTGGCTACCCTTCAGTCCTTCCTATAAATCCCACTTAACACAGACACTGTGCTTACTTCTTAACACAGTGGTGGTTCTGGCATATGAATGAAAGAATAAAGATACAAACTGTGATCATGATAAAAATTTGAGTTAATACTTAATAAGGGCAGGAGATGTGGTGAAATAACAGTGTCATAATTTGAACTCCATGTGTGCAGATATTTTATACATTATGCTTTTATTTACTCTATTAACAATAAAATTAATGTCAATTATAGGTGCTTATTCAAGAACACAGATCTTATGCCGTTCCAGACGAATACTTGACACACTTTTAGGGTTTCCAGAACCTAGGATTCTAATGCAAATTCCTACCATTACCTGTAACTAAAAGACTATTCCTGGAACCCATGTGTTCAGATATCCTGACAATTTTTCTAACCATATTACTTTAAACCAGCACGGTTCAATAGAACTATAACGCAGGCCACAGGTGGGAGGTCCATATGCCATTTTAAATTTTCTAGTAGCCACTTTTAAAAAGTAAAAAGAAACACATCAAATTACATTGCATAATATATGTTATTTAACCCAATATATCAAAAATATTATTCCACAAGTAATGGATATAAAAAGTATTAATACAATGTTTTACATTTTTTTTTATATTTTGTCATCAAAATCCAGTTTGTATTTCACACTTAAAGCACAACCCAATTCAGACAAGTTAGGTTTCAAGGGCAGAGTAGCCACAGGCAACGAGTGGGTGCCAGACAGTGCAGGTCTAGGCCAAGAAATGTTTTTGATACAGAAACTCCAAATATCAGAAACTATTATTATTAACCTACAGATCAAGGTGATAATTTATTGTAAAAATATGAAAGACTGAGTGTTGTTTTAACAACATATCATTATTTCCTTTCCTTCAATTTACATTTTATATTCTAGCTTCCAAAAACTATGTAATAAACCAAAATTTAATGTTCCTGCTTTATAAGTAAATTTTTCTGATACATTTGCTTATAAAGCCACCAGAGAACAAATACTCTATGACTGCTCAGAGGAGTATTTGATTAGAGCATTTACCTTGTCACAGAGATAAACAGCAAGATATCCTTTGCCTCTGGAGACTAGCCAGAGGACATCAGAGAATAAGAAAAAGTCTGTTCTTCTCACATGCATAATCTTGTTATTGAAAATAACACAGGAGATTCATAAAGCATTATGAGTATCTGATGTGATGAAGCAGTAAATGTAAATTGGCTTACTTTAATAATATTTATTTGACAATTATAATAATCCGGCTGAAAACAATCTGGGGATTGTTATTACAAAGTCAACTCTTAAGTCTTTTTTTCCACTGAAGTTATTTTAAGTAGAAGAGAGTTTTGAGTTGTGTTGACTTGAGGGGGAAAGAAATAAAAGTATAAAATTCTCTATTGAAATAAGAAAAGCAAAAGGAGTTGCAACCTTCTAATATTTTTTCTCTCAGTCCCTGACCAGCTGGCGAGGCCATTTGCCATGGCTCCTGAGTCCCTATGTGTTTTATAACTTCAGACAGTTTTCCATTCCACAAAAAGCAGATGAGCCCAGGAGTTCAAGACCAGCCTGGGCAACATAGTGAGATCCAGTGTCCACAAAAAAAAATTAAAAGAAAAATAAGCTGGACATGTAGCACATGCCTATAATTCCAGCTAATTGTGGGGCTAAGGTGGGAGGGTCACTTGAGCTCAGGAGGTTGAGGCTGCAGTGAGCCGTGATAGTGCCACTGCACTCCAGTCTGGGTGATAGAGTGAGATCTTGTCTCAGAAAAATAAAATAATAAAATAAAATAAAATAGCAAATGACAGGTGCCTGCCTCGATGTTCTGCCTGTGGTGGGAGGTTCTCCCATGGCCACCTTTCAGGGCCATCCCTGAGTGCTGGCCAATATAGCACCATCCATTTTCTTCTTACGCCCACGTTCCAAGCCAATGCACCCATGAACAAACCTTGGGATTCTTCCTTCTCCATCAGCTGCTCTTAGGGATCTCACTGGGTGGCAGGTGAGCACTAGGGAGAGGCGATGGTACAGCAGGGGCATATGACACGGGGCCAGGGCTTCCTGCTTATGCAGCCTCGGGGAACACAGCCAGTTACTGCCAGCAGTCAGGTACTCTATCTTAACCAGAGCCCAGTATCAAGCCTGGAGCTGTTTATCAGAAGGCCTATAATTCTCTGCTGCATATGATACAGCCTTGACCTAAACTCCTAGGCATCCGTGTAGTGATTTTCTCTATGAGTGTTAGCATAAATGCCACACAGCATCTTTTCCCCACTCCAATGACTTCACTATGATAGGCCAAGTCAGCCAGGTCATATGACTCAAGTGGCAAGGCCGTGTGTCCTTTAGTATGGATATCTGCTTCTGACGCCTCTGCTGTTCTGGCTCTTCAGAGATGACCCCCTCTGTGTCCCCTTGTGTGCAGGATGGAACAGTTTTATTAGATGTGAAATATGCTGTCTTTAGAAACTGCCAAGGCCTACCAGACACTGTGCTTACTTCTTAGAGGCAAGAGCGGCATGGTATGTTGTAGTTCCACTTACTCAGGAATCCTATGTCCATACCATACATGGGAGACCTCTGAGCTCTGTGTTCTCATCCATTGATCTATGAGGCTATCCCTGATCCACACAGTTAGAACTTCACCCTGTTCTAACTACTGTGGCTTTGTAAAAATTCTTGATTTCCAGTAACATAGGTCCTCCTACCTTGTTCTTTTTCAGCCATTATTGGACTATTCTTGGCCCTTTACACTTCCAAATAAAGTTTAGAACCAGCTTATCAAATTACACACACACACAAATACACATGCACAATGGTTATTTTGATTAAAATTGCTTTGACTGTATAGATCAGTTTAGTAATAAATGACATCTTTAAATATTGAATCTTTCACACAAACAGAATTCCTAAAAAAAAAAAAATACTCTTTCATTTTTCCCCAATAATCAGTTTCTGCATAAAGTTTGTGTTGCACATATTTTGTTAGTTTCACTCCAAAGTATTTAGTATGTTATTCCACTGCAAGTGGCATCTTTTGACGTTTTTTCTTGTTGTTACCATTAAGCAGAAATTAATTTTGTATATTGACTTTATATATAGAATCTTGTTAAATTACCTATTAATTCTAATGATTTATCTGCAGATTCTTTAATTTCCTTTGATTCTCTTTAATTTTTAAGGTTCTTTCTATATGTAATCTATGAATAAATAATAGTTAATTTTCCCCTTCCAGTCATTATACTTTTATTTCATTAATTAAGTAAGTTGTTTATTTGCCTTACCACATTGGTTAGAATCACCAATATACAATGTTTTTAAAAGTGATCAGACTGAGTCACACTTCTGTTTCATCCTGGTTCAAAGAGAAAGCTTTTAACATGCCACCATGAAGTTCCTTTATTCAAAGATTTGAATTAGTGGTGCTCCCTGCTTTACCTAGTTTATTAATAGGTGTTATTATGACTGAATATTAAATTTTAACAAAGGCATTTTCTGCATCTACTGAAAACTCATATAATTTTTTCTCATTAGCTTTTTTATGAGGTGAATTTTATTTTTAAATATGAAATTAGCCTTGCGTTTTTAGAAACAAATCCAATTTTGTTTTTATGTATTTTTCTTTTTATTTATTTATTTTATTTATTTGTGTGTATGTGTGACAGAGTCTCGCTGTGTCACCCAGGCTGGAGTGCAGTGGCTTGATCTTGGCTCCCTGCAACCTCCACCACCTGGGTTCAAGTGGATTCTCCTGTCTCAGCCTCCCGAGTATCTGGGATTACAGGCGCACACCACCACGCCTGGCTAATTTTTTTTTTTTTGTATTTTTAGTAGAGACAGGTATCGCCACGTTGGCCAGGCTGGTCTCAAACTCCTGACCTCGAGTGATCCACCCACCTCGGCCTCCCAAAGTGCTGGGATCACAGGCATGAGCCACTGCACCTGGCTATATTTGGCTATATTTTTATTTTTTATAGATTGTTAGATTCCATTTTGTTTTTGCTTTGTTTTTGTTTTGAGACAGGGTCTTGCTCCGTCACCCAGGCTGGAGTACAATGGTACAATCTTGGCTCACTTCATCCTCGACCTCCTGTGCTCAAGCAATCCTCTTACCTCAGCCCCCCAAGTACTTGGGACCACGGATATGCACCACCACTCCCAGCTAATTTTTTATTTTTAATTTTTTGTAGAGACAGTCTCCTTATTTTGCCCAGGCTGGTCTCAAACTCCCGGGCTCAAGCAATCCTCTTGCCTCAGCCTCCCAGAGTGCTGAGATTATAGCATGAGCCACCATGCCTGGACTAGATTATATTTTGATTAGCATTTTGCATCACTATTCATCAGTGGTATTGAGTTGTAACTTTTTTTTATGACAAAGTGTTGTCCATTTTTAGTTTCTGCATTATGCTGACCTCGCTTAATATATTGGGAAGGTCTCTTCTGTTTTCTGGAATAATTTATTTTTTAAATTAGCATTATTCTTTTAGAAAGTGACAGAATTCACCAATACAGTCTCTGGGCCTAGAGTTTGCCTTGTAAAACTGAAACCACATTTGCAAAATCATAACTGAGAAAATTACGACAGTGAAAGCTATCAGACCTAACTGACCCCATCTTGCTTTAAATCTCTAAACTGTCCTTGTTCATTCCTGGGTGTAGGCTGAACTAACCTTGGGAAGGAATTTAGTTTATAGTTTAAAGTTAAACTGTTCTTGTAAAACAAATGAAAGGCCACCAGCCACCAAGTTAGAACGAGAGGGGCTGGAATTCTAAACATTACCAGGCATTATTCTAGAGGTCATAAGATTTTCAGTTTCCTAAACCGGGTCCAGTGGCTCATGCCTGTACTCCCAGCATTTTGGGAGGCGGAGACAGGCAGATCACCTGAGGTCAGGAGTTTGTGACCAGCCTGGCCAACATGGTGAAACCCTGTCTCTGCTAAAAGGTAAAAATTAGTCGGGTGTGATGGCACCTGCCTGTAATCCCAGCTACCCGGGAGGCTGAGGCAGGAGAATTGCTCAAACCCGGGAGGCAGAGGTTGCAGGGAGCTGAGATCACACCATTGCATTCCAGCTCCTGGGCGACAGAGAGACACTCTTGAAGGTAACATCACTATTGTGAACCTAAGATCAGCCTTTTAAAATGTCTTTTTAGGTTTCGCATTTCTAACAACTGGATGGCCCCACTTGGACCTGCCAACCAGTTCTGTGGCCCCCACCCAGGAACTAACTTAGCATAAGAGAATAGCTTAGACTCCCTGTGATTTCATCCTCAAATTAACCAATCAGCACCCCTGATAAACTGGTCCTCTACCCACCAAATTAGACTTAAAAACTCCGATCCCAGAGTTTTCAGGGAGACTGATTTGAGTAATAATAAAACTCCAGTCTCCCTCACAGTTGGCTCTGCGTGAATTACTCTTTCTCTATTGCAATTCCCCTGTCTTGATGAATCGGCTCTGTCTAGGCAGCCAGCCAGATGAACCCATTGGGCTGTTACAAAACTATTTTTAATTACAGACTCAATTGCTTTAATAGACATACAAATATTTGTATTTTCAATTTTCTTTTGTATTTTTGTAAGTTGTATGTTTCTAAGAATGTATTTATATTTGCTTATAAAAATTTCTTAATTACTTAATCGAGAGTCTGATAATGATGTCTTTTTACTATTCTGACATTGGTTATTTGTTACTTTTTTTATTGATTGGTATAGCCATTTGGAATACATTCAACAACAGATTGATAGTGACAGGAGGCAGCCAAATGCCTTAGCAGATAGGGCCAGGTCCATGGTGAAACCCCATCTTAAAGTCAATAACAGCCTGAAGGCTGAAAGACCCAACTGCTGGTCCCAGAGGAAACCCACAACCCAGAGTGAGAACTTCTGTTCCATGCCTTTTAACCAATCAAATGCCTTTTCCAATACTACCTACAGCCTGCCCCCCTTCCCTACTCGGAGGCCATAAAAAGCCCTGGACCCAGCCACACCAGGAGGAGAGAACCACCTAACTGCAGGGCTGGGGCCCTCATCCCTTCTCCACTGAGAGCTGTTCCCTCACTCAGTAACATTCTTCTCCACCCTTCTTACCCTTCAATGTCCAGCATATCCTCATTCTTCTTGGGTGCAATAAAAGAGCTCAGGACCACTAAATGTGGGTACAAGCTATAATACAGGTGAGCTGGGGCACACCAGCATGGCTGAGGAAGGCCTGGGGATATTGCCAGCTGGGGTCCCTGGCTTGCAAAGTGACTGAGAAGACAAATCCCACATCAAGATGAGCAAGAACTATGCACTGAATATTACAAACATTGCAGGGAAAAATATTAAAAGAATTTTTAAAATGGAGAACAAATGGAGAGTTATATCATATCTATAGGCTGGAAGAATAAATAATGTAAAGATATAAGTTCTTCCTAAACTGAACCCTAGATTCAGTGCAATTCCAGTGAAAACTCCAGTAAATGTTTTTGTAGCAATTGACAAGTTGATACTGAAATTTACATGGAAATTGGAAAGATACAGAATAACCACAACAATCTGGATGATGAAGAACAAAGTTTGAGGGCTCACAGAAGCTGATGTTGAGACTTAATTAGAAAGGTAGAGTAATTATAATAGTAGTCTATTGGCATAAGCATTTAAAAAAAGATGAACAGAACAGTGTTGAATCAGAAATAATCCTACACGAATGTAGTCAATTGCTTTTCAACAAAAGCATCCATGAAATACAATGGGGAAACAAAAGTATTTTCCATAAATGGCATAAAAGTTGGGAGGGACACATGGACATATGTCATGACCCATTCCTCACTCCATACACAATAATTAACTCGATTGGTGATACAAATGTAAAACTAAAATTATAAAAGTCTTAGATGAAAGCAGAGGGGAATATCTTTGAAACTTAAAAGTAAGCAAAGATTTGATTTCTTAGATAAATTGTGAAGAGTAATAATTGATTTTAAAATAATCAGCGGTACTTCTTACAATGAAAAACTTTTGCTCCTCAAAAGTTACCAGTAAGCAAATGAAAAGGCAGGCCAGACTGGTAGAAAATTTAGATAGATAAAAGAGAGGTAGACAAAGATATATACAGTCAATTATCATTATTCAGAGTCCTCTATAAAGTCACCATAAACACTGGATTAATGAACATTGAACTGTTAAGGGGAATATAGTAAGTCTTCCATAGGTTCTGTGAAAGGAAAATAAATCTCGAGACCCCCAGATCACAAAGCCAAGGGAAAGTCAAGCTGGGAACCATGTCAGGCAAACCTGCCTCCCATTTTATTCCTAAATAAGATCGCTACAAAGACCAAAAAAAAAAAAAGCTACATACCTCCCTCACAATTTGCCCACAAGGAAATTCCTTGCAGACAAAGGACAGACAGAACTCAGTCACCCCTCTGAGGCTCATGTGAAACAAGTATGTATCACTAAGCCAGACTAAGGCATAAGTGACTATTTCCTGTACCCTCTTCTCACACGTAAATTGTCTATTCAGTGAAAGGCTTCTCAGAAACTCAAAAGAATGTAACCATCTGTCTCTTCTCTACTTATGACCTGGAAGTTCCCTCCCCCACCTCCAGTTGTCCTGCCGTTCCCAACCAAACCAATGTATACTGATTGATGTCTGGTGCCTCCAAAATGTATGAAACCAAGCTGTACCTTGACCAGCTTGGGCACATATGGTCAGGAATTCCTGAGGCTGTGTCATGAGCACATCCTTAAACTCGGCAAAATAAACTTTCTAAATTGGTTGAGAACTGTCTCAGATATTTTGGGTACAGTTCTTGGAAACTGGGACTGTAAGCAAAATCACACACCGAAACCAATTCTACTGTAGGCTAATGGATACAAACAAGAGTTTCATTCCTATGACATATTTCTAGTCACAAAAACATCACCAAACTTCTAAATAAAGACCCAAAATATTTCTAATATTAACCTTTGAAATAAATGTGAGCAATTCATACATTTAAGAAATATTAATAAAAACAAGTAAGGTAATGACTCACCCAATTTTTAGTGAAGCAGTGAGCAACAATAGTCATAGTGGTGGTGAGTTAAATCAGGAAATAAATGTTTGCAAAGCAAAAATTGGCAGGAGCAACTCCTCACATCACGCAGTTCAAAAACCATCGCAAACATGGTGGCTCACCTTTGTCTCGCGTTGTTTATTGTCCTGCATTTGGATGATTATCATGTACTTACGAAAATTTATTTCAGAATCATTTGTAGTCATTAACTCATTCATTTTCTAACTCACTTGTTCGAGTTCAGCGTTGCAGATGGGCGGAGTCTATCCTGGTGTCTCCAGCATGAATAGGGGCTAGGTAAAATGAGGCTGAGACCAACTGGGCTATACTCCCAGGAGGTTAGATATTCGTAGCCATGCGATGAGATAGAAGGTCAGCACGAGATACAGGTCACAAGATCCCTGCTGATAAAACAGGATTTGGTAAAGAAGCTGGCTAAAACCCACCTGTTATAAAGTTTCAGTGCCGCAAAAGAAATAGCACTCGAATATAAAATTTTCTTTTTAATTTTCAGCAAGGCAAGCTACTTTTATAGAACGGTGCTCTCTCACCAATGGAGCAATGGTGGGCGCACATTTGGACAAGGGAGGGGAAGGGGTTCTTATCCCTGACGCCTGTGGCCCCTGCTGCTGTGTCGTTCCCCTAGCGGCAAGGGTTAGACCGCACAGGCTAAACTAATTCCGATTGGCTAATTTAAAGAGAATGACAGGGTGAGTGCTTTGGCGGGAGTCAGGGCAGAGCAGGTAGCAGGTAGCAGGTAATCGAAATGAGTTAGGGTGGAGCAGGTGATCAGAATGAGTTAGGGTAGAGTAAGTAATTGGGATGAGTCAGGGTGGAGTAGGCAATCGAAAAAGGTTGCTTCACCAGGAAGTTAAGTTTAAAAGTAGAAGACAAAGAATTGAACATACATATTAGTTCTTTGAAGGGAAATTTAGAATTCATATTCAACACACAAAAACCAAGACGGCAGTGAAAGTGGACTTTGGTCATCTTCGCTGTTCATTTTACACTAATTATAATGTATTAGCATGCTATAAGATACTCCCACCAGCGCCATGACAGTTTACAAATGTCATGGCAATGTCCAGAAGTTACCTTATATGGTCAAAAAGGGGAGGACCCCTCAGTTTCGAGAATTGCCCACCCCTTACCCAGAAAACTCCTTAACAAGCCACCTCTTGTTTCGTATTTAATCAAGAAATCACTGTAAGTACACCCAGTTGAGCGGCCCATGCTACTGCTCTACTATGGAGTAGCCATTCTTTTATTCCTTTACTATATGGACTCGTTCTGAATTCTTTCTTACAGAAGGTCCAAGAACCCTCTCTTGGGGCCTGAATTGGGACCCTTTCCAGTAACACTGGCAGCTCAGGGTGCAAGGTGGGAATCAGCCTGGACATGATGCCATCCCATCATCCCATTTCAGGACAGGCTCACCCACACACTCATATACTCACACACACACACACACACATGCACATTCACACTGGGACTGTGTGGACACTCCAGTTCACCAAAGTGCACAGCTTTGAGATGTGGAGGAAACTGAATACTCAGAGAAGACCCACACAGATGTGAGGGGAACATGCAAACTCCACACAGACAGTGGTCCCAGGGAGGAAGCAATTTTTTTCTTATCAACATTATAATGAAACTGAGATAGAATAAGAGTGGGATGTAGCTCCTCCTTCACATATTTTTTTTCTTTTTTCCTTCTTTTCCTCACAAAACCCACACCACTACCTCGCCTACACTATACCTGCTAGCCCTGAAGCTTTAACCACACAAAGAAAATAGCTAGTCTTCTGTGCTCTCGAAATGTTTAACCATGCCTTCCACTTAAAGAATTCCAGAAACTGGCCTTAGGAGATCCAAACATTGAACAAAGGTTGCAGAGTATGCTCACTTTGGAAGGAATGCTGAACAACTGATTTACAGCCTTGTTGCTCTGGCCAGACCACCAGGTGGCCCATTACTCAAGAGAACCATTGGAACCAGACTTGCTAACCTGCATACCCTACCTCTCACATGCTTCACCCAGCCCAGTCTGCGTACCTTACCCCTGATGTCAATTCTCATGCTTTGCCTAATACAAAGTCCCTACTGGCTGTTTTCAGGGAACCAGCTGGAAGTTCCTTGTACCTCTGCTGACTCCCTTGCACTCAAGCACAAGCCAGGAAATAAAAGCCTTGTCCGGGAAATCTGTTGGACCCCATGTTAATTTCCATTGCATGGGTAGCCTGAGAGCCTGTAGTCTGTAACAATATGATGTTGAAGGAGACAGCATTAGTTGAGGACCTGTACAGGGTTAGGTTCCCAAGCTTCTGGTCACAGTATTTCCACCAACTGATCAATATGTATCATTGTTTTATATGTTTTTACTTAAGAACAGCTTACTTAATATATATCATTGATTAACACTGAAGTCACAACCAAGAGCAACTCCTGCCTGAATGAGACTTATCTAACACACATATTTGCTCTATAGGGCACATCACAGCCTCTTGTGCTTAGGAACGCTAGACAGCACTATGCTTTTGGACCACGATAAACAGTGAAATCATCAACAAAAAGGGCAAAAAATACAAAATTTGGCACTACATAGGCACAAAACAGGACACTTGTTCACAGTATGAGAGCTGAAAAAAGAAAGTAGAGCATCATTTTTTTTACTTTTGTTGGAAAAGTGCACATCAGATAACTCAAGATTTTCAAATCTGAGCATGCTTGCAAGAGACCACAAAAGTGCCCTAAGTATTCATTTGAGGATTGCAAATAAATTTTAGCAAGTAGGAAAACTTGTAAATGTTGAATCCAGAAATAATGATAAGCCACTGTATTGATAAATGTGTGTGTGTATATATGAGAAGCCACTGTATTTATAAATGTGTGTGTGTGTATATATATACACCTATATATAAACGCACATTTATATATACATGTGTGTATATTCATATTTGTATATGTATGTACTTGTAAATGTGTGTGTATATATACATATATGTACATATACATATATACACACACATTTATATACGTGTGTATATTTATATTTGTATATGTATGCACTTATAAATGTGTGTGTGTATATATGCATATACATATATACACACACCTTTGTATACATGTGTGTATGTACATGTGTACAGTTATATAACTGTATATTTATATATGTATTTGTATGTGTATGTATTTATACATGTGTATATATAAATGTATGTGTATATTTATATACCTGTGTATATACATACATAAAAATACATATATACATTATATATAGTAAATATATACATACATATATAAATATACACACATGTATATATGTGTGTGTATACACACACATTTATCATGTATGTGTATATATCAAATAATTTATCTTCAGAATATATAAATAACTTCTAAAAATAAAATTCAAAAAGATCAATAAAAATGGCAAAAGACTGGAATAGAAAATTCAGTAAATAATATAAATGGAAAATAAACATATAAAATGTCACGCAACTTTGTTAGTCATAACAGAAATGAAGGTTTAAACCAAAAGGAAATAACACTACATACCTACTAGACTGACTAAAATTAAAAGATTTATAATACCAAATGTTGAAGAGGAAGCAGAGTCACAGGAAATATAATACATTTTTGGTGGGAGTATAGATAGTATTTGAAAAACATTTTAGGCAGTTTCTTATAGAATTAAATATACCTATCTTATGATTCAGCAACTCCACTCCTAGGTATTTACTTGCCCAAAATAAAAACATACATTCACATAAAAAAACATTTACACAAGATGTCCAATGCAGCTTAATTAATATTACCTATGAAAATACTGCAAACAACTCAGATTCTCAGGAGATTAGTTAAACATATTGTGTTTTATTAATACAATGGAATACTATCCAGCAATAAAAAAGAAATGACTTTCTGATGTTTATAACAAACAAATGAATCTCAGAAATATTATGTTAAACTAAAGAAGCCAGACAAAAAAGAGTTCATATGCTATTATTCCATTTACCTGAATTTTGAGAAAAAAAAACCATAATCTCTAAGTGCAGAAATGAATATAGTGGTTGCTTCTGGAGGGGTGCAAAATTGATTCTATTTTCTAAAATGATGGACATTGCATCTCTATACTGATTTGGTGGTCTTATTCATATGTATTTGTCAACTCATCAAATTATACAGTTTTAAGATCTGTGTATTTTACTATGTATAATCATATATTAATTATACAAAGGAGAAAAAGAAAAGTGAGAAGGAGGAGGAGGAGGTGAAAGAAAGGAGGAGACAAGGAGGAGGGAGAGGGAAATGAGAAAAAAGAAGGGGGAAGGAAAGGAAGAGAAGCAGAAGCCAGGAGGGGAAGAAGAAAAGAACAGCAGCAGCAGAAACTCCACATTTCTTGCAAGAAGCATGAGAACAAAATGTTGGTGGATTTAAGAGTAATTTATCTCCATCTTTTTAAGTACTATGATCTTGAAATGGTAGACAAACAACAAGCAATCATTTAGGTGGGTCATTAAGAAAATTTCAGCTAGCATTCATGGCCCTCCTCCTCCCCAGAGGTGTTTTCAAACATAGACTCAGGAGTTTTGTGGACCTTTTAAATTCACATGAAGTCTTATGTGTGTCATTTCCCACATAGATGTTTTTCAGGAGATAGGGCAGTATCAGATTTCTCAATGAGCCATAGATCTGAAATACGAAGCTTCGCTGTCTTAAAAGAAGTTGCCAGCCACCAGGATAGATTACAAAGTAGGCATCTGAAATGTCTTTCATGACAGATCTTTACAAATAGTCTGTTTATTAGAAAATATTTTGGCGTTAATGTTAAATTTCTTGAACATTATATTGGTCTTGTGGTTATGTAGAATATCCTTATTTTTAGTAGGTATATATTGAAATACTTATGGGTATAGTTTTCTATCTTTGATTTTCTTTCAAATGATCCAACCAAAAAAAGTGCATGTGTGGACACTACATATAGACAGCAAAAACATTATAGCAAATGTGACAAAAATATTAAAAATTGGTGAGTCTAGGTGAGGGATATATGGATATTCATTGTGCTATTTTTACAACTTGTCTGTAGTTTTGAAATGTTTCAAAATAAAATATTGGGGATACAGAATAAGACACATACTCAAAAATCTTTTGATCATCTAGGCAGAAAGACCATTTCACACCTATAATTGCAAAAATCCAGGCCTACCCTCAGATTTCTCCAGAATAATATCCACTGTTAAAATTTAAAACTATGGTAAACTAATTTTATCTTAAGGGAAAAAACTTTAAACCAAGAATTTTACACCCAGCCAAACACTTATTTAAAGATAAAAGGAAGATGTAGCATACTTGGAAAGGGCCCTTCTTGAAAAAGTACTAGAGGATATATTTCAGCCAACTAAAAGGAGAAAGTAGAAACTATGGAAAGGGAATGGATGTGATTATTTAACTGTAATATAATGTAAGAATTACCTGAATACTGAAATAAATCAAAAGATTATAGTTACAAAATAAAATGTGACTGTTAAAAGACTGATGATGAATAAATACAAATAAAAATATTTGGTAAAAGAATAGAGAGAGAACATGGAAGGTAGTATAAGTATATAGACTTTCTCATCTTTAATATAACAAGTTCAAAAGAGATAAATAAAAAGACTAAGTTAAAAGTAGGATAAGTATATTTTAAAACACAAAGGCAAGCATTAAATAATATCAACTAAAAATCAGTGGCAGAGAAGTCGAGAAAGAGCGATTTAGTTGAAATATACTAATTTCATCATTGTCTATAAAGTGCATTTTTAAAAATGAGTTAAAGTCGACAAAAAGAAAGCATTTGAAGAATTTGAGTATGATACATAACTAAAATGTTTAATTAATTCAGAAGAGAGCCTGTTAACCTGATAAAGTACACTTATTTTAAAAACAGTGTTACCATGTAAATGAGAAAATATTATAAGCAAACTCTTAAAATCAGGAATACAACAAGGATGTCTACTAATATAACTCCTAGTCAGCTTGAAGTAGAGGTTCTAGCCAGCGCAAAGCCAAGAAAAAGGGGGTAAAGGCATATGGTCTAGAAGAGGGAATAAAAATGTAATTATTTGTAGATAGTATGGTACTTTAGAAATACGAGGAGAGCTCAGCAAAGTGGAAAAATTAAAAGCCAGTATAAGAGTCAATTATGTTTCTACATATCAGCGACAATGAATTAGAAAACATGATTTTGAAAGATACTATTTATTATAGCAAGAATATTTACAAAATACCTAGGAATATACCTAAGAAAAGATGCTCTAGACCCACATATAGCAAGTTAGAAAATATTACTGAAGGGCATTAAGGAAGACTTAACAAATTGAAGAGATGATCTGTATTCATAGACAGGAATACCTAATATTGTAAAGCTATCAACTGATCCTGAAGTGATTCATAGATATAATGTAATTCTAAATAAAATTCCAATATGCACGTCTTGAACCATGACAATTTGCTCCCCAAAGTTACACTGAAGAGCATATGACCAAAAAGAGAGAAGAAATTTTCAAAGAAAAATTATTGACATGAGTAGGGTAGGGTAGAAACTGTTCTACCAGATATGAAGAGTTATTATCAAGCTATAATAATTAAGGGTCATAATATTGGCAGTAGTATTAAAACTACAGAGAACAGAATAGAAAGACAATGAAACTTACACAACAACAAAATTAAAATACTATTTAACTTGATAAAACATAGAGCCCACAACAAAGACCTGATGTTTTTGAGTACCTATTTGCCAGACAACACAGCAATAAGATGAATGAAACAGACAAAATGTGTGAAAAATAGATGAAAAAATTAATAGTGGGAGTCTTTAATCAATTCCATTGATTTTAATTTTTATCAGATAGATAAAACCAAAGACATTAAAAAACTTAAACGACATGATCATATAGCTTTAATTACTAAAACACATACTGAAAAGAGAATTCCCTTTCATTTTAAGTACACATGCCAATAATACAATAAAGCGAAACGTCAATTACAAACTCAGAAAACCAAACTCAAAGACTCAGAATGTATATTTTTCTGGGAGAAAATAATTTACTAACACTGATCTCAGGATATATAGCAAAAATATAAATACATCATTTTTCATAGAAGAAATAAAGGAAATTATCTAGAGGTTTCTTTCCATTAAAAAGCACCAGGCACAGGTGTGTTCATAGGGGAATTCTGCAAACTCTCCAGATAATTCTAATGTGATTTTAAGCTGTTCCTGCATATAACAATAAAGAAGACCTTCCCAATTGTTCTAAGCAAAACATTTTCTTAAATCTTGATACCCATAAAAACCACACTAGAAAATAAATCTAGAGATCAATCTCACTTATAAATGTTCATGAAAAAGACCTTATAAAATATATTTAACACACAAAATCCATGCTTACAAGTAAAAGAATATTGCATCTGATTAAGTGGGTTTTATGCTACTAATACAAAGATTATTTTCATTAAGAATAAACTTGGGCCAGGCACGGTGACTCACTCCTATAATCCCAGCACTTTGGGTGGCCAAGGCGGTAGGATCACTTGAGGCCAAGAGTTTGAGACCAGCCTGGCCAACATGGTGAAATTCTGTCTCTACTAAAACCACAAAAATTAGCCAGGCATGGTGGCACACACTTGTAATCTCAGCTACTCAGGAGGCTGAGATGGGAGGATCGTGGGAGAATCAGGAGGCGAAAGTTGCAGTGAGCAGAGATCATGACACTGCACTCCAGCCTGGGCAACAGAGTGAGACCCTGTCTCAAAAAAATAAATAATTAATTAATTAAAAGTTTTAAAAAAGAATAAACTCAATAGATGCAGGCTATAAAAACATTTTATTAAATTTAATATCCAAAAAATATTTGATATCCTTTTTTAAAAAAAATCCTAACAAGGGTTTTTTTTAATACCTAATATAAACAGGTATTTACTTAAAATAGATATATGTATGTGTATACACACCCACACATGCACACCTATGAAATGCCTGGTGAAGAATAGTGAATACATTTTCCTTGAATTCAGAAACATGATGAGGATGTCTACTCCTGCCACTATTATTTAACATGCTTGTAAGTACCAGCCAAAGCAATCAAAAAAGAAAGCAATTAATATGTATAAAAACTGGAAAAGAATAAATAAAATGATCATTATTTGTAGTTGATAAAATTATATGGCTAGAAAATACTTGAGAAAAACTTAAAAATTATTGCAAATAATAAAAAAGTTTAGTAAGATGTCAGGATACAAAATTAGTACATGGAAATAAACAGCTATCATATATGAAAACAACAACAAGAGAATCTAACAGAGAAGAAGGGATCCAACACAACAGGGATAGGGATATGCTTAACAATAATTGTTCAAAATCTATATGACAATATCCTGAAGCACAACTAAAAGAAGAAAGAAAAGAACTGAATGAATGAAAAACTTACCATGAGTTTGAATAGGAGAAACTCAACTAACATTACTAATGGGCTACAGGCCCCATGCAAGTCTGAAATCCAGTGGGGCAGTCAAATCTTAAAGCTCCAAAATGATCTCCTTTGACTCCATGCCTCACATCCAAGTTATGCTGATGCAAGAGATGGGTTCTCATGGTCTTGGGCAGCTCCACCCATGTGGCTTTGCAAGGTATAACCTCCCTCCTGGCTGCCTTCACAAGCTGGCATTGAGTGTCTGCGACTTTTCTAGGTACATGGTATAAGCTGTCAGTGGATCTACCATCCTGGAGTCTAGAGACGGTGGCCCTCTTCTCACAGCTCCACTAGGCGGTGCTCCAGTAGGGATTCTGTGTGGGGTTTTCCAATGCACATTTCCCTTCTATACTGCCCTAGCAGAGGTTCTCCATAAGGGTCCTACCCCTGCAGCAAATTTCTGCCTGGACATCCAGGTGTTTCCATACAACTTCTGAAATCTAGGTGAAGGTTCCTGCACCCCAATTCTTGACTTCTGTGCACTTGCAGGCTTAACACCATGTGAAAGCTGCCAAGGCTTGGGGCTTGCACCCTCTGAAGCCATGGCCCGAGCTCTACGTTGGCCCCTTTCAATCATGACTGAAGGAGCTGGGATGCTGGGCATCAAGTCCCTAGGCTGCACACAGCACGTGGACCCTAGGCCTGGCCCACCAAACCACTTTTTCCGCCTAGGACTCCAGGCCTGTGATGAGAAGGGCTGCTATGAAGACCTCTGACATGCCCTGGAAACATTTTCCCCGTTGTCTCAGGGATTAACATTCAGCTCCTCATTACTTTTGCAAATATCTGCAGCCAGCTTGAATTTCTCCTCAGAAAATGGGATTTTTTTTCTATCACATTGTCAGGCTGCAAATTTTTCTAACTTTTATGCTCTGCTTCCCTTATAAAACTGAATGCCTTTTACAGCACCCAAGTCAACTCTTGAATGCTTTGCTGCTTAGAAATTTCTTCCACTAGATACCCTAAATCATCTCTCTCAAGTTCAAAGTTCCACAAATCTCTAGGGCAGGGGCAAAATGCCACCAGTCTCCTTGCTAAATAACAAGTGTCACCTTTGCTCCAGTTCCCAACAAGTTCCTCTTCTCCATGTGAGACCACCTCAGTGTGAACCTTATTGTTCCTATCACTATCAGCATTTTTGTCAAAGCCATTCAACAAGTCTCTAGGGAGTTCCAAACTTTTCCACATTTTTCTATATTCTTGTGAGTCCTCCAAACTGTTCCAACCTCTGCCTATTACCCAGTTCCAAAGTCACTTCCACATTTTCGGGTATTTTTCAGCAATGCCCCACTCCTGGTACCAATTTACTGTATTGGTCCATTTTCATGCTGCTCATAAAGACATACCCGAGACTGGGCAATTTACAAAAGAAAGAGGTTTATTGGACTTACAGTTCAATGGCTAGGGAGGCCTCACAATCATGGCAGAAGGCAAGGAGGAGCAACTCACATCTTATGTGGATGTCAGCAGGCAAAAAGAGAGCTTGTGGAGAGAAACTCCCAGTTTTAAAACCATCATATCTCATGAGACCCATTCAGTATCACGAGAACAGCACAGGAAAGAGCCGCCCCCATGATTCAATTATCTCCCACCCCCCACAACATGTGGGAATTGTGGGAGCTACAAGATGAGATTTGAGTGGAGAGACAGAGCCAAACCATATCAATATCTAACATAACAATTCAATTTTATAGCAAGAAGAAAAAGCCTAGAAATCCAAAAGAAAAATAAAATTAGATTAATGTTTTCCTTTCAACAGATTGGCAATAACCAAAATGTTTGTTCACATAGCACTGAGGTAATAGTATGGGAAACAGGTATTCTCATACTATACTAGTGGGAGTGGCAATTGATAACATTTCTGTACATACAAATTTGATGATAACTACTAATTTTTAAAATGTCAATGACCCTTAACTCAGAAATTTTACCTCTGGGAATTTGTCCCTTGGATATATAGTATATGTATAAGATTATTCAGTGAAGAATCATTTGTGATAGGAAAAGGTTGAAAATAACCTAACTGTCCAGTAACAGGGGATTATTAAAATAACCTTCATATATTTGTAAAATTGATCACTGTTAACTGCCTAAAAGAATGAGATAGCTCTATGTATGTTGTAATGGAAAAATCCCCCAAGAAATATTGTTAAGTGAAAGTACAAACACAGATCATTTGTGTAAAGTAAAAGGGATACGTTTGTAAATTTTTGTAGCAGCATTGAATATCTCCTAATGCCATAAAAGAAGCTGATAGCCCCACATGTTTCTAGAAATGGGTCCTGGACGGCTGGAAGAGGAGCCTTTCAAATATGAAATATGGGGGTGGAGCTCTCAGAGTCCTGGAAGAAGATAACTTAAACAACTGGGCTCAGAAGGATCCCCTGATCTCAAGGTCTCTGACAAGTCCTAGGGTCACTAGGGTATCTGGCAACTAGATTTGTTTGTACTTTAAACACAGTACAAAGGAGACTTTGTTTTCACATTGTGAATTTTTCATTTTTGTAAAATGAACATGTTGTTCATTGTACCATTATACTGCTACCACAATTATATCGGTGGTAATAACCACAGTTGTTATGGTAGCTTCTTTGGGTTCAACTAACCAGAAGACTGCTGGAAAAAAAAAATTACTTAAACCGTGAGAGACAAAATTAAGCCTTCAATGGAATTAATTTTATGCAAATTTATACTTTATTTCTTTTTGAATATAATTTTTACATTCTCTCACCAAATGCACAAAAATATATTAAGAAAATAAAAACTTTTCTGTTTTCCAGAATTGCTATTAATGTGATGGTATCATCAGTTAATTTAATAAAAACCATTTTAAGAAGCTATTCAATATTCAATAGCATTTAGTACAGCTAATAGACACTAACCCACAGTCTAAGTGCCTTTACTTATCACTTATACAGGAAATGTAGCACATCCCTCACAAGTAAGAATTGCAATCCGGAAGAAAGTGGAGAACAGGGTTTTAGAAGAGCGCACAACCAAAGATTTTGGAGCTTGATGTATTTAAGTAAATATTCTCAGATGTTTTATTGATCAATTTGAAGTGAATATCTTTTCTTCTATGACCAAAGAAAGCTAATGAGCCTGTTGCACATGTAGACTCAATTTATGAAACTTGCAAAGCTATGTGCTCAGTAAATGTTAATCCCCCAAACATGAAGCCTCACAGTTGAAAAGGTGACACAGAAAGCAAAGCAAAACCAAGCATGTGCACTTTTTTAGCAAGAAAAGGATCACAATAACATTCAGTTGTTTTCAAACCTTCCTGCTGAGTTCCGCTGAGCCCTTGCTCAGTGATGGTCCACTAACCCTCACTCACAGCTAGACCCTGCTGTTCCCCCTTTGAACATAAACAATGTCACAGAACATCACATCAGACAAGGTCACTCTGTGACTATGACGAAGTGAATCAAAAAACAACACCACTTCACAATTTTATCTAAGCATAGATAAAAACAACAAGGTCACTGTCCAAACTGCAAAACTACCAAACACCCTCTTTCCTAATATGAGTGACTGCTGCATCTTTACTAATTTTGGCTTTGACTCACTCTAGTCTTCCTGCCCTGGTGTTGAGATTTCAGATACTTAGTCATAGAGTTATCCCTACTTCTGGACAGCTTCCAATCCAGAACAAAGATTCTCTTCTACAAACCTTCCCCAAGTCCCTGTCTCTTTCTGAGATGCCACTGTTCTGCCTGATGTGTCATCTTCCCCCTTTCACTGAGCAATGAACCCAACTGGCTCAGCTATAGTGTTTCTTAGTGGTCTTTGGCTAGAGAGCCAAAAGAATTATCTATTCCCAAAGACTTTCATTTCTCTCCTTCAATTCTGTCTTAAACCCACCCCCATATCACTCTGCACCTATCAAATTAACCTCCCAAAAATACCTGGAATGTACCTGCTTTTATCATCTCAGCCGCCGCCTCCCTCATCCAATTTGATATCATCTTTGACCTGCCTTCTTGAATAACTTCCTTCCTTACCTGCTTCTGATCTTGATTCCATTCATTCCGGTTGCCACATACTGGCAGTGTTCAGCATTTTAAAACATAAGTCAGATGTGTTACTTCTCTGTATGCGCTGGTGCAGTGGCTCCCCATCTCACTCAGAGTAAAGCTAAAGCCTATACAAGGATCTACATGATCTGCTACCAACGCACATACAAACCTACCTCTGTGACACTGAGTTCTTCAAGGCTCAGACGTTGAAAACTAATCCATTATTTAAGAGCATTCAGAAGATTAGAACTCAAACACAAAGTTTTAGAACAAAAAAAATGTTTCTGGATTTAGATCAATAAGCCAGCATATAGATTCTTTTTTATTCTTGTTTTTTTTTAATTTAATTTAGTTTAAAGTTCTGGGATACATGTGCAGGACATGCAGGTTTGTTACATAGGTAAACATATGCCATGGTGGTTCGCTGCACCTATCAACCCATCACCTAGGAATTATGCCCAACATGCATTAGTTATTTATCCTGATGTTCTCCCTACCCCCGATGCCCTGACAGGCCCCACTGTGTGTTGTTCCTTTCTTTGTGTCCATGTGTTTTCATGACATATACGTTTTTTTAATCTACATGGCCTGATAAGAGACTAAGTTTGATGAATGACAGCCAGGTACCCTAGTGGCCCTAGGACTTACTTGTGAGTCATTACAACAGAGATCGCTTGGCTCCCAAAAGTCAAAATATGTACTATCTGGCTCTTTACAGGAGCAATTTTGCCTGTCCCTGGATTAGATAATATCTAACAGCCCATGCGGCTATAACATTCTGTGAGAGAGACATACTTGTCAGAGCCCTTGAGATCATGGGATCCTTCTGAGACCAGTTGTTTAAGTTATCTTCTTCCAGGACTCTGAGAGTTCCACCCTCAACTCTCAGATACACATCTACCTTTTATCCCATGCACTGTGCCTCACCACAGCTTCCCAGAAAAAACTCAGCAAATCCTCACCAGGTTAACTTCTGGGCTCACATATCTCACAGCTGCTTTGCACCAAGGCTTATTCTAGCAATCTTGAAATAAAATTTGCCAAATATGGCTATTTCTTTATTCAACAAATAATATATGAGTTAAAGTAACAAGAATGATAATCACAAAATGTTAGAGCTGCATGGGCTCTTAGATATTATCTAAATCAGGGACAGGTAAAATTATTCCTGCAAAGAGCCAGATAGTATATATTGTGGCTTTTGGGGGCCAAGCTGTCTCTGTTGTAATGACTCATCTCTGCCGGTACAGGGCAAAAGCAGCCACAGAAAATATGCAAACAAATGGATGTGGCTGTGTTCCAATAAAACTTTATTTATAAAAATGTGCATCAGGCTGGATTTGGCCTGTAGACTGTAGTTTACAGACCCCCGGTCTAACCCAAGTCAGTCATTTCATACATGCAGACAAAGTGATTTGACACAAAGAGTAAATGGTGACTCCTGTTCCAGATGGAACAGGACAGTCTCAGTGTATGTCTATTGTCTCAGTATAATTATTACTATGTCCCCTTTTACTCTCAAAAGTATCCCAGACTGAATAGTAAATTACATGATCACCAATTGTAATGTTATGTCCTTTGACTTATGTAAATCCCATATCTCTCATGTGTTAACAGCGCCCTACAAATAATTCAAAATTGAGTACACATATAGCACAAATAACACTATTATTTGAAAAATGACCAAAGTTTGTTAAGGAGGGCAGCAATATTGCTCAAATTTTTAATAGTCCAATACTAATTCATTTTCTAAAATTCAGTAAGTAATTTTGGATAATGGAACAACAGATTCAATTTATTATTATATGCTACATAAGTATCATGTAATTTAATTGTTCAAGAAAAATATCAATAGTTTTATTGTGTACAAACAAGCCATCTTTTGAAACACTAATTGCATTAAATATTAGGAAAATCGTAGGCCAAATATGTTCCATGTCATCCTAAGTTATACCATTAATCTATCCTATGACACACTCCAAAAGTTTCCTTCTTCCCACTGAACACGCTTTCTTAAAATATTCTGACATGGCTTCAAAGTCAAGTACGATCATATATAGAGGCATTTTCTAGTCTTGAGTGTCAGAACAAAGCAGTCACTCTGGGTCTTAACGGGAAGCAGAGGCTTCATGGGATTGCATTTTTTTCACTGTGCCCCTGCCTCTTGCTCTACCCTGGCTTATGCCTTTAGATTGGATCTGGAGTCTGAAGACACGCAGTGGAGCTGCCCACACAGAACACAAGTCACAGTTAACCCAGTGTTTCATCAGCAGCATCTGTGAATGAGTTCACCACCACCCGTTCTCTGGCAGAAATAAGATAGATTTGGTCCTTACTGATGAAGCATAAGGTTGTAATTGGGACAGCCAGTGACAACATGCCTGTGAGCATTGTTTGGTGTTTGAGAGGATTTACCATTTTAAATAGCTTTGAAAAGTGTGCCTAGTATGAGATTTATGTTTTTAGAAGAAATTACATTTAGGAAATAATTTTACTCACAGATGAAATATTTAATTTTCATGACGGAGCTATTTGGAATAAGCTTGGGGGATGATTCCAAATGAAAATCATAAAAGTTAATTTCATGGTTTAAAATATAGCCAGCACTTTTAGCTTATCCCACTAAACATGGGCCTGAGGCTTACAAATCATTCAGTCATCCCCTGCCCAAAATAAAATCTTATCTTTGGAGACATCTGTGTGAGTGGTTGAAATGCTCAAGGGCATACAATTATTCATGGCTATTGTTGCCAGTTTAAATAGAAAAGTACAAACAAATTAGCCTTATTTGAGACCTTCGGGTAGGGGCAGATTATGTGCTTTATAATTTATAAAACAGGCTATTTTTCCACACTTTCCATATATCATTCATTTGACTTAGATTCTAAGCTACTTGAGAGCACGGACCATACTTTTGTTTATAAGTTTCTCAGGAATTCCCTCGTCATGCCAAGAATTCTGGTTGGAATTGACTGCCCAGCTTTTAACAAATTCTTAATTACCACAGATTTCATCGAAATCCTTAGCAATGCATACATTAGAATGCACTAATAAGTAAATGACCACTTCTCACTTCTTCCAGGAATTTTCATAGCTGACAAATAGGCCACAGATGAACCATGAGGTGACTGACTTAAGGCACTGAACGTTTCCAGACCACACACCTGTGAGTTAAAGAGATAGAAAAACAGGAAAGGACTAACAGGCCTGCCAAACGCTGTCCACAACTTCCAATCTAGTAGGTACACCAGGGACACAACACACCACAGCATCCTCCGGTTTACACCATCCCCAATCTTGAAGCCATACTGAAGCTACTCTAAGATTTAAGAGCAATGCTCTCTTTCTTCTCACTACAGCGCCACTCTGGAGTGGGCAGAAACTCTGAAGGGTAAATCAACCAGATAGGAGTAAGGATGGTATGGAAGTTAAGGGGATGGATGAAGCAGATGAGCATCCACCAAAATCTGTTCCCACCTTTAAGCATGTGGCTGAGAGAGTACACAGAAGACACGTGGTCCTGGCAAAGAAGAGACACAGGCACCGAGACCCCATGGCCTCATACATCTGGTATATTCCCTCCTTATCTACCTGCCTCCCTTCCCAAGATGGACCCAAGTCACATAGCAGAAAGCGGTCCCTTCCTAACGTTGCTGACTAGGCTAAATTTCTAACCATATAATCTAACCATTTATCTCCTTGACTAATGCCTCTCAAGGTTGCTAAAGCAAGAGTCAAACATCCCTGAACCTGACCATCTTCCAAGGTCACCAAAGTGAGACTCTGGCATTCCCGATAAGAACCAGACCAGATCCAGCTCACTGAAGACAGGATGGACTCCAGCACTGACCTTTCACTGAGTTTTTCCTCATTATAATCCCATGATAATACTAAAATTCACACACAGGTGTAGAGATTAACATGCTGTGAGACGTGCGACCCATGAAAAGACATGTTATCAAACTGTGCAGGTGCTAAAAGTTATCTGCCTCTATGTGCCTGCATGTCGCTCCTTTTCCCACCTCATCGTCCTTAAAATGACCACAGCCAAGCCCTTCAGGGAGTCAGGACCTCTTTCCCATACGCTGCTCCCTTGCTTTGCTCAAACTACAAGCCTATTAAAACTTCTCTGAGAAAAATTTGTGTTTAGACTGGTGTAATTTATGCAAGAGCCAAGAGCTCGGTGGTCCTCCCTGCGGTAACAGCTAAGGTATACTATGCAGCCTCCCTCTCAGGTATGTGCGGCCATATGACTAAGTTCTCAACAGTTCAATGTGGGAAACTGAGATCTGCTATTTCCTTAGAGCCTGAGCCTTGAAACAGTGTCCTTTCTTTTTCCAGAGGGATTAGTGTGAGCAGAACAAGGAGCCTACCTCCATCTCAGCTAATAGAATTGGGACTTCTACCTGTTCACAAGGTATTAGAGAGGAAGCATCCAAGCCTTTAAAAAAATCTAGACAAACTACACTTAACAGTTTATTTGAATGAATAATGATTTATGAATTGGGCAACATGCAGAACCAGAAGAGGTTCAGAGACCTCCACTGCAGTGGCATGGCAGCAAGCTTTTAATAGGCTGCATGTCGAAGAAACACACAAAAAAACATATTGGATTGGTTAGGATGGAAAGTACCTACTAGAGGTTAGTTAGCAGTTGGTGATTGGTAAAGTCTCTAGTTTTGTTTTACGGTCTACATTGGGCTTCAGCTTGCTCACATAGGAACTGAAAGTGCCAGAGCTGTGCCAGCCTAATGACCTCCCAATTTAAAAATTTTTAATAACCCTTTCTCTAAGCTCTCATTCCTCCAAATGGAAGGGGAATGATTTATCTGATTGGTAAAATTGGGCACAAGATTCCTTTTTCATGCCTGGCCTAGTCTGATGGCTCTCATTATGGATACTGTCTTACCCTCAAGGTGTACATCACCTTTTTATTAAGAGTTAACCCCGCTCCTAGCCAATGAATATACCTGGGTCAGGAGTCAGACCAACCTTCTTTGGACAGACCTGGAAGCCATTTCTTTTGGCTTCTGCTTTCCTGGACTTAATGAATACAACATAGGCTGCCATTTTCAGGGCAGCCCTTTGGGTAAGTGCCCTCTCAAATGGTACTCTTCAGGCATAACTCTTTTCAGGAACAAGTCTCCAAGTCGAGATTGGAAGGAGAGGAGGTAGTTGAAAGCACTCTTTTGACTTTGGGCCCAAACATAGTCTCTCTTCACTAGGTTTACCATGTTACAATCCTCACCTTACTTTTGGGTGTATTTCTCAATTTGGTTCAGAACGTTAAGGGAAACAGGGATTTCATTGTTTGACACTTGTATACTTCACATAAGAGGGCAATACCATAAAGAAATATTACAAATTTTAACAAATATTTATTTGACTACTTCATCTCTGCTTTGAGAAATATAAATTTTGACTCATTAGGGTACCACGTGGATATAATAATTTTTTGTTGATTGATGATTATTTGACATGATTTATCAGCAGTATTAAAAATGTGCTGTGGCTGAGACAGCTATGGGTCCACCAACAATTCATGCTTCCCTTCACCATAGGGTAGAGTGGCTAAGCCAGCCAGAGTCATTTCCTAGCTCTCCTGACATCTCTGCAAGGCCATGTGCATCTCTCTCACTGCGGAATGAGAGTGGATGTGAGGTGCATCTTTTCTGTGCCAAGGAGCATAAGGAATGTGCCTTCCTCACTCAACCTCTGTTCCTCCTTCCACTGGCCTGAAGCAGATTAGTGTGATAACCCTGGAGTCCATGTCCTGAAGATGGTGGAGCTCAATATCGCTTAGAGGAGGGCGATTAGCAATACCCACTTTGAAATCTGAGTAAGAAATAAACTTTCACTGTATTTTACCATTATCCATTTTTAGTGTACTTATTACAGCAGATAGCACACCCTGACTAACAGAAGTGTATAGTGTTGTAGCCACAATTCTACTTATAGGCACTGATCCAAGGAAATAATTACAGATACGAAAAATTTTAATGTACATAAATAATACTGTAATGTACATTATTATTTATAATGTAATGTACATTACAGTATTATTTATGAGCATGAAGCAACTTGGAAACAATATGTCATACAAAAGTACTTCATTAAGTAAATATATTTATGATAGAATAATTTTAAGTATTTAAGTTTTAATTTTAAATTAAATAATATAGTAATCATTTGAAAAATAACTCATTATCACTTAACAAAGTAGTTGCCACACTCTAGGCACTATTCTAGGTACTTTCATTGGCAACAACCCTGTTATCCACATTTTATGGATAAGAAAACTGAGACACAGAGGTAAAGTAACTTGGCTTGGGTCACACAGCCAATAGATAGCAGAGCTAAGAAAAGGACATATAATAAATAATATGTGAAAATGCCTGTTAGAAATGAAGACTGAAAAGCAGAGAGCAAAATAGATATGCATTCTTATCCCTATTGTTTTGTGTGAGAGTTGGGTCAACTGGTGGACATTCATGAATTCATCCAATCATTCCTCCATCCATTCAGAACTATTTACTGAGTGCCTACCACAAGCCAGGCATTGCTCCCTGATCAGGAAAACGACTGAAGTCATAGGCTTTACATTCACATAAAGGAAACATAAGAAACAAATAAATATATAATAAAATGCTAGCTTGATAATTCTTTGAAGAAGTCAAACTGGGTTAGAGGACAGAAACTGACAGAACGGGGTACACTTTAGAAAGGATACCAGGGACTCACACCCAGGACTCCACTTCTCCTGTGTAAATTTGTCAACCTGGGGTTTCAGGCCTACCAGGTCCTATGTCTATACACCATACCATTCGGCCACAGGAGAGGAGCAACCCTAAAAAAAATGGGGCTGGATGCAGAGGTCAGCAGGCACAGGGATGCTGGCAGGAAGACTGTCCCTGACTTCTCCTCTGGGACTCCTGGCTGCATGGCGTGGCCGGCAAGGAACCCCTACCACTGTGTGTCCACTGGTGCAGAAGGGAGGTTGGGAGTGGTGGGGAAGAAGGGGGAGAGGGTTAGGGGCCGGCACGTGGTGCCCATGTGATAAAGTCCCTAAGCGCGGCCTGCCCTTTCCCGGAGGAGCCCTGGACTGCATGCTCCCGTTTCCAAAGCAGCAGCGCCATTCTCCAGATGGCTGGGGAAGTGTGATCACCTGCCCACAGTTAATGCGTGCGAGTGAAGGGTGGAGGCCAGTTTGAGTGGAGTCTTCATGACTCAAAGGTGAGGCTGGGGAGGAGCCGCCAAGGTCCTGAAGCTGGGTTTGTACAGCATTGTGTTGATGAACACTGGATGTCCACGCTCGAGGTGGGGCCCAGGGGCTGTGTCTCTGCTGCGGAGCCTCATGACTTGCCTCCTCAACTGGATTGTAAATTTGTTAAAAGTAGGGACTAGGCCGGGCGCGGTAGCTCAAGCCTGTAATCCCAGCATTTTGGGAGGCCGAGACGGTCGGATCACGAGGTTAAGAAATTGAGACCATCCTGACTAACACGGTGAAACCTTGTCTCTACTAAAAAATAAAAAATAAAAAACTAGCCGGGCGAGGTGGCGGGCGCCTGTAATCCCAGCTATTCGGGAGGTTGAGGCGGGGGAACGGCGTAAACCAGGCAGGCGGAGCTTGCAGTGAGTTGAGATCCGGCCACTGCACTCTAACCTGGGCGACAGAGCGAGACTCCGTCTCAAAAAAAAAAAAAAAAAAAAAAAAAAAGTAGGGACTAGTGTGCCGACGTCAGTGGCTTTATAAAATGCTCAATGCACATTCAATAAATAAATGAACAAATGGTAAAAACAATAATTTATTTAAATATAATCGTTTTAATTCTAATTGAATTACTAAAATATAAAACTGACTTTTGTACATATTAAAAGTGTTTTACTTTTTTTTGTATCACCTACTCTTAGAGATTGTACTTATGAGATTCTATGTGAAAAACACTATTTGGCGTTTCCCAAGCACATAGTCGATGGTAGTTCTTATTATCATTGTTGCTTTTTTAAAAAAATTTATACTCTGTTGATTCTAAAAAGATTTAAGGAGGTTTACAAAGATTAAAAAACAAGAAAACATAATGTTCCCTGAATTTTTCTGCTGTTTTATTGAAAGGCTAAGAATTGCATTGCCACTGCTGGTTGCTCTGTAAAATTAGCAATCCTCAGGAGTTATCTACTCCAGCAACATCTTTTAATCTACTATGTGCCAGATACTTCTCCAGGCTCTGAGGTGCCTGGGTCACATCTAGGTAAGAGGAAAATTGAAAAAGCGACTAAATTATAAAGGAAAGCCAGGAACCACTTACCCCAAAGGTCAGGCTGATGGTCCATGTTAAGTGGCTGGCTGGGGAGGAGTACATATACATATACATATACATATACATATACATATACATATACATACACATGTACATGTACATATACGTATATGTATATGTATGCATGTACTCATCAATTTTACTGATTTGAAGCATTGCAGCACATCATCTATAATTAGTAATAAAACGTACAATATTCTTTTTCATTAATTCCATAGAGCCAATTGATTCTCAGAGAATACTTTAGTTTTGCAGAACTCTTGTATCCATAGCTAACCTGTGGTTGAAACTGAAGCATAATCTGTAAAAGTGAGTTGCTTGCCAACTCACTATTTTCCCAGTAAATTTAATGTCAATAAAAGTAACATGTGATATGAAAAAAAGGAAAGGATCATAAGAGAAGGCCTTTCTTCGGGGGTTGCGTTAATGGAGACAAGGAGGCAAGTCCTGCAGAGTTCTGGGCAAGGATTCTGTTCCAGGCAGAGGGAAGTGCAAAACCTTGAGGCAGGATCAAACTAGGATAATTTGAGGAACAGCAGAAAAATCCAAGTGACCGTAATGAAGTTCATGGAGAGAAAAGAGGGAGGAGGAAGCAGGCCCAGGCCACTCAGGGAAGGAGTCTGGATCTCTTCTGGGTGAGATAGAAGTATTGCCGTCTGAGTTCCCTGGGACAGACAATGAGGTGGAAATGTATGGGCAGGGAGTTTCTGAGAAGGGATATCAGGCATCTATATCTTCAGAAGTGTGAAGGAAGCGAGATTTGGCAGAGGAGGAAGTTGAACTGTGACGCAGCCTCTCCCTCTGGGAGCTCTCAATCTAGAACGTGCAATTCACTGCAGGCCAGATATACTTGCATTGACCATCAGTAGGTGCAAAAGCTGTTATGGAGGAAACCATGGGTGAGACAACTCTCTTCAAGAGAGGCAGGTCCTAAAGAAAGACTTAGCAGAAGACTGTCAACAGTCCTAGCATCTGGAAAAATTAGTGCTTCAGCCCTACAGATGAGTATCTGGAAAAATCAGTGCTTCAGCCCTAAAAAGCATCTGGGCAGTGCAACAGAGCATGTGCTGTGGGAAGTTGTTAGTGGGTATTGAGCAAGGAAATGGCATGATTGGAATTATACTCTTAAGGAACACTCTTGTTGCTACATTGAAAATGATGGTTGGAAGTCAGAGCACCAGTAAGGAGACCAGTTAGAAAGCGAGTGGCCAATTTAGGCTTCTGACCCTGCACTGTCTAGAAAATAGGCCAGGAAGCAGTGTGGAGCCTGCTAAATGTCCAAAGCAATTCCTTTGTCACATCAGGGAATCAGAGCACCCATTGGAAGATCCTATTCATTCTTTCAACATGAGCAAGAATATCTGCAGAAAGTTACAAGAATCTCAGGAGACATCATCAGTCTCAGATCAAAGAGAGACAATGCCATGATCACTTGCAACAAATACATTAATAATTTGGTCCAGAAAACTGATGATCCTAAAAGGAAGGACCTGCAACATAAAGGTGGCTTTGCTACATCCCATTTTAAAAGTAGGGAAATGGTGTGGTTGCTAATTCAAATTGAAATCTTTGGCCCAGGCTGCAAAAAACTTTACTGCAATAAAGTACAATAGGTGTATATGCAAAGTTCTAGACATGAAACTTAATGCTAAATCATCTAATATATGAATTCGTCAGATCATAGATTTAATTAGTAAATATTTTGCCAATTTGGATCTTAAAATATCTCCCCTCAAGAAACTGGTTCTGAAACTTTTGTATGCATGGGAACCACCTTGGATGCTTGTTTAAAATGCAAATTCCAAACTTCAACCCCAAAGACCTGGTGCAGGTCTGGGTATGACCCAAGCACCCAGAATGACTCTGCGGGAGGTGGGTGATGGATAACCGTGAGAAGCACCATCTAGGGAATATTCACCAGAAAGCAAAAGGCAGCATGAGCAATCATATGCAAGTGGAAATAGATCTGTGATGGTTGTTACCATAAACAGCCTCTGTCCAAAAAAGTTGTCACCCTTCAGTGTGCCTGAGTTTAAAATTTTCCTCAGTCTCAAGGTGCTATAAACCCAAGTTCATAATGCTAGCTGCAGAAAATAACAGCTGAAAGTGGTTAACCAAAGGAAGTACTACAGACTAAATCACAGGAAGATGGGTAATCATGTGTACTTACTGACGCATCTGCTGCAGTGCACAAGAAAGTTTTGGTTTCACACCCGAAGTGAAAGAATAACTTAAAATCCCATAAATAATACATTGAAGAGAGAAAAGTCATTCTAGTGCTGTATCTGGAGAGGCCCTGCTAAGATAAAAGGCTCTGTTCAGTGTTTATCTTGCTGCCAGAGAACAAGGCAAGCAGTGAGGCAGGGTTGTAATTGACCCAAAAGCACATATGAGAAATGAACCAAGGAGAGTGTGCAGTTAAAAGCCTCATATAAAAAGAGAGCTGTAAAGTAAAAGTCCAGCAAATCTGCATTTCAAACGATATGAAAATATGTTTGATCTAGTATACTGATGCACTAAATTTGCATAAAATTCAACCTTTTGTCCTGGTGTGATTGGAAAGGTGCAAAAATAAATTTGAGGTTAAAGCTTTAGCATCCTATCTCTCTTAGACATAAAAAGGATATAATTAACCAGAACAGCTGGTTACAACCTTCATTGGAAACTCTGGGAAGCCAATGTATTCCATTACTGATCCTAGAAGGTAAAATCTACAACAGATAATTGATTTGGTAATCCAAGATTCTTATCAATTCTGACCTACATAAAATCTAGTTGTCTTATAGGACCATATAACTTGTATCACAGCATCCATATAATTGAGTTCTTATGTGAGTAGATGTTTAAAGCTGCTTCTGACTGAAGTTCAATTATCAAACCTGGAAGGAAGGAAGAAAAAGACTGTCATTTCATAATGGCTTGATACAGGAAGTTACATTTAGTATAAAAGTCAATTATTAATTATATATAGGAGCCAAGAAATAAAACAGAACAAAAGTTATTATTTTGATATTTATAATGTTTTACGTTAATCTTGTCAACTGTTTTTTCTTGGAAAAATACTGTATTTAAGATTTTTGTTTTACTCTTATTCTGAGCACACTCACAATGAATGGGAGGCGGCCCAAATAAAAAAGTGTCAGGATAAATCATGTTGCAATTTAAAACTTACTGTTTTTAATCTGGAATCAGAATGTTAAAGTTAAATATATAACTTCCACTTCCATCCTTGATAGAGTAAATGGGAGATATGCCGTCCCACCAAAATCAACAATAAAACGGGACAAAACATTTAAAGCAATTTTTTCAGGCATTGAAAAATAGGTATCACAGAACTATGATCCCTGATGGAAGGAAAACAATCAAAATAAACTTCATAATAACCTCAGTTTTCTGCCTGCAGGCATGTTCCTTCTGCAGCACATGGAGGCGGAGCCCAAGCAAAACACCAGTCTCAATGAACCAACATAAAGAGAACAGAGCTATAGACTGCTGGAGTAGCTGGAATTTGTAGGGCAGGATATTAAAGAAGTGAAAGCAGCACAGAAGTTTGCTCCATAAAGCATCGTAAACTTTAAATCTTTGGCCAAGGGCTGTGCTATGCATCTGTAGGACAAGATTCTAAAACATCTAGCAGAGCTTACTGCTCCAGGGATGAGACTTGTATGGTGATACCAGAGGTTATAGAGTACTGAAAGATATTGGAGTTCCAGTCCAGTCATAATAGAGAGAGCCAACTAAGCAACTGTATCCCTGAGTAAGGGCCATAGGCTAGGACAAAGTTCAAAACAAAAGACTTTCAGACGCAAAGAAAATGACTCATCATTAATTTAACTGACTACCAAAACAAAATTCAACACTTTTTAAGAAAAGGTAATAAAATCCAGACCACATGCAACACATCCACATTGTTCAGTATGCAACACAAAGTTACTAGACACACATGAGTAATAATGCATGACACATAATCAGGGGGAAAATTAATAGAAACATTTTATCCTGACCCAGATATGATTATAATTATATTCAAGGACTTAAAGGAAAAGATAGTCATAATGAATGCATAGGTGGTAAAAATTAGTAGAGAAATGGAAACTATGGAGAAAAAATCAACAGTAAATTGTTAAATTTAAAAATATACTTGAAATTTTAAAATTCACTGCTAGATTTAATAGCAGATTTCAAAAAACACACACAACTACTTAAATTTAAATCTAGATCAATGGAAATTATATGATAAGATCAGAAATAAAAAAGATTAGAAAAAGCAAATATAGCTTCAGTGACCTATGGTACAGCAATAAGTAACCTAATTGTAATTGAAAGTCTACAAAAAGAGAAGGAAATGGGGTGAAAAAATGTTGAAGAAATTACAGTCAAAATTACTTATATTTAGTGAAAAAAAAACTTACAGATCAATGAAGTCAGAACTCCAAGCTGGAGAAAGATAAAGAGCAACACAACTAACAAGGGTAGACACATTGTAGTCAAAGTATTAAACACAAAAGTCAAAGAGGAAAACCTAAAAATTATTTAGAGGGGTAAAAAAAAAAAAAGACAGCTTACATAAGATAAAAATCAAGAGATATACACAGATTTGTCATCAGAAACAATACACCAAGAAGACAATAAAATTATATGCTTAAGGTGCTTAGAGAAATAAAAGCCCTGCTAATCTATAACTCAATGGTCAATGAAAATATGCCTCAAACATGAAGACAAAATGAAGACTGACAGAAAGAAAATAGCTGAAAGAATTAATCATTAGCAGATCTGCATTGCAAGAATGAAAATGCTACCAGAATGAAAATTATGATCTAGACCAAGAAAGAAGAGTGCTGGAAATGGTAATATGTGGGCAATATAAACCAGTTGTCTTGTCTTTCCATTACTCCAAAAGAAAATTGGTTAAAGTAACATAATATTAAGAGTAATCACAAAATCACTAAAAAAAAAAAAATGAAACAGATAAAAACAGCTAATATTCCAGTAAAGGAAATAATTTCTTTACTGTTGTACAAACACTTAATTTATCTGAAAGATGAAAATGTAGGAAAAATACAAACAAAAAGGATAAATAAAAAACAAAATAGCAAGATGGCAGACATAAATCTATCCACATAAATAATCATATTAAAAGAGTTTAATATTCTAGTAACAATGCAAAGGAGCGTCACCTAACTATGTCTACAAGAAACCTACTATAACTATAAAGTCACAAATCAAAAGTAAAAGGAAAATATGTATCTTGGAAAAATATGTATCTTGCAAAAACATATCATAAGGAAGCTGAAGTGGCTATAATAATACCACACAAAGAACACTTAAGGTGAAAAACAAATATGGAAGCATAATACATTATGATAAAAAAGAAAATTCAACAAAAAAGCATAACAATTCTAAGTATTTATATATCTAATAAGAGAGGTTTAATATATGTTAAATAAAAATTGACAGAAATGAAAGGAGTCCACAAATCTGCAATTAAAGCTGAAGATATTAGCACTCCATTTTTGGTAATTGATTACTGATTTTAAAAACAGTAAAAATAGAGAAGTCTTAAAGAAATTATCAACAAACATGACCTATTAATATTTGTAGGACAGTATATTAAAATTAGTAGGCTATAAACTTTCCGATGTAAATGGAACATTTAACAAGATGGATCATATCTTAGCCATAAAACAAGCCTCTACGGTTTAAAAGGTATTAAAATCATATAGAGTATGTTCTCTGACTACAACAAAATTAGAGATCAATAACAAGATATCTTGAAACTGTGAAAATATTTTGAAATGTTAAAAGGTACTTCAATAATCTAGGGTTCAAAGAAGAAATCATGAGGAAAATTGGAAAATATTTGTAAGTGAATGATAATAAAAACACAACCTATTAAAATGTATGGAATGAAGTTAAAGCAATATTCAGAGATTGGTTCATATCCTTAAATGCTATACTGGAACTGAAGAGTCTAAAATCAATCACCTAAGCATCCACCCTAACAATCTGCAAAGGAAGTGTAAATTAAATCCAAACTAAATAGATTAAAGGAAATAATACAATATAATACAAGATACAAGAAACCATAAATGAAAATTGGTAAGCAATAGACAAACTGAATAAAAATAAAAGCTGATTATTTCAAAAGATCAATAAAATTTTAAAATTCTAGCTAGACTGATGAAGGAAAAAGTCACAAATAACAATATCAAGAATCTAAAAGGAGACTTCCTTACAGACATTAAAGATAATAAAAAATTTCCAAAAATTTGACTAAATGAAATGTACAAATTCCTTGAGAGACACAAATCATCAAAACTGACACAAGAAGAAATTTAATATCTTAATAATACTATATCAAGTAAAGAACTGAATTTATCATAAATGCACTTCACAAAAGAAAACTCCAGCATTCAATGACTTCACTGGTGAATCAAATATTTTAAAAATATTATTAATCTTCTATAAAATATTTCAGAAAATATAGATAGAGGTTACATTATGAGCCTGGCACTATCTTGATACCAAAACCAGACAAAGATTTACAGTAGAGGAATCTACAAGCAATATTCCTACAAACACAGATGCAAAACTCTTTTAAATGTATTAAAATATTAAATGTAGTAATATGTAAAAAGCATATTGTAGCTAAGCAAGATTTATCCCTGGATTATATTATTGATTTAATATTTAAAAATCAATGTAATCACAATATTAATAGAATGAAAGAGAAAGACTGTAATCGTTTTAATTTATGATTTAGAAAAAAAGACATTTGACATAAGTCCACATCCATTCATAATAAATACTCTCAGCAGTATAAAATAATAAAACAGAATTTCCTGACCCTGATAAGGTCACCTGCAAAAAGCCTACAGTTAACATCATATCATTAGTGAAAGACTGAATGTTTGCTTCTGTGATGGGTAATGTGACAAGTATGTCCATCTCGCCACTTTTACTCAGCATTTGTCTTTATGAGAAAACGATGCTGGAACAACAGGATAAACATATGGAGAAAAGAAATAAACCGTACACAAAAATTAATTTGAAATGGGTCATGGATCTAAACATAAAAGCTAAACCTGTTCATCTTCTGGAAAAAGATATAGGATACCTCTACAACTTTACTGCAAACCAAGATTTTTTTAGAGAGGATTGAAACAGCAGTAACCAAAGGGAAAAATAAAGATAAGCTGAACTTCATCAAAATTAGAAGATTGCTCTTCAAAAGTCACCACTAGGAAAATAAAAAAGCAGATCTCAAATTCGGAGAAAAATTTGCAAATCATACATATGACAAATGGAATTCGATAATTAAAAGACAAGTTAACAAAAATAAAGACTTAAAGAGACACTTCATCATGAACTATATGTAATGGCCAATAAGCACAGAAAAAAAGTGTTCATCACTGTCAGTCATCAGGGAAATGCAAATTTAATCACAATGGGATGTCACGACATATTCACTAGAAAGACTAACACTCAAAATACAACCACAAATCTTGGCGAGAATGTGGGTCAACTGTAAGTCTCTTACACTGCCAATGGGAGTAAATCATGGTACAATTTACTTTGCAAAACAATATGGTATTTTCTTATAAGTTTAACTACACATCCATCCTATGACTTAACAATTCTACTTCTAGATATTTACTCAAGATAAATGAAAACATGTGTGTACCAAAAGTAGTCAGTACGTTTATAGTATTTTTATTCAAATGGATCACAACAAGAAACAACATAGATGCTTATTAAAATAGCATAAAATAATTTGTTGTATAATCACACAGTAGAAAACTACTCAGTAATAAAAAGAACTATTTATACACACAACAGAAAAGTGAGATGCCAGCAACAAAAGCATACATACAGGTTGAGCATCCCTAATCCGAAAATTCAAAAATCAAAATGCTTCAAAATCAGAAACATTTTGAACATCAACATAACACTGGAAGTGGACATTTTCATACATAACCAAAGTGACAGGTTATAGTCAAAACTTTGTTTCATGAACAAAATTATGTAAATTATTCTATAAAATTACCTTTAGTCTATGTGTATAACATGTACATGAAACATAAGTGTATTTCATTTTAGACTTCGGTACCATCCCCAAGATATTTCATTATTTATATACAAATATTCCAAAATCTGAAATTGAAACAAATTGAAACAAAATGCTGGTGCCAAGCATTTTGGATAAGGGATAGTCAACCTATACTGTGATTTTATTTATATGATGTTCAGAGCAGGCAAACCTAATTGGTGATAGAAACCAGAACACTGGTTACCTAAGTGAGTTGGAGAATGATTACAATGGAGTATGAGGGCACTGACTTTGATGAGAATGCAGTACTCTATATCTTTACCATGGTGGTGGTAAACAAAGCTCATCACATTTTACACTGAAGACCTAACCATTTCATCGTCTGTAAGTTTTACCTAAATTAAAAAAAAAAAAAAAATACATTTTAAAAACTAAGATACTATGATAATCCTCTGTTTTTATTATGGGTTTAATGACTTTAAAACCATTTTATCTTTCCCTAAATTAAATCTTTCCCATGTGTAAATTCCTCTGGCAAGGTATTGGTAAATTAACTTTTTTATACTGTTGGGATGCTAATTCACTGGGTTTACTCAAATTACAAAAAGCAATTCAACTTTTGGATGTTATCAATTATCTCGTACTGACTTAAGTATTTCAGTCCTTTAAAGGAATGCTTAAATCAGTCCTTACAATCCCACAAGGACCTTTCTCTTTGTGGACGTATTTCTCAGACATCTTATTATTTTCAGTTGTTGTTCCTATTTTTTCAATTAAAATTCTGACACGGGTATCAGAAAACCTTTGGTAGAATGATCCATGAAATGGCATCATGAACTAAATGTAATCTTTATATCCTACAGTAATTTCACGGAAAGTGTTTTATGTCTCTATCAGGTTCTTGTATTCCATAAAGAAAAAACCTAAAAATCATTATTCTAAGGATGTCCTATAGCACTTAATGTTGAAGAATTGGATTTATAGTTCCATAAACATATGCTATGCTGAAAACTGTTCAACTAAAATAAGTAGAATTAAATGGAAACCACCTGCTATCTAGTAGAAAAGAGTATTAGCCCTTCAGTATCAGGTGTTTAACGAATACTTCCAGCAATATTGCAAGACGAACATCAAAGGCCGTTGTCTTTGTACCTCAAAGAAGGAAATTTATCCAGGGAAAAAAGTTGTGGTTTTAGTTGTTGTTTGTTTGTTTTTGTTTTTTTACCTATGGGATATATTGCTACTTGTGCTTAAATTTGGTCTTAAAAGGGCTAGAATCCTGGCATTTTCTTTTGGCTGTTATACTTACTGATCATCTCCAAAATTATGATAAAAGGTAGGTTAGGTTTAGTCTTCTGACATTATCATAAGTGCACTCGTTGATGACAGACACTACTAATCCAACATTAACTAAAACTTAAGAAAAATTTACTTTGCATTCTCATAATGCCAGTTAAATCAGGTAATTCAAGTCTTCTAAAGTAGTTAAATCAATTTTTAAATACATGCAGGCAATACATTAATCAAATTTCCAAAATTTGTGGTTTAGCAACATGTAGGCACATCTTAAATAATGTATCAAGTTAAGTAGAAATTCCTGCTTAATGCTCTGGTAAGTCAAAAGGCAAAACACACTCTTTATTGCTATTCTTATGGTTTTAAAGTTTAGTGAAGACAATAATTTGGCCTGAAAACACCTCGTCATCATGGATGCAAAAATACAAAAAAGTTAATAGTAATCTTTATTACTAGTACTAAATAATTGTATTCTATGAATTATAACCAACATTTATGGAGCATTTATTATATGCTAGGGCCCATGTATATAATAGGTCCTATTATACCTTATTATAATAAGATAGTATAATACCTTATTTATATAAAAGAAAAAAAAAAGGTGAGCACAGCCCACGGATAGTGAGCAGAAGTAGACTGGGTATTGTTTCACCTGGGAAGTGCACGGAGTAGGGGGGACCTCCCTTCCCCAGCCAAGGCAAGTGGAGAGGGACTGTCCTAGCCACCAGGGGTACCTCGCTTTTCCCATGGATTTTTGTAATCCGCAGATCAGCAGATCCCCTCATGAACCTATACCACCAGGGCCCTGGGTCTCAAGCACAAAACTGGGCAGCTGTTCAGGTAGGCACTGGGCTGCAGGAATTTTTATATCCTCCAGCGATGCCTGGAACGCCAATGAGACAGGAGAACCATCCACTCCCATGGAAATGGGGCTGAAGCCAGGGGTCCAAGCGGTCTCGCTCTGCGGTTCCCCCTCCCAGGGACCCCAGCAAGCTAAGAACCACTTGCTTGTAATTCCCATTGCCAGCACAGCAGTCTGGAGTCAGCCCAGGACAATGGAGTTGGTAGGGGGAGGGATGACCGCCATTACTGTGGCTTTAGTCGGCGGTTTTCCCCTGACAGTGCTAAGGAGACTGGGGAGGTTTGGACTGGGTGGAACTCCCCACAGTGCAGCAAGGTGACTGTGGCCAGACTGCTTCTCTAGATCCCTAATAAATAAACAGATTGTGAATCTAATCAGCTAGGTTTCAGCAAAAAGGGAAAAGACTGTCACTTGGAGATTGAAAACAGGCTAAAAATTCGACTACGAAATTACCTTATGGCATTCTAATAAGACTCCCTCTGCTAAACTTAGCCACAGGTGGCCACCCAAAACCCCTTGGGAAGAAATGAATCAGAGACACAGAAGTATAATTTGCTGTATTACAGAAGATTAGTTTTGCCAACTGGCTCTCTAATGTGAGCTCTGTTTGTCAAAAAAAATGAATTCAGTATGACAGAAGTGTTTTCTGTCGCTTGCGCGCTGGCCAAGAGTCGATCAACTCTGCTTGCCAAACAGAATGCCTCTGACAAGGTCACCAGCAAAGTCACCCTTAAGTGATTGGGCACAGACAATTATTACATAAGCACTCATGGCTCTGTGTGGAAATGTACACTGACCAATCTTAGAGACAGAAATTTCATGGATATAAAAAGAATATAATCTACTACATTCACCCTGTTGAGCAGTCAATTTATTGCCAACAGAACACAGTTTATTACCAACAGACTATAGACTATGCTTGAAGAAGACAAGAATTGCATGTTAATTTCTTGCTACTGACTAAACTCGGATTATTCTGTCTTAGGGACTCAAACTAATGATCACACAACTGTGCTCTGAATTAATACAGGTAAAAAATGAACACACATTTTCTTGAGTCAAATGATAGCTGTTCAAGCAAGAGAATAGATATGCTATGTAATTAATTTGTAAATAGTTGTGATTCAAGTCTAAGAATATTATTTGCTCATCATGAGAGTTAAAGCTCTTGAGGCAAAAATAATAACTTGCATTATATTATTACACACATCACAAGTTGGGGAGGTACAATGACATGGCAATTACTCAATATTTCAGCACAGTTGACTGAGAGCACTTTTAGGAAATGCTTGGCTGTAGAACAAATGCCAGCTTTGAAAGTTCACTTTAAGGAAAAATAATGATCTTTTGGTATCTATCTGGCTCCATTCTTCCAGTTCACTAACTTCTATTACACAAGAGAATTCTTAAAATAGTCAGTGTCTGCTTATTCTTGGAGACATGTGAGAAGAGTCTAGGACTAAATAACTTTGGCGTTTTTTCTTCCTCTTATTCTCAAAATATGGCTTTCCTAAAAGCAAGGTGGAAAGCTGGTGATTACTTATTAAACTGGTGCTGTAAAAAAAAAAAAAAATTAGGAAAAAAGGATTAGTATGACATTTTACACACAATTTATTCTTTCAATAGCTTCAATAGGAATAATTTACATACTACAAAACTCATCTATTGTAAGTGTATGAGTCAGTGATTTTTAGTAAATTTGGAATATTGTGCAATTATCATCACAATCTAGCTTTCAAGCATTTCTGTCACCCCCCAAAACTTCCCTCCTTTCCATATGCAGTCAATTCCATTCCTATCCTCATTCCCAAGTAACTATGGATCTACTTTCTCTATATAGACTTACTTTTTCTGCGAAATTCATAAATATGTAATTAAGATATATAGTCTTTTGTGTCTAGATTCCTTTACTTGGTATAATATTTTTGAAGTTCACCCATATTGCAGCATGTGAAAGTAGTTCTTTCCTTTTTATTTTACTGAATAGTATTCCACTGTATGAATATACCACATTGTCTATCCAGTCACCAGTTGATAGACGTTTGATTGTTTCCAGTTTGAGGCCTTTGTGAATAATGCTGCTGTGAACATCAGAATAAGTCTTTATGTGGACATTAACTTTTAGTTCTTTTGGGTAGTTACCTAAAAGAGGAATACCTGGATTGTATGGTAAATGTTTGATTTTTGAGGAATAAGCCAAAGTATTTTCAAATATAGTTGTACAATTTTACATGTCCATCAGCAATGTATATGGTTTCCAGATTTTCCACATCCTCACCAATTCTTGGTATTGTCAGTCTTTTTTATTACAGCCATTTGCATGTGTGTGGTAGTATCACATTGTGGTTTAAAAGCATATTTCTCTAATGACAATGATGTAGCTCATGAAAGATCTGATCAAAAGAATGAAAAGACAAGCTACAGAGTTAGAGAAAATATTGCAAGCAACATATATGACAAGGGAATAGTATTTAGAATATGTAGAGAATTCCCAACACTCAATAGTTGAAAAAAAAATCCAGTTAGAAGATGGACAAAAGACATGAACAGGCATTTTACTAGAGGATATACAAACAGTAAACAAGCAAATGAAAAGATTCTCCACATCTCTAGCCGCTAGGGAAATGCAAATTAAAACCACAATGAGGTAATGCTACACACCTCTCACAGTGGCTGAAATAAAAATTAGTGACAACACCAAATATTGGCAAGGTTGCGAAGAAATTGGATGACTCATACGCTACTGATGGGAATGTAAAATGATATTTCCATTCTTGAAAATATTTTCGCACTCCTTAAAAAAACCAAACATTTGACTAACATACAACCCCGCAATTTCACTTTTGGGCATTTATCCTAGAGAAATAAAAACTTAAGTTCATGAAAAAACCTATACACAAATGTTCTTGGCAGGGTTACTTTTTTGTAATAAGCAAAAAATTGGAAACAATCAAAATGTCTTTTAGCAGGTGATTGATTAAACAAGTTGTTGCTACATCCAAACCATTGAATACTACTCAGCAGTAAAAAGGGAAAATTATTCGTGTACTCAACAACTTAATCTCCAGAGAATTGTGCTGAGTGGAAAAAAAGTTCAATTTCAAATGGTCATTTGTAGGATTTTATTTATATAACATTATAAAAATAACAAAATTATAGAAATAGAAAACAGATTGGGGTTGCAAGAGGTAAAGAATGATGAGAGGAAAGGGAAGTGGTGTGGCCATAAAAAGGCAACAGGATGAATCTTTGTAGTGATGGAAATGTTTTATATCTTGACTATATGAATATCAACATCTTGGCTGTGATATTGAGCTATAGTTTTATGAGATGTTATCATTGGGGAAAACTGAGTAAAGAATACATTGAATCTTTTCATATTATTTATTACAACTGCATGTAAATCTACAATTACCTTTAAAAACATTTCATTATAAAAAATCTACTTACTAGAAATATAATCTTTTTTCTGAATTCTGAATTCTGCTCCACTTATTTACATAATTATCTTTGTGCTAATTCCATACTTTCTTGATTAGTGTGGCTTTATTGTATAAGTTCTGAAAGTTGACAGTGTAAATGCTCCAACTTGGTTCTTATTTATCAAAATTGGTTTGGCAATTCTAGTTCCATTGCATTTTCATAAAAATTTTAGAATCATCAGATAAATAGCTACAAAAAATATGCTGAATTTTGATAGGGATTATATTAAATCTGTAGATCAATTTGGGAAGAATTGATATCCTATTTTTTCCAATCCATATATGTGGACTATTGCTCTATTTATTTAGATATTTTTCAATTACTATCAGCAATATTTTATAGTTTTTCAATATTCAAGTTTTACTCTTATTTCTTAAAATATATTCCTATTTATTGTTTTTGATGCCTTTGTGGATGAAATTGTTTTCCTAATTTTATTTTTGGATTTTTCACTTACAGTATTTTAAAAGTTGGTTTTAGCATACTGATCTTGTATCTTGTAACCTTACTAAATTCATTTATTAGTTCTAGCAATTTTTTCAGATTCTTTAGAATTTTCTACCTACAATATAATGTCATCTGAAAACAAAACCATAAAAATAGTTTTACTTTCTTTCAAATCTAGATTCCCTTCCTCCCCCCTCCCCCTCCCTCCCTCCCTTCCTTCCTTCCTTCCTTCGTCATTCCTTCCTCCCTCCCTCCCTCCCTCTCTCCCTTTCTTCCTTCCTTTCTTTCTGTCTTTTTTGTTCTTATAATTCTTTTAATTTCTAGGGTCTAGAGTGACGCTCCCTATATCATTCCTAGTTTAATAAATTTGTCTTCTCACTTTTTTCTTGATCAATTCAGCTGAAGATTTATTAATTCTTTTTCAAAGATCAACTTCCGATCAACTTATCAATTTTCTCTATTATTGATTTTTTTCTATTTCATTGGTTTCTATTTTGTTGTTATTTCTTTCTTCTGCCTACTTTGAGCTTATTGTTTTTTCTAAATTCTTTAGATAGAAGCTTAAATGGTTGATTTGAGATATCCTTTTCTAATATACGTTTTTAAAGCTATAAGTGTTTCTCAATGCATTGCTTATTTTTTATTTTTATGGATACATAGTAGGTGTATATATTTATGAGGTATGTGAGATGTTTTGATACAGGCATGCAATGCATAATAATCCCATCATGTAAAATGGGGTATTTATCCCCTCAAGTGTTTATCTTTTGTGTTTCAAACAGTCCAATTATACTTTGTTATTTTTAAATGTACAATTAAATTCTTATTGACTATAGTCACCCTATTGTCCTATCAAATACTAGAACTTATTCATTCTTTCTAACTACATTTTTATACCCATTAACCATCCCCACTTCTCCTCTCTTCCCAGCCTCTGGTAACCATCATTCTATTCTCTGTCTCCATCAGTTCAATTGTCTTAATGTTTAGTTCCCCAAAATGAGTGAGAATGTGCAAAGTTTGTCTCTCTGTGCCTGACGTATTTCACTTAACATAATATCCTCCAGTTCTATCCATGTTGTTGCAAATGACAAGATCTTATTCTTTTTTATGGCTGAATAGTACTCCTTTGTGTATATGTACCGAACTTTCTTTACCCATTCATCTGCTGATGGACACTTGGGTTGCTTCCAAATCTTGGCTATTTTGTCCTTTAATTCTTTAAGCATGGTTTTCTTTAGTTCTTTAAACATATTTATAATAGCTGCTTTGACGTCTTGGCCTGCTAAATACATCTGGGCCTATTCAGAGATAATTTATGATGTCACCTTTTCCCCCTGAGTATGGGTTACACTTTTCTGTTGTTCTTCATGTCTTTGCAAACTATTTTGTTGAAACTGGGCCTTTTAGATAATATGTTGTAGTGGCTTTTGATTCTAATTTTTATGCATGAGAGTTGTCGTTGCTGGGTTTTTCTGTTTGTTTTGTTTTGATTTGTTATTTAGTAACTTCTCTAGACTTAATCTGCTATGTCTGTATCCTCCGTGATGTACAGTCACTAAGATCTCTGATCATTTTTACATTCTTAGTTTTACTTTCTAATCTTATTTTCTAGGGTTTACTCATGTGACTGCATGGCTTAGTAGTCAGGCAATGATTGATTAAAGATTGCGGTCAAACACCTCAGGCCAGTAAGGTTTTCACCCCGTGTTCCTGGATCCCCACGTGGTTTGGAGAATACTCAGGCATTTCCAATCCTGCCCGCTTCTACTTTCTGCCAGGCCTCTCTGCCATCTTCCCTCAGCATGCGTGCAGTCTTCCAGTCAGCCAGATGTGTGTGGAGAGCTTCCACTGTCTTGGGTCACCCCCACATGTGTACTCAGCCTCCCAGTCAGCCAGGTAGAAAGGAAAAGCACTTATCTACCCCTCTATGACCTCTGAGCTTTAGGATCTCCCTGTTAAGTTTCTGGTTAGTCTACCAATCTGCCACTCCCAGTACTGCAACCTCGGGTCTGCCCTGTTCGTTTCTTACCAAAATGGCTATTTTTACTGACAACGCCATTGAGTACAGATTTTTCTCCTCCCACCCTAAATCAAATTAGCCCTCCATCATGGAGAAGCTGCTGGTTTTCACGATCAGCCCTGTTAGGGGTGGCAAATGTCTGGTTTACTAATGGCAAATCTGTATGGGTGGGTGACAACCTCAGTTCTTGCCTCCTCAGAGGAAAGATTTGACTGAGGGGCATAAGACAGAAAAAGAGACTGAGGCAAATTTCAGAGCAGGAGTGGAAGTTTATTTAAAAACTTTAGAGCAGGAAAGAAAGGGAAGTACACTTGGAAGAGATCCAAGTGGAAACTGTGAAGATCAAATATGGTGTTTAGCTTATTTACTTGGGGTTTTTCATGTTGGCATGCTTCTGGGGTCCTGTGTCCCTTTTCCCATGATTCTTCCCTTGCAATGGGTCACCCGCAAGGCCAGTGGCCTGCTAACACTCGAGAGGTGAGCATGCACAGTGTGTTTAGAAAGTTGAATGCATGCCCACCTGAGGCTTCCTTCCCTTTTCTGGTGAAATGCCCCCGGAAGGTCATACTCTGCCATTTTGTCCCTTAATGCACGTGCTCAAGCTCACTCGCCCAATTCCTGAGATCTTATTGGAAGTTGATTACCAATTTCAAATGTTTTTATCTATTTGGGAAACTGCCTCTCCCTGGCACCTGCAACCAGCTATCGTTTTTAGAGAGGCAGTGTCAACTGCTGAACCTGATGTTTCCCTGACATTCCCGGTGGGGAGGGGAGCCTTTTCCTGCCCTGCTCATGCCCATCTACCTACCTACTGTCACAGCCCCATCCTGGTAGAATTGCTGTACCTCCTGGGCTGGTGGTGTGTAGTATACTACAAGAGACGTTTTGTGGCTAAGATTAATGATAACCACAAGGCCCACTTAAGCATCTCACAGGGCCAATATGTGCCACTTAGCAATATGATACAACCTGGTCCGGAGATTTCCAGGAGACAAGGCCACCTCAGCACAGATGTAATTTTCATAACCCTTAAAACAAAGCTTACCCTCACATGAGTAACTTAAACTCCCTTTATGAAAGAAACATCTGGTAACTGACCCAGACTGAATCCAGGTATATGAAAGGAAGAAGGATCCTCCAAACTGTTAGAATGGTCTCTGGAGGAGGAGCCTCCCAGTCAGCTGGTCATCTGATCCCAACTGTAACTGGCCCATGCTCCTACTACCCATCTTGCAAGAGCACTGCCGGAACACTGCCTGAGCATCATGTGGTGTCTAAGACTTATCTTTGACATGAATCAAACCAAAGGGGAAAAGTAACCCTTGGGGAAGTTGGCCAATTAGGACCACCCAAAACCTCCAAACACAAAAGGAAAGGAAGCTTCCCTAGACAAGAATGCCACACTTTTACTGTTCATTCTTCAAAATCAGAAGTTTTTTTTTTTTAAGCAATAAATGTTTCTCAATTTATTGGGGTTTATTTGGTCAATTTCCAGAGCCTGGAAATGTTTGTGACAATTTTATCCAGTTTTGTCATTGTTTTTATGGAAAGAATTTGCCAATCACTGTAGTCACACCTCTCATGAAAACTCTCATGGACAGTTTGTTTTTAATTCTCTACCTCATTATTTCCTCATTATGTTTGACCATATTAATCCTTCTATTTCTCAGCTTTTGTATTCTAGCCTCTCAGCATTCTATTTTCAGCATTTTACTGTATTTCTCTGGAAACGTGGAAATGAAAGGCATAGCATCAGCTAGGGATATTATAGTATAATTACAATGGCATAAAATGCATATTAAGATGGTTAATGAACAAAAATGTTAATAATCATATTAGAGTATGGGATTGTGGCTGATTTCTTCCTAATTTTATGCAATATGATTGTATTCCTATTGTTGGCAAATGGTGACTATTGGGATTCTATCTTCCGCCAAGAACTTATAAGTAAGGAGAATTAGGCCACCACTCAGGAATGAAATTCATAATTAATGTGTCCAAGGTCAGAGTAAGAATACTTAAAGGCAGCACAAATGAGATAATGACTCCCAGGCCACCTAGTTTGATGGTAACTCAGTAGATATGCAGAGACCTCTGAGGGACAGCTCATGAGGGGTCAGTCATGGAGGCACAGAACTATGAGACTTGCAGAGGCCTTGTCGGCGGGTTCTTGCAAGCTCTGCCCAGGAAGAGGATGGCATGAGGATGTGATGTGGTTCGTCTGAGTGGTATGCCATCTTCATTGTGGACACAGGTGTATTCAGCTAACTCTCTTCATACCATTAGTCCAATTTTAGGTTTAACTCCCCTGCTCTGATGTTATACATACCAATCATCCTTCTGATTACAATTTAGCTTCCCATGTTGCCCTTTGAGAAACAGCCCACTTGGCCACAGCATGCAAACATCCCTTTGGCAGAGGGCTTTCTCCTTTTAAAAGTAGTACATTGGCATCTGGGTGAAAACGCAGATAGTTCTGAAAAGAACGGAAAGCCAAGAAGGGAAGCCTGTCTGGGGTGAGGGAACTGACAAGTTCATTTGGACCCGCTGAATTTGAGTGATGGTGAAACAAACGTCAGAAATACCCACTAGAAATGAAAAAAATGGAAGCAAATTCTGGGAAATAAAATTATTACAAAGGTTCAGGTCCTGGATATAGACCAGAGGTCAGATCATGATGCTGGGGCCTTCCTACCTGGGTGGGCCTCTGGCAGAGAACAGGTAAGGAGAGAACAACCAGGGCTGGAGGGTGTAAAACAGTGGTGGCACATCAGGCAAAGGAGACGGATGGGAAGATAATCCGGTTGTACAGGTTGTAGAGCTCAGTGTTATGGAAACTTGAGTGATGTTAGGAGTCATCTACTCAGCAGTCCCCAACGTTTTTAGCACCAGGGATCAGTTTCATGGAAGACAAATTTTCCCCAGATGGGGTGGGGGATGGTTTGAGGATTAAACTGTTTGTTCCACCACAGATCATCAGGCATTACTTAGATTCTCATAACGGGCAAACAACCTAGATCCCTCGCATGCGCAGTTCACAATAATGTTCCCAGTGCTATGAGAATCTAGCCCTGCCGCTGATCTGACAGGAGGTGGAGCCCAGGTGGTAATGCTCGCTGGCAGCTCACCTCCGCTGTGCGCCCCGTTCCTAGCAGGCCGCGGACCAGTACCCAGTCCACGGCCCAAGGGGTACCTGGGGACCCCTGGTCTACCTGGCGTATTAAAATTACATATTCCTTGGCTCTAACCCATACATATTGTATCAGATGTGGCACAATCTTCCAAAGACAGTCTCAGAAACCAACACTGTAACACATTCCTCTTTTGATTCTTGTGATGAGGCAGGCCTCGTTTAAAAATATCTAGTGCTGGTTCAGGCAAGTTTCTGAAAGCCACGGAAGGAGCAGTGAATGAGCAAGTAGGAAGGAAACGAAGAACTGAGAGGAGTTAAATGGGGCATCAGGAATAAGCGGTACTCTTTATTGAAAAAGGAAAATATTTAAGGGAGAGGAAGCAGAAAATTTAAACGCTGGGTAGCTGTTGGGGGCGTGGTTGTGGATGAGAGAGTAACTTGCAGAGCAAGGCAGATCTTAGAGAGGTAATCGCTCCGTGAAGGGAGGGGCCAGCCTGACTTAACTCGCATTTGCCCGCAGCTCGCTAGCAAACACCCAGCACATGGGAGGCTCTTTATAAGTAATTGTGGCATAGGTGATTCAGGCGTGGGACCCAGCTAACATTTAGAGGGGCTAACCTTAGAAAGGAGAGTGGTGTTTTCTTCCTCTCATGCTGCAGGGAAGGATGAAAGAAGGCAGAGAAGCTGTTTAAGTAACAGAAGGAAAATTAAGCTGATATCTAATGGGCAGGATTTTTTTTTTTTTCTGCTAAGAGGGCCATGCTTTAAGCGAGATGGAGGAGGAACTTGACAATACAACTGTAGAGAAATGTCTACACTTGATTCCTTCTAAATGCAGCTGCTCTGTCTTATCTACTGTTTGTATTTTTAAATGGTCCGAGGTGATAACTCTTACAAACAAAAATGTTGTTCAATCAGTAAATCAGTAAAGAATTTCAAAGTCACAAATCAAAAGATGAAGAACTTGTAAACTGCAATTTCCCTTAAAAGGCGGGAAGGAAATAGTGACTTGACCCAAAGCAACGGCAGCAGCTGATTACTGTGGAAACAGAAGTAAATTCTGGCAGTGATTCGGAGGAAAATATGGGGTACGATCAATTTCTCTACGTTTGCTTTCCTAACTAAACAAGAAGGGACATTCTCTGGGGTCTTTGCCGGGTGTGGGGTCAACAGACGGCACTACCGATAAGGCTGCCGCCAAATGGTTGGTTAGGGCTGGGACTTCATTCAAGATGCACGCCCATCGGGAGCAGGCTAGAACAAGGCGGCACGGCAGGATAGATGGGCAAACCCAAAAGGACAGCGGTGCTGCGTTCAAACAGCTTTAGGAGACTTGTCAGAGCTGCCAGTGTAGCTATGGCTGCTGTATCATCTTAATGCACACCTGAATATGATCCTAGAGCACGATCCCAGCTTCAACACATCATCAGGGCATTTTGATGTGGGAGAAGACACATGGAAAAGATTATGACACATCCAAAAGTACACTAGAAATTTAGCTTAAGGTACAGATACGCTGCAATTTGAGACAGGTGCTTTCTGCATATTTGTTACTAGCTCAAATGGGTTATCAGGAAGTAATGCCTCTTCTGTTACCTTACATGAGTTTTTTTGTTGTTGTAGTCAGATCATTTTAATTGTTTAGGATTGCACTTGAGTACCACTGGTGAAAGGAGTAGCAAGCCGCTGCTGATTCATCTTGCAAGGAAACAAGAGCACCAGGAATTCCTGAAAATCAAAACAACTTGAAAGAAAAACAGTGTGGTATATTCTAAATATGTCGCTCATAAGCACTTTCAGATAATGTCACAATTTAGTTCTTAATTTAGCAATTAAGAACATTATAGGAAGTGGATGCCCATAGCCCCACCAAACGATAGTCAACCATCTATCAGTATTCAAGAGCATAATAAAAGAGGTCATATTAAGAAAAAAAAAAAAAAAGTGGATAGATTGAGATTGGTGCAAACTTTTCCAGTGCTGTTCCTTAAAACTCCAAGAATATGTCATTTTAATTGTGAGCCATTTTATTGTCCCACAAGACAGCTTCTTCTAATTAATCATCCCCAAACTTTCTAAGCTGTTTCATCTCAAAATTTTCTATTTTTAATAAACAAGGAAAAAATATTTATTCTACAATAAAAAATAGCCAAACGTTCTATTGAGTGTACTATATTTATAAACCATGCTGTAAATGCCAAACCATGCTACATATGCCAAAGTATACAACACTTACCACTTAGCCTCAATAATAATAAATTGAAAGACGTAATAATAGAAATGTTCTCTTTCACACTGTATATTACTGAAAGTTTCACATAAATTCTTGTTAATTAAATTATACTTACATGAGAAAAATTCTATGGTGAATTATTTTGTAAATGAAAAAGTGCTTTTGAATAAGAGCAATGTTCCCTCATCTGTCTTTTACAACACTTGGAAGTTATATATGTTGTGTATTTAAATGAGGGAAAATGTACTTTTGTTTATAAATTACCAAATGTTATTATCTGAAGCCTTTTGCAGCTGGGACACCCCACAGTCTCTGCCCCACAGGGGAGGGTAGCTTGCCCTGGCAGCTGGAAAGTGCTGAAATATGAGCGTAAGTGTGATATACAGTTAAATGTGGGAGAGGAGTTTGGAGCAACAGGTCTAAGGAACAAGTGCAAGCTACAACAAGGAGAAAGGGCAAAGGGGTGGGATGGAAGGAGAACTGAGGTGTTGGGGAAGGGAAGCACAGGCAAGTTAAGCACACAATTAAGGATGTGGACAATGACCTAGGATAGAGTGTGTGAGTGGTGTGGGGTGTGTGTGTGTGTGCACACGCACACCCACAACTCATGTGTATAATAGCCTCATTGGAGAAGATTGTATATATTTAAGTTATAAACAGAGTCTAGGCCATAGTGAGCTGAGTTGCTTATAAAGCGAGAGACTGGAACATAGGTTGAATATTTGACATATTCCTGGAGGTTGAAAACGGTCATTATAGACATGTTAGAATTCTCATATCAAAGCCCATGCCAATTTCACACTTCAGAAACTGGTGCGCCAAAATATGAAAACCAGAAGTCTAGCACAAGCCTAAAATGTTTGACAGAAAGATTATGATTGTGTCCAAGCTTATAGTTAGGATGACCTTATCATTAATAAGAATTACACCCATGTAAAATTCTTGGAACACAAGAGAAAAAAAGCTAATCTTCTAATGAATAGAGCATGTTCAAAATAAAAATGAGGACTGGGAAATCACAAAGCGTCTCTGAACAACTGTAGGAAAGGGGTCTATGTGAGAACTGAGCCATGGATGCAGGCACAGACCACAGCATGGGGGAAGGTCTGGTGCTGCCGTGGCTTCCCCACAATGTGATGCAAGGATCTGGGAAGAACGCTGCCTGTGTGCCAGGAATCAGAAGGAGGCACTGGTCTGAAGACCCGGGTCCTGGAGGAAAGCTTCATTGTCTCCCAGGAAGGCTGGTGCCAGGCAGTGATGTTATGTCTCAGGACCCACCCAAGTCCTGTTTACCAAATGGAGTAGAAGAGAATGATTTCCTACTGAGGAGTATCAATGACAAGCGCACTTGGATTTTGATGTCTTTCCTGACCAACATAGCTCAAGTTGTCCCCTCCATTCACTATCCTACTCCTCTTTTTAATTGTTTAGAGACTGCATTCCCAGCTGAAAACATGGATTTGTTTTTCAGCTTTCTTACTCATTTCCTTATGGTAATGTTTATTTGTTTTGAAGAAGTCCTAGCTATTTATGAGCTATGGGCTGAATATTTGCGTCTCCCCCAAATTCACCTGTTGAGATTCTAACCCCTAATGTGATAGTATTAGGAAGTAGGGTCTTGGAAGGTGAGTAGATCCTGAAAGTGGACCTCCCATGGATGAGATTAGCACTTTAATAAAAGGGAGCCTGAGAGCTCTCTCGCCCTCTTTCCACCGTATAGGGGTATCATGAGAAGATGGCCAGCTTCCTAAGAAAATTTAAGTATAATTTTCTTTTTCTTTGAAAACCTAATGACCACCATATTGAATTTGCAGTCGCCTAAGCCCCTATGTAAATCTCACATGTGCTAATGTCTAGCAAAGTCTGTCATGATCTGATCAGTGTTTCAGCAGAGTTTAAAACCTCCACAAGGAATGATACATTTAATAGCTATTTATCTTTCTTTAATGATTCAAGGTATTTTTATTTTAATGATCCAAGGTATTTTTACTGTGTTATTTATTTGTAACACAAAATTTGTCATTGTAGCCATTTTTAAATATATGGTTTAGTGGTAAGAAGTGCCTTCATATTGTGCTACTGCCACCACCTTCCATCTTCAGAACTTTTTCATCTTCCTCGACTGAAACTCTGTGTCCATTAAACAATAATTCCCCTCCCTCCAGAATGGAAACTACCATTCTGCCTTATGTCTCTATAATTTTGACTACTCTAGGTACCTCATATAAGTGGAATCATATAGCATTTATCTTTTTGTGACTGGCTTATTTCACTGAGTATGTCCTCAAGGTTCATCCATGTTGTACCATGTGTCAGAATGTCCTTCCTTTCCCAAAGACTAACATTTCATTGTCCATGGATACATTTTGTTTATTCATTCTCCAAACAATGAACACTTAGGATGCTTCCAACAGTTTATTCTTATCATACAGGCATTTATTCCACTCAACAAAAGTACATTGAGATCCTAACTCCATTGTCCCGAACACCTGGTTCGCCTGCCAGCTTCTGTTCACCACAGTGTATCCTCAACCCCTTTATTGACTTTGCAGGCCCTCAGCACATCTATTTTCCTTCCCAGATATGACTTTTCACCACAGCTGTGGTTATGGCAAAGTCCTTCTCACGCTTAAGAATCCAATTCAAATACCAGCTTCTTTTTCAAAATCTCTCCCTCTCCCCAAGGTTCCTCTATTCCCAAAGCATTTTGTGCACCAAAACAGCCCCAGTCATGATGAATTGCAAGTATTTTAATTATGCATATTTTCCACCTCTGTATTATATGTTCACACCAAATAAATCTTTCAGCTCCCAGGGTTTAGCCCAGTAACTGGTACATAATTGGTACTCAGTGAATATTTGTTGAATGAATTAATACAAATATGAATTCTCCTTTCTCTTTTCACTGTTATCCAAAATTAAAAAGTAAGTTGGAAATAATATATTGTATGAGTAATTTTCATCCTTTGTCTTCCAAAACAGGCTGAAGGGTCTTCTCCCTTGCATTACAATATATAGCTTTCAGTTAACATGATAAGCTAATATCAAGTAAGAATTCAATTATTTAATAAATGAAAAATTTGAAAGAGACATAAAAGAAGGAAAAGCAATGACAGGCTGGCATAAAAACATTGTCTTCTCACAAGGCTGCCTGCTTTCTTCTGTCGTGTTTAGGGGACCCACATACAAGGCTTTGATTCAGATAACTGTAATGATTAGATCTCTATGCAAATCTGCCCCATCCTGAGAATGTGTGACTTATTTTGCTATCTTCCAACTCCCAATGGCATCAAACAGTAACAGCGTTCTGGACAGATGGAGTTGACGTGATAACACATAGGGGCAGCCTATCAAGAAATACTTCTGACTAGTCGTAAGTGAATGCTGCATCTTCAGCTGCATAAAAATAAATGCTACAATTTATCTCATGGAGGAGGCATGGTAGCAAAATAAAATAGAGATTAAGTAAACTTTCCTGTCTGTTGGCCACCTTAGATATTCTTTCAAAGTTTCTATTGCTGTTTGAAAATATTGCAAACATTGGCACAATTCCCCATTACTAGCAAGAATCCAGCATTAAAAAAGAAGTGCTTAAAATACAAATAAGATGTGCTGACCTAAATGTGTGGAGAAAACACACATGAGGCCACATTTGCAGTCAATAATTTTCTTGTTTCATTTTCTTAAGTGACCAAATTTACCCAGATATTGACTGGGTAAGATTGATAAATAAACTATCTTTATTTAACAATCCTAAACTGCAAATGTGTTTTTAATATATACATTAATATCTACTAGTACTAAAAGAAAGTATAGACCAAAACAGACATTATTTTTTTCTGCTGAGCCCCGGAGTTACATGACTGCCACTAATTTTAGGGTGGGGAACAAAGGACGTTTAAGGGTTCCAACTCCTCAAACCTTCCAAAACTGCAGGTCTGGTTTTAGCTGTTTTACACAATGGTTATCTGCCAAAGAGATTCCATGATTTCCAAAACTCAGAAAATCCCTATACTAAAAATATAGAAACCTGAAGGCAGCAGAATCTCATGGAAAAGAACTGGGGCTCAAATTACCAGCGATCTAGTTCAGCCTCTGCTACTAACTAGACCTGTCACACTGGACAAACCACAGGAAATCTCTGGGCCTCAATTTCCTCATCTCAAAACTAATCCAAGATATAAGAATCTATAGTCCATTTCGGCTCAAAGATTCTGAAATCCAAATAAAATTTTGAAAAAACATGAATAGTCTATTGCATATATGTAAATACAACCTTTATTTGAGAATTTTTTAAAGGAATTTTATTTCATAATAGCAATGGCCTTCCATGTAATCAATGTAATGTGTGAGAGTCTTCTGTCTTTACACTGTGTCTTTCGTGTTTAGTCTCAATCCTTTCCTTGGAATTCCGTTCCTGTTGGTTTGGGTTGCCTGATTAGAAACTATGAATGCCTGAACCAGACCTCCTATTCAATTTGCTCAACTTATTAATTATTTAAATTATATAGTTCAATTAGACGGAAATGGAGATCCCTAGTACCCCAAAGTAATTAAGAGGATACAAGCTCTAATCCATAATTCAAAAATTATAAAGATATGACTGCGTGAAAGATGCTTGCCCAAGAGCCCAAGGCTGTTCCATATGTCAGAGCAAATGTTTCTTTATGTTGCCAATAATATCTTTTATATACTGCAAAGTAATAGTATATCCACTATCTTTGGAGTATCATATATGAGTGGGATAAGCAAACATACCAGTACATACCAGATTTTCAGTCACGTTACCTCATTTAATTTTCACAATGGTGCCATCAGAGGTGTGCACATGCACATGTGTTGTCTGTGTGTGTGTGTAATGAGGAAATTCTCAAAGAGATTAATTATGCTTCCCAAGGTTACACCTAGTGGGGTCAGCGATCTGGAATTAAACACAAATTTTGAAATCCCATTCATTGTCCTATCCACTACATTAATTCTCTTCACAAGAGAATTTTTTATCTTGGGTAGTTGCCAAATCTTAAGCCTCTACAAAGTGCAAGGGCACTGTGGGAGAAACAAAAACTCTTACCTCTGAAGCTCACACTTGTCTAGTTGACAGACAAAGCACAGAGAAAGTACCATGTGTTTGGCTGCTCTTACATTGCTATAGAGGAATACCTGAGGCTGGGTAATTTATAAAGAAAAGAGGTTTAATTGGCTCACAGTTCTGCAGGCTGTATAAGCGTGGTGCTGGCATCTGCTTGGCTTCTGGGGAGGCATCAGGGAGCTTGTACTCATGACAGAGGGGGAAGCAGGAGCAGGCACATCACATGGTGAGAACAGGAACAAGAGAGTGTAAGGCAGAAGATGCCAATCACTTTTAAACAACCAGATGTCACAAGAACTCACTCACTATCGTGAGAACAGAACAAAGCCATGAGGGATCTGCCCCCATGAACAAAACACCTCTCACCAGCTCCGTCTCCAACACTGGGGGTGACATCTCAACATGAGGTTTGGTGGGGGGACATCCAGACTATATCACACTACATGACAAAAGCAGCACGTATTGAAATGTCCAATGAGCAACACGCCCCGAAGGTACTGGAAGAACTCAGGGAAAAGGAAAATTACAGGCAGGCTGCATGGAGAAAAGCTTCCTACAGGAGATAGCACCTGAGCAGAGCTTTGAAGGAAGGTTTTGGTACATGGAGGAGTCAAGGAAGGCACTCCAGGCAGGGCTGGACTGTGCCAGCAAAAGCTGAGAAGCAAGAATGAAAGGGCAACACACAGGTAGAGGTAACAGTAATGTTTTGGCCCAAAGCTGGGGAACAGGAGTGTATATCATTTCATTGCTATACTTCAAAACATACATGCACATGTTATACATTTTTTTGCATGCAAATGCTACACAATAAAACTTGAGAAGATTTAGCAAGATATCTTCAGGAAAAAATAGAACCTTCTGGGGATATGGTGTTTATAGTTCAAGGAATTAGGGAGAACATTTGGCAGATGGATTGAGGTCAAAATGAGAGCTGACTTGAATATAACAATAAAACAGTCAAAGACAATATAACAATATAATATATAATATATAACAATAAACAATCTAACAATAAAACATAGTCAAAGACAACGGACACTACTACAAAAAATAAAAAGTTTGATGTAATAAAGTTATTTATTTATTTATTTATTTTTGAGACAGAGTCTTGCTCTGTCACCCAGCCTGGAGTGCAGTGGCGCGATCTCGGCTCACTGCAAGCTCTGCCTCCCTGGTTCATCCCATTCTCCTGCCTCAGCCTCCCGAGTAGTTGGGACTACAGGCGCCTGCCACCACACCCGGCTAATTTTTTGTATTTTTAGTAGAGATGGGGTTTCACCGTGTTAGCCAAGATGGTCTCGATCTCCTGACCTCATGATCCGCCCAGCTCGGCCTCCCAAAGTGCTGGGATTACAGGCGTGAGCCACCGCGCCTGGCCAATAAAGTTATTTTTATATCTTTGTAATCATGAAAAATTCTTTTATTCACTGATTACAACAAATGATTGTGAATGAATAATCCTGGGTAATCTTACATAGTTGTCTGGTTCTTGTTCACACAATGGTCACTGGTAGTGTACATTAGTGCTAAAATTGTGGAAGTTCTATCCAGCCACTTGGATGGATTTATGTGCCACCAACCTTACCATTGCCAGCAGCCCATATACGTTTCTCTTGAAAACATGTAAATTGTAATACACAGAGTTATTCCAGCCAGTTAGTGTGCCAAAGGTCAGAGATGATGTTGGTCTACTTCACCACTATATCCCTAGACCATAGCACGTGTACTGGCATATAGTAACCATTCAATATTTATTAAATATACAGATGGAAAAGAGAAAAAAAGAGAAGAGAAGGGAGGAAAGAAAAAGCACTTTGCATTATTCTCACCTTTCATTTCCTTTTCCCACGTACACTTGATCCTTGAACAACACAGATTTGAACTTCACATGTTATCAGTAAGGCTTCTGATCAACAGTAGGCTATTAGTTGTTAGTTTCTAGGGGAACCAAAAATTATACTCAAGTTTTTGACTGCACAGAGGTTAATGTCCCTAAACCCCACATTGTTCAAGAGTTGGCTATACATCTTTTCTTTTTTTTATTTAAGAATTTATTCAACACACATTGAGTGCCTTTTATGTGCTTGTCACTGTTGTAGATGATGAGCATACAGCAGTGATCAAAACAGACAAAAACATGTTTCTGCGTTGGTGGAAAACTCTCTAATGAATGAATGCATGCTCAGGACTAAGCTCTTATCTTTTATCCCTGGGTCCTGTAGAAAGTGAATAAATTCCAAGCCATGATTTTCTTGTAATAAAATTTTATGTGAATTAAACTGTATATCGTGTGTGTGTGTGTGTTTATAAAAGGATTTAACCAGTTTTCAGTTAACAGGTACCAAAAACTTTTCTTCCAAGTTAATTAGATCTTCATAAGCTGTTGCAATGAAAAGCTAGCACAAATGTCTAATATTGCTTTGTTATTGAGGTGGTCTCATTGGGAAAATGAATAAAGAAATAAATTCATTTTGGAATAATGATACTTTCACATTTTACAAAGTTCTAGTACAGAAATGATAATGTAACTTCTTAAAGTAATTGGAAATGACCTAAAGTGGTTACAGCCTAACAAGGTCAGATGAAAACAAAATTGCAGCTTTAATTTCATATTTCTGGATGTAGTTTGTGTGTGCAAACTTCTGATTTTATTTTGACAGAGGTCAATTAGAAGAGGGCTATTGGAGGTGCACTCAATCATCTGACTCAATCTTCCAGCGATCACAGTCAAACTCTTGTTTTGTTGATTAAAGAAAAAAGAATGAAAAGAATTCTTGGTTAGAGTGATCCATAGTAATTTTTGCTAATGTGAGCTGGACTCCAATGAATTGCTCTTCAGACTCTAGTCACAGAACTGTTTTACTTAACTATAGTGCCGAGATATCATTTCTTTAATTTCCTCCACTCTAAGAAATCACTATGTTGTAACAAAGGACAATCCCTAGGCAAGATCAAGTCTATGAAGCAGAGCAAATAATATTAGCATTCTACCATCCTCAGGCATCTCTTCATTTCTCAACAGCACATGTGCCCACACACACGTCATAACTGGAGTGCCTTAGCTTAACTTGTGTGCTTTTTAATTAAACTGCTTTCTTCAAAATCCTAACTGGATTATGATTCCTAGACATTTTTTTCCTTTCCAAGAAAGTTATTTGCTTTCATATTTGTCTTAATGCCTAAAATAATCTTATTAGTAATCTGATAGATGAGTTTCAGATAAAACAAAGGGCACCCAGATAACCCCTCAACACACACATATGGCCCTAAGGTATTGACTTGTATCTCAAATTCCCATTGCCCTTGTTACAGAGTTCTTCCTGGAGGCACAAAGGATGAATGTTTAAAAGTACATTGACTGCTAGTCAGAATAAATCCTAGAAAATGTACTTTAATTGTCAGGTCCACATGTTTTTCTAACCAAAAATGTCCTGTACTTCCCTGCCATATTATTAACCACATGTTATAGCACAGTTTGTAAATTGTACGACTACCTCTGTGAGACTCTAAATTCCAGGACAGAAGGGACTATGCCTGTCTTATCTCCATTTGAAAACCTCACTCCATTTGGACATAGATGCTGAGTAAATTATGCCCCAGGATAAAAAAGTGCATTACTAATTTGTATTGAAAGTATAATTCCAAGCAAAGGACATATAAATATGTAAATCTATATGCAAATAGAAATATATATATGCCACTTTATGTATATCATACATAACTTTGGATCACTCTGTCCAAAAATTCTTTCTCATTCTTTTCTCTTTAATCATCAAGGAATGAAGAGGAAGGTGTGATGTTTTCCCTTTCCTACCATCTTTCATCAGGGGAGAAAGGAGATTTCTCTTGCAAGCCTCTTTTATTTTGCCAGTTACACATGTTAGTGGTATTGTTGATGGCAGGGATGGGGAGGGTGTCACTGACATAGGGTTGCCAAATTGAGTAAGTAATATAAGATACCAGAATAAATCAGATTTTTACATAAACCACAAATAATTTTCAAAATGTATGTTCCAAATATTAAATTTGGGCCTCCTATATTTCATCTGGCAATACTACCTCAAAAGCAGGGTAATTTCCATCCACATTTCCCAAGAAGGAAATTTCAAGTTGATTTTAGGATTCCTCAAGTTCCATGAGGTGAATATTGAAGATTTTTTTTAAAAACTTCTCAGAATATTGTATTTGATTATGCTATGATGATTTCCCAGCTGTTCCAAAGATAAGAAGGCCACTCAGGGACCAGCATCCTCATTCTGTGGGTTGTTGATAGTAGCAGTAGTTTTCCAAATATTGACATAAAGGAAGCTCTGTTAATAAAATCTCTCAAGATGGATCAAATTACTTCCTACCCTAACAGAGGTCTACATGGTCTTAGAGTGTTTTCACATAAGGTCTGTATTAGTCCATTCTCACACAGCTATAAAGAACTGCCAGAGTCTAGGTAATTAATAAAGGAAAGAGGTTTAATTGACTCACAGTTTCACATTGCTGGCAAGGCCTCAGGAAACTTGCAATCATGGCGGAAAGCAAAGGAGAAGCTGGGACCTTCTTCACAGGGTGGCAGGACAGAGTGAGTGCAAGCTGGGGAAATGCAAGACTCTTATAAAACCATCAGATCTCCTGAGAACTCACTCACTATCATGAGAACAGCATGAAGGAAACTACCCCCATGATCTGATTACCTCCACCTGGTCCTGCCCTTGACACGTGGGGATTACGGGGATTCTAATTCAAGTTGAGATTTTGGATGGGAACACAGCCAAACCATATCAAGGTCATAGAAAGAATGAGAGGTGGCTAAGCTAGTCTTCACAAAACCTGGACTTCATTCCTGGCTCTAGTAATGACTTGGTGTGTAGACAAGTGCAAGTCATTTCAAGATGTCTGCGACTCCAGGTGTTTCATCATTTGGCAACTGATAACAATTCCAGCCTCTGCTAACTGAAAAGAATATTACAAGACTACTATGAAAACTCTGAAAAAAGAAAAATCTGGTAGAAAACCATTACACCACTAATTTATAAAGTACCTACTTCACTGAAGGACTGAAAATAACATACAGCACATATAATCATAAACTCTAATTTTCAATAAAATGATGCCTCATTTTCCTGGCATTCTTGGCATTCAGAGAGTGTTTCACATTAAACCAAGACTTTACGGAAATATTTCTAAATCTTGCATCTCTGAGCATACTGAAAAAGTATATTTTTGTCATTTTCTTGATGATTCTAGGGCAACAATAAAATTATTGGTTATTGTGCTTTGCTACACAAGACACGTTAACAAGAAAGTGAATGATTGAAAATATGTTTATACTTTGGAGAGCTTCAAGGGCTATTGAGATACAGAGAAAGACCGTTTCACTAAATGGCCCTGGCTGTGGTGTTTTTACAGTACTCTGTGTCTCTGGCTGCTGTCATCACTCATGAGCTATCACAAGCCATCATTTCTCCTTGCTGCTGTTTCCCATCTTCTCCCTTACTTTACATACAATTTTGTTAGGAAGGGCACATATCCTATTACAAAGCAAGAGGAATTTGCCACCCAGAGGCATTTTTACTTCCTTCTGCATTGCCACCTACATTCCAAGTAGTTGAGACTGGCAATTTCTTGAGCACTCTGTTATATGTCTTCAAGTAATCCCCAAGTCCTATGTACATACAATGTATTTAATGAACATTGGTATTTATTTAAAATATTGAATCGTTAATATACCTCCAGATACATTAAGAACTATTGTATTATTTTGCAAATCATATGTCTGTTATCAAAAGTAATGGAATTATATGCCTTGCAGCTGCTAAACCATCCCAGGCAGCTGAATTATCATATTTTTTCATAGTGAGCACACCTGAATAAACATTTTGATGTTTCTGAAGTTGAGATACAAGTTACAATAGATACGTGTATTTAGTGTGATAATGTTCCTTTGATTTCAGAAAAGTGGCTATTAAAGATGCATTGGGGTGACATCAGCAAGATCATTGACTGCCTGATGCTCATCCCTCCCACAAAAAAGGACCAAAACAACAAATAAACAACTATATTTTAGCTAGAGTGACAGAGAAAGTAGGCTGAGTACCAGAGGCATGGCAAAGTCCCTGCGGAGAACAGAAACCCAAGGATAGCACCACAGAGAAGGGAGCAAGGCATTCTGTCTCTGCCACAATATGTCCCCCACCAAGGTCTGCTAAAAGCCATGAGAGACTTCTTTTTATGGGAAAAGGTAAGATGGACATCCCATTGGTCTCCATTACCACCACAGACACCTGCACCCCTTGCTAAGGGAGAGACAGTCACAGATCCCAAATTCAGTCTGTAGAGTGTCTGTAGAGTTGCCTGGAGATAAAGAGACTGCATTGCCCCAGAGTAGAAGCCCACATTACACACCACCCCACCCCTGTGACCTAAGCTACTACAGCACACCACCATCTTGAAGCTGGGCCTACTGCTAGAGTGCATCTTGCCCTGGGGATCAGTGGGAAACTGCCTCTTTCTATTCCTAAGGCCCCACCATCATTCCAGCAACTCACACGACTGCAGCACCGTGACCTTGAGTACCTGAAGCCTAGGCCAGTGAAATGGTCCAGACAGCAGCACTGAAACCCATGTGGAACCCGCCCCCCAGAGAACCAGTGAACCTGCACAGTGGGGAAGCTGACACACAGCTGGCCTGTCATGCTCACACATGCCTGTGCCAGACCTGATAGCCACTACAGGTGTAGCCCTTCCTTCTGGAGAGCCAGCTGCACAGCTCTCTGGCCCACCATGTCCGCATATGCCCTACAGAGACCCCATCACAGAGGTGGCCTGCCCACTTTCCCCACATGTGCTCAGCCTAACAGCCAGCCCAGTGCCCCTGCCCTAGCAAAAAAAATATCACCACCATCACAAACTCCTGAAATCTAGGCCACTGATGCAATTGCAGAGTCACTGATGAAAATTACAGCTAAAAACACTGAACAGAAGCCACATTACTGAGTCAATCCAGGACTGAAGCCAATGGACAGTTCCCAACTGACACTCTAGAATTCCTCTACAGGCAAAGGTATGAAAGCTACTCCATAAAATCTGAGGAGGTAGCTTTTCCACTAGATGTCAAGATTTCAACATAGGAACACAAGAAACATGAAAAAGAAAGGAAACATGAGCACCTCCAGAAGATCACAATAATTCTCTAGTAACAGACCTCAAAGAAAATGAAATACAAAATGCCAAAAAAAATGAATCTAAAATAATCTTAAAGAAACTCAGTGAGATACAAAAAAATTCAGAAAAACTATGCAATGAAATCAGGAAAACAATTCAGGATCTGAATGAAAAATTCAACAGAGGTAAATATTGTACAAAATCACCAAACAGAAATTTTGGAGCTTAGGAATTCAATAATTAAAGTGCAAATTACAAAATACAATTGAGAGCTTCACCAAGAAACTCCATAAAGTAGAAGAAAGAACTTCTGAACTTGAAAGCAGATCTTTTGAAATAAGTCAAAGGAGAAAATAAGAAATAAGAATAAAAAAAATAAAGAAGGCCTATGGAATTTATGTGACACTATTAAGTGAAAAAAAATCTGTGTTATAGGAATGTCAGCAGGAGAAGAAAGAGAGGAAAGCTTAGAAAACCTATTTAACAAAATAATAGATGAAAACTTCCCAAGTCTTGAGAGAAATATGGAAATTCAGATCCAGAAAGCTCAAAAATTTCCAGTTAGATTCAACCCAAAAAGTTCTTCTCTGAAGCACATTATAATCAAACTGTCAAAGACAAAGAGAGAATTATAATAGTTAAAAGAGAAAAACATCAAGTCATCTGTAAAGGAATCTCCATTAGACTATTAAGAGATTTCTTAACAGAAACTTTGCAGGCCAGGAGAGAATGTGATAATGTAGCCAAATGGCAGTGGTGGGGGTAGGGGTGGGGGTAGGGGTGTGGGTGGGGGTAGGGGTGGGTGTGGGAGGGGGGTGGGGTGGGTGGGCAGGGACCTGGCAGCCAAGAATACTACATCCAGCAAAACTGTACTTCAAAAATAAAAGTGAAATAAAGACCTTTCCAGACGAGCAAAAGCTGAAGGGATTTATCACCACTAGTCTGACCTTGCCAGAAGTGGTTAAGGGAATGCTACAACTGGAAGCAAAAGGACAATAGTAATTACTATCAGGAAAACACATGAAAGTGTAAAACTCACCAGTAGAGGTAAATTAATAATCAAACTCAGAATAGCCCAGTGCTATAATGGTGCCAGGTAAATCTTTCAGTTCTCTAATAGAATTAAAAGTATAAAACAACAACAGCTACAATTAGAGGCTAAAGAACACACAATAGATAAAGATATCAATTAAGTCAACAAAAATACAAATTGTGGGGAAGAGAGAGTATTTTTAAGCAACAAAGTTAAGTTGTTATCTGCTTAAAAGGCTCTATTATAACCAAAGATTCTTTGTGTTAGTCTCATAGTAACCACACAGAAGGAGATTATAGCAGATACACAAACAAGAAAAAGAAAGGAATCGAAGCTTAACACCACAGAAAACCACCAAACCACAGGATTAAACAGCAAGAGAGCAAGAAAGGGACAAAGAATCCACAAAACATTTAGAAAACAATAACAAAATGGTAGAAGTAAGTCCTTACCTATAAATAATAACTGTGGATGTAAGGGATTAAAGTCTCCAATTAACAGATGTCAAAAACAAGACATAACTATATGCTGCCTGTAAGAGAATCACTTTATTACTAAAGACAACATAGACTGAAAGTGATAAGATAAAAAAAGACATTTTATGCAAACAGAAATCAAAAGTGAGCAGGAGTAGCCTTATTAATATACATCAGAAAAAATAGACTTTAAGAAAAAAACTGTATAAAAAAGGCAAAAAGGTTACTATATAACAATAAAGAGATTAAGCAAACAAGAAGATATAACAAAAATAGATGTGTATTCCAATAACAGAGCACCTAATATATAAAGCAAATATTACTAGATCTATAGGGAGAGACAGATTGTAATACAATAATATTAGGGAATTTCAACACCCCACTTTCAACGATACACACATCACCTAGACAGAAAACCTGCAAAGAAATATTAGACTTAAATTACACCATACAGCAAATGAACCTAAAAGACAATAGAAAACATTCTATCCAAGAGCTACAGAACACACATTCTCCTCAATTGCACATGGGACATTCTCCAGAACCGATCATATATTAGGCCCCAAACAAGTGTTAACAAATTTAAGAAAGCTGAGATCATATCAGATATCTTTTCTGACCACAATGGTATAAAACTAGAAATCAACAAGAAGAAAAATTTCGGAAACTACAAATACATGAAAATTAAATAGCATACTCCTAAATAACCAATGAGTAAATGCAGAAATTAAAAGAGAAATTTAAAAGTGCTCGAGACAAATGAGAATGGAAGCATATCATATTAAAACCCATGAAACATAGGAAAAGCAGTTGTAGCAGGAAAGTTTATAGCAATAAATGCCTATATCAAGAAAAGAAGAAATATTTTTGTTTGTTTGCTTGTTTTGAGACAGTCTCACTCTATCACCCAGGCCAAATGGAGTACAGTGGTGCCATCTTGGCTCACTGCAACCTCCGCCTCCTGGGTTCAAGCAATTCTCCTGCTTCAGCCTCCCAAGTAGCTGGCTTTACAGGCAAGTAACCTCCACCTCACCTGGCTTGTTTTTATATGTTTAGTAGAGAACAAGTTTCACCATGTTGGCCAGACTGATCTTTGATTCCTAACCTCAGGTGATCCACCCACCTCAGCTTCACAAAGTGCTGGGATTACAGGCATGTGTCACCACATCCAGCCTAGAAGAAAGATTTCTAATAATCTAATGATGCACCTCAAGGAACTAGAAAAACAAGAACAAACGAAATCCAAAATTGGTAGAAGGATGGAAATAATAAAACTCACAGCAGAAATAAATAAAATAAAGACTAGAAAAGCAACTCAAAGCATAAACAAAATAGTGTGTTTTAAAAAAACATAAAATCAATAAATCTTCAGGTAGACAAACTAAGAAAAAAGAGAAGACTCAAATAAATAAAATCATAGCTGGAAAACTAGACATTACAACTGATACCACAGAAAAACAAGAGATCATAAAAGACAATTAGAAGCAACTACATGCCAAGAAATTTGATAATATAGAAAAAAAATGGGTCAATTTTTGGACACAGATAACCTACAAAGATTAAAGTATTACAAAATAGAAAACCTGAACAAACCAATAAGGGGTAAGAAAATGGAATCAATAATAATGTCTTCCATCAAAGAAAACCCCAAGACCTGAGGATTTCACTACTAAATTCCGCCAAACATTTAAAGAAAAATAAATACCAATTCTTCTCCAACTATTCCAGAAAAGTGTAGAGAAGGGTACATGTCCAAACTTATTTTGGAAGGCCAGCATAACCCTGATGCTAAAACTGGACAAGGACATAAGAGAAAAAAAAATACAGGCCAATATCCCTGATGAACATAGATTCAGAAATCCTCAGCAAAATACTAGCAAAACAAATTGAACAGCACATTAAAAAGATCATTCACTATGATTAAGCAGATTCATCCCAGGGATGCAAGGATGGCTCAATGTACAAAATCAGTAAATGTTATACAACACACTAACAAAAAGAAAGACAAAAACTATATGATCATTTCAATAAAAGCAGAAAAACATTTGAAATATGTCAACATCTCTTTATGTTAAAAACTCTTAACAAATTAGGTATAGAAGCCTTTATACAATAAAGGCTATATATTTCCCATGAAGAGCCAACATCATTCTGAATGGGTAAAGCTGAAAGCTTTTTCCTCAAAGATCAGGAACAAGACAAGGATGTTCACTTTCACTACTTTTTTTAATTTTAATTTTTAGTTCTGGGATACATGGGCAGGTGGGCAGGTTTGTAATAGAGGTAGTGGTTTGCTGCACCTATCAACCAGTCACCTAGGTATTAAGCCTAGCATGCATTAGCTATTTTTCCTAATACTCTCCCTCCCCTCACTCCACAGGCCTAGTATGTGTTGTTCCCCTCCCTGTGTCCGTGTATTCTCATTGTTCAGCTTCCACTTACAAGCGAGAACATGCAGTGTTTAGTTTCCGTTCTTGCATTAGTTTGCTAAGGATAATGGCTCCCAGCCTCATCCATGTCCCTGCAAAGGACATGATCTCATGCCTTTTTATGGCTGCATAGTATTACATGGTGTTTATGTACCACATTTTCTTTATCCAGTCTATCATTGATGGGCATTTGGGTTAATTCCATGTCCTTGCTATTGCAAATAGTGCTGCAGTGAACATATGCTTGCATGTATCTTTGTAATAGAATTATTTATATTCATTTGGATATATACCCAGTAATAAGATTGCTCAGTCAAATGGTATTTCTAGTTCTAGATATTTGAGGAATTGCCACACCATCTTCCACAATGGTTAACTATTCCCACCAATCAGTGTAAAAATATTCCTATTTCTTCACAACCTCACCAGCATCTGTTGTTTCTTGACTTTTTAATAATGGCCATTCTCACTGGCAAGAGATGGTATTTCATTGTGGTTTTGATTTGCATTTCTCTAATAATCGGTGATGTTGACCTGTTTTCCATATGTTTGTTGGCTGCATGAACGTCTTCTTTTGAGAACTGTCAGTTCATGTCTTTTGCTCACTTTCTAATGGGGTTATTTTCTTTTCTTGTAAATTTATTTGGATTCCTTGTAAATTTATTAGATTCTGGATACTACACCTTTGTTGGATGGACAGATTGCAAAGATTTTCTCCTACTCTGTAGCTTGCCTGTTCATTCTGATGATAGTTTCTTTTGCTGTTCATAAGCTCTTTAGTTTAATTAGATCCCATTTTTCAATTTTTGCCTTTGTTGCAAATGCTTTGGCAATTTCAACATGAAATCTTTGCCTATGGCTATGTCTTAAATGATACTGCCTGAATTTTCCTCTAGGTTTTTTATAGCTTGGGGTTCTACATTTAAGTTTTTAATTGATCTTAAGTTAGTTTTTTTCTAAGGTCCACTTTTGCCACTTCTATTCAACACAGCACTTGAAATTCTAGCCAGAGTAATTAAGTGAGAGGAAAAAAAGGCATCCAAATAGGAAATGAGAAAGTCAAATTGTCTGTTAACAGATGACATGATCTTATGTATAGAAAGCCCAAAGACACTACCAAAGTACTATTCGAACCAAGAAACAAATTTAGTAAAGTTGCAGGATGCACAATCAAAAGTCAATAGTGTTTCTACATGCTAATAATAAACTATTTGAAAAGAAGTCAAGAAAAAATATCATGTACTACAAAAAAGATACTTAGGAATAACCTTAACCTAGGAAGTGAAAAAATCTCTACATTGAAAACTATAAAACATTGATGAAAGAAATTGAAGAGGATACATATAAATGAAAAGGTATCCTGTTTTCATGGATTGGAAGAATTAATAATGTTAAAATGTCCATACTACCCAAAGTGATCCACAGATTTAATGCAATCCCCGTCAAAATACCAATGATATTCTTCACCAAAATTAGAAAAAAAAAAAAAGCAATTCTAAAATGTATACAGAACCATAAAAGGCCCCAAATAGCCAAATAAGTCCTGAGGGGTTGCGGGGAGGGGGAACAAAGCTAGAAATATCACACTACTAGACTTCAAAATATATCACAAGGCTGTAGTAACCAAAACAACATGGTATAGGCGTAAAAACAGACAGGGACTGATGGAACAGAATAAAGAGACTAGAAATAAATTCATACACACAATGTTAACTGACTTTCAACAAAGGTGCCAAGAACACACAGTAGGGAAAAGACAGTCTCTTCAACAAATTGGTCTGGGAAAATTAAATATTCACATGAAGAAAAATTAGACTAGACCGTGGTAACCTCTCACCACGTATAAAAAGCAATTCAAAATAGACTAAAAACTTAAATGTAAAGCCTGAAATTACAAAACTACTAGAAGTAAATGTAGGGAAGGCTTCATGACATTGGACTCAGCAAGGATTTTTAAAATAAGACTTCAAAGCACAGGCAGCCAAAGCAAAAATAGACAAATAGGATTACATCAAACTAAAAAACTTTTGCACAGCAAAGGAAAGCTGAGAGTGAAAAAACAATCTACAGATGGGAGAAAATATTCGCAAACTATACATCTGAAAGGGACTAATAATATTTAGACTATATAAGAAACTCAATTCAATAGCAAAAACTCCAAATAACCCAATTTAAAAATACGCAAAAGACTTCAACAGATGTTTCTCAAAAGAAAACATACAAATGGCCACAGGTATCCAACAAAATGATCAATATCACTGATCATCAGGGAAATACAAATCAAAGCTACAGTGAGGTGATGCTTCACTCTAGTTAGAATGGTTATTAACCAAAAAGACAAAAGAGACCAGGCATGGTGTCTCATGCCTGTAACCCCATCACTTTTGGAGACAGAGGCATGAGGATTTCTTGAGGCCAGGAGTTTGAGACCAGCCTAGGCAGCATGGCAAGACCCCCATCTCGACAAAAAAATTTTTAAAACTAGCCAGGTATGGTGGGGTGCACCTGTAGTCCAAGCTGCTTTCTAGGCTGAGATAAGAAGATTGCTTAAGCCCAGGAGTTTGAGTGCAGTGAGCCATGATCATGTCACACACTCAAGCCTGGGTGACACAGTCAGACCCTGTCTCAAAACAAAACAAAACAAAAAGCAAACAAACACACACAAAGAAAACAAGTGTTGATGAGGATATGAAGAAAAGAGAACACTTACACATTTTTGGTGGGAATGTAAAATAATATAGCCATTACTAAAAACATGGAAGTTTCTCAAAGAGCTAAAAATAAAACTACTCTCTGATTATTCAGCAATCCCACTACCGGGAATATACCGAACAGAAATGAAATCAATATGTCAAAGAAATATTCACACTCCCATGTTTCTTGCAGCATTATTCAAAATAGTCAAGCTATGGAATCAAACTAAGAGTCTAACAATGGATGAAGAAAATTTGGTATATATACACAATCGAATACTATTGTGCCACAAAAATGAATAAAATCTTGTCATTTGTAGCATGGGTGAGCCTATAGGACGTTATGTGAAGTGAAAGAAATCAGATGCATAAAAATACCAAATGATCTCCCCATATGTGGAATCTAAAAAATAGTTAATCTCATAAAAGTAGAGAATAGAGCAGTGATTACCAGAGATTTTGGAGGGGAGGAAAGGAGGAGGTTCATCAGCAGTTACAAAGTTACAATCAGGGTAGGAGGAATAAGTTCTGGTGTTCTGTTGCACAGTAGGGTGACCATGGTTTAACATTCAAGTATTGCAAAACAGCTAGAAGAGAGGTTTTTGAATGTTCTCATCACAAAGAAATGAGAAATGCATGAGGGGATAGACATGCTAACTACCCTGATTTCATCATCATATATCATACGCATGTATCAAAACATCAAATTGTACCCCATAAGCAGGTACAATCACAATGTCTGTTTAAAACAATAATGCCTCTTCAATTGATGAATTATTAAATGAAATAAGTATGAACTTTCTATAGTTATTCCTCACAAAATTCAAAAAGGCTGAGAGTAGATACTGTGAGAAAAGAAGGAATATTACAGATCTTACTAATATAGACTTTAATTATCATACTTTCTTCCCCCCAGGCCATTATCTCCTCCCACACTCCAAAAGTAAGTATAACATAGGTGGATAGCCATTTATTCCATTTATCCATTTTGGTATATAGTTTTCCATTTCAAAGATATAATTTAAAATATCTGTTAATATCTGCATGCATTTTTATATTATAGAATATAACAATATTATTGTGTAATTTGCTTGTATGACTCCACATTATGTTTTAAGAACTATCCAATACATGTAGGAACAGTTACATAGTGATATATGACAAAACAGTTTATCTCTTTTAACTGTGTTATGATCTTATTACAACTTATCATATAATTTATTCCTTCCTTTATTGATGACTATTTAGTTTGTTTGCAAATTTTTGCTGCCGTAAACAATCTTAAGTGAATGTGCTTGTTCACATCTCTTGTGTTTCTGTGCCAGAAAATCTCACAGTACTGTGCTGGACCCGACTCTGATGACTCTTGAGAACCAATGGTGCAGATCTCTTTCTTATCTGCCTTCAGTGACATTATATAACTAGAATGTGACCACTATGGGAGCATTTCCACAGTAGAAAAGGGCAAAGCTGCAAATTAAGTACCCCTTAACCCTGCACTGGAAATTCAGCTGTTACAAATTTACCCACACACACTGGGTGTATATTGCCTGAGATAGAACTGCTACTACTAGAGTGCGGTCATTTTCATTTTTCTGGATGCCACCAGATTTGCTGTACCACCATCTACTCCCACTCAACAGTATATGAAAGCAGTGCCTCTAAAACATCTTTAGGGCTTTAAAAGGCTCGATATTGCCAAACATATTAATTTATGCCTATATATGAGACAAGTTATAAAGTGGCATCTCATCAGTGGTTTCATTTGCATTTTCCCACTAGCCAGTGAAATTAAGCATATTTTCATTTGCATAGTAGACATGAATTTCCTTGCCTTCAAATTGTCCTGTTCATTTTTAAATCAGTCAGTCTTTTTTATTGAATTGTAGGAGTTCTGTACACAATCTGGGAAATTAGTCTTTGTTTGGTATGCAATTTACAAATATCTTGTCAATCTGTTGCTTGTCTTTTAACCTTGCTCATGGCATTTGCCATGTACTAACTGTGAGACCTTAAGAAAGTTACTTAACATCTATGAATCTCATATTTTCTCATCTGTAAAATTGGAATAATGGTACCCACCATGTTGATTTGTTAGAAATAAATGAATTGATACACGTAAACCGGTGCCTAGTAATTACTATTATTATTAATTATCACTTCACTGCTCTACAGAAATTTTTGGTTTTGACGTAGTCTGTTTTTTTGTTTCTCTATGGTTGTTTGTTAAAGCCTTTTTCGAATCCAAGAGGTGAAGGAATAGACTATTCTTTCTTCTTGTAGTTTTAGAATTTTTCAGATTTAGATCATTAACACATTTTACACTGCTTTTTCCTTCCCTTTATCCTGAGCACCTAGCCAGAACTTCTGAAGCCAGTAGGTGCTCAATAAATGCTTACAGAAGGAGGAATGATAGGGAGAAGGGATCAGCACTAACTTCCCAGAAGTAGTTCTGCTGAGAAACTCAAAGGGGAGAGAGACAAACAGAGACCTAGTGAGATAAATCGCTATGAACTACACTTATGACCTGCTAAAATGGAAATCCCTTATTCTCTTGTCATACTTATGTCAAATCTTACAGAAGATTAATAATTGATGACTCCCCAAACAAGCAAGAGCAGGTGATATCTTCCCTGCAATGTTTTATATACAACAATGAACTCTTGTTTTATTTCCTTCCCACACAATATCTGTGTAGTTCTTAGACTTTAAACTGTCTCTCCCTGAAACATGTTTTTTCCCCCACAAATTCTTAGGATTCTTAGGGGAAATCCAATTAGAATTTAGAGTTGAAAAGTAGGATGGGAGAACACACAAATGAGCCTCAGGCCTCTGCTCTTCCCATTCCCAAACCGGATATCTACCTGAAGGTGCATGGTCTATGTGGGTGAGCCAAAGAACAAGCACACAAAATCCTCACATCTAGTAGCATATATTCCAAGTAGAATCTATAGACTGAAGAGATAATAGTACCATTACTAGCAGTCAGGGTGTTCTCATACTCAAGAAGTTTGGGGACCCCCAAAAAGGCATGATAGACAACAAAAAAAAAAGATTTTCAAACATTACCTAGAGGCGAAAATTTCAAATTCATGACAACCTGGAACACCAAAAATTGATTTTGGCTTATTCACCTCTTCTATCTGCCTTTAGTCCCCTCATCAACCAATTGTTATTGCAATGTTGAACTCCTTGAGATTAGAAATTTTTATTAGTTTTCTAATAAAATTTACCTATTTTCTCTATTTTGTTTTCCTATTCTCATAAGTGATGCAATACACATTTCTAATGTTCAGTCTACCACATTGTTCCAAACTAAAATGGCCTGACTGATAGGTCATTTAGGACCTGACTTAACTACAAATCATTAGCCTTTTTTAAGAAATAGAGGCCAGGCACAGTGGCTCACGCCTGTGATCCCAACACTTTGGGTGGCTGAGGCAGACGGATTGCCTGAGCTCAGGAATTTGAGATCAGCCTGGGCAACACGGTGAAACCCCATCTCTACTAAAATCAAAAAATTAGCTGGGCATGGCGGCATGAGCCTGTAGTCCCAGCTATTTGGGAGGCTGAGGCAGTAGAATTGCTTGAACCTGGGAGGCGGAGGTTGCAGTGAGCCGAGGTTACCGCCACTGCACTCCAGCCTGGGTGACAGAGTGAGACTCTGTGTTAAAAAAACAAAACAAACAAACAAACAGAAAACATACATACAGGGTTTCACTATGTTGCCTAGGCTGGTCTCGAAGTACTGAGCTCAAGTGATCCACTCTCCTTAGCCTCCCAAAGTGTTGGGGTTACAGGTGTGAGCCACCACGCCCAGCCTTATTAGCCTTTTTGCAAGCAGAATTGTGATTATTTTGTGCCCAAAGTACTTTTTTTAACATCAATTTGAGTGTTCATCCATCAGCTTCCAAAAGCACGGTTCAAGCCATGGTGCGGTGCATAGTCTCTCGAACAACATTTGCACTTTTGTACGATTAACCATCTTGATCAGTCAGTCTGGGATGGGATTACTAGAATAGTGCTCTGAAGTTTAAAAAAATGATAGAAATGGAGAAAAAAAGATGATACTAAGAAAAATATAAGACAAAATAAAAATTGTTAATGTATAGATATTAATATACATATATCCTCAACTGGATGTTACTTTTAATGCGGTCATTTACACATTCAATTTTAAATAGAAAAGCAAACACAAGTATATAAAATACTAGAACTATATAGAGGTAAGTGTGTCTGAAAGGTGAGATGTAATCACAGATTTCAATAAAGTATTAGAGACTCACACTTGTAATCCTAGCACTTTGAGTCAGGAAGATTGCTTGAGTCCAGGAGTTTGAGACCAGCCTGGACAACACAGGAAAACTCCATCTTTTACAAAAAAAGTACAAAAATGAGCCAGGCATGGTGGCACATGCTTATGGTCCCAGTCACTCAGGAGGCTAAGGTGGGAGAATCACCTGACCCTGGGAAGTCAAGAATGCAGTGGTCTATGATCTTGCCACTGGCACTGCAGCCTGGGCAACAGAGTGGGACCCTGTCTCAATAAAAACCAAACAAATAAAAAGAAAATATTATGGATTCAGTGGTATTCTGAGTACAATGGGGTCTACCCCTTGCACTGGACTCCAAGTTCCTTACAAGAGGATTCCAATTTAATTGGTCTTTATACTCCTAGTGCCTAGGATGAGTGCTGCCTCTTGGTAGACATTCAAGAGACCTATGTTGAACCAACTCATTTAATTGTGTACAAGCCTCTAACTTTATTAACAGCAGATATTCAATACCACTCTCATTATATAAAAATTTAAAGTACTTCTTAGTGGTTAGAGTTTCCCTTTGTTTCTGTGCACCCACAAGAAAGCATTCCTTTCTAAACTTCATGTATAACCCTAACCAAGATTAAACCACTCAGATGGTCTAAACAGATGCTGGCTCTTCTGTACATGCCAAAATTCAGCTTTGTACTATTCTTACTTTTTATATCTCTACTATTTCACTAACCAGCCATCGAAGTGACAAAATAAATGGATGCAATTTTTACATATGTACAAAACGACTTCATTTCAATGAATTCCAGCCCTTCTGCCTCTTTTGTGCAAGCTTTTCACTGGTGCCAGTGAGACCTTGGCTAGAGAAAGCAGAAGAGATTGGTCCATTATTGGAGAATGGAGAGGAAGGAGAGTCTTATGAAAGTGGGATCATTATAATGCTTCCCATTAAAACATTTTTAGTGCTCACATTTCAGGCTTAACACAGTCGACCCAGTAAGTTGGCAATATCCCAGATCCAAGAACCAATACGCTACTCAATGCTTCCTGAGGCTTCTCAAGCAATGAAGCAGGCAGCTCTTTCTCTTTTCTGATCACCATCAAAAGAATAAATTACTAAACAATAGACAATCCTGCTTCATTTAGAACATAGGAAGCACTTCACAATAGTATTGCTGTCCTTTTTGGTCTAATGCAGCAGCTGTTTTAAAGGCATAGCATTAGATCTCAAAAATTATTAATCTAATTAATAATAATTCGATCCATTAAAATACATACTGCACACTAAGTGCTGGCTGTCAATTTTAATGAAGTTGTAAAATTGTCTACAAAAAGGGTCTTAGAAAAATCTATTTCTTCGTGATATTGTGATAAGAGCTTTCTTTAGAATGTCAAAGACTTTGCTAAGTAATTTAATAGATTTTTAAGGCAAACAGATCTTCATTCTTTTTTTTTTTAAATTTATTTATTATTATTATACTTTAAGTTGTAGGGTACATGTGCATAACGTGCAGGTTTGTTACATATGTATACTTGTGCCATGTTGGTGTGCTGCACCCATCAACTCGTCATTTACATCAGGTATAACTCCCAATGCAATCCCTCCCCCCTCCCCCCTCCCCATGATAGGCCCCAGTGTGTGATGTTCCCCTTCCTGAGTCCAAGTGATCTCATTGTTCAGTTCCCACCTATGAGTGAGAACATGCGGTGTTTGGTTTTCTGTTCTTGTGATAGTTTGCTAAGAATGATGGTTTCCAGCTGCATCCATGTCCCTACAAAGGACACAAACTCATCCTTTTTGATGGCTGCATAGTATTCCATGGTGTATATGTGCCACATTTTCTTAATCCAATCTGTCACTGATGGACATTTGGGTTGATTCCAAGTCTTTGCTATTGTGAATAGTGCTGCAATAAACATACGTGTGCATGTGTCTTTATAGCAGCATAATTTATAATCCTTTGGGTATATACCCAGTAATGGGATGGCTGGGTCATATGGTACATCTAGTTCTAGATCTTTGAGGAATCACCATACTGTTTTCCATAATGGTTGAACTAGTTTACAATCCCACCAACAGTGTAAAAGTGTTCCTATTTCTCCACATCCTCTCCAGCACCTGTTGTTTCCTGACTTTTTAATGATCGCCATTCTAACTGGTGTGAGATGGTATCTCATTGTGGTTTTGATTTGCATTTCTCTGATGGTCAGTGATGATGAGCATTTTTTCATGTGTCTGTTGGCTGTATGAATGTCTTCTTTTGAGAAATGTCTGTTCATATCCTTTGCCCACTTTTTGATGGGGTTGTTTGTTTTTTTCTTGTAAATTTGTTTGAGTTCTTTGTAGGTTCTGGATAGGAAGAATCAATATCGTGAAAATGGCCATACTGCCCAAGGTAATTTATAGATTCAATGCCATCCCCATCAAGCTACCAATGACTTTCTTCACAGAATTGGAAAAAACTGCTTTAAAGTTCATATGGAACCAAAAAAGAGCCCGCATCTCCAAGACAATCCTAAGTCAAAAGAACAAAGCTGGAGGCATCACGCTACCTGACTTCAAACTCTACTACAAGGCTACAGTAACCAAAACAGCATGGTACTGGTACCAAAACAGAGATATAAACCAACGGAACAGAACAGAGTCCTCAGAAATAATACCACACATCTACAGCCATCTGATCTTTGACAAACCTGAGAGAAACAAGAAATGGGGAAAGGATTCCCTATTTAATAAATGGTGCTGGGAAAAATTGGCTAGCCATAAGTAGAAAGCTGAAACTGGATCCTTTCCTTACTCCTTATACGAAAATTAATTCAAGATGGATTAGAGACTTAAATGTTAGACCTAATACAATAAAAATCCTAGAGGAAAACCTAGGTAGTACCATTCAGGACATAGGCATGGGCAAAGACTTCATGTCTAAAACACCAAAAGCAACGGCAGCAAAAGCCAAAATTGACAAATGGGATCTCATTAAACTAAAGAGCTTCTGCACAGCAAAAGAAACTACCATCAGAGTGAACAGGCAACCTACAGAATGGGAGAAAATTTTTGCAATCTACTCATCAGATCTTCATTCTTTAAATAACAATGAATAGACTTCCTATAAACATAACCCTACTCTGGATGCTTACGAAAGTATAGTCTGACCCTGAAAAGTTTTTCTCTGTGGTGAAGTTATGTGTGCATTCACACCCCTTGGTATATCATCTTTATGACCTGTGTATTCTTCCTGATACCGTTGGGTTGAGCAATCTCCATCGGTCAGTGCAAAATGAGCCAAATTTATCTTTCAGTTTCTGAAGTTTCATTTATTCTGCAACCTCAAAAACAAACAGCAAGTTTAGCATTAGTCTTGTTACTAAGCTAGTGGTTAGCAATTTCTAACAACTTAAAAATGGGTTGGAACCAATGGTTTCAAATTCTGATCAATACATGGCTATTTAAGCTACAAAGGAAATAAAGGGATCTAATCAGGATATTCTTGAAGTCAATAGAGCTGCCTGCTTCCAATCAGTAATCCTATACACCAAAACATTTTCTGAGAAGTACATTTGTAGATGTATTTTTGAACTTCCTGTATGTCTTGCTCTGAGAAGAAAAACATCCCTAAAAAATACAATTCTGCAAAACAGAAAAAGGCAAGCAATCTGTGAAGCTGACACATGCTGTTCATGACTTTCTGAGACTTCCTTTTAGGTGACGGTTAGCAATATTGTGTCACCTATGATCTGGCAAAACAGGGGGTAACAAAATCTAATGTGTCAGCAGAAATACCTGACCTCTCCCCCAAAAAAGTGAGTTTGTGTGTGTATTAGTATGTCCTCATGCTGCTAATGAAGACATATCCGAGACTGGATAATTTATAAAGAAAAAGAGGTTTAATGGACTCACAGTTCCGCATGGCTGGGGAGGCCTCACAATCATGGTAGAAGATGAGAAGGAGCAATGTCATGCTTTACATGGTGGCAGGCAAGAGCATATGCAGAGGAACTCCCCTTATAAAACCATCAGATCGCATGAGACTTATTCACTATCATGAGAACAGCATGGTAAACACTCACTACCCTGACTGAATTACCTACCACCAGCTCCCTCCCATAACACGTGGGAATTATGGGAACTACAATTCATGATGAGATTTGGATGGGGACACAGCCAAATCATATCAGTGTGTGTGTCTAACAACACAGTAAAAGAAATTGTAGCTTAATAATAATATTTTACATGAGGCAAATACGCTAAGGAACAATAATCAAGTTATTGACTACGTTTCTATCAATTAATACTTATCTGTGTGAAAAATTTGTCAAGACACATAAGACAAAGAAGAGAAGGAATTTACTAGAAAACCATCAAGGAGTTTGTCACTTAGTTGGGCCAAAAATACATAGAAAGATGATAACTCTAACAGGCAGAATATGAATGACTAAGAAGTGGCAGAGACAACAAATGCTGTGCTTCAAAGGATCACTTTGGGCCAGGAATGTCAGTAAATATTTCCAGAAAGGTAGATATTAGTGACACTGAGCTTTGTCATTCAGAAGCACAAGCTTCACCTTCTAGTAATTCCCCTAGGCAAATTCCTTGATCATGAAAATGATAGTTTAAAAATTAATTAGTTGGCCACTCTATTCACATGATTTCACAGTCTCCCACCTTCTTTTGTAAGGGTCAAGTAAAACTAACATCGTGTTCAATAAAACATGATATTAATACTTCTAAATAGTTGTGGAAATAATCCATAGTGCCTATTTTGAGCTAAACCCAAAAACAAATATAATAAAAATAACAAAATAGAAATATATTTTTTGAAACTATGAGTATTAAAAAAAAAAAAATCTCTTAAGCTTCCATTAAACTATTTGCCTCCTTGAGGTAAAGAGCAGAAAAGAGGAAAATGGTGAAGACGCTCTCATGAGTAGAATTGTGCTTAAGATAAACTGGCACAACCAAGTCAACTTACAGCTAAAGACACAAGCAGATAATGACAGAGAGACAGAGAGAATAAGAAAGAAGTACTCCAACCCCCGAATAATAGAGATACAAGAGGAAATGAAAAGAGCCAGCAATACTCAAGGGAATAAAGTTCAACTGGATAGAAGGAGAATCCACTATAGATATTATAGAAGAACTAAGAATTTCTGTGGCAATGATGCAGGTCTTGAGAGAATGAATGGCGTGAACATTTAACAACACATAATTCTAAAAACAAACAAAACAGGGCCAATAAAGAAAAAAATGACTGGAAATGAAATATTTAGCATATTGGATGTTTGTATGAAGAAGAATTAAATTAGATATAAATGTCACATCCTAAACCACAATAAATTCCAAATGAGTTAAACGTGAAACACACACTGAAAACTATGTATGTCCAGTAAAATAGAAAAATACATTTGTAAAATAACAAGGATAAAGTTTTTAAAAGGAAGCAATGAAATTCCAAAATTGACAACATAACTAATAGAAGTTTCATATTCTAAACATATTAAGAACTTGAATAATATCACTGCTCAAATTTCACTGGAGATAGGAAAGAAATACAAATCAAATTTCAGTTATCATTGCACATCTATAAAACCAATCAAATACAAATAAATAAGACTCAAGGTTAAAGAAAAAAATTATGCAGGAAAGGAAAGCTATTCATAATCAATTACTTGACTTGTTGACAAACAATATTTATAAAGACATAACAATTAAGAGTGTCTACCAGTTTAACTGCCGGGATTGTGGTAGGTAAGTGAGCATGAGAGGAATACAAAAATTAAGTGGATGTCAGTTGTTAATATGTAAAACTTATAACTAAAGAATAGCAAGTGAAGCATTTTAAAAAATAATATGGACCTAATTACCTGAAGAAACAAAAAGAGGTGGCTCATTGCTCTGGAGGCAGGACTTATGGGATAAAAACGGTGGAGCAGAAGGTGTTTTTCATTTTAATTTTAATACAAATGAGATCTCCCTATGTTGCCCAGGTTGATCTTGAACTCATCGCCTCAAGCAGTCCTCCCACCTCAGCCTCTCAGAGTGCTGAGATTACAAGCATAAGTCACCTCACCCAGCTCAGAAGGCTGTTTATTTTTCTTAACTGTATATTGACAATTTTTAATTATATAAATTTATGGGGTACAAAGTGATGTTATGATTTATGTATACAATGTGAAAAAATTAAATCAAGCTAGTTAACATATCCATCAATTCAAATACCTAACTTTTTTGTTATGAGAGCATTTGAAATTTACTCTCTTAGCAATTTTGAAATGCACAATACTTTATTATTAACTAGATTCACAATGCTGTGCAACAATACTAAAAAAATGCACATTCCTCCTGTCTAACTGCAATTTTGGACCCTTTGACAATCATCTCCCCATTTGCCTTTCCCAGCCTCCACCTCTGTAACCACCATTCTACTGTCTGCTCCTATGAGTTCAATTGTTTAGGGTTCCACATTTAGTGAGTACATGCAGTATTTTTCTTCCTGTGCCTGGCTTATCTTACTTAGCATGATGTTATCCAATTGCATCCATGTTGTCACAAGTGACAGGATTTTCTTCTTTTTAATGATTCACTAGTATTCCATTGTGTATATGTGCCATATGCTTTCATCTGTTGATGGACACGTTGGTTGGCTCCATTACTTGGCTACTGTAAATAATGCTACAATGACCACGGAAGTGTAAACATCTCTTTGACAAACTGATTTCAAATCTTTCAGGTACATACCCAGAAGTGAGATTGCTTGATCATCTGGTGATTCCATTTTTAGTTTTTTGAGGAATCTCAATACAGTTTTCCTTAATGGTTGTACTAATTTACATTCCCACCAATAGTGTATGAGTGTTCCCTTTTTCCCATCTCCTTGATAACACTTGTTATCTTTCATCTTTTTTTATAAAAACCATTTTGACCAGTGTGACATATTTCATTGTGGTTTTGATTTATAGCTTCCTAATGATTCGTGATATTGAACATTTTTTCATGCATCTGTTAGCTGTTTATATATCTTCTGAGAAATGTCTATTAGGGTTCCCTGTCCGTTTTTTAATTGGGTTTTTTGTTTTCTTGTTATTGAGTTGTTTGAGTTCCTTATGTATTTTGGATGGTAACCCCTTATCAGATGTAGGGCCTGCAAATATTATTTTCTCCCATTCTATAGATTGTCTTTGTTTTTCCCATTCTGAAGGATGATCCAGCAATCTCACTTCTGGGTATTTACCTCAAAGATCTGAAATCACTTTGTCGAGGAGATGTCTGCCCTCCCATCTTCATTGCATCATTATTCACAACAGCCAGTTCTGCAGGTTGTCTCCACTGTTTCCTTCACTGTGGAAAAGAAAGAAGTGAAATTGTCACTGTCTGCTGGCAGCATGATTTTACGTAGACGAAACCCAGCCAGCTACTGGGTCTCACACATGTGATCCTGGCACTTTGGTAGGCCAAGGTGGACAAATCACTTAAGCTCAGGAGTTCGAGAACAGCCTGGGAAATGTGGAGAGACCTTGTCTCTACAAAAAGTACAAAGGTTAGCCAGGTGTGGTGGCACACACCTGTAGTCCCAGCTACTCAGCAGGCTGAGGTGGGAGGATTGCTTGAGGCTGGGAGGTAGAGGTTGTAGTGAGCCATGATCACACCACTGCATTCTAGCCTGGGCAATAGAGCGCACAGACTGCACAAATAAAAACTGTTAGAACTAATAAACAAATAAAGTTGCAAGATACAAAATCAATGCACAAGAATCAGTAGCATTTCTATATACTAACAACAAACTATCTGAAAAAAAATCAAGAGTCAATCCCATTTACAATAGATAGCAAAATAAGAAAAGGCTTAGCAATTAATTTAACCAAGGAGGTGAAAGATCTGCACACTGAAAACTATAAGACATTGATGAAAGAAATCAAAGACTGTTGTTTTAATAAGCCTTTTAATACTACAGTCAGTTGTATGATGATGCTTGCTTTGAAAACCAAATTTGTCCTGGCACAATTAATTAACTTATTCATTTGGGAAAATTACCCAAATTTCCCATTTTCTTATGCATGATTTTGTCTGCAAGAAACACTAGGAATATTTCACCCAACTGAACTAAATTGTAGGAATACACAAAATACATACCTCCCTCCAATTCCTACTAGCTAACTCCATTCACCATGCATGTGAGCCACACCCATTCACACCCCTTATTATGTACATCATATTACTCTAAAAGATAAGCAGCAACTAATATGTACACCTGGTGTTCTTTGTCATGCCAACATCACTCATTTCAGGTTTTGTTGGGTTTTTTTTAAATTTACTGTTAACTGTTTAAAATATTTACTTTCTAGTCATTATGAGTCAAATCAATGTGTGCCACTCATGAAGTATTTGAGTGTCAGGCCCCTAATCTCATTTTTACCCTGTGATGTGTGTTTTTGTTGTTGTTGTTTTTGTTGTTTGTTTGTTTGAGACGGAGTTTTGCTCTTGTTGCCCAGGCTGGAGTGCAATGGCACGATCTCGGCTCATCACAACCTCCACTTCACGGATTCAAGGGATTCTCCTGCCTCAGCCTCCCAAGTACCTGGGATTGCAGGCATGTGCCACCACACCCAGCTAATTTTGTGTTTTGAGTAGAGACGGGGTTTCTCCATGTTGGTCAGGCTGGTCTCGAACTCCCAACCTCAGGTGATCCACCCACCTCAGCCTCCCAAAGTGCTGGGATTACAGGCGTGAGCCACTGCACCTGGTCTTGTGATGTGTTTGTTGCTAGTTTTTGTTGTTGTTGATAGTGTGTATTTTTAAAAATTAATTGACTTCATTTTTTAGAGCAGTTTTAGGTCTACAGAAAAATTGAATGGAAACCAGAGAGTTCCCATATGCTCTGCTTCCCTTTTATTAATTAACATCTTGCATTAATGCTGTACATTTGTTATACTTGATAAGCCAATATTGATACATTATTAACTAAAGTCCATAGTTTACATTAGAATTCATTCTGTGTTGCAATTCTATGGGTTTTGACAAGCATATAATGACATGTATCCATCATGATAGTATCATAAAGAATTGTTTCACTTTCCTTAAAGCTCCTTGTACTCCCCCTATTAATCCTTTCTTTTTCTATCCCCCATCCCCAATCCTTGGCAACCATTGATCTTTTGTCTATTTCCACAGTTCTGTCTTTTCTAGAATGGCATATAGTTAAAATCCTACAGTATGTAGCCTTTTCAGATTGGCTTCTCCCACTTAGCTATATGCATCTAAGATCTGTCCATGTCTTTTCATGATTTGATAGCTCATTTCTTTTTATTGCAGAATAATATTCCATTGTCTGGATATACCATACTTTATTTATCTAATCACCTGCTGAAGGACATCTTGGTTTCTTCCAGTTTTTGCTAAAAATGAATAAAGCTGCTGTAAACACCCATGTGCAGGTTTTTGTGTGAACAGGTTTTCAACTCATTCAGGTAAACAACAAGGAGTGTGATTGCTGGCTCATGTGGTAAGAGTATGTTTAGTTTCATAAGAAACTGCCAAACTGTCTTCCAAAGTGACTGTATAATGTTGTATTCCCACCAGCAATGAATGAGAGTTTCTAATGCTCCACATCCCCGCCAGCATTTGGTGTTGTCAGTGTTCTGTATTTTGGCCATTCTGATAGATGTGTACTGGTATCTTGTTTTAACTGCAATTCCCTAATGAGGTAGGCTCAGCCTCTTTTCATATGCTTGTTTGCCATCTCTATATCTTCTCTGCTCAGGTGTCTGTTCAGGTCTTTTGCCCATTTTTAAATTGGGTTGTTTGTTTTCTTATTTGCTGGGTTTAAAGAGGCCTTTTGTATATTTTGTATTCCAGTACTTCATCAGATATATGTTTTGCAAATATTTTCTCAAAATCTGGCTTGTATTTCCATTCCCAAATAGTGTCTTTTGAAGAGCAGAAGTTTTTAATTTTAATAATGTACAACCTATCGTTTTTTTCATGGATCCTACTTTTTATTGCTTTATTTTGCACAGCTCAGTGATTTTTCAGGAATTTGTATACTATGTAATGGCCACTGACCACATTTATCTTTCTCAAGCATTCATTTATTTGGCCAGATAATTTCATTTTGGATAAGGTTCCCAAATAATTGGTACAAAAGTATTGAATAGCATAATCTATTATGGTGAAAAAGTGGAATTCTAATTGGAAAACAGTTGAGGCTGGGTAAGTAATTCAAGAGAATATTAACAACATGAAATACTAACATAGGTGTTCAAAACTGTTAGCATGTCAACATTCTTTACATAAAATATAAGCTGACACAAAGGTTGAAAGAAGAAAGCAGAATATAAAATATCATTCATATATTAATTTCAACTAAGAAAAAATGTATTTTGACAAATAGAAATAAAAGTTGGTAACATGCATTAGAGCAAGTAATGAATCCCATGATCTTAGTACACATCTGTTTTACACTCATGCAAAATTGCATACAAATATTCAAGATGGGCAGCAGTTAAAGGGTCCAGACGCCTTCCATCTGTGGCTCTGCCATCCCCTAGGTTCCTAGAGTCCTCAGCCAATTCCTCTGCATGGATCTGGGAGATGGAAGAGTATGAGCGATTCCCAGAAGATTTCTAAAGGCCAAACTCAGAGGGCTGAACCCACTTGCACCCAGAGGGTCACATCAAGGCAGGCTAGGAAAAATAGTCTAGTTCTGTGCCCGGGAGACAGAACAATTTCGCACCTATTTAGCCCTCTCTGCATTTGGCAAAAGTAGACCAGTTTTCATAGACTCCTTTCTCCTTTCAATTGTGCTTAAATCCATCATGTTATATAAGTATCTCATTATTATCTTAATCAATTCAGTTCCTGAGTCTGGATTATGAGAGTTTAGATACCGCTTATGCAAGTCTATTAGGTTCCTGTATTCAGATAGCTAGAGTTTTGATAGCTAGGATTTATTCATTCCTTATTTAAAAGAAAGAAAATTGAAATTTGCAGACTTTCTGAGTTCATCCCCTATCCTTCATTCAGACAATACGTCCTAAATCAAATCAGATTATTGCTTATCCTATTTAAAATTTTTATGGCAAAATTATGTCTTGTCAGGGAAACAATGTATAACAATTTTTTCTCTAAGTGATTCACATTTCTAACTTTATTCTTTTATTTTTTTAAGATAAAGCAGAATTTCATAAAATTGTTTCTAAGTAGAAAAATATAACTCTAATTAGGGCTTCTAACCTGCATATTAAGAACCAGGGTTTGATTATGCATTGGTGGCATTCACCAGGGTCAATTCTGGTAAAAGCGTTTTAGCATTGATTGTTTTACATGATATAAGCATCTGTAAAATTATATTTGGGGAGTAAAATATTTTTATCATAGTAATTCCTTCTTAATTTTTTTAAATGTTAATTATCATCTTTAATATTGTTCTCTAGTTACTATCTAATTTTAACAAAAGTTTTATGAAGTGTTGGAAATTTTATAGAGTAAACCAATTATCATTACCATAAAAAAATTATTTTGTGTACTTCTTTGCTGGTTTTTCCAGGAGATTTTTATTATTAACTTGTCACATTGCATAAAATGTTCCATTGGGGCTCTTAGTGAATATTTACATTTAATCTATGTTTAACTTAAACAGTATTTTCATTTTTACTACAGTTACTCTACAATTGTAAGTATCTTCCTCTGTATTTCCTACTAACGTTTTATTGTATTCTGTTAATATACATTTTATGTTTCAAGATAAATCAGTATCCATTTATGCAAGTCTTTTGTTATTTTATCTATTTATTTTCTAACTACATGTCATTAATGTACATAATTAATTTTTTAAAGAATTGTTTGACCAACATGGCACATGTATACCTATGTAATAAACCTGCATGTTGTGCACATGTACCCTAGAACTTAAAGTATAATAAAAAGAAAAATAAATAAAATAAAATTGAAATGAAATGAACCTAATTCTCTGATGATTAGTGATATTGAGCAGTTTTTTCATGTTTAGCCACTTGTATGTCTTCTTTTAAGAAGTGCCTGTTTGTGCCCTTTCCCCACTTTTTAATGGAGTTATTTGATTTTTCTTGTTGAGTTTCTTCTACATTCTGGATATCAGTCCTCTGCCAGATGCACAGTTTGCAAATATTTTCTCTCATTCTGTAGGTTACCTGTTTACTCCTTTGATTATTTCTTCTGCTGTGCAGAAACTCTTTAGTTTAATTAAGTCCCATCTGTCTATTTTTCATTTTGTTGCATTTGCTTTTGAGGTCTTAGTCATAAATTCTTTGAACTTCTGGAGAACTTTTAAGTTTTTGGTTAATGCCCTTGATTTTTTGTATAATTAAACAATTAGTAAAAGGTGATCTTCTAGCAAGATAGCTGGAGACCTTATTTGAGGCTCTCCTTCAACTATCTTCTTATAAAGTATATTTAAAGTTTAAGTAAGATAAACAAAGTTCAATCTCTATTCACTTATAGTCTTCTAATTAAGTCAATTAATTAAAACCAAACTATTTATAAAATTAACTAAAGTAAGAAAACTAACAGATTGGAAATCACGTCATCTAAGGTTATCAATTAAATTTGGACTTCTTTTCCATAGACACTAAAAGAACAAATTAATAATCAATTGATATCTTAGACGAGTACATTAAATGTAATATAAATTTTATAAATACATTCTTTATATAACATTAAAATTTTGCTACAATGAAAAAGAATATTTCTAAAATGAATCTTGAAGAAAGATTCCAAGTTACTAGATCAGTAGCTATTTGAGGTGTTATAACATCACCACCTACTGGAGGATTAGAATAGGAAGATTTTCATTTTGGAAATCATCAACAGCAATATCGATTGAACTTAGAAATTCTTTCATTTATACAATTTTTTAAGGTATTGAGGCCCTAACCCCTTACTTTACACACATGAGAAAATAGACACAGAAGGGTTAAATAGGGTTCAAATATTTGCTCAAAATCACCACTAATTGTATATAAGACTATCATAGATGACTAATTATATATAAGACTCTAAACCAGGTTCCCTGGTTCTCAGTCACATGATCTTTGTGTTCTAACTTGCCCTTACAATGTGCCATATTGCCTATCAAAATCCATTTTAATAATGGTTAAAACATTTTTGAAGTAAAAGCAAAGTTGGTTTTCCCATAAATACTATTATATTGATAGCTTTCCCACTATTCTTTTACTGCCTCATTTTATCTTAGAATAATTAAGAAATAAGTTTCTATTAAGTTCTTATGTCTTCTCCTATAGATGATGATTGATTGAATTATTTAGTGCAAGCAAGTTTATGTTTCTCATAATATCTCTTCATTTTCTGACCCATAATTAAAGAAAGAAAGAAAGAAAGAAAGAAAGAAAGAAAGAAAGAAAGAAAGAAAGAAAGAAAGAAAGAGAAAGAAGGAAAGAAGTGAGCATTTTTCAATTTTCTGATAGACAAATTAAGACTGTTGGCAATGGTGTGGGAAAAGAAGCTCCCTCATAAACTGTGAGAGAGTAAATGAGTGCTAAAGTTTGCTAGTAATTTGATAGTCTCTAACAAAAATTTAAATCACACAGCATTTGGCGTGGCAATTCCAGTGTTGGAATCCAGGCTACAGATACTTTTGCACAAATATTTATTGCAGTATTATTGGTAATAGCAGAGACAAATCTGGAAACAATCTGCATATTATTAATATAAGACTGACAAATTATAAGATAACAATGTAGAATACTATATAAAATACTATGCTGCCATTTTTTAAAATAACATAGTACTGTGCATACTTAAAAGATAATTAAAGTTATTTAAGGAAAGGAGCCAACCTTTGCTTCATATGCGTACTGTCATTTCACATGTGTAAAAATATGGAACTTTATAAATATTATATTTATCTATAAAATTAAATCCCATAACATCATATATTAATATACTTTGTATTTATTATATTATAAATAAATGTTTGTGTATACAGATGCTCCTTGGCTTAAGATGGGGTTACATCCTGATAAACCCATTGTAAGTTGAAAATATCATTAAGTAAAAATGCATTTACGACACCATAGCTTAGCCTATCCTACCCTAAATGTGATCAACTTACATTTGCCAAAAGTTAGGCAAAATCATCTGGCAACACTGCACAGGGCAGAGCACCAGTCCTTCACTCTTATGATAGTACGGTTGACTGGGAGCTGTGGCTTGCTACTGCTACTCATCATACACCACATATCACTAGCCCAGGAAAACATCAAAGTTTAAAATCAAAGTACAGTTTCTACTGAATGCCTATGGCTTTTGCACCATTGTAAAGTCCAAAACTTGTTAAGCCAAACCATGGTAAGTTAGGGACTGTCTATGTGTGTATGTATATACGCAAACAGATATGCACATATTTGTTTATGCACAGAAAGGTCCCTAACATAATGTTTTACACCTTGTTCAGGTTACAACTCATGTAACAAAATAATTATCCCAAACTCTGGGGGTAAACTAGAGGGGATGTAAAGGAATCGATATGAAGCTTGATATTTTTAAAAATCATGATATTCTCTTTATATTACAAAATTATGATTAAAACCACATAGTATTTGGGAAAATACTAAATACTGATTTAAACTTCTGAAAAGTTGTTTTTAAATATTGATGTATTTCTAAGTTTGCTATCTCCAATATAATTTTTTAGTGGGCGATTTTATTCTACAAATGGCTACATGCAATTTCTGGTCAAAACTCTTCCAAAATGATTTAATTGAAGCTAGGCACAAAAAGATAAATATCAAACGTTCTCACACATATGTTGGAGTTAAAAAAGTTAATCAAATGGAGGTAGAGAGTAGAATGGTGGTCACCAGAGGCTGGGAAGAGCAGCAGAGAGAAAGGGATGAGGAAGGGATGGCTAGTGGGTACAAAAATGTACTTTGATAGAAGGAATAAGATCTAGTGTTCAGTAGCACAATAGGATGATTACTATTAGCAATGAGTTATTGTACGTTTCAATGTAACTAGAAGAGTTGAACTGGAATATTCCTAACACAAAGAAATTGTAAATGTTTAAGGTAATGGATGTCCCAATTACCCTGATTTGATCATTAAACATTGTATGCTTGTATTGAAACATCACAGGTACCCCATAAATATGTACATCTATCAAGTATCCATTTAACTTAAAAATAAATAAAAATGTTCTTAAAAAGAATTTAGCCTAATTCTTCATGGCCTTCATTGATGCAAAACTTTAATTTGCACTTTTATATAAATTAAAATGTTAATTACCTTACAACTTGCAAAAATTGTAATATAAATGAAAGTCTGTTTTTTAATTGAATGTCTTTTCCTTTTTTTTCATTGATAAATGTAATGTTAAACTGTATTAAATGAGGTGAATAGATTTCCAACATAATCAAACATTTTCATACCAAGGGTTTCACAATCTAACAAATCTCTAATTTTTTAAAAGAAATTTGCCTTTTATAGCAGTCATCCTCAAAGTAGTCTGGATGCCCCTAAAAGGGCACATCATCCCCAAAGAGACACGATATTTATGATATAGTGTACTGGGTTAAATAGTGTCCCCATTCCCAAATTCGGGTCCTCCTGGAACCTCAGAACGTGACTTTATTTGTAATATAGATCTTTACAGATGTAATAAGGTGAAAGTGTGAAATGAGATCATCTTGGATTAGGGTGGATCCTGAATCCCATGAGTGTTCTTATAGAGTCAGAAAAGGAGAAACCACAGGGAAACAAAGAAGGCAATGTGAACACAGGCAGGGACTGCAGCGACGTGTCTACAGGGGAAGGGGTGCCAAGGATGGCTGGTGACACCTGAAGTTCAGAGAGAGCCGTGGAATGACTCACACTCAGGGATGTCAGAGGGGACCAACCCTGCCCACGCCTCAGCTTTAGATTTCCGGCCTCCAGAACCATGTCAATAAGTTTCCCAGTTTGCAGTAATTTGTCATGGCAGCCCTAAAACATGAATACGTATGGAGACAAAAAATTGGAGGCCCCAGCATATGCCAACAGCCTTGTCCCCTTCTTCCCCCGAGGCTTCTCAGGTATTTGAATCTGGAGCTTTGGGCCTCTGGAAGCTCCATGGGCCCAGGCCCACCAGGGAGTTGGAGGCCTATCTGCAGAAGCCAGTGCCAGGACCACAGAGGTCTCAGTCATGCTGCCCTCCTGCTCCTCCCCATCTTCTCTGGGCCTGCACCAGGCCTCGCCATGGTCAGATGTCTCCAAAATGCCCCAGCCTGGAGGCTGCAACTTGGGAGCCTCGGATGCCCCTTGCACTGAGGGAACAGGGACCTGTAGGGCCCTGTGACTCTTCTGTGACACTCAGTAGTTATTTATGGCATGTGGACTTGGCGTGCCCTGCACAGAGAGAGAGAGGATCCTATTTTTACTTTATTCAGTCTTATACTGATTGAATAATTTTAACCATCACCATGTATTTCATAGCTTGAAAAAACTAGTTTACATATAATATAAAAAATTAAAAAGATATGTCACATTTCAAGGGGGAAGAATGTCTCTTTCTTCTGTATTCTCGTGTCCCCATTCCCTGACTTCCCTGGATGTCCCACACCATCCCTGCTCTCCCCTTCCTCCTGGAGCCCTTGGGCTGCTGGCCCTTCCACAGCAGAGAAGCTAAGCTAGAGGATGTGCTGTACTAGCAGTTTACAGTGTGGAGAAAACGGCAAGGAGTTTTGGCCAGTCTGTCTCTTTCACGCAACTAGGTGGCCAACCTTGGCCAACACTCCACTGCTCTAAGCACGTTTCCAAGTGTGGACATCGTGGGGATGATGCTACTCACCTTACAACGATGCTGTGAGAATCTGATGGCACGACGATGCACATGTGCCTGACACTAAGGGGGAAGTTCGCGTGTGCTTACAGGACAGGCAGGGACTGGAACTCGCAAGTGGAAAGATGTCAGAAAGTAGAAGGTGCTGTGACTACACCTCTGCTTCTCCCTGGAGGTCTGCTCCCTTTATCTCTCTCTGTCCAGCAGTCCTTTGGGACTTCATGTCTCCATGGCAGAAAATGTCTGCCTCATGGCTTGCATGTTCCCATTCCAGCTTCTGAGACATTGTCTACCTGACGCATCTGAATCTTAACTCCATATTCTGGGAGAGAGAACCAGACTGGCCAAGCTTGGGTGACAACCACCAACACATTGATCTGTATTCAGGAGGCAGGGTCCTATGCATGGCTGCCATAACCTATCTCCAGGTGGGATGTGATCCTTGGGAAGGGGAGATGGTTTATGAACTAGGAGGCACCCCAAAACTGAGCTCTGTTACTGTGCTATCTGGTAGCATGCCTGATATTTCTGTTTCTTCCTCACCTGTTACATAAAAGAATTGCACTATGATTGCTGAAGTTTCCTTCAATTCTAAAAGTCTATGGCCCGATGATTCAACCAAAGGAATTTTAGGAAGCATAGCTGATCAGCAGAGGCTGAAGGTTGGGAGAATGGAGATGCTAAGACCTAGCATTCTTTGAATGACACAATAGCCACCCTATGAATGACAAAGTAGCCATCCTATTCTATCTGTACATAAAATCAGTCTCTCCTGAAGAAACACAAGCCAAAGCACATTTGCTCAAGGATCCAAATAACCTTAAGAAATACGTAGATATGTATCCCCAAGGTCTTCCTGTACTGCAGGAGTTGGAGCTTAGCATCTCTCAATCAACCAAATATCCATGATGTCTATTCATGTGTGCTTAGGACTGGGCTAGGGGTAGTGATTCAAAAGGAATTTAATTTCTATAATATAAAAATATTTACACAGTATCACTTCTTTAACAGCAATTATATTTCTAAAAACATGCATAAATCAATCTTTATAAATATGTTTATATTATATATAAACATGCTATACAATGTTTTTAATTTATAAGGCCCATAGAAAATATCCTTTTGAAAGTAAAAGATCCTCCTGAAATTACACATAATTATTTCCTTATTCATCTCTTTTGTTTGTATGGACTTTAGTACTTAAGTATCCTTAAAGCAAAGAACCCTTAGAATATGTTTTTTGGAATGAATTACTACCTCCTGATCTCTCTGGGTGATACTCACAGTAACCAGTGATGCTCTTTGAAAATCTAGGTCTTGTGACTGGGCCAAAACAAAGGGAAATAGCCGTGACTGCCACTTCATAATACATCCACTTACAACCGGCCATATTTAGTTAATTACTTGTCTGCCTAAGGCTGTTACCCCATAGGGTGACCACTGTGCATATATCATTATGCTTTGTATGAAGGCACTCACTGATGCCTCTGCTGATGGCTAGTGAACAATGGGAGCCTGAAACCTAATTGAGATCAAATTAATTCATATTACCTGGAAAAAATGAAAGAGAAACACTTAAGAAATCCGAAAAAGTGTCTTCCTTTTTTTCTGTACTATCAAAATCAAAAAAATATAGACAGGAATAATGTTGAGGCGGTTTAACCTTGGACATAGTTTTTCTTGGCTAAAGTCAGAGTCAAATGGCAGCAGGCCCAAGCCAGTCTCATCCAATTTCAAAGGCCAGATATATCATTATAATTAAGAATCAAATTAAGGCAAGTATCTCATTATTCACTCAAACATGGCCTGTTTTTTTTTTTTAATTTTATAAGACTAATGCTTCACTTGGACAATGACGAGTAAACTCTTGGGTTCTGTGAAATGTGCATTCAGCTGTAAGGCTCACCTCTCTAGGCAGGGGAGCTCTGGCGTAAGAGTAGGGACTCAGGGTACAATTTCATTTGTTGCATTCTTGTTGTTCCTATTCACTGCCCTGCCTCTGGCTGGTCCTTACTTCTGAGGACAGTGAGTGGCTGTCTTTGTATTGAGGCTGAGGAAGAGGAGTGACGGGTGGAAACTGAGGGGGGCCTTGGGAAAATGGAGAATCAAAAAGTCAGACATTCATTATACCTCCAGCGTTTCTACAAAGAGATGACGATGTAAAGAATCATCTGCCTACAATTTTCCATCAAATCACTTAATAAAATCAAAATCCAATTATGCTAGGTTCTTTAAAGATTGCTTTTAAATGTTGTTTCCTAGGTTGTTAGAAAATGAATGAAAACGGCAGCCAGAATTTCACATCAGCAGTCTCTCTCTCTCTCTCTCTCTCTCTCTCTCTGCCAAATTCAACTTTACATTTCTACATAACAGCAGTCACAGTCATATAGTCAATCCTCTACTAATGTATATTTTAGATAATACTGTATTTCTGTGGATTTCATCTTCTAGTGCCCAATAAAGATTAGAAGGAACCTGGGGCTGGGACTGAATTCTCAGGTCACATTACACTGGAACTCTGTGGCCTGGCGCTCCCTCTGGTGGAAATTTGCCACTTTGCAAATTTCCTTCTTTCTTTTTCTTTTTCTTTTTTTTCTTTTTTTTTTTTTTTTTAGTTGCAGGAGCATTTCATAGCCCAAGAAATATCTCGCAAAGCCAAGAACAATCAGGAAGTAATTTCAAAACATCCCTGCCTGGTCAAAAATGCATGTGTTCAATGACACTGAATTGATTGTATTCACCAGAATTCTAAGAGAATCTGTGAAGGAAAAAATGACTTCATAAAGCTGCAGGAAATGGCTCGTTTATAATAGTTGATTTTTAAAAAGATTGTTCTACATGGACACGTGCAGGGGAACAACAAACCCTGGGGCCCGGCGACAGGAGGGAGAGGATCAGGAAAATAACTAACGGATACTAGGCTTAATACCTGGGTACTGAAATAATCTGTACATCAAACTCCCACGACACATGTTTACCGCTGTAACAAACCTGCACCTCCTGCACATGTGCCCCTGAACTTAAAATAAAAGTTAAAAGTAAATAAATAAATACAGTGTTAGTTCTGGTTCATAGAGGATGGGGAATTTAGATTTGAGAGTTGGGGAGGAAGAAATTTCAACCTTACCTTGGGACAGTATAGCACAGAACAGTAGGAACCACAGAGAAAATATATGTTGAAGAGAGAATATTCTAGTGAAATGCTTTGTGCAGTCTAACATGTTGAGCAGTTCCTGGCACCCTACAAGTCTTCAGCAGGTATGTGTAGGTCCTACCATGGAAAATGGCAGAGGCTTAATTCTATGTCTCATGTAATTTGAGGGGTTGCAATGTTCTGACCTGTGTTCTCCCAATATGTGGAAGTTCAACATAAGAATCCCTAATCCCAAAGGTGATGGTATTGGGAAGTGGGGTCTTTGGGAGGTAATTATATTGTGAGAGTAGGGTCCTCATGATGGGATTAATGCCCTTATAAGAAGAGGCACCACCTCTCTCTCTGTCTCTCTCTTCCACTCCACCATGTAAGGGCACAGCAAAAAGGCAGCCATCAGCAAGCCAGGAAAAGGACCCTCACCCAATCCAACCATGCTGGCTGGCATGCTAATCTGGGACTTCCGGCCTCCAGAACTCTCAGTAAATCTTGCAGCTGTTAATGCCACCCAGTGTGTGGTACTTTGCTGTGGTGGCGGACTTAGCCAGGGGCTGAAGAGGGTTGGCCGAAACACAGATCCAAAGGCTGAAAGGACAGGTGAATGCAGGAGACCCGTGTTACCATACAAAGCACCGTGGTCCTTCATCGGAGGGGTTTCAGAATCCAGAAAGCTTAAATATCTCTGGATCTGCACTATGGAAGCCGCTGAGAAAAGGCAAAAGCAATGCTATAGGTCACTGTTAAGCAATCTTTTTCACAAGAAGGTAACCACAGGAAATGACATGTATCCGGCTCGCTGACAGAAGTAATGTTAATAGCGTCTGGCCACCTTGTCCTTGCACTGCGTCTTAAGCGCTGAGAGGCAACACGTCAGCACAACCGCGGCTGACTCCACGCACACCAACAGGAGGTCCTGCAGTAGGTGGGCTGTGTGGGACTGGAGTGAGAGGAGCAGCAATAAGCCTCTGGGAAGCAGCCGGGTCTCAAGCCTCCGCCTGGCCTTGCTCGTCTTCTAAAATCCGCCTGTCTGTGCTCTCCTGTTCTGTACCATCCTGTCATACTGGAATCTAGTCCTGCATTGCCCTCTGCCTGGCTAATTTTCACAGGGCTTTTAAATTCCTTCAATGGCTCTATACTTAGATAGTGATGAATAGAAACGCTGCCATTCTGGTGTCTGTTACTTTTTCTTTGTTTTTATCCCTGCTCTATCTGGTAATTTTTCTATGTCTGAACACTTCACTGACACAGACAAAGACAGTAACACATTACACAACTGAGAACTGGGAAGTAAGCAAAAAGGGAAGAAAAATGCCTCTGAACAGCCAAAATAGATATTGCAAAGTCCATGTGTAAGATTGATGTGATGTTTGTATAACTCTGAAGCTGGGAACTGAGAACAATTCTAACTCCTTTTACTGCTATGACAGAAGGAAGACATTAGCGGTGTTAGAGATGAAAACAACAGTTTTCTGGGAATCTTTTAGGGATTACTACTCCCAATTTTGTAAGTATGGACTGTCCCCAACTTACCGTGTTTCACTTTCAACTTTACAACGTTATAATGCTACTTATACAACCATTCTGCTTTTCACTTTCAGTACAGTAGTCAATAAATTCCATGAGATATCCAACAACTTATTGTAAAATAGGCTTTGTGTTACATAATTTTGCCCAACTGCAGGCTAATTTAACTGTTCTGAGCTGGTCTAAGCTGTAATGTTCAGTAGACTAAGGGCATTCGATGCATATTTGACTTAAAATATTTTCATCTGATGATGGGTTTATTGGAACATAGCCCTGTTGTAAGTCCCAGAGCATCTGTAGTTTTTTCTTAGGCGCATTTTCTAGTCGGCCATGTAGTATCCTTGTTACAACTTCAGAGTAAGATGAAGTCCCAGGACCAGTGCTTCAGGACCACTGCAGGAAAAACTTTTAACATTCCCCAGCTCTGAATGTGTAGATTACACTGAAATCATTGTTGGTGCTACTGACATTTCCCATTCTACCTTCTAGAGCCCTTGGGAGGGCTGCACTTCCCTAATTCCATGATTATTAGGTATGCCCATGTGACTTGCTCTGGTCAAAAAATAAGAATGGAAGTAATGTGTCCCTTCCAGTCAAAAACGTCAAGGCCTCAGCATAATTTGCCAAATTTCACCCCCGTGTGGGGTCAGGGATTGTTCCTGGAGGGTGTAGGTGGTATCAGTCTCCATCTCTGAGTGAAGACAACATGGGACAGAGCTTCCCATCAATGTATCAGCATCCCTGTTGCTTGTAAGACACTGAGATTCATGGATTATTTGTTACCATACTATGCTTTCCTTACTGATACATATGCACACCCTAATTGCACATGGAGAAGAAGTCCAATATCACTCCTCAAAGGGTGTCTTATCTTCACATGGTCATGCAAACCTAGATTATCTAATACACAAAATTCAGTAAATTATAAGGCCCTTACTTCTGTAGGTAGATCTACTACATATCTTAAAAGAAAACAGCTGATGGCCAAAATGAATTTATAGAAACTATAACAGAAGGGAAAGAAATTATATCAATCAGGTTATTTATCAGAAGCCCACAGACCTACATACCTTAGTGGACTCTAACATTATCCACGATTTTGGTGCACTGGTCTTGAACCATCCAACCCCCCAAATTTTCCCCAGTCAAATTTCTAATGGAAGTGGTTTTACTTTGTATCCCTTTTTGCCAATGATGAAATTTCAGATTCAAGAATATGTAAATACCTAATCATGTTTTTGGAGATACTTTTTAAAAGATAATTCCACATGTTAGGAGTAGAAAGGGAAGCAAATCAAATGACAGGAAAATAGCAGTCTTTGCATTAATCCTAAAGTATATGTAATAAACATAAACCTAGAACTTACATATGCACTCTTCTGACATTTTTGAACATGTAGGAGGTGAGGTGCAAGTAAAAGAAGATGATGGCATTTGCTTTGGCATGAAGTCATGGTGGGGTTTTGAGAAAATATTTTTGTATTTCTGCAGAGTTGAGGCTTTCTGAATAAATTTTACTCAAAAATTTGGATCCCAAGTGTATTAATCTGTTCTCATGCTGCTATAAAGAACTGCCCAAGACTGAATAATTTATAGAGAAAAGAGCTTTAATTGACTCACAGTTCTGCAACACTGGGGAGACCTCAGGAAACTTAAAATAATGGTGGAGGGGAAGCAAATACATTCTTCTTCACATGGTGGCAGGAAGGAGAAGAATGAGTGCTGAGTGAAGAGGGAAGCCCCTTATAAAACCATCAGATCTCATGAGAACTCACTCACTGTCATGAGAACAGCATGAGCAGCATGAGGGTAACCACCCTGTGATTAAATTACCTCCCACTAGGTTATTCCCATGACACGTGGGGATTATGGGGACTACAATTCTAGATGAAATTTGGGTGGGAACATAGCCAAACCATATCACTGAGCTAACAGTAAGTCTTGAGAAGTTAATTTATAACTCTGTAGTGAGAGGACTCCAGAGATTCTCATGGAATGTGTTTACATTTCAAGGGAAAGTGAGACCCAAGACCCTGGAGCCATCTCTAGGTCATGACAGAGACACCAGGGCTCCTGAGGCCCTTGAGAGATGTCTGTCTAGTCCAAAAGGTTAAAGTGAGAGCCCAGGACCCTTCCATCCCTTCTCCAGGGAACAAACATTTCTCTCCCTCCTTTCAAGATGGAAACAGGAGGTCCTGTACATAAGCAAAGAAAATCCATTTCCCCATCCCTCACCTATGGGGCATCTTGGGCCATCGGACACCTCAGGAGTAAGCATTGGTGTGTGTAGGGGAGGGGGCTGACACAATTATCATAATATAAGAAATAATAACTATTCTGCTTCTGATCCAGAACACTCCATATGTGGGTTCAGGATAAAATTATGAACGGATATGAAAAACCCAACACTCATCCTAGCAAAGCTAAGGCAAAATGTACCCAAACGCCATGCAGGGTTACTTGAGTGCTTAAGATCCTGATATGAGTGGCTGTAAATGTCCTAAACTCCTTTGGAAAGTCAAATATTCTTTTCAAGAGTTTGTGAACTGCCTGGGTGAGATGTGGAGACAGAAACATGGGTTATGTTCTCAGAGTGTCATTTGGCATGGGTTCCAGGCTCTACTGAAATTGTTTTCTACTCTACATACTGCAGTTGTTGCTTTGTCGCCAGTCTAACTTTTGCTCACATGTGAAACTGAGTCCCTTCACTTTTTTATGATGTAATTTGGTTGTATTTCCCTAGATAAAAATATCTTTGATGGCTGAAATGAAATACAACTGTATTTCTCTTTCACATAAGATTTGAAGCAGGACCATTCTTAGAAGGAAACTTATAGCCTTAAATGCATATAGGAGAAATGAAGAATGGCCGAAAAGTCAATAAATTAAGCATCTTTCTTAAGAAGTTAGAAAATAGTAAACTAAATGCAAAGAATGTAGAAGAAAGAAAAAAGAAAAAATTAATGAAACAAAAAGTAAACATATAATGGACAGAATAAACAAAGTCAAAATTTGCTTCCTTAAAAATAAATAATATTTATATAATTCTGGCAAAGCTAATATAGGGAAAAAGAAAGAAGACAGAATTAACCAAAATTGAGAATGAAAAAGGGGTATCATTATGGTTCTTACAGATAACATAAAGTCATAAGAGGATATTGTACCCATCTCATGAAAATAACACTTTCTAATACCCCGAAGCTGAATCTATTATTGTTTCAGAGGTAATCTTATATTCTAATAATTTTAAGATTTCCTATGTGCTACTTATAATTTTTCTAATGTAAAACTTATAAAAATACGTTTTAACAAATTCAGTTTGGCTTAAAAGCATCTACTATGGGGTCACAAACCATTTTTGCTCATTCGAGTATAAGCAATAAAACAAAATTACTATAGGAACTATTGTTGGAGGTTGTGTTTACAAAAGTTACTCGTTCACCCATAAACAACAAAGACCATCTCAATTTCCCCGTCGCCGACCTATAGGTGACTGTCCAGAGTGCTATCTCAAGTATCTCCCAACCTAGAAAGAGCTTAACAACAAAGTTTAAATTATAAATAGAAGAGAATAAAATGATGATTAATAGGCAATTTATGGGGATAAAATAATTTCAGTGGGTTAAATTCTGGTACAAGGAAACAGAATGCATAGGTTTCATGATTAACCAAGCAAAGCATTTGAGTCAGGGGTGGATAATAATGCAGATGGGCTTAACTATAAAAACAAGAGATACAATTTGAGATTTAAAGAGAATATTCACAGATCCAAAGATAGAAAATATCATCCTGATAATAATTTAGGAGTAAATCTGGCACAATTCAACTAAAGCCCCGAATCCATGTGTCCCCCTCCATTCTCACTGTCACTGATCTTGTTTATGGCCTCATAGCTTTTACCCAGAAGTTGCCTCAGAATGTTCCACTGGCATCCACTGACTTCCAGTCTCCTACTCCCCTACTCCATCTGACATACCAAGTATAATTGCTAAAATAAGCAGATAATATTTTCCTTGCATCAAAAATATTTTTCACAATGTCTAGAAATAAAGGCCAAACTCCTTAGCATTGCATTTATGACCTGTCTTGATCAGTCCAAGTCCTTTTTCCACTGCATAGATACTCCACTGAAGCCAAATCTTTTTACCATTCCCCAAACATGCTCCACACATTCTCCTCTTTGGAACTTTGCTATTGTCCCCTGTGCCTAGAAGGCCCTCATGCTATCTTCGTTTATTGAAATGTCCCAATCCTTTAATGGTCAGTTCAGATGCCTCCCCCTCTACTACCAACTCTCAATCAGAATTTCTCCCGTTTCATTTCTATAGTCCTTTTCTTAATAGTATCAAATTTAACTTTAGATTTTTACAAGCATTATTTCTATACAATGAGATTAGGAGTGTGAGAACAAATGCTAGATTATTTAATTTTGAGTCTCCCCACAGCACAAAACACATTTATTTAGGTAGATGAGTAATAAAGATTATTGCAGCTAAAATTTAGAAGTTTTCATACTTAATGAAATTTCACACAGTAAACTTCTAATCAGATAATAGAGCCTATCCTTCTGACTCAAGTGTAAGTGCCCTACAGACTCTTTCTGCCCAGGAGACTTGAGAGGAATAATTTCATTTAACCAGAAAGAGCCCATTCCTGCTTAGGCACCACAATTAGTGAACATGCTGCTGGTAAATTTCACCAGAATTTAGGCCTATTAATAACAACCTGTATCCTGTGCATCTTGAAGTTGGAAATAGATAACCAAGTGGATTTGAGAAAAAAATAAGAAATTTATGTTTAAAATTTAAACTCAAATATACTAAACATTGAAAATGAGCATACCCAACTAATTGCATATGAGTGTGTGTTATTTATTCAGCACATATTATCAAACCTCTATTATAAGCCAACCATTGGAGGTATAGAGAGAATTAAACATAATCCTTGCTCTTTGAAAACTTCATAGTGTAGAGACACCAAACAACAAAACGTACACTGAAAAAATGTCTCACAAAAACTGTGTGGAAGTTCTGCAGTTACATAGCCAAGTTGCCTCAGGAAGGTGGTAAATATTTGACAAAATATCACATTAGAATTCATGATCATGAAAGATGAATACACATGCTAACTGGGTATAAAGAGGACAAGAAAGTTTCATGCAAAGGAAACAGTAATGAAGTGTAAAATGACATGGTATATTTGCAAATCCATCAGTGGCTTCGAACACCTAAAGCACATGGGAAGGGAATGAGGTAAAGGTGGTAAAACAAAAAGTGTACAGATTAAGAAGAGCTTTATGTACCATAACAAGGAGTTGGTTTTTACCCTCCTCCAATTGGTGGGGTTATGGTCAGAGCAGCAACATCATAGTCTTTGTGCTTTTAAAAAATAGTTCTGAGAGCGATACAAAGAGCAGAATGAAAGCAGAGGCCCCAGTTGGGAGGCAGGGTGACAACCAAGGCAGGAAGTCTGAAGATCGTAAACTGTGCCAGGGGAGGCAAGAGTGAAGAGGAGAGTACAGATCGAACAGAGATTTTGGATGAAAAATGGAAGATCTGGTAAACAATAAACTATAAGGTTAAAGGCAAAAGAGGAATTTAAAATGACCCTGATTTCTAGCTGAAGCTAGGTGCTGATCTAATAAATTATAGAATGAAAAAGAAGTGGGTTTGCAGGACAAAAACAGAGGATTAGTTGGAGACACAAATGTTTTTGAGACATCCAAATGAAAATATCAGTTGAAAAGACAATTGGAAATGTAGATGTGGAATAACAGAGGGACCTGGGTATTGGAAGAAGAGATTTGGGAATCTTAGATACAGTCCATTCTCATTATTCGCAGATTCCATATTTGCATATTCACCTACTCACAAAATGTATTTGTAACCCCCAAACCAACACTTGCAGTGCTTTGTGATCAAGCCCAGACACAAAGGAGCAAAATATTTCTGTTGCCCTGTGAGCACATTCCCAACTGAGCTCAAACAAGGTGACACTCCGCTTTTAAACTTTAAATAAGTGTCCTTGCACAGGCTATTTAGCACCATGTTTTTCACATGTTTGTGCTTTTTGTTGGTGATTTTGCTGTTTGAGATGGCCCCCAAGGGTAGTGCTGAAGTACTGTCTGGTGTTCCTAAGTACAAGAGGCTGTGATGTGCCTTATGGAGAAAATGCATGTGTTAGATAAACTTCCTTCAAGCAGGAGTTATAGTGTTTGGTGGCTGTGAGTTCAATGTGAGTGGATCAATGATCATATTAAACATGGGGTCTTCAACAGAAATAGACATAAAACAAGGTTATGCATTGATCAGTTGGTGAAAATGTAAGAAGTTCACAGGAAACTACTCTCTATTTCTCCTGGCAGCAATGATTCAGTATTCAATAACTCATTGTTCTTGAAGACTTTAAAGAACATAACTACTGTAAACAATGAGAATTGACCGTGTGTAAATAGTAGGTATGAGAGCAGAAGATATTGAATAGCGAAGGCATATACACAGTGAGCAAATAAGAGTGGCAAAGGCAGAGCCCTAAAGAACATCATTATTTAGAGGATGGATAGAAGATAAAATGTTAGAAGATAAAATGTTAAGAGAAGCTCAAAAGGAATGGTCAGGTAGGTAAGAAGAGCAATATTAAGAAGTATCATGAGGAAATTTCGGGAGAGGTACAATCACAGGAGTCAGAGGCTGCAAAAAGCTCCCAGGAGACACAGAGATGGTATGTTTTAACCAAAACAAAACAAAACAAAACAAAAAAAGCATACGCTTTTGAGTGTAATGCACCTGAATTTAGAATTTAGTTATGCTACTTAATAGCTGAGTGACATGAGGAAATCCATCTTATTTCTCTGGTCCTCAACTACTTCTGTAAGATGGAGACAATACCTATCCCAGAAAGTTGTTGTAGATTACATGAAATAATGTGCAATCCATGAAAATTACCAACTGTAAATATTCTATTTCTAGTTTTAGAATGAGATAAAAAATGTTTTAAAGGATGAAACAAGGCCATTATGTATTACAGTGACCTCTGATCTTGGTCTCAGTGATGTCCAGCATATGTAAAATTACACAAATGTGAGTTTCATTCAGGTTGTGAAGTCAGAGCTGGATGTGGTTTAGAAGTGCAAGACAAATAGGCCTGTATTTTATACTGTCTGTGCTGTCTGTATCTAATGAAGATATCTATTGATAGATCTTATTTCTTGACTTTCCATGAATAGAAAATAGGCTTTGGAGATAGTCAAATGTGGTTTGAGTTATGGATCTGATGTGGTTTGGATCTGTGCCCCTACCCAAATCTCAGATTGAAATGTAATCCCCAGTGCTAGAGGTGGGCCCTGGTGGGAGGTGATTGGACAACAGGGGCTGTTTCTAATGGTTGAGCACCATCCCCCCAGTGCTGTTCTTGTGATAGAGTTCTCACAAGATCTGATCGTTTAAAAGTGTATAGCATCTCCCCGCACTTCCTCCTGCTCCAGACATGTAAGATGTACCTACCTGCTTCTCTTCCCCTTTGCCTTCTGCCATAATTATAACTTTCCTGAGGCCTCTAGAAGCCAAGCAGAAGCTGCTCTGCTTCCTCTACAGCCTGACGAACGATGAGCCAATTAAACTCCTTTTCTTTATAAATTATCCAGTCTCAGGTATTTCTTTAAAGCAGCGCAAGAACGGACCAATACAGGATCCCTACCACTTTCATTCATTCACTTACGCAAATAGTTATTAAAAGTACATATTATGATTCCAGGTTCTATGTTAAGGCACTAGAGATGAAGTCCTGGCCCACATACTCCATGAACTTAGTCTAATGGAAGGAGAAAATAAGTATAATAAAATGTTTAACATTAAGTTTCCAGTTTAAGCACCCCATAATATATACGATAGGTCAAAATGGGTGTGAGAAAGATGCTCCTGGAGAATGTTTCATAGACGATGAATGTCATGATTTTTGAACTTCCTCACCCACTTTGAGAATAGAAAATAGAGAATCAAGGAGAGTGAGGTATATGGTCATAGTTCTTTGAAGAAGAATGGGGAAAGATGTCACTTTCATCATAAGCCAAAAGAAAGGAGACTTCAAGGGGACCCACTTGAATGTTTGTTGATATTTTTGTTCACATTAACAAGATACACATAAGATGCAAGTGAAACACAAACATCCACAGTAACTCAACGACGTGAGCAACTTCTTCCAGAATCAGCTAGTAATTTTCAAATACTAGAGGAAAATTTACATTTTTTTTCTTTTGCTATTCACAGCATAACAGCTTTAGGCACAGCATACTTTTAAGTCTTATATGCCTTATAAACATTTTCTCCAACAGATCCTTAAATCTACAGTGGACAATCAACAAAACAGAAATTGAACTTTTATTTATAGCACTTACCAATTTCTGAGGTGGGAATACTTACACCATGGTAGACTTCAAGCTACTAACATGTTGTCACTGAATGTGAATTGGGAAGAGGTGTGCAATAGCATCTCCACCATATAAATCCAACAGATGCAAATCCCCTCAGGAGCATAGATAATAGCAAAATGTATTCAAATAACTAGGAAATGATGAGATTTGAATATTTATTGCATGAGTTTTTAGTATAATTTAGTTGCAAATTTACATTATTTAATTTTTAATAATCCCTGTTTAACAACTACCTTGCAAAATTCCTAAAAATTTCACATTAGGCTCTCATAAGGCAGTGCACGGCAACTTCTGCACATCATTGACATTAAGTTCATTGAATATGTAGCCTTCACTGTCCTATTTGTCACTCTGAAACTAGTAAAATATGGATTTTCTTCACTAACTATGAAATTGGTGATAACTTTTGGGACAGCATCTCCTTTTCCTTTAATCCAGTGGATACTTTTTAGTTCTAATCTTTCTTGATTATCTGTGGTAAATGACATCATTGGTCTTCCTGTTGAAACTGCCTCATCACGAGTTTTTCCAGTCTCTTGTGTTCCTCTCACCTCTCTATTACTCAGGGCTACATGGAAAGCTTTCCTTTTTCCACTGAGTTCTTCGATGTTGGTGTTTCTGAGAGTTCTTAATCCTCGTATCTTCTCACATTTCACGCTGCTCCTGCGAAGCCTTATCTACTCTGCTATCATTTACATACAGTCAACACCCAAATCTGTATCTCCAAACCAAAATTCTTGCCTAATCTTCTAATCTTTAGACCCACATTTGCAATTGCTCTATGATGCATTTTGACCAGAGTGTTTCACACACATTTTGAACTCAAAATGTCCATAACAAACTTGTTTATTTCCTTTGAAATTTGCTTTCCCCTTTCAACTCAATAATTTACAAGCAGCACCATTTACCAAATCACCTAGCCAAATCCCCAGATGTCATTTTTTATCCCTCTTTTTTTCATGTATTCCACATTGAAGACTCCAGTTCCTGTTGGTTTCGATGTTAATATTTCCACCAAGTATTGCTTCTTTCTATTCTCACTGCCACTGATAAAACTTGAGTCCTAATTACTTCTAACTGTTGTAATAATCTATTCCCTAACTTCGACTCATCATACACATTGATGCATCTGTAATCTTTGTAAATCACAAATCCTTTAATGGCTCCCAGTTGCCTTAGAGCAGCGGCTCTCAAACATAGCTGCACAACAGAATCAGCTGAGCAAGAATTTTGTTCAATCAAGTTTATAAATGAATAATTTACATATAATAAAATGCATGCATTTTAAGTGTATACAGTGTGTTTTTAACAAATGTATTAATATATACCTGTGTAACTACCACCACAATCAAGTTATAAAACACTTCTGTCACCTCAAAAAGTTCCTACATGTCCTACAATTGGGGAATTGAATCCTTACCCCAAAAGACAGTCAGCCCCAAGCTACCACCAGCTTTTAGTCATTAAAGGTGTTGCCTGTTCTAAAATTTCATGCAAATTGAATCAGACAATATTTACTCTTTTGCACCTGGCTTTTTTTTTTTACCCAAGATAGTATCTTTGAGATTCATTCAAGACATGTGAATCCATAATTTCTTCCTTTTTACTATTGAGTAGTATTCCATTGTATGAATTTTCGAAATTGTATCCATTCATTGGCTGATGGACATTTGGATTGTTTCCCATTTGCAGGCTATTACGGATAAAGCTTCTATGAACATTTGGGTAGAAATACTTTATAAATGTATACTTTCATCCCTCTTGGGTCAATATTTAGGAGTAGAATTGCTGGTTCTTATGATAACGGAATACTTAACACTAGAAGAAACTGACAACCTGTTTTCCAAAATGGCTGTACCATTCTAGGACCCACTAGCAGTGTATGAGAGTTCCATGCAGAAAGCCAGGGCAACAGCTACTCGGCAGGCTGAGGTGGGAGGATTGCTCAAACTAGAGAGGTTGAGGCTGCAGTGAGTTGTGATTGTACCACTGTACTTCAGCCTGGGCAACAGAGAGAAACCCTGCCTCAAAAAATAAATAAATAAAAATAAAGAACCTGGGTAAACAGAGTCACCTTGTTAGTTTTCTCTGTTTCAGATATCAAAGACCTGTACTGCCTGTTGCTCAATGCCTTAAAACTGTTGTTTTTAGTTGTTAAGAGTGTGAGGACAAGTCCAATACCAGGTATACTGTCATTGCCAGCAGCAAAATCCACTTTGTGAACATCTTAAGAAATATGATGCTTCAGTCCCACTCTGTACCAATTATTAATAAATCTGAGTACCTGGAGACGGGAGAGAAGAAGTGATCCTAAAGTACAAGAATGTTAGAGAATCACTGGTTCACAGGATTCCATCCCCAACCTAAGGTAAGATCTTTCAGAATCTGTCTCAAGCCTCCAGTCTAGATCTGTCTCCTCCCCACCATTCCATAACCATCTTTTGTCATTTCTAAGTTGCAACCATATAGTAGTTTGCTGACATGAATATAATATTTCAAATTTCAGTGCCTTTGTAAATATCTTTGCCTTTACCAAGATTCTTTCTGGTCCAATACTTCTACTGGAAGTACTTTCCTTCAAAACTCAGCTAAAACGTCTTTGGCTCTATGAGGCATTTCTTGCTAAAGAGCCAGAGATTTCTAGGGCAGAATCTGGTGCTAGAAGAGTATTAGGTGCTAAAAGAGTTTGATGCCTGGCACTGCCATTTACTACAGGGTGAAGTTAGTCTTTATCATCTGGTTTCCTCAGGTATAACAAGATAATATAACTACCTAGTAGAGGGATAAATGAAATTACACAGGGAATGCACAGCTAGGGGGAGAAAAATTTCTCCTTTACTTTCTCAGAGTCTCCAGCTGGGTCCAAGAATGAAACGGACACAAAACAAATTAACAGGGAAAAAGCATACAAATTTTATTTAATAAAACTTTACATATAAGTGGGTGTCCACACGGGAAAATAAAGACCCAAAGAAGTGGCTAGGCCTAAGTGCTTATATACTGGGTTGAACAAAGAGAGGCAATCGTGGAAGAGTATCTAGGAAGATACCGGTTAGTTTAACAATATCTGTACAGATGTCTCCCCGCCTCCACTCCCCTTGTCTGGTGATGAGTATCTTTCCTCTTGGTGTAGAGAGGGCATCTATCACATGGTAGTTTCTTTTCCTGCTCTCGGGAAGAAAAGGTCACAGTGCTCTTCTTGCACCTGCTGTTTATCAAATGCCTGTTTTGTTTTGTTTTGTTTTTTCAAGATGGAGTCTCTCTGCGATACCCAGGTTGAAGTGCAACGGTGCATCTCTGCTCACTGCAACCTCCGCTTCCCGGGTTCAAGCGATTCTCCTGTCTCAGCGTCCCAAGTAGCTGGGACTACAGGCACGCACCACCACTCCAGGCTAATTTTTGTATTTTTAGGAAAGACAGGGTTTCACCACGTTGGCCAGGCTGGTCTGGAACTCCTGACTTCAAGTGATCCGTCTGCCTCGGCCTCCCAAAAAGCTAGGATTACAGGCGTCAGCCACCGCGCCCAGCCTCAAATGCCTTTATATATCAAAACGATTAGTATGCCAAAGCTCGGGTGGCAAGCTGTCAACTCCAGCACCTAGCATGGTGCACACAGCGGACACCAACCGAGTATACCCCCCTCACGTGGCTCACATTTCCTTTGTAACTCTCACAGCAAAGCTCTACTGCACGCTGCATCTTACCCGTTTACATTTCTCTTTTCCCCCCTTGACTGAGTTTCATAATCACTGGGACTGTTTCTTTTTACTTTTGCATCCCTTGGGCATAAAAGTGCCTAGGAAGCGGGGCGCGGTGGCTCAAGCCTGTAATTCCAGCACTTTGGGAGGCCGAAGTGGACAGATCATGAGGTCAGGAGATCAAGACCATACTGGCCAACATGGTGAAACCCGGTCTTTACTAAAAATACAAAAATTAGCCGGGAGTGGCGGCGCACGCCTGTAGTCCCAGCTACTCGGACGGCTGAGGCAGGAGAATTGCTTGAACCCGGGAGGTGGAGGCTGCATTGAGCCGAAATCACGCCACTGCACTCCAGTCTGGGCGACAGAGCGAGACTCTGTCTCAAAAAAAAAAAAAAAAAAAGTAAGTGCCTAGGATAAGAAGACCGGAGTGTAAATCAATCTCAGTTGAATGAGGAGGGCTTAATAGTCCCGAGTTCTGCTTTTTTTTTTTTTTTTTTTTTTTTGAGACGGAGTCTCCCACTGTCGCCAGGATGGAGTGCAGTGGCGCGATCTCCGCTCACTGCAGCCTCCGACTCCCTGGTTCAAGCGATTCTCCTGCCTCTGCCTCCCAAGTAGCTGGGACTACAGGCATGCGCCGCCACGCCCAGCTAATTTCCGTTTTTTTTTTGTTTTCAGTAGTGACGGGATTTCACCACGTTGGCCAGGATGGTCTCGATCTCCTGACCTCGTCCGCCTCGGCCTCCCAAAGTACTGGGATTACAGGCATGAGCCACCGCGCCCGGCAGAGTTCTGCTTTTTAACAAATTATTCCAGGCACTTTTTACGGTGTTTTTCACTCTCAATGCCAATTCACGCTGTGGTGACGATGTACCATCCAATCCTTGATACGAAAGATGAGAGAATCTGACCAAGACTAGAAGGAGAGGTTGCAATTTTTCATCAGATGAAAAATCCAGAGGATGTTTTCATTGTTGAGCTAAATGAACTTGCGAGTCTACGCTGCCCTCTAGGGCGGCCTACAGTGCCTTTAGGTGGGTAGCAGGAGCAACGCAAAACTTAATAGATGTTTCCCTGCGGAGAAATTCCCCGATCCAACTTACTTTAATGGAAAAAGGCAAACCCGACGGGTGGGTCAGCACCGGAAATGGGGGCGCGGGTTCGGGTAGCGGGGACGCGCACGCACCTTGCACGTCTCCGCCCCTCCGGCGGTTGCCAGGCAACCAGCTCCGGAAGTTGCGGAAGGTGCGTCCGCAGCGGGCGCCGCTAGCCAGCGGAAGATGGCGGAGGGCGGCGGCCCTGACCCCAGCGAGAAAGAAAGGAGGTCTTCCGGACCGCGGCCTCCGAGCGCGCGGGATTTGCAGGTGAGGCGAGCAGCTCGTGGAGGGAGCGCTGCGGTGGATGCGGGCTGGTGATGGCGCGGGCGGGTGCGAGTCGGAGGCCGCCTCTGGCCTCGGCGGAGCCTTTCCCTGACCCAGTCTGGGGATGGAATCGTGACTCCGGCGCCCGGTCTCCCGAGGTCGGCGCTTAGCACTGTGATGGTAGCGGACACAAGTGCCCGAGCCTCCAGCGCTGGTGCTTCGTCTCCCTTCCACCCCAAGTACGATGTAAAAATAGCTATTCGTTTAGAATGACATTTTGCGAGGTCAGTTGGTTGGTTCACGGGTTGATGCTTTCTTCTTGAGACTTACTCCAGAGGAAAGGTTGCTGTGGCCGCAGGGAAGTGGGCAATCACCTGAACAGTAATGATACGTGATTTGTTCTTTTTTGTCTTGGATGCTATTTCTGACTTGCTTACTTAAATATAAAAATGGTTCCATTTTATCAGGTGGCTTTTTCTTTTAAAGGGGTTAAGGAAAGCGATGCACGCTATGCCCATACAGCCTAGTTGTCTAAGCTGTGGTCTTTAAAACATTGCACACAAGAAACAGGGAAATAAAACTTCGTAATGTCGTGTAGGACACTAGTATTAGTTAGCTAAATACTAGTGCACCAAATCCCGTGTTATCAGATACTAACGCCGCTTTTCTCATTTTCGGCTTTTTTGTGTCTCATTATAAGATTATTGATAAAAATTTAACAAGTAAATATCAGTAAGGAGATACTAAGGAGAATTTTGGTAGAACAGTTTTACTGTATTACTTTACAACCACACTTCATTCTAATGTGAACAAACCACCATCCATTGTAACATACTGCTGAGCTTTGGGCATGTGGAAATAAGGACATCAAATCCTTAGTTGGTGCTGAGCTCTGTTGATGGGTATGTAAGTGTAAAAGACATTTCTACCTTTTGGAAACCTACAGTTTTCTTCGGAGAATTAGGATATGAATACATTTAGCATAACATTTTAAGATGGAGTATGACTGGGTGCCAAAATAAGCAGTGCATAAAGCGAAGAATTTGGAGACTACAGAGATCAGTGTAAGTTTAGAAGGTGAACTCAATGTAGAATAGCTCCAGCTCACATAGTTGGTTCAGTAGTAGTAAACAGTATCAAGAGTTAGGAGGCTATTGTGTACCTCATCTTTCCTATTATAAACCCACATCACTGAGAGGCAGCATAGAGTTAGTAGTCCCACCAATTTTGGTTTGCCTCTTAAGTCCTGCTACTTAGTAGTTTTGTGAACTTAGGAGAAAAGTCTTAACCTGTCTGATCCTCATATGTCTTCATTTGTAAACTGAGGAGGGTCGGGGTGCTGGTGGTGGTGTAAGGATTAAATAGTGTTGTAAAGGGCCTATGCAAAATTCCTACATTATCCTGGTCAAGTTGTTGCTGGGCAAATATTTGGTTCCTTTTTCCTCAAAGGAGAAAGATGCTGTAACTTTCCCTGGCTAGTCACTTCTAATATCATTAAAGTTAATGCAGTATGTAACTTAATGTCCTTTCCCTAATTTAAATCCATTTCTTCTTTTTATATGAAAAGTGAGAATAGCTTGGTTAATGACCACCTGATTCTTGGCAAATTATTTGCAGACTTAATCCAGTGGATCAAAGTATGATTAATGTTTGGAGATACTCTGGTAGATGTTGCTAATTGTGAGAATGCCTTCATTTCCACCCTAAGTTATGATGGGGATTTTTTTTTTTTCATCTCCTGTCTACTTCTGGTAGGTTAGGACAGTAGGAAGATAACTGATTTCTTTATGAATGTGATTTGGTGTATCAAGTACAGTATCTAAGTATTGATAATCTTTCCTTTAGAACTTAATATGAATGTGAAGAACTTGCAAAGAAACTTGAAAACAGCCAAAGGGATGACATATCAAGAAATAAAGTATGTATCAAAAGTTTAAAAGAAATAATGTTCTTCCCAAATGGTATCTTGGATATTGATTATTTATAGATTATCTTGTTATGTTTAATCTAGACATGCTTATCTTAAGAGTTACCCAGTTGGTGCAGCTTTCAGTAGATATTTCTTACTTCTCTAACAGCTTGCTGTAAGAGTCTTTCAGAGTGAGTAAAGGGGCAACATATTACTAATTGGAACAAGCAGAATTACCCCTAAGTAAGTGTATCTTAGCCCCATGCAGTGTAGGGTTTCTCAGTATCTAAATCAGGAGGGAGTGTTCCAGGTACCACCAGAGAAAAGCTACATAGTTGCTTCCCAAAAGGCTTCCCAGCCTTGGGAGCCCCCAAGTTACAAACTGCAGACTTGGAACTCTTTTTTGCATATCAGAGTAGATTTTCATAGCTCCCTTCATCCACCTCAAATAAGGAAACGGTCAGTGGGAAAGTTAGGGGTGGGATTGTTAGTGGCAAAACTAAGCCCAAAACCTCATCAGTGTTCAATAGTATTTCTGAATTGCTTTCTCTTCTGGTGTCCCTCAGCCCATCCACACACAAGTTCATTAAGGTATTTAGTTGTATACTCTGTCCCAGTTTTGCTCCACATATTATGTGTTTCTGTATAGGTTGGACAGGTAGGAAGTGAGAACAGGGATAACTTCAGTATTACCAGGGTTAGGATTTGGATTTGTTAGGATGGACTCAATAGTGGGCTAACTATAAAGGCGAAGAATTAAAATGCCTGATAACTGTTGCCACAAGGACCCTAATCCTATTGAATATCATTATTCTGTATTGTTGATTCTCTAGTGTGCATCTATGACCTGGGAAGGCTTGTCAAAGATTGCTGGGCCCTACCCCAGAGTGTGATTCACTGGTTCTAGAGTAGGGTTTAAGTATATGTATTTCCTACAAGGTCCCAGGTGTCTGTATAATAATCATTTATTACGGCTTCTAGAATTGGTTACTCTAAGGCTGAGAATTCCAGTACTTTTAATGCTGTATACTTGATTTTCTTACCCAATTCCTTTGCTTTCAGGTTTCAAGTTCTTCACATTTCAAATTCTGGAGGAAAAATTATCAATATTTTACTTACATAGTTTATCCTCTGCATATTATTGAAACATTTTCTTAATAATGTCTTGAGATTTTATTGTGTTAGTTTTGACCAGTACTTCAATTAATATTTATCAATTTAAATTATCATTTCCTCTTTTGATGTAGTATCATCTGCTATGTTAAATAATATAAATTAAATTTCTTTGTAGTATTTACTAATGAACTTATGCCATATGATGCCATATGGCATCAACTGCCTCTAAATACCACTCATTTTCTAAGTTTTTAATGATGTACCATTAATAAGTAGGATCTTTCAGCCAGGTAGACTCTTCAATATCATTTTCCTCATATTCCTCTTTTGTTAATGTGTGTTCCACATTCCATGGGGTCAGAGGCATTTTTGCTTTTTTAATTTATGTCACCAAAGAAAATTGTTATTTGATTGAAAGTATTTATTTAAATCTTGTTAAAGCAAAAAACATATAGCAAATATAACCCCAATTTAAAATCAATCTGTCTATATCTATTTCTGATTCGTTTATACTATGTTCTTTATATAATTCAACGTGAATTTGTTGCCTTTTAGATACAATATTAGAAACAATTTGAGAAACTTAAAATCTACTTGGGGAAATAAAACAGCAAAAGTACACAAGTAATGACAACATAATGCTTAATATGAATGTCACTGGGGTTTCACGTGCCATGAGTATTTGAAAAAAGACATTAAGAAAATTAGAAAAGGTTTTGTGAAGGAGAGCTGAAATGGGCCTTTGAAATACAGATGACATTTTCATTGATGAGAGTAGGAGTATCATAAAAGTAATTCATACAGCTGACATAATCAACTCAGAAGGAAATCCATAAAATAGTATTACTTTAAAGAAATTTCAGGGAGGTAAAATTTCTGAAAAGTTTTGTCCCTAGTCATCATACTTTGTATGTGCATGTCTGTCTGTCTCTCCTCTGTCATTTGTTTGTTTTTTGTTTTGTGTTTTTGGAGGGGATGGGGTAATAAAGGACCATAAGGAGATACAACACTGTGGGAAGAAACAAAAATCTTGGGGAAAAGGAAATACTGATAAAATCATTGCCAAACACTTAAGAATAATATCTTCTAGTGATGGAAGAATAATATCTTATTCTTCCATCACTAGAAGATATTATTCTTCCATCACTAGAAGATATTCACAAAGCATGTGAATGTGCTTTCCATACATTATTTAATCCTTCAAATGACTCTGTGGTGATTTTTTTATAGACATTTGAAGATGTGGTAACTAAGGCTGAGAGAAATTAAATAATTTGCCCAAGATCACACAGTAAGTGCCTAAGTTAGGATTTAAATTCAGTCCTTTTAGATTACCAAACACTTTTATGATTCAGATTTCTAGCAAATCTGGTACAAATATGAATGTTACTGAATGTGAGAGGGTAGGGGGAAAAAAATTAGAAGTCTTTCATTTTGTTTTATTTGTGTATATTTTAAAAGTTTATAACTTAAAGTTATTCTAATAGATGTGGCGTTTTGGTTAGTTCCATAAAATGAGATGCGGTAAGTTTATCTCAGAAAGCAATCATCTGAAGCAGCAGCTTTTCTCATGAAAAGCCTTTACCACTCAATTTTAAGTTAATGTTCTATACATAACTTCTAGTTGTAGTTAAGAGGTTATTCCTAGTGTTATACTTTGTAACAAGCCTGTTATTATGTAGTTGGCCTTGGCAGAATTGTATGAAGATGAAGTGAAGTGCAAATCTTCCAAGTCTAACAGACCTAAAGCTGCAGTCTTCAAGAGCCCACGGACACCACCTCAACGGTAAGTTTTATTTTGTTTTGTTGTAAAAAGAAATTACAATTCTTTCTAAAATTTTACTAACTTCAAATTGTTTTAAATGGCCTTTTTCAAGGTTTCTTCAGTAATTTTTAAAAATTATTCCAAGGGCAAGGCAGATTTGGATAAAAAAGAAAAGATTAATATCATTTAGGTACTATTTTAAGAACTTTTACAATCAGAAAGCTAAAAGAAACTTATGGAAAAATTACCTTAAAATACCTAATATTTTGGTACGTATCATATGAAATTATATCCTGAATACTATTTTTGTTGGGCACAGTGGTTCTTTAATATTTTTTGAGTTGTAGGACTCACTAAGGGTCTGATGAAAGCTGTAGAATTCTCCTCTCAAAACAACTTTCATGTGCAAGTTTGTCATTCATTTTTAAGAGTTTGTGTGTTTCTTAAAGCCACTTGAAGCCACTCCATGGAGCCTCTGCAGGTCTTTTGTCCTCCATTTAAGAATCTATGATTTTTGAAGTCTGTCTTTTCCTCCTTTGGGTGATGATTCCTCCAGTGTGTGACATCCTAAATAGTATTTGTTGTTATTAAAATCCCTGAAGTATAAAAACAGCCAACTATGAAGATTTAAGAGATGAGAATCAGGTGTATTTTATTGCTGTGAGTTTTCTTGTTGCCAGGAATATTTTCATTTACATCTTTTTAGTACTGTAAGTATCATCCCTGGGGAAGAAATGTCAGTTTTCCCATTATATCTTATTCTCAGAAAGTCCATTTTATAAGTTTTCAATTCATCAAAAATCAAGACTAGTAAATACTGTGTTTACTTCACCTGTATTCATCAAGTTGTTAAAATGTTACATTGAACTTGTGTACACATGTATTCTCTCTCTTTTTTACTCAACTATTTGAAAGGAAATTGTAGCCATCATGACACTTTACCTCTAGATACTTCAGCATGCGGCTCCTAAGAAGCAGCACACACTTAAAAAATTGATAACACAGTACACCTTACAAAATTAATAATAATCGAGATGGGGAGTGTTGACTTATGCCTGTAATCCCAGCACTTTGGGAGGCCAAGGTGAGCAGATCACTTGAGGTCAGGAGTTCAAGACCAGCCTGGCCAACATGGCAAAACCCCATCTCTCCTAAAAATACAGAAATTAGCTGGGCATGGTGATGTGGGCCTATAATTCCAGCTACTCGGGAGGCTGAGGCAAAGGAATCACCTGAACTTGGGAGGCAGAAGTTGCAGAGAGCCGAGATGGTGCCACTGCACTCCTGCCTCAATGATGGAGGAGGACTCTGTCTCAAAAAAAAAAAAAAAAAATGAATAGTAATTCTATGATGCCATTTAATGTATAGTCTGTAGTCACATATCTCTTACAGCTTTTTCTTTGGATTTAGGATTCAACCAAGGACATTGCATTGCATTTAATTATTCCTGTTTTGAATTTCTGAATACAGAGAATTCCCCCCACCTTTTTATTGTTGTTTTTAGCTCAGCTGCATAATCTAAAATTTATTATGTTGACTTTTTTAGAGAGTCTAGGCCAGATGTCTTATAAAATTTCTAACATTCTAGATCACTGTTTCCTCATGATTCGATTTTTATTAGAGTTTCTGTCAAGGATGCTAGATAAGTGATATTGTCTGCTATTTATTACATGACAACAGGGGTCATAATTTCAGGATTTTCCACCATTAGTGATATGTTCATTTGGTCAAGGTGCTGACCACCACAGCACTCCATTGTAGAATACTGTTTGTCCTTTGTAATCAGCAGGTTGGTATCTTGACACTGTTTGAACATCCTATTCTTTAATTCTTTATACATACAAAATACTGTGTTTTTAGCTGCTGCTTTAATTTGTATGTTTTCCCAAGTCTTGAAAGTACTTAATATGTATCTGTGTACTTACATTTTACTCACCATTTGGCCACTGTTTCCCCCGTTTGAACATAAATTGGATTAATTAATATTCAAGTTCTTATAAGATTGCTGCATTAATATTTTCCTTGCTATTCAAATATAATCACTAAGATATTTCAGTGAAGGGTTTTCTTTTATGCTGTCTGAAACAATGTCATCATTAATAGGTATAATTCAGTAATCCAGTTTTTAAGGATTTTGTGCCTCACATTTGATCTCTAGGATAATTTATCTATCGAAAGAACTGAGCTTCCTTAAAATATACAGGTTGAGACGTAAACTGTGTTGAATCTGTTTATAATACAATGTATAGCAAATTGTTCGCAATCTTTTTTTCTAAGTATGATTTTTTCTAATGCTAAGTGTACACTTCCTTTGATTTCATATTCAATATCGAAATTTTCCCAGTTTCATTGTATTTCTACGAATCTGTTTGGTATAGAAAACAGTGCTTGTTTTCATGGTCCACCTCCTTTGGTCTATATTTGAAATCAAAACAGTTATTGTCTCATTGTCACTTTAAGCCAAGATAGTTTCATTATCTGAAACTCTGGACATAAGATGGTCTGTGTTTTTAATTCACAGGAGGAGTTATGTAATCTACAGAAAGACCCTTAGGATACAGTCTGATGCCTGTTTTGACATATTCATTCATGAAAAGTTACATATCACAATCAGAACTTAGATATGTCCTCTACAAGTCATTATATAGTAGTATCGCTTTGAGAATTAAATGAAATAAAGTGGATAAGATGCCTAGCACAGAGTTGATACTTAGCTGGGCCTTAAGAGGATTTAAGATATTAGGAGTTAGATAAGCACAGAAGACAAGGGACAAAAATTCCAGGAACAGAGAGTCACATAGTCAGAATGACCAGAGGAACCAGAAAAGGAACCAGCAGAACTTTAGTAGCAAATAAGGTTGGATAGATGGGGGTGCAGCCAGGAAGGCTTTCATAGGCACGTGACCTGTGCTATTGCACAAGGCCCCATGCTTAGAAGGGCCCTGTGCTTGGAGTAATGCTTTGCTGTTACTGTTTTGAAATTCTTAATTGGTTTTGAACAAGGGGACTCGCATTTTCACTTTGCACTGGGTGCCACAAATTATGCAGCCAGTTCTGGATACAACCTTGAAGACCAAGAAGATAAGTTGCAGCTGTGTAGAAGGCAGTGGAAAGTCAGTTCCTCTTTTAATAAAAATTTAATGACAAAACTATAGTACAGTGTGTTAAAAGCTTTGACTCGAGATAGACATATCTCAGTTGTAATTTTTTTGTTTTCATATAAGAAAATGGTTTTATTCCTAATTTTTAGTTCCCATACAGTTTACAAATACACTTTTACTCTGACAATACAGCTTTGCAACTAGCAAAGCAGTTGCTCTAACACCCATAAATACAGGTGGGGAGACAATTAACATCCACTAATGTTTCTCTACATAAAGTATTCTTTTAATGTCATTTTTTAAAAAGCAGTTGCAAATAGGCTACATAATATATGTGGGCAAAAAGGCAATTAAGTGAATCTCTTGAAACATTAAATGTATAATAAACAGCATATTATCAACATTTACATGATTCACATCAAAATGATAACATCCTAAAACGTATTCCTTTTAAAGGATAGATTTATCAATAAAATATTACGTATCTTTTACTCTGGTACAGTACTTCATATACTGCAGGAAAATTAATTGTAGGTCTAGTCATCAGCTTAATCAGGGATTCTTTTCCCATTAGCTTTTATTAATAAAAGAATCACAATTAGGTCATAAACAGGCAAATTATTAATTACATGATTTGAGGCTTAGGATAAAAACTGTCAAAATTAGTTTGATATACAGCAAAGTTACACGACCCACTAAAACCAACTGTTCATTAGTTTTTGCCTCGTGTGAACTGCCTGTAGTGAAAAAGGAACAAATTTTTAATGATGAAAGATACAATAAACTATATTTTGGAACTTTTTAAGAGGAAGAAGGAAAAAATATTTCAACAAAATTAAGGGCAAATACAGATCCTAACAAAGGCATTCTGACATCAGGGAGGCCATGTGCTTGCTATATGTAAAACTTGATTCCCCCAACAACATACAGAAAATAAAAACTGCACTGGCTTTGTAGTTATGTCTACAGTCTATGTTTCCCTTATAGATACTAAGCTACAACAAAACACTTTACAGTTGCAAACCTTTCCACATCCCCCTGTACTAAAAATAACTCAAGAAATTATTAGTTCTTAAAATCCCCAATAAAATAATCTCTAAAAACTGTCTTGACCATTTTCATGACTGTTTCCCCGAAGCAACTGGGCTCTTTAAAGAGTGCACACACACCAAGAAAGTCCTATACGTTTTCTCATCCCCATTTAGCCACATTTGAAAAGACCTTGATTTCAGTGGGAGAGATGACTGTAAGTTTCAGGAGGGCCACGCACTAGACATGACGCGCCTTTTAGTTTAGTTTTTTGTTTTTTTTTTAAGTTATTAAGACTGTGAAATGTCTTTTTTTTAAACCCCAATACCTTGTGGCAGATAACTCTTTTACCCCAAAATATAAAATCCTATGCTTATAATTTAAAAATCCTCAGTGAGCTCTGGAATATTGTGGATATTTAATACCTACCAGCTACCTAGAAGTAGACGGCATCCATGTATCTGTCACACCAACTTTCGAAATAACCTGATTCACCCATCACTGACTGCTCTGGCCCTGAGCTCTCTTGACTTCTTTAGAAACCACCTCTTTGGAACTTGAATATCCACAACTTTTTTTTAAACCTGCACCTTGAGCTTTCTCCATCATCCCAGCCTCTCTGCCTGATTCCATCCCATGTAAAGTAACCTCATCTGAGAACTTGCAATCACCTTTTACCAAACACATGATTAGCCTTAGCAACCTAGGGACTATGATAACTCTGGCCTTGGCCTGAGTTTACATAAGAACATGATAGTTTGCTGACCTCGTGGAGGGAAATCTAAATGAAATCAATATAACAAACAAAGCTGGCCAAGATCAGTATTTCCATTATGAGTATAAAAGCAACTGATCTTAAGCAGCAGGCAGAGATGTTAATGCAGGAGATATATTTGTACAATCAAACTCTTGTGTACTGGTGAAGGACTTTACCCGCAAAGTCAAGTCAAAACAAAACCAAAGCAAAATGGAGAATGAGGTCAGTGTCACAATGCAATGAAAAGACCAGGATTCAAGCTTCTTGCTGCAAGTACTGAACTGGAATCTTTTTCTTTACAAGTTTGACTGGAAGACAGCAGTCATGACATTTCCCTAATAAGGGAATACCTTTAGGCCACACCTGTGTCCTGAAGCAATTCAAAGTTCAGTGAATATTGGGGTGCGGGGGTAGGGGCTGATATACATTTTGTCAGTGAGAATAGCAGCCAAACTAACTCAGAGTCTTAAGAGACTGAGAGACCTCAGAAAGGAACTACTACCAAGGCTGGATCTGGGCCTTCCTTTCAGGAGCCAAAGTCAGAAGAATCCAAGGAGACTATGACTTCACGGCAAAGATGCCATAGCATTTCATTACTGTCACAAAAGTCAACCAATGATGTTTTCATTGAAATAGCCACACTGAATGATGATTCAACACATGAGGCAAAGAGGGATGTCTTTGGAGAAGGCACTTAAGGTGGAACATTAGCAAATCTTACCGTTTGGGTAAAACAAAAATGAGTTCTTTCAACCTTGCTGGAGGCCTGTTAGGGCTGTTCCTTCTCACTGTGGCCTGACTAAAAACCAGTGGCATCAAGAAAGAGTCACATTTCCCAAGTCTGGGGGTGCCCCAGTGGGTGGTGCTGCTCTCAAAAGCCCTGTGTCCCTAAACACATCCATCCTCACAAGATCAGTTTCTACAAGTGCTGGTTCCAAAAATAGGCTCAGGATCGGCAGAAATCATTCAGGAAGCTTCTTGAAGCTTTATTTCTCAGTCTGACTTTCAGCTTGTCTCAGCTACTGTAAGCAGCTTCGGCTACCCAAGGTCACTAGCAACTTCTACTTTTGCTAATATCCTTGGTTTTCCATGGCACTGGTTGTGACTGTCTGTTAGACTAGTGGCCCCCCAATTAACTGCACCTCTACTTCACACTCTTTTTTTGAATCTGGGCTGGGCATGTGACTTGTTTAGTAAGTAGAGGGCATACTCCAGCTCTCTTCTGATTAGAAAAAATCATCGTCATCATTATCATCAATAGAGGGCAACAGAAGGGAAGCTGCGACAATTCTGGACTTCAGTCTTCAGGAGGCCTGGCCACTTCCGCTTTTGAGTTCTTGGGAGCTCTGAGCTGCATGTCAGAGGTCTAGCTACCTGCCAGCCAGGCCACTGAAAGATACTACACAAAGAAGGAGAGACTCAGCACTGCAGGCAGAGAGAGAAGCCCAGCCATCCCAGTCTCTGCGCCAACCTGCTGACCACATGAGTGACAACCTGCAGGCTGGCAGGAGAACAGCCCAGCTGAGCTCAACTCAGATTGAAAACAGTTGGGGGTGCAGTTTTTTTTGTTTTTGACACAGAGTCTCACACTGTCGCCCAGGCCAGAGTGCAGTGGCGTGATCTCAGCTCGCTGCAAGCTCTGCCTCCTGGGTTCATGCCATTCTCCTGCCTCAGCCTCCTGAGTAGCTGGGACTACAAGCGCCCAGCTAATTTTTTGTACTTTTAGTAGAGACAGGGTTTCACTGTGTTTACCAGGATGATCTCGATCTCCTGACTTCGTGATCCACCCGCCTGAGCCTCCCAAAGTGCTGGGATTACAGGCGTGAGCCACTGTGCCTGGCTGGGAGTTGGTTTTTTTTTTTAAGACACTAAAGTTTTAGGGTAAGTTTGTCAGCAACATTTGACAACCAAAAACACTGGTTTTTCATAGATACCTTTTTCCTAAGTAGAAGACAGTTACTCAGATGCAAAGAAAATATAGCAAACGTTTTCCCACCACAACTTTCTCAGTCAACAGCCTAACTATAATTGGTCATCGGCTGGGGGGAAAAAAAAAAAGCCACACCTCTTAATTCATAAATATCTGTGATTCTTTTTCTATCACTCTTTAATGCCAATGCAAAGGTAGACCAGTCAACTTCTGACAGTCTCAGGCAGTGGCTTAACCAAAAATAGAAGCCATCAAAATGAATTATCCACTATTGGATGCATGACGGTAAATGAGATTGTTCTCACTTTTCTAGGACATTGTTACTTAATTTTCCCAAATCATTTCATCTTATCCGCCACAATGAGGAAAAAAAAATTAAACTGGTTAAGGTTATAAAAAGAAAAAAAAAGCCTATTACTAGAATTTGAATCCCCATAATCTGCAAAATATAGCACACAATTTAACTGCTTCCTCAATCTAAAACAAAATTCTATAAAATGTTATCTACATTGTAGAGATGATTCTTCTTGTCTGAGGAAATGAGTAATTGGGAAGCAGGTATCGTTGAGTTAAAATACAGTGATCTTTAAATGGTTTCAAATTTTGCTTATCAAAAGGTAGTCAACCACAATGCAAGCTTTCCAAATCCAAATTCGGTCTTCACATAAACTTTCTTGTGAAAGTTTGATCTTTTTAGGGAGAGGGTGAAAGTCCACATCTATTTCTGTGTTGAAGTTTTGGCAGGTTTTCTCATCTGAAACTCTTCTGCTGTTGCATCAGGCCCACGTTTTCATGGACTGTCTTCTCTTTCATGGACTTTCATGCGCTGTCTTCTCTCGTTTCTCCACAGCGTGGCATTGGAGTACAAGGCGGAAGGGGGCTCTGATCTCCACTCGTCTGGTCCGCTAAAGAATACTTAATATTTGTATATTCGTGCCCTTTCTTCTTGCTTTTCTGCTCTTCTTCAATCCTGCGCTGTAGTGTTTCAGTATAATGCTGGACTGCCATATAGATAAATCGGTACTATGCTTCTGTCTGGACCATCCCTGACCTCTGAGACCGCACCATCTGGATGGTTTTGGGAACGTCAGTGTCGCAGTCAACACCTTTCTCTCTGATGATGTCAATCAGAATATCAATCACAATGTATGTCCCTGTCCAGCCAATTCCAGCACTGCAGTACACCACGACCAGCCCTGCATCCATGATGCTCTCCCGCTTATGGTGCACCTCGTCCAGGAAGTCCAGCATGCTGCCGGGGTCAATGGGCACTCCGTGGTCTGCCCAGGTCCGAAAGTGGTATTGCCAGACCGTTCTCTCCATATTCCCCTGTCCAACCTTTGAAAGTTTAAGTTCTCTTAGCATATATTCATGAGCGGCGCTTTCTTTGACATTCCTAACACGCATGATGCCATATTCTTTTAGAGCATACTCATCAGGCCAGTATTTGACACATTTACTCTTTCCTCTCTCCACTTCTTTCATTATCATGACAATCACTCAGGAGTTTTCTTGGAACACCGTCTGCCAAAAGTCGTTCACCGTGTTTTGCAGGCAGCCTTGTGTGGCAATGTAACTCTTTGTGGGCTTTGAATTGTTACACTTGGTTTCAAATTCAGGCATGATGATATTTGCATTGATGTCATCTGAAATAGGCTCATTGGGATCACCATCGTGTAGGACAATCCTGGTATGATCAAAGGGCAGGATGTTTTTATATCTGTTTTTGTTTTTGTCTTCTTGCCTTTGACCCTCTTTCAGCTGTAGAGAAGTTTGCACTCCTGTTGTTGTAGTGTCTCAAATTCTTCTCAAAAGCCTTGTTTGACTTTATCTGTGGTCTCAGCTAATTTGCTTAGTTCTCAAACTCTGCTTTCTATTTCGGCAGCACTTATACGAGTCGTGTTAAGGGGCTACAACATCTGTCAAGGAATCAAACCATTGTCCTCCACCAACGTTGTATTTCAGTTCCTGACAGCAGATCATAACATGGGTCACTTTAGTCTTGCTGTTATTGCTCTCCCCTTTGTCATCACCGGTGCGCACAGAGAGAACAAAATCTCCAAGGTGGCTCTGGCTCTCTCATACAAGAAAACTACCATGTTTTCCTTTTTCAGTTAATAATTTCTCTGCTTCTTTCTCAGAGAGGTGTCCATGAAACCACCTTTCAGAGGTAGGATCTGCACAGTTCAGAGGATATTCAAGCTCAATAATATCTCCATTCTTCTCTTTTAATTGCCTGTGATGTTCTATGTAATACTGGACCAACTCAGCGAAAGTGGCAAATTTCTCCCCTCCACACAGGTCATGGAAATCACCGGTGTTCTGAATCTTTTTATTTACTTGTTTATTTATTTATTTATTTTTGAGATGGAGTCTCGCTCTGTCGCCCGGGCTGGAGTGCAGTGACGCAATCTCAGCTCACTGTAAGCTCCGCCTCCTGGGTTCATGCTATTCTCCTGCCTCAGCCTCCTGAGTAGTGGAACTACAGACGCCTGCCACCATGCCCAGATAATTTTTTGTATTTTTAGTACAGATGGAATTTCACCATGTTAGCCAGGATGGTCTTGATCTCCTGACCTTGTGATCCGCTCGCGTTGGCCTCCCAAAGTGCTGGGATTACAGGCATGAACCAACGCGCCTGACCCAGTGTTCTGAATCTTGATGTGGGTGACAGCTCCATTTCTTCTAACAGAAAGTGTGTAGTCTCCAGGGTTACTTTCACTAGCCCTTGCCAAAAAACTGCCATCAGCTCCTCTTGTCAGCAGTAGGTTTTCTGCCTCCACCCCAGTGATATTTGAGTGAAATCATCTTTGCGATATCGTGTTCCTCCTGCCCTCCGGCTCTGTAACGGACCCACTCCTTGCTCAGGCTCCGCTGGGCTCGGTCACATCAGGCTGGCCCGAGGGAGACCCGCTCAGGACCAGACGTGGGACAGAGCCAGCCGGCTGTGCACAGACCTCACTCCAAGCCTGGGGATCCTGGAGACTGCAGTTGCCCCCCGGGGCTGACTCGCTCCTCCTCCCTGTAATTTTTTTTTTCTCTGTCTTCTCATAAGGTTTTGCCAATTGGCAAGTTATTTAAACTTCTTCAGTCTTAGTTTTCTTACCTGTAAAACAGGAATAATACCATTGTTAGGAGGGTTAACTAAACACATAGTCATCCCTTGATAAATGTTAGCTATTACTATTCATTTAGGAAAATAGGACTGGCAATACTATATAAAGTTAATGATGATGGGAGAACAGGATAAAGAGGGAAAGAAATCAAGACAGAAACAATTGAGGTAAACTAAGGAATGAGGTAAACAATTTTGGATTCAAGGCCAAGGACGGTGGCTCACGCCTGTCATCTCAGCACTTAGGGAGGCTGAAGCAGTGCACATGGCTTGAGCTCACGAGTTCAAGACCAGCCTGGTCAACAGGGCTTAAACCCCGTCTCTACAAAAAATAGCCAGGCGTGGTGGTGCACAACTGTACTTCCAACTACTCTGGAGGCTGAGGTGGCAGGACAGCTTGAGTCCAAGAGGTGGAAGTTGTAGTGAGCCAAGATCACGCCACTGCACTCCAGCCTGGGCAGTAGAGCCATATGTTGTCTCAAAAAATATATAAATAAAATAAATTTTGGATTGAGGTAGTGTCAGTGGAATGGAGAGAAAAGGGTGAAATTAATGCAGGATATTTTCAAGGTGTTTATTATAGAAATGTAATGACATGGGATATAGGGAGTAAGCCAATGGGAAAGAGAGAAAAATGTTTTAAATTTGGGATACAGAAAAAGTGTAATTGTTAATGGGAGGGCTTATGTGTAGAAATAGCTTCAGTTTTGGAGATGAACTTGATTAAAGTAGAACTATCTGGCAGGTGCTTTTAAATTCAACACTGGACCATAAGTGAGTAGTAAAAGCATATATTTGAGAGTCATCTGTATAGAAAAGGTTATCTTTGGCGGTGGATAAATATTTTGATGATCAAATGAGCTTAAATAGAGGGGAATTGAAGTCAAGGATATAGGCATATTTATGTAAGAGGAGGAGGAAGAAATTCAGTAAAATAGAGAAGGAGATGTTGGATCCCATTGGGCAAAGAAACAAGCAATTTTGGTATGATGGAAGTCCAGGAGAGGGTTCAACTATGAAACAACGGAAGGGAGAAGAAGGATAGGCTCAAAAGGATCAAATGTTTCAGAAAGTGGGGTAATAACTGAGGAAAGTCTTTTGTGTTTGGCAATGAGAAGATAACTCAGAACCTTTGAGAATTCAGTAGCAAACCTTGAGATTCAGTAGCAAAATGGGAGCAAAAATCTTACCGCAGGGAGTAAATGCACGGGAAATATGGGCACCAGTCACAGTCAATATGTTTAAGGTTTGGGTAGTCATCATTAGGAGCTAAAAAAGATTGAAACCGCCCAGCTCTTCTAAAGTTGGGAACATTATCAGTGAGTAACCCCTATCACCATTTTCATTCAACTTGTAGTGGAGGTTTTAGTCAGCACAATGACATGAGAAAAACAAAAGTATACAGATTGGAAATAAATAAAATAATGCTCATTATGTGCAATGATATAATTGCATACAAAGTAAACTATGAAAGACTCTGGTTCTTTTTCTGATTCCTCTGGTCATTTTGATTTTTTCCTCCTATGTACCTGTTCTTCTTCATTCCTAGAATTTTGTCCCTTCTGTGCTTATCTAAGTCCTAATGTCCTAAATCCTTTTAAGGCCCAGCTAAGTGCCAGTTCTGTACTAGGCATCTTTTATTCCTTTTCATTTATATTTAATAAGTTAGTTTGAATGAGTATAGAGAATTACTTCAGCAATCAATAAATATCGTTGCCCCAAATATTCATGAAGAATTAAAGTTGAGGACTTACACTGCTGTATGCAAAGACTTATTGTAAAGCTGAAATAGTTAAGAGAGTAAGAACTGACAGTAGACCATGGACCAAAATAAGAGAACTCAGAATCATAGACACACATAAATAGCAACTTGATTTATGACACTGCAAACCAGTGAGGGACAGAATTTCATTATGTGGTACTGGGACAAATGGACATTTATATGGATGAAAAACAGTTCTTGCCCTCTACCTTATACCACCTACAAATGTCAGTTGCATATGGGAAAGTTAAAACAATAAAATTTCTGGAAGAAAATATAATATCTTTGTGACCTTAGAGTAGGCAAAGATTTCAAATAATAAAAACCATTAACCATAAAGGAGATAGGAAATCATTTGCTATGACTGATTTTTGCAGTAAGGTCTTTCTCACTAAGACTGAAATAAAAAGGAATGATTATTCACTTTGCCAGATTAGAGATGTGGAAAGCCTTGAAGGTGACTTCCGTTCCTCGTTTCCAGGGCACTCCAGAGAGAGGAGGAGTGTTACAGCAGCAGACAGCTGCAGCAGGAAGCGTTGCTTTGCTTTGCTTTTCTGTGTTTGTCGTAGCTACCTAAAATAATTTGCTTCTAACACTAAGGCTTGTCTTAAAAGCCAACTAGGGCAGTGTTCAACCTTGCTTGCTACCCTGGACCCTTGAGTGTAAGCTTGGGAGGAAGGCTTCCATAGGCTCCTGCTCTAGATAAATTTGGACCCAGTGTACTTCTCCAGAGCACTGGCAGGATGAAGCCCCACCTCCACCTTCTGCAGTTCGTAGGGTTGAGTAGGGTTCTCCTGGTGTCTTCTTGTTCTCCATCCTGATGGATCTTTTCCTTCCTTTACTGCAAAGTGAGAGCTGGTCTGTTCTTTCCTCTATCTTATTCAGTTTTGCATATATTCTAATTTAGGAGAAAGCCTTGAAGGTGAATTCCATTCCTAGTCTCCAAGGCAGATATAATTTCCCCCCGTTGTTTTGTTCTGTGTGTCAGTTCAATGTGAATTTAGGACTGAATTGGAGAATTGTAAGTATTTTAACAAATGATGTTTGATTGTCTTCTTACCCTGGAAGTCTCCATGTTGATACTTCATTGGTTATAGTTTCTGATATTCTTGATAGAAAAAATCTTGAAAGATGAAAGGAGGTTATTAATCTTATGTAAAGGTAATTTTTATATTTCCTAGGACCATTTATAAAGTTGGAGTCAAAGTAGAAATTGGTCGCCAAAAAATTAGTCTAAATTATTTACTTTTAACAAACACAGGGGGTTATAAGGGAGTAGGTCTCTTTTAAATCCAAAAATCTCTGAAAAATAAATCCTCTATAGATAACCCTTTAGTTTAGAATTAGCTGTTTATGCTGTCTAAAGCTAGAGATCTCGTCACTAACTAGGTCTCTACTGAGTGTGGCCTTCTTAGGGAGAAGGGACTGTCTTTTGATTGTTGACACTGCTTTCCCTTCTACATCAGAAGTGCTGAATTAGTGAATGAGATGTATGTGATAAGCAGTTACAGAAGGCTGAGGGATCAGCAGGCAAGCCAGTTATCACACTGGAGCCTGAACTTGCCCTTAGAATCAATCTCTGCAAACTCAGTGAGAAAATATGTGATCTATTTCCTATTCTTTTCCTTAATCCAATTTTAAAAATTAAATATTCTCTTAGAAGTCAAAAGAATGTCTCTTTTTAAATAAAATACTTTTATTTTCATAAGACTATGTAGCTTTTTACTTTAGTTTATGTCTGTTATCCTAAGTTTTTATTGATGAACTAAAATGTTTAAAGGTTTTACTCAAGTGAACATGAATACAGTGGATTAAATATAGTTCGACCTTCAACTGGGAAAATTGTGAATGAACTTTTCAGAGAGGCAAGGGAACATGGGGCTGTCCCTCTGAATGAAGCCACAAGAGCTTCAGGTGATGATAAATCTAAGGTCAGTGAAACTAAATACACTGTTTCTGTATTTTACCTCCTCTTTCATTTTTATATTATTTACAAACATTGTTTTTCTAATTGTATATTTGTTTTAAATATTTGTTTCATTTTTATAAAATTATTTCTATTAATGATTGAAAGTTGAGACAATTTCTTACATTTCTGAACAACTTTTTAATTTACCTTTTAATTACGAAATAATTAGTAGAGTCACAGGCATTTGCAAAAAGAATACAGGGAGGTTTCACCTACCTTTCACCTAGTTTCCCCCAACGGTTACATTTTACATGATTATAGTATAATATGAAAGCCAGGAATTTGGCATTTCTCTGTGTCTGTGTCCTTTTATCACATGTGTAATCACCCAACTGAAGCTCTCCTTCATAGCCTACCCATTTGCACTCACACCCCGTCTCTCCTACCATCCCTAACCTCTAGCCAATACCGGTCAATTGGGTTTTCATCTCTATAATTTTATCATGTTAAGAATGTTACACTGGCCAGGTGTGGTGGCTCATGCCTGTAATCCTAGCACTTTGGGAGGCCGAGATGGGCAGATCACAGTTCAAGACCAGCGTGGCCAACATGGTGAAACTCCTATGTCATACAAATGGAGTCATACAGTATGTGACCTTTTGGAATAGCTTTTTTCACTCAGCATAATGCCCTTGAAATCTATCAGAGTTATTGCTTATATCACAACTTTGTTCCTTTTTCCTGAGTAGCATTTTATGCTCTAGATATACCACAGTTTAACCATTCATTTATTGAGGGATATTTTAGTTTCCAGCTTTTGACTGTTACAAATAAAGCTGCTGTGAGCAATTGGGTACAGGTTTTTTTACTTACATGTGGTTTTATTTCTCTGGGATAAATGCTCAGAAGTGCAATTGGTAGGTCATACATTAAGTGTATGTTTAGTTTAAGAAACAGCCAGACTATTTTCCAGAGTGGTTGTGCCATTTTGTATTCCCACATATATGAGAGAGCAAGCTTCGCTGCATCCTTTTCAGCATTTGGTGTTGTCACTATTTTTAATTTTAGCCATTTTGATGGGTGTGTGGTGATAACACACTGTGGTTTTATTTGATTTCTCTAATAACTAAGGATGTTAATTTGCGTTTTCCTAATGGCTAGGGATGAACATCTCTTCATGTGCTTCCTTGCCATTATCTGTATTATTCTTTTCAAGGAAATATCTCTTCATTAATTTTTCCCATTCTCTAATTGGATTATTTTGTTATTGTCAAATTTTGAGAATTCTTTGTATATTTTAATGGATATGGGTTCTTTGTCAGTTAAATGGTGTGCAAATATTTTCTCTCAGAATGTCATTTGTATTTTTATCCTCTTAGCAGGGTTTTTCACTAAGCAAAGGAAATAAACTTGGATAAAGTCCAATTTATTCCTTTTTGTTGTTGTTTTATGGATCATGCTTTTTCTGTATTGTCTAAGAACTTTTCACTTAACTGTAGGTCCCAAATATTTTCTCCCTTGTTATCTAGAAAAATGTTACAGCTTTACATTTAAAGCTATGATCTATTTGAATTTTTTATATAAGGTGTGAGGTTGACACCAGAGTTTATTGTTTTACTTATGGATATCCAGTTGCTCCAGCATCAATTCTTGAAAGGCACTCCTTTCTTCATTGAATTGCTTTTGTACCTTTCTAAATTTCTTTCTTTTTTTTTTTTTTTTTTTTCTTTTTTAGACAGAGTCTCGCTCTGTTGCCCAGGCTGGAGTGCGGTGGCGCAATCTCCGCTCACTGCAAGCTCCGTCTCCCGGGTTCACGCCATTCTCCTGCCTCAGCCTCTGGAGTAGCTGGGATTACAGGCGCCTGCCACCACGCCCGGCTAATTTTTTGTGTTTTTAGTAGAGATGGGGTTTCACCGTGTTAGCCAGGATGGTCTCCATTTCCTGACCTTGGGATCCGCCTGCCTCCGCCTCCCAAAGTGCTGGGATTACCGGCATGAGCTTTTATAATTGTTATCATCTGACACAATATTGATATACTAAAGACCAACAGTTATGTGTCTTTTGTGGTATAATTTCATACATTCTTGTAAGTAGCATTTCTCATCCTGGAATTTCTCCTTCAAAATCATTTGGGGAGGTTATCTAAACTATCTGATGGCTTCAGGTATTATGGTTCAATAGATTTGGGATACGCCTAGAAACGTGTCTTTTAAAAAAGCTTCTATGATCATTTTGACATCCATTGTTAAGAACCACTGCTCTAATGAAACTTAAATTTTGGTTTTCATTTCATTATTCGTCAATGGTTTGAAATTATCTTTTAGTCAAGTCTTATGGCAGTTTTGGTTCTTGAAGGTTCCCCAATATGAGCCACTTTGGCTAATTAGAATTCATGTAGCTTTAAAATATATATCACATGATAACTTTTTGCTGAATAATCCTTTGTGAATTTTAACTCATTTGCTATGTATTTTAGTCATTTACAGGTGGAGGATACAGATTGGGTAATTCCTTTTGTAAGCGGTCTGAATATATCTATGGAGAAAATCAGCTGCAAGATGTAGGTACAATAATCAAAATGAAAAAGTATAAATAGTTGCTTCTAGTTACTAAAACTTGGTTTTAAAATTAAGAGTTGATAATAAAAATATAATATTTTTGTTACTTTTTAAAACAGGGGTTAAAAGGACCAATGATGTGTGAGTTTCAGTCTGATTTTTATGTTTTGTATCACAATTATGCCTTGCACTTAGAGATATGTAACTATTTGTTGAAAGAATATGTGATTCATTGTCCAAATGAATTTGCAGCCAGGCGTGATGACGTGCATCTGGAGTCCCAACTACTCCAGAGGCTGAGGTAGGAGGATCACTTGAGCCCAGAAGTTCAAGGCCAGCCCGGAAAACATAGCCAGACCCTATCTCTTTCAAAAATAAAGAAAAAAAAAGTGTTTAAAAAAATGAACTTGGGCCAGGCACAGTGGCTCACGCCTATAATCCTAGCACTTTGGGAGACTGAGGGGAGCAGGTTGCTTGAACCCAGGAGTTCAAGACCACCCTGGGCAACATAGTGAGACCTTGGCTCTTTAAAATAAAAAATCAATTAAAAAAAGAAAAATGAACAAATACATAGTTATTATTATAAATGACATATTCTCATAATCTAAAATGAGGTGAGGTATAAATGTAGAACACCTAAAGTCATTCTTTGTTTCTGTGGCCTTTTGAAATTTTGGAGTTTTAATTTTATTGTAGACATTTACAGTTTCTTGGAAGGTCACTGGAAATTCTGTTCCCCTTGTCATGGATATTTAAGCTCTGTAGTAAAGAAGAGTATGGGTGCAGATGAAGGCAAATGGTGGGAATCGTGGGGTGCAGCTCTTCTCATTGCTTTCATTTTCTAGTGAACCATCCACCCATAGTACTTCAAGGCCAGGGTCCAACTGTGGGACCTTTGGTATTTGCAACCATTGTCAATTTGTTAAACTGAATGCAAACTAGCTAAACAAATGCATGTGGTTTCATTAATGTCTTTCACTATGAATAATGGAAATAACTCCCTATTTTAAATTAAGTAAATACATTTTGCGATATCACATTTGGAACTTAAAATTGTTTGGGGGGAGATGTATTCTTATATATATATGTGAAAATATATATATATATATATATTTTTTTTTTTTTTTTTTCCTATGCCCAAAAGGTTCAGATTTTGCTTAAACTGTGGAGCAATGGTTTCAGTTTAGATGATGGAGAATTGAGACCTTACAATGAACCAACAAATGCTCAATTTCTGGAGTCTGTTAAGAGAGGGTAAGATGTATTATTTGTATTCTATTTGTTATGTAGAGTGGGACTTACTTTCTTAACAGACTACTAATTATTAGTGCACTACAGGTTTTCAAGAAGTAGTTCCTGGAATATATTAAATAAGTGGTTGCTGGGGGTATAGGTATTCTTAAGTTTTATAAAGGATATACTGCTATCTGTAAGTCACTGGTTCTTAACTTTGTGGGCCAGGGGCATTGGACATTGGCCCATTTTAAAATGTGATGAAACTATGAACCCAGCTCCAAGAAGAAACATCTTAATGTGATAATCAGTGAATTAATTAGTATGTAGCTACCCACCCACTAAGCCACTGTCCTGCTTACTGTTGACAGGGTGACTCTCATTGCATGTATGCCTGAAATTCAGCAACTTATGTTAGAAATCTTTTAATGTGGCATTACTGCTGGCAGAAGATTTCAAAAGGTTAGTTTGAAGTTACAATTTGTAAAAGTAAACTCAGATATTCAGTGCTCTGACCCATCCAAAGAATATTGTAACTTACCAACTCTTCTTGCTAAAGGATGAGGAATCAAGTGATTTTGCTATGATAATAAAAGCTTTTCTGTGTTATGATTAAACTAGCTGAAAGTGGGGTTTTTTTCTAAGTAGATATACAACTAAAGACATAAAGTTGAGCATAAACTGGGAAATTAAGTCGTAGGAAAGGATCAGAGTTATACTGTATATAACCGGAGTTATATATACAGGGTTATACTCCATAAAGGAATAGCACGTGGAGCATTTCCAAATGTTGAAATATGTCCAGGATGAGTGGCTGACATGGAGTGGAGGTTAAATTCACTGGAGTTGAAGTAGTAGAGGAACTCCAAAGGAAAGGTGTTTTAGAAGACTAATTAGCATGAATTTTGAATTTAAATTTTATACAGATACTGTCAGGATACCAAGCAAAGGCAACAAATGCCGTAAGAAGTATGCTGAAGTCATTGGAAAAGGTGGGAAACTGTCCTAGGAGGCGCTATATGGGGGTGGCAAATACAGGATATAATGGTTTAAGTCAGTGCTGTGGACTTGAAAACCTGCAGAATCACTGGGAAGAGCTGCAAGCAACTAAGTGGGGGAAGTTTTCATTGGCTAAGTGAAGACCAACATAATTATAGAAATTGATACTAATTTCAAGATAGTGGAAACAACATATTGAGAATGAATGTGCTATTAAATAAAAACTAATTTATTGTTAAATGAAAATAAACCATAAACTTTGTAGGCTAATGTTTAAACAAATGTGGTGTATTAAAAGAATTTTAAAATTTGAGCCACACCATATCTGCAAATATAAATTATGATCAAGAAGAGTTTTAGAAAAGACTCCTTAAAGAAAATGAGTAATGTCAGGTAGTGGTTCTCAGCTATGTAAGACCCGTTGTCTCCTTTTTATAAGAAATATTTTGTAAAACCATCTACACTATCCTCAAAGAACTCATAGGTAATATAATCTATGTACATGATTTTCCAAAAGAAATTAATATTCTACCTTAAATACATTGAAGAAATAATTTATTATAAAATGATACATGTTTTAATATATAAATGCCCCGATATGACCGCACAGCACACATAAGAAACAGTTAGTTTGTACCTCTATGCAGTCTAGCACTTCCCATGTAAATGTGACAGGTATAAAAACAGAAAAATGAAGTATATGAGGTTGTCAGCTTAATTACTGCAAGTAGCTTGCGTTCAAGGACTCGGTAAAGGTCCACACAAAACAAAGTACAGTGTTCCCTCACTTTACATGGTTGTACATTCCTGAAGATTTCAAAGCATATTAATACAGTAGCCTAAAAAATGTGTTTTGCTTGTATATGAGATAGACTTAGGTTTTAGGATCAGACAGTATTATCCACGTGACTCCCTGGAGGGCACATCATGATTCTTTGGAACCCAAGACGAGTCTTTCTCACATAAGACAGATCCCCTGTTGCAGTGCATCTGACATCCCCTACCTTGACACTGAATGACAGCAGTGTTCTCAGATCACCCCATGATGTTTAGATGGTTTAGATGTTTTGTCCTCCCCAAATCATGTTGAAATGTGACCTCCAATGTTGGGGGTGGGCCTGTGGGAGGTGTTTGGATCATGGGGTGGATCCCTCACAAATGGCTTGGTGCCATCCCCATGGTAATGAATGAGTTCTTGTTCTGGCAGTTCAAGTGAGACCTGATTGTTTAAAAGAGCCTGGAACCTCCCTTTCTCTCTTGCTTCCACTCTTGCTGTGTCATACACCAGATCCCCCTTTGCCTTCTACCACAATTGTAAGTTCCCTGAGGCTTCACCAGCAGCAGAATCTGGTACCATGCTACTTATACAGCCTGCAGAACCGTGAGCCAAAATAAACCTTTTTGCTTTATAAATTACCCAGCCTCAAGTATTCCTTCATAGCAGTGCAAACAGACTAATACAGAACATTGGTACCAAGGAGTAGGGCATTGCTCTAAAAATACCTGAAGATGTGGAAGCATCTTTGGAACTGGTTAATAGGCAGTAGTTGGAAGAGTTTGGATGTCCTTGAAGAAGACAGGAAGACAAAGGAAAATTTGGTACTTCTTAGAGACCTCTCAAGTGGTTGTGACTAAAGTACTGATAGAAATATAGATAGTGAAGGCCTGATGAGTTCTCAGATAGAAATGAGGAGGGTATTGGGAACTGGAGTAAAGGTCAGCTTTGTTACACCCTAGCAAAGGATTTGTCTGCATTGTGTCCATACCCTAAGGCTTTGTGGAAGGTTAAACTTAAGAGCAATGATCTAGGGTATCTGGTGGAAGAAATTTCTCTGTTTTCTTTTCTTTTTCTTTTCTTTTTGAGACAAGTCATGCTCTGTCACCCAGGCGGGAGTGCAGTGGCGCGATCACGGCTCACTGCAAGCTCCACCTCCCAGGTTCAAGCAATTCTACTGCCTCAGCCTCCCAAGTAGCTGGAATTACAGGTGCTCGCCACCACACCTGGCTAATTTTTGTATTTAGTAGAGATGGGTTTCACCATCTTGGCCAGGCTGATCTTGAACTCCTGACCTTGTGATCCACCTGCCTTGGCCTCCCAAAGTGCTGGGATTACAGGCGTGAGCCACCATGCCCAGCCCTGGTGGAAGAAATTTCTAAGCAGCAGAACATTCAAGAGGCTTTTTGGCAGCTTCTAACAACCTATGGTCAGACATAGGAGCAAATAAATGGCTTAAAGTTGAAACTCGTATTTAAAAGAGAAGCAGAGCCAGCTGAAGTTTGGAAAATTCCCACCCTGGCTATGTAGTAGAGAAGGAAAAAGTGTTTTCAGGAGAAGAATACAAGCAGGCTGTGGAGCAACCACTTGATAGAGAGATTTGCATAAATAGAAGAGAGCCTAGCTTAGTGCTACTAACCAACATGACGGGAAGAAAGCCTTGAAGGCATTTCAGAGACCTTTAAAGCAACCCCCTCATCCCCCATCACAGGCCCAGGGTCCTAGGAGAAAAGTAGTTTTGGGAGGACAAACCCAGGGCCCAGCTGCCCTGTGCAGCCTCTGGACACTGTTCCCGTTATCCCAGCGGCCGCAGCTCAAAAAGCCCCAGGTATAGCTTGGGCCTCCACTCACTCTGAAGGGCACAAGCCACTACTGTAAGCCTTGGTGGCTTCCACATGGGGTTAAGCCTACAGGCACACAGAATGCACAAGTGAAAGAGGCATGGGAGGCTGCACCTAGATTTCAGAGGTCCATGCCAAAGGGAAATGTGAGGTTTTAGCCCCCAGACAGAGTCCCCACTGGCACACTGCCTAGTGGAACTGTTGGAAGGGAGGTGCCACTCTCCAGACCCAAGAATGGTGGAGCCACCAGCAGCCTGAGCCTGGAAACGCCACAGGTACTCACCTCCAACCCATGAGAGAAGCCACAGGGCCAGAGCTGCCCAAAGCCTTGGAAACCCACCTCTTGCACCAATATTCCCTGTACGTGGGACATGGAGTCAAGGATTATTTTGGAGCTTTAAGATTTAATGTCTGCCTTGCCAGGTTTCAGACTTGTATGGGGCCTGTTGCCTCTTTCTTTTGGCAGATCTCTCTTTTGGAATGGGAATGTTTAGCCAATGCCTATACCACCATTCTATCTTAGAAGTAAATGGGTTATTTTTTATCTTACAGGATTGTAGGTAGAAAGAACATGGCTTAAATCTCAGATGAGATTTTGGACTTTTGAGTTAATGCTGGAACGAGTTAAGACTTTGGGGGACTATTGAGAAGGGATGATTGTATTTTGTGATGTGAGAAGGACGTGAAATTTGGGGGGCCAGTGGTGTAATTATATGGTTTGGATGTTTTGTCCCCTCCAAATCTCATGTTGAAGTGTGACCTCCACTCTTGAGGTGGGGCTGGTGGGAGATTTTGGGTCATGAAGGCAGATCCCTCATGAATGGCTTGCTGCCATCCCCATGGTAATGAGTTTTCACCCCGGTAGTTCACTCAAGAGCTGGTTAATAGCCGGGAACCTCCGTCTCTCTCTTGCTTCTGCTCTTGCCGTGTGATATGCTGGGTGCCCTTTTGCCTTCCACTGTGATTGTAAGTTTCCCGAGGTCTCACCAGAAGCAGATTCTGGTACTATGTTTCTTTTACAGCCTGCAGAACCATGAGCCAAAGTAAACCTCTTTGCTTTATAAATTACCCAGCCTCGGGTATTTCTTTATAGCAATGCAAATGGACTAATACACCCAACAAACAAAAACACCCATATCAATTTTCAGAACTTTCTCCAAGGAGTTTATTAATAAATATCCACATTACCTTTTTATCTTCATAGGAATTTTCTGGTGCTGATTTACATATATATTGCTGTCTTAAAATTTAACTTTCTGAATGCCAGAAGCTCTCCAAGATAATTGTGACTACCAAAGCATCCCTGTGTTGAGAACCAGTAAGGAGTAATGTGAAGTGACTTTTAAAAAGATCTACAAGGACTAATCAGTCATCATGGAAATTTTTGTGTTATAATTTAAGCAAAAATTTCTGTTTTCCAGTATAGCTCATGAAATAATTACAGTAATCTCAACAGTGTAGTTTAATTCTTGAAAAACTTAATGATAACTTTTTTCCCCCTTTTTAAAAGAGAGATTCCTCTGGAGCTTCAGCGCCTTGTTCATGGTGGCCAAGTGAATTTGGATATGGAGGATCATCAAGATCAAGAATACATAAAACCTAGATTGAGGTTCAAGGCTTTTAGTGGAGAAGGGCAAAAACTTGGAAGGTAAAAAATCCTAAAATGAGAAAAACACCTTTGTTGAACATGAATTTTTCTTTGAGAATAAGAAAAGCAAATGACCTATGAAGTAAAAGCAAAAATATGAACCATGCACATTAGATATATAAATCTGTTAATAGTGTTATATTATTATACCATTATATCATTATGATATTAATTGTGATATACTATAATTAATATTAATACTTAGATTGCAGTTACCATGTTCCTGGTCCTCTAAGCCCTATACATGTGTTAGTTAATCTTTACAACAGCTCTTTGATGTAGATACTGTTATTACTTCATTTTGTAGATGCAATAATTTGCCCAAGATTATTGAGCTAAGAAATGACTAGTTTGTGGGATTCAAACCCAGGCACTCTGACTTCAGAGTTTGTGCTTTTTACCACTATATTGTATGCCTCTTTCAGATTACCTGGTTTCAAAGGAGAGAATTGTAAAGGGTTGTTGATGAGATAAAATAATGGATACCTTACATCACAACTTAAGCATGCATGTCTGCCATCAGTAATGACCAAGCTTTTGCAGCAGGAGCAATGTGCTTAGCTTTGTGATTTTCAATAGTTTTTAAACAGCCAAACTCTTTTTTCAAGTCATGGAAGCCGAGTATGTAAAATCTGAGCTCCTCTGATTGTTGGTGAAGGAAGGCATTGTGTCTGAGACATTTCCGAAGAACCTTAGCACTGAAGAGCACAATTTAAAAACCAATGCACATGGCAGAATGTATGAGTGGTTTCCTTTAAGCCATGGCTTAATGTAATCTTAGAAATTGTAAAATATGTTGGTAAAAGTTACCCTCTACTTGTCCACACATTATTGCAGGTGATGTGGAATTGCCGCATTGGTGATGTTTCTGGTGTATGCTTTGGTACATCCTTTGCTTCTCTTCATGTGATTTCCTTCCCTTCCAAGCCCCCTTCAGTTTGCCTGGTACACACTAGTTGTCTATTCTCCCCTCATATTTCAAGATAGGAAAGAATTCAGTATTGCTTCTTTATACTTTGCTATCTCTAGTCTCCCTTTCTGTATTCTCTTCTGATAGAGACTGGTGCTGGGGACATAGAGGAAATACAGGAATTTATGTTGACCTGTTTTTCTTGGGACACAAACTCTTCAATTTTCATTCACAAGTTTACTTGGAAATTTTCTCCCTCATCTCTCTTTCCTACCAACACATGTCAGGCTTCTCTTTCTTTTTTTTTTTTTTTTTTTTTTTGAGATGGGGTCTTGCTCTGTTGCCCAGACTGGAGTGGAGTGGTGCAGTCATAGTTCACTGCAGACTTGACCTCCTGGGCTCAAGCAAGCTTCCTACCCCACTCTCCTGACTAGCTGGGACTACAGGCACTGCTAAGCCCAGCTAATTTTTTTTCATTTCTAGGTTTTGTAGAGACACGTGTCTTACAATTTGCCCAGGCTGGTCTTGAAGTCCTGGCCTCAAGCTGTTCTTCTGCTTTGGCCTGCCAAAGTGCCTGGGTTACAGGCTTCTGGCCAGGCTTCTCTCGAATTGTATAATACTATGTTTTTACTCCTCTTGTTGTGATCAACATATATATATATATATATATACTTTTTAATTTTCTAGCACTTCCCATTTTTATTTGATATTTATTGAGATTATGATTTTTAATTAGAATGCGGATAAAATGCCTAGACATCTCTTTGCTATATACATATTCCTTCTCTGTTATTTAAATGTATGACCAAGAATTAATGTTAGACTGCACATCCTTGTTGGTAGACCTACAGTAAATCTAGACTTGGAATTGAAGAAGGTAGCATAAAGGGAAGGCAACTGAGAAGAGTCAGTGATTATTAAACTCATGAAAATAAGAATATTATCTGATGATAGTATCTCACAAAGGCCAGTCATTTTCCTTATAAAGCAAATAGAGAAAATAACAGAAAACAAAGAAGAAACTGATGGAAGAAAGTGACAGAGATCAGTGGTAATAATGCCATGTTAATTTACTAGCCATATTGATCAAGATTTTGATTATGGAAAACAGAATCTACTTGCCAGTAGTAATAGGTTTCTTAGAGGATCTTGTGTAGTTTATAGAAGAGACAAGCAAACCAAGCTTTCATTAGCCAGGAGAAACAAACACCATAGAAGAGTGTTCCAGAGACAACACCTATGTCCCCCAGTCAGGTGCTCAGTGCCCATGGAACTAGGGACTAGATACTAGAACATTCCATCATAGAAGAAATAAATGCTTCTACCACCTTAGTTACCAGAAGAGCTACAGACTTTTGACTTTGCAGTGCTTACTTCCACCAAACAAGTATATGTTTGTTTGCCTGGTGGAAGGGTAGAATCATGAAATCCTAGCTGCCAGAGAGTCTGAGAGATGTAATCTTTAGAATTTTCAGCTTCTAATAGAAGGAGATAGCATGATGATATGAGCCTGTGTGTACACAAACCCAAATGTCGAATAAGCAAATGTATTCTAAAGTGAAGAATTACATAGAACATTTTATATTAAAAATTTACATTAAGAAAGATATTAAAAGTTCAATAATTAACCTTCATTTAGAAAGTAACTTTCTAAAATGGCTTGGTTCTCAAGAGTTCAAGACAATTATTTACCGAGCAGGAAATAAAAAGAAGCAAGTAAAACAGAAATGAAAATAATCTATTGTCTTCCATAGATGGCAGTCTGATTACACACAGAATGTTACATAGATGGAAACTAGATCTTTTTATGTGATATACAATTATGGTGGAAACCAAAATGCTGTAAAAATATTACATAGTACCCTCACATAATAGAAGAAGGCAAACCATAGGTGTAAAACTGCAAATTTGCAATTGTAGAACAAACTGTGTTATTGAATAAAAATTAGCTTGGTGAGCTAGAGTAGTGCCTAACAAGTAAAAGACCTACAAAATCACGGAGTCATTTTTAATAGGGAGGACTAGCAAGCAGGCATTCTTGGTAGGCTTTTGAGCTGGCGTGTATAATGATAAAAATCATGATTTAAAGCTGATCTCTCTGCACAACAGTCACTGCCTGTTTGTCCTACTGTTCTCTTCAAAAGATTTTGCTTAACACTCTCACTCACCTGAGATTTGTCTTCATCTGGGGCCCTAGACCCTGAGGGCTCTCTTCTCTAAAACTTCAAAGCCTTTCCTTATCCCAGCTCTTCAACAGCTGTGGCCTGACTGAAGCCTGACTGGGTCGTCAGCCAGTGCGGCTCAGTACTTCTGGGGACAGTCTCAGCTGTACTGAGCAGGCAGTGCTGTACCTCGCCAGTCTCACAGGCCTGAGCTGCTTTCCTAAACCCCCTCCTTGACCCCTGCCGCTCACTCTCAGCAAATCTCTTTGCCTCCAGCTTCACTGAGAAAATAGAACCTGACAGGAATTCACATTCTTATCGTGTTCCCCTCCAGCCTTCAAGCTTATTAATGATCATTTCCATTCTCCTCTCCCGCCATAAGTTTAAAGAAGAGGGTGTTTCTCCTCCTGTCTCAGGGAATTACAACCTACATCCTTTCCTGCCATTTGCCTGGAAACCTTGTTGTACCAATTAATTTCTCTTTTCCTTCTTAAAAAATTTTCTGGCCGGGCGCGGTGGCTCAAGCCTGTAATCCCAGCACTTTGGGAGGCCGAGACGGGCGGATCATGAGGTCAGGAGATCGAGACCATCCTGGCTAACAGGGTGAAACCCCGTCTCTACTAAAAAATACAAAAAGCTAGCCCGGCGAGGTGGCGGGCGCCTGTAGTCTCAGCTACTCGGGAGGCTGAGGCAGGAGAATGGCGTGAACCCGGGAGGCGGAGCTTGCAGTGAGCTGAGATCCGGCCACTGCACTCCAGCCTGGGCGACAGAGCAAGACTCCATCTCAAAAAAAAAAAAAAAAAAAAAATTTTCTTTTTAATGTAAAAGTTTTACTATGGCTTGATCAATTGAATGATACAGAGAAAGTTTTAAATAGCAAACAGATGTGATTTTGACAGCTAAATATTAGAATTAACATAACTCGCCTGGGCACAGTGGCTCACACCTGTAATCCCAGCATTTTGGGATGCCGAGGCGGGCATGACTTGAGATGAGGAATTCAAGACCAGCCTGGCCAACATGGCAAAACCCCATCTCTACTAAAAATACAAAAAAAGAAAAAGAAAAAAAAGGCCACATGTGGTGACAGGCACCTTTAATCACTCCCAGCTACTTGGGAGGCTGAGACAGGAGAATCACTTGGAACTCAGGAGGCAGAGGTTGCAGTGAGCTGAGATCACACAACTGCACTCCAGCCTGGGCAACCTAGCAACACTGCATCTCAGAAAAATAAAGTAAAATAACATTACTTTTTAGGCTGATTTTTTAATACCACACTACCAGCTTGTCCAGCTATCTATCTGTGTAGTTCTGAACATATCTTTTAGTCTCTCTGTGACTCAGTTTCTCTTGGATGAAATGATATGGTTGGCCTAAATTATGTTGAAAGTCCATCCGTTCCAGTTCTCAAATGTTATTATTCCATATACAATAGTTTCAATGTGACATACACACATTTTCTTACCTAGCTTCCCCATCCTGTATTTTCTGTTTTGAGAAAAAGCACACCTGGTCAGAATCTGCCTTAAACAGAAAGCAGTAGATTACGAAAACAACAGGGAGGCAACCTGATGTGTGGAAAGAGCCCAAGATAAACCTCAACTCTCTCCCTTACCAATAGGAATATTGGGGGTAACTTTTTTTTTTCCCCAGAGTTGTTAGGATAATTATAATGCTAATAGCCAACTTTTAGTAGTGCCGACTATATAAAAGCACCATTTGAAGTGCTTATGTGTCCTCATTAACTTCATCTTTACAACACTGCTGCTGTTGTCTGTCAGGCACAATAAGGGTAAGTGACTTGCCTGGTGTCACAGAATAAGTGCAGAGTTGGGACTGAAACGAGGTAATCCAGCTCCGGGAACCATGCTGTTAACACTGCTTTCCAGGCTGATGTAAATGAAACAATGTATGTGGCAGATGTGGTAATGGTGGTAGTGACGATGATAATGTGTATACCTGGTTATCAGTGTGGCAGAGGTAAAGAGGTCCTTTGCATTCAGTGTCTCGTGTCTTTTCTCTTGTATTTTCATCCCCCTCGTGTAAGGAACACTGGACTCTTGGCCCTCAATTCCAAATTAAAAAGAAATTCCTTAATATCTGATCATTTATTGTAAGTCATAATTTTAACCTTTTGTATATTTTTATGTATCCTCAAATCAGTTCTAAAATTATCATCAGGAAATAGCTAAAGAAAGTGTCAGCAGTTAGTACCAGATAATTTTATCACTTTACTGTGTACTCTTGAAAGAGAAACTTTTTGAATGGGAGTAAGAGTCATGATGATTTAGATTGGACTAAAGCCCAAATGCTCATAGAACTTTTATACTAGTAATAATTAGATACATGTGTGTCTTTCTTCCAGAAGAAAATAATTTATAGGAAACCATCTAAATCTCAGTGTTCAAGAGAAAAAACTTGAAGGTTATCAAAAATCCCTTAAGATGACTGAGAAAATTGGGCTAAATTTCTTTTAATTATTTAACCAAAAGAGCACTCCTCTATTTTTGACATTCACTTTTGGTATATACTGGCTGATCATCCTGCTCATGTTAGGAGGGCTAAGACAGCAATGCTAGGGTCACTAGTAACCAAGTTCAAATGGTAAGATGTTCTGTCAAGCTTCATTACGAATTTATTGTCATGTAATAACATTTTATTCCTCACTAGTACTTAGAAGTTATTTCTGTTTTGCAAAGCAGTGCTTGAATCAGATGTTTTAAAGTAATATTAGCCAAGTTTAAATTAAGTGAATTTAGTGCTGATAGTATGTACACAATAGCTGGCACCTATTGAAACACTGTGTTCTAGGCACAATATTAAGGACTTACTGGTATAATATACCTTCATAACATAGTATTATTCCCTCATTTTATAAATGATAGAACTGGATTCAAAATGATTGATGTACTTACTCAACTTCACACAATTGACGTAGCTGGGATGTGAAACCATGTCTGTCTGCTCTTAGTCATTCTTTGACACTAACTCAGAGTTGCTTATGTTTCTAAATAAAACTGGTTTGCTAAATGTGATGAAATTGCAAACAGTTAAATGAGGAAAGGATACAAAGTTAGGCTTTTAAGAGAGATTAGGTAAACCAAATAGGAATCATAGGATCCAAAATAACTTTAACATAATGAAAGAGGTTGAAAGAAGTATAGGAGACTCAAATGAAGCCATGTTCTAAGTGTTTATCTGCTTTCTTCAGTTTGTCATATTTTACATACTCAGATTTGTGTTCTAATTCTTTGATTCTTCTTTTTTAGTCTTACACCTGAAATAGTCAGTACACCTTCCTCTCCAGAAGAGGAGGATAAATCAATACTTAATGCAGTTGTTCTTATTGATGATTCAGTGCCAACAACAAAAATTCAAATCAGGTTAGCAGATGGGAGTCGTTTGATACAAAGATTCAATAGTACACACAGGTAAGCTTCTTTACCACCAGTGTCCTGTTTGCTGTTCTATACGCTGGGTTGCTTATCTAAGTAAACTGTATGTGACATGAGTAATGAAGAATATGATATTCTTTAGGTTTACTTTTGAAGTAACTTTTTGACAGAAGAAACATTCTTAAAAGGACAATAGCTGTGTATAAGAAATGAAATATATGGTATTTAAACAGTCTCTATAAACTATCCAAATACTAATGTGATATCAGGTATCATACAAAAATAAGAGCTACAGTTTTACGTTGTTACTAAAACTATATGAAGTAGAGTCAGATTTAATTTAACATAGTAAAACCTTTGGGGACTTTATTCATTTAAAAATTTGTGATAATTTTGATTGGGATTTTCTGTATAGCAAATACATAATATAAATGTATATTGTAAATCAAGTTTAATTGTACTATTTTCAAGAACTTCAGATAGTTTTAAATTTTTCTTTAATATTGATTTGTACATCAACATTTGATTTGTCCATTGAAGTAAGACCCTAAGAGGTATATTTATGATTTCGGTTGAATTACTGTGTTTATGTGAGAGTAATTTTTTAAAATTATTCCTACGACAACACATTTCATAGTTTTAAACTCACTTTGCCACAGGCCAATCATAGTTACCTTTTTCAGGTCCTATGCTGCTAACATATTTTATACTCTGAAAAAAGTAGGACCTGTACTTTTTTTTTTTGGAGGCAGAGTCTTACTCTGTCTCCCCGGAGTGCAGTGGTGGGATCTCAGTCCACTACAAACTCCGCCTTCCAGATTCAAGCAATTCTCATACCTCAACCTCCTGAGTAGCTGGGATTACAGGCAGCCACCACCATGCCCAGCTCATTTTTTCTAGTTTTAGTAGAGACGGGGTCTTCACCATGTTAGCCAGGCTAGTCTTGAACTCCTGGTCTCAAGTGATCCACCCACCTCATCCTCCCAAAGTGCTGGAATTACAGGTGTGAGCCATCGTGCCCAGCCGGACCTGCACTTTTAAAATAACATTAGTACACTTACTTTATGCATAACTTACCTGAAGATTGTTTCCATTTTACAGGAAAAGTAAATGTTAAGTACACACTAAAGTTACTTTACATTTTAACTGAAGCCTAAGATAAATCCTTCAATTGAAATACTATACATTAAAGAAAGTTACAACACCTTTATATGAAGATTAAAATTTTGTGATTTTTATTATGATTCAATTTTAAGTTTACATGAAAATATGGTTTTTTATATTACAAATTTTTTTTATCTCATTTCTTCAGGATCCTGGATGTCCGGAACTTTATTGTACAGTCTCGTCCTGAATTTGCGGCTCTTGACTTTATTCTTGTGACTTCATTTCCAAATAAAGAGCTAACAGATGAAAGCCTGACACTGCTAGAAGCAGATATTCTTAACACTGTGTTACTCCAGCAACTAAAATAATATTGTTCCTGTCCATGCAGTAGCATGTGGGAATAGATGATGTGCCATATTAATAAGAACAATACTTCCAGCACTAAAAACAACCAAATTATTTTTATTATTTTTACAGATAGATTTTGGTTTTATTGTTATTCTGTCTTCCAACCTGAATATAGACAAATTTGGATTAGGAATAGACCTTGAGATAAGTATGTTTGAGTTTTTAGTTGAAAGACTGGCTTTATGTTGATAGTTTTTGGATTTCTAGGCAAATCAGTTTGTTACATGCTTAGTGTTAATGTAACATTTGTTTGCAGAAAAGAATGAACAAAACCCCTTTTTGATAAATGCGTTTGGTAAAATTTGCACTAAAGTTTCTTGATGCAGCATTGACCAACAGCCATTAAGAAATCTTTTGATCAAATAACGTTGAAAATTTGTCTGTAATATATACTGAAACGTGTCTATTTTGATTTTGAAATTGTTTGATCATACAATAATTATTTCTCCTATTAAGATTTTACACATCCTTTTTACTTACTGATTTAGATATATTACTAGTATCAGAAACTACAGTTTTGCCTTGTATTTTACAGAATTATGACTGTTGCGAACTTAAACAGAAACACATAAAACGTCAGCAATTCTTTTTTTTGTTTTGTTTTTTGAGATGGAGTTTTGCTCTCGTTGCCCAGGCTGGAGTGCAATGGCATGATCTCCGCTCACCACGACCTCCACCTCCCAGGTTTAAAAGATTCTCCTGCCTCAGCCTCCCGAGTAGCTGGGATTACAGGCATGCGCCACCACGCCTGGCTAATTTTTGTAGCTTTAGTAGAGACGGGATTTCTCCATGCTGGTCAGGCTGGTCTCAAACTCCCGACCTCAGGTGATACACACATCTCAGCCTCCCAAAGTGCTGGGATTACAGGCATGAGCCACCACGCCTAGCCTAAATGTCAGCAGTTCTTAAGAAGATATGGTAAACAGCAACAACATTTTAAAATCAAGTAATTACAGTTCCTCCCAGAGCTTGCCTTGATCACATTCATTTGTTCATTCAACACATTTTTCTAGGAAACTCACTATATACACTAAACACTATTCTTATGTGCTCAACCTAGAATGTCTTCTCCAGAACAAGACTAGTGTAGAAATATAGGAATGTAAGTTCTGTCGTATAGACTAGATCTAAAGAATTACCAGCATAAATGTTTACATTTCTGCTGAAGCCAGAAGCTTCTCCTTCTTCCCAGACACCATTTCATCCTTAGTTATCACTCCTGGTTAGTTTTTCCATTGCCACCATAACAAGTTACAAAATGTGGCTTAAAATAGCACAAATGTATTATCTTAACAATTCTATAGGTTAGGAGTCCAAATGGGTTTCGCGGTGCTAAGATCAATTTGTTGGCAGCGTTGCATTCCTTTAGGAGGCTCTATAGGAGAATCATTTCCTTGTCGTTCCACCTTCTAGAGGACATCCGCATTCCTTGGCTTGTGGCCTCCTTCCATCTTAAAAACCAGCACTGTTTCATCTCTATGACCCTTCTGTTATCACATCTCTCTGACACCAGCCTGGAGAGGTTCTCTGCAGGACTAATGATTAAATTAGGCCCACTGGATAATCTAGGCTTATCTCCTCATCTTGAAATCCATAGTAACCTTAATTACGTCTGCAAAATCTCTTTTACCATCTAAGGTTACATATAGGTTTGGAGATTAGGACATTAACATTTTACGTAGAACATTATTCTTGCCTACTACAGTTCGCCCCCACCCCCAGCTCCACCCCTGTGTTAAAGATTCAGATTCATCACAAATAAATTTACCTCACTCATAGGTGCTCAAAAGTCACAAACCATTATTACAGTATCAACTCTAAATCCAAAATCTTATCTGAGTCTCACCAATCAAAAGTCTCAAATCTCACATTAAAGCCATCTAAATTAAGTTTGAGAGGATCGGGGTGTGATTTCTGGGGCATAATTCCTCTCCATCTGTGCACTTGTGAACCTAGAAAACAAGTTATCTGCTCCCAAGTATGCTGGCATGACAGGTATACAGTAACAGTTATACACATTCCTGTTCAAAAAGCAGAAATTTGGATGAAAAAAGGAGCCATGAGCAGCAATCAATTTACAAAACCAGCCAGGCATCCTCCTTTAAGTTTCAAGGTCTAGGAGTAATCTTCAGCTCACTGCTCATTTCTCTGGGCTTGTGACTGTCTCAGAGTCATCTTTTTCACAAAAGGTAGCACACATTTGCAACTGTGTATCAGCTTCTCAGTTTCTTTTATATTCTCTACAGCTTTCTGTTAAAAATGGTGGTGCTTCTGCTGCTATAACATTGTCAGGAAACTTGTGGGTCTCTTACATATGTCATGGGGATGCACTCATTTAGATAGGAGGCTCCTCACATATCTTTCCTAGAAAATCCTCTCTCTATTTTTGGCTTTTTGTGAAATAGCTGAGAGGATCTATGATTCACACCCTTAATGTCTTCAAAGAGCCTTTTGTGTGACCTGATACTCAGACCTTTTGATGTTTCTGAAGTATTAGCAAAAGGTTATACAGCCATACCTTCACTTTCTCTAGAGAAGGCTGGCCTGACTAAATCTCTTAGTTTTAGTGGCTTTTGCCATTTGAACAGGCCACGAATTTCCCAAATCATCAAGTCCTTGTTTCTTTATATTTAACATTCTTCCCTTAATTTATCTACCTCCTTCCACATTTTACTATAATCAGCAAGAAGACAGCAGGCTGTACCTTCCACAGCTTGCTTGGAAATATCTTCGGCTAAATATTGAAGTCATCACTTAAAAGTTCTGCTTTACACATAACTGCAGGACACAATTCAGCTTAGCTTTTTGCTGCTATGTAATGAGGACCCCTTTCCTCCAGTTTTCCAATAACATATTCCTCATTTTCTACCAACAGTCTATTCATGATGATTTAGATACTGTAGGGCAATTGAGGTATTGTCTATTATACTCCTTTCTTCCTTCAAGGCCGCTCTAGCATTAACATTCCATATTTCTACTAACAGTCTGTTTAAGGCAATTTAGCTTCTTTCTGGCATGCTCCTCAGAATTCTTCCAGCCTCTACCTACTGCCCAATTCCAGAGCCACTTTTCCATTTTTAGGTATTTGTTACAGCAGCACCCCAAGTACCTAAAAAAGTCTTTTATGCCTATTTCTCTGCCATATGACTTGAATATGCTACTAGATTTGGAATTCATCTTTCTCCAGGGTCACTACTTATTTTAAAGAGGTGAATTTACCTGTGCTAGGGTTTTGATACTGGGAGTGCTACCAGAACTACCACAGGATGAAAGTGGTGAGCCCACCACTGCAGAGAAGTTTTCTCAGAGCCATAATTGAGAGGAATTCTTCTCAAAATAAGCTCTACTCCTTTTCACTCATTGAAAACAACTTGCATAATGTAACAGCCAGCCCCATTTTAAAAAGATTACCAGGGGTAAAACAACTTTTTCATGGATCAAAATCATCTTCCGAAGAAAATGATTTCTTAAAAGAATTGAACATTGTAAATCAAAGGGCATTGTCCTGTTTTGGATTAACAAAACAGGAAAAACAACTAAACCTTGTAAAATTATTTGAAATTTTCTTGTTTTTATCATTTGAGTGCCTACAGATGCACATACAAAAACAACTGCCATTTTTGTATATAATAGTCTTCCAAAATAGAGATTTACATTAGGAGAGAATTAAACATCCAGGAGGGATGAACAGTATTTCATGTGTGCTATGTAGTGTTTTGCTTCATTGAGAGTCATTTTCATGAATTATTTTTACTACTGCAGTCATCTTAAATTTATAATCATCTCAAAAAAGATGTCACAATGAACAGACAACCATGTGTGAAGTCATTTTGCATGATGTATGTAATCAGAAAGTGTGAAATGTCTGCTTACTAATAAAGAGTGTTTTCACTGAAACTCATTGGAAAGGTTTTTCCAATTTTCTTTGATTTGTAGTTTTGAGTGGCTGAATAGATTGTTTTAACATGAATAACATTTCCTGTGGTTTAATTTCCCTTGGTGCACCTTTTTCAGGGACAGAGAAGGAACTGGTGAATTTCCTGTTACTGTTTCTGTTTTTATTCTACCCAAATAAAAAGGCTCAGCTGCTGCTTTTTTGCCACAATGAATTTCTGAAAACCTTGTCACCACTGTGAAAGGAAGGTACATCTTGGGACTCCAGAATCACTCAGCAAAGGGAAAAGTCAAGCTGGGAACTGCTTAGCGCACACCTGCCTCCTATTCATTCTATTCAGTTATCCCTCTGCTCACTGAGATAAAGGCCTGTCTGATTGCCTCCTTTGGAAAGGCTAATCAGAAACTCAAAAGAATGCAACCGTTTGTCTCTTATCTACCTATGCCCTGGAAGCCCTCTCCCACACTTCGAGTTGTCCTGCCTTTCTGTATTGATCCAGTGTTCACCTTACATGTATTAATTGATGTCTCGTGTCTCCCTAAAATGTCTAAAACCAAGCTGTGCCCCGACCACCTTGGGCTCATGTCATCAGGACCTGCTGAGGCTGTGTCACACTTGCACATCGTTAACCTGGGCAAAAGAAACTTCCTAAACTGAGACCTGTCTCAGGTATTTGGGGTTCATGCAACGTATATTGTTAAAAAGTGCATCACGTTGAAGTGGCCTTGTCTGGGGTGACACCCAAGGTTCGTTGTCTCACAGCCACCGTGATCAAAGATGCGGACACACAGAGTGAGGTGAAGAGCTGAAGTTTAATAGGCGAAAGTAAGAAGAGCTCTCTGCTACCAAGAGAGGTCCTGGAAAGATTGGTTGCTGATCCGCAGTGAAATGCAGGGGGTTTTATAGATGAGTTAGTGGGGAGGTAGTGTCTGATGTACATAGGGTGCAAACAACTGGTTAGGAACAGGTGTGCCATCTGCATAGCGTGTAAATCTCTAGCAGTCACCACCCCAATCTTTTATTATGCAGATAGGTTCTCTGCCTGAGCTTCTCCATGTTGCCTATTTCTTTCTTACTGTACGCATGCTAACAAAAAAGGGAAGATGGAGTTTCCATGGTGAACCTGTCTGGCCCCCAGGTAACCCTTTTCTATTGGTGCAGCTGCAGGCATCCTCCCATGCAAGCCTCTAGCTTCCTTACCTATGTTTGCAGCTCGATCTTTCAGGCTGCTCTTTGTTAGAAAAGAAATGATTTCGGCCGGGCGGGATGGCTCACGCCTGTAATCCCAGCACTTTGGGAGGCCGAGGCGGGCAGATCACGGGGTCAGGAGATCGAGACCATTATGGCTAACACGGTGAAACCCCGTTTCTACTGAAAAATACAAAAAACTAGCCGGGCGTGGTGGCGGGTGCCTGTAGTCCCAGCTACTCTGGAGGCTGAGGCAGGAGAATGGTGTGAACCTGGGAGGCGGAGCTTGCAATGAGCAGAGATCTCCACTGCACTCCAGCCTGGGCGACAGAGCGAGACTCCGTCTCAAAAAAAAAAAAAACAAATGATTTCTAGGGCTGCTTTTTGTTAGAAGGGAAGTTCCATCGAGGACTCTTTTGCCCTCACTATCTGCTTAAATAATTTATTTCTATATCCTCTATTAGTGTTTGCCCCTTAAGAATGTCCCTGATCAATGATGTGAATGATGTATATGTGGCCAATATTGTCATGAGGGCTAATAATTTCTATAATCCTCTGTAAAGTTTTTAATTTAAGTATCTTTTAACTCAGTTTATAAAAAGAACCCTAGTGCACATGTGTAACCGTATGTGTGTGTGTGTGTGTTTTATAGCCCATGAAAATAGCATGTGTGTCCTAGCACTAATAACTAGTTCTAATCCACTTAGCTTAACAGTTTTGCCTCTTTGGAATTTATAGCTATGACCTGGGGAAAATGCTCTTTTAGAAAGTTTTAACTTGGTGATTCATTTTCCTTTAGATAAATGTTTTTATATAAAGCAGAGACATTCAGAATCATCCTTGGCAGTGGCTACCTAAAAATTCCCTTTGAGTCCTATAGTTTGATTTCATGTGGATTCACTGGCACAGTTCCAAGTGCAGCTACTCAAAGGAAAGCTACAGGGAAAGAGAATGCTGGTAAACCAGTTTTGTTGATTGTATCACAATACTTCTTGCTTTCTTTGGAGGGTGTAACAGTTAACTAACTTATTAGCATGGACTTGAAGACTTCACACATACTTACCAATACAGTGCTTTCTGATGGCTTACCATTATTATCGAGTTAAGGTGTGTGTGGTAATCAGGCAACATTAAAAGAGGGCTAAGAAATTAAAGATTTTTCCTCACAAAACTCTCTTTACTGTCCTTTACCACCTTCAGTTTACACTGGCTTGGAAATAATGTTTAAAACTGCTCACAATTAGTGTCAATATTTAAGCCAGTGCCTTTTCTCACTTTAATCTTGGAGATAGAAGAATATTTAAAATGAGTATATGTCCTTTCTGTTTTATGCCTTTGTATTGATTTTTGGTTTGTGTTTTCCTTACATTGTGTATCTTTCAACGTACTCTTTTTTTTTTTTTTTTTTTTTTTTTTTTGAGACGGAGCTCGCTCTGCCGCCCAGGCTGGAGTGCAGTGGCCGGATCTCAGCTCACTGCAAGCTCCGCCTCCCGGGTTCACGCCATTCTCCTGCCTCAGCCTCCCGAGTAGTTGGGACTACAGGCGCCCGCCACCGCGCCCGGCTAGTTGTTTTTTTTTTTTTTTTTTTTTGTATTTTTTAGTAGAGACGGGGTTTCACCGTGTTAGCCAGGATGGTCTCGATCTCCTGACCTCGTGATCCGCCCGTCTCGGCCTCCCAAAGTGCTGGGATTACAGGCTTGAGCCACCGCGCCCGGCCTCAACGTACTCTTTAGAACATTCTTAATTATAAAGGTCTTTCCTCATAGTTTCTGTATTTAACGTCTTCCCTATTTTATTCTTCAGTTTTATCTTTGTGGGAAAGGCTTGTTTAAAAACACATTTTATCATTTTTATCAGGAATGGTAAAAACTATAATGTTTAGTTTCCTATAAGCATCTATGTTGATTAAAATGTAGCAACTGTAAATACTACAGATATTCAGATCATCAGTAGACTTGAAAGTGAAAGCATGAACTAGTTGATACAAGTGGAGGTCCTGCTCGCCCTAGCCTGGAATTTGTGACTGTATGTGGGCTTTTGAGAAAGAGGGTAGTAGGATGAAGTGACATCTTGTAGAAAGAAATGCTCATCCTTTCTAGAAACTAACAGGTTCAACATTCCAGGGGATGAGGTGGTCGTTTTTATTAATACAGTAAAATAACATGCAAATACCATGTTTTACACATGTACTTATAAAATACATAATATTGAGGCTAGGAGGGTTTTCTTTTCCCCCTTGAAAGCCTATTATAAGTATTTGTAATGTGAGTAGATGTTAGTATCTAGAATATTGTGTGCATTGGTATTCTATGGCAACCCAAACTAATCTAATTTTATGTTATTTAATATTAAGCATGTGTGTGGTACATTTGCGATAAAGAGTACATGATTTTGGGGTTTTGTTTTGCTTTTTTTTGTTTGTTTGAGATGGAGTCTTGCTCTGTTGCTCAAGCTGGAGTCCAGTGGCACAATCTGTTCACTGCAACCTCAGCCTCCCGGGTTCAAGCGATTCTCCTGCCTCAGCCTCCCAAGTAGCTGGAATTACGAACATGCACCACCACGCCTTTCTAATTTTTTTTGTATTTTAGTAGAGACGGGTTTTCACCATGTTGGCCAGTCTGGTCTTCAACTCCTGACCTCAAGTGATCCGCCCACCTTAGCCTCCCAAAGTGCTGGAATTACAGGTGTGAGCCCCTGTGCCCGGCCAGGATGATTACTTGGACTTATCACTTATTGAGGGCCTACCAAGAACACAGTCCTGTATTTGCATGCAGCATGTTACTTAGGGTAAATGACACTCTGTTACACAGTTTGTCCTTCTGACCTCAGCTTAATAAATGTAATTTATTCAGAAAGGCCTTCCCTGATGCCTCAATCTAAAGTCATCTCTTTTCTCTCTCAGTTACTTTCTACACTGTTTACCATAGCATTAGCAATACCTGATATTTTCTTGTTAACTTGTTTGACTAACATCCTTTCCCATTTCCTCAGACTCTCCACTGTGTGTCCCTAGAGCCTAGAATAATGTCTTACATATAGCAATCCCTCAGCAAATAGTTAATTAGTAATCAATCAGTAAATGAAGAATAGAACCCTCTGGACCTTGAGAAAATATATACATTAATGTTTTTTTAAACGAGAGAGTAGTGCCATCAAAGTTGATGCTGATGATAGAAAACGTATGTTGGCTGGGCACAGGGGCTCACGCCTGTAATCCCAGCAGTTTGGGAGGCCGAGGCAGGAGGATTGCTTGAGGCCAGGAGTTCAAGACCAGCCTAGGGAACATGGCAAAACCCTGTCTCTACCAAATATTTTTAAAAATTAGCAGGATGCGGTGACACATGCCTCCAGTTCCAGCTATTCAGGAGGCTGAGGTGGGAGGATTGCTTGAACTCAGGAGGTTGAGTCTGCAGTAAGCCAGTTTCATGCCACTGCACTCCCTCCTGGGTGACAGAGCAAGACCCTGTCTTAAAAAACTATATATATACACACACACATAAAAAATATACTATATATTTTATATATATGTGTTTTGATTGGGTTTTAAAGGGAGGACAAAGGCATTTTAGAAGGGGTGTTGGTTCATTTCTGGGTGTTGGTAATATCTATATAGCTTTAAGTGAAGTGTCCTTGGCAGTTCCCCATGGTAGAACTGGGAAGAAAAAGCCAAAGGAATGCCTATATAAGAACCCACAGTGTGTGAAATACCTATGATTTTCTTAATTCCAATAGTAGTAACTGCTGTGATTCTAGAAGTCTAGAGATAAGGAAGAACACTGCTATGAAGACATTATAGAAAACCCTCAAGCTGTTCAGAAACTATTTTTTTTTTTTTTACTATGAAACAACCAAAGTTTCCTGGCCACTTGTCACGCAATCTGATTGCTTACAGTATGATTATTATAGGTTTTATTTTTATATATAAGCTCTCTATAATGCAGGCTATATAATACAAGGCTGTGTAATATACATTTTTCAATTTATTTTTATTAAGTTTCACATATTCCAACATTTTCAGGCTTTGAATGTAATATCACATCATCATTTATTTGTTACCTGACTACTGACACCCAAAAAATGTGAAAGAGGAGTTAATGAGATTCTAAATCTATGCAATAATTTTTTAAATAAAAAACTGCAGAAAATTAGATGACACTAGAGACTTTAATTATGTCGCACTCATGCCTCTGAAATCAAACAAGTTCAAGTAGCTGTTGACTTTGGCTACTCACTGAATTTGGCTGAACTTACAAAGAAAATTCTCACTTGTCATTATACATTGTTTTTGTTCTCTAAATTAACTCACTTATGCAATCTTCCATGCAAGCAAAGGCAGTAGAAATGACCTGGAGTTACAGATTTCCAAATAACCTTTATAAACAGACAAGGGTATCTGCAAACATGCATGAGTTTCAATGTTCTTTCTGGAATTATTTTTCAGAAAAAAAAGATATAAATTCCTCCGGATAGTTCTTAAAAGCACCCTTTTATGCATGTTATTCAACCAGTAATTACTTAATTTCCATAGGTTTTTATTACTTATTACAAATAAAAATCTTTTTTTTTTTTTTTTTTTTTTTTTTTTTTGAGACGGAGTCTCGCTCTGTCGCCCAGGCTGGAGTGCAGTGGCGCGATCTCGGCTCACTGCAAGCTCCGCCTCCTGGGTTCACGCCATTCTCCTGCCTCAGCCTCCCGAGTAGCTGGGACTACAGGCGCCCACAACCGCGCCCGGCTAATTTTTTGTATTTTTAGTAGAGACGGGGTTTCACCGTGGTCTCGATCTCTTGACCTTGTGATCCGCCCGCCTCGGCCTCCCAAAGTGCTGGGATTACAGGCGTGAGCCACCGCGCCCGGCCACAAATAAAAATCTTAAGTATATTTCACATTTAAAATGGCACTAAAGTTTACAAGAGATCAGGAGTTCTCTATATTTAGTTCTTAAAATGAGAAATTACTTTTAACATAGGACTCTACCCACAAGCATCTCAATCCTTTCGTTTTGGATGTAATGAAAATAACAAAAAGAAGCCTTGATGGGTTTCCAGGTCATGTTCCTGCCACAGTGAGTGCATGGTATATATTATTAATGTGATCCGACCTTCTCAAATGCAAAGGATCACTGGATGACTCACAAACTCTATTTTTTTCTTTCTATAAATTAGTTTTAAATTAGGAGGAGCTACCTTAATCTATTAGTGAAAATAATACAATTATAAAAGATGTTTGCGTTTCTAAAAGTTTTTAAATTTATGACAAGTTATTATTTTATACCTGCAAACAGATCCCCTAATTCCACTTTTTACCACATTTGATGGTTCACCAATCAAAGCTAAGATTTTACTTAGATAATTGCATTTAAGTATATGCAAAAACATGTTTATTTCCTCATTATTCTTCCTGCTGTAAGCAAGTTGGTGTTTGCTTTTACTCATTGTAAATATGCCAAAATATTTAAAAACCTTCATACTATATGTAAATAGAGTGGAGTAGTGGTGGCGGTTTTTTGTTTTATTCATATATTTCTAAATCTCCAACCAACTTTCAATAAACTTTCATAAACTTTCCACATAAAGTTCCAAACATTCCATAAACTTCCACTTCCATTCCTCTTAGGTTCTTTTTTCTCATTGTTCTCCATATACTTCTAAATATTACTTCCAAAACTTTCTGACTCACTGGGAACTTTCCTTGGAACATTGAGTTCTCCTTGTAGCAGGACAAGCCACAGATAAAACTCCTCAGACACCGAGTTAAAGAAGGAAGGGGTTTATTTGGCCGGGGGCATCGGCAAGACTCCTGTCTCAAGAGCCGAGTTCCCCGAGTGAGCAATTCCTGTCCCTTTTAAGGGCTCACAACTCTAAGGGGGTGCATGTGAGAGGGTCGTGATTGAGCAAGCAGGGGGCACGTGACTGGGGGCTGCATGCATGGGCGATTAGATCGGAACAAAACAAGATAGGGATTTTCACAGTGCATTTCTATACAATGTCTATAATCTATAGATAACAGAACCAATTAGGTCAGGGGTCGATCTTTAACTACCAGGCCCAGGGTGCGGCGCCGGGCTATCTGCCTGTGGATTTCATTTCTGCTTTTAGTTTTTACTTCTTCTTTCTTTGGAGGCAGAAATTGGGCATAAGACGATATGAGGGGTGGTCTCCTGCCTTATCCTGACAGTAACATGTCAGGAGAAGTACCAAGTGTGAATGGAATCTTGCCAGTAGCAGGGCAGAGGTGGGGCACCGTCAGCTCTAACAAGGCTCACTAGAGGATTAGAAAAGCAAAGCCCTATAACACAGACAGCTTTCATCAGGAATATCTTTACATAAAATAACATTGATGTTGGTGCCAATTCAACTGCAAAATAAAATAGTTGTTTATTGATGATTCTCTATCAAGTCCCTTTAAGTGTAGTCTGAATGACTTAACTACAAAAATCAGTTTACATTAAACACTTGGGGTCATCTAATTTGTAAATGGAGATGTATCTATAAACACCAGCAATGTGAAATCCTATATAAACATAAATCCTGAAATATCTCTACTATGTCAGCACTTAAGTTTATAAAGCTCTTTCCTCTATACAAAATTCATTATTTCAAAAATATGGCTTCCACGAGAACCCACGGAGATAAGCAGAATAAATCTTATCCCCGTTATTTTCATGGGTAAAAGTTAAGTGACGTGAAGAATCATATTGTGAGTAGAGACGAAGTCAGTATCTCCTTCTGGTTGGCATAGTTCAGTTTCCATTGTCCTACAGTTTTGGGTAACAAACATTGTTCTTATTTCTTAATAGTAATTAGCAGTGTAGGTATAGAGATATTGAAATATTCATTTTGTAGATTATTATAAAGGAGTAAGTAGTTTTCTAAAGGATATTCAGCAAATATGGTGAGTATTCAGCATATTAAGTAATTTTCTGAAGGCTATCCAGCAAATATAATTTTTGTCCTCACTGCCAAAAGCATCCTCAGATGAAATGTTAATGTATGAAGATTTGGTAGTTTGGGTTCTATTTAACTTTCTTGTATGGAGTGTTCTAATGTGTTTTAGTGTTTTGATATATTTTCCTTGAATGTTTGCTGTTTTTGTTTTGTTTTTCAAACCTATCGTAGAAACTTTATTACATCAAAAATGATGTGGCAGAAAAAGCAGAATATTTGAAAGGCACTGGCCCTAATTCTATAAGAATATTATGTTTTTCTTTAACTGGAGATAGGAATATCAAATTCTTTTTTTTACATTGATCTAGTGCAAGAATCTGGTATTCTTATTCAATTGTAAGCCAGAAAAGAGAAGACTACATCAGATATCACTGGTTGGCAGCAATTAGAAATATCAAGAGTACTATTGTTCATTACATTTTCACTTCTTTGACAAAGTGACTTGGATCTGATGCAACAACCCAGGCTGTAAGACAAGGAGCTGTGTGTTTTCCACCTACTCACAGGTATGTATGGGCGAGGAGCCACATCAGGTAACAATGAGTGACGAACTATGGTTTTCCCCCCCCCCCCAACATGTCATTATCTGGCAATGAATACTTAAGGTCATAGAGCCTGTTAATCTTTACAAAATCAAGGTGCTACTGTAGTTACCTTTTGACAAGTTAACATCGGGTCATCAGGATATGGGAATTTGGTTACTTGTTCATGTCTCCACCAGGGGGTGTATAGGCCCTGGGAAAGAATCCATGCCAGTATCTTAGATGAGTTAATAAAATGAAGGGAGAGGATCAAAGTTACCTGTTCAAATAAGAATTAGAAATTACCCAGACATCAGTATCATGTAGTCACGGTTTCTGTGATCTCCTGCAGTATAGGTGAGGAATACTTGACTGAATATGATTGGCATTTTCAGAAATGTAATATAGCTAATGTCAAAACATAAAAATATTGAGGGTGTCCGTGTAGTAGGCCAAACTTAGCACCCCTAATGGTAGAACAACCAGGTGTTATCCATCTCCTAATGAATTGCCTATGGTGTATACACATTACCTATGATGCACTTTCAACTAAAACACTTAACTTGAACCTATCAAGACTTTAGATGTAACTTTCAGTTTATAGGAAAATTATAGAAGAAGAAACAGTTGCCACAACGAAACAATTAGACAAATCCAGGTGAAACGCTTTACAGGACAGATCAGTCTCATTGAAAAAAAAGAGACTCCTCTACATTGGAGAGGTAAGTAGTGTGGCTTGGACAGGATCCTAGTTTGTATAGACCAGCTGTAAATGATATTTGGAAGGCGGTTTGTGAAATATGGCCAGGGTATATTAAAAAATTATGATTAATTTTTGTGAAATACAATAATATTTTGGCTATGCAGAAAATGTTTCTTAAAATACATACTAAAGTTAAAAAGTCTTCAAAAGTTAAATGGTGATGGAGTATAGGCTTTGGAGACAGACCTGGTTTGACACCTGACTTCATTTACCAGCTAGTGACATTTGCTCAAGGCATTTAAACTCCATGCCTTAGTAACTGTCAGGCCTCTGAGCCCAAGCCAAGCCACCATATCCCCTGTGACCCGCATGTATACATCCAGATGGCCTGAAGCAAGTGAAGAATCACAAAAGAAGTGAAAATGGCCTGTTCTGATGACATTCCACCATTGTGATTTGTTCCTGCCCCACCTTAACTGAGCGATTAACCTTGTGAAATTCCTTCTCCTGGCTCAGAAGCTCCACCACTGAGCTCCTTGTGAACTTCGCCCCTGCCTGTAAGAGAAAAACCCCCTTTGACTGTAATTTTCCACTACCCACCCAAATCCTATAAAACAGCCCCACTCCTATCTCCCTTCACCAACTCTCTTTTTGGACTCAGTCTGCCTGCACCAAGGTGAAATAAACAGCCTTGTTGCTCACACAAAGCCTGTTTGGTGGTCTCTTCACATGGACGCAGGTGACAGTAACCTCATCTGGCAGTACCTACCCTTGATAGATAATGGAAATTACATGACATTATGCATATGATGTATTCTAACATTGAACTACTGCGCTTCTTTGCCCACTAACATACTGCGGGTTGGCCTATCTACTTTTTTTCTATTCTTTCTTTTCTTTTTGAGAAGGAGTCTTGCTGTGTCGCCCAGGCTAGAGTGCAGTGGCACAATGCCTCAGTCTCCTGAGTAGCTGTGATTACAGGCGCCTGCCACTGCACATGGCTAATTTTTGTGTTTTTAGTAGAGACGATCTATTTTCTGTTCCTCTCTGTTTCAAGCTTTCACTGGATTTCGCTCGTTTCCACTCTTGATTCTTTTGATCTCTTTGTGCGCTATGAGAACTCAGTGTGAAGTTATCCTTTGTTATTTGTGTTTATGCCACTGAGTACCCCATTACATAATTATTCACTCTCTTAGGTCTTCTTGTCTCTGAAAAGTTCAACAATCTCTGCCTCTTTGTCCTTTATAGCTCTTCATTTAGGACAATACCTTTTTTCTTATTGACTCTTCATAATCTTCTTTAGTCATTCATTCCTAAAATCTCTTCTCTCTCTGTTTCTCTCCCTGTTCTCTTTCTCTCTCCTCCCCTGATGCCCTCCCACCATAGACCTTTCACTCTCAGTACTAAGGGATGTAAGGGAGAAATCCGCTTTTCTCTCTGAATGTTCCTACACTTCTGACATCCTCATATTTCCTTTATCTTGCACCTAAGCCAAAGTTTGAGAGGAGAGTCTAAGCCAAAGTTTGCTTCTGAAGTTCTTTGCATAAACACTTGAATTGCCTCAGAGGTCCCCTCTCCAATGCTCTCTTCTATTTGGGCTCTTGCTTCTGTCACCCTTAGTTGTCACAGTCATAAGAAGATTTTTTTTAACCTCTTCTTTCTTAAATAAATTCAATATCCTCATTGTTAGCTTAAATCTTCAAATGTTTCAGTTACTTGTAATTGTAATTAAAATCCAATCTCCTCTTTATTCATTACCATTTAACTGGCTTTCTTACTTTCCCAGTAATTTAATTCTACCATTTGACTGCAACCTACTTGACATTCTCTCTCACTCACCCCTCATTTATCAATAATGAATGTTTCCCCATATTTTCAATATATTTAGTTTTTAATTCCTCCAATGTCTGTGAAAATTGCAGAAACATTCTGTCTTCTGGAGTAAATTCACCCAAGAAAATAGACTCTGGGGAAGAACTAGTGGTGAAAGATAAAATACAAATGATGATATAGCAAAGGTAATTAATTCTTTTGAAAGCTCCTACTAACTTATTTAGGGATCTGAATATATAGATCAATAAATAATTAGGGTCAGTAATATATGGCAAACTGAGATTTTTAGATTATATGTCACCAATCATTCTCCCCCTTTCCATAAGCATGCATTTCCTCAGTTCCAGAAGGGTTCATGTCACTTTGGTGAAGCCTGGTGAAATAAATATTGCCCTTGAGTTGGACAGATCTCAGTTAATTCCTAGCTCTGTTACTCATTCCTGGATGGCTCTGGAAAAGTTACTCAAGAGTTCTAGTGTCTAGTGTCTCCATTTGTAAAATGAAATAGAAGCTAATAATGTTTTGCAAGGGTAATAACATTAAAAGTTATGTAAAGATATTTACGTATTTGAGAGAGAGAGGCAGAGAGATAGAGAGAGACAGAGACAGGCAAATAGACAAATTCTACCAGAAGTAGCTGTGCTTTCTCTTCCTTTTAACTTCTAGATAAGGTCCCATCCTACGTCCTGTGGAAGTGAAAAGCCCTTCCAAACATTCCCCCAGACCCCCAGGAGACCTCATTTTCATTAGCATCCTTACCTGAAACTCCTTGTTTCTATTTAATCAGTTTGATTTATGATCATCCCTGTGCCCTCGTATGTGGTTCCTATTCATACTACCTTGACACAGATGCCAAACTTAGAGACCTCTGTGGTTTCTGCACCCATCCTACCCTCCCCAAAAAGAAAAGCCTAGAAGAAAAAACACAAAACTCTGTACACAAAACCTTCTTGATTTTGGTAGCCAGTGTTAACAAAAGAAGATTGCAGGAGAAGGAGAAAGAAATATTACAGCATTGCAAACAACTGCAACAGAATACTCAACATTTCTTCTTTTTTTTTTTTTTTTTTTTTTTTTGAGACAAGGTCTTGCTCTGTCACCTAGGCTGGAGTGCAGTGGTATGATCCCAGCTCACTGCAACTTCTGCCTCCCAGTTCAAGTGATCTCCCAACTCAGCCTCCCACGTAGCTGGGACTACAGGTGAGCACCACCATGCCCAGCTAATTTTTGTACTTTTAGTAGAGTCAGGGTTTCACCATGTTGGCCAGACTCATCTCGAACTCCTGACCTCAAGTGATCTGCCCACCTTGACCTCCCAAAGTGTTGGGATTACAGGCATGAGCCACCATGCCTGGCCAACATTTCTATTTTCAAGTCCTTCCAACTGTCCATTATTGGGGATTTTTCTTTAGCCACCTTTTTCCATGCCACACTCCCAGACCTATGCTGTCACAGCAACTCCACGTTCTCTGTTTGGAGACAAGATGCTTCCTAAAACTCTGATATGGTTTGGCTGTGTCCCCACCCAAATCTCATCTTGAATTATAGTTCCCATTATCCCCAAATGTAGTGGGAGGGACCGGGTAGAGATAATTGAATCATAGAGGCAGTTTCCCCCCTCCCTTTGCACGCCACCTGTGCAGCCTCAGGACATGGTTCCCTGCATCTCAGCTCTTTCAGCTCTATCCATGGCTAAAAGGGGCCAAGGTACAGCTCAGGCCATTACTTCAGAGGGTTCAAGTCCCAGTTCTTGGCAGCTTCCACATGGTGTTGAGCCTGTGGGTGCACAGAAGTCAGGAATTGAGGTTTGGGCCTCTGTCTAGATTTCAGAGGATGCATGGAAACACCTGGATGTCCAGGCAGCAGTTTGCTGCAGGGGCAGAGTGCTCATGGAAAACCTCTGCCAAGGCAGTGTGGAAGGGAAATGTGGGATCAGAATCCCCATACGGAGTCCCCACTGGGGCACTGCTTATAGAACTATGAGAAGAAGGCCACTATCCTCCGGACCCCAGAATGGTAGATCCACTGACAGCTTGCACTGTGTACCTAGAAAAGCTGTAGACACTCAACACCAGCCCATGAAGGCAGCTGGGAGGGGCTGTATCCTGCAAAGCCACAGAGGCAGAGCTGCCCAAAGCCATAGGAGCCCACCTCTTGCATCAGTGTTCCCTGGATGTGAAACATGGAGTCAAAGAAGATCTTTTTTTTTTTTTTTTTTTTTTTTTTGAGGCGGAGTCTCGCTCTGTCACCCAGGCTGGAGTGCAGTGGCGCGATCTCGGCTCACTGCAAGCTCCACCTCCCGGGTTCCCGCCATTCTCCTGCCTCAGCCTCCCGAGTAGCTGGGACTACAGGCGCCACCACCACGCCCGGCTAATTTTTTTGTATTTTTAGTGGAGACGGGGTTTCACCGTGTTAGCCAGGATGGTCTCGATCTCCTGACCTCGTGATCCGCCCGTCTCGGCCTCCCAAAGTGCTGGGATTACAGGCTTGAGCCACCGCGCCTGGCCGAAGATCATTTTTGAGCTTTAAGATTTGACTGCCCCACTGGATTTCAGACCTGCATATGGCCTGTAGCCCCTTTGTTTTCGCCAATTTCTCCCATTTGAAATGGCTGTATTTACTCAACGCCTGTACCTGCATCGTATGTGGGAACTAACTAACCTGCTTTTGATTTTACAGGTTCCTAGGCAGAAGGAATTTGCCTTGTCTCAGATGAGACTTTAGACTTGGACTTTTGAGTTAATGCCGGAATGAATTAAGACTTTAGGGGACTGTTGGAAGAGCATGATTGTGTTTTGAACTGTGAGAACATGAAATGTGGGAGGAGCCAAGGGCAGAACGATATGGTTTGGCTGTGTTCCCACCCAAATCTCATCTTGAATTGTAATCCCATAATCCCCACATGTTGTGGGAGGGACTCAGTGGGAATCCCTCCCACTGAATCATGGGGGTAATTGCCCTCATCCTGTTCTCATGATAGTGAGTTAGTTCTCACGAGATCTGATGGTTTTGTAAGGGGCTTCCCCCTTGCTGGGCTCTCATTCTCTCTCCTGCCACCCTGTGGAGAGGTGCCTTCTGCCATGACTGTAAGTTTCCTGAGGCCTCCCTAACCCTGCAGAACCATGAGTCAATTTCCTTTATAAATTACCCAGTCTCAAGTAGTTCTTTATAGCAGCATGAGAACGGACTAATACAAACTCCAAATTTTCTCTCTGTATTAATAGGGACAATTATGTCTCTTCTGCCTCTGATCATAAACTTAGCCCATAAGCAAAACCAGTTGAGGTCCTCAGCAGGAAAAGGTGAGGTGGGAAGACTTCATTTAATAGGATTTTCCCCATTCATTACATAATGATTTGGGTCTTGTTCTTAATGAAAGTGTGGCTATAGCATTGAAGTTTTTAAAAATGCCACTTAATTAGAGTTTATAAATCTAAGAATATAGAACTACCTCAACATAAAGGTAAGAAGTACAATACACACAAGATCAAGGCTACATGCCAGTGCGGTTTGGTGTCAGTGTTCTCAAACAGCCATAGTCCATAGTTTAAATAGTAAAAAAAAAGACCTTGATAAATATTGTTTAAGGTCTACTCTTATCAGTAAACAGCCTTGATCTTTGCTGTTGGGTCCAGAGTTGATCAGGATCTGAATATCACCTGCTGGCATATGTTGACTTTGGAAGCTTTGTAGCTATTTAGTGTCAAAATGCTTGGCATTTCTAAGCTTTCTAATACACATGCATGTACACAGCACTTCTGACACTTCTTTATTCTAACAGATACAGCCATGAGTTTAACTTTTTGTATAAGTGAAAAGTGTACCGTTTCAAACCAAACAGAACAAAGAGAGGAAAATCATAACCTCAATTCAATGAACATATCTCTATAGAACCAACCTTGGGTCCTCATGCTTTATTAGAGATTTATTTTTCAAGCACTTGTAAAATGTCACGTGTGGCCAGCAAAATATGAACTCAAGATGGAATGGGAGCTGGAGTGTGGAAAAGTTCTTACAATCTTTCCTTGAACTTCATAATGTCCAAAATCAGTTGAACAACTAAGAAAAACAGCATACCCCATGACTTCAGATGCTTGAACAAAATTTTCAATTAAATTTCAGTAGATTAACATCATAGAAATGACCCGATAAGTTGTTTGAAGTTGTTCATTTCTCAAATGTCCATGTCTTATACGGGTTTCTACAGGAGCAGTGTGGTATACAGATGCAGCATAGTTCAGGGGAAAGAAAATTATTATAACCTGAATCCTAGTCTTTATTCTACCACTTACCATCAGTGAGAACTCAGACAAATCACTTCACCTCTGTAAAATGTTATGCAGCATAATACATGTTTGTGTGTCTGTCATCTATTTATGTAAGTCCTTCTTTACTTTACTTACTAGCTGAAAAATAGAGATCATTCCTTTCAGTTGTTCTAAAATGTGTTTTAATCTTAAGAGAGCTAGCCTTTTTAAAATAACTTGGAAGATGATGAAAGATATCCAATTGGTACCATTGTGACCTTAGAGTTATCTCTCAAAATTCTTCCTAACATTTAGCCATAGTAATAACAGGCGACCTAGAAGCCTACTTATTTCTCTCAAAACAAGAAATAAATGATGATATGCCTTCTTTTTTTTTTTTTTTTTTTGAGATGGAGTCTCACTCTGTCACCCAGGCTGGAGTGCAGTGGCACAATCTCAACTCACTGCAGCCTCCACCTCCCAGGTTCAAACGATTCTCTGCCTCAGCCTCCCAAGTAGCTGGGACTACAGATGCCCGCCTCCACGCCCAGCTAATTTTTTTGGTATTTTTAGTAGAGACGGGGTTTCACCATCTTGGCCAGGCTGGTCTTGAACTCCTGACCTTGTGATCCACCCGCCTCGGCCTCCAAAGTGCTGGGATTACAGGCGTGAGATATGCCTTCTTAAGATTCTTTCAACTTTGCAACGCTTTGAGATTTTATGAAGATTTGATCAGGATGGCAAAAGATAAAACAGTATAGAAAACATGTTTTGCTTAGTCCTTTATGTTTGCAATCAAGTGTAACTTGAATTCTGTTCTTTAGACGAATTATCCATCTCATGTTTAGCTTAGATTAGCCCCTTCTTACAATCTTTCCTTGAACTTCATAATGTCTAAAATCAGTTGAACAACTAAGAAAAACAGCATATCCGATGACTTCAGATGCTTGAACAAAATTTTCAGTTAAATTGTAGCAAATTAACTTCTATGTTTTTCTATGCTGTTCTCGCCATCCACCTAGCATTGTGGTAAATATCTGAAATTTGCCCTTTCTGTTTTAGTTCAGATCTCTAGACAGACTCTGAATCTTCAGAAGTATTATCTGGGTATGTGTTAGTTCAGAGGTGGACTTGATCACCTTTACTGAGAAAGCAAGATTTCAAGGAGGGCAAGGCTTCTTCTACACTAAGATTTTATAATGCAACTTTACTTCTGGCCTAACAAGCCACAAGCCAACCCAGACTCAAGGAGAGGGCAAATGGACTCCTCTTCTCAATGAGAGGAGCAATACTTTTTATCTGCCACAATGTCATTGTCCAGAAACGACTCTCCAATAAACTTTTATACCTAGAGGGACATTTCTAAAAGCCAAGATGGATTCTAAGTGTGACATAAAGCATTAGATCTAAGACACAGAGTCATTATGATAACTCACTAGGAAGTTGTTTTTTTGTGTTTTTTTTTGGTTTTGGAGTTGTATACCCAAATGTCAGCACTATGCCATTACCCTATTTTGGGGACCCATTCCTCTTGCTATATAGCTTCAAAAATACTCACTCTAGGTTAAGATAAGCCATTTCATTAGGCATTGTGGGCAGTTGGTTAGGGAGAAATGCTTCTTTCTAAAACAGTTAATATTTATGTTTGTATCAAAAAGTATTACTGAATGCTAGAAATAGTCTCCTGGGGTCTGGTAGTTGTGCTTTACCTACTTTAATATATAACTAATGTATATTTTTATTTTAAATCTAGTATCTCTCAACTAACAGCTAATGGAAGCTAATCAACTGCTAGTAAGTACACATTGCCTGTGATGTTCAAGGTTTTACAGATAGTATCAACAGGTCCCACAACAAAAACAGCTTGAGCAAAACTGTGTGATCTTTTTAGCTCTACAGCTTACACAAACTCACTTTGTGAGCTTTGGAATCAAGCCACTGACTGAGGCAACTATCATATGAACAGCCCCCATGGATGGAAGCCTCCCACGTTGTGTGCTGTAAATAGGTGACAGCAGGGCACAGAGAGGCAGCATGTGGCAGGCCAGCTTGGCACTGGAACTCCTAGAGCCCCAAGTCAATGACCAGCTTCAAGCAGGATCTTCTAGTTGCCCCCAAAGGCCTAAAATAGAATGTATTCTGTGTCGTGGTTTTCTACTACAATGGAGAAAAAATTAACATGCACTCACCTAGTAACCGCTATCATCATTAAATTTTTAATATCCAGGTCTGAAGGTCTTCTGTGAAGGGGTGGCCTGCCCCTCCACATCTGTGGGTGTTTCTCATTAGGTGGAACGAGAGAATTGAGAAAAGAAATGAGACACAGAGACAAAGTATAGAGAAAGAAAAAGTGGGCCCAGGGGACCAGTGCTCAGCATACAGAGGACCCACACCGGCACCGGTCTCTGAGTTCCCTCAGCATTTATTGATCATTATCTTTACCATCTTAGAAAAAGGTAAGTGGCAGGATAATAGGATCATGGTAGGGAGAAGGTCAGCTATAAGGTCAGCAGTAAGACATGTGAATAAAGATCTCCGCCGGGCACGGTGGCTCAAGCCTGTAATCCCAGCACTTTGGGAGGCCGAGACGGGTGGATCACAAGGTCAGTAGATTGAGACCATCCTGGCTAACACGGTGAAACCCCATCTCTACTAAAAAAAAAATACAAAAAACTAGCCGGGCGAGGTGGCGGGCGCGTGTGGTCCCAGCTACTCCGGAGGCTGAGGCAGGAGAATGGCGGGAACCCGGGAGGCGGAGCTTGCAGTGAGCGGAGATCGTGCCACTGCACTCCAGCCTGGGGGACAGAGCAAGACTCCGTCTCAAAAAAAAAAATAAAATAAAATCTCTGTGACATGAATAAGTTTAAGGAAAAGTGCTGTGCCTTGATATGCATATGCAAACATCTCCATAAACCTTTTTAGTGCATAAAGAGCAGCATTGCTGCTAGCACCTCCCACCTTCAGCCCTAAGGCGGTTTTCTCCTTTCTCAGTAAACAGAACATACAATTGGGTTTTACACCAAGATGTTCCATTGTCCAGGGACGGGCAGGAGATAGATGCTTTTCTCTATCTCAATTGCCAAGAGGCCTTCTTTCCTCTTATACTAGTCCTCCTCAGCACAGACCCTTCACGGGTGTCAGGCCTGGGGACGATCAGGCCTTTCCCTTCCCACGAGGCCATATTTCAGACTATCACATGGGGAGAAACCTTGGACAATACCTAGCTTTCCTAGGCAGAGGTCCCTGCGACCTTCCACAGTGTATGTGTCCCTGGGCATTTGAGATTAAGAGAATGGCGATGACTTTTCACAAGCATACTGCCTTCAGGCACTTGTTTAACAAAGCACACCCTGCACAGCTGAAAATCCTTTAAACTTTGAGTCACCACAGCACATGTCTCTTGCAAGGACAAGGTTGGGGGTAGGGTCACAGATTAACAGCATCTCAAATACAGAACAAAATGGAGTCTCTAGTGTCTATTTCTTTCTATATAGACACAGTAACAGTCTGATCTCTCTTTCTTTTCCCCACATTCTGACCTAATATCTAGATCAATTTATCAACAAATATATATGTTTTCTAATAACAGCAAGGTTCCAGAACATTGATCTCACCCCCAGTGTTTTATTTTATTGTAGTAAAACACATGTAACAAAAATTTACCATTTACATCATTTTCAAATAGACATTTCAGTAGTGTTAAGTATATTCATAGTGTTGTGCAACCATCACCACCATCTGCCTCCAGAACATCTTCATTTTGCAAAACTGAAACTCTACACCCATTAAACAACTCTCCATTTCTCCTTCCCTCCACTCACCATTCCGCTTTCTGTCTCTATAAATTTGACTCCTGTAAGTGAAATCATACAGAATGTGTCTTTTTGTAACTGGCTTATTTCACTTAAAAAAAAGTTTCAGTCTTATTGTAGCATGTGACAGAATTTCTTTCTTTTGTAAGGCTGAATAATATATACCACATTTTGTTTAGACTATCTTTGTTTTGTACACGTTTTTATTACTGATATAAACTTACTTGATTCCCTGGAGGAAGATCCAGGTACCTAGAAGTCACTGCAGTATGATCCTTTTTTTTTTTTTTAAACTATCCCTCTTAAGTAAACCCATCTGCTCATAAATCAGCTACCATACTTCATTTTTGCCTTGGAAATCTGTAATGGATGTTATCTAATGAAAATGGGACAAACATTATTAGAACTCTAAAACGGGCTAAAGCGTTTGAATGTCTGTGACATTGAATGAAATATCCTTTATGGCTGGGTTCATTAAAGAATTGTATTGATGAAGACTCCTGCTTGCTAGTGATTTACTGGGTGTCTTACAGAATTTAAAGAGAATCTGAGCAGCAGGAAGGAAAGGATTCATTGGGGATGCAAAAACAAGTGGAAGCAGGAAATTAAATACCATTGAGATCTTCACTTATATTATCTACTTCTATCTGTCTCTGTCTTTCTCTCTATGCATACTGGTCTTTTCCATGGGGCAGCAAATATAACAGCTTCAGAATCTGACTGAGCCTTAACAATTGTCAACATGTGGATTTTTAATAGGCTTTGAGAAAGGGGTCCTCCCCAAAACCCACTTCAGATATGACTGTGAAGATAATGAGTACCCAGAGGGTAGATCCAGAGACCCCAGAGAAGGACAGACAAAGCATTCTCTATTGAGAGTAGGATCAAGGTCTACTTAAGGACACACACACACACACTGCCACAGCAGTGCCTGCCCTATGAGATTCTGGCTTTGCTACAGAGCAGTGACTATTGTATTCCTTTTCTGAATGGGAGTTTTTTTTGTCATTTGTTCTCTGTCTTCTGTTTTGTCTTTTTATTATTTTTGAATTGACAAATGAAAAATTGCATATATTTGTGGTATACAATGTGATACATGTTTTGATATATGTATACATTGTGGAATGATTAAATCAAGCTAATTAACATATCCATCACCTTCACATCCTTCCAATTTTTGTAATGATAATGTTTAAAATCTACTCTCTTAGCAATATTCAAGCATACAGCGCATTATTAACTATAGTAACCATGCTGTACAATAGATCTCCAAATTGTATTCCTTCCTCCTGTCTAATTAAAACTTTGTCCCCTATAACCAACATTTCCACATCTCCACCCACACCCCCAGCCCCTGGTAACCACTATTCTACTCTGTGCTTGTATGAGTTTGACTTCTTAAGGTTTCACATGTAATTGAGGTCACGCAGTATTTGGCTTTTTGTGCCTGGCTTATTTCCCTAAGCATAATGTTCTCCTGGTATATCCATATTGTTTAAATAAAAGGATTAATTCTATCTTAAAGCTGAACAGTATTCCATTGTGTATGCATGTCATATGTTATTTATCCATTCATCTAAGGTTGCCTGGATGTCTTGGCCATTGTGGATAGTGCTGCAATAAACATAAGAGTGCAGATATATTTTCAACATACAGTCTTCATTTCCTTTGGATATATACTTAGAAGTGGGATTGCTGGATCATAGAGTAGTTCTATTTTTAATTTTTTGAGGAATGTTCATACTGTTTTTCTATAATAACAGCATTAATTTACATTGCCACAACAATGTACAAGGGTTCTCTTCTCTTCATACTCTCACCAACCTTTGCTAGCTTTTGTCTTTTGATAATAGCCATCTTAACAGGTATGAGATGATATCACTCAATATGGTTTTGATTTGCATTTCTCTGATGATTGGTGATGTTGAGCACCCTTTCATATACCTGTTGGCCTTTTGTATGTCTTCTTTTGAGAAATATCTATTTGGGTCCTTTTCTCATTTTTTAATTGTGTTGTTTTCTTGCTATTAAGTTGCTTGAGTTCCTGATATAGTTTGTATATTAACCCCTTATCATATGAATGGTTTGCAAATATTTTCTCCCATTCCATAGATTATCTTTTCCCTTGCTGTGCAGAAGGTTTTTTAATTTAGTGCAATCCCATGTATCTATATTTAGTTTTGTTGTTTTGGGATCACATTCAAAAAAATACTTGCCAAAACCAAAGTCAAGAAGCTTTTTTTCTACTTTTTCTTCTGATAATTTTACCATTTGAGTTCTTACATTTAGTCTTCAATCCATTTTGAGTTGATTTTTGTATATGGGGTGAAATAAGTGTCCAGTTCCATTTTTTCTGCATGTAGATATACAGTTTTCCAACATCATTTATTGAAGAGACTGTCCTTTCCCCCGTTGTGTGATCGTGGCACCTTTGTCAAAGACCAGTTGACTGTAGATGTGTGGACTTATTTCTGGGCTCTCTATTCTGTTCCATTGCTCTATATGTCTGTGTTTGTGCCAGTACTATATTGTTTCGGTTACTACAGATTTATAGTAGATTTTGAAATCAAGTAGTTTGATTCTTCCACTTTTGTTCTTTTGGCTCAAGACTTCTTTGGCTACTTGGGGTCTCCTGTGGTTTCATACTAATTTAAGATTGTTTTTATATTTCTATGAAAAATGTCATTAGAATTTTGATAGGGACCCTGTTGAATCTGTAGATGGCTTTGAATAGTATGGCCATTTTTACAATATTTTTTTTTTCAGTTCATGAACATGAAGCATTTTTCATTTATTTGTATATTCTTCAATTTCTTCCATCAATGTTTTATAATTTTCAGTGTACAGATCTTTCATCTATTTGGTTAAATTTATTTCTAAGTAACTTTTATTCTTGTAAATGGAATTGTATTCTTGATTTCTTCTTTGGATAGTTCACTGTTGGGCAAATGGGAGTTTTTATTACAGTTATCTGAGCCTTGTACACTATGTTTTCAACTGAAATACAGCACATCAAACCACTTTGTGGCCTCATCTTCTATAGGGTCTCCAAGCACAGCTGTTTGTATTTGACTCTCTTGTTCTGGTCTCTAGTCCTTCCCTCTTCCCACCTCTGCTCAGAGAGGGCTCAGGAAAGGAAGAAAAGCAATGTTCCTCCCTTTCTTGCCTTAGCCATTTTGTCAGACCTAGCTGGTATACCTCAGATCTTTCTTTCCCTGGAAAGAATTCCGTCACCATCTTCACCAGAGTCAGAGGCTAAAGAGGTGAGATGTAAGCTTTAAATTGCCAACATCATTAACATGTTAGTGAGGCCGGGCGCGGTGGCTCAAGCCTGTAATCCCAGCACTGTGGGAGGCCGAGATGGGCGGATCACGAGGTCAGGAGATCGAGACCATCCTGGCTAACACGGTGAAACCCCGTCTCCACTAAAAAATACAAAAAACTAGCCGGGCGCGGTGGCGGGCACCTGTAGTCCCAGCTACTCCGGAGGCTGAGGCAGGAGAATGGCGTGAACCCAGGAGGCGGAGCTTGCAGTGAGCTGAGATCCGGCCACTGCACTCCAGCCTGGGCGGCAGAGCGAGACTCCGTCTCAAAAAAAAAAAAAAAAAAACAAAACAAAACAAAAAAACAACATGTTAGTGTTGGTCTTCAGTGGTCTGGCCCCACTGAGACTCTAGATTTTCCAAAATTAATATTAGGTCCTCAATGATGGCTCTGGCTTTGAAAGAAAAATCTTCCCATCCCCAAACCAAATGTTACTAAATAACATCTACCTTTCCCTTCATGTGAACAACAGAAGAAGGTCTTTGGGGCTTCACCTTGGTGCCTACTGGGAAAGGGGTGTGGTGGGGCAATGCTACTCAATTTGTAATCTATCTCCTCCTCACTCAATTATTATTATTATTATTTGAGATGGGGTCTTACTCTGTTGCCCAGGCTGGAGTTCAGTGGTACAATCTCGGCTCACTGCAGCCTCAACCTCGCAGCCCATCCTCCCACCTCAGCCTCCCAAGTAGCTGGGACTTCAGGCATGCATCACTATCCCTAGCTAATTTTTTGTATTTTTGGTAGAGACAGTGTTTCACGACGTTGGCCAGGCTGGTCTCAAATTCATGAGCTCGAGTAATCCACCTGCCTCGGCCTCCCAAAGTGCTAGGATTACAGGTGTGAGCCACCCTGTCCAGCCCACTCTAGTATTTTAAAGACAGCAGCCTGCTCATTGAAAAGAAATATACACACACACACATCAGTTATTCAGTTTGAGAATTCTAAGTTCTTTATTCTTTAGTCATTAGTTTTGTGGTATAGAGCATGGCCTTTCAGGTCAGATCTCTGGGGTTCAGATGACTGGTCACAAATTATTTAACTTCTATAAGTCTCAGTTTTCTCATATGTAAAAGAGCTAACAACATTATATACTTCCTGTGGTGACTGAGAGGATCGAATGGACACTCACGAAAGCCCTCAGTACGGTGTCTAACAGGTAATAAACATGCAATAAATTTGCTATGATTACTATTATTCTCTACCAATCCAATTGGGTGGAATTAGACACCTGAAATTTCAATCTGATTTAATAAATCAAAAGGTCTGATCCAGGGAAATTTCAATGGAATTCCTATGTCACGTCCCATCACTAAGCTTTATTAATTACCGCAGCTTCTAGGTGATTGATGTATCCACTGTCCTGAGCACATGGGTTGAAGGACAGAGTGAAGACTTTTGAAGTCTGTTAACTTCTCATGCTGCACAAGGTGAAGAAGACCTATATTGAGAGATGTACCCTGTGCCTTATATGATGATCCTCTTTAAGAAGTTGGCGGTTTGGCTCGGAATTCTCTTGTTTTTACACTTCCCAGCCTGACAAGCAGGTCATCAGAGTGCTGTCTAAGTTCTCTTTACTGGCAGTTGCATGGTTTTCAGGTCTGTTAGGGAGGCATAGCTGTCCCCTGAAATCAATACTGAGTTGCAGAGATATGTTTACTTTGACTTTAGTCCTATTGGAATTCTGTGACCTTGGGCTAAAATAGACAGTGCTCAAATATATTATTTCTGAAGGGCAAAGTTAAGAGATTTAGCCTTAGGAATAGGAATGGGGACATCAGAAATAGGACAAAGCTGCTGCTCTTCAGGCTCTTGAAGGACTTCTCAAGGTGATACTCAGTTCGTGTGTCCCCTTTTCTCTGTGCTCCATGCCATGAGAGGGGAATTCCAGTCACATTCCGTCTGGGCAGCCATTTATAATTCTGCTATTGCTGATGTTAAGCCATTTTATTTCTCGTTCAGTGCCACATCTCTGTGGATAATGCACTAACAAATATATTGCCTACTGTGTAAACTACTACAGAAAATTCTTATTTTTATGCCCATAACATTCTGAAACCCAGAGCATTAAGCAATCCCTTGTAATAAATGAAACTTCTGTACGGCTTTGTCAGTGCCATCCAGCATTTCAAAGCACTCGTTTACTCCTCATAACAACCCTCTGAGTTCAGTGCTTTAGGTTCTGAGAACCTAAAGGTGAGGAGACCAAGGCATAGAGAGAGCTAAGACCATGAGGCTAGGAAGTGGAGGAGCAGAGCAGTGCATGCAGGCCTCCTGGTGCAGAACACGGGCTCAAGCAGCCTCTGAGACGTTCCTCAGTGACCCCAGACTTGTGCTGTTCACGCCCTTGTGTGGGGACTGAAATTGTTGACTTTCAAGTCAAATACAACAAAAATGATGGGGTATCACATCTGAGCTTAGGTTACACGCATGTGTACCTACATGAATGAGTCCAGAAGCAGATTCCTCAGCCCCCATCTGGCCTGCAGATGACTGTGGCCTTCGGAAAGAGCCTGAACCTCAGGCACCCAGCTGAGCAGGTCTGGTTTGCTGCCCACAGAAGCCATGAGTTAAAGTTTGTTGTTTTAAGCCTCTACAGTTTGGAGAAATTTATGATATAGCAATAACGCAACCCCTGAAATGTGCTGCTAGCTTTTTGTTGTTGTTGTTGTTACTTGTTTTAAAACAACACAAGATTTCTCAATTAGAAGTAGCATTTCTTAATAAGGCTTATAGTTAGTGAGGGGACTTAGCCCATGCCTGTGTTGATTACTGGCTCCAAGCAAGTTCCTCATTCACGTTCAAGCAGGATTATTTCTGTATCAATTTCATGATGATTAAAATTCTTTTTTTTAAATGTATCAAAGACTTTCTGAAATTCTAAACTTATTCACTGCTCACTCTTATTGATTTTTCTCTCTCAGAGAATTCCTCTGGTCATGTATACCTTACTGGAATTACGTGGACAACGTGCGTTTAGTGAAGAGTGATGGTGCCCCATAGTATAGGCTCTTTGAGCTTGGAACGTGTGGAAGGATCACCCATGGGTAATCACCCCAGTCTGCCTTCCCCATCTGGTCCCTGCAGTGTTTTTTTTATCTTGCTCTCTTTTATCTTTTCCTTCTTCTTCATCATGTGTGTGTCTCTGTATGTGTCCATTTGCGATCTTTTCAGCATCTGACACAAATTAACATACTCTGACCAGAAATTTTTTCCTAGATTCCAACAAAAAAATCAAATTCTTTTCATGTGGGTTCAGTAGTTTTTCAACATTTATCAACATAGCTTAGAAATGCTGAGGGACAATAATATGATCTTGCTTATTTTATAGAAAATTTGATCAGAAGAAACTCTTTAAAGTAACCATCAGTCAGAATACATGCCAAGGACGTATTTAATCTGTGAGTCATCACTTCTTTTCCTGAAGTCTTTGTCCCATAATCATGGAGAGTTCCATAGAATGCACCCTCGAGGATTTGCCATTCACAATTGTGACCATTCTGGAAGGTCCCCCAGTGCTCATAACATTTAGGAATTTGTGCTGCCAACTGAGGTTTGTGTACACGAGTGAGGCACTCACCAAGCAGGTAGACACCTGACCATCAGCCCAACATCAGCATCTTAACAGAATTCTACAGATATGTAATACAAGCAGAATATATGTAATATGTGGCAGGCATACATTATGGGGGGTTGCATGTTACAGCAGTATTTATAGATTTAGAAGGTCTGAGAAATACATCTCTAAGAGCAAAGGGGCTACTGAATCTTTTGTTTCTTCTCAAATTCCTTTGGCCTGCCTCAGTTTTAGTTTGCCATCTAGAGTTGGAAATTTTTTTTCATTGTTGTTATTTGGAAATGTCTTTCCCTGTTTTTATTTTGTATAAATGCAAAGCGTTACTTATATTTGTGTGTGTGTGTGTGGTGTGTGTGTACCATGCCATATACAGACAAGACTTCAGTTTTCTGCATTCTTACCCATCAGCCTTGCCACTACCCTAAAGTGACTTTAGATTCAAATGCTGACTTACCACAAATAGAGAGATGGTTACATCATTTCAGCAGAGGTAACCAAGGCGAACAGTTTGTAAGCCACTATTGACTCTAGATCACCTGCCAAAATTTCAAACACCATGAGACAGCATTGGAAGACGTCCAGTGAGAGTTTTTAATTTGGAGCACTGAGCCTCAGCGTGGTTTTGCAGGATTCACATGCCAAGTGAGTGATGATAAGGGCTAAAGAGTTGTGGTGGTTTTTTTTTTTTTTTTTTTTTTTTTTTTGACAGAGTCTAGCTCTGTCACCAGGCTGGAGTGCAGCGGCAAGATCTCGGCTTACTGCAACCTCAGCCTTCTGGGTTCAAGCGATTCTTGTGCCTCGGCCTTCCAAGTAGCTGGAATTACAGGCACATGCCACCATGCTCGCCTAATTTTTTGTGTGTTTTTAGTAGAGATGGGGTTTCACCATGCTGGCCAGGATGGTCTCGATCTCCTGGCCTCGTGATCCACCTGCCTCGGCCTCCCAAAGTGCTGGGATTACAGGCATGAGCCACCACGCCCGGTCAGGCTAAATAGTTTTGATAAGTAAAGAAAAGAGCTTAAAAGAAAATTACCCCTTGGTGTTTTGTAACTAAGCAGTCAAATAGAAGCAGCAGCCATCGTGTCCTTGAAGCGGGGCCAGCCTCCAAAGAGCCATGACCCCCCCACTCCCCAGTCTCATTGCAACAAAAGATGTCTTCACTTTCCTAGAACAGTATCACCCACCTGCCACTCAGTATCCCCTAATATTGGTGGGGCATGCTGGCTCACGCCTGTAATTCCAGCACTTTGGGAGCCTGAGGCAGGCAGATTGCTTGAGCTCAGTCAGCCTGGACAATATGGCAAAGTCCTGTCTATTTAAAAAATAAGAAAGATAGAAATCCCCTAATATAGAATGAAGTCTTTACATTCTGCACTTAGAAGTTACACTCTAAATACCCACGCCTCAGAAGATAAAATACTTTTAATCCACCCTTTGGTATGTATGGAGTTGGAATTAGATCCTTTTAAAATGATTGGACTAGACTCTGAGTGCCATGAGGGCAGGGAGAGGGTCTTCCCATTTCTATAAATCCCTGCTCCCAGCACTGAGCCTGGTACAGCCTGAGCACTCAGCAGCCCTCAATTCTTTCCTGAATGACAGATGGGCACTGTTGAGATGAGGAAGGGAGCACCAAACACAAAACATACTTCATACTTTTGCTTTGCCTTGTTCTCAAATGTCAGAATAAAATAATGTTGGACTAGACCAGCAGTCCAATGTGAGTCCTTCTGGTTGAATGAATGCTGTAGGTGCTGAGTAATTAGAATATTGTCATCAGTTACCTTCCAAAGGACCTACTGCCTGCATGGAAATAGAATGTATCGAGTGAGGCTGAGATTTGTTCTGTGATCCCTAATGTTCTGCATTTGCCTACTCCAGAGGAAAACAACAGGAGTGGGGTGGGCCCTGGATATGAATACATATTTATGTTATCTTTCTTTTTTTGGTATTAGCACATCCAACACTGCCCATGTTATACCTTAGATCCCCAGAACTTGGTTTGTATAACCTTCGACCAGTATATATCCTTTGACCAATATCTCCTTGTTCTTTTAACCCCCACTCACCCCTGGCCCCCTAGTAACCATGATTCTACTCTCTGCTTCCGTGAATTTGACTTTTTAAGATTCCACATATAAGTGAAATCATGCAGTATTTGTCTTTCTGCATCTGGCTTATTTCACATAGCAGTTGTCCTCTAGGTTCATCTGTATTTTCCCAAATGGCAGTATTTCTTGTTTTTGCGGCTGAGTAATATTCCATTGTATGTACATACCACATTGTCTTTTTCCATGCAGCCACCAAAGGACACTTGGGTTGTTTCTATACCTTGGCTATTGTGACTAATGCTGCAACATGGGAGTGCAGGTATCTCTTGAAGATACCACTTTCATTTCCTTTGGGAATATACTCAGAAGTGGGATTGCTGGATCATATGGTAGCTCAATTTTTGATTTTTTGAGGAACTTCTATACTGTTTTGTATAATGGCTGTACTGATTTACCTTCCCACCAACAGTGTAGAAGGGTTCATTTCTCTCCACACCTTCACTACCACCCTTTGTTGTCTCTTACCTTTTGATAACAGCCATTCTACCAGGGGGGAGGTGATACCTCATTGCGGTTTTGATTTGCTTTTCTCTGATTGTTGTAGCTGTTGAGCCTCTTTTCCTATGCTTCTTGGCCATTTGTATGTCTTCTTTCTAGAAAGGTCTATTCAGTCTGTGTGGGATGGCACTGGGTATTTCCAGCCCTGAAGGAAAAGTGAAACGCATGAGGATGAGAATTTAGGCTCTTTAGTCACTTTCCACACCTCCCTCTGTCGCCCTCATGTAGATACACACACACACACACACACCCCACACACAGGTCAGGCTGATTCAGGAACCAGCAGAAGCCCCCGGCTCCCCTCTTCCCTGCCATTGCTCAGTGGGCTCTGCTCTGTTCACTTGGCACCTTAATAGTACTACAGTTTCTTTAACTTTATTCTTGCTTTTTTCCACTCTCTCTGCATGCTATAGGCTGAATTTTGTTCCTCTCAAATGTATATGTTGAAGCCCAAATTGCCAGTATCTCAGAACGGGACTGGGCCTTTAACGAGTAATTATGGTTAAATGAGGTCACAAGAGTGGGGCCCTAATCTAACAGTACCCGTGTCCTTATAAGAAGAGAAAGTGACACTCGAGATGCCTGCTCATAGAGAAAAGCCGGTGTGGGGGCACAGGGAGAAGGTTGTCATGTGCACAACAAGGAGAGAGGCCTCAGGAGAAACTAAACCTGCCAGCACCTTGATCTCAGACTCTCCAGCCTCCCGAAGCCTGAGAAAATGCATGCCTGCCGTAGAAGTCACCCGTTCCCGGGTCCTTTGCTACGGCAGCCCTAGCAGGCCAATACACTGGTCTTTCCCACTTCCTCAAATTCCTCTGTATGGTGCCGGCAGCCCTCTCCCCTCCACCTCCCTCCCTTTACTGACAAAGCTGAATGAAAGGTAAATGAAAGAATAAGCTTTGAAGTTAAATGATAAATAGTCTTCTGCCTCTTGTTTTCCTCAGCTACAAAACAAGGGATTTGCTTTTATCTATAACCTGGAGACTCCATGATTCTAAATCACCTCCTGTGAAAGTGCCTCCTTTGAAAATTCCTAAATGACTCCTTCAGAATCTTATCTCCCGTCCTCTTTTAAGACATCTGTTTTAAAGATAAATTAAAACTATTTATTAGTCAAATTGAAGTATTCATATTTCAACAGTAGGTTTTCTCCCTTTCTTTACTTTTGCATTGTAAAATTATTCAAAACAGGCCGGGCGCGGTGGCTCAAGCCTGTAATCCCAGCACTTTGGGAGGCCGAGACGGGCGGATCACGAGGTCAGGAAATCGAGACCATCCTGGCTAACACGGTGAAACCCCGTCTCTACTAAAAAATACAAAAAAAAAAAAAAAAAAAAAAAAAAACTAGCCGGGCGTGGTGGCGGGCGCCTGTAGTCCCAGCTACTTGCGAGGCTGAGGCAGGAGAATGGCGTGAACCCGGGAGGCGGAGCTTGCAGTGAGCCGAGATCGCGCCACTGCACTCTAGCCTGGGTGACAGAGCGAGACTCCGTCTCAAAAAAAAAAAAAAAAAAAAAAAATTATTCAAAACAGAGTGACTCGTGATATTACGAGTTACACTGACTTTTGTTTGTTGCTCTGGGAACCTAAGTCCCATCTATAACATAATTTCTTCAATAAAATGTTTTCTGAGTCCCAAATATTCTATTCAAGAGTGACTCTTTGAAACATACTGCTTGTACATTGGGGACTGTTTAAACACGGTTGAATTGAAAGAAGTCATACATCCTGACACTATTTCTTTGGAAGTAAGCTTTCATTATTATGAGACAAGCTACTTGGCCTAATTATAATAAAAGGAGAAATCAAACAGGTGGCCAGCATTATGGAGCCGTCCCCCAACCCCAGAAAACTGCACAATGAATGGGTTTCTTCATTGTGTTGCAAAGCAAAGGCCTGACTGGAACCAGAAGCAGGCTTAGACCTTCAACAGGCTGAACATTTCTGAAACTTACTTAATAAAGAGTAGAAAATAAATAGGAGATTCAGTACATTAATGACTGAATTGAGGGTCAAAGAAGACTCTGTCTGCTTCCCCGCTGGGTCTTTGCCCCGTGCCAGACTAGTGACTGTGCCAACGGGGCCCACCTCTCTGTGTCTCTGAGCCCCGTCAGGAACCTGCTCAGCTGCCCACAGAGCTGATGCCTTCTCCACCTCCACTTTGTTTCAGCAAATAGTAAACCTGCCTTGTCACGCAGCGTGGGCCTGAGCACTGGCCAGCTGTGTTCTCAATTCTGTGTGTAACTCTTTCCCAATATTTCAATAGAGTGAGAGATCAATACAGAGAAGCAAAAAGTCCTGCTAGTAAAGCAACCAAAGTGTTTGCAACTCACTAGAGCTCAGGCTAAGGAGAAAAACAGAGACCCCAAAGTACCCAACGCCTCCGCACAAATAACACTCTTATTCCATCACCGTCTTCAACTGTTTGAGCTCCCGCTATGTTTAACGCGTCAATTGGAAGCTTTGGTGGTCTATGCAGTTGAATAAATTATGATTGCCCTCCTTGGGGAACTGCCATTCCCTGGAATCACTCCAGAGAAGTGATGAAGTAAATTTCTTACAGCCAAGTTTCTGAGAAACTGCTGACTGTTTGATTGCTACGTGTCTGTGGCGAAAGCACTCCCAGGGACACCTGACCTTGCTCCAATACCTCCCCATGGCCCTGGCACACTGATACCTGGAGCACCAAATGTTTCACCAAGATGATGTCCCTGTGTCCCTTCATCTGCCCCCTAACCATCTTCTCACCAACACACTCCAAGAAAAACTGTGAGGAAAAGTATCTTCCTGTACATTTTTCCTACATGCACAGATTTTTTTGTTTTAAAATAACAATTTCTGTTTCCAGTGGAGTTTGTTTTACATTGTTTCTTGCCAGAATATAAAAGAAAAAAAGGTTCCATTTTGAAGTCTTGTTGGTGATAGTGGGGAAGAAGACAATCAATACCCCATCAACTCCCTCCTCTTCCCCCCATTCCTTGCTCTTCTCCAAAGAATTAGAGGAGCCAGAGATAAAACTTAAATTGGAAACTTGAAAGGAAATTAAACATGATAGCCTTAACTGAAATTACTTTTCAAACCATCTTTCTGAGTAAAGGCAAATGTGGCAAAGTATTAGGATGAATCTAGGTGAAAGTGATGGGTATTCACTCTATTCTTTAACTGTTTTTCATGGATTGAAATTCTGCAAAATAGCAAATGGGAAGGTGATCAGCCCTCCTCATGCCACCCCTCACTTCTCTCATGAATTCTCTCACACAAGTTCTTGTAATTCTTGAAACTGTCATTCATTTAATCCATGAGAACTTGCTCCAGAACTGTTAAGTATTGAATCCATATTCTAATTAACTTTGCCACCGATGGCTGGATAACTTTCAATGAGAAATTGGTTCTTCAAAATGGAGTTGAGGCTACCAAAGATTGTGGGTATACATTATTTTCAATAAAAGTGGGGAGTTTTCATACAGTCATGTGAAAGTGTATGAATATTTTTATTTTTTACTTTTTATTATCATTTTTATTTTTATTTTTTTTTGAGACAAGGTCTTGCTCTGTCACCCAGGCTGGAGTGCAGTGGTATGATCTCGGCTCACTGCAACCTCTGCCTCCCAGGTTCAAGAGATTCTCCTGCCTCAGCCTCTCAAGTGGCTGGGATCACAGGCATGCACCACCACACCTGGCTAATATTTGCATTTTTAGTAGAGACAGGGTTTCGCCTTGTTGGCCAGGCTGGTCTCGAATTCCCGACCTCAGGTGATCCACACGCTTCGGCCTCCCAAAGTGCTGGGATTACAGGCGTGAGTCACCGCGCCCGGCTAGTATTTTTATTTTTAATTAATTAATTTTATTTATTCATTATTTTTTTCATATGTAGCTTTATAGATGAAGAAATGGACTTTGTGGAGTCTGTGAAACCTATGCCTGTATTTAGAAGGTCGGTCCTTAACATATGCGTTAGTTCAGAGGATACAGCCTTTCATGTGCAGATTGGAGCCTGCCTTACAATTTGCTGTGCAACCCTTTAAACAAACATCACCTCTGTTTCACCAAATATCAGTTTCTAACTAAAATGAGGGCTTAGACTAGAGGACTTTAAATAGCTGTGAACAGTCTGTGAAGCATCAGTGCTGCTGTCTTGACCTCATTTCATAGGCCGGACCCTCTATGTTGGTATCAACGAAGGTGGTGTGGAGATGATGCTGGTGAAAAGCTGTATTCCATTATCCACTTATAAAACCAAGGCTAAAACCTTAAGCCCATTGCCTCAAAAATGTATAACACTGAGCCTAAGAGAAACGACATGAGATTACACAATTAACTCCAAGCGGTTGGTGAGATGAAGAGACACTGTCCTACGTGAAGGTGAGCACAGCGTAATGTTGTATTTGATAATACTGTGGCTCTTCACGGGCTCTCAGCTAGAGTCCTCGGCCTCCTTCCTGACCTTCCTAGGCCTGGCAGCTACAGTGCCCCGCCCTCTGACCAAGTGACCCTCCCAAACAGTGGGGATTTAGAGACAGAAGTGACATCATGGATTTTGTTTACTGTGGTGTATCTTTTCAATGACCTGAGTCAAGACAGTCTGTCACCTGGACTTGCCACAAAGGGAAGAGTGCTGGCTCTGGAGTTGGAGCAACCTGGATTCCAATACTCCCAGCCCTTGCACCTGTCAGCATTGTGACCTTGAGCCAGTGACTTAACCTTTCTGGAGTTCTGCCTTTCTCTTCTGTAATATAGAGGTAATAGTAACACAAACCTCAAAGGACTCCTGAGGATATGATGGGATGATGCATGACATGTGGAGTAGTGACCTGGCCCTGGCCCATGGGAATCTGAATAGATTTAACCATGAACATCTCTCCTCCTAGGTCTATTTGATCTTACAATAGGTTATTGTAATGCCTTTTAGGTGCTTTTTAAAATACAAATATCTTTCCTAAATGGAATGGTTTCATCTCCAATAAAGGTATAACTTAATGTTGTCTGAGATAAAGTTATATCTATAGCTTTGTTTATTTATTTATTTTGAGTTGGAGTTTTGCTCTTATTGCCCAGGTTGGAGTGCAGTGGCGTGATCTCAGCTCACTGCAACCTCCACCTCCCGGGTTCAAGCCATTCTCCTGCCTCAGCCTCCCGAGTAGCTGGGATTACAGGCAAGCACCACCACGCCTGGCTAATTTATTTATTTATTTATTTATTTTTAGTAGAGATGGGGCTTCTCCGTGTTGGTCAGGCTGGTCTCGAACTATCGACCTCAGGTGATCCGCCCGCCTCGGCCTCCCAAAGTGTTGGGATTACAGACATGAGCCACTGTGCCTGGCCATCCATGGCATTTTAAATGTATTCTCCTCACATGCTTTTTTCAAAAAAGACAAAATACTTCATATACCAATGCTTGTATACTTTCTTTAAAGTTAATAAAATTATAGTACAAAGTAACCTTTGGGATTGCTATACAACAGGGATTGGCAAACATTTTCTGTAAAGAACTAGACTTTAAATATATCAGGCTTTGTGGCCACATGGTCTCTGTTGCAACTGCTTAGCTCCACAGTGGCACCGCAACAGCAGGCGTGGACAAGAATGAAAACAATGGGCAGGCTGCGTCCCTCCCAATAAAACTTGACTGATGGGTGTGGAAGTCCAAATTTCACATACTTCTCACATGTCAGAAAAGATTCGTATTCTTTTGATTTTTTATCTAACCATTTAAAAATGTAAAAACCATTCTCAACTTTCAGGCTATACAAAAACAGAGGCAGGGAGCCTCTGGTCCATGTGCTATCAGTTGCCAACCCTTGCTCTACAAGAACAAAGACATGGAAAAATGTGGGATGCATTTACGAAGTCATAAAATCTATTAGGAAACCACATTAGAAATTTGGTTTATAACTGTTCACTATAAAATAGATTTTTGTTAATCTTGAACCACATCTAAATGACTTTAATTTTCTTAATATAAAAGATAACCTACTTAAGGGATAAATCTATGGTAATATTAAATAGCAAGATGAAAACTTCTAATAAATTTTATGTAGTATGAGGGAGATTTTTGAGTAAATTATTACATTGAATATTTTTGCAATATTTTGAATATATGAGTATTTTGAATGAATCCTGAATAAAACTGTTGTTGTTTAGCTTGTAAGTGGGTGAATGTTTTAAACACTCTGAATAATTCAAAATTTAAAACACATAGATTCGGCCAGGTGCAGTGACTTGTGCCTGTAATCACAGCACTTTGGGAGACTGAGGTGGGCAGATCCCCTGAGGTTAGGAGTTTGAGACCAGCCTGGCCAACATGGTGAAACCCCGTCTCTACTAAGAATATAAAAATTAGCCAGGCATGGGGGCACATGCCTGTAGTCCCAGCTACTCGGGAGGCTGAGGCATGAGAATTGCTTGAACTGAGGAGGCGGCAGTTACAGTGAGCTGAGATCGCACCACTGCACTCCAGCCTTGGTGACAGGGTGAGACTCTGTCTCTAAATAAATAAATAAATACACATAGATTCATACTTTTATTTCTGAAAGATGAATCATTTCAAAATTATGAAATGTTAGAATACTTTCTTAATATTTGTAAAATAAGCAAAAAGGTAAATATAATTTACATATAAATACTGCACAGAAATATCAATTGACATATAGCTGATAACTCATACTTAAAATATATTATCAAAGCATTGTTGTACACAGCATTTAAACTCTCAGGCCACCTTAGTTTTTTTTCATCTGCAAGTCATTTAGCGATAAAAAGCATTTAAATAAAACATAATGTCAAGCCGTACTTAATACACTCCGCATGTTTCATAACCAAAGCTTTCAAACGGCTATTTCCATCCGGTTTTAACTTTAAAACAGATCACATAAAAGCTACATTTGTTCAGTGATAGTTTGTATTTAACAATAACAGAAAAACTGCCTTTTTTAATCTCTGAAAAAAACTCTTCTCATTAATATGAAATGAAATAAAAATACAGAGAAGATAGTTAAAGCTGGACATAGAGTTTTCAGCAACAATAAGTTAAAATATAAAGGGAAAATATTAAAACCACCTTTAGTGTTTTTGGGAAATCAAAATAATCATTTTTAAAGCTCTGAATTTTGGATATATAAAAAGTTGAAAAGTATTTCCTTTTTATTAAAAGACATAACTAATCATAATCATTTGAAATATCCTTTATGATATATGATCACACCTGAAGAACCCCAACATCTAGTAAAAAAATAATGCAGTTTCACTAGAACGTGAATTTGAACATGTTTCATAATTGTTGGGCAGTTTTATAAAAATAAAGCAGTTTCCTTAGGAAAAAACAATCTGCCAATTAGAATACATATCTTTTCTTTAGAGACGGGGTCTCACTAAGCTGTCCAGGCTAGTCTTGAACTCCTGGGCTCAAGCCATCCTCCTTCTTTGGCCTCTCGAGTAGCTAAGACTACAGGTGCCTGCTACAACACCTGGCTGGAATGTGTATCTTCATTTTGGGGGAAAAAAAAAAAAAAGGTGTTTTCCTCTGAAAATAATAAACTTCAACCCCTGGCTATATGAACATTCATGGACTCATACAGATGAAAACAAATTATCGTGCTCCTAGAAACTAGTTCTTTTCACTAGCACAGTCTGCGACACCATCTGGAAACTGTCACCAAAATATTAAGATTCACAAGCAAGCATTGGTGAACAACATTGGACCTGGTGAATCATTTCTACCACCACTAAATGCATTTATCCAAAGGGACTGTGTGGTGATGGTGTTCTGCAGTCCTGTAATATCATCTAGTGTCCTCTTATTTCAGCCACGTATTCACAAATGCTTGAATTTATATTTAAACTCAATGTCATATAATGGCGGCAAAATGCCCAAGCCTGCCCGGGACTGGTCCAAAGGCGGACATTTATCTTGGCCCTCGACAAGCTCCAGTTCAAAATAAGAAAGCATCAAAACCAAAAATTGCTTGATTTCGTGGATAGCAAACACTCTTCCAGGGCATATTGTAGCTCCTGATCCAAAGGGCATGTAGTAATACTTTAATTTGAGTCCATTACAGTAGAAGGTAGTCTTTGTCTTCCCGTTTTCATCAAGATACCTATCATATTTAAAAATCTGCAATAAAAATACAAAGAAAACAGCCTTTAAGCTAGTTTTAAAGAAATTTATCTCTTTCTCAACCTGGAAGCTCCAAAGAGTAATTTTCTTTTTAAATCTACTCCATTAGTGATTTAGCAAATACTCCACATTGAATCAGAAAGTAACACGCTTAATGAGCTAAGGAGGCCTTCTGACACCTCCTATCGTGCTTGAACGATTAGTTCCTTAGGCAGAGCTAGAGAGAGAAGCGTTTCCAGAAGAAACTGGAAGAATCAATATATTAGCCTCCAATTTCCTGGATTTGGGAGGAGGTGTTTTTAAGAAAAAAAAAAAAAGTGGCAGGTTTATTATCATGACTGCAAACATAATCTAGCAAAGACTGTGTGATGACAAATACCTGGACTAAAAATTAAAAATTCAGACCACTATCTAAATTTTCCAAAATATATGAATATTTAACACGATTAAGGGGACAATCCCTATGACTACAATGATAAAATCAATTCTACCATTCCTCTTTATTTAGATCTAGGTAGCTATCACCTGGATATTGAACTTCAATGAGCAGGCACTTACCAAAGGGTCTGGGTAGATTTCTGGATCTAAGTGCATTAACTGTGGGTAAAGAGCTATGATGTCATCTTTTCGGATGTTGTAGGAACCTTCCTCAAGGTGCAAAGTGAAATCCTCCTTAGCTGTCCGAATGTTGAGGGAGGCACTGGAAAGCCTCAGTGATTCCTTGATTATGCTTTCTAAATATTTTAAAAGCAAAAAAGGTAAAAAATGAAAGAAGGAAGGGAGGAAGGAAGAGAAGAACAAAGCAAGTGTTTGAAGGTCGTATGATATAGAGTCTGAACTACAGACAGCCTGGCAGTGCATAACACAAAGGGACTGGGGGCCGGGCGCGGTGGCTCAAGCCTGTAATCCCAGCACTTTGGGAGGCCGAGACGGGTGGATCACGAGGTCAGGAGATCGAGACCATCCTGGCTAACACGGTGAAACCCCGTCTCTACTAAAAAATACAAAAAAAAAAAAAAACTAGCCGGGCGAGGTGGCGGGCGCCTGTAGTCCCAGCTATTCCGGAGGCTGAGGCAGGAGAATGGCGTGAACCCGGGAGGCGGAGCTTGCAGTGAGCTGAGATTCGGCCACTGTACTCCAGCCTGGGCGACAGAGCGAGACTCCGTCTCAAAAAAAAACAACAACAACAACAAAAAAAAAAACAAAGGGACTGGGTGGTGACAGTGTTCTGTAGTCCTGTAACATGAACAGGGTATGGGAAGCTGATCAGATAAACATTTCCCAAACTTTCTTTCTGTTACCACGATGCTGTTATCAATGATTCAACTATGTCTGAATTTTTTTATTTTTGTTTTTGTTTTTAGCCAGGGTCTCATTCTCTTGCTCAGGCTGCAGTGCAGTGGCATGATCATGGCTCACCACAGCCTCAACCTCCCAGGCTCAAGTGATCCTCTCACCTCAACCTCCCAAGCAGCTGCGACTATAGGCGTCTGCCACCATACCCAGCTAATTTTCTTCTTTTTATTGTTTGTAGAGACAGGGTTTTGCTGTGTTGCCAGGCTGCTCTTGAGCTCCTAGGCTTAAGCGATGCGCCCACCTCAGCCTCCAAAAGTGCTTTGATTACAGGTGTGAGTCACCATGCCCAGCTTGAATGTATTTTTAAATCAGATCCTCTGAGTTAATAATAATCTTTTGATTAAGAGATAATCATCCTGGTCATAATTGGGAAACAAAATTCCATCATTTTATAGGAAAGTAATCATCTAATAAAACTGGAAAAATCAGTAATACATTTTTATATAAATTATTCAAAGTTTATCACTTCTGAGATTTAATATGCTGAGGACTTCTGAGACTGAATATACTGATAACATTGATATATACATATGTTTTTTCTAGGTGTTTACTGCAGCTTCAGTTCAACATTTACAAGAACCTATTTTTATCCATATACTATCTGATGTTGTGTGGCGATCCCTGCTGCCTAGTAAAGGCATAAAGGGACAAAAAGAACCAACCTGAAAATGGCTGAAATATAGAGAGCTCACGAGAGGTCCAGCCTGACCTTTCAGACTTATCCTTTAACTGTCATGTTTTAGGGTGCTCATCACATGATTGTGTATAAAATCCCAGAATGTTAGCATTTTATTTTACAGATAAGAAAAGGAAGGCCCCCAAAAGAGAACTGACATGTCCAAAGTCTCCCAAGTCAGACCCAACAAGGAACCTAAGCTTCTTGCCTCCTTAAATAAAATAACCAAAAAAAGAAAACTTTCTTACTATAAACATATCATATTGTTGGCCAGGTGCAATGGCTCATGCCTGTAATCCCAGCACTTCGGGAGGCCAAGGCAGGCAGATCACTTGAGGTCAGGAGTTCGAGACCAGTCTGGACAACATGGTGAAACCCAGTCTCTACTAAAAATACAAAAATTAGCCAGGGGTGGTGGCGTGCACCTGTAATCCTAGCTACTTGGGAGGCCGAGGCAGGAGAATGGTTTGAACCCAGGAGGCAGAGGTTGTAGTGAGCCAAGATCACACCATTGCACTCCAGCCTGGGCAACAGAACGAGACTTTGTCTTAAAAAAAAATAATAAATTAAATTAAAAATATCATATTGTTAGATTTCTATAAAATATAGAAAAGCAGAACAAAGAAAAATCAAAGAAGCTTCAAATCCATCACTCAATCCATGCAGGTAACTGTGGTTTCTTAGTGGTTCTTTTCTCTCCTTTATTTTATGAAAATGACTAATTTACTTCCATTAACCATCAGATTAGCCGTAAGAGGAATAAGAGAAACATAGTGTGGCAGTGCAGGGTGGTAGCTGAGAGAACAGCATCCCACATAATGATGTATTTGATTCTACCCTGGCTGCAGCTTAACCTCTAGGTGTCAGTTTCCTCACTTGGTACAAATAAATAGTAACAGTCCCAAGTCACAGGATTGTTGTGAGGATTAACCAAGAAAACTCATATGAAATACTTAGCTTAATGCCTAGAATTCAGTAAGTATGTAATTGATATTGGTCATTATTGTTAAAGTAGTAGGACATGGAAAATGAAACGCAACATAACAAGTATACCCACCTAATACTGGCAGGTCATTCAGTTGTGTTTGACTCAAACAAATGGGATTGCCTTCCAAGCTGACTTTTTGACCAGCATTCTCTAATGTTCTTTTCACTTCTTCAGTGGCTGCTTTCATTGCTTCCGGGTTCCTATTAAAAGTTAAGAGAAAAAATGTATGTACAGAAAACAAACTTTTTCCATACTTTGAGATCTGCAAACAAATGGGCCTTTCCCCCTCCTTTTAACTAGATGGTGAAGATATCAGGGGAGAAGAGAAAGGGATAGTCCTGTTTGCGTTTACTACATTTGTAATTGCGTTTTATGTCCTTGGATATTAGTAAGAATCCAGTACTTTGGGAGGCCAAGGCGAGCGGATCATGAGGTCAGGAGTTTGAGACCAGCCTGGCCAACATGGTGAAACCCTGTCTCTACTAAAAATACAAAAATTAGCCAGGCATAGCAGTGGGATCCTGTAATCCCAGCTACTCAGGAGGCTGAGGCAGGAGAATTGCTTGAGCCCGGGAGGTGGAGGTTGCAGTGAGCCCAGATTGCACCACTGCACTCCAGCCTCGGTGACAGAGCAAGACTCCGGCTCAAAAAAAAAAAGAATAATAAAAAAAGGAGGCCTTGCTACCTAAAAGTTAAACTTTGGTCAGGGCTTTTATAAACAAGTATTTCTAATAAGGATTAGACATGGCTAGGGAGCTACATAACAAAACTACAGTAAGTTGAGTCTCAAAATGTTTGACTGATAAGTATTTGTGAAACTATCATAAAATATGGCTACAATTTCCTTTATGATGTTAAATTGATGTTGTATGCCTGCTGTAAATATGTGAGTTTATTCTGGATGTGCTTTCTCAAGTAATAACTTTGGAAGATAGTCAACATTTGTGACAAATTAGTAATAAGTTCTCACATCTGAAATTAAGTTTTAAAATATTTTATAAGACCTAAAGTCATCAGCTATCAATAGAAATCTGGCATTCCCAATCCTATGGAATAGCAATTTTGTGTCGACATGATACTAAATATCCAATTTAATTGGAATAATTCAATAATAGACCATTCTAATTTCAAATTCCCAAAAGATTAACACTTTGGAGAGAAATCATGTTATGTAAAACATATGTTATTACAGTTTTTTTTTTCCTGTTACATACAGTTTTAAAAAGCAAAACCTAGCTAAGTCTCTTATCAATAAAAATTGATTATGATTGATTCATAGCTCTCATACTTGGTCAAAAACAGAAGAACAGCAATTCCTAATTGAGTGAAAATAAACTGTGAATGAACAAATAAATAAGGCATAGTCACTGCCCTGATTAAATCAGTAATCACTTAAATACATTTTTATGGTTATGAAAACTGCATTATGGACTTAAGTTGGTGTCGTGAAGAACAGTATGGGGTTAAGAGTGAGGGCTCTGGACCAGGCAGCCTGAATTGACTCCAACACGAGCACATACAAGCTCTGTGACTTGGGGTGACATCTCTTTCTCTGGGACTGCCTTTGTTTCTATAAAACACTTTTACCAGTCATAGCTGCCTATGTTTTGTGAGGACTGAATGAACTCAAACATGTTAAACACTAACACGCATTAGTGCTACGTTCTTGATTGATGGCACGAGAAAGTACTATAAGGCTTTTTTTCTTAAAGTTAAAATGGTTTAATGTCTACGTTCTACTAAAATAAAATAAAAAAAGAAATGGATATGGTGTTAGTCACCTAATCATTTGAAATAAACTCCAGAAAGTCGCTGGAATGGTGTTTGCTTGCGATGCCCAGAGGACCACGAGATGCGTCTTGGCCTTCTCCAGGTCATCAAAGGTGGACAAAGTGTCATTGAGAAACATGCGCAGTCTGATCAGTTCTGAGACGCTTTCCCTCTTTTGGAGGTTCTCGTGCCTCAAGCTCTCTGCCAGTTTCTCCCGGGCACTGTGCGCGGTCCTGAACATGTGAATGGGGAGGCCTGCTACCAGGGCTGGAAAGACTTTGTCGAACTGCTTGAAGTTGTCAAGATTGTTTAGAATATGTGCTTTCTGTGTGTCTTGCCTTGTAAGATCCCTGCCAAAGATAGTTAAATACCCAGCTTCAAACATCACTCGGTAGCAGAAGGAATACATCCCTTCTGTCACCCAGGCAGCGGTCTTTGAGTTAGAGAAGACTGGAGGTCTCATGATACGTTGGAGGTTTTCCATCATGCTTTCCGTGAGGGAATTCAAGGCATTGCCCTGCAGGGTTTTGATGAAAGTGTTGTTTATGTTTTCAGTGGTATTTCCATCCTTTGGGTCAATGCTTCTGTGCCCAAAAGCCTGACAGCAAATAAAACATGCAGAAAAAGAAATTAAACCTGACCTAGTCATAGTAAATGACTGAAAAACGGATTAGATACTTTCATAGTTCCTTACTTCTTAAAAACAGGAAATTGGCTTTCGCTTGTACAATTTCATAGCACTTTACAAATAAATGGCCAAATTGTACCTTTCCTTTAAAGCCAAGTTCAGTGGCACTCCCCTGGATCACTCAAGTCATCTATGTCTTATCTCTTATGCTACTGCACTTATTTACATCTATTGCACATAAACTTATTGACAATGTTTTAAAATCATTAGTTATCTTTTATATTATTTGTAGATTTCCTTTTCTTTTAGAGATGGGGTCTCACATTGTTGCCCAGGCTGGAGTGAAGTGACACAATTATAGCTCACTGCAGCCTCAAACTCCTGGGCTCAAGCGATCCTCCTGCCTCAGCCTCTCAAGTCGCAGGGACTACAGGTGTGTTCCATTGCGTCCAGCTGTAGATGTTTTTTTTTTTTTTTTTTTTTTTTTTGAGACGGAGTCTCGCTCTGTCTCCCAGGCTGGAGGGCAGTGGCAGGATCTCAGCTCACGGCAAGCTCCGCCTCCTGGGTTCACACCATTCTCCTGCCTCAGCCTCCCGAGTAGCTGGGACTACAGGCGCCCGCCACCTCGCCCGGCTAGTTTTTTGTATTTTTTAGTAGAGACGGGGTTTCACCATGTTAGCCAGGATGGTCTTGATCTTGTGAGCTCGTGATCCGCCCGTCTCTGTAGATGTATTTTAACCAAACTTTAAGCTACTTAGTCACAAAGACCAAAGCTAATATTTATTTGCAGTAAGTAGTTACTAGTTTTTTTTTTCTTAGCAACAGAGCTTCTTTTATTACATCTAAATGATGTTAAAATATCTTGCCAATTCCTTAACAAAATGAAACACTGTGTGGCACAAGTGTGGCAAGACAACTGTTGAATGTTAGGTTTCCATCACTTGCACTCTTTCATAGACACTGCTGATGTGATGAATTTTTCTCTCTCTTATTCATACAGTGCCACCTGTCTCAGTAGAGCATTTAGTGTATATTTCACCCTCATTAACTTGTCAACAAATGACACATTTATACCTATTTTGACTTTCTAAATGATTGTTACTACGAAGCTATGTATAATTTAATTTATTTATGTTTCTAAGAATCTCCACATAAGGATAACTCTCTTCAACACCTTTATCGTAAAATCTAAGTACATCAAAAATTCTAAATAGACCAGCACATAAAAAGGTAGAAGACAAACAGAATGGTATATAAATGTAAAACTGCTTACCTTCGCAGAAGTAGCAAAGTGAAATTTTTTCCAATCAAAGTATTTTCCATGGCACAACACCTTATGGTATGACAAGGGATTTGTGATGAAATGGACATATTTTCCCATTAGTTTGCAGGTAAAAACATGACCATGTTTCCTTTGATTTGCTCTGAGGAACTCAAGAGGATTGGCACCAAATTGCAGCGCACAGCCCAGGTATGGAATCAACCCATTCTCTAGAGGTGGTTCACCCGTTTGCCTGTCAGAAACAAATGTATGATAGACATGGATGATTACATATTTGGGTTTTTACTTACATCAGGTTTAAAAATTCTTCCCGCTGACTTCAAACTTTAAAACCCTATAGTTTATAGATATTTCTTTTGTTGGATGGGCTCCGCTCTTTTACTACGAAAATAGGTTATATTAACCTAGTAACATGATATGTTGGTGGAAAGGATTACTAAATCTATCCATTTATGCATCCATCCATATGTACATTCAACAAGCACCCGTCTACTGTGTGCTCGTCACTTTTCCCTATGATTCAGGCTAAAGGATTTACAAGGCCAACGAGATTCTTGCTGTCAGTGCGGAAACAAAACTACATCTAGTGTTTATAATTTTGCTAAGCATCATTTTTCTAAATATCTCAAAATGTTTCTTTTGATTATTTTCTTTAAAGACATAGATCACTGAATAAGAGAGGATTTCAGAACTGAGATTTTCAAAATCTTCCTAGTTTAGAGATATTATTATTCTGTAAGGATGGTTTCAGAGAAGAAGAATCTCATGTGAGAAATTACCTTATTATAAAATGAAATTGAGTAAGATAAACACTGACAGAATCATCTATTGTAATTCAGTGCTCCTTTAAAATGTTTCTATTAGAAAATGTAAACTTATTTTCCAACATAAACTTCTGTACCTCTTGATAGAATAATACAGTATAAAGTAATAACTTTTCTTTTCTGAGTTTGAAGATAAGTAGTTTAATTAAAAGTAAAAACTATCAGGCCTGAAAGAAACTGCAAAAGGCAGAAAACACATAGCAATCTACAAAGTTGAAATATGCTCAGGGTGATTTTCTCTTTTTGAGATTGACATAGCAGAGAATATCTACATGCCTCCCCACAATTACTCCTTGAGCCAATTAGAAGTTAAATAAACTATGGTTCTGGATCTGACTGTATTTGTTTTTCTTGCATTCTTGAACCAGTTGTAAATAAATGAAATCAATGTCACATACACTCAGCAGACTTTCCCAATTCACCAGAGTTGATTAACATTGATTTAAAAACAGAAATAGAATGATCAGCTCAGGTCTATGCTATAGTCTAGGCTTAGGCAGAGTCTATATGATGCACAAGAATGAGCTTAAAAGAGAACATTTATTTAATAAGAGTATCTATTGAAGCCATGTGAGAGAAAGCAATCCTTTCCACGTAGATTCCCACTTGCTACTTGTATCCTTACTAATTTGGGCTTCGTCTTTAGATATATATATAAATGTACATGGAGACCTTATAAAATTTCTGTCGGTTATGTTTAACACCAATATACATTTATACATTACCATTGGTATATGCCAATACTAAAAAAGGAAGTTGTCATCATATATTTTGTTAGATATAGTAAAAAAGATATTACTTTAAAAATTCAAATCAAAATTTTCACTAAAAAAATAAGGAAGATAATGCTAATATGTGTAAGTATAGAAAACCAAATTTACTGTATAACAATGAAGGTAAAAAAAAATTAAATGGATGAATTAAAGAGCAATTTAAAGATAAAACATTCCTTACCTTCTCCTTATTCCAAGAATAAGCCATAGACAACAGCATGCTGCTATAGCAATCCCCCAAATCAAAGATATGGTCATCATTTTGCAAATCTAGGCCAAAATCTCTGAGGAAGAAAATCTCTGATTAGAAAGGCAAAGATGTCACTGAAAAGAGACTCAAGCTAGGTTTTTTTATATACATAGTACCCAGATCCATTAACTTGAGCTTGTTGACCAAAGCAAACAATTAGCCATTTGTTCATTCTATTAGAAAAAAAAAAAAGTGGTAACAACTGGCCTTGAACTAAGTCCACAGGTATCAGAAGTGGTTCCAAAGCAATCAGAGACCTGCAATACTTGATAAGTTGAAGGTCTCTCAAATATATGTTGACTTAACATTCGGACCTGGGGACAGCAGCTAATATTACGAGTTTGGTATGTGTAAAAAGAACAAATAAACCTGTTTAAGATGGGCATAGCTAATAAATACGTAAAATATAATAAAGAAAAATAAGAATGAGTTATTCATCAAGCTTATAATTTGGTCTTGTTAACTTTTAAAGAAGAATTAATTTAGGTGCTTTGCCAGAGAGATGCTGATCAAGTTCGGAGGAAAGAGACTGGGAAAAACATTTCTGTTGCTTCGTGTTCAGTGCTTTTATAAAATCATAGATATTTTACCACATATAGTAACATGTTACTTACCTAACATCCTCAAGAGAGTATTCTACATAAGTGCATCCTCTTGATAAATATAGCTTATTGGAAGCATCAAAATTTTATTTATCATTCTTGTAATTAAAATGTTTATCAATTTTTCTAATTATTAAAGTAATAAATTTCATTTCAAGTAAGTTAAGACTAACTAAAACATATCTTGGTGGAAAGTGAACATCTATTAATAATTTACCTACCACGCTACTCCTCTACTCAGAAGTAACCACTATTAACTATTTGGCATATGTTCTTCCAAACTTTATTTCTGTGTACACAAAAATATTAGTTGAACATTTATTACATGCCAAGAACTCTTCAAAAGTATTCTAGTTACAGGCGTTAACAAGATAGGCAGGTTTCCTAATCTAATGGAGACTCTATTCCAATGGAGAAAGGAGTAATAAAATACATGTTATGAAAAAAAAAAAACATGGTATAGAAAGCTAGGGGGGAATGAGGACAACTTTAGATATGATGATCAGAGATGGGCTCTCTGAAGATGTGACATTTGAGATCTGAATAACAAGAAGAGACTGCTCATGTGAGTATCAGAAGGAAGGATATTCCAGGAAGAGGAAGCAGCAAATGCAATGTCCTGAGTCAAGGATCAATGTGCTGAGTCTAAGAACCAAAAGGAAGGGAGTATCCTACTGAAGCAGAGTGAATGCAAGTTCACAGTTAAGACAAAAGACAAGAAGGTAGGCAAGAGTATTGTGTGTGTGTATATATGTACACATACCCACACAAGTGTATATATATATATATATATATGTACACACAGTATTCTCTCTATATATTTATACATGTGTATATACATATGTATAAATAATTTTGAATATGTGCTTCATCTTCCATTGGATAAATGTACTATAATTTATTTAACTGATTTCCTATTGATGGATATGTGGGTTGTTTCCAGTTTTGGCTATAGACTCCATAGGTTTATTTCATGGGTTTTTTGTTTTTGCCTGTTTAAACAGAGATCACACATTTTGTGTGTGTAATTTATCACCATAATTATTAATATCAATCATTATATGGCAGTACATAGATTTTTCTTAGAATCTAGGTTTTTGGGGGGCTTTGTGCATATTATTTAGACAGATGGATTTTTAAAAACTTAATACATCTTTTAAAAATATCGCTTATAAAAAAGCTGACCTTATACATGGCCAATCACAGCAAGGTATCCCAGTCAGATAAAATGCCAGTCTAAAACCCAAATAATACAGCCCTTTAGAGTCACTTCTCAGACAAATGAAGAACAAGCAAACATACAAAAATGGAAAGGAAGTCAAGCATGGTAGTGTGACATGGTTTGGTTGTGTCCTCATCCAAATCTCATCTTGAATTCTCACGTGTTGTGGGAGGAACCTGGTAGGAGGTGATTGAATTATGGGTGCAGGTCTTTCCTGCGCTGTTGTCATGATAATGAATAAATCTCATGAGATCTTATGGTTTTAAAAAGAGGAGTTTCCCTGCACAAGCTCTTTTCTTGTCTGCTGCCATGTGAGACGTGCCTTTCTCCTTCCACTATGATTGTGAGGCCTCCCAAGCGATGCAGAATTGTAAGTCCAATAAACCTCTTTCTTTCGTAAATTGTCCAGTTTCAGGTATGTCTTTATCAGCAGCATGAAAATGGAATAATACAGTAAACTGGTACCAGTAGAGTGGGGCACTGCTGAAAAGATAACCAAAAATATGGAAGTGACTTTGGAACTGGGTAACAGGCAAAGGGGCTGGAACAGTTTGGAGGGCTCAGAAGAAGACAGGAAAATGTGACCAAGTTTGGAATTCCCTAGAGGCCTGTTGAATGGCTTTGACCAAAATGCTGATAATGATATGGACAATGAAATCTAGGCTGGGGTGGTCTCAGATGGAGATGAGGAACTTTTTGGGAACTAGAGCAAGGGCGACTCTTGTTATGTTTTCATAAAGAGACTGGCAGCATTTTGCCCCTGCCCTAGAGCTTTGTGGAACTTTGAACCTAAAAGAGATGATTTAGGGTATCTGGCAGAAGAAATTTCTAAGCAGCAAAGCATTCAAGAAGTAACTTGGGTGCTGTTGAAGGCATTCAGGTGTGTTGTTGTTGTTGTTGTTGTTGTTTTGAGATGGAGTCTTACTCTGTTGCCAGGGCTGGAGTGCAGTGGTGCGATCTCGACTCACTGCAACCTCTGCCTCCTGGGTTCAAGTGATTCTCCTGCCTCAGTGTCCCGAGTAGCTGGGATTAAAGGCACCCACGACTATGCCCAGCTAACTTTTTGTATTTTTAGTAGAGATGGGGTTTCACCATGTTGGCCAGCCTAGTCTCAAACTCCTGACCTCATGATTCGCCCACTTCAGTCTCCCAAAGTGCTGGGATCATAGGTGTTAGCCACCGCACCTGGCCAGGTATTCAGTTTTATAAGGGAAGCAGAGCATAAAAGTTTGGAAAATTTGTAGCCTGATAATGCGATAGAAAAGAAAATCCCATTTTCTGAGGAGAAATTCAAGCCAGCTGCAGAAATTTGCATAAGTAACAAGGAGCTGAATGTTAATCCCCAAGACCATGGGGAAAATGGCAAAGTAATGGGAGTCTATTGTGGAATGGGCTGGTGAAGTCTTGTCGTGATTAATATGGGGCTTTCATAATCACATTCGAGCCACATTTTCATGAAGCCATAGGGAATGAAACCAGTTATGGCAAATACAAATACAGTTTTGCATTTTAAATACATGCTTTTGAGATTGTAAATGCCTAGCAGGACTAGAGAATAAGAAGCTGTTGACACATTCTAAAAGAATCATAACTTTTACATTCATTTTGAAGTTTTCACATTTTAAAAGCTTCTCATGTATTTTTCTACTTTAATGAAATGACTAACTTGGGCAGGATGGGTATTTTGACCATGTTAAAGATGAGGAAATAGAGGCAAGAAGGTTCAGTGGAAAATGTTACATAGCTTGAATTAGTTCAAATGGTCAATGAAGAGGAAACTGCGATTAAATCTAGATTTGTATGTTGGCTTGGCCATTAAGTATTTACCTTTCAACAAGATGCTTTTCCTCTCCAAGTCTTTGCTTTCTTATCTGTAAAACAGGGATGATTATAGTGCATGACTCATAGATATTAAGATGAAGTAAGACAATGTCTGTAAGACAGACATGTAAGACATGTCTGTTAGCCTAGCACCTGGCACAATGTATGCTCAAAAATGTTTGCTGTAGTTAATAAACTGGCAAATTCAGGATTCAAGCCCAGATTGCTCTGAATTGAAGTGTGATAGTCCACCTTTACAGCACAGTACTGCACAAGAAGTACAGGGGAATCCAAGGCCACCTGATTACAGGTTTAGGAAAGGGTAAACACACAACCAACTGGGTATGAATAAATCATATGCATTTCATTCATTCATTCGTATGAACTTAATATGTACTTTGTGCAAGGCACCTTTTAAGTGCTGGAGATAGAGAGATAAATAAGACAGGCAGTCTCTACCCTCTGGGGACACAGCTAATCAACAGGAGAACAAATATATTGATTTGATTTCTGACAAGAAACCACCATTTTTTACTATCAGAAAAAGTCTGGCCAATGCATCAATATTCAGTGTCAAGATCGTCAAAAACTCTCTTCATTTAATCCACAGGGTAGCACCATGAAGCAGGCACTGATGCCTCAATGTACAGATGACTGAATGTGGTGAAGCTCTGACTCCAAGCCCAGGGCAGCCCCTACTATGCCGTGCTGTAGCACAGGAAGAACTCCATTCACCCAAGTGGAAGACAGGTTTGGGGGCCTGGAATCAAAGAAGGCTAAGGGGTTCCTTTACTTTTGTGATAAGTTTCATCCCCATCTCAGCCTTCTGAAACTCAGTCCAAGAAGTCCAACTGGTTCATCGGACTTGCTGTGACCAGTTAACCTTGCCAGCTCAGGGAAAGAGAGAGAGAGAGAAGAGGGCAGTCAGGGTGAGGGAGAGAAAGAGGGAGAGAGAAAAAGATAGAGGAGTTTTTTTTTCCTGAATGTGAGCAATCCTGGCTCCTTTTATCTCTCCAATCTCATGGAAATATTTCCAAAAGGACATATTGAAGGAAACCAAATCTTGAGCCATAGAGGAAGCTGGGCTTGTCTTCTCAGACCAGCACAGGGCAGTTCATTAGCTGGGGTACTACTTTCACTTTTCTGACGTTCCCTAGCTCCTAGGAGAGAAGGCTGAGGTGCTTAGAGATGATGCACAGAGAGAATAGAACAAACCTCTGTATGCTAATGGCTCTGGAGATGTTCTTGAACTGGGTCACTTGCTGAAGTACTATTTTCCCCTGAAGATAACGAGATGAGAAAGGAGAAGACTTTTCCTTATAGGCTAACAGAACAAAAGGTGGTGAGGAACCACGAAGAATGTTAGCACCTTAACCTCTGACTTGCTCCATTTGTTCTGTTGTAAAAGGCAAGTAAGTTCTGTTGTCTTCTTTGTGACATTTTAAGAAAATGTGAAAACGTTTTTGGAAATACGTGATGAAAGTATCACTGAAATGTGTGGCAGAGCCTCTACTATGGGGCCAGGGTCTTCACATACATTGTCTCATTTAACCCTTACAATAGTACTATGAGAAAACAGGAGGTCAGAGTTTCAGCAGCTTCCCAAAACTCAATTCATGGGAATTGCAGATCTAGGATGCAAACCCAGGGCTCTGGGACTCCACAGCTCACATGCATGCCCTTTATATTTCAGAGTTTTTCTCCCAGAGCTCCAGGGCTCCCTGTTGTGGTGGGGGAGAAAGCCAAAGGAGAGGCTCTGCCCACTGCCCTCTTCTGCTTCATGAAAGGGGACTGTAGTATGAAGTTCGTTTCAAGGAAGGGCTCCATAACTGAAACAAAGCAAAATGAAAATAGCACAAGCCCTTTGAAAATCACTGTGGAATGCCAGTTACCCCACAAACCCTATGCCATCAGATATTTTCAATGATTTTGTTACTTTTTATTCATTTTTCTTGAGATAAAATTCAAGTACCATAATATTCACCCCTTTAAAGAGTACAATTCAAAATTTCTAGCATATTCAAAGATTGTGTGACCATCACCCCTATCCAATTTCAGAATATTTTCATTATCCCCACAAGAAATTCTATAACCATTTGCAGCCACTATCCACCACAGAGAGTATATTGGCAATCACCAATACACTCTCTGTCTCTATAGATTTGCCTGTGCTAGACATTTCATATAAATGATATAATACTATTATATATACATATTTGCATCTGACTTCTTTTATTTAGCATAATATTCTCAAGGCTCACCTACATTGTAGTATTTATCAGTATTTCATTCCTTTATATGGCTGAATAATATTTCACTATAAGGATATAGGACATTTTATTTACTAATCAATTAATGGACATTTGGGTTGTTTTCACTTTTTACTTACTATTAATAGGGCTGCTGTGAACATTTGCAGACAGGTTTTTGTGTAAAAGTATGTTTTAAATTTTCCAAGTATGTAGTTAAGGGTGTACTTGCCTATCTTATGGTAACTATATTTAACTTTTTGAGGAACTGCCAAACTGGTTTCCAGAATGACTGAACCATTTTACTTTCCCATGAATGAAGAAAGAGGGTTCAGATTTCTTCATATTGTTTGTCAACACTTATTATTTTCTGTTTTTTAAATTATAGCCATCCTAGAGGGTGGAAGGTGGTATCTCATTGTGGCCTTGATTTACATTTCCCTAATAACTAATGATATTAAAAATCTTTTCATGTGTTTATTGGCCATTTGTAAATCCCCTTTAGAGAAATGTCTATTCAAGTCCTTTCCTTATTTTGTTAAACTGGGTTTCTGTCTCTTTCATTGTTGAGTTGTAAGATTATTCCAGGCAATTAGACCCTTATCAGATAAGACTTTTAAATATTTTCTCCCATCCCGTGGGTTGTCTTTGCACTTTCTTGCTACTGTCCTTGGATGTAGAAAAGTTTTTTTAAATTTATGTATGTATGTATGTTTTTGAGACGGTGTCTTGCTCTGTCATGCAGTCTGGAGTGTAGTGGCGCGATCTTTGCTCACTGCAACCTCCACCTCCCGGTTCAAGCGATTCTCCTGCCTCAGCCTCCCAAGTAGCTGGGAGTGCAGGCACATACCACCATATCTGGCTGATTTTTGTATTTTTAGTAGAGACGGAGTTTCACCATGTAGGCCAGGCTGGTCTCCAACTCCTGAGACCTCAAGTGATCCACTCACTTCAGCCTCCCGAAGTGCTGGGATTACAGGCATGAGCCACTGTGCCCGGCCTTTTTATGCATTTTATTTTTTATTTATTATTATTATTTTTTGAGATGGAGTCTTGCTTTGTCGCCCAGGCTGGAGTGCACTGGTGCAATCTTGGCTCACTACAACCTCTGCCTCCTGGGTTCAAGTGATTCTCCCGTCTCAGTCTCCTGAGTAGCTGGGACTACAGGTGCACGCCACCACGCCCAGCTAGTTTTTGTATTTTTAGTAGAGGTTTAGTAGAGGATTTGCCGTGTTGGCCAGGCTGGTCTCGAACTCCTGACCTCAAGTGATCAGCCCATCTTGGCCTCCTAAAGTGTTGGGATTACAGGTGTGAGCCACCAAGCCTGGCCACAAAAGTTTTCAACATTGATTAAGTGCAATTTATCTATTTTTTTTTTTTTGGCTGCTTAGACTTTTGGTGCCATATCTAAAAAACACTGTCTAATCCAAGGTCATGAAGATGCATGCTTATGTTTTCTTCTAAGCATTTTATAGTTTCAGTTCTTACACTTAGTTCATTGATTCATTTTATGTTAATTTTTGCATAGGAGCTGAGGTAGTAGTCCAACTTCATTCTTTTGCATGAGGATATCCAGTTGTCCGAGCACCATGTAAACCTGTTCTTTTCCCCATGGAAATCTCTTAACTTTCTCATTGAAAATCAGTTGATAAATGCATGTGTTTGTTTCTGGACTCTCAATTCCATTCGATTGATCTATATGTCTATCCTTATGCCAGTAACACCCAGTTTTGATTATTATAAGCTGGTAGTAACTTTCAAAATCTGAAACTGTAAGTCCTCCCATTTTTTTTTTTAATTTATTTATTTATTTATTTATTTTTTTAGATAGAGTCTCGCTTTGTCTCCGAGGCTGGAGTGCAGTGAGATATCGGCTCACTGCAACCTCCACCTTCCGGGTTTAAGCAATTCTCCTGCGTCAGCCTCCTGAGTACCTGGGATTACAGGCGCACACCACCATGCCTGGCCGATTTTTGTATTTTTAGTAGAGATGGGGTTTCACTACGTTGGTCAGGCTGGTCTCAAACTCCTGACCTCATGATCCACCCGCCTTGGCCTCCCAAAGTGCTGGCATTACAGATGTGAGCCACTGAGCCTGGCCCAGTGTGTTTTTTTCAAGACTGTCCTGAATATTCTGGATTATAGATACTTTACATTTCCATGTGGATTTCAGGATCAGCTTGTCAATCTCTGCAAAACTGGAAACTGGAGCTTTGAAAGGGATTGCACTCAATCTCTAGATCAATTTGGAAAGAGAATATTACCATCCTAACAATACTGTTTTCTGATCCATAAACATGGGTGCCTTTGTATTTATTGAGGTCTTCTGTAATTTATTTCATTGATGTTTTGTAGTTTTCAGTGTACAAGTCTTGTACTTCTTTTGTTACATTTATTCCTAAGTATCTCATTTTTATTTATGCTATTGTACATGGAATTGTTTTTCTTACCTATTTATAGATTTTTCATTGCTACTGTATAGAAACAAACTAATTTTTGGATGTTGATTTTACATCCTACAACTTTGGTGAACTTGTTTATTAGCTCTATAAGTTTTTTTGTGGATTCCTTTGAATTTTTGATATGTAAAATTAGGTTTTCTGAAAATAAAGATAATTTTATTTTCCTTTTATTTCTTTTTCTTGCTTGATTGCCTTAGATATAACTTCCAGTACAATGTTGAATAGAAGTGGTAAGAGCAGATGTCCTTGTGTTATTCCTGGTCTTAGAGGAAAAGCTTTCAGTCTTTTACCATTAAGTTATTAGCTGTGGGTTTTTCACAGATTTCCTTCAATTATGTTGAGGTAATTCTCTTCCTTATCTAGTTTATTTAGTGTTTTATCAGGAAAGGGTGTTGATTTTTTGTCAAATGCTCGTTCTGCATCTACTGAGAAAATAAAGTGGGTTTTTTCCTTATTGTTTTAACATGGTGTAATTCATTGTTTGATTTTTTGTACGTTAAAACATCCTTGCATTTTGGGGTAAATCTCATTTAGTCCTGGTGTATGATGCTTTTATATGTTGCCAGATTTGGTTTGCTAGTATTTTGTCAAAGATTTTTGCATTATGTTCATAAAGAATATTAGTCTATAGTTAATTTTATTTGTAATATCTTGGTCTCATTTGAATATCAGATAATAATGGGTTGATAGAATGAGCTGAGAAGTAGTCCCTCCTCTTCCAGTTTTTGGATGAATTTACAAAGGATTAGTGTTCTCTCTTCTTCTTTTTTTTTTTTGGTTAGGTTGGTCTCGAACTCCTGACCTCAGGTGATCCGCCCGCCTCGGCCTCCCAAAGTGTTGGGATTACAGACGTGAGCCACTGTGCCCGGCCTGTTCTCTCTTCTTTGAATGTTTGGTGGAATTGACCAGTGAAGCTATCTAGTTCTGAAGCTGTCTTTGTAGGGTTTTTTAAAATTCTATTTTAATATTTTTGGTTATACATCTACTGAGTTTTTTTATTTCCCTTTGAGTTAATTTTGATAGTTTGTGTCTTTCTGAAATGTATTTAATCTATCTACGATATCCGATTTGTTTGCATACAACTGTTTTTAGCATTTCCTTATAATACTTTTTATTTGGGTAAGGTCAGTAGTAATAATAAACCCTCTTTTATTCTTAATTTTAATAATTTGAGTCCCCCTCTCATTTCAGATTAGGTGAAGGTGTGTCAATGTTGTTGATATTTTCAAGTAATTAGCTTTTGGTTTTGTTGACTGTATCTATTATTCTTCTATTTCACTCCTTCATTTCTGCTCTGATTTTTATTCATTCCTTCTTCTTGCTTGCTTTGAGTTTATCTCACTCTTATTTTTCCAGGTTCTCAAGGTGAAAGGCTAGGTTATTAATTTGAGATCTTTCTTCTATTTTAATACAGGCATTTCAGTTATAAGTTTCCCTGCAAGCACCGTTTTGGTGGCATCTCATAAGTTTGGATTTGTTGCATTTTTAGTTTATTTATCTCCAAGTATTTTCCAATTTCCTTTGTGATTTTTTTCTTTGACTCATTGGTTATTTAGGAGTTACGTTTTTTAATTTCCACATATTTATAAATTTCCCAATTAAAAAATTCTTTATTATTATTTTATTGTATTGTATTGTATTGTATTTTTTTGAGACAGAGTCTCCTTCTGTTGCCCATGCTGGAGTACAGCGGCATGATCTCAGTTCACTGCAATCCCTGCCTCCTGGGTTCAAGTGATTCTTGTGCTTCAGCCTCCTGGGTAGCTGGGATTATAGACATGCACCACCACACCCAGCTAATTTTTGTACTTTTAGTAAAGACATAGTTTCACCATGTTGGGCAATCTGGTCTCAAACTCCTGGCCTCATGTGATCTGCCCACCTCAGCCTCCAAAAGTGCTGGGATTACAGGCATGAGCCACCATACCTGGCCTGTTCTATCCATTATTAAAGGTGAGATACTGAAGTATCCAATTATCATTATTAAATTGCTTATTTCACCCTGAAATTCTGTCAATTTTGCTTCACGTATTTTGGGAATCTGTTGTTAGGTACGTATATGCTTATAATTGTTATAACTTCTTGATAGATTAATGCTTTGATAATTATAGAATGTCCTTTTTTTCTCTAGCAACACTTTTTGTCTTACATTTGTTTGCCTTTTCCCCTATTATAAGCATATCCGGAAAATATTAAATATATTGCAATCATAGCACAAATCCTAAGTAATATGAAAATAAGGTAAATACTTGTTGTTCTAGAGTTCATTCATTTCGTTCATTTCCAAAGGTACAAATTATGTTTGTGCTAGAAATTTGGTAGTGTCATGCTTAAAGAAGCTAATGTGCATATCACCCTCTAGTGGACAATTATGTACATTGACACATCCTCTGTAGTTAAGTGAACATGAGGAGGCAGCCATAACCCTTAGTGTAAGTGAACATGAGGAGGTAGCCATAACCTTTAGTGATAGAATCATGAATGAGAATCCTAGAAAGTTCTACAGAAACCCAGTTCACACAACCAGATCCCATTTGCCACATTTGAAAGCCAGCAAAACCCAGGCTTGGGAAAGACTCTATTTTATTGTTGTAAGCCACGACTCCGATACAAAACAAGATGGCAACACTGTTAAGGGACAAGATCCTGGAGAAGCTCAGACCTAGAGATACCAGAACTAGCCTACAGGAGTTTTCCTATTTCCATACTATGTAGAGGAACATGACAAACCCAGCAGTGGGTCAGATTGACAGTGATGGCTACTACTTGACTCCTACTGAACATATGATTGTTTTGCCAGGGTGCGTGCTGGATCTATACATAATATTTTTTTCTCCTCTGGCTGCCTTCAAGGTTTTTCCTTTAACTTTGCTTCTCATTGGTTTTACAATGATATTTTAGGGTTTTTATTTTTAATTTTTGGTTTTCCTTTATTGATTTTGGATAATTCTTGTTCATCATCTCTTCAAATATTCTTTTACTTCACTCTCTTCTTCTGGAACACCAATTACATGCATGTTAGACAGTTGCTATTATCCCACAGCTGATATCTCTCTCTCTTTTTTCTATTTATGTTTAAATTTGATTCCTATTTACTTATTTTCAAGCTTGGTGATTCTTTCTTCTGAAGTTTCCAGTTTGCTAGTAAGCTTGAACGAATTCTTCACCTCTGCACCCATGTTTTCTATTTCTAGCATTTTCACTTAACTCTGTTTTTTAGTTTCTGCATTTCTAATAAAATTCCTCATCTGTTAATGCCAACTTTCCACCTATTCCACTGGATACTTTAACAAAGGGGTCCCCAACCCCAGGCTGCGGATTGGTACCAGTCTGTGGCTTTTTAGGAACTGGGCCACACAGCAGGAGGTGAATGGCGGGTGAGGGAGCATTACTGCCCGAGTTCTGCCTCCTGTCAGACCAGCAGAGGCATTAGATTCTCCTAGGAGTATGAACCATATTGTGAACTGTGCATGTGAGGGATCTGGGTTGTGTGCTCCTTATGAGACTCTAACTAATGCCTGATGATGTGAGGTGGAATGGTTTCATCCCAAAACCATCCCCCATCCTTCCCCCAGTCCGTGGAAAAATTGTTTACCACAAAACCAGCCCCTGGTGCCAAAAAGGTTGGAAATTGCTGCTTTAACATACTAATCATGGTTATCTTAAATTCACTGTCTGTCAATTCCAACATCTGGGTCATCTCTGAGTTTGGATCTGCCGAATGCTTTATCTCTTGAAGATAGATTGATTTCTCCTACTATTTGTATAATTTCTCTTTGATGAGATTTAAATGGTCCTATGTCAACTGACAGGGAAAAAAATTCACCATGAGAGAAAAGGGAATCTACTGAGGTCGGTGATTCAATAGGAAGGCTTGAATATTTGTGGTCAAGAGTAGGGTCTGGTCAAAGTATATGACTGAAGCAGAAAGAGTTTCTGAGATCCAGCCCCCAGAGAAGGCAGTCAAGCTTTTTTTTTTATTAAAAAAAAAACTAGGTATGTGAATATAAAAATTGTAAAAGCCAATATAATAACTAGGTATGTGAATACCTAGTTAAAAAAAATAGCTAGGTATGTGAATATAAAAATTATAAAAACCAACATAATAATTTTATTGTATAATAAAATACCAAGTCTAACACATCCTGCTGCTTGCACAGGGATTCAGACAAGCAGCACCATCACAGCAGAGAGTCATCTGGCTGTGTGGAATCAGTTGGGTTTTTTTAAATTAATAGATTTTATTTTTTGGAACCATTTTAGGTTTACAGAAAAATTGAACAGGAAGTATAGAGACTTCCCATAAACCCATTACCCCCAGTTTCTCCTATTATTAACATTTTTCTTTGGTATGTAACATTTGTTACAGTTGACACAATATTATTAAATAAGTCCATTATTTATATTGAAGTTCACTCCTTGTATAGTCCTATGGGTTTTGACAAATGCATAATGTCATGTACCTACCATTTCAGTACTATACAGAAAATAGTTCTACTGTTATAAAAACTTCCTTTGTTCCACCTATTCATTATTCTCTCCCCTCTAAACCCCTGGAAGCCATTGACCTTTTTACTATCTATAGCTTTGCCTTTTCCAGAATGCTGTATAGTTGAATCATACAGTGTGTAACTTTTTCAGCCTGGCTTTAGTCTGGATTTCACTTATAATACTCACTGAAGACTTTTTGCACGTCTTTTCATGGTGTGATAGTTCATTTTTTTAATCATTGAATGATATTTAGATGTATGGATTTACCATAATTTTTTTATTCATTTATCTGTTGAAGGACATCTTGGTTGTATCCACCTTTCAGCAATTAAGAAAAAAGTTGCTATAAAAATTTCTGTGCAGGTTTTCATGTTAACATTAAGTTTTCAATTCATTTGGGAAAAAACCTTGGAACACTATTATTAGCTTGTATGGCAGACTATATATACCTCTGTAATATATTGCCAAATCGTCTTCCAAAGTGGCTGTACCATTTCTCAGTCCCACCAGCAATAAATGCAAGTTCTCATTGTTCCACATCCTCACCAGCATTTGGTGCTGTTAGCTGGAACCAGTTTTTAATAGTGCTACAAGGTGCAGCAACAGTATTTTAAAATGAGAATCTACTGGGGAACAGAGGGGATTTTGTTCTGACTTTTCTTTGGTGTTTGGGAACAGAACTGACATCTTTGGATTTAGTAAGTCCTTTGGGTTCTTATACCTTGTTGATGAGAAGAGTTTACAAATGGGTATTGGATGTCTTTCTAATTTAAACAGGTAAGTACTTACGTAATAAATTGAAAAAATAAGAACAATATTTTTGTAATTGCACTTTAAGCTATGTAAGGAGGTAATGTGTCATACAACATTGACTCTTGCTTGGAAAGGTATTTTGAACAAAGCAACTTAAAATGATCTCCTTTAAGAACCTAGTTAAGGGCTGGATGTGGTGGCTCATGCCTGTAATCCCAACACTTTGGGAGGCTGAGGTGGGCCGATCACGAGGTCAAGAGTTCAAGACCTGCCTGGCCAACATGGTTAAACCCCGTCTCTACTAAAAATACAAAAATTAGCTGGGCGTGGTGGCGCACGCCCGTAATCCCAGCTACTCAGGTGAAGGAGGCAGGAGAATTGCTTGAACCCGGGAGGCGGAGGTTTCAGTGAGCTGAGATTGTGCCACTGCACTCCAGCCTGGGCGACAGAGCAAGACTCCATCTTGGAAAAAAAAAAAAAAAAGAACCCAGTTAAAACTGAAGGTTTAGTAAACTGACTCCAAGTGAAACCATGATTATCTTTTATGTGCCTCTGGCCCGCCACTTCCCACCCTCTCTCCACTCTGAGACAGGAAGAAGTGAGTACAGGTATACCACATTTTATTGAACTTCAATTTATTGTGCTTCTCAGATATTGCACTTTTTACTAATTGAAGGTATGGCAATCCTGTACTGAGCAAGTCTTTTTTTTTAACTGTTGTTATACTTTAAGTTCTAGGGTACATGTGCACAACGTGCAGGTTTGTTACATACATATACATGTGCCATGTTGGTGTGCTGCACCCATTAACTCATCATTTACATTAGGTATATCTCCTAATGCTATCCTTCCCTCCTCCCCCAACCCCATGACAGGCTCCAGTGTGTGATGTTGCCCTTCCTGTGTCCAAGTGATCTTATTGTTCAATTCCCACCTATGAGTGAGAACATGTGGTGTTTGGTTTTCTGTCCTTGCAATAGTTTGCTGAGAATGATGATTTCCAGCTTCATCCATGTCCCTACAAAGGACATGAACTCATCCTTTATTATGGCTGCATAGTATTCCATGGTGTATATGTGCCACATTTTCTTAATCCAGTCTGTCATTGATGGACATTTGGGTTAGTTGCAAGTCTTTGCTATATTGTGAATAGTGCCACAGTAAACATATGTGTGCATGTGTCTTTACAGCGGCATGATTTACAATCCTTTGGGTATATACCCAGTAATGGGATGGCTGGGTCAAATGGTATTTTTAGTTCTAGATCCTTGAGGAATCGCCATACTGTCTTCCACAACGGTTGAACTAGTTTACAGTCCTACCAACAGTGTAAAAGTGATCCTATTTCTCCACGTCCTCTCCAGCACCTGTTGTTTCCTGACTTTTTAATGATCGCCATTCTAACTGGTGTGAGATGGTATCTCCTTGTGGTTTTGATTTGCATTTCTCTGATGGCCAGTGATGATGAGCATTTTTTCATGTGTCTGTTGGTGAGCAAGTCTTCTTATGAATAAGCAAAGAAAGTGGTTTCTTGAGATGGAATCTACTTCTAGTGAAGATGCTGTGAACATTGTTGAAATGACAGCAAAGGATTTAGAATATTACATAAAATTAGTTGATAAAGCAGTGGCAGGATTGACTCCAATTTTGAAAGTTCTACCATGTATAAAATGCTATCAAATAGCAACATGCACTACAGAGAAATCTTTAGTGAAATATAGTCAATCAATGTGTCAAACTTCATTGTCATATTTTAAGAAATTGCCACAGCCACTCCAACCTTCAGCAACCACTGTCAACACCAAAGCAAGACCACCAGCAAAACAATTAGGACTCACTGAAGGCTCAGATGATCATTAGCATTTTTTAGCAATAAGGTTTTTTGAAATTAAGATATTTAATATTTTTTCTAGACATAATGCTATTGCACACTTAGTAGACCATGGTATAGTTTAAACATAACTTTTGTATGCACTGGGAAACAAAAAATTTTGTTTGAGTTGCTTTACTATGATCTTTATTGTAGTGGTCTGGAACTGAACCTGCAATATCTCTGAGGTACGCCCATATATATGTCTTAAGATAATTCCATCTGTTAGCTGCTTACTACTATAAATGCTGACTCACCTAGAATTTGGCTTCTCAGTCAAATTCTTAAGGTTTTAAGAAAATTTAAAGTTATGATTTAAAACTCTCCCTTTTCCCATTCATTCCAAAAGACAAGAAAGAAAATGCCTTAACAGTGTTCATTACCTTCACACAGGTGAATATAAATGACATTTCCAACAAGCTGAGTAAATTAATGATGACATTTAAATTTCAAGCTAGGAATAGTTGCCTTTGTGTAGTAGGATAATAAGTACACAGTATTTCTTCATTTTTTACATTTAAAAATGCAATCTCCTCTTTCTCCAGGTGGCATTTGTCTAGAAATTCAGTAAACAAACAATAACAATGATAAAACAGTGTTTCCCTGGTTCATATTCCACTCTGTGAATTACGGACTTTCTCATTCCATCCTCCAACACTATATCCCTCCCCTACACCACACACACACCTCAAATTCCTCCGAATTCTGCCAACTCTGTATTCCAGGCACTAGCTTGAACCATTGAGAAAGAAAAATTGATTAAATGTTTGGAAATAAATGTAGGACATGTCACAGTTGTAGTGTTATGGAAGCCCCAAGGGATAGAGGGCACTGTTTGTCATTTGCATTGGTTCTTTTCCCACCCCCATCTTGCCTTGTGAATGCCTCCTTCCCAGGTTGCCCTGTATGTGGGAGTATGGATTAGTCTGGCTCTCTGTCCAGGCTGTTTTGTCCTTCTCTTGCTATGGTATCCTGTCAGTCTTTGATCTGAACTGTAAGGTTAGTTAACTTCTACCCCCATTTACTTTACCAAACACTATTTATAAGATACAATGCTGTTCTGACTTGTGTTCCCAATGTGTAATAGAGAATCTTCTTATCTAGCTAAAGAGCAGGATCTCCTCTCCCAAGAACTCAGCATAAGACCCTCAAAGTAGATTCAGAGAACAATTTTTTTTTTGTTACTTGAGTTTGTGAACCTCTATTCTCTCTTCTGAATACTTCCCAAGGGATTTCTCAGACCTATATTCAAACAAGCCCCTGCTGGTCTCTCCTAACACCACTTGATGGCCATACGTATACCACACATTTTGCATTCCACTTCATTCTGATAATAGAACTCTATTTTTTTTTCCCCTTGGGGAGTTATCCTTTTCTATGTAATCTGAATACTTCAGTTGGGCTGACTTCTTTAATGGCTTTTGTGTTTGATTAAAAATGGCTGACAGCCAGACATGGTGGCTCACACCTGTAATCCCAGCACTTTAGAAGGCCAAGGTGGGCAGATCACCTGAGGTTGGGAGTTCGAGACCAGCCTGACTGACATGGATAAACCCCGTGTCGGCTCAAAATACAAAATTAGCTGGGCGTGGTGCTGCATGCCTGTAATCCCAGCTACTAGGGAGGCTGAGGCAGGAGAATCACTTGAACCCGGGAGTCAGAGGTTGCAGTGAGCAGAGATCGTGCCATTGCACTCCAGCTTGGGCAACAAGAGTGAAATTCTGTCTCAAAAAAAAAAAAAAAAAAAAAAGGCTGACAATTATTTGTTACTCTTCCAGATGAGAGAAGTCTAACTTCCCTATTCATGAATCTGGGATGCCTTAGTGACTTGTGTGGCCAATAGAATATAGCGGAAATGAGAATCTGAGACTTTTAAAACTAGGTCTGAAGAAGGTTTGCAGCTTCTACTCAGGGTTCTTGAATGACTCATTCTGAGGACCACTGCCTACTAGGTAAGAAAAATGACTACCCTGAGACTGCCATACTGCCCAAGCTTCCACGTGAAACAGCTTCCAGGAGAGATAAACATCTGGCCAGCTCCAGATGTCCCAGCTTAGGCACTTAAGAGCGAAGAAGTCTTCTTGGTCATTACAAGCTCTAGCAGTTGCAGTATGGAGGACTGGAAACCCAGCTATCAGCCAGAACCAAAGTCCCAGATATGTGGTCCTAGTAAGATGTTTCCATTCTCTCTAGCAATTTGGGACTCAGACATTGGAAAGCAAAACTGAAGCATTGCTTCCATGCCCTGCCCATATTCCTGACCCACAAAATCGTGAGTATTATAAACTTGACACCATTAAACTTTAGGGCAGCTTGTTACACAGATAACTGGAGCAGTTCCAGAGGTGGGTTGTTAACTCATATGCAGGTAATCAGAACAGTCAGTCTACCCAGTCATAGTATTTGGTTCAGGACTGAAAACACGACCCAACTCTGGCCAGTCATCATTTCCATCCCCGTAGCTGTAGAGGATGGTTAGGAGATGGGTTTGTTATTCAAGGTGGCTCAATGAAGTACTGTACTTGGAACTTTATACAAACTAGAACAGTCTCTCTGTCTGTAACATTGCTGAGAGGGTGTTATATAAGCATAGGAAAAGAGAAAGTCATCATGCCTCCACCAGCTAGCCTAAGAATGGAGGAGGGAAGAGCTTACCTAAGAAAACAGCAGCAAGAGATAGAGTAAGATAGACCAGATAGCATCATTAAAGCCAGATCTACCTTGGACTTCTCAGATTAAAAAGTCAATGCCTTCTAGATTTTGCTTAACCCCCTTTTTTGGGGGGGGGGGGAGGAGGGGGGCTCACCCTCGCTTGAGCGCAATGGCATGATCATAGCTCACTGCAGCCTCTAACTCCTGGGCTCAAGAAATTTTCTCAACCCAGACTCCTGAATAGCTGGGACTACAGGCACACTCCACTATGCCTGTCTAATTTTAGGACATTTTTTTGTAGAGATGAGATCTCGCTATGTTGCTCAGGATGGTATTAAACTCCTAGACTCAAGTGATCCTCCTGCCTTGGCCTACCAAAGTGCTGGGATGACAGTCATGAGTCACCACATTGGCCTGTTTAAGCAAATTTAATTTTTATTGCTTTGTTAATGGAAACCAAAAGTGTACTAACTACTATATATATGAATTATCTTTATAGTTCAACTAGACTTCCTAGCAGAGGCCGTGATTATTTGTAATTTCTAAATTTTCCCTAACAAATATGTCTAATTCTACTAATGGAATTTTTCAAACTTTATATTTTTAAAATTCGAAGGTGAAGCTTCATGTAATAGTAAAATATATAACAACTAATCTGGTGGTGGAGCATTATCATCACCATAATTTTTCTAACTAACAACCTCATTTTACCTCATTTCTGTAAAATGAAGAAATCAATGAAGGAAACTAACTAAGTCAGTAAATGCTTAAGCAAGAATGTGAACTCACATCTGGTCTAAATTCCATACTTTAAAGTTCTTGGAAACAACTTATGAGTTCTAAAAAATTTGATAAGATGCCACATATTGGGACATAAAGTCAAATGTATAGTTAGTACATATACAGATACCACAGAGTCACTTTGGTTTTCTGAAATTCTGGAGACACACGTAATTGCAGATGAAAATTCAATGCATCTGACTATCACAAAACCTTTCCAGTCTTTCTCTTCTACACTTTTTATTAATTTGAGGTTTGTAATTTCTTTTTGTGACCAAAAGTTTTTTTCAAATGTCATCATCCTGTGGACAATGGTTGAGATACCAAGAGTCATGTAAGAAAAATTTGAGATGGGCCCCATCTCTCATTCCCCTTAGTTTATCCCAAGCCTCCACCATACACCTTTTTGTATTGACCTGTTTACTTCTCATTCAATAATGTAACTCTTCATAAGTTTTTAATTTTATTAAATTTTGAAATGATCACAAATTTACAGAAAAATGGTAAGGAGAGTACAAAAAACCTTTTCCCCTGTGCATTTGATGGTAAGTTGCTGACCTCATGCCCTATCACCCACAGATACTTAAGTGTGTATTACCTACAAACAAGGACATTCTCAACACAGCTACCCTCCAATCCTCAAAATCAGGAAACTGATACCAAATCTCAGATTCTATTCAAGTGTTGCCAATTGTCCCCAATATGTTTTCTTTTTTTAACCAAAAGATGAAGTTCAGAATCTCATGTTGTATCTGATGGTCATATCTATGTAGTCTTCTTTGGTCTGGAACAGTCTGGAATAGTTCCTCAGTCTTTCTTTGACTTTTATCACTTTGGCAGTGTGGTAGGTTACAGGCTAGTTACTCTATAGACTGTGTGTTAATTTAGATTTTTTAAAAGATCCCCCTAGATTTGTGTTCCACATCTCTGGCAGAAATACCACAGAATGATGCTGCACTTTGGTCATGACATCCTATCAGGAACACGATACCAATTTCTGGTCATTGATGATATTCACGTTGATCACATGATTCAGATGGTATCTGCCAGGATTTCCACTACAATGTTACCCTTCTTCCTGTGCATAGAACACACTCACCTCCCTGCCAAGGGAAATAATTCAGTCTTATCCAATTACTGCATTCTGCTAAAAATCCAACATCTCTGGGTGATGCACAGTTAACTCCGTTGTGTCCAATATGGCTCTTCATGGTGGGTCTAGTAATTTGTCAACCAAAATACAAGTTATTAGCCTACTGTCCCCCATATCCTCCCAATATGCTTCATTCAGTGACTGAATAGGACCAAGATAACTGCAGTAGAAACTTCTGTTTGCAAAAGGAAGAATGGGTAAACACACAGCAGCCAAGGTCTGTAACAATTATTACATTGTACTAGGCAGGACTTCACAGTGAAGTCAGTTCCTCGGAAAGAACCTATCTGGTTGTCCCCCGTTCTGTTCTCAGAGACAAATATCCTAGTCCTTTAACCTCTGTAGCGAGATACTACTTGACCATGATCTCTGTGCCCACATTTAATGTGAGCATTAGGGAGAAGGTCTGCCCCGAGAATTGGATAGATTTTTTGAAGTTAGGTGTCCTGAAGGTGTCCTTAGGGCTCAAATAATCACAGGGTTTTTGCAGAGCTGACCTGGGATTTTTTTTTTTTTTTTTAAACAATATGATGCCTTCGAAAACTTAGTCGGCCTTTAATCTTTGTATTGGGCAGTTCCATATGCTGGTAACCATCTGATGGTAATTCCTCTCATTTTGTAATATATTTTAAATTGCCATTTATTTATTTATTTATTTTTGAGACGGAGTCTCGCTCTGTCACCCAGGCTGGAGTGCAGTGGCCGGATCTCAGCTCACTGCAAGCTCCGCCTCCCGGGTTCATGCCATTCTCCTGCCTCAGCCTCCGGAGTAGCTGGGACTACAGGCGCCTGCCACCTCGCCCGGCTAGTTTTTTTGTATTTTTTAGTAGAGACGGGGTTTCACCGGGTTAGCCAGGATGGTCTTGATCTCCTGACCTCGTGATCCGCCCGTCTCGGCCTCCCAAAGTGCTGGGATTACAGGCGTGAGCCACCGCGCCCAGCCTAAATTGCCATTTATTTAGATCTTCTAATTTTCAGTAAAGTTTTGTATTTTACAAAGTATATGGTTGAGTATTCAAAAATATATCAAAATGTATTGTTATTATAATCTTATGTATTTGTGTTACGGAAGTTCCTTCTGTTTCTAGATTACTAATTATTTAAAAAATCAGGGCCAGGTGCAGTGGCTCATGCCTGTAATCCCAGCACTTTGGGAGGCCAAGGCGGGAGGATCACCTGAGGTCAGGAGTTCAAGACAAGCCTGGCCAACATGGTGAAACCCTATCTCTATTGAAGATACAAAAATTAGCTGGGCGTGGTGGCCAGCACCTGTAATCCCAGCTACTTGGGAGGCTGTGGCAAGAGAATCACTTGAACCGGGGAAGCAGAGGTTGTAGTGAGCCGAGATGGAGCCATTGCACTCTAGCCTGGGTGACGAGAACAAAATTCCATCTCAAAAAAAGAGAAATCAGAAATAGGTATTTAATTTTACTAATTTTTAAGCATCTATTAAGATGATTATATAGTGTGCTTATTTTCAATTTGATACTGCCAGCATACAAATACATTACAATAAATAGCTGTGTATCAATTATCCACTTAAATAAATAAAACATTACAAATACAAGTAAAGTTCCTTGTATTTCTCCCCAATTCTTTTCTCCTCTAATATTCCGCACCACATCCCTCTTCTAAGTTTGATTTTTATTGTTTCTATACTACCTATATACTTTGCCTCACATATATTTCTCTGTAACATATATAATATTGCTCAGGCTTTTAATACATGTATTTGAGGTTTCATGTGGCATGTATCTTGCCACAAATTACTTTTCTTCACTCCACATTGTTTTTGAGATTCAGCCTGTCTGCTAGATATAATTCTAGTTTATTTTAACCACAATTTAGTGTTCCACTTGAGGCAGGAGACTGGCATTCCCAGATTGGATAGGAAACTGGCTGGAGTCAGCAAGTGGTGTCCAAAGCAACCTCTAGTTAACCTCACTGCCCATCATAAGACACTCCCACCAACACTATGACGGTGTACCAATGCCATGGCAACACCCAGAAGTTACTGTCCATTTTCTAAAGATTTCTGAATTGCTCACCCATTAATTTGCATGTAATTAAAAGAGGGTATAAAAACAGCTAGTCAACAGCCCAAACACTGCTGCTCTCAGCCCACTGCCCATGGGCTAGCCCTGCTCTGCAAGGAGCAGTCACTGAGCTGTAACACTGCCGCTTTCATAAAACCATTTTCTTCCACCACTGGCTCACCTTGAATTCTTTCCTGAGTGAAACCAAGAACCTGCCCTGTGTCATACTGAATGAACACACAAAACTTATTTATCCATCCTCCTGGTGATAGTTATTTACTTTATGTTTTTTTGCTATTTTAATCTTGTTTTCATTTCTCCTTGTCTCATATGCAAATTATGGTTGACAGATTTAGCAAATAAAAACACAGGATGCCCAGTTAAATCTGAATTCCAGATAAATCATGAATAATCTTTTTAGTTTCAAATAATACAACCCTGTAAGAGTTTAGAGAACACAATGAGAAATGTTGTATAAAATGACCCAGCACACACATACACATACAGTAGTCAAAGATAAAGCTTCCAAAAAATGTTAATTGATTTAATTGATATATGATATGGTTTGGAAGTCTTTCCCCTCCAAATCTCATGGTGAAAGGTGATTCCCAATGTTGGAGGTGGAACCTGGTGGGAGGTGATTGGATTATGAGCGTGGATCCCTCATGAATGGTTTAGCACCATCTCTTGGTGATAAATGAGTTCTCACTCAATTTGTTCATGAAAGAGTTGGTTGTTTAAAAGTCCGAGACCTCACTTCCTTTGCTCTCTTGTTCCCACTCTTGCCATGTGAAATGCTTACTCGTGCTTTGCCTTTTGCCATGATTGTAAGCTTCCAGAGCACCTCACCAGAAGCTGAGCAGATGTTGGTGCCATGCTTGTACAACCTGCAGAACTATAAGCCAATTAAACTTCTTTTCTTTATAAAGTACCCAGCCTCATGTATTATTGCTTTATGGTAACACAAAAACCATCTCACACAGTATTTACTCTACTACTCTTCTACTGAAATCCATTCTATTCTTTCTTTTCCATCTTACTGCCAATGCTATGGTTTGAGTGTCCCTGCAGAAACTCATGTTGGACCCTTAGTTTCCAGTGCTGCAGTGTTGAGAGGTAGGATTGTTAAGAGGTGGTCTAATGGAAGGCATTTGGGTCATGAGTGCTCCATTCTCATAGCAGCTTAGTTCCCACAGTAGTGAATGAGTTCTTAATCTCTTAACACTGGATTAATTCTTGAGAAAAATTGATTCATTCCCATAGCAGTGGGTTGTTCCTCCTTGTGTTTAGTCTCTTTTAGCATGTGCCTGCTCCCATTTCCACTTTTCTGTCATGTTATGACTCAGCAAAAAAGCCCTCACCAGAAGCAAGCAGATGTTAGCACCATGCTTTTGGACTTTCCAGCCACCAGAATCATGAGCCAAGTTATTCTTTTCTTTATAAATTACCCAGCCTCAGATATTCTGTTATAGCAACACAAAACAGACTAGGAAATCATCCCATTCCATTTAAAAAGGACTTTCCTTGTCCCACTGAATTAATTTCTCCACCTACTAATATATCCAAGTCCTACAGTTTGTAAAACACTGTTGCAGAATATACAGCCAGAAATAGAATTGCTGATTTGTAGATATTGCATTTTCAACTTTACCAGAAGAGCCATATTATTCTCCAAAGTGGTTGTATATTAATGTTTCCAGTGTTCCATAGCCTCATCAACACTTTTTAGTGTTCAACTGTATAATTTTTAAACTTCATGAATACCAAATGCTGTCTCATTTTGGTTTAAGTGTGCATTTTACTCAATATTTGTGAGCTTTAGCATTCTTTTCACTTGTGTCCATCATTTGAATTTCCTCCTCAGTAAACTATTTACATTCTTCATCCAATTTTTTATTAGGTTGGTTGCCTTTTTCTTATTGAATTTTAATAGTCCATGGTATATTTTGCCTACTAATGCACTATATGTTAAGTGAATTGCATATGATTTAATTTGTGACTCATCCTTTCATGTTGTGTTTATGGAGACTTTTTTTCTCCATAAATCCGTAAAAATTTTTAAATCTTAAAAAAAAATCTGTGCTTTTTGCATCTTATTTAAATAAATCTATTCTATCCCAAAGTCATAAAGATATATTTCTCCTCTATGTTTTCTAAGAAGTTTTGATATTTTGGACAGTGATTTTTCCTGTTTTAATTACTGCTATATTCCAAATGCCTAAGAGAGTATCAGCAAGTATCGGGCCCACAATATTTGTTGAAAGAGTGAAATGAGAGAAATTCTTGGGGGGAGAACAAAGTAAAACTGGAAATTCAGAAAGGTGAGGGGAATTTGATCGAGTTCTTTGTGCAAGGTGGAGCATTGCAACTGAGGCATATAAAGTGAGGGCCCTCATTGTCCTTAAAAAAAAAAAAAAAAAAAACTCGCAGGGCGTTAAGAGAAAGGGTAAACAAAAAAAAATTGTTTGGCTTGACATGTAAAAGGGCAATTATTACATTTTATCTAGTATTTAGGTGGTTTATAAGGGTTTATAAGGGAGTAGTTTTCAGGTTTTTTTGGCCCACTGTATCACAAGAAATTTACCGATTAATGTTTGAACTACATCAATAGATTTTAGAGGTTTTAATTCATTCCTGCATTCCTGGGGTAAATTATTCTTGACAATATTATTAGATTCTTATTTGTTAATATTTTAGTTAGGAGTTTTTGCATTCTATGGCCATAAGTAATACTGGCTTCTGGCCTGCCTCATGGTATCCTTGTCCAATATAGGTATATGGACATGTTAGCCTTTAGAATGAGTTAGGAACTTTTCCAGCACTATCTATGCTTTGGAAATATTAATAGAACACAGAATTATGTTTTAAATATTTATAAAACATACTTTAAAACTATCACAGTTGATTATTTTTTTTCTCTTGAGACAAGGTCTTCCTCTATCACCTAGGCTAGAGTGCAGTGGTGCAATCATAGCTCATTGCAGCCTTGATCTCTGGGGCTCAAGTGATCTCCCCAACCCCAGCCTCCTGAGTAGCTGGGATTACAGGTGCACACCACCATTCCTGGCTAGCTATGTTGTCCAGATTGGTCTTGAACTCTTGGCTCAAGTGATTCTCCTGCCTTGGCCCCTCAAAATGCAGGGATTACAGGTATGAACCAGCATGCCCAGCCAGATGTTTCCTTTTTAGAGATAAATCTTTTGCCAACCTTTTCAGCTTAATTTTTAGCAATTTTTGAGTTGATTTTAGTCATTTATTTATATGTAATAAGATGTTAAATGACTCTTTTCCTATTGTCTCAGATTTTCAGCAGAGCATTTTAAGACCAAGAAATATAGGTGCTAGGCCCTCCATGCAGGACATTCCAAGAGACTGTGAAACCAACTGTTAAACTGCAGCCCATCACCTACCTTGAGGATTTATAGGTAAAATAAGAAAATTCTTCAAGAGAGGTCAGCAGTGAGGATTGCTCTGATGACCACTGCCAATGTGCTGTGTGCTCCCCAGATACTGGAAGGATGAGGACTTTTAAAGTAACTACTCCTGGACCTTGCTATGTGCTCCATGGCATTTGAATGCATAGCCAAGAGACTGGCTGGAGCCACTGGGGTGACAGAGAAAAGTGAAGGCTTCATAGGCAGCAGCCTGTACCTCCAGAAGCAAGCAGGACTCAGCACATTCTCAAGGAAAATCTCTGGTGTTGAGTCATCTTGGAAAGGTTTGAAATTTTGATTGCATACATATATCAAATCGTCATGTTGTACACCTTTGATATATTTATGTAGTCTACTTTTTACTTTTTTCCAAATGAAATAAGTACTGTGATGAAGCAAATTAGAAAAAAGCCTTAGCTTGCTTGCAAGACACAATTTCTAAAGCTCTTGTCACATTCCACCTTTCAGCAATTGTCATTGATAAGGCACAATACATCCCTGTGTTTGGCCATTATCCATAACAAAGTCAAGAAAATAGCTGTCATCTGTCTCAGCTGCAACATAAAATTAGTACAATAATGACACACAAGGACAGGGCTTTGTCGCACGAGTGCCTTTACCCAGCTGCCTAGAGAGCATCATTTATTAGTTCTTAACTGGTTACTAATTCATGCAATGTGTCTCCCATATTGTTAGGTTTGTTTAATGACTAACTCTATGGCTTCTCTATATTCTGTTGGCCTTTGATATAGCATTAGATAGCATTGTTTTATTTTGGCTTTAAACTGGTAAAGATGATCTATGTTTAAATCCTTGGACCCAAGGATGTTATTTCTGTCTCTCGTAAGTTTTGATCCAAACATCAAATTCTCCTTTTGAGCTTATTATCCCTCAGCCCATGTGGGCTTCATAGCAGTATAGATAATGACATTAATTGGTTTCATTAAATTGACATTCATTGTTCTTTGAACCAATGTAAGAATTGCCTGGTATTTTCCCAAGCAATAGTGATATGATATGGCCCCCACTGTTCCCTAGGTTTAGAGCAAAGGCAAAAATGTTTCAGAAGCTGCAGTGACAGAATACCAGGGCTCCCAAACTGAGCTGGTAAAAATCTCCTGTAGGGGTATCTGAGTAGAAACAGAGAATGTAAATCACTGGAAGAAGTTAAAAAGTGAACATCTTATTCAAAGAGAAACAGAAATGGATACTTCTGTGGATTTTTTTAAAAACTGACTGGGCAGATCTCACATCTTTACATATCACAGGACTTTAATACCATACTCTAGAGTATCTTCCTTTGATCAATTCTGTTTTCTGTGTGACATACATAGTTAGCATATCACAACTTGTTATAAAATAGTACTTTTCTTTGAGACAGAGTCTCGCTCTGTCACCCAGGCTGGAGTGCAGAGGCGTGATCTTGGCCTACTGCAACCTCTGCCTCCTGGGTTCAGGCGACTCCCCTGCCTCAGCCTCTCGAGTAGCTGGGACTACAGGCATGCACCACCATGCCTGGCTAATTTTTGTATTTTTAGTAGAGATAGGGTTGCACCATGTTAGCCAGGAAGGTCTCAATCTCCTGACCTCGTGATCCACCCACCTTGGCCTCCCAAAGTGCTGGGATTACCAGTGTGAGCCACCACGCCCAGCCTAAAATAGTACTTTTCAACTAGTATGAACACACCTCATTCTTCCTCTGGTTGTCTGTACTCGGTCCATGATGTCTATTGATTGGGTACAGGTGTTACATTGGATAACTTAACCCATAACAATAGCTAATTATTGAAGACTTCAATACATTTATTGCCTTGTGAGCTGTACTGGGGCTGTGCTCAAATATTTTTACCCCCCATTCTTTTCCAAACCCAGTCTTTCCCCCATCCTGCTTCCATTCTCACAGCCAGGTCAGAGTTTATTGTCTTCTATATTTTCTAATAAGATATTCTAGTCCACAAAATTTTTAATGATTATTTGGCTGCGGTAAAATGTCTGTGTATGGTATTCCTATTATACAGCCAAATACAAAGTTGAAAAAGAAGAATTTATTTTAAAGACTCTATCACTTGAAATAGTGGCAGCAAATAGTTAATATTTTGCCTTGTTGATAAAAATATTTGTACTCAAACATTGTTAAATATTTTCTGGTATACTTCCTCACTCCGTCCACATGACGGTCATCTAGACATTGTCTTAAAGTCCAGTGGATAGACACCAATTATCAATGTTATTTGTTTCAATATATTAATTGCTATTAAATTACTTCAAAAAAGAATTTGAGCACATCTACAATGGGGTTTGCTCTCTTACAGCTATTGTGCCAAACCCCTATTAACTTCAATAGGGAGGGCAACATGTTCAAGAGGCCGAAGAAGAGATCCAGAGCTAGCAAAATTAGATGTGGGGTTTCATTAAGGGCTTACATACAGGGGAGAGAGTCCAGTGGTGTTAGGCTGGATAAGAGGATTGCCTTAATTACAGGAATGGTTCAGCAGCGAGCTGGGCAGGAAAATTGCATGGTCCAGTGGCGGTGGGCTGGGCAGAAAAACCTCAACCACCTGCAAACATCGTGCAGTGTATACAGCATTTTCACTTAACATCCTCCCCTTAATGACCTCCACCTGGCAACCTATATTTAACCCAAAACTCAGGCCCTCAACCTCCTGTATAGCCTGTGTGCCATGGGACAGGCTGAGGCTTGATGTTTACCATAGATAAGAAATGAATCTCTGGGTTGGCCACTCCTGGATTCTCTAGCTTGGAACACACATTCAGGTGTGTCTGCCATACAGGGAAGGGTATGCCTAAGTTATTGCTTTCAAGTGTGTGTACCCTGGAGTCCACCCAGCATACCCTAGAATGGCCCTCACATTCTTATCACAACATTCTTCTGCAGTTTCCCTGGGGCCAGGTATGTGGAGCAGCATTGCAGCCAGACGCCTGAGCAGCAATAGAAACTACAGCAACAAAAGAACAACTAATACAGTAACGATCACAAAGTTCTTCCAAGCGCTTGGGAGTTGATCTTGGATGAACCATGGCAGGCTCATAGTGGAGGAGAGGGGCAGTTCTCCTGAGGCCCAACAGTCTATTTTGCCCTGGAGAAAGGCCACTATCGGTGTCCAATCAGCAAGGAGGTTTGCTGCATACTATCTATGGGTGGAAGGTGAGATGTTTAGTGGGTATAAGAAAGGGCAAGTCATGACATTTAGCAAGACACAAGAAGTTGTATCACTATCTCTCTAAGGATAGAGCACCACCCCCTGGCAACAGCTTGGTACCTGGTTTACAATACCAAATAGATTGGTCTCCTCTGTGACATGTGGCGGGAGGCCAGAGCAAGACACTGGCAGCACCACAATGAGAGTATGATTGTCCCCTTATGTGAGAAAGAACCACCATTATTTGTTTCAAGAAATTTTTAAATTTCCTTCTTAATTTCTTCACTGACCCACTGGTCATTCAAGAGCATATTGCTTAATTTCCATGTGTTTGAGTAGTTTCCAAAATTCTTCTTGTTATTGATGTCTAGTTTTATTCCATTGTGATTAGAGGAGATGCTTGATATTATTTGAATTATTTTGAATATTTTAAGACTTGTTTTGAACCTAACATATGGCTTATCCTTGAGAATCATCCATGTGCTGAGGAAAATAATGTGTATTCTGAAGTCATTGAATGAAATGGTCTATAAATATCTATTAGGTCCATTTGTTCTATACTGCAGATTAAGTCTGAGGTTTCTGATTTTCTGTCTGGGAGATCTGCCCAATATTGAAAATGGGGTGTTAAGGTCTCCAGCTATCATTGTACCAGGATCTATGTCTCTCATTAGGTCTAATAATATTTGCTTTATGTATCTGGGTGCTCCATTTTTGGGTGCGTATATATTTAAAACTGTTACATCCTCTTATAACAACCTAAAGAATGGGAGAAAATTTTTGCAGTCTATCCATCTGAGCAAGGTCTAATATCTAGAATCTATAAGGAACTTAAACAAATTTACAAGAAAAAAACAACCCCATCAAAAAGTGGGCAAAGGATATGAATGGACACTTCTCAAAAGAAGACACTTATGCAGCCAACAAACATATAAAACAAAGCTCATCATCACTGGTCATTAGAGAAATGCAAATCAAAACCACATATACCATTTCACGCCAGTTAGAAAGTGAGATACCATTTCACGCCAGTTAGAAAGGCAAACATTAAAAAGTTAGAAAACCACAGATGCTCGTGAGGCTGAGGAGAAATAGGAAGGCTTTTACACTGTTGGTGGGAGTGTAAATTAGTTCAACCACTGTGGAAGACAGTGTAGCAATTCCTCAAGGATCTAGAGCCAGAAATACCATTTGACCCAGCAATCCTGTTACTGGATATATACCCAAAGGATTATAAATCATGCTACTATAAAGACACATGCACATATATGTTTACTGCAGCACTATTTACAATAGCAAAGACTTAGAACCTACCCAAATGGCCATCAATGATAGACTGGATAAAGAAAATGTGGCACATATACACCATGGAATACTATGCAGCCATGAAAAAGAATGAGTTCATGTACTTTGCAGGGACATGGATGAAGCTGGAAACCATCATTCTCAGCAAACTAACACAGGAACAGAAAACCTAATACCACATGTTCTCACTCATAAGTGGGAGTTGAACAATGAGAGCACATGGACACAGGGAGAGGAACATCACACACGGGGGCCTATTGCAGGTCAGGGGTAAGGGGAGGGAGAGCATTAGGACAAATACTAAATGCATGCGGGGCTTAAAACCTAGATGACGGGTTGATAGGTGCTGCAAACCACCATGGCACATGTATATCTATGTAACAAAGCTGCATGCTCTGCACATATATCCCAGAAGTTAAATTTTTAAAAAATTGTTATATCCTCTTGCTGAATTGACCCCTTTAACAATATAAAATGACTTTGTCTCTTACAGTTTTTGTCTTGAAATCCATTTTGTCTGATATAAGTATAGTGACTCCTGCTCTTTTTTGGTTTCCATTGGCATGGAATATCCTTTATCACTCCTTTATTTTCAGTCTATTTGTTTCTTTATAGGTCAAGTGTATTTCTTGTGGGCAACAGATCTTTGGGTTTTGTTTTTCATCCATTCAGCCACTCTATGTCTTTTGATTGGAGAGTTCAGTACATTTACATTCGTTGTTATTTTTGGTGAGTGAGGACTTCCACCTACCATTTTGTTATTTGTTTTCTAGTTATTTTGTGGGATTACAGGTGCCCAACACCACTCCTAGCTAATTTTAGATTTGCCCTTTTGTGGCTATTTTCTAGATCTTGTAGGCATGCTTTATTGTTTTCAAGCTCACTAATTTCTTCTGCTTGGTCAATTCTGCCATTAAGAGACTCTAGGCTGGGCACAATGGCCCATCACTGTAATCCCAGCACTTTGGGAGGCTGAGGTGGGTGGATCACCTGAGGTCAGGATTTCAAGACCAGCCTGGCCAACATGGTGAAACCCCGTCTCTACTAAAAAAAAAAAATACAAAAATTAGCCAGGCATGGTGGTGCACGCTTGTAGTCCTAGCTACTTGGGAGGCTGACACAGGAGCATCCCTTGAACCTGGAAGGCAGAGGTTGCAGTGAGCCAAGATCATGCCACTTGAAAGGACTTGGGTGTTGTAATCTAAGACATATTTGCATTAAGGGGAACCACAAGCCCAGTAATGCTGTGGTTCTTGCAGAATCATAGAGGTATTGCCTTGGTGGTCTTAGATAAGATGCAGAGGAACTCTCTGGATTACCAGGCAGAGTCTCTTGTTCTCTTTCCTTACTTTCTCCCAAACAAACAGAGTCAGTCTCAGTCTCAGTCTCAGTCTCAGTCTCTCTCTCTCTCTCTCTCTCTCTCTCTCTCTCTGTCTCTCTCTCTCTGTCTCTCTCTCTCTGTGCTGAGCTGCCTGGGTGGGGAGTGGAGTTGGAGGTGGACACAAGCACCCCTGTGGCCACCAATGCTGGGACTGCACTGGGTCAGACCTGAAGCCAGCACATCACTGGGTCTTGCCCATGGCCTGCCATAACCACTACCTGGGTACCACCTATGTTCACTCAAGTGCCTAGAGCTCTACAATCAGCAAGTGGTAAAGCCAGCCAGGCTTGTGTCCTTCCCTTCAGGGCAGCGAGTTCCCCCAGGCCTGTGGCAGGTCCAGAGATGCTATCTAAGAGCCAGAGACTGGAGTCAAAAATCTAGGAAGTCTATCTGGTGTTCTATTCTACTATGGCCAAGTTGCCCCTCAAACCATGGGGCACTTTCATGGGAAAATACCCCCATGGGCCTGTGGTGGTGGTGGCCTTTCTCTGCTTGTGGAAAGGGGAGGGAAGAGTGGCAAGGACTCTTCCCACTCAAGGATTCAAATTAAACGGGAGGGAAGAGTGGGAAGGACTCTCCCTCCCTTTCCACAGGTAGAGAAGCCTCTCTCTATGACTACCACCACCATAGGCCCATGGGGAATACTGCCAGGCCACTGCAGATGTTCACTGAAGGCCCCAAAGCTCCTCAGTCAGCTGTGGTACATACCGCCAGGCTTGTGACTCACTTTTCAGAGCAGTGGGCTCCCCTCTGGCCCAGGGCAGATCCAGAAATCTGGCAGGTGGTATTGCTTCAGCACTACTACTCACTGTGGTGCTGGTAACTGTACTAATGTCCATTCCCATTATCTCCACCCCAATTACAGGCTTCAGTTGGAATTCCCCAGCAGCTGTTTCATGTGGGGTCCTGCCTGATAAGAGAGCCATTCCCAAGATGTGTTCTGGGATGGGAGCTGTGTATACTAAAGAGAGTTTGGGCGGCTGTTTCCCAACTTGTAATACTAGTTCAACCTGCCTGACTTTCACAGCTCCCATTCCATAGCTATCTATTGCTGTTATAGGCCCTTGGAACCAATGAGTGTTGCCATACACGAGGGTGCATTGAGCTCCAGTATCCACTAGGGCAAACACAGTCTATTTATTATTAGGTCACCAATATATAGTTAGCTCTACATGTGGCCTTCAGTCCCTGGACACCTTGGCCACCATTACTCTTATTGGGATTCTGAGGCCTTGACCTTCATACCAGTTAAGTTAAAGGGGTTGGTGTCTGCCATCCCTCTGTGGGAGGGACAGTGGGCTGAATCTGAGGCTCCTTAGTGAACTGCTGTTGTGACTTGAGCTTTCATCCCAGTCTAACCAGAACAGCATTAGGTTGCTCATCTATTTGCATGGTAGGTGTCCCTGCCACTCATGCCAAATTTGTCCACAGGCCACCTTAATGGGCCTCTTCACTGTCTCCTTCCCTTTGGTTCCCTTGTCTTTCATCCTGGCTACCCACACACCTGCCCGTGCAGTTTCTCTGGTTCCCCTAAGGCAGAGGCTGCTTGGGCTGATTGAGACACTGCCTGTCCTACCAGGGCTCTCAGGATAGACACTGGCATGCTCTACCATTGATAGGGTGCCAACGCTAAGATGGCATCTTTTATGCCAGCAGTGCGAAGCTCATTGCAGGACATCGGTAATGCTCAGCATAATAGCATCCTTCATTCCTAATTCCCCACTGATGTCCTGCAATTCCTCCACAGTCTGCCACTGCACAGGAGACATGAGGACATCTCCCTCATTTGGCCAGGCTGCCCTGCAGCCCACAACCACCAGCTGAAGGGGATGGCCTGATCCCCATTACCAGCGACACAGAGGAGCTGCCTCAGGGCTTGGGGGGTTTGTGGTGCATGCCATTTTACTCAAGTTCTGGGAGTACAATATCCTCCACCCTTGAGTTCATAGAGGAAGACACCCGAGACCAACTGTCACCTTCTGCCTGAACCTATTTCTCGCTCTTCCAGTTCCACAGCAGTGCTGTCCTCATTGTGCTGTGCTGTCACCCTCCAGCAGGGACAAGTTTTGCCGATGTGGTCCCTGCGGGCGCAGGGCAGTCAACGGCCCTTCTAACCAGCTACCCGACAAGGCAGGGTCTCCATCTCCGTTCTGTCTGGCACCTCTAATGGCAGTTTGCCCTGTAGCTGATGACCCCTTGCGCGCGCTGTGGCTCCGCCGCTGTGGCTCCGCCTAGGTGGCTGCTGCGAGTACAGTGAGAAGCGCCAGTCAACCGCGGCTACGCCCCTCGGGCATCTGAGCGTTGCTCAGTCAGATGCACCCCTTGCCACAACTCTTCCAGACCCCTCAGTGTTTTCAGGGCGACCCGTACTCGCGGACCCCATCTATCCATCAAGGAGAACGGCTATCGGACTCCACACTGAAGTGGATGGCTGGCCAGCTTGGATTTCCCCTGAGGATTTCCCCTTCCCCTATCCCATTGTGTTAGTGCTCAGGGATTTCCTTTGACCTCCTGGCTGCCTCGCCAATTGCTGTGCCCACCCCCTCTTAACCTCAGGAAGGAAGGCACCAGGTTCAAGAGGCCAGAGAAGAGAACCAAGGCCCACAAAAGACATATGGGCTTTTACTGAGGGCTTACATATTGGAGAGTCCAGTGGCGGTGGGTTGGACGGGAGAACTGCAACCGCCTGCAAACACCATGCAGTTTTTACAGCGTTTTCACTGAACACTCTCTCCTTAACTTCCTCCACCTGGCAACTTTCATTTACCTCAAAACTCAGGCCTCAGTCCCGGTACAGCTCCTCTTCTACAGGACAGACTGGGGGCTCAGATGTTTATCATAGATAAGGAATGAATCTCTGGGTCGGCCACTCCCAGATTTCCTAGTTTGGAATACACATTCAGGTGCATATGCCATACAGGGTCATTCTAAGAGTATGCCTAAATTATTACTATCACGTGTGTTTACCCTAAAACAGCTCAGTCTCTTCCCACAGATACCTTCCAAACACGTTATTGGGCATTTTTAATAATTAGAGTCCTTGGCTGGTTCACCACATAGAGGCCACCATTAAGTCTTTCCCAAAGAGGTTAGTTCCTCCTTAACCCCAGGGGACATCCCAAGACTCTCAGTGGATGCCTGATATCATGGATAATACTGAGCCCTAAATATACTATGATTTTTTTGATGCAACCAAGATGACTACTGACTGACAGGAGCATAGTCCATACAGTGTGGATGCACCAGACAGAGATGATTGGGCTAGATGCAGCTGAATGCCTGGAGATTTTGTCATGCTACTCAGAACACTGGCAATTAAAAACTTATGAGCTCTTTATTTTTGGAAATTTCTATTTAATATTTTTAGACTGCAGTTGACTGCAGATAACTGAAACCACAAAAAGGAAACAGCAGATAAGAGGGACACTACCATATAAGGGGTTCTTAGATAGGTATAAGTCATGCCACTTATCAACAGAGGGGAGAGTCTCCCATTCTAAATACTACACATGGAACTCCAGCCTTGAAGCGTAGTTACTGTCACCAAGGGCAAACATACTGGAGAAAGAAAATCATATTAAAGGATCAACTTTAAACGACTGCAGAATCTTAAATTATATTTGCCACATATTCTTTAGTCTACATATTCAGTATCACTCAGCCATTAGTTTTTCAATTTTGGGCTCAGTTCCTAGATAGTTCACTTGGACAAAGTGTATTTTCTTTTTTTACCTAAATCTTTTTGGCACACAATAAAGTTGTAAGTTCTTATTCTGGCTTACTCAGTAGATTATTACCAAGTTGTTCCCTCAATTTATGTAAATAAAAATTTATAAGGACTAAGCAAACAAATAAGAAGTTTCATTCTAATTCAAATAATAAATGAGAAAAATCAAGTTCATTAATTTTGTTAAAAATTATTTGTAACCATCAATATTCGGTATATATCTTGTTTTAATATTTAATATGATATAGGAAAAATAAGATAGTTAATTTGGAATTCTTGTTCCTACTACCTCTTTATCCAAGAGTTATTTTGTTTTTTGGGTTTTTTTTCTTTTTTTTTTAGGGGGACAGGGTCTTGCTTTGTCACCTAGGCTAGAGTGCAGTGGCGCAACTGACTTACAGCAACTTCCGCCTCATAGGTTCAAGCAATTCTCGTGTCTCAGCCTCCCGAGAAGCTGGACTGCAGGTGCCTGCATCTCCATACCCACTTAAATTTTTGTATTTAAGTAGAGACAGGGTTTTACCATGTTGCCCAGGCTGGACCCAAACTCCTGAGCTCAGGCAGTCCTCCTGCCTTGGCCTTCCAAAGTGCTAGGATTACAGGTGTGAGCCACGGCACTTGGCTCTTTCTCCAAGAGTTATTTTAAAGGGTGATTATAAGTTTCCAAATGGAAGGAGTTTGTTTTGTTTTGACTTTTGTTATTTTATTGCGAATTCCCAAATTTACTGCATTGTGGTTAGAGAATGTAATCTTATATAAATTCAGATTTTTTAACTCTGAGATTTTTTCAATGTGGCCTCATATACCATCAGTTTTGGTGAATGTTCCATGTGATTTCAAAATAAAGTATGTATTTCTACATGTTAAGTATAAAATTCGGTATCCTTTTATTATAAAATCATTATTATCTGTGTTTAAATTTTTGATATTCTTAATATTCTTAGTTTGATATTTTGATTTCTGAGTTGCAATGAACTTTCCTAATACGGTTAAAGATTTGTCAGTTTCTCCTTGTCATTTTGCCAGTTTTTGTTCTCTATAGATTTGAAGCTGTGTTAACAGGTACCTATTGGTTTATGATTAAGAAAATGGCCTTCTTTATCAATAATAAAGTTTCTTGCCATACAGTCTAATTAGTTTTATCTCTATATTGTTATACCTGCATTTTTAAATTAGTGTTTGCCTTGAATATCTTTTCAATTCCTTCTGGTCATTAAAATTTTTTTTAAGTATAGTTTTTAAATGGCAAACAGCTGAAATTTGTTTTTAACTCACTGTGAGAGCGTCTGTCTTTTAATATAATGAAATTACCCTTTCTGTGTTTATTTTGGTTTCTCACGTCTGATTATCCTATTTGTGTTTCCCAATTATCATTCTTTCTTTTTTCTTTATCCTTTTGCCACCTTTGTTGGATTGAGGATTTTTCCCCCTTTACTTTATTTTCATCCTCTTTTGTGGCAAAGGAGTTATATATCTTATTTTAATTTTTATAGTAGTTATAGTCATATTTTAATACATGCATTTATCTTGTATTTTTTCTAATAACAGAGATATTCTGTGTCCTTTTGTCTTCTCAATCGTGAGAAAAATTTAGCATGATTTGATTTTCTTCCTTTTTATATCTCAGAAACTATGTAATTTACAATTTAAATTCCAGATTATTTTAAGTCACTGGGTCTTTTCACATTATATATCAATGATTAGACTTAACTATAAGTTTTGCTAGTATTACTCACCACTACTTCTTATATCCCACATATATATCCCCTTTCTTACAATCATTGTTTAATTTACTAGAATACACCCTCAAATAATTCTTTCAAAAAGGGCATGTGGATATTTCTTTAGCTTGCTTGACTTTGAGAGCGCTTCAGTTTTTCCAGAAATCAGTCACCTGGAATAATTTCTGGCTCATCCAGTTCCAGGTTCCTCACTTGGTGTTTTACCTGTGAGGTGATTGCTGCTGCTCTTTGTCCACCTGGGAGGCAGAAAGGAAGGGGGAGTAAGTGTACCTGCTCTGCATCCAGTTCTTCCTAAATAATTCTGCCAAATATCCTGATGACTCTCTCTTGCCTCTTGGATTTAATTATTTGGGCTTGGAGTTGCTGTGAAATGTACATGTATGTGTTCAAGTCAGAGTTCTTTTGCATATATTTTGGGCTAAAATTTTTCTGAGTTTTGTTTCTCTGCTGGGTGGGGGGGAAGCCATCTCAAAAACCTGCCCATCACCTGAGTGTTTCTGAGGGTCGCCAAGGAGGCATCTGCTTAAAAGGTACCTCATTGTGCTCACAGCAGCAGAGGGCTACTGTTCAGGTAGGATATGGCTTTGATGGATTGCGTCCAAAGCCAAACAGTCTCTTCTTTTCATAGTAGTCCTGTGTACTAGGGTGGTAAAGAGAATAATCGTCTTCCAAAGATGTCCATGTACTAATCCGCACAACTTGAGACTATGTTAACTTACATGGCAAAAAGGACTTGGTAGGTGTCGTTAACCTAAGGATCATGATATAGAAACACTGGCTGCTCTGAAAAGCCATCTTTGCATTGTTCCTCGTGCGCCTCCTCGCTCGCCGCAGCCGCCTCCGCCGCGCGCTTCCTCCGCCGCGGACTCCGGCAGCTTTATTGCCAGAGTCCCTGAACTCTCGCTTTCTTTTTAAATCCCCTGCATCGGATCACCGGCGTGCCCCACCATGTCAGACGCAGCCGTAGACACCAGCTCCGAAATCACCACCAAGGACTTAAAGGAGAAGAAGGAAGTTGTGGAAGAGGCAGAAAATGGAAGAGACGCCCCTGCTAACGGGAATGCTAATGAGGAAAATGGGGAGCAAGAGGCTGACAATGAGGTAGATGAAGAGGAAGAAGGTGGGGAGGAAGAGGAGGAGGAAGAAGAAGGTGATGGTGAGGAAGAGGATGGAGATGAAGATGAGGAAGCTGAGTCAGCTACGGGCAAGCGGGCGGCTGAAGATGATGAGGATGACGATGTTGATACCAAGAAGCAGAAGACCGACGAGGATGACTAGACAGCAAAAAAGGAAAAGTTAAACTAAAAAAAAAAAGGCCGCCGTGACCTATTCACCCTCCACTTCCGGTCTCAGAATCTAAACGTGGTCACCTTCAAGTAGAGAGGCCCGCCCGCCCGCCTACCGTGGGCAGTGCCACCCGCAGATGACACGCGCTCTCCACCACCCAACCCAAACCATGAGAATTTGCAACAGGGGAGGAAAAAAGAACCAAAACTTCCAAGGCCCTGCTTTTTTTCTTAAAAGTACTTTAAAAAGGAAATTTGTTTGTATTTTTTATTTACATTTTATATTTTTGTACATATTGTTAGGGTCAGCCATTTTTAATGATCTCGGATGACCAAACCAGCCTTCGGAGCGTTCTCTGTCCTACTTCTGACTTTACTTGTGGTGTGACCAAGTTCATTATAATCTCAAAGGAGAAAAAAAACCTTGTAAAAAAAGCAAAAACGACAACAGAAAAACAATCTTATTCCGAGCATTCCCGTAACTTTTTTGTGTATGTACTTAGCTGTACTATAAGTAGTTGGTTTGTATGAGATGGTTAAAAAGGCCAAAGATAAAAGGTTTCTTTTTTTTCCTTTTTTGTCTATGAAGTTGCTGTTTATTTTTTTTTGGCCTGTTTGATGTATGTGTGAAACAATGTTGTCCAAAAATAAACAGGAATTTTATTTTGCTGAGTTGTTCTAACAAAAAAAGAAAAAAAGATATAGAAACATTATCCTAGATTATCAAGGTGGCCCAGCATAATCACAAAGATTTTTACAAGAGAAAGGCAAGAGTTTAGAGTCAGAAAAATAGATGTGATCACAAAAGCAGATTTTTGAATGATGCACTTCGAAGATGAGGAAGGGGCCATGAGCCAAGAAATGCAGGGAGCTTTTAGAACTGGAAAAGGCAAAGAAATGATTCTCCCCTAGAGACTCTAGAAAGAACACAGCTCTGCCAACATCTTGCTTTCAGCCTAGAATATTCATTTCAGACTTCTGACTTCCAGTACTGTAAGATAATAGATTTATGTTGTCCTAAGCCAATACATTTGTGCCAATTTGTTACAGACACAATAGGAAACTAATACAGGTGGCATCTTTCTCCAGCAATAGCGATTCTCTGGGTATGGGATACATATTCCCCGTGCTATCTTTAATGAAGGGCAGTCCAAGCCAATCAACCAAAGCTCTTCAGATAAACCTTAGTTTTCTCCCTCCCTGCCAGAGGCAAAATAATGGATAGGTGCTGTGCTATCTACCCCGCAAATGGGGAGCCATGGCAGTTTGCACTTCAGTGGAAGCATGCTATTGGGTCTTGTTGGCTGCTGGAAAGGCAAAATGACTCAGGAATGCAATTAGGAGGTGAAGGATGAAATATGGTTTAGGAAAGTGGGGCAAAGATGTGAGCAAACGAAGGGCTGCTCGCCCTGATGAAACTGTCACTGGTTACTGAGTCCAAGGCACGGACAACCTTGCTAAGTTCTCTGCTCTGGCTGCTTTCCAGAATCTCTTGGCTGTGAATCTCTCAGCGAAAGAAATCTCCCAGGACTATGTCTTTAAGTTCTTAAGTCCAAATTTTACATCTGGAAGCAACCTGCTCTTTGAGATGTGCGAGTACTTGTGAAGCCCAAGTTGACTTCTATAGGCGGGGGCTGGTCCAGCCAGGACCCAGCCTCACAGGACTCAGAAGCTCCATGCTTCACTTCCTCTCTCTCTGATTCAACATGAGCTGGCTCCCCCTCCAACCTTATGGTAACTTATTTCAGGCATCCTATATTCTATGTCCACTTTGAAATTTTATCTGGATCATCCTGGCTGACTCTGGAAGATTTCCATAACTTGAGATCTTAGAGAATAAATATTAGGGCATAGATTCTTTTCCTTCAAGAAGTCTCTGAGCTCTTTAACTAAATCGGTACTTGGTCCTCTCAAATGAGAAAATTCTGCTTCAAGGTGACTCTTCTGTCCCTGGCTGTGACTGTGAAGCAGGTGGCAGTCTCTTTATATAAAGAGAAAAATTAGACACATGTAATTTCTGGCAGTATACTCTTTGGGTAAGGCACTCTGCCACGAGTGAGTTTGAATCCCTGTTCTCTTACTTTCCGTGAATTATCCTGACTAAAGTTATGCATCATATTGTAATGTATCTTTAAAGGCAGGAGCCAAGTTTTACATATCTTTGAATTTCCCATCATTTAACACAGTTTCTGGCATATTATAAATGCTCAATACATATTAAATACTTTGAAACAATACTTTGGGGCAGAGAATGCTGATTGGCTCATAATATTCATTCTTTCTTTTTGTTTAGTAACAGAACCCTAAAAAAAGTGCCTGGATAAAAGATGGTATTTCTTAGCGCCTTTTGCAGCTATATATGGCCAGTGAGACATAAATGTTCCGAAGCTTCTGGGAAGGCTTCATAAAAGGAGAAAGCTTGTGGCCTGTGGCCCATCTGCTCTTCCTCCTTTCTTCTGTCTGGAATATAGATGTGACGGTTGGAGCAGAACAGGAATTTTGACATCACGAGATGATTTCACTCCTAGATTTCCTTTATGTGAGAGCAATTAATGTCTGTCTTGTTTAAGTGACTTTATTTTAGGTTTCTGTGTGCAGCTAAACATTTTCCTAATTAAATCAAACAACGTTTCCCTTGATCATAGAGAAGAATAAAAAAAGGAAACATGGAGAGTGGATTCAGAGGAATCAGGAAACATTAAAAAAAATGCAATCCAAAATCTAGGGGTGGTGTATTCCCTAAAGTCTTTCAGAGAACAAAATATCCAGTCTGTTCTGCTACCACATATGTTTTGGTAATGTGAATTAGCTCATACAAAACTGGTAAATGGGAGAGTGATATTTATCTAATAACGTTGAAATTGCTTTGGTTGATATGCATGTAATTATCCCAGTATGTGATTTCCAAGAAATCAGGGGGAAACTTTGTAAACAATTAAAAAGCAAGCCTTAGCAATATGCAAACACCTTAAGGGAAAAACTTCTACAGTGGCACCTTTCTTTATTGAAAGCAAAGGCTGGGTTAGTGGTTTCAGGAACTGCTATTTCATGATATTAAGCTATCCAGTTTTGTTTGAAAACATTAGGAAGGGCCCTGAAGCAGATATTTAACACTGATAAAATTGGTATCTTGAAAGTAAATGCCCTACATCTCAAAAGAGCAAGCCTCTGAGTTGAAACGCTACTCAGGGTAGGCCGCTAGTGGAGATTGACTGAGCCAGTATTTTATAAATAGAGGCTTATTGTTGTTGTCGGTGTTCTTGTTATAAAATTGGGTGGTGTGGTCTGTCCATAGCCCTATTTGTGCCATATGCCCAGTTATTTCCAGTGTATGCTTTTGTAGAATGCAAAGCTGGGTGTGAATGCACATACAGTTTTACAAATACATAGCTGTATGTAAGAAAGCAAGAAGACTAGCTTCAGAGCAAACTATAACTGATACTCTTTTTTCACATCTTAACATCAATTCTTTAGTCAGAGTTGGCTTTTTAACCTGCTTCCTTACATAATTTTATTTAACATCTAGAATCAAATCTTGAAAAATGCAACGTCTTAAACATTTTACCTTTCATGCTTCCTTTCTCAGAAAGTCACTAGAGGACATGCTCATCCAGAATGAGACAGTGAACAAGGGATCACAGGAATCAGGGACTCAGCGTAGGAGAGCGTGGAATAAAGACCAAGATGATGGTGAACTAAGTCGCAGGAAAATAGCTGTGTGGACAACTGAAGTGCAAACTGCTCAGACTGGGCTCTAGAGAGGGAGCTTCTGGGGGCGACTAGAATTGAGGGACTATCTGATATTTAAAAAGTAATGTCTAAAGGTGTTTTTCACAGATATATTGGGAACGCCGAGGAGAATTAGCTGTGAAAATATGGAGAGCTGATGGTACTTGTATTTCCCACTATGTAGAGTGGATCATGTGTCCTAGGTTGGCTCTTTGGGTTTAAGAACAGTAAAAATGGATGTCATCCTGTTACTTTTCAAACGTACTGGCCGAGCACGGTGGCTCACACCTATAATCCCAGCCCTTTGGGAGGCCGAGGTGGATGGATCACCTGAGGTTGGGAATTCAAGACCAGCCTGGCCAACATGGTGAAACCCTGTCTCCACTAAAAATACAAAAATTCGCTGGGCATGGTGTTGGGCACCTGTAATCCCATCTCCTCAGGAGGCTGAGGCATGAGAATTGCTTGAACCCGGGAGGTGAAGGAGGTTGAAGTGAGCCAAGATCCCATCACTGCACTCCAGCCTGGGGGATAGAGCGAGGCTCAGTCTCAAAATAACAATAATAATAACAACAACAAAAGTCCCAGTAAAAATCTGGAAGTTTTAATAGATTTACTTGCAGTAACCACATGGAACACCATCCTGCTTTTGTGCCAGTGGTCTCACTCCAAGGGGTTGCTCTATCTCCCTAAAGCGTGGTCAGGAAGCCCCATTGCTGTACCTCCCTCACAGGTGCAAAACACAGTAAGAGCTCTATGATTTTGATAGTGCACGTGGCTCTTCTCAAGTTATGTATCCTCTGTGCAGACCTTTGGTTTTACACAATGACAAAACACTTATTTCTCCTCATTCCTTATGTCCAACTTAGATCTTGATCCTGAAAAAATTCTCCTGCTCATTTGACACATCTTGTATGCAGATGTTAAGTTTATTGATGAGCAGGCTTCTCTTGTCAAGGTTGGGACTTCATAGGGGCAATCACTGATGGGGTTAATCCTCAGAGAGGAAACTAGAACTAAAATATGTGCAGGATGACATCGGGAAGTCCCATCCATTTCCGGCCTTGTTTTATTGCCTCTAATTGAAAGCTGCCTCTCACCTCATGGTTTTGAGTTACTTCATTGTGCAATCTTTTTGAGGGCGTGAATTTCAGCAAAAATTGGGAATCCCTCGTTTATGTTAGAAATTTCACTGTCAGAGCGCTATAAATGCAAAAAATGGAACTGAGGTGACAATCTGCTGAAGGGATACCTTTGGAGCCTGGCTGAAGGTCACTTGTGGGTAGGTGAGGGAAACAGTTTCAACTTGCTTTTTGGCCTAACGGTGGGAATATTCTTTTGACATTGATAATTACAGACATCTTAAGTTCTGAATTGTTAAAGTGGTCTTTTAAAATGTTGCTCTTAGAAACAAGAAAATAGGGTAATTCTAGAAGCAACTCTTTTCAGTTCCTCAGGCACTGTGGCAGGCATCAAAGACCATTTAAAGTATAGCCCCAGCCCTCAGGAAGTTCTGGTCAGAGGAAAGAATGATTGATACTGAAGAAACCATAGGGAAGAAAAGTGAAAAAAAGATCACCTCTGATTCCATATAAAATTATACAGTTACGAACTGTATTAATAGCTGAAGGATAAGGCTGATATCCAAAGATCAAATAAATTTAATTTCAAATTATCCACATACAAGAAACTAAATGAATGAAAGAAGCAACGGTAATTTTCCATATAAATACAGTTGAGAAATTATGCATTACCCTGACTGCACAAATACGACTACTATAGTTGATTCTGAACATCTGGAACACTTCTGGACATGTGTAACTTGGAACCGAGGATATGGCATTCTTTTCAAGGGTGTGTGTATTCACAATTTAAGGAAGAATCCCAAATCGAATTCCACAGTTAAAAGCAAATACAAGTTTTAACACACTGAAAGAGTACGCTGCTGTCTGGTAGAGAGAGATCAGCCAATAAATGATGGATCCCTGGGCAACTCAAATGCCAGTGTGGCACGTTCTTTATGGAATGTGGAGGCATTCAGAAACTTAAATGATTTTACTCTCTTAACAGAACCCAGATGCTCTTAAATACTCCAGATATTATTATAAAGTAGCCACAAAATATTGTAGTTAGGGTTTCTATAAAAATTGTTTTGAACATTGATGTAGAAAGAGCTGTATCCTTTTCCCCAACATGACTATTTCAAACTTACGATAGTATATTCTTGTATATTATTGATCACCTCTTTATATTTTCTGTTATAAACATCCTATAAAGTATGCTAATATATTTGTTAATTTCTCTCCACATACATATTCATAATATCCTGTCGAAGAAAGTAGAAAACGGGACCTAGAAATAAAACAAATGACCCAGTCAACAACTGAAACTCCTTTAAAAAAAAGTCACAAGTCAATTCACCTTTGCTTTAATGGTTTCTGGTAGCCCCATAAAATGGTCTTATTTTGTAAAGGGGAGACTTTTCTAAACACGTAAAATTTGTTTTAATTCTTTAGGAAAGCAGAATTCAACACATCTTTGAAAGAAAATCCAAACGCTGTATTATAAATTATAAGTTAATTTATAATTTAATTATAAGTTAACTTATAATTTAACAAGTTAGGTTTAACTTATTGGTATGTCAACCAACAATATTTTTACCACCTGTAAAAGGTATGGGTCATGAATGTGATATAATCTTTACTACAAATAATTTCTTCACTATGGCAAAATAGTCTATGATGGACGAACTTTAAGAAAAGCTTTATAGGCTGGGTGCACGGGCTCACGCCTGTAATCCCAACATTTTGGGAGGCCAAGGCGGGCGGATCACGAGGTCAAAAGTTTGAGACCAGACTGACCAACATGGTGAAACTCTGTCTCTACTAAATATACAAAAATTAGCTGGGCGTGGTGGTGCGTGCCTGTAATCTCAGCTACTCAGGAGGCTGAGGCAGGAGAATCGCTTGAACCCAGGAGGCAGAGGTTGCAGTGAGCTGAGATAGCGCCACTGCATTCCAGCCTGGGCAACAGAGCAAGACTCTGTCTGGGGGAAAAAAAAAAAAGGTTTGTAGAATTATAACTACCTGGAGAAATGTTTAATTTAGCAATAGAGACTATTATAAATTATGCAAAAATGTAAAAATAGTCTATTTAAAAATACCCAGCTATACTAAATCTAAAGTTAAAAATCATGTTAAATAAGGAATAATTATTCACCTTTCAAAAGTGCCTAGGCTTTACAAAATGATTTGTTTCAATGTTCTTTTCAAATAGGCAGCACCCTTAGAAGCACATTTAGAAGGTAACTAAATTGACGAAATATGATTTACATATTTCTTCTTAGGAATATATTTTCTGGCCGGGCGCGGTGGCTCAAGCCTGTAATCCCAGCACTTTGGGAGGCCGAGATGGGCGGATCACGAGGTCAGGAGATCGAGACCATCCTGGCTAACACCGTGAAACCCCGTCTCTACTAAAAATACAAAAAACTAGCCGGGCGAGGTGGCGGGCGCCTGTAGTCCCAGCTACTCCGGAGGCTGAGGCAGGAAAATGGCCTAAACCCGGGAGGCGGAGCTTGCAGTGAGCTGAGATCCGGCCACTGCACTCCAGTCCGGGCTACAGAGCAAGACTCCGTCTCAAAAAAAAAAAAAAAAAAAAAAAAAGGAATATATTTTCTTTCAAGTGAGATCCTCTAAAGGTACATAAATAAATTTGTTCCAGGAAAGTCAGTTGAAGAATGTTTTAAGTGGTGGTTTCACTGGTCAACAAAACATTGTTCATAATCTTCCTGATGGAACTTAAAACCCTGAGAGGGGAAATGTGTTCCGGAACAAAGGCTGATATTATAAGGAGTTTAGGGCAGGCTGATTTATTTGTCATGTGGCTGAGATTTTTAAAAGGAAGAGGAAGTTCCAAAATTCAACAGAGCAAGTGATCTGCAAATGATCAACTTTTAAAAAACCATTTACTGTGAAATAAAACCTTCAGAAAGAGCAATAGTGATAATTACGATCATAGTATTATACTGATATGTCAAAAAAATTAAATTACCAGTTCTGAAAATTTAATAAAAATGTATGGCAATTATTCTTATCTTTACTCCTACCCATAAGCAACATTATAAACCAAGAAGAGACCAGACCTAAGAAGTATCATTTTGAATAAAGAATTCTGTACTTTAGGCATAGCGTGGAATATTAAAGAGATTTTTTATGCAATAATATCTTTGGTAACAGTATATTTGTGGATTTATTTTTACATCAGACACTGAAAGTTCTAAAGAAAGTAACATGTTCTGGAAAATAACTAAATTAGCATCCATAGTTAACCTATGATCATGGTTTGGGCCTACATTAATAATATGTTGATCTTGCTATGTTTTCATAAATATTATTCGAAAATGAGTCATGTAGAGTAATATGACTACATTTTGGTCAATTTACCTCTTTCCTCCCTTCCCCAGTTTCTACCAGAAGCAAGAATCCCTCACTATGTCCAAACACACAACTTTCCTCTGAGATATTCCTTCTAGGATCCTCTATCATCCAATTCCAACTTGGATTTCTACTTTCTGGGCCTTCTACATGACTGTCATCCAAGGCCCTCCCTTCAACAACATTCTGTAACTTTGTTTGCCTCTTTCTTGTGCCCTGGTGTTGGGGGAACCCTGTCACCTCCTTTTCCTTTTTGTTGTTGTAATCTTATGTTTTTGGAACAAGTACAGCTTTAATTTCTTAACAAAGGGAGCATGAGAGGTAAACTTTGATTCCTTATTTGGATTAAATGTCTTTATTCTATCACACTTGAATGACATATTTGGCTACGTTTAGACTTCTAGGTTAGAAATAACTTTCTCTTATAATTCAGAAGGCATTGCTCCATTATCCACTAGCTTCAAGCATTTCTGTTGAGAAGCCCAATGCCGTTAAGATTTCCTGTCATGGGTATGTACCTGTTTCTTCTATGTGGAAACTTTTAGGGTTCTCTCTTTTCTCTCATATTCTAAAATATCACAATGATGTGTTATTGTGTGAGTCTTTCGTATAGTTAATTGTTCTGGGCAATTAGTGCATCCTATTAACCTGGAGATACCTGTTGTCCAGCTCTGGTACTATTTGTGCATGAGTTTGATAATTTCTTCCTTTCCATATGCTCTTTCAGGTACTTCTAGTATTTGGACACGGAACTTCCTGGATCAATCCATTATCTTATTTTTTCTCTTATATTTATTATCTTTTTAGTTCTCATTTCTGGAAGATTTATTTGACTTTATCTTCCACACCTTCTATAAATTTTTTTCTTTTAATCATAAGAGAGCTGGAGTACATAATTTTTTAAAATTTTCATCATAATACTTTTTCATTTCAAACATCTTTTTAAAACATAACATTGTGAATGTTCCTTTAAAATATTATTCTGTTCCTCTTTTATGAATTAAATATCTTCTTTGTCTTTCTGAAAAAGATTCATAATAGATTTTTAACCATCTGTGTCATCGTTTCTTCCTTTTTTTGTTTCTTTTATCTTCTGCCTTTCATGCTAGAGGCTTTTTCAAATTTTGGGGAATCTTGGTGTATCTGCTCACTTTTTTTTTTTTTTTTTTTTTTTGAGATGGAGTCTCGCTCTGTCACCCAGGCTGGAGTGCAGTGGCCGGATCTCAGCTCACTGCCTCCCAGGTTTACGCCATTCTCCTGCCTCAGCCTCCCAAGTAGCTGGGACTACAGGCGCCCGCCAACTCGCCCGGCTAGTTTTTTGTATTTTTTAGTAGAGACAGGGTTTCACCGTGTTAGCCAGGATGGTCTCGATCTCCTGACCTCGTGATCCACCCGTCTCGGCCTCCCAAAGTGCTGGGATTACAGGCTTGAGCCACCGCGCCCGGCCATCTGCTCACTTTTAAGAGGGGATAAAAAGATGACTCAGGGCAAGGATGGGACTTCATTACAGGGGGATGAGGCGAACTGTCAGTATCTTTAAGTCCTTTTTCTTGAGTTGCTCAGTTTTTCTAGAGAGACATCTTTCAATCTTCTGCCTGAGCAGGGGCAAGGGATGGGTATAAACCTGACCACTAGTGTCCTTGAAGCCAACGGGCAGATGAAAAACAAATGGTCAGGGCTTTCATCGTTCAATATACAGATTTTCACATCCTTTTCCTTCTTTCACGAGGGAGTAATTCTTCATTCTTCTGCAGACATAGGTGATCAGCAGTTCAAGATTATTCTGTCAAGGTGTAGACAGGGCTGGTTTCTTTTGGAGGCTCTAGGAGAGAATCTGTTGCTTATCTTTTCCAACTTCTAGAGCTTGCTGATGTCCTTTGACTCACGGTCACATCATTTCAATCTCTGCTTTCTTCCTTATATCTAATTCTACCAACTTTGGACCTTCAATCTTTCCCTCTTATAAGGACTCTCATGATTGCATCAGGCCTACCTTGATAATCCAGGACTATTTCCTCATGTAAAAATGCTTAATTTAATCACATCTGCAAAGTTTCTTTTACTATATAAGGTAGCATATTTACAGTTTTGCCAATTAGGATGTGGACATCTTTGGAGGGGGCATCATTCAGCCTAGCACAACTGATAACTCACAGGCCATTCCAAATTTAATAAATCCCAAGACAATCTTCTAATTTTCCCATCTCCAAAATCTGCTCATCTTAGCGAACCTCATCTCAGCAAATGTGCCAACATCCATGTATTTCCTCATCCCAGAATCCTGGTACTCATTTTACACATGTCCCTGTAATTAATCCACATACCACCAAACCACAGGTTCTTCCTGATTCTTTATCCTAATCTTTTTAAAATTTTTGATTTTTTCCATCTTCAATGTAACTGTCACATCAGGACAACTGCAGCAGTCTCCTAGTACAACTCCCCACATCTCAGACTTATTACCACATCCAATTCGTCCTCCAAGCAGTAGCCAGAGTAATCGTTTCAAATGCAAATCTAATCACGTTACTCTTTTCAGTAGTTCTAATCCTAATCACATGCTCAGTGTTTCTGGTGACAAGCCTCCATCCTGAAGCTTTTTAAGGCCCCTCTTCCTCACTCCCCTGACACGAACTACCTCATCAGCATAACAAAGGCATTCCTATCACTAAGGATATTCCAAGTGTTTTTGAATCTCTGTACCAGGAACCAGAGACAAAGACTTTATATATATATATATATAATTTATTTATTATACCACATACTGTCCTATGGTTTTTCACAAATGCATAATGTTATGTATCAATCATTATAGTATCATACAGAATAGCTTCACTACCATACAAATGCCCTGTGCTTCACCTACTCACCCATCTGCATCTCCCCCAAACCCTTGGCAACCATTTATCTTTTTACTGTCTCTATAATTTTGCTTTTTCCAGAATGTCACAATGTTGGAGCCATACCATATGTAGTCTTTTTAGACTGGCTTATTCACTTAGAAAAATGCATTTATCAACCTCCTTTTTTTTTTTTAAATTTAGAAATGAGGTCTCACTATGCTGTCCAGGCTGGAGTGGAGTGCCTATTCATAGACTGCAGCCTTGAACTCTGAGGTTCAAGTGACCCTCCTGCCTCAGCCTTTCTAGTAGTGGGGACTACAGGTAAGTCCCACTGTGCCTGACTTTCCCATGTCTTAAGACTTGATAGCTCACTTTTTATTGTTGAATGATATTCAATTTCATGGAGGTACCACAGTTTGTTTCTCCATTAACCTATTGAAAGACATCGTGTTTGTTTCCAATATTTGGCAGTTATGAATAAAGCCTCCTTAAATATTCATGTGTAGCTTTTGTGTGGACATAAATTTTCAACCAATATGAGTAAATACCTAGGAACATGATTCATGGTTCATACGACAAGACTATGTTTAGCTTTGTAAGAAACTTCTGAATTGTCTCAAGGTGGCTGTACCATTCTGCATTCCCACCGGCAATGAGAGTTTGTCACTCTAGCTGGCATTTGGTATTGTCAATATTTTGGATTTTAGCCATTCTAATAGGCGTATAGTAGTATCTCATTGATGTTTTAATTTGCAGTTCCCTAATGTTATGTGATGTTGAGCTTCTTTTTACACACTTATTTGCCATATCCATCTTCTTTGGTGAAATGTCTGTTCAGATCTTTTGTCCAATTTTTAATTGGCTTGTTTTATTATTGTTGAGGTTTAACTGTTGTTTGTGCATTTGGAATACACTTTTTTTTTTTTTTTTTTGAGACGGAGTCTCGCTCTGTCGCCCAGACTGGAGTGCAGTGGCCGGATCTCAGCTCACTGCAAGCTCCATCTCCCGGGTTCACGCCATTCTCCTGCCTCAGCCTCCCGAGTAGCTGGGACTACAGGCACCCGCCACCTCGCCCAGCTAGTTTTTTGTTTTTTTTTTAGTAGAGACGGGGTTTCACCGTGTTAGCCAGGGTGGTCTCGATCTCCTGACCTCGTGATCCTCCTGTCTCGGCCTCCCAAAGTGCTGGGATTACAGGCTTGAGCCACCGCGCCCGGCTTTTTTTTTTTTTTTTTACATAAAATAGAGATGGGTTCCCACTATGTTGCCCAGGCTGGCCTCAAACTCCTGGGATCAACTGATCCTCCCACCTCAGCCTCCCAAGCAGCTGGGACTGCAGGTGTCTGCCACCATATCTACTAATTTTATTTTTTGTTTACATATAGGGTCTGGTTTCGAACTCCTAGGCATAGGCTGGTTTTAAATTCCTAGGCTCAAGCAACCCTCCCACCTAAGCCTGCCAAAGTGCTGGGATTACAGGTGTGAGCCACTACACTTGGCCCAAATTCTTTATCAGACATGTTTTTTACAAATATTTCCTCCTAGTCTGTAGCTTGTCTTCTCATTCTCTTGACATTGTCTTTTACAAAGCAAAAGTTTTTCATTTTAGTAAAGCCCAACTTATCAACCTTTTCTTCCACTGAGCATTTGTTGTTTCATCTGAAATACTGCCAAATCTGAGGTCACCTATATTTTCTCCTATGTTATCTTCTGGAAGTTTTATAATTCAGCTTTTAAATTTAAGTCTATGATCCATTTTTAGTTACCTTTTGTGAAGGGTGTTAAGTCTATGTCTAAATTCAATTTTTTTTTTTTTTTTACATGTGGAAGCCCAGTTGTTCCAGCACCATTTATTGAGAAGACTGTCCTTAGCTACTTTGCCAAAGATCTGTTAAATGTATCTGTTGGGGTCAAATTCTGTGCTTTGTATTCTGTTCCATTGATCTATTTGTCTATTCTTTTGTCAATACCACATTCTCTTGATTACTATAGCTTTACAGTAAATTTCGAAGTTGAGTACTTCTATGGACTGAATGTTTGTGTCCCCCCAAAATTTATATGTTGAGGCCTAATATCCAATGTGATGGTATTTAGACCCAAGGTTTTTGAGAGATAATTAGCTCATGAGAGTTGAGCCCTCGTAATGAAATTAATGCCCTAATAAGAACATAGGAGAGAATTTGCTTTATCTGTCTCATTTTCTGCCATGTGGGGATACAATGGGAAGACTGCCATCTGCACACCCAAAAGTGAGCCTTCACCAGATTTCCAGATCTGCCAGCAACTTGATTTTGGGCTTCTCAGACTTCAGAGATGTGAGAAACAAATTTCTGTTGTTTAAGCCACGCAATCTATGGTAATTTGTTCCAACAGCCTGAACTAAGGTACTGTTAGGCCTCTGACTTTGTTCCTCTCCTTTGGTATTGGTTTGGCTCTTCTGGGTCTTTCATTTTTCCATATAAACTTTAGAATCAGTTAATAATCACAAAATAACTTGCTGGGATTTTGATTGAGATTGTATCAGATCTATAGATTAAGTCGGACAGAACTGACATTTAAATATCAAGTACTCCTATCCATGAAAATGGAATATCTTTAGATTTATTTAGATCTCCTTTGAACTTAGTAGTTTTTTTCATTGGAACTTTTATTAGAACCTTGTATAAACCTTTTACATATTTTGTTAGATTTACACCTAAGTATTTCATTTTATTTTGGTGCTAATGTCAGTGGTTATCGTGTTTTTAATTTCAAATACCAATTGCTTATTGCTGGTATGTAAGAAAACAACAGACCATGTATGCAGGTCGACTATTCCTAATACAGAAATCCAAAATATGAACTACTCCAAAATATGAAACTTTTTGAGTGCTGACATGAGGACCAAGGGAAATGCTCACTGGAGCATTTTGGGTTTTGGAGTAGGGATGGTAAACTCGTAAGTATATAATGCAAATATTACAAAAGCAAAAAAAAAACAAAATCAAAAATTGGAAACATTTCTGGTCCCAAGCATTTTGGCTTAGAATGAGTCTGTTTTAAAGTTGTTCATGCAAACTTGCTATAATTGCTTTTCATTCTGTCTATTTTTTTAGAGGAGTGTCAATTTTTTCCAGATTTTCTATGTTAGAAATCATCTCATCTGAAAGCAAAAAGTTGTGTATCTTCCTTCCCAATCTACCTTGTAATTATTTTTAAATGTCCATTTCATCAGCCTAACTATAACCTTACTGACGGCAAAGTTTTCATCTTTAGTTGTCACCTCTTTTACACTCAGATTTTTATTAGTTTTGCCACATATTAAATTATTGTGGCACTAATTTAGCTAGAAATAAACAGCTTGTAAATGCTATTTTGTCAAGGACTCTACAGTATTCCATGGTAACTATGCTTACTCTTGGGTAAACTGTGCCTCAGTTTCTTTGTAATGGGATGTTGTATTTATTTTATAGACTGATGTGAAGACCAAATAAGACTATATATTAAGTTCGTAGAGCTATGGCTGGCACAAAATCAGCCCTCAAGAAATGATCGTTATGTTTTTGTACTGGGAAGCAATTACTTTTGCGCACCACCACAAGTAACTCTCAGCAGCGAAGGAATATTAGCTCAGGAGGACATCGTAATACGCCCCCCCGCCACCCCAACATCCAAATTTCAAACAGAAAAATAAAGCAGGAGTTGCGAAGGGGTCGTGAGAAGAACGTTTCTGAGCCTACAGTGGACAGGTACAGCAAGCGGAGAGTGTTACTAGGGCAGCAGTGGTGGAAGTCGAAGGCATCCCAAGAGGGAGCATAGGCTCTAGAGACCTCTTTGAATTGGAGGCGACGAGAACCAAGAGACCGTGAGCTGCGATACACACTGTAGTGAGTGGGTGGCACGGGGCCCGCGGGCACTAACTGCCGAAGAGCGGAGAAGACTGGGAGCATAACCGCTGGGCAGCAGAGAGCGGCCGGCATGGACCGCCCCGCACTGCCGAACACCTGGAGCTGCAGGAACGACCCACGCCCAGGCCTCTTTACCCCTACCGCCCGGTTACCTTAGGGACGCGATCACCTGACCCTGCGCGGTGCGCCTGCGCGGGCCGAAGGCGGGGGGCGGTGCCATGACGCGCCTCGGGGGCGGTCCTCGGGCGCGCGCCGCTCTCTTACCCTTGGGCCTCAGAAGTCCGTGCCAGTGACCGGAGGCGGTGGCGGCGAGCGTTTCCTTGTGGGGCTAGGTAAGAGGCCAAGCGGGGAGGAAGGACACCGGTGCCGGGTCCCGGGCGCGGGGACTTGGGGCAGAGGCGTGAGGGTCCCCGGGCCACTTCACGGACTGCATCCCGGTCGCAGCCGTTTTCGGGAGGCAGCGGCGACGCCCTCTCCTCAGGGTGCTCCGCGCCCCTCCCTGCGCCCTGCTGGCTGGGTGGCAAGTTTGCGGGAGCAGCGCGCTCTGCCTGCCACGACCCCGCGGGTTTCGGGCTCCTGCGTGGGCTGGGGCTGGGGCTGGGGCTGGGGCTGGGGCTGGGGCCGGGGCTGGGGCCGGGGCTGGCTGAGCCCGGAGGCCCGGCCGGGTGAACGCCGGCAGCCCCCGCCCCAGCTCTGGGGTTCTTCCTGGGACAGTCTCTCGATCCTTGTTTTCTCCTCGATACGATCTCGAGTTGAGTAAAGAAAGAGCCTCTGGTCACGGTTCCTCCCCGTGCTCCGCGTTTCTTGGTCTGTACTTAATCACCCTCCTTTTGGGTTATTCGGGAAGCCCTGGATTTGAAAGGAGGAAGGAAGTGTTCGTTTAGTGGGCGAAGCCTTGACTTTTTTTGGAAGGGGGTGGGGAGAGCTTTTTCCTGGAGAAGTTGGACCTGAGGGAGAAACGTTTCCAGTTGGGTGTGTTTAGAAGGAAATACCCCTGAGATCTGACGACTCAGAGACTTCCTTTCAGGATTTCCTTGTAATAATGGGAAAGGGAAGGCATATGGATGTGGAAAGTTTCACTTTTACCAAAGTGGGATTATTGAGTCATAGAGTCTTCGAATGTGCCCATTTTTGAAAGGAGTTTCTAGATTATCTCGTCTGTATAACCACATACAAGTTTACTGTTGACTTTTCCATTGCGTACATTGCTTAGAAAATACGCTCGGCTTACCAAACTCTTAATATCTGCTTGTTTCAAAAATAAATAGTTGATTAAAGGAGGACATTTACATTGAAAAACAACGGCGGGCCTTTTAAATTGATTTCTAAATGTGTATGTGATTAGTTAAAACTCAAATTTGTTCAGTCTTTTTATTTTCCTGTTTAAGATTGAGGGATAACGGTAGAAAATATGTCCTTTTGTCTTCTGTGTTACCAACTTAATTCTATAAACTTTTGTGCCTTAAATGGTACAGAAATATTATAAATCAAGTGGTTTGTGGCACAGAATAAAAAGAAGTAGAATGACTTTTAAAATGGTCAGTAAGTAGTCACTCCATTGAAAATTAAATTTAACTTTGGAGACATTAACTTTTAGTTTTGGGCATTATAGGAAAAGATGTAAAAAGGAGAAAAAGAGGAACAATAGGGGAAGAATTTGCTAATGGTTGCCGGTTAAATGTACTGTTTAAAGAGTTTCTTAAAATGAGCGTGACACAACTATTTTCTCTGTTTTTGCCAGATTTGGGTACTTTTCATAGGTATTAAATGCCAAGAGATTCTAAAAAAGAAAAGCTCCCCCAAATAACTTTAAAATACTTTCTACTTTTAGCAATAGTTAACGTTAGCATTTATTAATTTCTTTTCAAGTGCTGCCAACATCTTTTGTAAATGTATTGTTTTTGAGTAGGTAAACAGTCACATGTCTCAAAATTTAAGCAGTGTAAATAGGTATATAGTATCAAGTCTCCTTCTGGCAGGCAGGCAACTTTTTTACATTTCTTAGGTATTCTAGGGATATTTTATATCTACATAGGCAAACATATAAGCTGTATTTGCCTCCTTTTAGCACAAACATTAACATTTTATATACTGCTCCACATTTTGCTCTTATTTTTCCAGTTAGTGATAATATTTTGGAGCTTTTCTAATATCAGCATGTATAGCTTTCAAGTCTTTTGCTGTTACAGTCAGTGCTGCGGTGAATAAACTTTTACATATGTTGCTTCCTTTGTGCACATATATTTGTACACTTCAGGTTTTGAGACCTGAAGTGATACTGCAGAGTTGGAGGGTATCTGAATTTAGAATTTTGGTAGATACTGCAAACTCACTCTCCATGGTAATTGTACTAGTTTATGCTCCCATTAGTAGTATATGAGTGTTTCTCAAAGCCTTGATGTCAGAGAATGTTGTCAAACTTTGGATTTTTGCCAATTCACTAGGTGAGAAATGGAATCCTATGGGTAAGGATTAAATATTCTACTTGGAGTGGACTTCATATGGACATACTTCTTAATGGCTGATCATTAGAAACCCCCAGGATATTTATTAAAAAGAAGAGTTCCTAAGTCCTTCCATGAAATCTGTGTCTGCCCAGGAAGCTGATTTTATAATAACTAGAGCCTCGGGTAATTTGGCTGTGATGATTAGCCAGATTGAGAAACATTGCTCTGGAAGACTGCTTAGGATATATCAAATTGTGTTTCTAGACCTCATGTATGAGCCATCTGGAATGCTTACCATCTGGGTCCAATGGATACTTTATTTTTTCATTTTTTAGTTTTTATTTTTTTTAGAGATGGAATCTTGCTGTGTTGCTCAGGCTGTTCTTGAACTCCTGGGGTCAAGCAGTCCTCCTGTCTCAGCCTCCGAAAGTGCTAGGATTACAGGCATGAGCCACACGGTTCCTGGCCTGATACTTTATTTTTATATTTTAAATTTTTCAGTCACTCTATGAATAGTTTGCAGAAGTGAAATAATGAAACACAACTTTACGGCCGGGCCCGGTGGCTCAAGCCTGTAATCCCAGCACTTTGGGAGGCCGAGACGGGCGGATCACGAGGTCAGGAGACCGAGACCATCCTGGCTAACATGGTGAAACCCCGTCTCTACTAAAAAAATACAAAAAACTAGCTGGGCGACGTGGCGGGTGCCTGTAGTCCCAGCTACTCGGGAGGCTGAGGCAGGAGAATGGCGTAAACCCGGGAGGCGCAGCTTGCAGTGAGCTGAGATCCGGCCACTGCACTCCAGCCTGGGCAGCACAGTGAGACTCCGTCTCAAAAAAAAAAAAAAAAAAAGAAAGAAAGAAACACAACTTTACTAGAAATTTTAATAACTGCTTCAACAAAAGAAACCCAATTACTCCAAATTTCCCTGGTTTTGAAGATATCAGTAGTTGAAATAGGCAACATCTTTGAATTCAACTAATTGCTTATCAACTGTCATGTAATTTTTTTAAAAAATCAATGATTCTGCAGTCCTAAATTTTTATTATCCCAAGATGTTTTTAATACAGGGATTCCCGACATTTTTGGCACCAGGGACTGGTTTCATGGAAGATAGTTTTTCCACGGACGGGATAGGGGGATGGTTTCAGGATGAAACTATTTCGCAAGGAAAGTTGAACCTAGATCCCTTGCAGTGCAGTTCACAATAGGGTTCCTGCTCCTATGAGAATCTAATGCTGCCACTGATCTGACAGGAGGTAGAGCTCAGGTGGTAATACTGGCTCACCTGCCACTCACCTGCTGTGGGTGGCCTGGTTCCCAATGGGCCACCGACTGGTCCTGGTCCATGGCCCGGGGGTTGGGAACTCCTGTTTTAATAGCTTAGATTAAAAGAAGCAAATAAACATAATTTCACCTTAAACAGTCACATGCCATTTTTAAGCGAGGCCAGTTGTAGTTGGTGGTTTGAGGAGGGGTAAGGTTAATAACTCAGAAAATGATGAGTATTGCCATTCTAGGTGATATTATTTGGAAAACTTTGCCAGTGTTTCCTACTTCATTAATCAGAATATTAAATCCAGAGAGTAAATAAACTAGAATTCCAAAATATCACGTAGGGTATTTAAGTTGAGGGCTTTGTTCTGTACACGTATTTAAAGACTTCAAGGACATTACTCTGATATTGCCCTGAGGGAGTTGAGGGACAAATGGAAAACTTGGTACTGAGGCAGACAAAATATAAATACATACATATATATATATAGCGTTTTGGTGTTCTGAAGAAGTCCTGAAACTATCCCAACCACTGAAAGATCTCTTAATAGAAACTCTTTGGGAGTTATTTCTGAGGCCTGAGATACATTGGGTTTAGGGGCCTTTCATAAGGCGTGAAGTGAGTCACAGAGATTGCAAATATTGTAGTGTGGGCCAAACCTGATCAAAGCATATGTGGGCAGTACCATTTCTTTCCAAGGAATTAGGCCAGTGGAAAAAAGCTGTAGTGATCAGGAAGGTTTGATCAAACTCTTACAGAGTAGATTTGGGAGTTTTATCTTCTTAGTGATTACTCAACTTGAAGGAAAGCCTAGAGACAAAATTCTTTAGTTTAGTTCGTACAATAATAATGTTTGATAAGAGTTGCAAGTGAGGTAAAATGAGATTCTTACATTGATGTAATAGTTACTTTCAGAATCCTCTTAAACCTCATTATTGGTCATTATAAAATTCCAGCCACAATTAGGAGGATTTCCCGGAGTTAGCTTTGTGGTTCTTGAAAAAGGGCTGTGTTTCTGACGTTCCCATTAGGTCAAAGGTTTAAATATAATATACAAGTGACTTAATGGAGCCCTTCAGAAAAATAAAGCATTTATCATTTCCACAAATGATAAATGCTTTATTTTTTACACTGCTAGGTTTTTTACACTGTTAGGCTTTTTACACTGTTAGCTTCAAAAGTATGGACTTGCCCTAAGAATATTTTGATCTTTTCAATAAGTGTTTAAAGTTATCTTATTTACTGTTGTTTTGATGACATTTGTCAAAATACTAACATTTGATATCTTCTTTTTAAAAAGTTTTTTTTTTATTGGTGAGACAGGGTGTCAGTCTGTCCACCCAGGTTAGAGTGTGATGGCGTGACCACAGCTCACTGCAGCCTCAATCTCCTTCGCTCAGGTGGTCCTCCTACCTCAGCCCCCGGAGTATCTGGGACTACAGGCGTGTGCCGCTGTCCCTGGCTACTTTTTTATATTTTTTGTAGAGATGGGGTTTCTCCATGTTACCCAAGCTGGTCACAAACTCCTGGGCTCAAGTGATCCACTCACCTTGTTCTCCCAAACTGTTGGGATTACAGGTACTGCGCCTAGCTACATTTGATATCTTTGAGGATGAGGAAAAAGCATTTATGCTGTGTAAATATATTGAATGTGAGTCCTGCCTTTAAGTAGTGGAGATAAACATGTACTAGCTATAATCTAAGGCAGAGTTGAGAGGAGTTGGGAGGAGCAAATAATATCCAACTGAAGCCATCAAAGTCACCCGCTTTAGCTGACGCTTGACCTAGGCCTCAAGGCTAACTAGGAATTTGATCGGTGGAGAGTCCTGGAAGGACATTCCTGGAAGAGAATGCACCTTTTACAAAAATATGCAGGCATGGAAGCATGTGACCTGGGTGGCAAATAGTCAGTCAGTGGTTTACAGCTACAACATTTTAATACTTGGAAAGAAATTTAATGAAATGGGTCAAGAAAGTAAAATTGAGGAATGCTTTGTGAGAGAGTTAATTAAGATCAATACACTTAAAGCAAACCTGAAACTTACTTTTTACATCAGTGTAAATTAACGGTAATATTTATTATTTAAAAAAAAAATTGAAAGTTCATTTTTCTTCTAGGCTTGAGTTGCTGGTGTGTGAATTAAGTCAAGAGTTGTTCAGACAACTTCAGTTAATATTTATTTGAAGAGAAACTTCTATGGAGAGAAAAGTTAGGAAACCACTTCATTTTTCATGAGAACAGTGGGATTTTGAAGTTAGCCAGTGACAGAATCAAAAAAAGAAATAAAAAATAGAAATAATATTAGATGGCCAGGTAACATTCTTTTCAGTGCATTTTGGTTGTTGATATTGCAACTTGCTTTACATTTTGTATATTATATATCATATGCATTTTGTTTATGTTGATAGAATGGCCGAAAGTTTAAATAAGACAAAAAAATTGTGTTTAAAGAAAAGGCTGCTAAGAAATTGATCCTTTGAACCAAAGAAGGTAATTCACTTTGTTCTCCTGGATTAATACAATCAAATCATCTTTGATAGTACTCTCTCAAGAGTGAATTTTTTTTTTCCCCCACAAACCCAGATTCTGTTTTTCCCTTAAGGACTGTACCAGGCCACTACTATTCACCATTGTACTGGAGATTATAGCCAGAGAAATTAGAAAAGAAACAAATAAAAGATGTGTAATATCAGCAAGAAGGTGCAGTAGAAAGCTCACACACTTCTCCCCACAGAAATATTGATTCAATAACAATACACACACCAGAGCTCTTTGTAAGAAATCCAGAAACTAGTTAAGAGGCTCCTACATTCTAGGTGAGCAGTAAACCAACTGCAGTGAAGATGGTAGGAAAATTCATCCTACTTGCTCACCGTAGTTCATTCCCCTGGCTCAGCATGGCATGAGCGAGAGGAAACTCCAGGCTCCTGGTTTTTCCTTGGGGAGGGAAAGAGAAGACTGAAACATATGTTTGACATTCAGATTTCTCAGAGGTCTGCCCAAGGGTCTGGTTTTTATTTTGCCTCAATATAAGTTCTGACAGGAAAGGGCACCAGGTTGTGGGGTCATTGAAAACAAAGTTGACAGTTTAGCATGCACTCACCATGGTCCCTCCCTACCTCCAGCATGAAACCAGCAGGAGAAGATCCTCAACTCCTGGCTTCTCCTTGGGGAGACAAAAGAGTTGGAATGTGTGTCCAGTGTTTCACCTTTTCAGTGGGCTGAGGGACTGGCTTCTGTCTTGCTTGTCTTGGAAAGCTGACAGGAGCTGGTGTATTCCAGGTGCCTCGGAGCCACTGAGAAGAACAGAGAACTGGAAGACTTGTTTCTGCTCTAGAGGACCTATGGTAGGGCAGACAGAGGATGATACAGCTCAGCAGCCTGTCCCTAGGTATGGCATGAAAGGGGTTAGGGAGAGAATAGTGGAGTATGTGTCCAACACTTCAGAGAGCTACCCCCAAGGGACTGGCTTCTGTTTCACCTGACTTGGAGCACAGGCAGGAGTGGACATACTCTAAAAGCCCACTGACAGGAAAGGGCACCAGGTTGGAGGCCTCTGAAAACAAAAGAGAGCTGGGTGGCTTGCAGCAGCTCCAGAGAACCTGAAGTACTATAGACAGGTAGCACAGGGAGCAAAAGATTATGAGATCCTGAAAAAGGAAACCAGCAAGTTCATCTTGAGAATTTATACACACTGGTAGAGAAGAAGCATCCTCAGGAAAGGTTCAGAAGGCATGCAGAATCTCTAGTCAGGCTGATCAGTGAGGATCTTTCTCTCTACAGAGCCAGTCCACAAAGACTGGCAGGGGTGATATTTTTTCAAATGCTTGGATCCCAACATGATGTTAAAAGGCACACAAAGAAATAGGGAAACATGGCACAATCAAAGGGTCAAAATATCCAGAAACCTACTTTAAGGAAACACAGATATCTTTATTATCTCAGAAGGAATTCAGACTAACCACCATAAACATGTTCAGTGACCCAAGGAAAACGCTGCATGAACAAAATGGTGTCAACAAAGAGATTGAAAACATAAAAAGGAACCAAACAAACATTGTAACAGATGCAATATGCTTTGACCGAATTGAAAGATTTACAAGAGGAGTTTAGCAGCAGTGTTTTTCAAGGAGAAGAATTAGTGAACTTGAAGCCAGGTCATTTGAAATTATCCAGTCAGAGAAGCAAAAAGAAAAAGAATAAAAAAAGAATGAAGACAGACTAGAGTAATAATGGGAGAGCATCAATTGTATCAATATAGATTGTATGGAAGTTCCATATGTTGGAAAGAGAAAGGAGCAAAAAGCTTATTTGAAGAAATAATGACCAAAACTTCCCAAATTGAAGGAAGGCAATGGACATCCAGATTCAAGAAGCCCAATGGACTCCAGAGTAGAACAACCCAAAGACATCCACATGGAAACACACTATAATCAAATTGTCAAAGAATTTTGAAAGCAGCAGGATAAGAACAACTTGTCATGTACAAAGGAGATTCTGTAGGACTCTAAGTGGATTTCTTAGCAGGAACCTTGCAGATCATAAAGAAGTGGGATGATATAGTCAAACTGCTGGAAGAAAAACTGCCAGCAAAGTACTGTATATGGCAAAGCTTTTCTTTAAAAGTAAAAGAGAAATAAGATTGTCAAAATCTGAGAGAGTTCATCACCACTATATCTGACTTAAATACTAATGGGAGTCTGTTAAATGGAAACAAAAGGATGTTCAATGTGAAAGTATAAAATTAAATGATAAAGCTATGGACAAATACAGACCTGCTTATTATTGTAATGGTGGTGAGTAAATCACTTATTTCTGATATATAAGTCCAAGACAAAAGTATAAGTGCCTATAACTGTAAAAATATTAATAGATGCACAACATAAAAGATGTAATTTGTGACATCAGTAATGCAGTATGGGGATGGATGAAAAGAAGCAGTATTGTATGCAGTTGAAGTTATCAGCTTAAAATAGATTTATTAGAAGATGTTTTATTTAAGCTCCATGGTAGCCACAAAGAAGATACCTATAGAAAATACACACACACAAATAAGGAATCAAAGCATATCTATTAAAAAAAAATGAAACAAAAAGCATGATGGCAAGAGAGGAAAGGAAGGACAAAAAAGTTTCAAGTTAGACAATCATTAACAAAATGTCATTGTAAGTCCTTCCCTATCAGTAATAACTTTAAATGTACTAAACTCTCCAATGAAAAGACATAGAGGGGATGAATGGATTAAAAAAATAAAACCAAGAGCCAGCTATACCCAGTTTATAAGAGACTCACTTCAGATTTAAGGACACCTTTTATTTATTTATTTATTTATTTTTACAGAAATAGATATACTGATTCTAAAACTGATACTGAGTTGATAGGGGTTTAGAATAGCCAAAACAATTTCAAAAAAGAAGAAAGTGGGAGGATTCACATTAACTGATTTTAAAACTTAATACAAATGTACAGTACTCAAGACTGTGTGGTACTGGTATAAGGATAGACATATAGATCAATGAAATAGAATTGAGATTGCAGAAATAAGTGCATACAGTTATGATCAATTGATTTTCAACAACGGTGCCAAGACAATTCAAAAATGTTATTTTCAAAAAGTGGTGCTGAAATAACTGGGTTTCCACATAGATAATAATGAATATGGATCTATACCACACACTATGTACAAAATTAACATAAAATAGATCAAAGATATAAATGCAGGAATTAAAGACATAACATTTTTAGAAAAAAACAGAAGGATAAGTCTTCATAACCTTGAGTTGGGCAATAGTTTCTGAGATGTTATATCTAAAGCATAAGCAACCAAGAAGAAATATAGATTCAACTTCATCAGAATTAAAAACCTCATACTGCAAAATGCACTGTGAAAAAAATGAAAAGACAATCTTCAGAATAAGAAAAATATTTGTAAATCATATATTATAGTGGTGTATGATATGGTCTGAATGTTTGTGACCGTGTCACTCCATTCATATGTCGAATCCTGTAATCATCAAGGGGATGGTATTAGAGTTACCATATGACCCAGCGGTTGCATGCTTAGCTATATTTCAAGAGAATTAAAGATGCATTTATTTAAAAAGTATATAAACTCACATATTATTTGCTAACAATGCAAATGCTCATTGGCATTTTTAACAGCATTATTTATAATAGCCAAAAAGTGCAAATAACACAAATGTTATGAGCTGATGACAGCAGAAATACAATGTGGTATACATACAGTGGAATATTATTCCGCTATGAAAATGAATGAAATACTGATAAATGCTCCAACACAGATGAACCTTGAACATATGCTATGTGAAAGAAGCCAGATGCAGAAGGCCACATATCCTAAGATTCTAGATTAAGTATCCAGAGCAGGTAAATCCAGAGGCGAGAAAGTGTATGTTGCCTGGAGCTGGAAGGAGGGTAGAATGGGGAGGCATGCGTTTTCTTTTGGGGAGGATGGAAATATTCAAAGATAGGTAGTGGAGATGATTGTATAAGTCTGTGAATACATTAAAAACCATTGCATTGTATACTTTGAAAGGCTGAATTTTAGAGTGTGTGAATTATATTAATTAAAAAAAACTGCTGTCCAACTGGGAGACAGAGACCATATAGTGATTTTAACAGTGGAGGTTTAATACACAGAACTATTAGTTATAACATGATTGAAGAAATAGAGATTGACTTGTAAGAAGTAAAGACAACTTTGAAGAATACTGTAAGAGCAGACTTAATAAGTAGCCACTAACTCTAGGGCTGCTCCCTTACCTGGGCTGAGATCCAGGTCTGGTTGAAGAGGGGACAGATGGCACTGGACCTTGCTTCTGGAACTTCCCTGAAATTCTCTCTCTGGCGTTCAGAACCTTGGAATTTGCTGCAGAAGCCACATGACGGGGTTGAGAAAGTTGCTCTGGGAGATTCCTTGGTGGTGGCATTCTGCTGCAGAGTTACTCAACAGAGTGCTGGGGTTAGCTTCTGCATGCTTACGGAACTACTTCCTGCAAGTTGCAAGATGCTGTAGGAGCAGGTACTGCAGGAGTCTGACTAGAGTAGTACATTGGAACCATGAGGAGAAAACCTCTTCCTCCTACAGTGTACCTCCAGTTGCCTCTACTGACAAGGCTTAACATCATCCCAGCTGGTAACAGAGCAATGTTGAAAGAGCTCAGCTCCATTTTGGGAGAGAAAGCAGTAAGAAGTGGATTTGGAAATGGGAGGTAATAAATTGATACCTGAATCAGGAATCTTTTTTTTTGAGACGGAGTTTCGCTCTGTCGCCCAGGCTGGAGTGCAGTGGCCGGATCTCAGCTCACTGCAAGCTCCGCCTCCTGGGTTCACGCCATTCTCCTGCCTCAGCCTCCCGAGTAGCTGGGACTACAGGCGCCCGCCACCTCGCCCGGCTAATTTTTTGTATTTTTTAGTAGAGATGGGGTTTCACCGTGTTAGCCAGCATGGTCTCGATCTCCTGACCTCGTGATCCGCCCATCTCGGCCTCCCAAAGTGCTGGGATTACAGGCTTGAGCCACCGCGCCCGGCCCTGAATCAGGAATCTTAACGTTAAACCATGTACCAGTTTAGCATATATTCTGTTTTATTGGGTTGAGTGAAAGTATCAGGTATTCATCTCAAAACAGCTAAATAAAATTTAAAATATGTATTCATATAATATGTTAAGAGAATTGTGTTTGAAATTATTACAAAAAGCAATTTATGATAACTAAAAAACATACTTTACTTAATATAGAAGTATTTTAAATGAAATGTAAAAATTTCCCTCTTATTCCTCACTCCTTTACCATCTGTCTTCTGAAGATAAATCTGTTAGTTAATATAGTTCCTTCTATATACATATATGTGTGTATATATTTTTCTTAGTAATAGGGGTTTCATGTATTGTTACTGCATATGGTCTGCTTTTAGGCTTTTATTGTTAGAAGGAAATGTAGCTGTGTGGTGCCCAAGGGCATTGTACTAAGGGTAGTTTCGTAGTCCTGGCTAAGTTGCAAGTACTTGTGTAAGTTAGGAGTAAGTCACATAACTATTCTATTTGATTTTCTAAGTTTGTAAAATGAAGGGACTTTTACTTGAAAGGAATTTTAAAAATCGGTGATGGATATAGTTCAGTAATAATGTTAGGGGAAGAGAGATAGTTTGGTGATTCTTAAGTATCAGCTGACTTTTGGTATGGCCTATATATTCCTATTTTATAATATGTTTTGCAATTTAAATGTTTTTTATTGTGTTAAATAGTTATACGTGTTTATGTGTCTATTTCCATTTTCTGTGACATCAGAGTAATATAACTTTCTTTTTTTCTTTAGAAGAATCCTGCAAAAATGTCGCTCTATCCATCTCTTGAAGACTTGAAGGTAGACAAAGTAATTCAGGTATGATAGTTTAAATACTTTTTTCAAAACAAGCACAGTAACATCTTGCTTGAAGTAAAGCAAGATAGCTAAATGGCAGATATATTTGTTCATTTTTACACTTCATAAACCTTTCTTTAGTTTTATTAATTGCAGACTAAAAAGTTTACAGAAAAACTAGCAATTTTTTTTCATTTCACTGTGAATTAATAGGCATGAGATTTTTTTAATTTGACTTACACTTTTTACATGTAGCTTAATTTTCTGACTAAAATTTAAATTATATGTAACATTTGAGTTGACAAAATATGCTCCAATTTTTTAGATATTCATAGTTTTGTATAAAATTGGTATGTTTGTCTTTTGGATCTTTAGGTATGACCACTCTTTAAAGTAATTCTCTGCCTCCTAATTGAAGTTAAAATTACAGAAATAGTGGAGTACATGCTACTTTTAGAAGAGCAGTTATTTAAAAGCACAGGGAAAGTGTAGTGATTTCTTTTCTTTGAGAGATGAGCAGCAGACATTTCACTTGTTTATTCTCTAAATGACTGTGTAGAGATTGCAGTATTTCTCATTGCATTGAGTTGAAAATTTTTATAGTCCTTTGCATTTTGAAGACACATGCTTCTGCTTAAGAACAAGTGAGGAATTGGGACCAATTCTGGCTATTTGGGAAATTTTTGATAATTATTTTAACTGAGGATAATTTGTAGTATATGATGGATTTGTCTGTTTACGGTTAGCTTTCAACTTGATCTCTTTATCAATTTAGAATTTCTTCAGCTATTGTTTATTATTTTAATTTGACAAAATAAATGAAAACTCCTTACCTTGAAGATCATTTTATTGGTGCCCTGTCTTCAGTTTACTAGAAAGTGAGATTTACTTATTGATAATTGAATTATGAACAATTATTTTCTATCATAGATCCAGTATGGATATTAAAATGAGGGTTGTAGAATCTCTGAAATCTACAGTTCAGCTGCCAAGGCTTTGATGCCTCCAAGTTTCACGTGGCCTATTCAGTCATCTTTTACATGTTCCTATCACTTCTTTAGTATTTTGTCAGTATTTTCTTCATGTGGTTTTATTTCCACGTAGTTCATCTAAACAAGCACTCTTTTTATTTTATTTATTTTATTTTTGAGACGGAGTCTCGCTCTATAGCCCAGGCTGGAGTGCAGTGGCTGGATCTCAGCTCACTGCAAGCTCTGCCTCCCAGGTCCACGCCATTCTCCTGCCTCAGCCTCCCGAGTAGCTGGGACTACAGGCGCCCGCCACCTCGCCCAGCTAGTTTTTTTTGTATTTTTCAGTAGAGACGGGGTTTCACTGTGTTAGCCAGGATGGTCTCCATCTCCTGACCTCGTGATCCACCCGTCTCGTCCTCCCGAAGTGCTGGGATTACAGGCTTGAGCCACCGCACCCGGCCCCCAAGCACTCTTTTTAAAAGACTTTTATCTGAAATATTTAGCTTTCCAGAATAACTGCTTAGCCACTTATATGACATCAACACATTAACTGATAAGGATTTTTAGGTGGACCCATAAGAATAACTAATCTGTTCTTTGTTTTCATCCTTTTTTTGTTAGGTTTTTATGGAATTGAATGTAAATTTACCATAGTCAGGTATGAGCTGAGGCTTTTGATTTTGAAAACAGCAGCAGCAGAAGAGTTGATATTGACAGATATTGGAATGAAAAATAAAGAGGGCTACAATCTGTATCATGCTGCCCTCTTCAAGCAGAAGTGAATTACATAGATATTTACATTAAAGAACCTTTTATGTTCAGAGCAGAAAGCAGCTGGGAGATAGAACAGTGAATAAGGAGTGGGAAACATGGTTCTTTTATTACCCCTGAATTTAAAAATATTCCTAATCTAGCCATTAAACTCTTTGGCTGTAGGTTTTGTTTTGTTTTTTTTTTTTTTTGCATCATTTTCTAAGGTGGATGATACTCATGTTTGTTTTTATTCTTAAGAGTCCCCTGAAATGGTGTTATGAAGGAAGGTAGTATTCATTTTCTCATCTGCTGGCCTTTAACACCACAGCAAAGCTAAATTACAGCAATGAACCAACCATTCGTATTTTGTAAACTGTTCTGCAGTAGCCATTAGGCTGTGGCTTTTAACATCATACAGTCCCTAGACCTTTCTCTCCATTCCAAATCCTGACAAGAGCCTGTGGCCTGTGGTTTCCTCTACTTATGCAAAGTAAGCTTTTAATAAATAATGATATATAGAACCAGAGCTTATCAGTTTCCTAATACGGTGGGCAGAATTTGGCAGAAGTGATGCTACAAGCATGTTTTTTCCACATCCTTTCTGTTAATGGCAGAAATAATAGGCCCTGGCATGCTCCTTGGGGCAACTGTAACCCCTTTATTTTCAGTAGTGTCAGATTTCAAAGTAAGTTTGAAATAAGTAGCTACATTTAATGGTTTACAGTACTTAAAATTGGGTTACATCCTTTTGTTTCATTTTTACTGCAAATAACATAATTAAATTTATATAACTTTGTTTGCAGGGAGCTTTCTATATGTATTCTTCAGTATTCCTTGGATTAAAAACAATAGCAATGAAAGAATAGAAAATCATAACTACATACAAAGGAGAAGTATTTTAAATTAGTAAGCTGTGTTTTAGAGCAATTTTAGATTTGCAACAAAATTGATCCGAAAGTACGGTACACCCTCTATCATCACACATGCACAACCTCCCCAGTATCAGCATCTGCACCAGAGCGGTACATCTGGCTCATTAATATCACCTGAAGTTTACATATTTTCATTACATGAGGTTCCCTTTGGTGTTATATGTTCTATGGATTTTGACAAATGTATAGTGATGTGTATATAGTCATGTGTTGCTTAAAGACGGGTATATTCTGAGCAATGCCACATTAGACAGTTTGTTATGCAAACATTATAGAGTGTACTCCCACAAATCTAGATGGCATAGCCTACTACACATCTAAGCAATATGGTATAGTCTGTTGTTCCTATGCTACAAACCTGTATGATCCCACCTGTATGATAGAGTAACACTGCATGTTACTGTACTGAATACTGTAGACAGTTGTTACACAATAGTATTTGTGTATCTAAACACAGAAAAGGTATGGTAAAAATACGATGTAAAAGATTTAAAATGGTACATCTGTATATGGCACTTACCATGAATGGAGCTTCCAGGACTAGAAGTTGCACTGAGTGAGTCAGTGAGTTGAGTGGTGAGTGAATGTGAAGCCTAGGATATTACCGTACACTGCTGCAGACTTTATCAACACTCTGTACTTGGGCTGCACTAAATTTATTTAAAGATTTTTCTTTGTCGAATTATAAATTAACCTTAGCTTCCTGTAACTTTAATTTCTTAACTTTCTGACTCTTGTAATAATATAGATTAAGACACAACACATTGTACAGCTATATAAAATATTTCTTTATATCTTGATTCTATAAGCTTTTTTCCTATTTTTTAAATTTTTAGTTTTTTAAAATTGCTTATAAGTTTGTTAAAAACTAAAACACACACTCACATTAGCCTAGGCCTGCACAGGGTCAGGATCATCAATATCACTGTCTTCCACCTCCACATTGTCCCACTGAAAGGTCTTCAGAGGCAGTAACATGCATGGAGTTGTCATCTCCAATGGTAACAGCGCCTTCTGGAATACCTCCTGAAGGACCTGCCTGAGACTGTTTTACAGTTAACTGTTTTTGTAAGTAGAAGGATATACTCTAAAGATAAAGTGTATAACACAGGAAATACATAAATGAGTAACATAGTCATTTATTATCAAGTATTATGTACCATGAATAATTGTAGGTGCTAGACTTTTTTATATATGACTAGCAGTGCAGTAAGCTTATTTACACCACTATGACCACAAACTAATGAGTTGTGTTACGGCAGCTATGATGTCACTAGGCAGCAGGAATTTTTTAACTCTTTTATAATCTCATGGGACCACTGTTGTATATGTGGTTCATCATTGATCAGAACATGCAGCACATGACTGTATACCATTATAGCATTAGACAGAATAGGTTCACTGCTCTAAAAATCCTTTAATGCCTGTTCTTTCTTCCCTTCCAGAAACTCCTGGCAACCAATAATTTGCTTTTGCTTTTGTGTTTTTTTTAGCGTCAGGATGTTGCTCTGTTGCCCAGGCTGGAGTACAGTGGCACAGTCATAGTTCACTGCAGCCTCCATCCTCCTGCCACAGCCTCCTAAGTAGCTGGAACTACAAGCATACACCACCACATCTAGCTAGCTTTAAAAAAATTTTTTTTTCTCCTGAGACAGAGTCTTGCTCTGTCACCAGGCTGGAGTGCAGTGGTACGGTCTTGGCTCACTGCAACCTCCACCTCCTGGGTTCAAGCAATTCTCCCTGCCTCAGCCTCCCAGGTAGCTGGAATTTACAGGCACCCATCACCATGCCCAGCTAATTTCTGTATTTTTACTAGAGACGGGGTTTTGCCATGTTGGCCATGAGAAACATGACAACATGCCATGTTGGTCAGCTGAACTCCTGACTTCAGGTGATCTGCCCACCTCGGCCTACCAAAGTACTGGGATTATAGGCATGAGCCACTGTGCCCGGCCAAAACAGTTTTTTGCATAGGCAGGTTTTCCTATGTTGCCCAGGCTGGTCTTGAACTCCAGGCCTCAAGCACCTCTCCAACTTCGGCTTCCCAAAATGTTGGGATTAAAGGCCTGAGCCACCGTGCCTGGCCTTATATTTTATTATCTCCACAATTTTGCGTTTTTCAAAATGTCATAGTTGGAATCATAAAGTATGTAGCCTTTTCAGGTTGGCTTCTTTCACTTAGTAATATCCACTTAAGTTTCCTCCATGTCTTTTCATGTCTTTATAGCTCTTTTTTTTTTTTTTCAGTGCTGCACGGTACTTTTTTTGTTAGACGTGATTCAAGAAGTAATATAACAAGCCACTAGCTCCTTTTAGCTAATCGTGGTGAAAGAACTTTCAAAGTTCAACACATGTTCAATTTGTGGATTGTTATTTACAGTTATAAAGATGTTCATGCTGTATTTTGTTTAAATCTAGAATGTTTAACAAATTATGAAATAATAAATATTAAAGGATAACTCAACAAGTATATCAGAACATATGACTTTAGTACCATTCAAAGCTTTTGTAGGCTTTACTTATTTAACCTAAGCTTTCATATCTCCAAAGCATCTTTGGGACTACTCTTGACATTGATTTTAGGGCTAGGTTGAGATACTACTATGAACTTCATTTTTAAAATTACACGTTTCCAATAAAGTAAAAAGTTGGTAGAGATTGGTCATACAACTTATTACCAAACTTGTCTCTAATGACATATAGCTATTTCAGAAAGTAGATCTAATGGTAAAGGATAAAGTATTTCCATCAGTGAAAATACTTCATATGATATAGGCCATCGAGGCAGCCCTGAGAAGTGGATACTTGGTCATGAATAGCACTGATAAATGCTAGAGTGTCAGAGTGTGTCAGAATGATTTTGGCAAGTTTAACAGTTACAAATTATATTACCTTGTCATCATCCATTTATGTCAGTGATAAACTGTGCTATTTTCATAATTTCTGATATTCTAAAAGTGTTTAGCATAAATCCCTTGCTATACTTGCTGTGATGAAGATGATTTCAGTGGGACATGCTAAAATGGTAAATATTAGCAACTTAGTATTTATTTTTTAGGTGTTTTTCTGATATGTGACTTTTTATATGAATATGGGTATGCTTTTTTCTTATGCAAATATTTTATTTTACTTGGACTAATTAGTAAAAGAATAATGAAATGTAAAATTTATCCATTTTAGAATGCACTTTGAAAATATTTATTGTGGCAGCACTATGAAATACTGGTTATAAGACATGTAGAATAGTACTTCTACAATTTTTTTGTGATAGCCTTAAAAGTATTTAGAATATCAAATACAATTTTGATTTGCAGATTTCCTTTGAAAAAATGTATTGCTGACATGTTTGAAATTAAACTTTCTTACATAAATCTTCATTGTTTTAGTTTCTTTTTGGAAGTACTGGATTTAGCTTATAAATTATATAAGTATATAAAGTAAGTATAGTGTATTGTTACAATTTTCTTCTTTTCTTTTTCAGGCTCAAACTGCTTTTTCTGCAAACCCTGCCAATCCAGCAATTTTGTCAGAAGCTTCTGCTCCTATCTCTCAAGATCGAAGTAGGTTTATACTTTGAGTTCATTCTCTGTGAACAGAAATATTGTTATCTTCTTTTGCTCAAATAAGGAATCCAAGATTTTTTTTTCTTGACAGGCTGCATAAAATTGGTAGTTAAGCTCAAATAGTTATGAATAAGAAAAAAAAGTTTACTTCAAAAAATAACCCTTTTTCTAATTAAGATAGTGAACTGTGGATATGGGGATGTATTTCATGGCTTAATGAAAATTGATTTTAGACTGACTTGTAAATCCCTAACATGTGGCTGATTCATTTATGAATGAATTATATATATGAATTCACATGTAAGAACTTTTTGAATTCACATTTAAGAACTATCATCATGCTGCTGCTGTTGAACTTTCTGAATTGTCTTCTGTCTTTCCTATGGGAGCTTCTGAAATTTCCAACCACCTCCTCTTTGGGAAGCCTCTTAAATATTGAGGCCTTTATTCATTCTCTGTATCCTGTCTTTAGTCCCTTTTTCTTCAAGGTTCAGAGGGATTCAGGACAGAGCTTCTAAATACTATGACTTAAGATACAAAATAAGTGTTAAATAAATTTTGTGGCCTGTCATTTTGTCTTACAACAGTTTATAACCTTGCCTCATAGAAAATTCATTTTAAGTCACAGATAATTTAAGTCTCATGTAGAAAAGAGCTTTTGGAAATAGTATATAACTACTACCAGGTGAAATAATGTTAATATTTAAAAATACCATTTGCAGGATTTCATTGGAATGTAGTTAAAATTACTAAAATTGATAAGACACTAAATAAATTTACAAGCTTTCAAAAAAAGATTGTTCAGAAGAATCATTCCATAGCCCTGTTTACAGAATGAGTTATAAAGTAGCTGACTTGACAAATAGATATTTTGGTCAGTTGTTCTGAATTGGTAAGTGGTATTCTTACTAAATTCCTAATCAAGTAGGTTTATTTTAAGAAACAGGAAAGGCAAGATAGTTTATTTGGAAAAGTTATTTCTACTTTTGAGTGTTTAGGAATCTGGTTGTTTCAGTTCAGATGTCTTCATATTTTATGAATTTTAAACATTTTCTGTATTTTCCATTTCTAATGGTTACAGAGATGGGGAGATGCCTTTCCAAATTGCTACTTTAAATTCATTCTAGATTTTATAACTTAAGTATAATTTCGTTAATACACAGAAGCCCATAATAAAAGAAGTTTTCATTTTGTGTATTCTGTAAGTACTTTTTAATTTATTCATTCATTCATTTACTTATTAGATCTCTATCCCAAACTATATCCGGAGCTGTCTCAATACATGGGGCTGAGTTTAAATGAAGAAGAAATACGTGCAAATGTGGCCGTGGTTTCTGGTGCACCACTTCAGGGGGTATGTACAGTGTAATTAATTTTGAATTATATAAAACCATACTTTACATATTAATATAAGCTTTCCTGTTTGTGGCTAACTCAAAAATATACAACAGCATTGAACCTCACTTCGCAGAAATTTTAGACTTCCTTTTGGATATCGTTTCTTACATAGTCTACTTCATTTTGTGCTACACGTTTTGAGTTTATTAGGATTTAGATTCAGATACCTTTTACTAGTTCATTCTCCTTTGTCTTCTGCATTTAGTCATTTACTAAGTCCTGTTGATTCTGTTTCTGTTTCTTGTATTCATTTTGTCTGTTTTTTATCCATTCTAGTCCTACTATAACCATATTCAGGGTTTCTATACTTCTAGCCTTCATTATTATAGTACTCTCTTAAATTTCCTCTAGTAACTTATTTCGATGGTACTAAGCTGTTGCTAAGTTAATCATTCTGAAATACACATATAGGTCTATCGTATCTTTGTTGCTCATAATCTTTTTTTTTGTTGTTGTTGTTGTTGTTGAGACAGAGTCTCACTCTGTCACCCAGGCTGGAGTGCAATGGTGTGATCTCAGCTCACTGCAACCTCTGCCTCTTGGGTTCAAGTGATTCTCCTGCCTTAGCCTCCCAAGTAGCTGGGACTACAAGTGCGTGCCACCATGCCCGGCTAATTATTTGTATTTTCAGTAGAGACCGGGTTTCACCATGTTGACCACACTGGTCTCAAACACCTGACTTCAGGTGATCCACCTGCCTCGACCTCCCAGAGTGCTGGGATTACAGGCATGAGCCACTGCGCCAAGCCTTTGCTCTTTAGTCTTTTAACATTCTTTTTGAAATCCAAAGCTCCATGTAATTAGACTCCATATTCTAGCTTAATTATAATGGATCTGATAACCTTTTATTAAGGTTATTGCTATGACCATAGCACTTTGTACCACTTATTATAATTGTAGTTAAATCTGTGTCTGTCTTGTTGCCATATCCCAATGCATATACAGTACCTAGCATGTATGTATTTACCAAATATTTATAGAAAACTTGTGTTAGTGGTGATGCAGTTGGGAAAACAAATAATAGTAGGTATTTTAAGAGGTTGAAAAATTGAAAAAAACATAATTGCAGATAGCTAGTTGCTTCTCCTAGGACTGGGATGACACAGGGGAGAGACTGGAGTTAGCAGAACCTAGAACCTTGAGGGAAGAGCCCCGCAGAGCTGGGACTCAGACCTCGAATGAGGGGACACTACTGGTGCCTCTGAGGGGTTGTAATGAGGCTGGTTCTGGGAGTGTCAGTAAAAGCTGCAGACTGGAACCAACTGCTACTGCCAGGGTAAAGGGCCAGGCTTACACAGTACTGACAGGAGCAGGAAGCACAAAGGAAGGAACGAGGTGCTTGTCACTCCAGTCACTGACAAACAAAATTATAATTTGCACAGTTAGGCCCAGCATCACCAAGTAGAGTCTAGAAGGGTGGATTTGGAGCTGACAAATAGTAGCTTAATATCTGTTACCACCTACTCCTTTGACTACTAGTATATCCACACACTTGTACAGATACTTGAATTTCATTTGACAACAACAGCTTTATACTTTCTCCTTAAAAGATGAACTTCTTCATAAAATCAGAGTTCAGCAAACTTTATAAAGGGCTTCATAATAAATACCTTAGGCTTTCATGGTCACTTATGATCTTTATCACATATTCTTGTTGTTTTTTTGTTTATAATCTTTAAAAATATAAAAATCATTTTTAACTCAGGGGTGTACGAAATGAAGCCATGTACCCCTCGATATAAATGAAGTTGCTCTCACCCTTTCTCTAGAAAGGGATGATACCAGTTAATGTGGCCATCTCTGGGCAGTGGTCATGGTATTGTACTATATGATATTAATTACCCTTATAAGTATTCACATTCACAACAGAATATTTTTAATTTAAAGGCAAAAGTGTAAAGTTAACCACTACTAGCAATTCATACATAAAGGTAAAAGGAGGTATAGAGGAACAGAAAGATTAATTGCTGTATTTACAGGAAATATACAAATACAAAGAAGAGAGTCATAGCTGCTCTGATTCTTATTTTAGTAACTGATCATGAGGCTGTAGTTAAAATTTAGAACTTCCTTTGTTCATTAAATGGATGCTTAGATCCCTTTGCCCTTGGGCAATACTTCAGCTGGTCTTTTTTTAAAAAAAGTTAATACCTAGAAGGGTGACCTAAACCTTCATTTTTTGTGTCTGCATATCCAGGGTTCTTCAGTGCGCCACCTTTTCTTTTTCTTCTGTTTTATTTTAAATTAATTTGTTGCTGGAGATTTCTGTTAACTCTTCATATCTAGTGAATTTTTCATTTCACATATTTTATTTTTCTTCTCTTGATGTTCCATCCGGATCTTCCTCTCCCCAGCTATTTATTGAGGTATAATTAACAAATAAAAATTGTTTATATTCAACTGTATATCTCAATACAACTTGATGTATTGATAAACAAACACACACAAACACACACATTGTGAAATGATTACCACAGTCAAGGTTATTAACATATCTGTCACCTCACATAGTTATATTTCTTTTGGTGTGTGGTGAGAACACTTAAGATGTACTCTTAGCAAATTTCAAGTATACAGTACAGTATTATTAACTATAGTTACTATGCTGTACATTAGATCTGTAGAACGTACTCATAACTGAAAATTTGTACACTTTGACCAACATTTTCTCATTCTTTGCCCTGCCCATCCCCAGCCCCTGACAACCTCCCTTCTAGTCTCTACTTCTGTGAGTTTGACTCTTTTCAGATTCCACGTATAAGTGAGATCCAGACGGTACTTGTCTTTCTGTGTCTGGCTTATTTCACTTGGAATAATATTCTCTATGTTTATTCATGTTGTCCAAATGGCAGGATTTCCTCTTTTTAATGGCCTAATATTGTTCCATTTCCTTTTTGGTTGGGGAAAGGTTCCACTTAAAATAAGACACCAGTTTTGGTTAGGAAAACTTGAAAAATTAGAAACTTGTAACATGGTACCTGACACAGGTCCCTAATGTAGGTAATCTGGAGCATTCTGGTTCGTGCATATGATTTGTTAATCATAATAATAGATGGTTATTAGAGGGGAGGAGACATAATAGTTGACTCTCTTTTGTGTGCCAGTGCCCATGCACTTTTCATTTAATCCTCCCAGTAACACTGAGGTAAGAAGTTTGCCTCTTGTTTGGAAATTCTGAAAGGATAAGCAGATTGTCAAAGATTGTGACATAAAGAACCGTCTGGAAAATATTTCAAAAGTATATGGCCTTTAAGTTCAAAGATAATACATTTGAGATGAAGACAAGCCAATATACTGGTGAAACAAATGCCAGTGAATTCAAAGGACAAGAGAGAGTCATTGAATCTGTTAGAGATGATATGTGTGGGAATAAGTTAGTGAAGAATTAGTAATAGAGCCAGTGCCATTTTCATAGACATCAAACTTTATCTGAAGGAAATTATTTGTGGATTGCCCAGTTAATTATCATTGTTCTTTTCAAGGAGTGTTTCTAAATATTGACACATTGTATACGGTTTTGTCAGCAGTTGGTAGCAAGACCTTCCAGTGTGAACTATATGGTGGCTCCTGTAACTGGTAATGATGTTGGAATTCGTAGAGCAGAAATTAAGCAAGGGATTCGTGAAGTCATTTTGTGTAAGGATCAAGATGGAAAAATTGGACTCAGGCTTAAATCAATAGATAATGTAAGTATTTTAAATACCTATTTGAATTTGTCTAAATATCTTACATAATTGATTAACGTTAAAATAATTTGAAATGGAAATGCTTTAATTATAATAGTGCATCTGTTGTTGAGAATATTTTAAATCTACTAACTTAAATTTGTTCAGTTGGGGACGTTCTATTTTGCAGAGGCATAGCTGGGACTTCCAACCACATTACTTTGAAAGATGTTTTTCTTTTCTGAATATTCTAACTGGAATACATTTCACTGGCCTACGTATATTATAATGTACTTTGTATAATAGAATTGTGGCAATTAAATAGAGCAGATGTGAAGGTTAAGAAAAAACTGACCAATAATAGTCAATGTCGGTGTGCCTTTTTTTTTTTTTTTTTTTTTTGAGACACAGTCTCGCACTGTCGCCAGGCTGCAGTGCAGTGGCGCGATCTTGACTCACTGCAACCTCCGTCTCCCAGGTGTGTGCGCATTTTTAAACCAAATGATCGGTATTTAACTTGTGAGGTGGTTTTTGCAGATTTGTTATTAACATCCTTCATATTTGAATTTAATAGGTCATTTTTTGAGTTTTTTGAGTAAAAGTTTCTTTCTAATTAGGGCAGCCATTACTTTATAATTACCTCTCACCTTAATATACTGAATATATGAAACAGGGTTACTCTCTGAGGAACCATTTAGAATTGTTAAGGACGTGCTGAGTCTTTACCCCAATTTACAGTTTCAGCCATTACCTTATTGGATTCAGTTTCAGTCATACATCTGTAGCTTAGTGCATCCAGCCTTTCAACACAGAAAATGGTAAGTGTGGTGCACTGCTGTAAATGGAGGAGGCTGATCTTGGCAGGAAGCCCCAACCCTGCCTGCCCACCCAGGGGGCTGAGGCCATCGATGATGGCCTTGCTCACTTGTATCTTATTCAAAATACATCTGTGTGCTTGGTTTGGATGCTCTGACTTTGCTGCCCTTTCTCCAAAATCTTCAGGGAATAGAGGATACTGCTGCCCCTTCCGCCAGGATTCCTCTTGTGTTCTTTCCTCTGTCCTAAAGAGAAAAGATACTTTTCATAGGCCCCTTGGCCCCACTGTAGGAAATACTTGCAGTGGATTTGTTCACTTGGCCAAAGGGCATTTTTTTCTTATATGGGGTGCTACCTAGTTCTTGCTTATCACTCTACAATGTAACAGATGCGTGATAGAAATATGTGACCTAGCTTAGGATTGAGGTAGATGCACTTACATTTTATTTACCAGGCTTATTCTTCTTTTATACTTATCTATTTATATTTTGTTCAACTTCTGATTGAGATTTTACGTAAGTAAAAATATCCATGTAAGTAGTTATTTGTTAACAGTACTTGAGTTTTCTGTATTTATTTGTGTGTTCTTTATAAGCCTGTACATGTGGATTTAATATGCCCATCTTTTTAGTCTGACAAACTTTAATCTTACTTGATTATACACAATTTAGCCAATGGGTAAAGGAATGTTTCAGCTCAAAAGGTAGAATTATGACCTTAAACTGTCATTTATTAAGCTGTAAAAGAACTCACCAAACTTTTTAATATGTGACTTGCTTTTCCCCTAAATATGATTATGGACTGATAATCTGGTATTCTATCAGACTCATTAGACACTTGCATTTATTAAAGTTGTCCCACTCTATTTTCCTTAGTTTTGTATTCCAAGTTGAAAGGGGGGATTGTGGTTGGTCAGGTGGGTTATGATTTGGTATAAAAATTGCCATTGAAATCTCACTTTTTTGCCGTATTCTTTGGAGTTACTGTCTTGATAAATTTTTCAGTTTCTTTTGAGGTGATAACTGGATAGACTCCTATAGTTTTTCCTTTTTTTTTTTTTTTTTAATCACTAAGGTAGAGTTTTTAACAAACAGTTGTTTCCTAATTTTCCAGCATTTTAAACCGTATCATAGTAGTGGTAAATGACGAAAATTATTTTCTTATTATCTAGGGTATATTTGTTCAGCTAGTCCAGGCTAATTCTCCAGCCTCATTGGTTGGTCTGAGATTTGGGGACCAAGTACTCCAGATCAATGGTGAAAACTGTGCAGGGTGGAGCTCAGATAAAGCGCACAAGGTGCTCAAACAGGCTTTTGGAGAGAAGATTACCATGACCATTCGTGACAGGTAAGCTGTTACTAAACAGCTCAAATGAAAATTCAATACTAGTTTTCCATTTTTTTGGGCTTTCAGAGTCTGTGAATGTATTATTTTGTTGCAGAAAATGATAAAATGTTATTGATGAGCCTTACAGTCTTGCAGCTGTGTGGTGCAGACTGTTTGTTTGTTTGTTTTTAAAGCATGTTTTTAAAGCATTCTGATATGATACCTTATTTCAGAATTTATAGGACAAATCTCTCTAGAAAATAGAAAATGTATGTTGGAGAAGTAACTGAGTAGCAGGGTATCTCTGAGCTCACTTTCTGACTTACTGCTTAGATACATCTGGCCTAGTTTTATCAGGACTCTCAAATTGTAGACATACTATCACAGTGGTGCCTCATTGTGAGGGTCACAGCCCATGCAGACTTCCAAGTAGTGTGGGAGTTCTGAAAACCGTATCAAGACTTTTGGGTAGTTATGAAGCAGTAGTTTCCAAGAACATGGAATATTCTGTTTAGCAGCTCATTCACTTAGACCTTAAACATTTAGCACATGAAACAGGGGCCTCCATTTATTTTCTTGTCTACTCCTTACCCAATTAAGGGTAGACCTATATCACATTGCTATAGTAAGCTTTTGAGTTTTTGTTCCTTCTCAGTGAAACTTCTGTTTTATCTTTGTGTTTCCAGTTGCTCATTCAGTTTAGGTATTTAGTAAATGTTTCAGATGAATGTCCTTTTTACTGTAAGCAGAGTTTCAAAGAGTAAGTTGTACTAACAGGAAGAAATGCCTCTTCTGAATTTAATATTGTAAACACAAGTTTATCATAAAACCCTTATGATAACATGATAACAGAGTTTATAGAGAATCAAGCAAACGTAACTGGTGTAACAACTTTAGAGGGACAGCTGGATGCCTTTTAATAATAGCTGCATGCCTTCCTTTCCAAAGGGGCTTGAGGAACTTAACGTCTTACTGCTGCTCTAGTTTTTCTTTTCAAATATAGCAGTGTATAAAATTTTCAAAGTCAAGTTGTGAGAAATATTTTAGAGGTTTTAAACAAAAGAAATAGTTCCTAAATATGATTTGGCTGTAGAAAATACCAAAAGTTAATAAAAAATAAAAATTATTTTTACCACTGTGATTTAGTTAAAAAGCTTATCTTATTCTTAATGCTGTAAAGTCTGATTAATTATAAAGGAAAAACACTGATAAAACCATATAAAGCAGTTGTCTTTGATACTTAAAGAAGGAAATGTTGATTAGTAAATCAGTCAAACCATAATGAATAAACTTAAAAAAAACTTTTACACAAAGATGTTCTGTGAATGTATAAAATCAGAGCTGTAAGTTGCTCTTATTAGAAACAGTGTTTATTATAAAAGTGTCCAATATGGCAACATTTATGGTATATGAAATCCATTAAAATGTTTACCTTAGAATTAAGTTTTTAATATAACCCATTATGTTTGTAGGCCCTTTGAACGGACGATTACCATGCATAAGGATAGCACTGGACATGTTGGTTTTATCTTTAAAAATGGAAAAATAACATCCATAGTGAAAGATAGCTCTGCAGCCAGAAATGGTCTTCTCACAGAACATAACATCTGTGAAATCAATGGACAGAATGTCATTGGATTGAAGGTAAGGAACAGACTTTGTGCCATGTTCTGCTGCAGTTTTTGAAAATGTCTGTCTTTTGACTGTATTTAGGTGGTGCTGTTTTCAGTGACTTAGGTGGGAGATGGGGAACGTGGGGCCTGGGTTCTTGCTCTAGCCAGTCACGGGAATTATTTGGGCTGTTATCTAGAACTACAGTTCCTATAACAAGGGGGGTGGAATCAATGATTTCAGAAGTACCTCACACTAGAATTCTGTGGAAATATGGGCAACAAAGATTTTTATGACATTCTAAATGAATAGTTGCCCAACATTTCTCAATCCAGGAATACAAGGAAATGAATAATAGTTTTGGTTCATATTAATACTTTATTTTTATAGTTTTTCTCCTCCACAAATTCCTAAATAAGTCTGTCTTAAGGTCAAAAAGTTTTAAGCATGACCTCCTCATTTCGTAGACTTTGATTTAGAATACACAGTTAACTAAGAGGAGATGGTAGTATTGTATATGGGGAAAATTATTTAATATTCAGAAAGGAAAAGGGTTTTTTTTTTTTTGACTAAAATATTCAACTCAGTTTACTTAAGCAAACTGGTTACTAGCTGTAAAATAGTGTACAATTAAACTTGGTAAGAAATACTAGAAAAAAATGCCGGGCGCAGTGGCTCACGCCTGTAATCCCAGCACTTTGGGAGGCCGAGGCGGGCGGATCACAAGGTCAGGAGATCGAGACCACGGTGAAACCCCGTCTCTACTAAAAATACAAAAAATTAGCCGGGCGCGGTTGTGGGCGCCTGTAGTCCCAGCTACTCGGGAGGCTGAGGCAGGAGAATGGCGTGAATCCGGGAGGCGGAGCTTGCAGTGAGCCGAGATCGCGCCACTGCACTCCAGCCTGGGCGACAGAGCGAGACTCCGTCTCAAAAAAAAAAAAAAAAAAGAAATACTAGAAAAAAATTAGAAATACCAAGCAGGATTTTAGAGATCTTAACAAAACATAACAGGACATATATTTTGTATTTCTTTACCAAGACTGGCATAATTTTGTATTTATTAAATAAAGCCTCTGTGGAATTGATTTTTAATATGTGTTTTTATCAGGACTCTCAAATTGCAGACATACTATCAACATCTGGGACTGTAGTTACTATTACAATCATGCCTGCTTTTATCTTTGAACATATTATTAAGCGGTAAGTAAACAATTCCTCAACTTAATGCATATGGTCGTGTGACTTAATGTAAGCACTATAGTTTAATTCTCAGCCCTTTGGGTCTTTTACCTAAGGAATGAATACTGGTGTTTATCTAGAAATTTGAAGTAAGTTATTTAAGTCAGCGGGGTTGGTAAGGATGAGCTCTTACAACTTCCCAAGTATGGAATAAAATCCACATATACTTTCCTCAGTTTTGATATTGCCTAGTAGAAGAATGCAAGGAAAAGTGGGCATGCTTTTAGCTTTCAATTTGCAGTACAATTGACTGCAGTTGTACTGCCTGCCACTCCTCTGCTCAGTATAAATATAGTTGTAGTGGTTCGTAATGGAGAATTCTTGCTGGTGGAATGCTAGGAGTAAGTTTCCCTTCTCTCCAGAATCTCAGGAAGCAGATAGACATGTGTGGTGTGTTGGTGCTATCTGTGCTCAGGAACTGAGGATTAGAAAGCCAAGTGATCAGAAATGAAAAGAGGCAACAAGGTTACTTCTATACAGCTTTTCGTATCCTAGCATCTACCATAGCTGTTTTTGTCAAGCCAGCTTGGAATCCTTCTTTCAGAACCTCTATCATGCATGTGAAAATGAGATTTAAAAGATTCATAAACATAACCATTGTAATGAAATTTGTATGTTGGCTTCTGGATAGAATGCACCTCCCTACGCTTCGAGGGGGTAAAAAGGAGTTATTGTCATGACTAATTGTTCTAAGGTTCTCTTTTTTTAAATCACTGATGGATCCCTCTACCCCAACTCATCACAGCCGTGTCATTTTCTGTTTTTTAAAATTCACCAGGTTTGGCCGGGCGTGGTGGCTCAAGCCTGTAATCCCAGCACTTTGGGAGGCCGAGACGGGTGGATCACGAGGGTCAGGAGATCGAGACCATCATGGCTAACACAGTGAAACCCCGTCTCTACTAAAAAATACAAAAAACTAGCTGAGCGAGGTGGCGGGCGCCTGTAGTCCCAGCTACTCGGGAGGCTGAGGCAGGAGAATGGCGTGAACCCAGGAGGCGGAGCTTGCAGTGAGCTGAGATCCAGCCACTGCACTCCAGCCTGGGCAAGAGAGCCAGACTCCGCCTCAAAAAAAAAAAAAAAAAAAAATCACCAGGTTTAATGTACAAGAATTCATTTGTATCCTAACTTCTCTAGCCAAATACAGATAGCCTTTCCCACTGAGGGTCTGTCAACAACTAGATTACCAGAGATGCTTCTGGACTCATTTAAAAGATCTTTCCCTTCTCTCCATTCACATTTGATGCTAACAGGTGCTAAATTGGAATTGGGAATTTTCTTGGATTAACATAGCATTTTCGGGGGGGGGGGACAGAATCTCAGTATATAATAAAAGCACCTCTTTTGTAGGATGGCACCAAGCATCATGAAAAGCCTAATGGACCACACCATTCCTGAGGTTTAAAATTCACGGCACCATGGAAATGCAGCTGAACGTCTCCAGTTTCCTTCTTTGGCAACTTCTGTATTATGCACATGAAGCTTTCCCGGAGCCAGCAAGCATATGCTGCATGAGGACTTTTCTATCTTACATTATGGCTGGGAATCTTACTATTTTCATCTGATACCTTGTTCAGATTTCAAAATAGTTGTAGCCTTATCCTGGTTTTACAGATGTGAAACTTTCAAGAGATTTACTGACTTTCCTAGAACAGTTTCTCTACTGGAAACCTGATGCTTTTATAAGCCATTGTGATTAGGATGACTGATACAGGCTTAGCTTTGTGTGAAAACCAGTCACCTTTCTCCTAGGTAATGAGTAGTGCTGTTCATATTACTTTAGTTCTATAGCATATTTGCATTTTTAACATGCTACCATAGTACATTTAGAATGATTGCCTTTGATTTTTTAAAAAAATTCTGTGTGTGTATAAAATGCCAATTAAGAACACTGGTTTCATTCCATGTAAGCATTAAACAGTGTATGTAGGTTGCAAGAGATTGTGATGATTCTTAAATTTTAACTACCTTCATTTAATATGCTTAAACTGTCGCCTTAACTATGTTAAGCATCTAGACTAAAAGCCAAAATATAATTATTGCTGCCTTTCTAAAACCCAAAATGTAGATCTCTATTAACCTGAAATGTACACTAGCCCAGAACAGTTTAATGGTACTTACTGAGCTATAGCATAGCTGCTTAGTTGTTTTTGAGATTTTTTAGTCAATGCATAATGGAAACTTCTTTCTTCTAAAAGTTGCCAGCACCACTTTGTGAGAAGTGAATCACTATATATTTAATGTAAAAGTTATTACACTAAACAGGATAAACTTTTGACTCCTCTTTTGTTCATTTGTGGATTAAGTGGTATAATACTTAATTTTGGCATTTGACTCTTAAGATTATGTAACCTAGCTACTTTGGGATGGTCTTAGAATATTTTTCTGGTAACTTGTTCCATTTCCTGACTCCTTGCAAACAAAATGATAGTGACATTTTATCCTGAGTTTTTTCTTCTTTTTGGTTTATGGCTATTCTAATTAAATATGTATACATAAAGTTACATTTTAGTCTGTCTGTTACTGCATCATTTGCTTTCACCAAACTTATGCATGATCTAGAAGATAGGCAGGTGAAATTCACTTTCAGCTATGGGAGACATCATTTCCCAGAACAAGCTGACATTCAGGGGCCCTAAGAACAGCTCACAGTGCTGAGACTGAGTGTCAGGAAAATTGCTTCCAGCTGGGAACCCCAGATTACCAGGGCCAAGAGAGCTGGTTCACCCCTGCCATGCAGCAGGAACTCATTGAGGCTACTGACTGTCCCTAGCAATACCTGAGACCAGATAATACTTAATAACACTTGAAACTGACTTTGAAAATTCTATTAGTATGGTCTGACTCAAGTTTTTTCTCCTATATCATACTACTTGTAAGATACAACAGTGTTTTTAAAGAGTACAGAAACAATAAGTCGCACAATTAACCATGGTTCAGAGGTTGAATATAAAAATCTGCTACTGCTATACAGCTTGTTTGAAATTTAGAAGCGAAAAAAATACTGGATTATCTACCTGAGTCTGAAGATAATTTCAAAAGTAATGGAATTACATTCATATCACTAAATATGGTTTTCTAGAAGATGATTCTAGATCTATGGTCTTAAACACACTAGTCTTAAGTTATTTAAATAAAATGAAAACAGTTTTCTTTAGAGAAAAATATTTTTAATGTAGAAAAGATGAATAGCTATAATGAAATACAAACCGTTCCTATACACAGTAAACTTACTGTTATAAGAACTGCTAATCCTCCAGGTTCTTAGAATCTGGGTACAGCATTATAGAAAGTAACCACTCTATGAAAACATACACCCAAAACCCGATGGGTAGCAATTGTGATAGATTAGGAAGACAAAACAGATTCAGAAGTAGCAGAGAATACTGCACATTTTCTTGGAAAATTCTTAATTGTTCAGTGCTTTCTGACAAGTTTCCCTAGCCCAATTTATCTCTTAGCTGTTCTCTGCTACCCAGTCCTGTCTTCTGACAATCATCATACAGGGATGATCATCTGCCTTACAATGTAACATGTTTTCCCTAGCACTGCCACATTTTATCTGCCTTAAGAGAATGGCAACTAATGGCTTTCAACAAAGTCACCATGATTTAGAAAGTTTAAAACCACAAATTTTCCATGTGGTAAAACTTCTAATTACTAGCATTGCACATTCACCAGTCCGTTTAAAAGTTTGGTTTACAAATGCATTAAATAGAGTTCAACTTAATATTCAGGAGAGGAAAAGGCACTTAATACTGCAATTTCCAGAAAATAATTTGTCTGTCTTCCCCGCCTGTGATGATACTGCTACACTGTTCATTCATCCATATACATGTCACAGCACCTGAGAGAAAGAGACATTTTGGTTAGGCAGGAAGTTGACCAGGAGGCACCCAAAGATAAACTTCACTCTGATGCTTACTCTTGCTTTGCTATTATTCATTTATTAAACAAGTGAAGTAAGTTCTATTTTTTTCTTGTCTTCTTCCTATAATAAAACCCTTGAATAAATTAAAAATAATTGCTTGGTACAAAGATCGCGTGAGGAATAATAAACCATTTAAGTGTAAATCTAAAGCCAAAACAACTGGAAATTATGGATACAGCACAGAATGCAAATAAATACCTTGGCAAAGTATAATACAGGTATAACATGAGAAAAGTTAGGAGACAGATGTGAAGGAAAAGGTAGGGAATTGGTGTAAGGTTATTGGTTTATTTCCTTTTCCACTGGAAGGGGTCAAATGACATTAAAGTTTCTAAGTAGAGAACTAAAGTCACAAATAATTTCATTTTTTTGAAACAGTCTCGCTTTTGCTCTTACCCAGGCTGGAGTACAGTGGCATGATCAAGCTCACTGCAGCCTCTGTCTCCTGGGCTCAAGCTATCCTCCCGTCTCAGCCTCTTAAGTAGCTGGGACCACAGGCATGTGCTACCACACTTGTCTAATATTTCTGATTTTTAGTAGAGATGAGGTTTTGCTATGTTGCCAAGGTTGGTCTCAAACTCTTGACCTCAAGCAGTCCTCCCACCTTGGCTTCCCAAAGTGCTGGCATTACAGGCCTGAGCCACTGAGCCTGCCCCAGAATTTTTAAGGTGTACATTTAAGAAGAAATAACCATATGAAGTTGTGACACAGGGAAGAGAATGAAGGTAGGAAGTTACTGCTTACAGTGGGAAGTCAACGGGTAACAGGAGACACTAAAAGAATTAAAAACCAAGTCCTCCAAATGATCAGAAAGCAAGAATTTGTAAGCAATTGAGTGAATCTCCTTACTATTAAGGAGAAATATTACTAAATGAAAAAAAAGGCCAGAAAAGTTTAATATTATACTTCACATAAACAATTTTATACACCTATACCCTCTCTTATTCACAGAACACACACTGATAAAGTACTGTAAGGAGGACTGGGAGGTAGAAGTCAGCGGTAGAAAGAAGCCTTAATTTTCATCGTAGTTCCTTTTGTATTGTTTCTGGGTTTCTTCTTTTTTTTTTTTGAGACGGAGTCTCGCTTTGTCGCCCAGGCTGGAGTGCAGTGGCCGAATCTCAGCTCACTGCAAGCTCCGCCTCCCGGGTTTATGCCATTCTCCTGCCTCAGCCTCCCGAGTGCTGGGACTACAGGCGCCCGCCACCTCGCCCGGCTAATTTTTTGTTATTTTTTAGTAGAGACGGGGTTTCACCGGGTTAGCCAGGATGGTCTCGATCTCCTGACCTCGTGATCCGCCCGTCTCGGCCTCCCAAAGTGCTGGGATTACAGGCTTGAGCCACCGCGCCTGGCGGGTTCCTTTTTTTTTTCCTTTTTTTTTTTTTTACTATTCTAAAAATTTAAGATCATACTATTATCTTTTAAAAAATTATAGCTTTACAGTGGTTTTTAATTCTCCATATGAAAGTTAAAGACTTCCTTTTTGGAGTCTGATGCCTGTTAACATAAATCTAAATCCTGAGTAACCTACGAGATGCAGATCACCTGGCCAATCAAGAGGCTCCAGGGACATGTTTATAGCACAGAAAACCATGGGTGTTTTTTGCCCAAGAAGTGTGTTCCCTGATGGAAAAGGCAGGCTTGAGTTCATTATCTTGAGAAAAAAGATCAAGACAACCGCAGTCCTGCTTACCTGTGTGGCCCTGTATTCTCTCACTGATTTTTGCTCCAAGAAGGTCCCAAACAAGCAGTTCACCAGACTGACTTCCAGATAAAACGGAATTTCCATCCCAGACAAAACACCTGCAAGAATGATTCAGAAATAGTCCTTTCTTCATCATGAAAGAAGGACTATATTAAACTGGCCATTGTAAGCCCAAATGAAGTGATCATGAACATGTCTGTAAATGTCTTCGCCCCCGGTAACTCACAAACTATACCTCTGGGGCTCATCTGATGTCATGGAGGAGATGAGCATTCCTGTCTGCACATCAATGACATTAAGACAGCCATCTGCTCCTGTGCTGAGGACGTGGCGGCTATCTGCAACACAAGGTGAGACTCAGACATGAGTGACAGCTTCAGAATGTGGTTTAGATTATTCTGGATATTATTTCTGAGTCCAGTGGCCTAATCTCCACATTCATTTTCTTCAAAACCCTTGTATTTAAGCAATGACTATCCTCTCCTTGAAATGGTTCCAGCTCTTTCCAAGACGCAGGGATGAGATGACCCTTTATCTCAATGAGTTCATTGTTATCTTATAAATTAATTTCTCTAATGAGTTGAGGAATTAAAAATATCCAATTCTGCTTTTCTACCTGATGCAGATGCCACAAGTATACTGTACCCCGGCATAAAGCAGTGTTAGCTATTGGCAAAACCTCTTTTACCAGCAGATAGTGTTTTTCTTTGTAAATTTTAATTGTTTATTTCAAAAGTAACAATATTGTTTATGTCAACATTCCAATTTACCTAGTATTATCTGTTTTAAAAAGGATAATATCTACCTGGGCTAAAAGCAGTGTCACATACAATCCCTGAATGGCATGGAATCTGGTGCATTAAGGTGGCCGTTGTGAGGTCCCAAATATTCACTGTGCCTTCTTTGGTGCCGGAAACTAACAGTGTGCTTGCAGGATTTAAACTGATTGTATCTACCTAAGGAAGAAAACACATTGATACATATTCCATTTAGATTTGTGGTCATTAGCTATGTTTCTCTAGTCTGATTCAAATATGTAGTCATCATGACATAAATTAAACTCTATTGTGCAGTGTGCTGATGTTGCTAATGCAGATATATTTCAGCATCATCCTACTGATTAATAACTTTTAAAAAATGAAATTAAATTCTTTATAAGCTAGTGAATACAAGAAAAAATGAAAATGAAGTATTGCTAGAGTAAATGTAATGCTGTTTTAAAATAGCTTAAAACTGACAGTCTCAGAAAGATAACTCTATGAATAATAAATTATAGTGAGGCACCAAACTGCCTGAAGCACAGCCAGTCCATGATTATTTGAGGGTTTCGTGGGAGTGGGGGAATCTCTCGAGGCTATGTTTGCGTATCATCATGAATTGCATACTAAATATTTCTCAAACTCAGCTAATCTGAAGACCATGGAAATTAGGCATCAGTTCACAACTTAGAGAAAAGGCAGTACTGTCAATTACAGCGTAAGATGCAGCAGCGTGACCCGGAGAAAACAGAGCAAGTGAGAACTGAGTGCCAACAGGCTGCATGCACTTGACCACCGCAGACAGCTGGTCACTGTCCCCCACTGTTGGATGGGTGTCTCCTGGACAGATGGTCCCCTTCCACCGTCTGGATCAGAAAACATGAAGGATCATAGGCCCTATCTTGTTGCCCTAAAGAGTTTGAGGGTACCCAAATATTCAACGTCCTGCTCAGAAACTATTATTTTAGAATTCTAGTTGGATGGTAGCTAATTCTCAGGGAAATGTGCAAAGAAGTAAATTGGAGGAAAAAACAAAACCAAGTAGACTTGGAAACCTAAAAAGTCAACACCAAACTGAGATTTAGCCTATAATCTTCCATTAACCAAATAAAGCAAAACAACATCAACAAAACCAAAAACCTTCTTCCAGCCCAACCCCTAGACTTTTAAGGTCAGTTTTCTGCAGTTTGTTGCTGGTACTCACACTGACATCATGTTCCAGCTCAGCCAGCAAGTCAAAGTGGTGTCTTTTGGTGCCTGGCATCTCCGCAGGAACACCAGACCACACCTAGGATGGAACATATTGCAGAAGGTATTTTCAAACATCTAACATAAAGTCATTTCTAGTGCATTCAAGAAAATCTCCTCTGCTCAATTTCCATTTAACAGACTTGCCAATAAAGTTAAGCTGCACAGTGCTCCAGCTCCTCCTCCCTATGCCTGCACTTTTCCCCACCAGCACGTGCTTGCTTACCGTCCCTTGTTTGTGCCTGTGTGTTTCTATCACCTGCACTAGCTGCTGTAATCATGTGACTTCAGTATGTGAACTAAGGAAATATGAGTGTAGAAGTGTTACAGTGTTTTGAGAACACTATTAATGTTTCAAGAAGACCAAAAAGGATGTTACCCCCAAAATAACTAAAAATAGGGATAGGCAAATAAACTTATCTACAAGAATGGAAGAAAAATTTCTGAAAAACTCCTGGAGGAATTCTAACAATTTTAGGTTCTTGCTTTCTTTTACACCAACACAAAATAGAAACTGAAAATAATGAAAGCTGGCGTGGTTTATGTAAGATTCCAAAGAAAAAACCGAACACAGTCCTGCATCGAAAGAATGGTGAATGAATGTGAACTCAGATATTTTAAGTTTAAATAAAATGTGTTTTTTAATGATTCCCCACTTTAACTTGACATTGTCTAATTAACTATAATCCGTTCTGATCATGGCAGATGAAAGGGGCTGCTACTATACATTTCTTCTAACTCTGCTATTGAATGAATGCTAGACCATTCACCCCACAATGGAATATACAGTACAGAAATAATGATAAACTTCCTATTAAGAAGTGGCTATAATTCCCACCACTGCACTCTAGCCCCAGCCTCAGTAACAGCAAGACACTGTCTCTAAAAAAAAAATAAAGAAGTGTTTTTTTAAATAAAAAATAAAAAGAATGTACATATCACAAAGTATGTGATATGTAAGGATATTGACTGTTACTGCCTATGTTTGAAATATATATATATTATTATATAAAGAAAAATATATATGTAATATTTAACAGATATTGTATTTTAAATATAAATAATATATGTAAGTAAATACATAAATATAGTTTATATATACTTTTTAAACACAGGCAATAACATTCAATATCCTTACATATCACATGCTTTGTGAAAAAGAGCGAAGCGACTGAACACATTAACAACAGGTAGTTGAGTGGCTTATACCTGAATGTACAAACATTTTAAGCTACAAATTATATATATGCCATATAGCACACCAAGTTAAACAATTTTTTAAAATTATATATTAACCTTCACTGTAGAGTCCCACGATGCAGAATATAGCCTGTTGTCATGCCAACAGATCTTACTAACAGCATCATCATGTCCCATTAATGTGTCCTGGCGTCTTCCAAATGCTATGGAATAAAAATAGCTAAAAGATAATGAGAAGTATTAAAACAATAGTCTGGCTTAATTTTAAGGCTCTTAAACACATATTAAGGAAACATTACGTTCTTTAACTCTATACTTACTAAGACTCACTAGAATTACAAACTGCTTGTTCTCCAATTACTAAATCAAAATATTCAAAATTTGAATTTAAAATTAGAAATTTCCATGTCTGGCTCATTTGTGTTTTGACCTCAATTTAAAACTTAGAGAAAAACAGACTCCAATTGTAGAAGTTATTCAATTCAAGTAATCATATTCAAATCCAACCATACTGTCCTCATCTCTAATATTTGTTCCCTTTAGAAAACAGTGCTGTATCCAGGCAGGGAAAGCTTCTGGCTTTTCACACCTCATGTCCACAGAGGCAGCTATTCTGCACGTGGAATCACAGAGCGGGGTGCACAGATACATACACATTATTATCCCATGAAGAAGTTATGACAGTGGCATCTCCTGGTAAAAGTAAACAAGACGATAAAGCCTGAAATACAAATGATTTGACATTAACAATCTGTAACAACTAGTAAGTCTCAAACACAGTAAAGCTATCTTATAAGTTCTCTCAAAAATTAATGCTCAAATTCTCTTTATGGTGGCTCTCCTGTTTACACAGATTTTCTCAACTGGCTAATTCCAGCTGTGGGGTTTTTTCCCAAACGCAGGAAGGAATGTCCACATGTGTCAAGGGTATTTATGACCTAGGCTGATGACTCTGCAGGGTCCTGCCCCGGGCTGGAAGAAGCCCACTCACGCTCTGGAGTAAATCTCCAGTGGGGGGCGGGCTGGGGAAGATTCTCAAGAAAGAAAATACCCCCTCTGGACTACAGACTTGTGTGGGTAAGAAAACCTTCCAAAATTCTTTAGAGAATTTCCAGAACTTTTGCATGATTTACATTAAAAATAAAATGTGTTCTTTCAGAAGAATTGGTTTTGTCATATTAGATATTCTACCAACTCAGAGATGCATAAATTAAGTAGCACATAACATTTAGTCTGATAGCTAAAAAAAGGAAAGGTTTATTAAGTAGAATTCTACTGGGTAGCTCTCCAAGTAGTTTAAGCTAAAAATGAAACCACAACAGTATGAGAAAATGGCGACCTGAAAAAAATTTTAAATTGAAATTAGAAGTAATCTAAGGTATTTGGTAGATTTACCACACAGGAATAAACTCAACTGTTTTGGGAGAAATAAAGTATCATTGTATGTGTGTGGATAAAACAAACTACTACACGGATTTCTATCATAATACTAGTAAGATGAACTCACCATATTTGAAAATGATATGCTTCTTTGCAGCATTTTCGATTCTTTAGAAAACATCTTCAAAGTGGAATCTAATTTAATAATGAGAAATGGACAGATAAGAAAGATTTCCTAACCATTACAGATGCCAAAGAACAGCTGCTCTTCTTGTTCCTGGTGGCCAACAGTACACTTTATACTCCAAAGTATAATCTTACGGAAAACTGAATGTAAATAGAGCTAGATGACCTAAGGTCTTATCCAACATTAAGATTCTATGAGCAGTAACCCCATGACAAAAACATCAATTTAAAATTCCAGAGCTGGGCAAGGTGGCTCACACCTGTAATCCCAGCACTTTGGGAGGCTGAGGTGAGAGGATCACTTGAGGCCAGGAGTTCGAGACCAACCTGGCCAAAATGGCGAAACCCCATATCTACTAAAAATACAAAAATTAGCCAGGCATGGTGGCACATGCCTGTAGTCCCGGCTACTTGGGAGGCTGAGGCAGAAGAATCGCTTGAACTCAGGAGGCAGAGGTTGCGGTGAGCCGAGATCGTGTCACTGCACTCCAACCTGGGTGACAGAGTGAGACTCTGTCTCAAAAAAAAAATAAAAAAATAAAAATAAAAAATAAAAAAATAAAATTCCAGCACAGACATGGTAGGTATACTGTTGACATTTCGGCATGATTCCAGGCAGAAATGTCATAGCTGGTACATGCAGAAAGTTACAGGAAGGAAAATAGCAATTTTAATAGTAACATTGAAATAGTAATTTTAATACTAAATAAGACAAAAAGATCTTGGCAATATGTTTTCTTAAAAAAAATTGCCCAATTACAGTGTGATACCTTGCACTGAACATTAGTTATAGAAGGGAACCACTGACTTTCTAAATAATAACAAAGTAGAAATTAAAAATCCAAGCACTTAATTTTCTTGTTTTTGAGACAGAGTATCAATCTGTTGCCCAGGCTGGAGTGCATTGGTGTGATCTTGGCTCACTGCAACTTCTGTCTCCTAGATTCAAGCAATTCTTGTGCCTCAGCCTCCCGAGTAGCTGGGATTTTTGGAGTGCTCACCATGCCTGGTTAATTTGTGTATTTTTAGTAGAGACTGGGTTTCACAATGTTGGCCAGGTTGGTCTCGAACTCCTGGGCTTCAAGTGATCCGCCCCCCTCAGCCTCCCAAAATGCTGGGATTACAGGTATGAGCAACTGTGCCCGGCCTCAAAACAACCTCTTAAACCAAGACTCACAAATTACAAGACCCTACTGCGCTTCGAACATCCTATATTTGAGATATGTAACAATCTATTTTCTAACTTACACAGCATGATGTCGGAATGATCTTTAAATAATTTCTTCTGCACAGAATAACTTACTAATTCAACCCAATTTTTGCAACCCCAACACACAGAATTCCTGACAATTTATAAACATGAGCCTCAATAAGACACTCTTCAGCATTAATTTGAAACCGAAAATGGAAGAATGAACACAGTATCACTTGAACTTTTCCCTGAGCAGTGTAATTAGATCTGATAGTCTTCCCAACCTTGCTTTTGATTAGGCAATTCTGAGCATTCACCACAAAATCTATTTAAGATGATTAATTTGGGGCATCCTACGTTATATAAAGATGTTTTTCTCTCCTTGATGTCTAGTGGTTAGGATTTGGTGCTCTCACTGCAGCAGCCTGGGTTCATTTCTTGGTCAGGGAACCAAAAAAATGGAAAAAGAAAATAATAAAAGAAAGAAAAGATGTTTTTCTTGAAATCAAGGTCCCCTGTACTAGAGGTGAGATCATGTTAAAGACTGCAGTAAAAGCTAAGCTCATAAGTGGCGGGTTGTGTGCATGCCCACATACCTAAACATACTGTATACTAGAAGAAGATATGTAACTTTGCGGTGACCATCAGGATACATATAAATTAGCAATATGAATTATGAAAATCTAAATATGAGAAGAAACAAACAGAAAAAAACAAAAGCTTTTGACTTTATTTTTAAACTCTTGGCCAGGCCGCCTGTAATCCCAGCACGCTGGGAGGCCAAGGCAGGCAGATTACCTGAGGTCAGGAGTTCAAGACCAACCTGGCCAACACGGCAAAACCCCATCTCTACAAATATACAAAAATTAGCCAGGCACGATGGTGGGTGCCTGTGATCCCAGCTACTCGGGAGGCTGAGGGGGGAGAATCGCTTGAACCCAGGAGGTAGAGGTTGCAGTGAGCCAAGATCACGCCATTGCCCTTCAGCCTGGGCGACGGAGTGAGACTCTGTCTCAAAAAACAAAAACAAAAACAAAAACCTCTCTCTCCTTTATTGGGAAAATCCACAGAGAAGTGACATAATGCTTAATAAGCCTCAGAGGTTTGAAGCCACAATGCTCATAAAATTCATGGTTCACAAGGTCATACAAGTATACTGAGCTGAAGGATTTAACAAACCATCCCAGACAAATCCTGCTAAGAACTCAGGTTTTGCTTAAAGATAAAGCATTTTGTCTGAAGCTATAATGTTGGCAAACTCCACAGGTAGAAATCCTGGCAAAACACAGATTGCTTCCTTCTATCAGAGAAGTGCCTCGGTGACCCTGGCGTGGCCCAGTTTGGGAACTGCACGGGAACTTCCGTTTGGTCTACTGTGTAGAATCACTTCTGTGCTTTGTGGAAAATTTTTTTTATATACAATCCAAGACAGTTTTTGAAAAAGAACAGAATGAAATGCTACAGATCATGAACCATGATAACAGAATCTGAGAGTAGTAATTCTGATTTTCCTGGAAGTGTTTGGTTGGATAGCACCTTGTCTTAATGAATGAAAAATATAATTTCCTATGATAAAGACTAAAGAACGAGTAGCCTTATTTTAAAAAGTTACAAACTTTGTCAGAACGAGTTGTTTTCTCACGGAAGCAGGAATAAAGATACGACCCTTTCACCTCTGCATCTTCCAGAGTGCCAACACAGTGCTCTCAAGATGATACGGTCAAGACACACTTTAATAAATAATATATAACGCAGACTACCAGGGAGAGAACAATGGTGTATATAGTAAGGGATGCTTTCTGCTATATAGCTACAATAAGTCATATCAATGACACACTGCAAGGGTTTTTATAATTTTCATAATGTATAAGCATATTCAATAATATATTAATGTGATTTTGAGCTAAATCAAATATTCTGAAGAAATACACACTGAATGACAGAACTGAAAACCGTAACAGCAAATCTGCATCTCCGCGTGCTGACAGGCACACGCCGATTTCTGATACAGCACTCGTGACTCACAGCCAACCCCAACAAATGGACAGGGCACCCTCTTATGGCAGGCGGGAAGGACCTGACCCAGCAAGGGTGTGGAAAGGAGGCTGTTTCTGTCCTTTACCCTCAGCTCTGGGAAACCTCATCAGCAACAGAAAGATGTTTCATTATTATTTTTGGCAAATTACGATGAAACTCTATGCAATGTACCACAAAGGAACTGCTCTAAGTTTACGTGGAGGCAGCACATGCAAGTACAGTCCTTGACCGCGAGCTACATAATAAAGAACTCAGACATTCTAGGATTCTGGTGAAGTCGCCTTTCAGGGAGAAACACTGACCTTGGGATGTTGTGAACACTGAAGATCCATTGCGAGAGACTGTGATTCCAGTAACTGCTCTGCTCAAAAACAAAGTTTCACAAATTACTACTCATCATGTGTTAGGACACCCGCTTTGTTTCACGTCCTTGAGTTAATTATACCAAGTTTCCTTAATGTTTTTCTTCACAGTATGCCTGCCAGATCTGTCCCAGCATAAGCCTGCCATTACCAAATCACCGCTTGGCAACTTCTCATGTTCTGGCAACACCTGTGACTAGAAAACATCCCCACTCTTTGCCTCCCTGTGTTCCACATGCAATGCTTCACATATTCCTGACAATTTCTGGCAATTGGAAAACTCTTCTCCTTCTATTCCCTCTCGTTTGACCATCACCAAAGGGACAAATTCTTCTTCATAGTCACTTCATTTGCTCATTACTGAAGCTAATTTACTCAGTGACTATTCAATGATAAGAAAATTGGTTCCAGCCTGTCCTCTTAAAGGATCATTCAGTCTTCACTATCTTGGATTACAAGGTCCCTTCCTATGTGCCATTTAGAGAAGTTGAGAAAAGACAGCCATTGTCATCATGAATCAGCCAAAACTCCTTGTTTCTCTTCGGGAGGCTGGATTGTGACATGAAGCCATCCATCTAATGCAGAGCAGCATACCCAGCTCCACCCGTGACCAATATACCGGAGGGGCTGTCTACGGTCATGCAGCAAGGTAGGGCCTAGTCTCTGGACCTGGGTTTCCTCTCTGTAGCAGGATGAACAGGCTAGGTCAGTGGTTCTCAAGCCTTTCTACCAGAGAACATGAAGGTCTTAATGACAGAGGGCAGAGAACACACATGTCATCTCTGGGTCCAACAGCAAGCCCAATTTCTTAGAAGTATAATTATTGTTATAATTATTGTTTTTAAAATTCGTGTGAACTTTGCAATGTTCTCTCTCTGAGAGAGCTAATTATTTTTAAAAGGAGGCTTTTCGCCTACATTATGTGTAAATTCAACACTTGTGGGGTATATATCACACTTCTCCCATCACAGATGCAAGGAGCTGTGTACCCCAATTTGAGAGGCACAAAACTGGCTGCTCTCTGCAGATGTACTGTGAAGTGACAGACTGCAGAAATGACAGCATGGTAGCCACCACAAATCATTTCGTGCCAAACTTTCCTACTACATCCACCTCAGGTGGAGATCGCTATAGACATTTGGGGGAGATTTTTCAAAATCAAGACAACATTGAAAGGGAATGTTCCCTCTGACTCAGCTTAAAACAGTTTAAGCCCATGCCAAGACCCTAACTTTCGCCAGGACCATCAGCTGCTGAGAAGAAGCAGAGATATTCTTACTCTTTGTGGATTTTATAGTGCTCGTGTAACTGCAGTTTGGTGATGTTATTCCAGGCCAGCGTTTTGCTTTCTTCGGTCAGGTCTTCAAAAGACTCTTCACCTGGAGAGACTACATTACATTTTCGCTAAGTCAACCAAGTTACCAACAGACAACAGCATCAGATTCACAACATTTTCTATTAAAATCAAACAACTAAGAAACGAAACACCCTGTCCCAATATGACTGCTTTGAAATGTACCTGTTAGATGGTTCCATGTTAGTCAAGGGAAAAAACTGTATAAAGAACGATAAAAAGTATCCTTGAATAACACTAGAGTCTTTTTATACTTTTATCAATGTTTGCAAAGCTTTCACTTGGCCTCTAACTTATGAATTTGGGGAAATACAAGACTGAGTCATCATTTCCTTGTCAACATTCTTTCAAAAACCTGACAGTTGCCTAAGAATGCTACAGTTTTGTTTTGGTTTGGGGTGGGGAAAGCAGAGATGAAATCAATTACTGCAAGAGCTTCTGGCAGGAGTAATCCTTTTACTTCTGCTTTAAGAAGGGCTGAAACAATTACCCTCTTAAAACTATCACATGACAGTGGTTATGGCCTGGTGACTAAGCAGAGCGCAGTTTGAAACAGCATCACAAGATAATCCTGTGATCTTTATTATTTAACCCTCTAGAGTATTCTCTCTTAAAGAAGCTACCCCTGGATCATGTAACTCCAGGAAGCTATTTCTCCATGCTTGAGAGAATGCTCAGCTATGTATGCCTAAAATGTCTGGATGTGCTTGGAACAGACAGGAGGATTGGAGATAAAAAGTGATTTTGCTCCCAAGGTTCCACAGTGTCAACCTGCTTCTGGAAGCCTGTAGGTCTGAAGTTGTCTTATGTAAAATCTAAAACCTGGGTAACTGGAGAAAGGTGAGCATTCTTTCCTACCTTTCCAAATATTAGATGTGAGAACTGGGTCAAGTTCAATTTAGTGCCTAGCACATGCCCATTACAGAACAGACACATTGTAAAGGTTTGTCAGTGTTAAATAAGTGAAATCCAATGAAGAAGAGACAACACTTTGAATTCAAGATCTGTATGTGGGTGTAGAAGAGCATAATTAGGGCCAGAGAAAGTCTTTTCTGGAAGACAGCAGGGCTGACAGTGACTGGGAAGGCAGACTGGACAGCCAGGACTGTAAGAATGAAAAGGTGAATAGTTAAGGATCAAACACCAGCTTCAAAACCACAGAAGAGAAAGAGAACCACATCAAAACATACACGGCCAAGTTTCACTCATATTCAATTGCCAGAAAATAAAAGCGATTTGATTTCCCTTACAGTCTATAGCTGAAAACAAACATCATCAGCAAAAACAGGTTATTTGTTTTCAGGAGAACTGCAGTAAGGCAGGAGAACACAATCATCTCTAAGTAGCACAACAGTATATGTCTTGTCTCCTCTTCAGAAACATCATCCTCACAGAAGAGCAACAAAAGGTGCTCACGTTTATTCTCTTTACAAAATTTACCTGGGGAATCTGCCATAGAAGCATTATAACTGGAGGTCTGGGACAAACTTTTAAACTTTGGGGTGATCCTTCGAGGATGTGGTGTCACAAATAGTTGTTTTGGTGTTTGCCCAAATTCCAAGATTTGCGTAAGCATGGCTACCTTCTCATCAGGATCCTGGATGCTTTGGGACAGAACACAAAGAATGTAGTGAACCACTAGGTTCGAGTTCCTTGAAAGCACGCATTTCAAATAGTACTGATCAATAGGAGGGATCAACCCTCAAATAATGACAGCAACTATGTGCCAGGGTTGCCTAAACCTCATTACAGACATTCAGAGTATTTTCTGATGCTCAATAACACAACAGTGAAAGCAAGATAGAATGCATTTTACAATTTCCATACCTCAACATTCAAATAAATATATTAATAATTTAGATAAAGACATATCTTATAACTCAAGTAGAAACTCCTTATTGACATACAAGTACCTGTTCAAGTCTACACCTCCTTCATAGGTCAGGGGATGAAATACTGAAAGAGACATACAAAACACTATTGAAAGATGTGCTATTTCAATGTAATATACACTGTTTAGAACTTAAACAATGCAACAACTTAAAACTCATGTTCAAAGAAGTTGCTATTCACTTTGCAAAACAGACTAATATCCAATTGCAGTAAATACCAACTTGAATATTATCTTCAGATGAACAAAAATCTAGTTGTCAGGTAGGGGACCTGTCATCTCAGTCAGCATTATTTTCTCCTGAGAAGAAGCATGACTTATAGAATTAATAAGACTGAATTTCCATGTAAAAAATTGGGTCTGAATTTCCAGCTACAGCTCCTTGTTATGAACATGGGAGATATGGATTATATGTTAGTTCATTTATTAAAAGAAGAAAACACACACGAGAAATGTGGAATACAACAAGCATTGAAACTGAAGAGAAGGTACACTGCTGCTGTTTTCTTTCTGTTAAATTAAAAAAAAACTCTGGCAACTACTTGGGAGGCTGAGGCAGGAGGACTGCTTGAACCCAGGAGCCAGAGGTTGCAGTGAGCCAAGACTGCACCACTGCACTCCAGTCTGGGTGAGAGAGCAAGACTCTGTCTCAAAAAAAGAAAAAAAAGAAAAAAAGGAAAAGAAACTTTGGGTCTTCCATAGGAATTGAGGCCACTGTTCTATCTTACTGTAATAGAGTTTTAATTGAAATTATTGAATGGGATGGAGAGTATATGCTAAAATTAGAAGACTTTATAAAAAGAACTCTTGGGGCCAGGATAAGGTTGGTGATATTTGGGAAAAAGTCCTCCCTCCTCATCAGTTACTCAGTATCTAATCCAGGGGCTGGGTGCAGTGGCTCATGCCTGTAATCCCAGCACTTTGGGAGGCCGAGGTGGGCGGATCATCTGAGGTCAGGAGTTCGAGATCAACCTGGCCAACATGGTGAAACCCCGTCTCGACTAAAAACAAAGTACAAAAAAATTAGCTGGGCATGGTGGCACATGCCTGTAATCCCAGCTACTTGGGAGGCTGAGGCAGGAGAATCGCTTGAACCAGGGAGTCGGAGGTTGCAGTGAGCCAAGATTGTGTCACTGCACTCTAGCCTGGTGACAGAGCAAGACTCCATCTCAAAAAGAAAACAAACAAAAAAAAAATCTGATCCAGGGTCGCGGAGCCAGTGGATACTGTGCTCTAACAGAACATGCTTCCACTGAAGAAATAAGACTAATTGCTTTGGCCTCATTTTTTTTTTTGGTATTGTTTGCTTTCATTTTCCAATGAAAATGAATAATGCTAAATATTCACCCAATGCTAAATAAAATGTCAATGAATATTACATACCATTATGGGCCCCAACTGCACCACTCCCTTTTTGTTTGTAGCCAAATATTAGATCAATCCACTCGTGAAGGTGTTCAGACACATAATTGCTTTCCAATGCATCTTTGCTCTTCTGGAGAAAGTCCTCGGGACCTATTAGATTAGACGCAATCGAAAAATCATGGAGTCTTCATTTTTTCCCCTCCCATTTCTCTTGTCTATCTATATGTATATAAAGTTTCTAGGACAGGCAAGAGGTCCACATATCTTAATGCAGTTTTTTTTTTTCTATCATATGAAATGTAAGTTTTTTGGGAAAAAAGTGGCAAGAATCATTTTCACATTAAAGTCTCTCAAATACATATTAATGTTTTTACATCATAGAATGCTTCTGATATGGAATAGGACTCATATCTCCTCATTTAGATGGAGAATTACATTGTGATTTTTAAAAATCTAAGCAATAAAATAATTACTGAAATTTCACTACCTGGTAAAGAGTATCTATAATACAACACCTCCAAGGGGGGACTCACTGGAGGCCCAAGGGGGAAGCTCCACATCGTCAACCATCTGTCCTCCTTGTCTCTTTCCCAAATCCAACTTCAGGCTATTGACTAGAAAGCTCACATCATCACCATAGAATTCTGGAATTAACTAAAAGTTTCAGAGGGAAAAAAAAAAAGAACAAACATGTTGTAAAGCAGTTAGAAACCCCAAGTCCAGTTACTCATCAGCTTTATTAACTGCTTACCTCTTTAAAATCCGTTGCACCATCCAGACAGTTTTTCCAAGTTTCTGCAATACTACATTTAAAAAAAAAAAAATTCACCTATTTTCAACTATGCAAATAGCAATAGCAGTATTTCCTATGCCCCTGGGGGTTGTTCTACACTTTACTTGTATTAACTTCTGTTTGTCAATCACACATAGTTCTAACCATCCCTCTGAGTGTCCCACTTTAACAGAAGGGAACACTGGGGCCCACAGAGTTTTATGTAACTTCTCTAGGGTCACACAGCAGGAGTGGGCATGGAGTCCGAGTCCACACCATTAGTATACACATTGCCTCATCCAAGGGCCAAATAGAGGAGGGTGCCTACACACTGAAAGATTAGCACCACTGGTCGGGCGCAGTGGCTCACACCTGTTATCTCAGTACTTTGGGAGGCCAAGGTGGGTGGATCACGAGGTCAGGAAATCAAGACCATCCTGGCCAATTGGTGAAACCTCAACTCTACTAAAAATACAAAAATTAGCTGGGCATGGTGGCATGCGCCTGTAGTCCCAGCTACTCAGGAGACTGAAGCAGGAGAATCGCTTGAAACTGGGAGGCAGAGGTTGCAGTGAGCCAAGATCACGCCACTGCACTCCAGCCTGGGCGACAGAGCAAGATTCTGTCTCAAAAAAAAAAGAAAAAAAAAAAGATTAGCCTCACTATCTGAATGCTCACTGCAAAAGGAATTATTATTAAATATGTATAGAGTTCAAAAAAGATGAAAAGGACATACCAAAAAATTAACAACAATTATTATCTCATTGCGGTGGGATACCAAGTAAACTTATTTCCTTCTTCGTATTTTCTGATTTTTTTGGTAAGAAAATATTACTTTTATAATTTAAAAAGTAAAGCCATTTAAATACACACAAGGAGCTATATTCAATTAACAGCAAAATTATCAAGAATAATAAAGTGTGGGAAACAATCTAAATGCCCAACAATGGAGAAAAGAAGTTGAAATAAAACATCGCATGTGTTAGAATGTGATACAATAATTTTAAAAAAGAATCACTGTTTTGAAGAATATCTAATAATATGGGAAAAACTTTAAGATTTAATATTAGGTTACAAAAGGCAGGACAAAAAGCTGCACTTAAAATATGTTCTCACATTTACACACACATATCCATGTCTAGAAAAAGCCTGAGAGGAATAGATAGAACAATTATTGATTTTTTACATTTCTTTAAATTTTTTATCTAGTGCTTTGAAACAAGTATGTTGTATATATACAATCAGAAAGTGTTAGAAATGATAAGCAAGTCATTTGTATCAAACCTGTTGAACATTCTATCTGCATTATCAAACCTTCCATTCTGTAGGCACAGCATATACTCTGGTGCTAGAGGGGAAAAAAACAGAGATAAGTCAGATCACAGAACCATTGAAGAATACAGTAAAATAAAATTTAATTGGGGGGTAATGATAAAGAATCTTACCAATCCTAACAAGATAAAAAAGTACATAACCCGGGGAAGAGTAGTGACTCCCATACATGAACTTTGGTTCAGGCATTTCCTGGTAGCGTGTCTAGAATACAGAAAAAAAAAAAAAAATAGTGCTAAGTGTTGGCTATGAAATAATAACTGACAAGTAGTAAAAGCCTAAAAGAAATCATAACATAGATATACCATATTCCTTAATTTGTCTGTTAGATAAGAAAAGGAGAAGATAAGAGGGAAAGAGAATCTTTGGCTAAACAGCATTGCTGAGACAAGTATTTTGGTTTCCCTGGCTTAATGGTAACAAAATGTTGGCAGTAGATTAAATAGAACTGATTTTATATGTCTCTTATGCAATTTACCACAGAATGCCTTCATGAAAATAGTTCAGTGAACCTGTAAACAGGTCGCCCTCCTCCTTCCTAAACTGTAGACAAGAAATGCAAATGGTGAGCAGTTAATTCATGGTTAGGAGAAAAGTAAGAAAACACTATGTAGAGTCACTGGTGTAATCCCCTAAACCGTGGAGAAACGAATTTCCTTCCTTAAATAAAAACACAGGCCATGGCTTCTCATCTTGCATAGAAATGAAGAATCTCTAATTCCACATACCAGTAGCCTCTCCAGCCGTTCCTTATTTAGGGCCCCCACTGGCTTACTAAGATCCCGGAAGGTTCCTGGATTTGACAAATCTATAAACATAAATCAATAAATAACTTCAGCTTATACTTAGTACCATTAAACTCCTGAATTAATTCAAAAATACACATTTACTTCCACAAAAGTTTTTTTAAAAATTGAGAGCGATCTATGAGAGTTATATTTTTTTTAGTTATTTATATAGATGTAAAGAAAAGGTTACCAATTTTGAGTTTTAAGTTAGCCACAACCACTTAAGAGCAACATCTCTAATTTGACAATGCTCTGAACATTAATATTTTTAAAAAGTTTCTGAATAAGGAACATACATATATTCCAAGTAAAACAACAACAACAAAAAACAAATTTTAGAAGCCATTATTCTTCTATCAAGATTTACCTTCTACATTAGAATTCTAGTGAATATTATTCTGCAATATTAGCCTATTTGAGAACTAGTAAGCTAAATATTTTCAGAGAAATATATTCTCATATTTCTAGAAAATCTATTATTTCTTTCAAGTACAAAGTTTCAAGATAATGTGTCAAAAGGAACTAACTGTTCACAATATATAATTTTTAAATATTACAAAATAAAGTTACAATACAATTACATTTTTCTTAAAATAATCTGAGGTAGCAAGAGAAGAGTAGATATGCCCCAAAGGTAAAATGGTTATATCTCTGTAATATAATTATGGATGATTTTTATTTTCTTCTTTGATTATTTCAGGACTTTCCAAGTGTTCTATAATAAATAACCACAGTTTTTAATGTGATTTAAAAAAAAAATATGATAAGGTGAGTAGCAATTTTCAAAGTGAGAAGCAAATACTTCAAAACATGGTACTTATAGGTAATAATGATAACCCTGGATTAAAATTATGCCCGTTTTTTTCTCTGTGTGTCCTTCAAGAAGTATGGTGGAAAAAACATACATGAAACACTTATATAACACTCATATAGTACCTTGGAATGGAAATTGGCAGTCCTTAGCAATACAACTGAAATGTGTTGTAATTTGTTCACATGTCACATCACGATTATAAAATAGAATTTATTCTCTCCTTTAAAAACAATACAGACGACCACTTCCCCACTCAACTTGGCCAGAATTCCATGTGTAGCAGTTACCTAGTTCTGAGCTGGAATAATCGTGTATTATCCATGGAAACACAGGGTACTGGGAGAGGTCGTTGCAGCTGCGGTCGGCCAGGTTGTTGAGGTGAAGGAGGTACTGATAGTTGGAAAGGTGTCCACGCTGCCACTGCAGCATGTAGCTCTCAGCAGTGTGCTCCGCCACATGGTGCTCTGGGGGAAGAGGACCCACGAGGTCTGCCACTTAACTTCGCAAACTTAGTATGCAAAAGCTAGGGGCTTAACGTGTAGACCCTTCCTGTGCATTCTTGAAAAATACATTGTAAGAAAGAGAAAAGTAGGCTGCTGACTTGTTTTCATAAAGTATTTGTTCAGCTATGTATAAATAGTTCCAAGATCAAGGAGGGGAAATTATTAAATACACTGAGCTATTACCCTACCCTCCACAACATGATATAACCTAAACAAATACAAAAGTGTAGAGCAAATATATAAATTTACATGTTAATAGGCAATGTTTATACAGCAACAAAGAATCCCTCCAAATGTGCTATATCTCCATGCATTTAAAAACCCATGGTCATCTGGGAGCTTATTTCTTTTATTATTTACGAAATTAAAGCAATCATTTAGTTTTCTTTTAGGCCTGGAAGAGATGTACTACTGTTAACTTGTCAATGACTATATATTATTTATGCATGTGAAGAGTAAGGAAAAGAAAAGAAATTGTTAAAGAAGGAAATAGCCATTTGGCAGGAGGACCAATTCTCAAACTAAAAGAACCAGACCTGCCCCCGAAAACACCTCACGAAAAATGAGATCTTAGGTAAATGCAGCAATGAGAATTTCCCTTTTAGAGTGTAAAATGAATTAATTGTCCTACAAGCAGATTTTCCATTTTGTTCAGAAAATTCTTTTTTTTTTTTTTTTTTTTTTTTGAGACGGAGTCTTGCTCTGTAGCCCAGGCTGGAGTGCAGTGGCCGGATCTCAGCTCACTGCAAGCTCCGCCTCCCGGGTTTACGCCATTCTCCTGCCTCAGCCTCCCGAGTAGCTGGGACTACAGGCGCCCGCCACCTCGCCCGGCTAGTTTTTTGTATTTTTAGTAGAGACGGGGTTTCGCCGTGTTAGCCAGGATGGTCTCGATCTCCTGACCTCGTGATCCGCCCATCTCGGCCTCCCAAAGTGCTGGGATTACAGGCTTGAGCCACCGCGCCCGGCCTAGAAAATTCTTCTTTCAAGCTTTCCTGATGCATTAAGCATCTTAACTCTTAATATTTATTCTCATTTACTTTTACCAAGTCTCTTCTCTAATCAGCTACTAGGAAAGGTTTCAAAAATCAAAACACACTTCCCCCTCATTTTCTACTTTTGAAACCTCTCAGCAATCTTAGGAATAAACTCAGTGAGAACTGACAGCTTCTTAGAAGATGGATATTTTAGATCATGGCAAAGTTTTTGGCTTGAGATTTTAGGACTCACCATGAAAGTTGAGCTTTTTATTGTAATCTTGTTATAGTTAAAAAAAAAAAAATTTAAAAACTTAGATCACGAGACAGAAGATTAAACTTGCATCAAAGCTATACTTATACATAAAGTTACCTTGATGTACAAAAAAAATTAAAAATTAGCTGGGCCTGGTGACGTGTGCCTGTAGTCCCAGCTACTCGAGAGGCTGAAGTGAGAGGATTCCTTGAGCCTGGGAGGTCAAAGCTTAATGTATGAACAAAATACTAGCGATATATAAACCTACTTTAAAATAAAATATGTTCCCTACTGAAAGTCAACTATTCCTCCTTGAAGGAAAATCTCATTTCTAAGGGAAGATATACTTTACTACAAACTTCATAAATGGTTTTGTGGTACACTAAAATAACAAACATATTAAGATGATATTAATAAAATCCCATTATCCTTTTTTTTTTTTTTTTTTTTGACAGGGTCTCACTGTCACCCAGGCTGAATTACAGGGGTGTGATCACTGTTCACTGCAGCTTTGACCTCCCAGGCTCAAGGAATCCTCCCACTTCAGCCTCTCGAGTAGCTGGGACTACAGGCACACGTCACCAGGCCCAGCTAATTTTTAATTTTTTTTGTAGAGATAAGGTCAAGCCATGTTGCCCAGGCTGTCTCGAACTCCTGGGCTCAAGAGATTCTCCCTCCTCAGCCTCCAAAGTGCTGGGATTACAGTCATGAGCCACCATGCCTAGCCCCAAAATCCATTTTTAAAGATAATTCCATTCCAGTTATCTAGCAACTTTGTAAAGTAGAATAATTTAATTTAGCCTTGCAATGTAATAAAAAAACTTTGGGCTTGAACATCATAATGTAAGTATTTTCTCTGGCAAAGGTAGGAAAAATCACATTTTTCATGAAAAACTGAGGAAATACCATTAATTAAAAGCAAATTCCACTCCAAAGTCAGCATATTAAGCATAGAAGGTTCACATGTTCCTTTTGCAGTCTTTCAGCTTTGTGGTTCTGACCACAATCAATGATCACAAATGTATGAATAACTCACTGCCTCACAGTCCAAAACTGAGTCTTGGTTCTCATAAACTAATATAAGACCTGATTGAACATAAAAATATTTGAGTGGATTCTTCAAAATCCATTCAATGTGGAGGACGTTAGAATATAAGAGTATTTAAATATATTTATCTAGAGTTTTTAAAACATACATTCAGAATGAACTATTACCAAAGTGAATTTATATTTCCCAGAATTTTAAAAACATTACTTTGGCAATTATAGTTACTGATGAGAAGAAATTAGAACCACAAACAGACGATTCTAGAAATAGCATTCTTCTTCTCTTATTTCCTATCCCAGATCCTTAGGAGTTGAACTACCTTCTTATGAACAGAAACCCTGTCTCTACTAAAAATACAAAAAAAATTAGCCTGGCGTGGGGGCAGGCACCTGTAGTCCCAGCTACTCGGGAGGCTGAGGCACGAGATCACTTGAACCCAGGAGACAAAGTTTGCTGTGAGCCGAGATCGCACCATTGCACTCCAGCCTGGGTGACAGAGCGAGACTCGGTCTCAAAAAAAAAAAAAAGAAACAATGAAGGGTGAGTGCCAAACCTAGGTATGTGGCAATGTAAAAATAGAGATCATCTCTATCTTGAGGTTCATAGAACTTTAGGTAGATGTCGGAACACAGATCGTCTTCTGTGCAAAATACTTCCAAGCCCTATAAATTCAAAAAGAAAAGAATAAAATAAATAGCATTGTATTCCTCTTGCAATCCCAATATAAGTATATAATTACAAAAACTTTCAGTTAAACATTTGTGTTTATTTTTATATCTTATATTCCTATTTTCAATCTATAAATTTAACTCAGTGACATATATACACATATATGGTTGCGTGTATATATATGTTGTGTTTATAAATGTTCTGAGAATAAGATAGTATCTCAGCTAAACTTTGTAAATCACCTTGGGTGTTGAATATTTTCATTAATAATAGCTTTTGTGAACTTATTATTTTGAAATTCAAAAATCGCCGATCCATGTCTTCACATCTCTTCTTCAAACATAAATGTTTAGTTTTCTTTCGTAAGTTAAATAACATATATATATTTTTGAGACCAGGTCCTGCTCTGCTGCCCAGGCTGGAGCGCAATGGTGTGATCATGGCTCATTGCAGCCTCAAACTCCCTGGCTCAACTGATACTCCCACCTCAGCCTCTTGAGTAGCTAGGCTACAGGTGCACCATGCCCAGCTAAGAAATAAAAATTATGCATACCTAACAAATTGATAATTGAATAACCCATTCAATTAATACATTATTATTATCTTACAAAAACCTATGAGCTTTGTGACAATAGTATTGGTAAGGCTGAGCTAGCAAAGGAACAGACAAAGCCAGGATGAAAGCCCAGAGTTGCCCTTGGTTCAAATACAGGCTTTCACCATGTACTCGCTGGGAGCTTAGGAAGTTAACCCCTGGAGTCTCAAACTATCTACTTCATAAGACTTAACAATGGCAAATAAATGAAACATTATACATAAATTGCCTAGTACACAGAAAGCACTTAATCAATGTTAATTTCTTTTCTTTTTCTGACTGCAGCTCTATACCCAAAGGAGGCGATTTTTAATAGTAATAGTATCTGTTTCCCTGATCCACTATTAGTGCTGGAAATGGAGGAATGGCCTTTTAAGTAAAACAGGCAGCAAAACAGTAGAATTTCACAAATTAAAAGCACAAAAATAAGAGTTAAAATTTCACAATGCTTTTGTAATGTCACCAAGTTACTGGTTAACCTTCAAAGGAGAAAAAATGAATTTCTATTGGTGTCAAATTAAAACACCTTGGAATCATACCTTCTGTAGGGATTGGTTACTAAAGTAAGACATGTGTCAGAAACACCTAAGTATAGAAATACACGTATTCAGGGAATGGTGGAAAGAACTGCCTATATGATTTAAACGGTTATTTTGTCCATTTCTCTCTCTCAGCAAGCCCAAAGGCTGAATTAATGTAAGTTAATTGTGAATATACTAGTTCCACTAAAGAAGTAATTTTGTAATAACTTCCAAATTTTGCTTTGAGACCTAGCTGCTATGAATACTGGAGGCAAGTACAGCACAGGGCTGGTTTTACACAGACCATTCTAGCCTGAGCCCAGAAACTGAGAATGCTGGAGTGAGAAACTCAAGGGCACTCCAGCCCTCTTGCTCTTGGAGCCAAAAATATTTCATAATAGAACCTCTTCTCTCCATGAAGGACTTATTCCTTTATGAATTTCTAGCTTCTCCAAAAGAAAGAACAGCGAAATCAGAGTCTAAGTTCTTACAAGGCAATGTACTTGTACTTTCAGACATCCCATAGGTGTTTACTGTCAATAAACTGCTTGCTAAACTGAAGGTGTGGCAATCATCCCCCAGCACAGCCTCCCAAGGACTCACCAGAGGCATGAGGCCGTGCCTCCTTTTGTAGATGCGCCGGACATCTTGGAGTGTTATTTGGACCACAGGTTTCTTTAAAAATAGAAAGACAATCTCAAACATTATTGTTCTGACACAATTAGAAGTTGTTCCATAGTATCAGAAAGGGGGAAAAAAATTAACAAATCTTGCCTTCCTAATGAACCACTGGAAAAGGAAATCTTGGAACAAGGTGATACCTGGTTTCCCATTCTGCTCTGTCATCTTTCACTAGCTTTATGACCTTGGGCAAGTCTTCCTCCCTGCCACGTGGCACCCATCAGATGAGAATGCAATCAACTATCTCTCAGGGATCTTTCAGGTTAGTTTGGGCGGGGTGATATCTTTCAGGTTAGATTGTGGGATGATAAGAAATATAAAGAACTGGCATAAATAACCTCTCAGGAATCTTGCTATCTTTTTTTGACAAATGGTTTGCTTAGCACTGACACACATCTTTTTTAAAGAATCCTGTCTTTTATCTCACTAAAAATTACAGTGTATTAAGGCTCACAAATTACTAAAGTATAAAGCAAGGCCTCTAAATTTTTTCTTTGTTAATGAAGAAGAAAATTGTCTTGCTTTTCTATAATTTTAAAACACTAGCAAGAGAGAAAGGAGGTTTAATAAGGCAGAGATTGGCTAATGGCTATGCTTCCGTGGTCCTCCTCCCAAGTGGGAGGGATGATGGGTGCACAGAAGTCAGTCTGTCCAATAGTGGAAACTGCCCTGGAGGCCCAGAGTCAAGTCTTGTAAATGACTGGTCAAGGATCGTGGCCAGTATTGGGAAGGGGTAAAGGCCCATATCATGGATTGTGAAGCCAGGGTACACAGACATTTTTTTTTCAAAATTTCTGACCCAAGCAATAGTAGCAGCCAAGCCAATTTATTACACTCCCAGAGAATGCTGTGCCAGCAGCATGCAGTGTCTACTGGAGAACTAGGAAAGTGAGCCCCACCACCTAGTGGACAGAATTGCTATAGCATAAACTTTCACTCAGGAGAGTTTGAGATGCTTTAGTGCCCTGTAATGACCAGCCTGGACAACCTCCAAGGTGGAACTTTCTCTGGCAGAAAACACTCCTGATTCTTGGGCCCTGCCAAATGGCCCCACTACCCAGCACTACCAGGGTGTGTTAGGATTTCTGTTCTTTTAATGGATTGTGCTAAAAAGTGGCCAGATCTAGATAAGCAACAAATCTTTACAAGTTTCCACATGGAAATAAATCTAAGTTCATCTTTACTTTCTGGCCTTGTAAGTCTGGTGTCATTGTGAAAGAGAAGATTGTTTCCAACACCCTAGCAGGAGCCCACAACTGTCAGACGGCCGGATCTCCACACACACCTCTGCACTAGCCGGGAGGACCTCCTCACAGTGCTCCGTCAGGAAAAATTCAGATCTACTGAGGTTGTTCATCATTAAGTAGAAGCAAGAAATACCAACATCTGTGTTCATATAAGCAAATATATTTCAAAATCCATTTCTTATTAACCATAGCACATTTCACTGGTCTCTCAGAAATGCCTCCTTGAAGAAAGGTCTAAATCTCTAGCGATCTTTTACTAAAATCGGGAGGAGCAGGGTTTCTCTTCACCACCCTGAGAGCAAGTGCCCCTGACATGACTGAAAACAGATCAGAGGAACTCAAACTTCGGAGACTCCACACCACAACTACACACAGTGTTTGTAAAATACACAGATGCTGCTTGTGAAGGGGGTGGGCGGGGACGTGACTTTTGATTCTCATCAAAAAGTGAGGTCACAGGCATTGTGAGGCCATGGTCTGGAAACAGCTTAAATATGGGCAGCTCCCCACCTGACCCTGAGGTACACGCACCGGGTAGCCGTTGAGAGGCTGAAAATAGAGGTTTGTGTCCGTGATGCACACGTGTCCAGGATTAGTCACCAGAGGCGTCACCATTTCTGCTTTGCATTCCATGTGCAGCTTTTCAGAAATGTTTTGGAACCTGAAAATATGTTTTTCAGCAAAAGTAAGAAAAATCAGAAATTTATCTACTTTCTAGGTTTATCTAAGGGAGCTACAGTGTGACTTTGTATGACATTTGTCTAAACACTACATTTAATACAAGAAAAATGGTAATATAAATTGATTGCTTAGATAAAACTGACACGTTAGAAATGGCACGATAAAAACTCGTTTTTCAAAGAAATAGGTGAGATTATGTACCACAGAAGCCATGAGAGACAAATACCAAATAACCTTAACTAAACTCATTCCCCCTAAAATAAACAGGTCTTAAAACTATTCTTACATTTAAATTATTTCCTATTTTTCTGTCATTATTTTTATTGTCCTATAAACCATTTTGACACAAGTGGCATTTATTTCACACTATACTTTATAAGGCTGTGACTACATAATTATAATTACTTGAATTATAATACATTCGAGTAATTGTATATTCCTTTGTATATTCTTGAGTATATCCCTTTGTGGATTTACTGTAGAAAAGCAATGAAAAATGATTTCTCCACTACCCACTCCTAAAATATTTAATCAACAAAGTCTCTTCTCATTCTACTTTACTGATTTAAGAAAAAATAAAGGGAAAACAATCAAATTATCAACATTTTAAGGCAATTACTGAAATAACTGGGTTAAAAATAAATCTCTTTATAAGTGACAGGACAAAAAGATACAGGGGAAGACCTTCACTTCAAGTTAGGATGGGGAAGGTATAAGAGACTATTGAAGCTTTCACCCTAACTACCAAAATGAGCTGGATATACTGAAAAATCTTCATAGCTTTTTAAAACCCACTGGGATGTTGAGGATGCAAAGAAACCTAAACGAACATGATTGCAAAAAGGAAAGAAGAGACCACCAGGTGAGTGGCAGGAGGAGGAGCAACCTATGATAGAAGTGAGTAAGGGCTGCAGAATGAAGAGAGATCTTCAGGAAAACGGAAAGCCAGAGTTGAGACTGGAGAGCGAAGAAAGCTCCCCAGAGATCCAAAAATGCTGTCGACTTTGGTGCAAAACAAAGGAAATCTCCCACAGTCCAGAAACCTGATGGCTCAGTTGTAAAGCACAAATATATCTCCAGAATCCTTCAAGTGCTGAGATCCCAAGTCCTGTGGAAGAGAAGGTCTTTATCACTCCCTCAATGGAGCTGTAGGCAGTGTTGTCTTAAATTTAACCACAGGTGCAACAGTCTTAATGCAGCTCAGTGACATATTTGATTGACAGAGCCTCCCTATACAAGTAGCCTGACAGAAGAGGTGGCATGACCACTTCTGGAAATACATATTATTTAGTTCAGTCTCAACATTTCCTTTTTAACAGAACTCAATAAAAAAATTACAATATAATAAAATTATAATACATAACAAAGAAGCAAGAAAATATGACTCATGCGCAAGAGAGAAAAGACTCTATAGAAGATGTGCCAGACATTGGATCAATCAGAGGAAGACTTTAAGATAACTATAGTAAATACGATAAAGGGTCAAGAACAGTCCAGGCATGTTGGCTCACACTTGCAATCCCAGCACTTTGAGAGGCCAAAGCAAGAGGATCACTTAAGCGTAAGAGTTTGAGACCAGCTGGGTAACATACTGAGATACCATCTCTACAAAAAATAAAAAATTAGCCAGGCATGGTGGCGTGTGCCTATGGTCTCAGTTACTCAGGAGGCTGAGGATCACTTGAGACCAGAGGACAAGGGTGCACTCGGCCATGATTATGTCACTGCACTCCAGCCTGGGTGACAGAGTGAGACCCTCTCTGAAAAAAAAGAGAAAAGGGTCAATAAGAACAAAAGACGGACAACACATGTGAAAAGACAGAGTTTCAGCAGAGAAATAGAAACTATGAAACAGAACCAAATGGGAATATAGGAATAAAGATATTGATATCACAAAGAATTAATTAAACAATCTTAACAACAGACTGGATGCAGTGGAGGGAAGGTCCAGTAAGGCTGAAAACAGGTCAATAAAAAGTGTCCTAACTAAAACAAAACCAAAGGAGAAAAAAGAATGAAAAAAATATATAAGAGCATGTATCTGAGACCTGAAGGAATATATCAAACATACTAACTTAAGTATAACTGACTATAGAATAAAAGACAGAAAATAGGACAGAGGAAATGGAGAAGAGAATGGCTGAGAACTGATGAAAAATATCAGTTCATAGATGCATGTTACTCTGAAACTCTATGTGACATAATAAAAAAATATATCATTTGGTCTCTGCTCCCAATTCATGGCACAGAGCTCCTGAAACTTCTGTAATTTCCCAAGTGACAGAGGTGTTAGGTCCATCTTTTGTTCTAATATTTGGTCTTTGGTCCTGATTCCTGACATAGACCTCCTAAGCCCTCGGAATTTCCTGAGTTATAGAAGCGTCTTTTGCTCTAATGAGGCAACTGTGTATGGAATCCTGGATGGGTGCTGGCCACCAGAAGGACCAAGCCCTGATGAGAGGCTTAGAGCTTTCGGCCACACTCCCCCTTTTCAGGGTAAGGGAGAGAGGCTGGAGACTGAGTTAATATTTGACTATGCCTATGTGACGAAGCCTCCATAAATGCCCCTGGGAGAACTTCTGGGTTGCTGAAGACATCTATGTGCCAGGAGGGTGATATACCCTCACTCCACAGGGACACAAGCTCCTGCACTCAGGACCCTTCCTTCCAGATATCACCCTATGCATCATCCAGCTGTTCATCTGTACCCTTTATCATGTCCTTTATTATCATAATAAACTAGTAAACATAAGTAAATATTTCTGAGTTCTGCGAGCCATTCTAGTGATCAAACCTACGGAATGTGTTGTGGGAATCTCTGATTTACAGCTGGTTGGTCAGAACACAGGTGACAACTTGGATTTGTGATTGGCATCGGAGGTGAGTGGGGGCAGCCTTGTTGCACTAAGCTCTTAACCCCTGGGGTCTGTGCTAACTCCAGACAGACAATGTCTGAATTGAATTGTAGAATACCCAGCTGGTGTCAGAGAACTGCTTGGTGTAGGAAAAAGCCAGACAGCTGATTACTGAAGTGTCCTGTGTTGACAGCATAGTAGGAATTTCCCCATCATACACTCTGAAACCCTCAAGCAGGATGAGCACAAGAAAACCACATCTTACATAGGGAACAGCAATTCAAATCATGGGGCTCCTCACCAGAAACAATGGAATGACAGTCTTTAAAGTGGTCCGAAACCTGCCAACCTAGAATTCTATATCCAAAAACACCCTTCAAAAATGAAGGTAAAATAAATATCTTCTTCTTAGGCAAAGCTGAGAGAATTCATCTCGAATGGATCAGCTTGTAATGAATGCCACAAAAAGTGTTTTAGACTAAGGAAAAATGATACCAGATGAAATACTAGATTTGCAGAAAGGAAAGAAGACTAGAAATTATAAACATCTAAATATCTAAGTATTAAAATATTTTTTAACATTTTTAATTTCTATGCAAACATGTATGTATCTAAATTCTTTAAAAAGCTATTGATTTTTAAAGCGCAAATAAGAATACTGTATTGTGGGTTTTATGGAATGTGCATAAATTAGCTACAAGATAAGATCATAACAGGCAGGAGAGGCTAAATGGAAATATATTGGAGTAAGGTTCTTGTATTGGGGTAAAGTAGCATGAAATAATATTATCTGAAGGTATACTCTGGCACAAGGTACATATTGTAATCTCTAGAATGACCACTAAAAATAACACAAAGTGCTACAGCTAAAAAGTTAATAGAGTAGATAAAATGGAGTACTGAAAAATACTAGATTTACTGAAAAGAAGGGGAAAAACGAGACACCAAGAAAAAAATACAGAAACAACGTGTGCCACATAATGATGTTTTGGTCAATGACACTGCATATACTAGTGGTCTCATAAAATTATAATACCATATTTTTACTCTACCGTTTCTATGTTTAGATAAATACTTACTATTATATTATAATTGCCTACAGCATTTAGTACAAGTTGAGTATTCCTTATTCAAAACACTTGGGAGCAGAAGTGTTTTGGATTTTGGATTTCTGAATGTTTGTATCATATCAGTGTTCCTCACTAATCACAAAATCTGAAATCTGAACTGCTCCAGTGAGCACTTCCTTTGACCATCATGTTGGCACTCAAAAAGTTTTGCGTGCATTTCGGACTTTTGGAGCATTTCAGACTTTAAATGTTTGAATTAGGGATACTCAAGTGGTACAGCAAAATGCTGTGCAGGTTTATAACCTAGGAGCAATAGGCTATACTGCATAGTCTAAGTGTGCAGTAAGTTGTACTATTCAGGTTTTTATAAGTGCACCCTATGATGTTCTCACAATGACCATTGCCTAACGACACATTTCTCACAACATATGAGGTGGGAAATTAAATAAAAATAAAATTAAAAAGAAAGAGAAATAAGTTTTCCTGTATTAGGCTGACTTGTCCCAGAGGCAGCAACAGGCACAGCCCAGACCCAGGAAAAGTCTAGATAATATTATCTAATGTGCTCTGAAGACTCTCCCAGCACTCCTTTAACATAGGGATAAGAAAAACAAATTTCCCTTTGTTTATTGGAATGAGTTTATAGATTCCTGTTCTCTGTAACTAGTGACTTCAAGTATTGTTTTATCTAAGCAGTAGCGTGAAGGTCATGAGTCTCTAAGCAGGCCTGAGTTGCGGCCACCTGGGGGCCATAGTAAAGGTTATAGGATAAGCCTGTGCCTAGGCAAACCTAGATAATGGACATCTGGGTCGCATAGCAATGGTTATGTGCGATCTTGAGTTATGAACCTGTTACAATTTGATTAACCGTCTTTGTCCTGCCTCTGTATCCCTGCTTTCACACCACTGTAAGCTTGCTTCAAGCTAGCCCACCCCCTTTTGTGAAGTGTGTATAAAACTTTGTTCCAGGCCCAGTCATTTGGACGTTGAGTCAGCTGGGCCTGAGTGCACTCAATAAAAGATTCTCCTGTTTTAACCCGAGGTATCTCTCTCGTCCACCTGAATCCCACAACACATATCCCTGTCATTAAGTGATGCATGACTATCCTAAGATACTAGGCTTAAAACCAACTAGTCTATAATTATATAATTATAAATTATCTAAACATTCCTATTGAAAAGCAGAGATTGTCAGAATGCATAAAAAGCAAGACTCAACTATATATTTAAAGTACATATATTTTTAAAACAGAATAAAGACACAGGTTAGTAGTAAAAGGACAGAAAAAGATGTATCATGCAATCACGACACATAAGAAAACTGATGTGGTTACTTTAAAGGAAGACAAAGCAGACTTCAAGAAAAACACTATTACAAATAAAGAGGGACATTTCATAATAATGAAAGGATCAATTCATTAAGAAGACATTATGCACCTTAATGTATATAGATATAATAACAGAGCTTTACAACACAAAATGCATAAATTGACAGAAATAAGAAAAGAAATAAATCACCACTGACAATCTTAACATCCTCTCTCAGTGACTGATAGCACAAGTCAACAAAAAAAATTAATGAAATATATTTGATCCGAATGACCATCAACCAATTGGACCCATAAGGCATTTATGGAATACTATTTTCAACAACTGCAGAGCTCACATTCCTTTCAACGGCATGTGAAATGTTCACCAAGATAGGCCATGTGCTGGGCCATAAAACAAACCTGATCAAATATCAAAAGACTGAAATCACACAGAACATATTCTCTGATCAGATATTAAATTATAAATCTGCATCTACAAATATCTACTAAAAATTCCCAAATACGTGGAAGTTAAACATACTTCTAAATTACCTATGGGCCAAAGGAGAAATGATGAAGAAAATTACAAAATATTTTTACATTAATGGTAAAAAAAAAAAAAAAAAAAAAAAAAAATCAAAATCTGCAGAATGTTGCTAAAGCAGTGCTTAAAGAGAAAATTATAAGTTTAAGTGCTTCTATTACAAAGTAAGGAATAAAATTGTTGATCTAGGCTTTGTTCTTAGAAAGCTAGAAGAAGCAGCTTAAACCCAAAGCAAGCTGAAGGAAGAAAATCATAAAAGTGGACACCAACTATAAGCAAAGTGAAAAAGCAGAAAAATATCAACAAAGTCAAAATGTGGTCATTTGAAAGTTAATAAAATTGGTAAGCCCTGGCAATTCTGATATTTAAACAGAGAAAACACAAAGTATCAGCATAATGAATGAAAGAAGGGTCTATACTACAGATGCTGCTGGCATTAAAAGGACATAAGGAACTTCGTACCAATATGTCTGACAACTTAGATGAAATGGACAATTTATTTGAAATACACAAGTTACCAAAACAGGCACAGAAGAAACACACAAATGGAACAGTCCTATGTTCAGTAAATAAATGGAATCCCAAAGGACACCTTAGACCTAGATGGCTTCATCAACAAATTCTATTAAAAATTTAAGGAAGAAATAACACCAATCCTACACAAACTTTTTTCTGAAAACAGGAGATAAAGAAAACCTCCATACTCATTTTATGAGGTCAGCATAACCCTGCACCACAACTGACACAACTGAAGGTATACTCTGGCACAAGGTACATATTGTAATCTCTAGAATGACCACTAAAATAACACAAAGTGCTACAGCTAAAAAGTCAATAGAGTAGATAAAATGGAGTACTGAAAAATACTAGATTTACTGAAAAGAAGGGGAAAAACGAGACACCAAGAAAAAAAATACAGAAACAACGTGTGCCACATAATGATGTTTTGGTCAATACCTTACAGGAGAATTACAGAGCAATATCCCTCATCAATATAGATGCGAAAATACTAGCAAAGCAAATCCAGTAATATGTAAAAAGGATAAGACATCATGATCTCAAATTAGATTCAGCCCATGAATACAAGGTTGGTTTAACATTGAAAAAAATCAATCAGTGTAATTCAAAACATTAACAGAATAAAGAAAAAAATATGATCATGTCAATGAATGCAGAAAAAATACTTGACAAAATTCTACACCCATTATTGAAAAAACTCTCAGTAAACTAGGAACAGAAAGGAACATTTTCACTTTGTTAAAGGGCAGCTATGAAAAACCTACAGCTAGCATCATCTTTGAATGATGAAACATTAAGCCCTTTTCCTGTAAGATCAAGAATGAGGCAATAATGTCCATTTCCACCACATCTATTAATAAAACTGTGCAATGAGGCAAGAAATAGAAAATAAAAGCCATAGGGATTTCTGTGAAACTGTCATTATTCACAGATTAAATGATTATGTACATAAAAACTCCATGGAATCTAGCAAAAAACACTCTAAGACTAATGAGTGAATTTAGAAGAGTCACAGTATACAAGGTCAATTTAAAAAAGAACTGTATTTCTATATACCAGTAACAAATAGTTGGAAAATAAATTTTCAATAGTATCAAACAATCAAATATCTAGGAATATGTCCAACAAAAGATGGCAGCACTTACATATTAAACAGAACAGGGATTCTGAGTGGGGAGTGAAAGAGAAACCTGTACTATCTTTTGGTCTGTTCTTTTTAAATCTACAATCATTATAAAATAAAGTATTTTAAGGAAGACTTTTGGGGTAGAAAAGGGGAAATTTTAAATTCAAAATGGATTAAATATTTAAATGTTAGACCTAAAACCATTAAAACCCTAGAAGAAAACCTAGGCAATACCATTCAGGACATAGGCACGGGCAAGGACTTCATGACTAAAACATGAAAAGCAATGGCAACAAAAGTCAAAATAGACAAATAGGATCTAATTACACTAAAGAGCTTCTGCACAGCAAAAGAAACTACCATCAGAGTGAACAGGTAACCTACAGAATGGGAGAAAACTTTTGCAAGCTACCCATCTGACAAAGGGCTAATATCCAGAAACTACTTTCAAATTTACAAAAGAAGTCAATCAAATTTACAAGAAAAAAACAACCCTATCAAAAAGTGGGCAAAGGATATGAACAGACACTTTTCAAAAGAAGACATCTAAGCAGCCAATAGACACATGAAAAAATGCTCATCATCACTGGTCATTAGAGAAATGATGCAAATCAAAAACACAAAGAGATACCATCTCACAACAGTTAGAATGGCAATCATTAAAAAGTCAGGAAACAACAGATGCTGGAGAGGATGTGGAGAAATAGGAACACTTTTACACTGTTGGTGGGAGTGTAAATTAGTTCAACCATTGTGGAAGACTGTGATGATTCCTCAAGGATCTAGAACTAAAATTACCATTTGACCTAGCCATCCCATTACCAGATATATACCCAAAGGATTATAAATCATGCTGGTATAAAGACACATGCACACATATGTTCACTGCGGCACTATTCATAATATCAAAGACTTAGAACCAACCCAAATGTCCATCAATGGCAGACTGGATTAAGAAAATGTGGCGCATATACACCATGGAATACTATGCAGCCATAAAAAAGGATGAGCTCATGTCCTTTGCAGGGACATGGATGAAGCTGGAAACCATCATTCTCAGCAAACTATCACAAGGACAGAAAACCAAACACTGCATGTTCTCACTCATAGGTGGAAACTGAACAATGAGATCACTTGGACACAGGGTAAGAAACATCACACATCAGGGTTGGGGGGCTGGGGGAGGAATGATAGCATTAGGAGAAATACCTACTGTAAATGATGACTTGATGGGTGCAGCAAACCAACATGGCATATGTATACCTATGTATCAAACCTGCAATTGTGCACATGTACCCTAGAACTTAAAGTATAATTTTTTTTAAAAAGGGGAAATTTTAATATGAAGCTATAAGATATTATGAGTTTATCGTTTTAATGATTTTATATTTTATTATATGATATATCAGATGTTATTATGGAATTATTGCTAATGAAGTATGATAATGGTATCAAGGAATGGAGCATATCCTTCTAACAAGTACCTGCCGAAGTACTTATGGGGGAAGTGTTATGATACCTTGGAATTCAGTTTCAAATGATTCAGAAAAAATATATACACATGTATTATATACATAATACAAACATACACATTTATACATAGAAATAACACACACACACAGAGCAACAATGTGAGCAGGAGCAGGCATGACTTAAAGAAAATTTGGCAAAATGTTAAATTAACATCTGGTGAATCATAGGGGACCTGCCTTCATTGTATTAGTGTTTCAACTTGTGATGGTTCAAAACTTTTCAAAATAAAAAGTATTAAAAATAGTTTACCTTATATTCCTTTAATAAAAAATTATCTCCTCAGAAATATGATGAAAGCTTATCCTAGCAGAAGTTTACCTTTTTTTCTTCTAAAGAAAGTATACAACACTGGAATATTTCATTTCATATTGCAAAAATCCCTTTCCCCAAATTCTTTAGCCTAATATTTCAGCAACTGGATACATTAAAACGTTCACAGTGAACCATTTTTTAAATGAATGTCATGCTGAAGCCCAGAATTGAAGTCTAAATTGCTACTTGGAAAAATGACACATTCTAAGTAGGTCAGAAGCAGCTAATTCTTCCTATTATTATTCCCTTTCCTTTCTAAAATGGAAACTATTCTTCCCTAAGCAATTCACTTACCTAATATATCCTGCCAGTATAAAAATGGAAAGAAAATTAATGCTATATAGTGAAGCAGAGAAAGAATCAAACAAACATAAACACAAAAAAACACATTACTGGCCAGATGGCTTTACTGGCAAGTTCTTTAACACATTAAAATGTAGGGTAAAGGTCAAGATGACTGATTCCCAAATCTCACAAAGGTAGCAATAAAATAGAATATTACAAACTACTCTCATTTATAAACATAAGCTTCTAGCAAAAGCCTGGCACATAATAATCCATAAATAAATGAACCTATTCAACCAATACTTTCTGCTTTGTCCTAAGCATGAATGATTACAGATGCAAAAATCAAAAATAAAAATGCTAGTGAATAGAGACTGCAAATAATTCATAGATAAGATTTTGTAAATATAAAGAATCTAAATATACAGTTAATGGAATTGGTCATAGAGTTTAGTAGGGTTGCTGAAAACAAAATGAGTACACTAAAACCTATTGCATTCTATATATCAACAATAACAGAAAATGAAATTTTTAATAACATACCATTTATAATACCATCACAAATATGAAGTACTGGGAATAAATAACATAAGATAGGAAAGATCTTTATGAAGAAAATCATAAGGAATATATTAAAGGGGACCTAAATAAATAGAGAGAAGACTATAGATTCACTGCAATTACAATCAAAATCGCAACACAATTGCTTTTATGGAAATTGACAAGCTGATTCTAAATTCAGATGGCAGTGCCTAAGACCAAGAACACTGAAGACATAAGTGAAAAAGGAAAATAAGGTCTGGGGCCCTGCACTACCAGATGCCAATAGTTACCATAAAGGTATAATAATTAACTTAGTGATACCAGAGACAAAGACACAGACAAATCACCTAAATCTCCTTAATACAAGGCAATAAACAAGTAAGAGAATGGGATAATACAGAAATTTCATCTTTGTACAAAATGTATACTTAAGAAAAGCCAAGAAAGTCAATGAAAAAACCGTTAGAACAGTAGGAGTGTACTCTCTTGGACCCTATAGGTCGCCATAGGAAGGTACTTATTGCAACTTGAAGTCTCAGGAAAGGCCTTCTAGAATAACTGAGAAATAAGAATAAGAAGTAACAGCCAGGTGCAGAGAAGGAGGATGAGTTTTCTAAGCAGAGGGAACAAGAACAAAGGCTCAGAGGTAAGAGACAATGTGACCCAACAGAAACTGCAGGTAATGCAAATAACTAGGGCACAGAATTTAAGATGCATCATCAACGACTAGTAGTAAACAAGAGCTAGTACCTAAGAGTCTTAGGGCCATGTTAAGGTGTTTAGGCTTTATCCTGAAGGCACTGGGGACAGGGAGGGGCTTGAAAATTTTTATTTTATTTATATTTTTAATGGCCATTTATTGTATCACTTTCTCTTGGCAATATGAAATAATCCACAGAATTTGGATTACAAAAGTGTAATACAAAAGTGTATGGCTATAAAAGACTATTTGTTTCTTGGTACAGTAACCTTTGATATTGTCAATGAAAGAGAGGCATTTAAATTAACTTACTGAAAACTCTTTTGCTTGTTACTGTTCTAGGAGCTGGTTGGTGGGCACATAATCATGTTTGTTTTAGGAAGATAACTTTGTGGACCATATGAAGAGGCTAGAGGAATTCCAGCTGAACCAAGGAGAGCTAACGGGGGTCTCGGAAAATGCAATGGCAGTAAAATGTAGAGAAACCATTAATTTCATTCACTGTAATGTACCATACTGTGTGGATGCAAGAGACCAGACAAGTTCCTACTCTCAAAGAGTTAATTTTTTTTTTATTGTTTTTTAACTTTTATTTTAATTTCAGGGTACATATGCAGGTTTGTTGTAGATAAAATACGTATCTTGGGGGTTTGTTGTACAGATTATTTTGTCACCCAGGTAGTAAGTATGGTACCCGATAGGCAGATTTTTGATCCTCGCCCTCCTCTCTCCCATCCTCCACCTTCAAGTAGGCTCAGTGTCTATTGTTCCCTTCTTTGTGTCCATTTGTACTCAATGTTTAGCTCCTACTTACAAGAAAGAACATGCGGTGTTAGTTTTCTGTTCCCACATTAACTTGCTCCAGCGCCATCCCTGGCCTTCAGTGCCATCCAACGTTGCTGCAAAGGGCATGATCTCTTTTTTTATGGCTGCAAAGTATTCCATGGTGTATATGTACCACATTTTCTTTTATCCAGTCTACCACTGATGGGTATTTAGGTTGATTCTATGTCTTTGCTATTAATACTTTGAATAGTGCTGTGATAAGCCTATGTGTGCATGTATCTTTATGGTAGAACAATTTATTTTCCATTGGGTATGTATGCAATAATGGGACTGCTGGGTCAAATGGTAGCTCTGTTTTAAGTTCTTTGAGAAATCACCAAACTGCTTTCCACAGTAGGTGAACTAATTTACACTGCCACCAACAGGGTACAAGCATTCCCTTTTCTCTGCAACCTCAACAGCACGTTATTTTTTAAATAATAGCCACTCAAAATTTATTAAATTTTTAAAAATAATAGCCATTCTAACTGGTATAAGATGGTATCTCATTGTGGTTTTGATTTACATTTTTCTAATGATTAGTGGTATTGAGCCTTTTTTCAGATTTTTTTGGTTGCATGTATGTCTTTTTTTTTTTTTTTTTTGAGACGGAGTCTCGCTCTGTCGCCCAGGCTGGAGTGCAGTGGCCAGATCTCAGCTCACTGCAAGCTCCGCCTCCCGGGTTCCCGCCATTCTCCTGCCTCAGCCTCCCGAGTAGCTGGGACTACAGGCGCCGCCACCTCGCCCGGCTAATTTTTTTGTGTGTTTTTAGTAGAGACGGGGTTTCGCCGTGTTAGCCAGGATGGTCTCGATCTCCTGACCTTGTGATCCGCCCGTCTCGGCCTCCCAAAGTGCTGGGATTACAGGCTTGAGCCACCGCGCCCGGCCTGCATGTATGTCTTCTTTTGAAAAGTGTCTGTTCATGTACTTGGCCTACTTTTTAATGGGGTTGTTCATTTTTTGCTTGTTTCTTCTAGATTCTGGATATTAGAACTTTGTCATGTACAGAGTTTGCAAATATTTTCTCTCATTCTGTTTACTCTGTTGATAGTTTATTTTGCTGTGTAAAAGCTCTTTAGTTTAATTAGGTCTCATTTGTCAATTTTTGTTTTTGTTGTAATAGCTTTTGTGTCTTCGTCATGAAATCTTTGCTGGGGCCTATGTCCAGAATGGTATTTCCTAGATTTTCTTCAACAGTTTTTATAGTTTTAGGTTTCACATTTAAGTCTTTAATCCATCTTTAGTTAATTTTTGTATATGGTGTAAGGAAGGAGCCTAGTTTCAATCTTGAAGAATTTTAAACGGGCAGGTGATATGACCAAATAAGTTCTTTAGAAAGGACATTTTTAAAATTTATTATTTTATTTTCTGAGATGGGGTCTCACTCTGGAGTACAGAGGCATAATCATGGTTCACTGCAGCCTTGACCTCCTGGGCTCAAGGGATCCTCCCACCTTGCCTCTCAAGTAGCTGGGACTTCAGGTATACACCACCATGTCCAACTAATTTTTTTTTTTTTTTTTTAAGATGGGCGTCTCACACTGTTGCCCAGGCTGGAGTGCAATGGCATGATCTTGGCTCATTGCAACCTCCGCTTCCCAGGTTCAAACAATTCTTCTGCCTCAGCCTCCCGAATAGCTAGGATTACAGGTGCCCACCACCATTCCCAGGTAATTTTTTTGTGTTTTCAGTAGAGACAGGGTTTCACTATTTTGGCCAGCCTGGTCTTGAACTCCAGACCTCATGATCTGCCCGCCTCAGCCTTCCAAAGTGCTGGAATTACAGGCATCAACCACCGTGCCCGGCCTAATTTTTTAATTTTTAATTTTGCAGAGACAGGATCTCACTATGTTGCCCAGGCTGATCTCAAACTCTGGAGCTCAAGTGATTCTCCCACCTTGGCTTTCTAAAGTGCTGGGATTATGGGCCTGAGCCACTACACCTGGCCCTTAGAAAGAACATATTTTAAAACAACGTCAGGTAGAGGGAGGAGAAGAGAAATGGAGAAGGGAAGATGGAGTCAGGTAGGTGAGCTACATTAAGCTGTGCTAGTGTTCTGGGTGGGAGGTGACGGTGGCCTGAACTGATGCAACACAATGTGAAAACACAGAAGCAGAAACTGAAGCATCTAACAGACCTTTCTGACTGACAGACATCAGGATGCAGAAGAGTTGCAGAAGCCCTAGAGAGTTCTCCTGCACTGAGGCTGAGCCATTCTCTAAGACAAGCAGGTTTTGGGTGAGACCAATGATGACATCAGGCTTGGACCTGCTGAATGAGGCATACAGATGAAAATGTCCACTGCTTTTCTAATTAGGAAAGATTATTAGAAACTTACCTGTTTTTGTCAAATGATGTTCTAGCCAAACGAGACTGCAAAATAGCTGTTATCTATTAAAACAGAACCAGAAAAAAGTATGAATATAAGTATTTATAAGTAAAATATCAATGCAAGTTAATTGGCAATCAAAGACACACATTGTTAGGAATACTTACCATGGCGGTTTGGTCACCCAATTTGTCAAGGCAGGATGCTCTGTGAAGCTACAATATCATAAACAAACATGAATTTATTTTTTCTCTCAGATGATATGAAGTATTTCTTTAGAAGCAATGAGAAACAGCAATCATTCTGTTAACAGTCAAGATTATTTCTGATATACCTATGGCTGCTTCCTAATATATAGTTTTTAAACTCAACATTTTAAGTCAATCTGCTACATATTTAGAAAATAGATGATGATTTGGGTAAGGTATATAAATACAAAATTTATAAAAACAGTTTCTGCCTCAGTTTGCTTTGAATTTTCTACCCAGCAAGTGCTTACCTGAAGCAACGTCTCCACAACATCTTCCACTTTCCCGGGAACATCCAATTCAAAAACATATTCCATTTTGCCCTAACGAAAAGGGGAAGATACCAAAATACAGGAAGAGAAGCAGTGTGTCAAACTATGCTACTTTAAGAACATGTATACAGAACCTGCTATAATAAAATCTGTATAGTGTAACCTCCCCGCTGGAATGAGAGTTCTAGGAGAGCAAGTCTACATAATTTGCTGCTATATTTATTATTTCCTTCCTTCTTCTAACTTTGGGTTTAGTTTGCTCTTCTTGTTCTATACCCTTAAAGTATAGAGTTAGGACTTTTTGTTGTTGTTGTTGTTGAGACAGAGTCTTGTTCTGTTGCCCAGGCTGGAGTGCAGTGGCACGATCTCGGCTCACTGCAACCTCCATCTCCTGGGTTCAAGTGATTCTCCTGCCTCAGGCTCCCGAGTAGCTGGGGCTACAGGTGTGCGCCACCATACCCGGCTAATTTTTGTATTTTTAGTACAGACGGGGTTTCACCATGTTGGCCAGGCTGATCTCGAACTCCCGACCTCAGGTGATCCACCTGCCTCGGCCTCCCAAAGTGCTGGGATTACAGGTGTGAGCCACCATGCCCCGCCTAGAGTTAGGATTATTATTTGAGATATTTCTTCTTTCTTAACATAGACATTTAATTATATAAACTTCCGTGTTTATACTGCTTTTGCTGCATCACCTAAGTTTTGGTATACCGTGTTTTCATTTATCTCAAGATTTTTTAATTTCTCTTTCGTTTTTTTTTTCTTTGACCCACTAGTTTTTTGAGAGAATGTTGTTCAATTTTCACGTATTTGTGAATTTCTCAGTTTTCCTTCTGCTGTTGATTTCTAGTTTCATTCCATTATGATTGGAAAAATATAAACACTATGATTTTAATCCTCTTAAATTTGTTAAGACTTGTTTTGTGACCTCACATGTGATCTGTCCTGGAGAATATTCCATGTGCTTGAGAGAAACGTGTATTCTGCTGCTGTTGGGTGGAAAGCTCTGCATGTCTGTTAGGTCCATTGGGTCTTACAGTGTTGTGCAAGTCCTCTGTTTTCTTACTGATGTTCTATCTGAATGTTCTACCCATTGTCAAAAGTGTGGTATTGAAATCTCCTACAATTATTGTGTTGCTATCTATTTCTTCCTTCAGTTCTATCAATGTTCGCTTCATATATTTAGATGTTCTGAGGTTGGGTACATACACATGGTGATGATTAATTTTATATGTCAGTTTGACTGGGCCATGGAGTGACCAAATGTTTGGTTAAACATTATTCCTGGGTATATCTGTGAGGATGTTTCTGGATGAGATTAGCATTTGAATTAGGAGACTGAGTAAAGCAGATTGCCCTCCCCAGTGTGGGTGGGCCTCATCCAATTCACTAAGGGCCTAAATCTAATAAAAGGCAAAATGGGAAAAACACTCTTTCTTCCTGTCTTCAAGTTGGGATATTGGTTTTCTCCTGCCTTCAGACTTGGATTAAGACTCAGACTAAACCCTATACCATTGGCTCTCTCCTGGGTCTGGATTTCTTGGCCTCTATAATCACATGATTCAATACCTTATAATAAATCAATTTCTCTCTCTGTATATATGTATATGCATATGTATGTATGTACACACACATCCTATTGGTTCTGTTTCTCTGGAGAACCCTAATGCATGCACACTTGTAATTATCTTTCTGATAAATTGACCCTTTTATCATTACATAATATCCTTCTTTGTCTCTTGTGAAAGTTTTTTATTCAAAGCCTATTTTGTCTGATATAAGTATGGCCAGTTCTGTTCTCTTTTGGTTACCAAGCATGGAATATTTTTTCCCATCCTTTCACTTTCAGCCTATGTGTGTCCTTAAACCAAAAGCGAGTCTCTTGCAGATGGCGTAGGGTTTTAGATTTTACTTGTTTTAATCCATTCAGGCACTCCACATTTTTTGATTGGGGAGTTTGATACACAGAGGGTAATTATTGATAGTGAGAGACTCACTATTGCCATTTTAACTGTTTTCTGTCTTGTAGTTCATTTGTCCTCTTTTGTCCTCTGTCTCCCTTTGTGTTGACATTTTATTGTGACATATTTTTATTCCTTTCTCATTTTCTTTTTTAAAATTTATTTTGATAGATTTTGTGGTACAGGTGGTTTTTGGTTACATAAATAGGTTCCCTGAGGTTTTGGTTTACCTGTCACCTAAGCAGTGTACACTGTACCCAATATGTAGTTTTTTATCCCTCCCCACCCCCCGATCCTTCCCCCTAAACCCCCAAAGTCCATTAGATAATTTATTTATTTATTTTATTTTATTTTTTTGAGGCGGAGTCTCACTCTGTCACCCAGGCTGGATGGAGTGCAGTGACGCTATCTCGGCTCACTGCAAGCTCTGCCTCCCGGGTTCATGCCATTCTCCTGCCTCAGTCTCCTGAGTAGCTGGGACTACAGGCGCTTGCCACGCCCAGCTAATTTTTTGTATTTTTAGTAGAGACGGGGTTTCACCGTGTTAACCAGGATGGTCTCGATCTCCTGACCTTGTGATCCGCCTGCCTCGGCCTCCCAAAGTGCTAGGATTACAGGCATGAGCCACCGCACCCGAGTCCATTATATAATTCTAATGTCTTTGCATCCTCATATCTTAGCTCCCACTTATAAGTGAGAACATACAATATCTGGTTTTCCATTCCTAAGTTATTTAACTTAGAATAATGGCCTTTAGCTCCATCCAAGTTGCTCAAAGGCCATTATTTCGTTTTATTTTATGGCTGAGTCATATTCCATGGTGTATATATAGGACATTTTCTTTATCCACTTGTTGGTTGATGGGCATTTATGTTGGTTTCATATTTTTGCAATTGCAAATTGTGCTACTATAACTATGTGTGTGCATGTGTCTTGTTCACATAATGGCTTTTCTTTGGGTAAATACCTGACAGTGGGACTGCTGGATTGAAAGGTAGTTCTACTTTTAATTATTTAAGGAATCTCTATACTGTTTCTCTAGTAGTTTTATTAGTTTACATTCCTACCAGCAGTGTAAAAGTGTTCCCTTTTCACCAAACCCATGCCAACGTCTATTATTTTTTGACTTTTTAATTATGGCCATTCTCACTAAGGTGGTATTTCATTGTGGTTTTAATTTGCATGACCTTGATAATTAGTAATGGTGAGCATTTTTTCATATGTTTGCTAGTTGTTTGTATATCTTCTTTTGAGAATTGTCTATTCATGTTCTTTGCCTACTTTGACGGGATTATTTGTTTTTTGCTTGCTGATATGTTTGAGGTTCCTCGTAGATTCTGGGTGTTAGTCCTTTGCCGGATGTGTGGTTTGCGAAAATTTTCTCCCACTCTGTGGGTTGTTTGTTTACTCTGCTGGTTATTTCTTTTGCTGTGCAGAAGCTTTTTAGTTTAATTAGGTCCCATTTATTTATTTTTGTTTTTGTTGCATTTGCTTTTGGGTTCTTAGTCATGAATTCTTTGCCTACGCCCGAGAACTGGAACAAGACAAGGTTACCCACTTTCACCATTTCTATTCAACATAGTACTGGAAGTCCTAGCCAGAGCAACCAGACAAAAAACAGAAAGGGCATCCAAATTGGAAAAAAGGAGGTCAAACTGTCACTGTCCACCGACGATGTGACCATTTACCTAGAAAACTCTAAAGTCTCATCCAAAAAGCTTGTAGATCTAATAAATGAATTCAGTAAATTCTCAGGATAGAAAATCAATGTACACAAATCAGTAGCACTGCTATACACCAACAATGGCCAAGCTGAGAATCAAATCAAGAATTCCCTTCCTTTCATAACAGTTGCAAAATAAAATAAAATAAAATACTTAGGGTTATACTTAACCAAGGAGATAAAAGAGCTCTACAAAAAAAACTATAAAGTACTATTGAACAAATCATAGATGACACAAACAAATGGAAACATATCCCATGTTCATGGATGGGTAGAATCAATATTGTGAAAATGACCATATTGCCTAAAGCAAGCTACAGATTCAATGCAATTCTTATCAAGATACCACCATCACTCTTCACAGAACTCTCATCAAAATACCTTTGTCTATCCTAAACAATCCTAAAATCCATATGGCACCAAAAAAGAGCCCAAATAGCCAAAGCAGTACTAAGCAAAAAGAATAAATCTGGAGGCATCACATTATTCAACTTGAAAATATACTACAAAGCTATAGTTACTAAAATAGCATGGGACTAGTATAAAAATAGGCACATAGACCAATGGAACAGAATAAACAACCCAGAAATAAAGCCAAATACTTATAGCCAACTGATCTTTGACAAAGCATACAAAAACATAAAGTGGGGAAAGGACACCCTATTCAATAAATGGTGCCGGGAAAACTGGCAAGCCACATGTAGAAGAATGAAACTGAATCCTTATCTCTTACTGTATACAAAAATCAACACAAGATGGATCAAAGACTTAAACCTAAAACTTGAAACCATAAAAATTCTAGACGATAATATTGGAAAAACTCTTCTTTTATATATCTTCTATAGGTATTTTCTCTGTGGTTACCATGGGTCTTATATAAAACATCTTAGAGTTATAATAATCTCTCTTAATCTGTTAACAGCTTCAGTCACATACAAAAACTATTCCTTCAAATACCTGTCTCCCTTTATGTTAATGATATCTCAAATTACATTCATTTATATTGTGTATTCATTAACACAGATTTCTAGTTATGGGGTTTTTATACTTTTGTCTTTCAATTTGTATACCAGAATTAAAACTGATTTACACAACACCATTACAGCCCTACAGTATTCTGTATTTGCCTTTATCAGCAAGATTTATAATTCCTACATTTTCATACTGGTGTTTAGTATCTTTTTGTTTCAAATTGAAGGACTCACTTTAGTATTTCCTATAAAGCAGATCTAATGGTGGTAAACTCTGAGCTTTTGTTTATCTGGGAAAGTCCTTATTGCTCCATTTTTTTCAAGGACAATTTTGTCAGATACAGTGTTCTTTGTTGGCAGGCGTTTTTGTTTGTTTGTTTGTTTTATTTTGCTTTGTTTTGTTTTTACCATTCTGAATTTATCATCCAATTTTCTGACCTGCAAGCTTTCTGGTGAAAAATCTGATCATTTTATGGGGGCTCTCTTCTGTGACCAGTTACTTTTCTCTTGCTGCTTTCAAAATTAACTCTTACTTCTGATAACATGATTATCATGTGTCTTGGTAAGGATATCTTTGAATTCCTCCTATGTGGAAGACTTCTTAAATCTGGATGTCCATCTCCTTCCCCAGTTTTAGCAAATTTGGGACCATTATCTCTAAATACACTTTCTGTTTCTTTCTCTCTTCTCTTTCTTGAACTCGCATATTATGTATTTGGTCCACTTGACGGTGTGTCATTAGTACTTTTAGGCTTTCTTAACTCTTTTTCATTCTTTTTTCTCTTAGCTCCCCTGGCTGGATAATTTCAAAAGACCTGTGCTCCAGTTTGCTGATTTTTTTCTTCTGCTTTATAGTCTGTGCTGAACCTCTCTAGTGAACTTTTTAGTTAAGTTACTGCATTCTTCTCCAAAATTTCTGTTCAGTTCTTCTTTATATTTTCTTTGTTAATATTCTCTTTGTTAAAATTCTCATTTTCTTCATGCATAATTTTCCTAAACTCATTAAGCATCTTTATGACAATAGTTTTGAATTCCTTGTCAGGTAATTAATATAGCTCCTTTTCTTTAGGGTTGGTTTCTGAAAATTTATTTTGTACCTTTGATTGAACTATTTTTCTCTGATTCTTTGTGCTCCCTCTAACTCTGTGCTAATATCCACACATTAAAAACAACAACAAAAAACAGTTACCTCTCCAGTCTCTAAGGACTGGCTTCATACAGGGAAAGAAACCTTCATTAATCAGCCTGGCTAGAGATGCTGGAGGCCTCTCAAACCTTTTCTATGGAAGTGTCTTCTCTGGACTTATGCATGTAGATTCCTAATTAGAGAAATTTATTGGTTTCATTTTTTTTCAGAAGCTTGGAATCCTTTGCTGTCTCTGGTGTCTAGATGTCTGCTATACACAAGTCCTTTGAAGCAGTAGCATGCTACCCAGTTCTCTTTTGCTATCAGTGGCTCCAGGCATCTAGAGTATGCAGGATTCCATCTGTACTCTGAGACAGAAGAGACAGAAGCCAATCCTTGTGCAGTTCCCCTGAAAAGTCAGAACTCTGGATGTATAGTCCAATTTTCTCTTTCCCTCTCCAGGGAGAAGCTAGAAGCTGGGAAATGTCTTCCCAGTCATGTGGTGCTGTGTAGGACGGATGATGGCCAGATAGTGACACAAATTTTTCTACCGGCTTTGATATGGTTAGTTTCATGCTCACCGGGGGTGCAGGATCCTCTTAACTGGTTTCTAGATTTCTCATAAAGGGAATTTGTCCATGTGTTGTTGAATCAGTGTCTTCACAAGAGGAAGGGGGGGCTAGAACTTCCTATTCTGCCATCTTGCTGCTGTCATTCCACCTTACCCCCTTTTTTTTTTTTTAATCTGAGAATGCTTTGGTATTTTAATTCACATTGGAACAAAAGAGCTTTTCTTTACTCAGACAACCTCACTTTTATTTCCTTTCACATAATTTTTCAATGAACCATGTGCAGGTACGCAATTCAGCTGGCTCTCATGAGAGCCTTTAGAGGGACAGCACCCCAGGTGAGTGGTTCTCAACTTGGGGGTAGGGTTTCCTATTGCTCCAGAGGCTTTTGTCAATGTGTGGAGGTGCTGTAACAACAACAAGGGGAGCAGTGCACGAGAGGCATTTGTTAGGGGAAAGAGCTATAATATAAGCGACAGCCCCACACAATAAAGAACCATCCTGCCCAAAATGCCAAGAGCACCACTTGAAAATAATTAAATCTCAGTATTTATAATTTCTGACTAATCAGTGCAGGCAAGTATTTCTTGTCCATAAAACCCAGAGGCCACTGAGTATACAATTTGTGCCGCCTAAGAGATTGTAGACTGGCCTGAAACTGAGATTCAGTCAGCCTGCGGGACTATGTTTGCCCACAAAGGATGGCTTTTCCTAACTCACACAGATCTCATTATAAGGAGCACTAGCCCTGTCCTTAGGTCCTGTGTAAAAACTCTCTTTTAGTAGGAGTTATCCCTCTACTATGTATTAAGCTAAAGCATAAAGAATTGAAGTACAGAATAGTTAAATGAAATGTCTATGCTTACTTGAAAAGTCCCAGGGAACTAGACATTGTATCCAAGTCTACTCATAGTTTCTACCTAATTAAGAGTACTTACAAATTATTATTGAGTTCTCAAATAAGAGTATGTTATAACCAGTAAATATTTCTAGAATATTTTTAAAACTAAATTTTTTGGTAATGTACTGGTAAATTCTCAGTAACACCCAGTAAACCATCTTATAAATAATGCATATTCTGATTTTAATTTCTAATCAAATCATTTGAGTGGTTTTTCTTGATTTAGGTACTTTTTTAAATTCAAAAAGTTAATTGAATTCTCTTGAACTAAAATCTGTGGTTCCCTTGGGTAATTCTGTTATAACCTCCAGGTAAGAAGCTTTTAAATGCTCATTGTTATTATATTTGATTAAAGATGTTAACAGAGTCACAAAATTTTACTGCTCAAAATGACTATATAAATTGCCGGAAATACATGAAAAGCTTTACTTACCCTTTCTATTTTATATGGTGCAACAACATTATGTTCTTTAATGAAATATACCTGAGCAAGAAAAATCAATACTTGTAAAATAATAACCAAAATGTTTCATTGTAAAGAGTAACTACAAATTAGGACACTATAAATCAAATGTTTTAAATCATTGTTATATAATCTCTAGTTCCAAAAGTATTTGCTTTAGTATTAGTATTAGTATGGCTTTAAAGTACTGGTGTTAAAATAACAAATATCAAATTAAAAAGAGAATAATCCAGGCAATAAGAGAGCAACAATTACAAGATAAATAAATACAGAAGATGTTTTATGAATGCCATCACTTGCACCAAGTAACCAAGTAGACAGGGAAGGAGGCTAATCCAAGTGCTGATTTTTTAAGAAATGGGTAAAACAAAGTTACTGTGGTATGAAATATGTTCACTAACATAAAGAAACCTTAGAGGTAATCTGGGTACATGGTGTTTTCACATGCACTGGGCTACCAGTCCTCACATAGTATATTAATAACTATGTGGAATACGGACACCATCTACCAGAGCCATCAATCTCCTTGTACCTATACCTTCATCACTGCTTTTCCCTCTGCAACAATGGAAGCTGCCTGAGCTCTCAAAGTCCAGCCTCTCTACTAGGGCACAGAATATGAACACCTCCCCAAACCTGTCAGATATTCAAAAACTTTCCTAGGATTATATACGGCACTCTCCCTTTTACACACACACCCACCACACCCCCCACATACACACACATACTTCCGCTTAATCTCACATCCTCCTTTTGCCATTTCTGTTCCTTTTTGTGGCAAAATTCGTTGCAAGAGCTGTCTGTACCTTCCCTTTGGGCCCACGACAGGTTTTCATCCCTACCATACTATTGAAACCACTTTTAGATGGTCACACAAAGTGCACAAGATCTCCACGTCACTATACAGTCAATTCTCAAGTCTTCCTTGACTCTCCTTCTCAGAGCATGTGACAGAGCTGATGGCTCTTCCTGAAGCAGTTTTCCACATGGCTTCCTGGACACCTGCTCCTGCTTCTCTCCAATCTCACTGGCTACTCCTTCTGTCTACTTTTGGACCCTGCTTTCTTCCCTACGTCTTTAAGTTAGAGAGCTGCAGAGCCTGAGTTCTCACACCTCTCTGTCCACTCTCAGTCCCCAGGAAATCTTATCCAGCCACAGGGCTTTAAAAAGTCTCTAGAAACTTCCAGCTCCCCAGTATGTCTTGCTAGCCTCTGCCTCCTCTCTGAAACTCAGATGGATGCATCCAAATGCCTGCTGGATGTCTCCCCTCCAGAGTTCTCGTGGCCATCTCAAATCTCACATTCTACTTGAAGCCTGCTCCTTCCCAACTCTCTTTATCGCTATAAAGGGCACTACTGGCCATCTCATTGGAGTCATTCTTGACTCTTCCCTTTTATACCCTGTGACTAATCCGTCAGCACATCTGTTGGGTTTTCTTCAGAATATATCTAGACAATGACCACCTCTCACCATCCTGGTCCAATACACGCAGATTCCTGGAACACTCCAATAGGTCTCCTTGCTTCCACTCTTGCCCTGGTTTGTACAGCGTGTTCTCTACCCAGCCCCCAGGGGGATTTACATACAAATCAGACATGCCCCTTCTCTTCCAGCTCTCCAGTGGTGTTTCTCTCTGTGCTTTATTCTAAGTCCCTTCCTTGGCCTGCAAGGCCCTGCATGACATGGTCCCTGCCCCTATTCCAGCCTCCCTTTAGTGTTCTCCTCGACTCGCACAGCCCAGGACACTCACACTCCTACGCCTCCCACCTGTTAAGGACATGCCCACCTTCGGGCTTCTCCCCCGCCACGCTCTGTACCTGGAATGCCAGTGCTTGTGACAACTGCACGGCTCAATGCCTTAAGCCTTCTAAGTCTCTTGGTAAGTGGCCTCTTCTCAGTGAGGCATCCCTGACCACTCTTTCGAAAGCAGCACAAGAACACTACTTGTCATTTTCTATCCTTTTGTCTTACTTTCATTTTCTTCATAGCATTTGTCAATACCTGACATTAGAGGAGACGTTTATTGTCTGTCTTCCCCATTGAAAAGTAAACTCCATGGGGCAAGAGGTTTCAGATAACTTGTTCTTCCCTAGATCTCCAGAGCCTTGAATATAATACTTATTGAATCCATGAGTTGAATCTGTTATTCATATAGACATGCACACACCCTTCTTTAGCAGCAACAAAAAAATTGGAAGCAAAACTCTCTAAATATAAAGCACCACACCATATTTCTGAGATCTTGTGACCTAGTATATAAGCAAAAAACCCAAAAGTTGCCTGGTTGTATACTTGACACAGGAAGCTTTAAATAATACTTGAAAGAGTAGCTTGTGTCAGGCTGGTTTTGAGTTGGCTTCATACAAGACCTCTTCCATAAACTATTAAAAGTAGGTGGAGGAATTTGGGGGCTTTATTCCTAAGCCCGAAGTTATTAAATTTTTACTAAAATAACTAAAATGTATAGTTTTATAATGAAAACCCTATCTCCAAGTGAAACAGTACCTCTTCCTTTCAAGATATGGGCTTTGTAGAACAAGGTCATGAAGTAGAATGACATGATAGACATGAGAGGATGGGGGGGTTATTAATAATGATGTTTGGTCCCCAGAGCAGTAAATGGCTGTCACTGTCTTCACATATACCAGTTAAAACAATATGAAGTTGAGGAAGCCTGTGAAATGTTTTCTTCCTTAAAATTAATAGAATCATGGAAGGTAGATGTAGAAAATCAAATAATCTGCTACCTCTCAGTGTTCATAAAATAACTTTCAACACACATTAAAAGTGTTCTGTGAACAAAAGGCTTCAGTGATAGAAAAAGTGCTGGCTGCCTCCTTGGGACACTCTGCTCTGTTGCATGAGAGGATTTAAGTCAAGTTCTGAAGTCAGAAAGTCCGTGCATCTTTGTTCTCACAGCTTTTCTTACCCCTTACTTGATCCCAGAACAATTCGTCTCTGAACACTTCAACTCCCCAAGGAACGAGAACTCTGCAGAGAGTCAAGGCAACATCTGCTAACCCTTTCGCTTTAAAGATGAAGAGGGTGAAGTCCAGAGCCAAAAGAAAGTAGTCTCTTCTTATTTACAATTTTGTAATCTACATACTAATTAATAATATGACAGAAGAAAAACATGTTTTAATTGACCTTTTATTGCCAATGCTGTCCTGCTATATTGAGGGCAGTGGTGGGTGCATAAATGTAAAGGGAATAAATCTGGAATGAACAAAAGGTTATGACCACAAGGGTCATAATGATACAAGACCACCAATCCCAAATCCTTGCCTTGGTTGTCCTAAGTCCCTGAGATCATTTAAGTGGCGTGGCACTGGTCTCTTGCCTTCTAAATAGCTAGGAAGCTACAGGAAGAGCTGCATCCCTTCATTTCAAGCCTCGTAAATCGTGTATCTTGAGAGCTCCAAGGACAAAACCGCAAGCCCACAGATACCACACACTTAATAAACATGAAGAAGCCCATTAGAGATCACATTTTTTAAAAGTATATTTCTCAGTGACTGAATTCTAAAAGCATTTGAATTCTATTCCATGGTCTTCATCTGATATCTCTACAAATAATTAATTTCATTCATGCACATATATATGAATGTTCATTCAGATTAGGAAAAAATATTTATTATGTGCTTACCTGACTGAAAATGAGTGAAATACTCCCAGATTTTGCCCTAAAATGCAGATAAAAGTCATTAAATATATACAGCTTTTTGGTTGAAGTAAAATTAAACAGTGGTGAAAATGACATACTTTGTGAAGTGTCTACTGGCTCCATTTTCTCCATGCTTTCCTATTTTTATACAGTCTCTCAAAGGAATCTGGATAAAATTGAGAGAAATATTATAAAAATCAGGAAATGTAAGACGTACACAAAAAAATAGGAATGTTTCTGTTTGTATTTAAAATGTGTTTACCTTGATGATGGGCTGGGATATTGCATCTGGTTCAAAAATCGCTGATTTTGAACATATTTTTAAGGAGCCTCTGATTTTCCTAGGGATCCAAGTACAACAGATTGTTTGATGAGCATAACAAAAATCACAAGACAATCATAGTACATTTTAATTAGAAAGCAGGTTACTAAAGCACCGCATAATAAAAGATCAACAATGCATATAAAGAGAAACTCTCTATTTTTAGATTAACTGGTAAAACAAAACACAGAATAGTGGTTCATACTGGCATTTACAATTCAAATGTTAGAGATTTTTTAAGTTAACATCTTTGATTTATATGTGTATCTCCATATAGTTTACAGTATCTATTGGCTAGAAACTTAATGTATCTAAGAAACATCACATTGAGAAATAGTCTTACAGACTGAAAATGCCTACACTCACCCCACCCCAGAGTAACACTGCCTGTTCTTTCGTGCGCAGTAAATGTTTACTTTAGCTTTCTATTTTCAGTGATCAATATATAGGCACTGAATAGTTGAGAAGGCCCATCCTACTGAAGGTCATGATTTAGTTTGCAATTCTTTCTCAAAGGGTTTTTGAAATTTTATATCATTTCATATCATTTTTCCAAGTTGTTAACTGCATTTATTTTTCAAATACCCAAAATTACCCAATAGTAACATAAAAACTTTTATGAAATGTCTAAACATACACAAATAGAATAGAAAACTCCCATGTACCAATGGCCTAGCACTGCAATTGTCAATATGTGGTCATTCTTGTCTTATGTATAACCCCCTGAGACCCTGCTGAATAACACAGAAAATTACTGACATCATATACTTTATCCATAAATATTTTAGCAAAAATCTCTGAAGACAGGCTCTCTTAAAAAGTGACCAATCATGAACACACTCTAAAAAATTAATAATTCCTTAATGTTATCATGTATACAGTCAGTGTTGAAATTTTTCTATTTCATAAATGTGTTTTCATAGCCAGTTGCCTCAAATCAAAATCCTAACGAAGTCCATTTTACATTTAGTTGACATGTCTTTTACATCTCTTAACCTAAAATAATTTTCCCACATTATGAATTTGGCTGAATGCATCACTGTGGTATTCTTCCAACCTATGCATTGCTTCCAAATTATTTATAAGATCTTCTGACAAGAATACTTTCAGAGGTAGTGCACAGGTACTGCCTTCACATCCAGAGGCACTGGGAGGATCAGGTGACATCAATCTCCATATATCCATTACAAAATTTCCCAGCAGCTTCTCTCACCTAAAGATTTTAGCAGCCATTGAAAATTACTCTCTAGATCAAGGGCTGGTTAACTTTCTGTAAAGAGCCAGACAGTAAATATTTTTGCTTTGTGGGCCATATGGTCTCGGTCACAACCATTCAAGTTTGCTGTTATAGGGAAAGCAGCCACACACAGTATGTACACAAATGGGTGTGGCTGTGTTCCAGTAAAACTTTAAAAGAACAAGTGGCAGCTCAGATGTGGCCCAAGGGCTGTAGTTTGCCAAACCCTGCTGTGAATCCATTCTTTCATTAGGCATTGAAATTTTATCATTCATTCTATGTTATGAGCTAGAATTTGTCAACAAAGAACAACTTTACTTATCAGCAATTTGGCTACCCTGAAGTACAATTTGTACAAGGAAAATAACAAAAATGCTTTATTCTTTACCTTTATCAAGTGTCACAAAAATGAGTTGTTGTCTTCCTATCCTTTGAGGATAACTGATTAAGATTATACACACACACACACACACACACACATATTTATAAAATTACGTACTCATGAATTTTAACATTTATGAAACATTTCAATCCACTGCAGAGGTTATTATGTTTTGATGCTTACATTGTCCCATTTTTGGCCCAGTGTTAGCCTCTTTTACTTGCTCCTGCGTCCTTTTAATTCATTTACAGTAGTCTTTGATACCTTCCTAACTTGCCAGTATGACAGGATGTCCCAGGTTCATCTCACACATTTCCTGCCTCTGACGTAGAATCAGCCATTTCTCTAAAGAACCCCCATCCTTTCAGTGGGAAGTGGTATTAAGAGACCATATTCTTGGTGCCAATTGCTACTGAGTTATTTCTAGACCTTTTCAAATGATAGGGATAAGAAATACTGTCATTTAAAGAGAAAAGCAACACAAAGATGCCCACTCTTACCGCTACTATTCAACATAGTACTGGAAATCCTGGCCAGAGCAATTTGGCAAGTAAAAGAAAGAAAAGGCATCCAAATTGGAAAAATTAAACTGTGTCTGTTTGCAAATAATAGATTTTATATATTAAAAAAACCCTAAAGATTCTACCAAAAAAAACTATTCAAACCAACAAACAAATTCAGTAAAACTAAAGAACACAAAATCAATATACAAAAACCAGCATTGCATTTCTATATGCTAACAATGGTCTATCCAAAAAAAATTACAGAAACAATTCAATTTATAAAAGCACCAAAAGAAAAATAAAACAGGAATAAATTTAACCAAGGAAGGAAAAAATCTGTACACTGAAAACTACAAAGCACTGATAAAAGAAACTGAAGTCAACACAAATAAATTGAAAGATACCTGGTGTTCACAGACTGGAAGAATTAACACTGCTAAAATGTCCATATTTTCCAAAGCAATCTACAAATTAAAAGCAAACCCTATTAAAATCCCAATGGCATTTTTAACAGAAAGAGAAAAAAATTAACATTGATATGGAACCACAAAATAAAATACCCAAAGCAATCTGTTTTGCTTCATTTTAAGAAATGGGATCTCACTATGTCACCCAGGCTAAAGTGCAGTAGCATGATTATAGTTCACTGCAGCCTCAAACTGGGCTCAATCAATCCTCCTGCTTCTGTTTTCCGAGTAGTTGTGACTCCAGGTGTGCACCACCATGCCCAGCTAATTTTTAGTTTTTTGAGAGATGGGGTCTTGCTAGGTTGCTCAGGCTGGTCTCCAACTCCTGGCCTCAAGTGATCCTCCCTCCTCAGCCTCCTGAGTAGCTGGGATTACAGGTGCGAGCCACCATGCCCAGTCCAAAGTAATCTTGAACAAGAACAAAACTGGTGGCATCAAACTACCTGGTTTCAAAACATGCTACAAAGCTACATTAATCAAAACAGCACAATACAGCCATACAGACCAATGGAACACAATAGAGAAAACAGAAATACATCCACATATATGCAGTCAACTAATCATCCACAAAGGTGCCAAAAACACACAATGAAGAAAGGGTAGTTTATTTAATAAATGGTGTTGAAAAAACTAGATATCCCTGTGGGAAAAAATAAAAGTGAATGCTTACCTCATCCCCTACATAAAAATCTACTTGAAATGAACTGAAGACTTAAATGTAAGTCCTGAAATTGTAAAACTGCTGAAAGAAAAAATAGGGAAAAGCTTCTCAACATTGGTCTGGGCAATATTTTGGACATGACTCCAAAAGCACAAGCAATATAAGCAAAAATACACAAATGGGATTACATAAAACAAAAAACTTCTGTACAGCAAGAAAAATAATTAACAAGGTCAAAAGACAACCTATGGAATGGGAGAAAATATTTGAAAATCATACTTCTGATAAGGGGCTAATATCCAAACTACATTAAAAACGCGAACAACTCGACAGTATAAGAAAACAAATAGCCTATTAAAAGACAGGCAGAGGATTTGAACAGACATTTCTCAAAAGAAGACATACAAATGGCTGGGTGCAGTGGCCCACGCCTGTAATCCCAGCACTTTGGGAGGCTGAGGCGGGTGGATCACAAGATCAGGAGATCGAGACCATCCTGGCTAACACGGTGAAAATCTGTCTCTACTAAAAATACAAAAAAATCACCTGGAAGTGGTGGCACACACCTGGAAGCCCAGCTACTTGGGAGGCTGAGGCAGGAGAATTGCTTGAACCTGGGAGGCGGAGGTTGCAGTGAGCAGAGATCATGCCACTGCACTCCAGCCTGGGTGACAGAGTGAGACTCCTTTTCAATTAAAAAAGAAGAAGAAGAAGAAGAAGACATACAAATGGCCAACAAGCATATGAAAAGATCCTCAGCAGCCTTAATCATCAGAGAAAAGCAAATCAAAACCACATTGAGCTATTGCCTCACACCTGTTAGGATGGCTATTATCAAAAAACAAAAGATAACAGATGTTGGCAAGAGCGTGGAGAAAAGAGAACCCTTATATACTGCTGGTGGGAATGTGAATTGGTTTAGCCATTAAAGAAAACAGTACAGAAGTTCCTCAAAAAACTAAAAAAAGAACTACCATACTACCTAGCAATCCCACTTCTAGGTATACATCCAAAGCAAATGGAATCAGTATGTTGAAGATATATCTGTACTCTCATGTTCATTACAGTATTATTTACAGTAGCCAAGATTTGGGGTCAATCTAAGTGTCCACTGATAGACGAATGAATAAAGAAAATACTATATATATGAATATAAAACATATAAAAATAGACATATATACATACACACAATGGAATATTATTCAGCCTCATAAAAGAAGGAAATCCTGTTACTTATGGCCATGTGGATGGACTTGGAGGACATTATGCTAAGTAAAATAAGCCAGCCACAGAAGGACAAATACTACATGATTTCATGTAGAATCTAAAAGAGTTGAATTCAAAGAAGAGACTAGAATGGAACTTACGAAAATTCCTTAGGTGGGAAAGCTCAGAGCTTTGTTCAGGCAAGAATAAGTTTAACTTTATGAAATTAAAGGGGGTATGGGTGGAAGAAATGGGGAGATGCTGGGCAAAGTGCACAAATTGTCCATTATCCAGGATAAGTTCTGCAGATTTAATGTAGAGCTATTGACTACAGTCCATACAGGTATCGTACACTTGAAATTGGCTCAGAAAGTAGATCTTACATGTTCTTACTCCCACACACACAAAAGAAGGTACCTGTGAGGTGATGGATATGATAATTACCTTGATTGTGGTCATCATTTCACAATGTGTATATATATCAAAACATCACATTGTATACCCTAAATATATACAATTTTTATTCGTCAATTATATCTCAATAAAGCTGGAAAAAAGGGGAAAAGTGCATGAAAAAGGCTTTATTTCTTGAATATTATGTATATGTCTCTTTTATACTGGAAAATCTGAGTCTTGGCTATACTTATTCAATTGTTTTATCCAATTATATAAATACATGTACATGTGTGTATAAAATAGTTTCAAAATAATAATATTAACAGTATACTATTAACAACAATATTGTTACTGGGAAGTTTACAATTACTTTGCATTCTTTTTCAACTTCTTTGCAATTCTGTTTCATCTTACCAGAGATACACAGTCAAATTATTATATTGTAAAGTTGATTAAAATAATTTTCTGTGCTAACTCCAACTTTATAATTAAATTCATTTGTTTCATGTCTTTTATTTTTTAATATTAGTTGTAATAAATAGAAACAGAGTTTCGCTATGTTGACCAGGCTAGTCTCAAACTCCTGGCCTCAAGAGATTGTACTGCCTTGGCTTACCAAAGTGCTGGGATTACGAGTGTGAACCACCACGCCTGAACTGTTTCATTTTGTCTTTGATTTTTAGGGTTTACTGTTTTTTTTTAATTTTTATTTATTGATTGATTTTTGAGACAGAGTCTTGCTCTGTCACCCAGGCTAGAGTACAGTGGCGTAATCTCGGCTCACTGCAACCTCTGCCTCCCAAGTTCAAGCAATTCTCCTGCCTCAGTCTCCCAAGTAGCTGGGATTACAAGGGTACGCCACCACACCCGGCTCATTTTTGTATTTTTAGTAGAGATGAGGTTTCACCATATTGGCCAGGCTAATCTCTAACTCCTGACCTCAAGTAATCCGCCAGCTTTGGCCTCCCAAAGTACTGGGATTACAGGCATGAGCCATCACACCTGGCCTTACTGTTTCTTTTTAAATTTAATTCTATATTTAAAATCTACAAAAGATGGCCTCTCAGCCTTTTAGCTAGGATAAAGTGTAGTAAAAATCTATAAAATATTTCTATGGTTCCAAAACGAAAGTTATAAAATAAGGTACATTTGGAGAAGTCCTCGTTCCATCTCTATATTGTTCTCCTGATCCTTCCCCTCTTCTGTGTAGATAACCATCTCCACTACCTTTTAGTTTTTGCGTCCGATTTTTAAAAACATAATGATAAATCTGCCCCCTTCTTACAAAAGTAGCTTATGACACACAGTATTCTGCCCCTTGCTTTTTACACTTAACACATGTACAGATCACAGCATTACAAAGAACTTCATTCCTTGTTGAACCTGCATAGTACTCCATCATGTGGCCATTCCTTATCAGTTAGTTCAGTCAGTCTCCTGTAGGACTGTTCCTAGTCTTTTGCTAGTACAAGTAGTGCTATAATAAACAACCTTGTGCATATGTCCATTAATATATTTGCCAGTGTCTCTTTGAAATTGTATCCTAGAAGTAGCAATGCTAGATCAGTAGGTTCATGCACATGTCAACTTACCAGATATTACCAAATACATCTACATGGGGCTGTACCATTTTGCCCTAATAGTTACTTTAAAATAATAAAAACAGGTTTCAGTTTGCTACCTGTAGTTGTATTTTAATAATAAACAAGTACATTTAATTTTAAGCAAGGCATTATGATGATATACGATAGACGAATGTTGGAAGGAAAAAAGATATGGAATGAGGGAAAAGAATATGAGCAAAATTCCAGAGATAAGAAAGCAAGGTGCTGTGTTCAGGGATGAATAGTTGTCTAATTTGATTGAACGCCAAGGAAATAGATATGTCATAAGCTACCAAACAAAAAAACCAAGTAATTTTTACTTTAGCTTGTATTTAAACAAATACCACGTTTTTTATCCTTTAAGGATAAAACCTGAATAAAAATAAATGGATTTATCTGTCAAAGAATTTTCTAAGTTATGGCTTATAGTTGTTAAGTAACCTCCCAAAAGGAAATCATTAGCAGATACATTTTTGCTGGAACAATTTTCATCTTAGTTAATTAGAAGTTGCCATTTTAAGCAAACAAAAAGCTTCATTACATGCTTTTGTACATAGCTTTCAAAAGGTAATGTCAAAGAAACAATCTGTTTTTATAGTTATGAGTAATAGTTACTAAGATATTGAGAAATCAGATCTTGCTTCTAGTTCAAATCGCATTATTCATTTTGAAAGTGCTGATTTTATACCACTCTTGTGGTTTATAATCATTACTTTATAACATTGTCACCCAAATAATCAAGAGCAAAAGATACTGCATAACTATAAGAGGGATGCAAGAAAAGAAAAATGGGATGGATTGGAGTCCGATCAAGCTTAAGATATCCACAACCCCAGAATTAGAACAAATGCTTTTCAGCTTTGAAAAATGTTTCAAGTTACAATTACAACTTTTAAATACACTCTTCTCATTACTTCCCTAATAAGAGAAAAGATGAAAAAACTTCATGGGAGATAAAATAATAAACATAGCATAAACTCTCCAAAAGACTCCCCTGGGTTACAACCTTCAATAAAAATCTAAATAAAATTTACTTTCATTTTTTTAAAGCCTAATTTTTTTCTTTAGTTAACACTTACATGATCACACATTTAACTTTAAAAGTATCAATATCAGACAGGTTTGTCTGTCAATGGAGATACCGAAGCTTCCTTACCTTTCATGGTGACTGCCCTTGTGCAAAATGTGATTGGCTCTATGCTGTTCAAAGTAGTACTCCTCCAAGTTAAGCAGCAGCAAGGAAAATCTGGATTCGGGGGGAAAAAAACATCTTTCAGTTTATTTTTTAGTAAGTGTAAGAAGGCAATATATTTAAAACACCTGATCCCAAAAAGTTTTTCCATTCATGAATTTAACAAACACTTATGAAATATGTGTATCATGCCAGGCAGTCCTCTCTACCCAGTGGCAGGAAGTACATAGATGGGCCTGCCTTGTGTCCAAATAACTACTATGGCAAAAATAAAATCGCTCACCAGGTGGACGTACTACTCTTTTACAGAAACCCTGAACTTTGTGAAGTTAAACGCATCCTTACCTGAACAAAGCTCCGAGCTTTCCCACTTAGGAAATTTTGGTCATTTGTTTCCCCTGACTGAACAATGCTAGGCTTCCCCACCTCTTCCCTGTCATATCCCCCGCCGCCCCCAACATCTGTCTCATGGTTATCTAAGTTACTCCCACAAGACCACATGCCTCTAGGAGACAGTTCTTTTTTTTTTTTTTTGAGATGGATTTTCACTCTTGTTGCCCAGCCCAGAGTGCAATGGCGCAATCTCGACTCACCATAACCTCCGCCTCCCGGGTTCAAGTAATTCTCCTGCCTCAGCCTCCCAAGTAGCTGGGATTACAGGCATGCGCCACCACACCTGGCTAATTTTGTATTTTTAGTAGAGACGGGGTTTCTCCATGTTGGTCAGGCTGGTCTCAAACTCCCAACCTCAGGTGATCCGCCCACCTCAGCCTCCTGAGGTGGTGCTGGGATTACAAGCATGAGCCACTGCACCCAGCCGATAGATCTTTAGATATTCCCCTGGGATAACCAGCCCATGCTGTCTATATAATGGGTGTTTAATAAGTAAAATGAGTAAACCAAACTGAATGGGATTGAAATATAGTTTTTTTAAAGTTGTAAGTGATTTAAACTTTAAAAACAAGAGAAGATATTAAGAAAAATTATTAATTTTGTTGTATGGCTACAGCAACAAATACATGATAAATAAGTGAAAACAGGCATTTTTCTGTTTTGTTTTGTCATAAGGACCAGGAAACATCAATGGTATCTAGAGTTACAAGCAAAAGCTTTCATGAAAAGTGTGGGACTTGAGATGGACCTTAAGTTCCAGTGTGTTAGAGGAAGAAATTTACATTAAACATGGCAGATTACACATATATGTTTATTTCCCTGCCTCTTGAAACACCACTACAATGTGAATAAAACTATTTTTAAATGGTAAAATCCACAGGCTAAAGCAAATTGGAGAGATATTAAAGCAGAGAAGAGACATGAACAAATCTGTGAGAAATGGAAAGCAGATGGCGGGGAATAAGCAGTGCTCAGAAATCAGAACTTCAGATGCCTCCAGAGAAGGCACCACTCAGGAGAAAACCAGTTCAAGTCACTGGACTTCCAAAAAGTTCAGGAACTGCAGTATCAGGTGCTGGAGAGGATGTGCAGAAACAGGAAGGCTTTTACACTGTTGGTAGGAGTGTAAATTAGTTCAGCCATGGTGGAAGACAGTGTGGCGATTCCTCAAGGATCTAGAACTAGAAATACCATTTGACCCAGCAATCCCATTACTGGGTATATACCCAAAGGATTATAAATCATTCTACTATAAAGACACATGTACATGTATGTTTAATGCGGCACTGTTCACAATAGCAAAGACTTGGAACCAACCCAAATGCCCATCAATGATAGACTGGATAAAGAAAATGTGGCACATATAGACCGTGGAATACTATGCAGCCATAAAAAAGGATGAATTCATGTCCTTTGCAGGGACATGGATGAAGCTGGAAACCATCATTCTCAGCAAACTAACACAAGAACAGAAAAACAAGCACTGCATGTTCTCACTCATAGGTGGGAATTGAACAAAGAGAACATATGGATACAGGGCAGGGAATATCACACATAGGGGCCTTTTGTGGGGTGGGGAGCTAGGGAGGGATAGCATTAGGAGAAATACCTAATATAGATGATGGGTTGGCCGGGCGCGGTGGCTCAAGCCTGTAATCCCAGCACTTTGGGAGGCCGAGGCGGGTGGATCACAAGGTCAGGAGATCGAGACTATCCTGGCTAACATGGTGAAACCCCGTCTCTACTAAAAATACAAAAAACTGGCCGGGCGTGGTGGCGGGCGCCTGTAGTTCCAGCTACTTGGGAGGCTGAGGCGGGAGAATGGCGTGAACCCGGGAGGCGGAGCTTGCAGTGAGCCAAGATCACGCCACTGCACTCCAGCCTGGGAGACACAGCGAGACTCCGTCTCAAAAAAAAAAAAAAAAAAAAAAAAAAAAAAAAAAAAAAGATGATGGGTTGATGGGTGCAGCAAACCACCATGGCACGTGTATACCTATGTAACAAACCTGCACGTTCTGCACATGTACCCCAGAACTTAAATTAAAAAAAAAAAAAGAAGAAATTGCAGTATCAGGTACCAAAAGGACAGGGTTTGTAAAGCATGAGGGGTGATTAAAAGTAAATGAGGGCAGTGGCCCCCAATTCTTTTCCTGATGGGTTACCCCTACTGCACTCTGGCATGTGGTTTTTCTAAAAAAAAAAAAAAAAAAGTGGAGACGGTGGAAAGCAGGACTGTAGTGTGAAAAGAGGATGATTATGCAAAACATGAAATAAATGAACACTAGTTTGCTGAGAATTATGGTTTCCAGTTTCATCCACGTATCACTCCAGGCAGGGGTCTGGTAAATTCGTTTTGGAAAAAACTAAATAGCCTCAGAGAAAAAGCCAGGTCTCTACATTATCCCACAGTGAAACTCAACTGAAATGGCCCATTCCCAGTGACACAGAATTACATGCTTCACATTTAAATATGAATGAACAGCCCATGATCACACCCTCTAGGATGAAAGAACAAAGCCAAGGCAAGCAGGAAGAATGCAACTTGAAGGACTAAACACAATGCAGAGAACAGAAGAAAAGGTCAAAAGGTTATAATTAATGTCCCTACAAAGAAGAAGTTATATTCATGACACCAGAAGAGATGCTCATTAAAAAAAAAAAAATAGGCCGGGTGCAGTGGCTCACACCTGTAATCCCAACACTTTGGGAGGCCGAGGCAGGCAGTTTGCCTGAGGTCAGGAGTTCGAGACCAGCCTGGCCAACATGGTGAAACCCCGCCTCTACTAAAAGTACAAAACTTAGCCAGGTGTGGTGGCGGGCACCTATAATCCCAGCTACTCAGGAGGCTGAGGCAGGAGAATTGCTTGAACCTGGGAAGCAGAGGTTGCAGTGAGCCGAGATCATACCACTGCACTCTAGCCTGGGCGACAAGAGCAAGACTCCGTCTCAAAATCGTAATCATCATCATCATCATTATCATCATCATCTGAACCAAAAGAAAAGTAACTCAAAAAATTAAAAATGATAGCAAAAACCAGTTATACCATCCTAATTGGTAACTTGTATTGACCTGTTCTCCATATTTAAATCCATGAACAAGAATCAATTACAGGCTAAACTGCCGGAGTGCAAAACAAAATGTACATTATCAATACTTTATCTGAATTTCAATATAATCACAAGACAGAATTGGAGCTACGCATCCTTCTTTCTCTTTCCTAATCTTCTCACTCCTTCTCTTACAGAGAGGGAAGAATAAAGTAAGTATTCTTCAATAAGACAAGGGCGTAATTTCATTTCTATGAAGCACAATAGCCTTCAGAGACAACTCTTCCATATAATTATTAAAATATAATCATATCAACTATTTTAGAACTAAAGTCATCATTTTGGTAAGTGAATTAATTATAGCCTCCTTAATTTATCAATATGCATGTTTTGCAAGAAATGTTAAAACACATAGTTAAGGGATATAACCAAATCATATTGTTCCAACTTAAAGGATTAAGAAACTTTTCTAAGTCTATATTTTCTTTTTACTAAAGTGTTGTTATACCCGCTTTAAAATTTTTCTATGTAAAAATTATTACAATTAAGTTTCATGATTTTTAGAACAATGATTTTCAAACTACATTTTATGTATTAAAAGAGTCTATGCTTTAAAAAAAAAAATTAAAATCACCATTTTGTAACTGGATGGTCTCATCCATTGGTATTGTATCTGACTGTAAATTATTTCTTTAGAAGACTCTTAGCCCTGCCCCTACATATTCCTAGTTTAATCCTCCTTTGCAGAGGTGTGGTTTCATTCTCTGTAGAGAAGTATCCTCACTGAGCAACTCAACAATCCTAAAAAGATGTTTTCCTATTCTCACATCACCTAAATTTTAAAGCCCACTGTACAACACTTAACCAGAACTTAAAATAGCTAGAGTAACCTTGCATTCCACTCAACAACTACTCAACACTCGGCTGATGAACAATGTTTACAGTGGATCCAGAAGGTTTTGCTAGTCAATGCTTTCTCTAACAGACTACACTGTGATAAGAAGTATAACCCAAGCACCTTGGGAGGAAGTGCTGTGATGCCATGACACCTTCGTGATGTGTGCAGAGGCAAAGGAAAGCACAGGAGTGCTGTATATTTGCCACCTCTACTCTCAATACCCCAACACCAGCCTTGAATGAAGCTAGACTATAGTGCACCTACTAGAGAGTTGATTTAATTAAACAGGGCATTTTTAAGAAGCTTCTGAAAATGATTTCTGAAATAAGGAAGAAATTAAGAAAACTGTTATAGACAAGGCAAGATCACAGTCCTACTACTCACCACTGGAAACATTCCCCCAGTAATACATTGGATGGTGATATAGTTTGGATGTTCTGTCCCCTCCATATTTCATGTTGAAATGTGATTCCCAGTGTTGGAGGTGGAGGCCTGGTAAGAGGTGATTGGATCATGGGGGTAGATCCCTCATGAATGACTCAGCACCATCCCCTTAGTGATAAATGAGTTCACAATCTGTTCACTCAAACTCTGGTTGTTTAAAAGGGTCTGGGACCTTCCCTTTCTCTCTCCTGCTCTGTCTCTTGCCATGGGATACACCTGCTCCCACTTCACTTTCTGCCATGAGTAAAAGCTCCCTGAGGCTTACCAGAAACCAAGCAGATGCTGGTGCCTTGCTTCCTGTACAACCTGCAGAACCATGAGCCAATTAAGCCTCTTTCCATTGTAAATTACCCAGCCTCAGGTATTTCTTTATAGCAAAACAAAAACAGACTAAGACATAAAATTGGCACCAAGGAATAGGGCATTTTATTATGAATATACGTAAAGACATGGAAGCAGCTTTGGAACAGGGTAACAGGCAGAGGCTGGAAGAGTTTGAGGGACTCAGAAGAGGACAGGAAGACAAAGGAAAGTTTGGAACTTCTCAGCAAATGGTTAAATGGTTGTGACCAAAATGCAGATAGGAATATGGACAGTGAAGGCCAGGCTGACATGGTCTCAGATGGAAGTGAGGAAATTAATGGGAACTGAAGCAAAGGTCGCCCTTGTTACAAACTAGCAAAGAACTTGGTTGCATCTGTGTCTATGTTCCTAGGGATCTGTGGAAGGTTGAACATAAGAGTAAGGACTTAGGTAGGGCATGTGGCAGAAGAAATTTCTAAGCAGCAAAGTGTTCCAGAACTGGTCTGGCTGCTTCTAAAAGCCAACAATCAGACAGGAACAAATAAATGACTTAAAGTTGAAACCTACATTTAAAAGGAAAGCAGAACATAAAAGTTTGGGAAATTTGCAGCCTGGCCCTGTGGCAGAGAAAGAACAAGCATTTTCAGGAGAGGAATTCAAGCCGGGGGAGTAAGCTATGGAGTATTTGCTTGCTAGAGAGATGAGCATGAATGACTAAAAGGTTGCCAAGGGCTAATATCCAAAACAATGGGGAAAAGGCCTCAAAGGCATTTCAGAAGTTTTCAGGATGTCCCTCCCATCACAGAGGGCCTAGGAGAGGAAAGAAGGACTTAGGGGGCCAAGCCCAAGTTCCTACTGCCCAACACAGCCTAGGGACACTGCTCCCTGCAGACCCACTGCTCCCTGGAGACCCGCTGCTCTACCTCCAGCCATGGCTCAAAGGGCCACAAGTACAACTCACGCTGCTGCTCTAAAGGTTACAAAACATTAGCCTGGGCAGCTTCCATGTGGTGTTAGGTCTGCAGGTGCACAGAATGCAAGCATGAAGGAGTCTTGGCAGCTTCCTCCTAGATTTCAGAGGATGTGTGAAAAGGCCTGGCATCCCAGGCAGAAGCCTGCTGCAAGGATGGAGCCCATACAGAGAACCTCTACGATGGCAGTGTGAAAGGGAGAAGCAGGCTAGAGCCCCCACACAGAGTCCCCACCAAGCGGAGCTGTGGGAAGGGGGCCACCGCCCTCTAGACTCAACAATGGTAAAGCCATCAGCAACTTGCAGCCTCAGCATGGAAAAGCTGCTGGCACTCAACTCCAACCTGTGAGAGCAGCCATGTGGGCTGCACCCTTCAAAGCCACAGAGGCAGAGCTGCCTAAGGCCTTAGGAGCCCACTTCTTACACCACTGTGCCCTGGGTATGGGACAAGGAGTCATAGGAGATTATTTTGGAGCATTAAGATTTAATGACTGCCCTACTGGGTTTCAGACTTCAGTGGGGTCTACCGCCCCTTTCTTTTGGCAGATTTCTCCCTTTCGAATGGGAATGTTTACCCAATGCCTGTACCACCACTGTATCTTGAAAGTAGATAAATTGTTTTGATTTTACAGGCTCATAGGTGGAAAGAGATGGGTTTAAGATGAGACTTAGGACTTTGGACTTGATGTTGAAATAAGTGAAGACTTTGTGGGACTACTGGGAAGAAATTATTGTATTTTCCAATGTAAGAACATGAGGTTTAGGGGGTCAGGGGTAGAATGATATAGTTTGGATGTTTGTCCCCTCCAAATCTCATGTTAAAATGGAATTATCAATGTTGAAAGGAGGGTCCAGTGGGAGGTGACTGGATCATGGGGGCAGATCCCTCATGAATGCCTCAGCACCACCCCCTTGGAAATAAGCGAGTTCATGCTCAGTTAGTTCACATGAGATCTGGTTGTTTAAAAGAGTCTGGGACCTCCTCCTCCTCTCTCTTGCTCCCTCTCTTGCCATGTGATGTACCCACTCCCACTTCATCTTCAACCATGAGTAAAAAGCTCCCTGAGGCTTCATCAGAAGCCAAGCACATGCCAGTGCCATCCTTCCTTCCTGTACAGCCTGCAGAACGGTGAGCCAATTAAACTCTCTTGAATTACCAAGTCTCAGATATTTCTTTATAGCAAAATAAAAATAGACTAACATAAACAATCTCTGAAGAGAGTCATTCAAACATTATTATTCCATCTAAACTAACTTCCCCTTTCTCAATTGTGCTATGAAGTCTTCACCAAAGCAAACCTTCTCCTCCGCCAAAGTTCAGATGAATTAAATCTACTGCCTTTTCCTGACTTTCCTGCATTTTACCTGACCTCAAACATAGTCAGAACTCTGTCAAAAGAGACGAGATTAGCAGCATGACGTTCATGCTGGGGACTGATGACAACAACTTCCTCTTCTAGTGGTTTATAAATAATCTGTCTGATCTAGAATTTGCATTAAACCTATTTATGCACATATGTTCTTTCAGCACCTTTCAAAGTTCCTAGATCAATGAAATAATTCTGTGGTTCTACACTCAAACTCTCCCAGGATTTTACGCCAGGAGACATAAGCACGTGGGTACCCTTTGCATCTTCACCCATTTTGCAAAAGTTCATCCTATCTCTTTCCGTCTGAAGGTTAGTATTATTAATAGAATATAGAATAAGAGCTTTCTCTGTCATAAATTAATGTTACGCCTGGTACCAGGCTAGGCCTAGGCAGCAGCCCAGTACTTCCTAGTTCCAAAGGCAACTTTAGAAGTTTTCTTGTTTTTATTTTTTTAATCTGTACCATTTTTCAAAGTTTCCACTCATTTGGGGCTTTAATCCTTTTGAAATTAACTATGTATAACCTTCTTGTTTTATATTAAAACAAATAATTATAAACTCAGAGAAACACTACCTGTACAACCATTCTTTATTTGCTAGCCTGATTTTCTTTTTCTTTTTTAGCTTCCTTCCAACATGTAAGCTTGCCTGATTTTCTGTAACTCCTCACAAAAGATCATTTGGATTAGATGTTCTTAATTATATTTTTGACAGTTTCACAAACTTCCTGGGTCAATATGCTTTCCAAACTGTGCAGTAACAGCACCTATCTTTTTTGTTCCTTGGAACTTCCAATATCTGCTTTCTTAAAAATCTAGGTTCTATGTATGACAGGATCCCTCCCAACTCTCCTGAGCTCCAGCAATAAACGACCTGATATGACTGCTTTTTCTGATGGTTCATTTCATTGCTACTTGGTTAATAATCTGTCTTTAATATTCAGCATTAAGTAAAGTTCTCAAGTTTAGGATAAATTAAAACTTTAACAAAGGAAGTCAATAAACTGTACTTAGATTTCATTAAGCATTTCAGCCAGTATCTCTATTGCCACTTCCTGTTCTCTCATTTACACCAGGTACACAGCCACCATTTCTTCCACCCACTTAATGTGGCCTGTAACAAAAGAACACAATCATGTTATCTTTGTTCCTCCTTCCAATTGTGTTCTCTGGGTTTTTCTCCCAGGGTTTCATGGATTCCCCTTCAGATGTATACCTTCTTAACATTCAAAGCCCACTGCCTCACCTCCTAGCAGGTCTTTCCTTTTCAATAGGTCTGCAGCTTTTCACACTAGATTCCAATCTTGGGTGTTATCTTACCCAACTCCAGTGACACCTAAAACACACATTAATCCTTTTTTGTTAAAAGACCCAGCTCATTTTATTATCCATGTTCTACACATTTGCAGAGAGACATCTGCAGGACTAAATACATTTCTAGTTCCTGTACCAGTTGTTTTCACCTATAAATTACCGGCCCTTCTTCCCTCCCAGAAAGAGTTCTCATGAATTTAAACAATTTCACTCTTCCATCTGACCTTTTTAGCCCTTCCCCTCAGTAATTAGGTTAAAGCTTTCTATCACTCAGCTACACTCTAGAAAATTACATTCTCCCTGACTATGTGAGATGCAGTGACTTCCAGCCAAGATGGTTCAGATATCAAAATCCCTTTCACTGACACCATCCATAAAGTCAGTAATTCTATTTTCAAGTCTCAGCAATTTATAGAAGAAATGGTAAAAACGTCATCTATGCTCTCAAAGTCCTCCAGTTTCCTCATCAAGGGTCATAGTGCGGGGCAGGAGGCTTCCACGAGGCTTTTTATATGTACTATCAAGAAGTTAAAGAAGGAAGTTGAGTTGGAAGGGACAAACAGATAAAAAATCAAGATGAATGCTGAATACTGTTATCTAGAGCAGCACTTCACAAAGGTTAATGTGCACACAATCATCTGGGGATCTTGTTAAAATGCACATTCCGAGGCAGCAGCTCCAGGATGAGGCCTAAGAATGTGCATTTCCAACAAGCTTCAGGCACACATGCGCTGCTGGCCTGTGGCCCACACTTTGACTAAGAAGGTTCTGATATCTACATAAAACAGGCTTCATTCATTCCTGACTCAGTCTAAACTTCAAGGGTACCATAAAAATAAGCACTGGCCAGTAGCCCACAACCCAGTATTTAAAATAGAAGCAGTATGGTACAGTGGAAAAGAGGTTGGACTTAGATCAGAGAACATTTGTTCTAGCCGTAGCTCAGCTTGGATCCAAATTTTCCAAAACTATTTCAGCTTTAGGAAGTTGAAGCAGGATAGATGAAGAAAAAAAAAATCTATATCTAGACAGCAAAACACTACAGAAAGGAGATCTTAAAAGCAGCCAGAGAAAAGACAGATTACCTACAAAGAACAATTACACTTAACAACATCGGTTTGTTGCAGACTGGTCTCCCAGAAGAAAAGGTGGCCTCCTGCAAAGCTTCAGGGAAAACTGCTATGACTGTGTTTAAGGTAATCAAACCTCATCAACCACAAGGCTTGAATCCCAGTCCCCTAGCCATGCCAGGAAAAAGGCTGGCGTTTCCCCGATCAGGAACAAACCCTGCCACATTATACAGACTTAGCCCAGTCAAGCCAACAAGGGGGTGAGGATATCCTGCAGCCACAAATGCTGAGCTGAGTGACCCAAGGTTCCATCACAGTATGATCCTAGTGTACTCTGGCCCCGGTCACTCCCTGGAGTGTTGGTTTCTCCTGGAGTCTGAAGTTGGCCCAGCCAGGTAGCTGAACTTTGCCCCAGGGGGACAGGGCACAACTATCACTGACCTTTCTCTGTGAGGTACCCCCCAACACTCCTGAGCACTCCAGCAAGTCTGGTGCATATTCCCTGGCCCTTTGCATTTGTTTGGATAATCTTCAAAATGTTGAGAGAATTAAACATCTAGCAAAACGGATTTTCCACGCAAAAGCAAAATAAGGATATGTTCAGACAGACAAAGACAGAGGTGGTTTACCATAATCCAACCCTGATCAGAGGAAACTTCTAAAGGATATTCTTCAGGAAAGAGAAAATAATTCCGTAACAAGGACATGACACGTAAGAAGGAGTACTGAACAAAAACAATGGTAAATATGCATGTAAAACTACAGAAGCATGAACCGGGCAATTAGCAATGCACAATCTGTAGGTTTAAAATAGAGATAAAAAACACCGGACAATAACAGACTATAATTGAGAATGGGGGCACAGGAGTTAAGTGTTCCAAGGTTGTTACATTGGTAGAGAGAATAAAGATAATGCTTAGCTTCAGACCTTAAATTTAATATACTAACATTTTAAGGATAAGCATTAGAAAAACAAATAAAACATGTAACTTCCATACTCTTCGGAGAAAAATGAAAGGGAGCAAGGGGGCCTTATTTAATCCAAAGGAAGAGGGGAAGGAAGGCAAAATAAAAGAACAAAACTAAAAAGTAAAAAGTGAATTCAGACATATTTGTAATAATAAATGTAAACAGACTAAACTAATTAAGATAAAAATTATCAAAATGAATCATTAAAAAAAAGTCCAAGTACAAGCTATTTATAAGAAACAGGCCTAAAGCCTTAGGACACAGAATAATGAAAAGTGAAACAATGGAAAACCCCATACAATGCAAATAACCAAAAGAAAACTGATATAGCTATATTAATATCAGACAAAATAGAAAAAAAATTACTAGAAGTAAAGAGGTCATTATAGATTGATAAAAAATTCAACTCACCAAGAAGATAACAATTCTAAGTTACTTACTGAATACAAGTCAAAAAAAATAACAAAAAGATTTTGTTATTTTCAAAATCTATGAGTTGGACATTTTAAGACACAATTCTAAATTTCTAATGGTTAAAAGATGAAGTGACAACTGTATTTAGAAGAAAAATAGCACTGAATTCCTTAAATGACCATTCCTATTTTATATCACATTTAAAAATTTTTTAACGAAAATTATACAGTATACATACTCAAAATCCATTTATGGATACATTCCTGTGACTTCTCAATGGTAGCCACTGAGAGGTTAATTTGAGATAAAAGGGAAGTAAATGGGTAGGCTAGTAATACATTTTGGGTAAAGTCAATATAGATTCTAAATTAACCAAGAGATTTGCAATATGTATTTCCTCTCCCGCTGTTTTTCATGTGAGAAAAATAAACCCTATTTATGTAAGTCATAGTCAGGTAGATTTACTGGGATCTATCGGCATTGCTGACTAATGTCCTGACTAAAGTCCTGACTTTACCTCCATTTATCTCCATTTTCAACACCTGGTATATTCCACAAACAGATCTGAAAAGACTGGGATGATAAGCCTTAGAAATGAAAGATTAAACCGAAGTATCACAATCACTTTGCCCTCTCACCAAGTGCTTTTAATAAAATAAATATAGACACAATTGATTAAACAAACATATTGAATAACAGAAAGGCCGAGCGTGGTGGCTCACCTGAGGTTGGGAGTTCGAGACCAACCTGACCAACATGGAGAAACCTCCTCTCTACTAAAAATACAAAATCAGCTGGGTGTGGTGGTGCATGCCTGTAATCCCAGCTACTCTGGAGGCTAAGGCAGGAGAATCGCTTGAACCCGGGAGGCGGAGGTTGCAGTGAGCCAAGATTATGCCATTGCACTCCAGCCTGGGCAACAAGAGCGAAAACTCCGTCTCAAAAAAAAAAAAAAAAAAGAAAGAAAGAAAGTTAATATTAGCATAATCAAGAGTATTATACACTCATGGAATGTCCGAAACAAAGTTGAAACCTCAAAGTGCCTGTTTTTTTGCGATAGGGTCTCACTGTGTCACCCAGGCTGTGGTGCAGTGGTATGATCATAGCTCACTGTAACCTTGGACTCCTGGGCTCGAGCAAGCTTCCCACCTTTTAATATATTTCATATTAAAATAGAAATGTCTTAAATAGCAACAGTATAATATCCTCATCTACTAATCCACTGTATACACCTGCCATCCCTGACAAATCCAAGGAAGATATGTGAATTGCCTTTAAAAAATGTTTGAATTTACCCTCACCAACACCTGCACAGGATATTTTTTAAAAACAATAAAATCAATATGGTTCCTGCCATCTAAATTTTTTTTTTTTTTTTTTTTTTTTTTGAGATGGCCAGGCTGGAGTGCAATGGTGCCGTCTCGGCTCACTGCAACCTCCGCCTCCCAGGTTCAAGCAATTCTCCTGCCTCAGTCTCCTGAGTAGCTGGGACTACAGGCGCAAGCCAGTGGTTAATTTTTGTATTTTTATTAGAGATGGAGGTTTCACCATATTGGCCAGGCTGGTCTCGAACTCCTGACCTCGTGATCTGCCTGCCTCGGCCTCCCAAAGTGTTGGCATTACAGGCATGAGCCCTGAGTCCGGCCTGCCACCTAAATCTTAACCAGGATATAAGTATACTTAATTTGAATGGCCAAGTTTCTGTCTGTTTTCTAATCCTTAAAATTACCAAAGCATTTATTTATAAACATCACCAATAAATGGCACCACTTTATAGTTATTCAAACCAGAAGCCTGAGAGTAGAATTTCCATGTTTAGCAAATAAAAATATCATATGCCCAGTAATATTTGAATTTCAGATAAATAATATACTTTAAAAATGTTTAGTATATCCCAAATATTGCATCTACTGTTGAATTTACTTATACTAAAAAAATTTTAGTATAAGTATATACCAAATATTGCATATACCATCACATTTACTTATACTAAAAAATTATTCATTGTTTATCTGAAATTCGAACTTAACTGGGTGTACTGTATTTTATCCGGTAATCCCAGCTGGAATTGTTCCTCTATCACCTCTCACATACAACACACCACACCAACACCCGTCAATCACACGTCCTAAAAACATCTAGAATCCATCCACTTTCCTCCATTTATTCTGCCACCACCTTGGTCTAAACCACCAACGCAAGAATCTCCTAGTCCATCTCTCTGCTTCTGCTTTTGCAGAAACATCACTCACTTTAAACACAGTACATCAACTTAATAATAAGAGAAGTAAATGCTAATTTCAAGTTTCTTCTTTTCTGGGGTCAATATTTGGTAGCTCTGGAAATCTAAAATCCCTTAATTAGCATTAGAGCCGCCAGTGAACTTACAATGAACAAATTGAGGCCATTCATGGGTAACCTCTGAAACAATCACTCTTCAAGTTTTCCAAGGAAAGTAACAATTTTCTTGGGTATGTTGAAGCCAATGACCAGTCCAATCCATTTGCTAATTTGTGTTTATGTAACGCAAGGGGATAAACCAGGCAAAATCTGGGCAGAAACGGTAAATCTGCGGCTCAGTAAGGTTGCCTTAAAATATTCTTGTTTCAGAATGAATTCTAAGATGTATAAAGAGACTCCTTGATTCTAGCGCACACCTGATGTGAGACACTCCTGTCATTCAAATGCGTATTCTATGCATTGAATGGCATATGCCCATCAGCCCAGGTTGCTAAGCCAAGGGGCAGAGCACTAAACAATTTGGGCACTCAGCAAGTTAGAATTCAGATAAATACAAAACACATGGAGCCAACTTTTTCAGATGACTGATGCTCAGGAACAGCTGATGCCTCCTGACTGAATAGATAAATGTTTTGGTTGTGAAAGCTAGAGTTCTCTCTGAACACTGCCAGCCTATCACGTTGTTGTCTAATCATTGAATTCTAACACAGCAGCATATACACGGAAATATAAGTACAGGTTTCAAGGTTTGTGTGACACTACAGAGCTGTGAACTAGCCAAATTGAACACAAATTACTTCCATCGAAATAACAGCCAGAACCAAAGAAAAAATGTTTCCCTGTATATCAAAGAGGCCACAGTATTGGCACGAATGACTCATATCATAGAACATGACGGCAATTTAAGTGTGTCAAAGTTCTCACAATTTAAATCTGAATGTTCACCCACAACAAGTCTTAATATTGTTGATACTAAACAAGGAAACTCCACTCAAGCTCTTTCCACAAGAAAAACGAATTACAAATTCAGTCAGAAGGGTATCCCCAAGTGTGAGTTACATAGTTAGGGCTCAGTTATTTAATACACAAGCCTTTCTGTGACTAAAACCTAATCATACCACCAAAAACATTTTTGGAAGCCACATCTGAGATATGTTTTATGTGTATCGTATCTTCTTCTCTATAGTAGAAAAATGACATTTCGGACGGTGGATACACTGGTTAGACCAACATTATAGATTAGAGGAGGATGAATGTCTGGATGAAAGGGGTCGAGTCAACCCTTATTAAACAAGTGTAGACAAATCTTGAAGTCTGCACTTGTATTCCCACGTGTAACCTGCTTTGCTGGTATTCACTGATGAGACAACGTGACAGGCTAGCAGCACTGGAAAATCTGTAGCTCTCACAATCAAAACAGTGTGTTTGTAAAATGATTCAGCCCCCCCTTTCCTTTTGGCCTATGAGCTGCAGACCCAGCAAGTTGTTTCTGTCACCAAAAATGCGCTTGGAACTATATATAGCGCCGAAATGAGCTTTCTTATGAGACTTCCTTTGGGGACAGGTCCAGAATCTCTGAAAGGGAACTGCTGCGAGACAATTTTAGCGCAGGGATTCCAAATCCTTACTGGGATGCCGGTGACAATGAGTGCTCTGCTGCCGCACCGCGATTTCACTGCAAAGCTTTCCAACACAAGGTCCACGGCGCGGGGAGCAAGTGTTTGCGGGGCAGGACCTTGGCTTTCCTCAGAATCAGGCCTTTCCGGAGGCCCTCCTCCCAGCCTTCCAGCGCCTGGAGCTAGTCCCGTGTCTAAAGGAGTCGGTAGGAAAAAGGCGCAGTAATGCGAGTGGGTGGTCGCCGGCCTGCTCCTTGCCGCCCAGCGACCAACTTTGCGGCGCCGGCGCCAAGTGCCTGGACCCGATTAAAGGGAAGGATTAGAAAGGGGGTGCCCGCCGGGCAGCGTACTCACCCTCCCCAGCGAACGCCGGGGCAAGGATCCGCGCCGCGACCCCGCGCGGCCTTCCGGGTGAGCTGCCCGCGGCCGCCGGGACTGCACGGCCGGCCGGCTCGGCGTGCTTCGCCTGCGCGGTGGGATCTGGCCTGGCCCGTCATCGGCTTCCTGTCCCCGGCAGGCTCTGGCCCAGACCAGGCCCCCGGCCTCTCACCCCGACTTCGGGTTTCCGCTACAGCCCCCAGCCCGGGCCCTGGACACGCGTCCGGCCCCTGCCTCCATGCCTGGCCCCCACGCCGCCTCCCGTCCCTCACATCTCCGGCCGGCGTCCCCACGACCGGCCCCGACCATGCCCCCGGCTGGGCCCTTCTTCAGCTGGGCGCGCACCTCTCCTTGGAGTAGAGCTGCAGCTGCTGCTCCTGCTGCTTCTTCCGGATAAACGCCATGGAGGGCAGGCGCGGGCGGGCGCGGAGCGCACAGGCAGGCCCCACCGCCGCCCGCCGAGGAGGTCCGGAGGAGCCGGGGAGGGCGGACTCGGCGGCCGGCTGGGGAGAGCGCGGCTGCCGGCCTGGCTTCCCGTGCGGCGCCGCTGGGCGGCCGAGAGCCCGACGCGGCGTCCCGGCCGCGCTCACCGCAGCATCCTCGCGTGGGGACTCCGGCGGCACCGTGACTCAGGCCCGGAGGAGGGGCGCGCAGTGGCACGAGGCGCCCCAAACTCAGGATGCCTCAGAGAATCGCCAGGAGCAGCGGCCAGACTAGGATCCGACATCACACACTAAATGTTTCACCACTTTACCAACTATTGCAGGCTGCGTTTTAAATATTTTACGCATAAAAAGGGATGCTGGCGCATAAACCACCAATCTGTTGGCCACAAGGACTTGAAATAACAATGTTTTCGGTCCTCAATTGTGGGGGGGAAAAAAAAAAGACGGAAGTAACTATTCCAAATACACCAGGAACAAGTGGGGATTTATAGCCAAGGAGCAAGGAGCAGCTGTTCAGAAAACTGCTAAGAGGAAACATCAACTCTAGGGGGAATTCTGGCTGAACCAACATAATAGGAATCCCAGTAAAGGCAGGCCAGGGGGTCAGATACCAAGGGTAGGGAATAAAGAATTTTGATCACATATGGAATGGGGGATTCTTGCTAAACTGCGGTGGCAGTGTTACTTCCTAACACTGCATTTACAAGGAAGTGCACACAAGGACCTGGGAGAAGATTCAGAAGCCTAACTGAAGTTTGGCCAAGCAAAGAATCTTTAACACAGTCTCTTGATTGTTGAAATAATTGGTCACATGTCTTTTTTTTTCTGTATAACAGCTTTATTAGGATATAACTCACATACCAAACAAGTCAACCATTTAAAGTGTACCATTCAGCGATTTTTAGTATATTTCCAGATATGTTCAACAATCACCACACTTTGAGAACATTTTCATCACATGTAAAAGAAACCCATACCCTCTAGCTATCCCTCTGCCTAACTCTACCCTCCAAACCCCAGCCCTAGCAATCAATAATCAATTTCCTGTCTCTATCGGTTTGCCTATTCTGGACATTTCATATAAATGCAGCCATACAATACGTGGCCTTTTGTGTCTGGCTTCTTTCATTTAGCATAATGCTTTCAAAGTTCATCTATGTTGTAGCATGTATCTGTACAGTACTTCGTTCCTTTAGATTGCTGGAGCATATTCTGTTGCATTTTGTTTATCCATTCACCAGCTGATGGACATTTCAGTTGTTTCCACATTTTGACTATTGTGAATAAGGCTGCTGTACATCATTTACAGTTTTTTTATGGACATAAGTTTCCATTTCTGTTGAATGGAATTGGAATCTAAGAGTGGAATTGCTGGATTTGGAGGCGAAAGCAGCTCCATCTTGGAAGCTAATCCTCCGTGCTGGCTTCTGATTAACCCCTGTTCTGGGAAGTCCTCTAAGATTTCTACTTTATCTGTTGTTCCTTGAGTAAGAGCAGGTATCTACCCAGTATGTCCTGTCCTTAGTTCAAACAACCTTGATGTTATTACACTTCAATTGTCCTCCACATCCCTTCTGAACCACCCCTGCCCTATGGTATATAAGCCCTAAGGGGCTGGAGTGATGGCTCATGCCTGCAATCCCAACGCTTTCGGAGGCTGAGGCTGGAGGATTGCTTAAAGCCAGGAGTTCGAGACCAGCCTGGGCAACAAAGCAAGACCCTGTCTCTATAAAATGTAAAAAATAAAAATTACTTAGATGCAGTGGCACATACCTACAGCCCCAGCTACTGGAGAGGCTGAGGCAGGAGGATCACTTGAGTCCAGGAGTTTGAGGCTTTTGTGAGCCATGATTGTACCACTGCTCCCCAACCTAGGCAATACAGAGAGAGAGAGAGAGACCCTGTCTCACAAAAAAAAAAAAAAAAAACCGCATTGAGTCCGGGGTAATGGCACAGCAATCCACCATTTCATCTTGCTGCCCAAGACACAGACATGGACATGGCTTCTGTTCCTTAGTCGCTATTAAATGTTTCTTCCCAAGGAACTGTATTTGTTGGCCTCTTTCTTCCACCTCCCGGCATCCTAGGACTTTGAGATAGATTTGTGTAGACCTGCCACCACAGAACACCGGGTCATGTGGTAACTCCATGTCTAAATGTTTGAGAAGCTGCCAGACTGGTTTCCAAAGTGGCTGTACCATTTAACATGCCCACCAGCAGCGTAGAAGGGTTCCAGTTTCTCTACATCTTTGCCAATATTTGTTATTACCTGACTTTTGTTTAGAGCTATTCTAGTAGGTATGACTGGTATCTCAATGTGATTATAACTTCTTAATATATGCTGAGAATGAGTCTCTGATTGTTTACCTTTGAGGGATTCTTAAATAACAAGCCTCTAAGTTTCTTTTTCACATTAAACAGGTAATGTCCTAAACTCATAACAAGGTTCAAGGGTGGCACATCTCACAGCTGCACACGAATACCCAATCATCACACTTACAAACTACAAAAGGATCCAAACCTCTAAATTGTATGCTTGTGGAAACATATCTCATACTGTCTTAAGGATCAGGTTTTGCAGGGTTACATTTTTTAAAGCTTCAGGGTAAATATTCATTTCAGCTTTCTCTAGTAAGTCGCAGGACTATGAAGAGAAGGCAGGGAAACCAAGAATAAAAACTGGGCTGGGTCTTTTGAATTTGACCTCTAGCAGCACTAGACAAAATGTTATGTATAGTGAGGACACCCATTAAAAATTTTGGGAATGAGGCCGGGCGCGGTGGCTCAAGCCTGTAATCCCAGCACTTTGGGAGGCCGAGACGGGCGGATCACGAGGTCAGGAGATCGAGACCATCCTGGTTAACACGGTGAAACCCCGTCTCTACTAAAAAATACAAAAAACTAGCCGGGCGAGGTGGCGGGCGCCTGTAGTCCCAGCTACTCGGGAGGCTGAGGCAGGAGAATGGCGTGAACCCGGGAGGCGGAGCTTGCAGTGAGCTGAGATCCGGCCACTGCACTCCAGCCTGGGTGACAGAGCGAGACTCCGTCTCAAAAAAAAAAAAAAATTTTGGGAATGAATAAAGGTGCCTGGGTACCCTGTGACTGTGACTGAGTCCCTTCCATGTGTCCAAGTCCTGTGCAGAACCTGTAACATATTAGGTCAGCATTCCTGGAGGAAATTGTGATGCTGTCTGGTAGCCAAGAAATAAATACATGAACAGGTACACAATGAAATAAGACAATAAAATTTGCCAAAAGGTACGTGATAAACTTCTTTATGAGAAGTACTACAAACATTCTGTGAGTTCAGAGAAGAGAGATTAATTTGACTGGAATAAGGAAAAAACAACAACAACAAAAACCCAGAATGTAAATTATCTTCTTGAAGTTAAGCATTAGAGGAAGATTAGATGTGATCTGATAGGTATAGAGTGTTAAAGAATCTCTCCTTAACCCAACTCTAGCCAAATTCCTCTGAGCTCACTTCTCAACTAGGCCTCAGCCTGGGCCTATAAAAACCAGACTCCCAGCACAAATAATTTAGTCCACTCCCCATCCCCAACATTAAAAGACTTAAAAAAACAAACATAATTTCTAACAGCTTGAGGCAACATCCCTAGGATAACCCAGCCCACCTTAATGTACCTGTCTGAGAAAGCTCAAAGCAATCAAAGTAATTTACTACTTGTACCAGGCATGGGTGGCTCACGCTTGTAATCCTGCAATTTGGGAGGCCAAGGTGGGCGGATCACTTGGGGTCAGAAGTTTGAGACCAGTCTGGCCAACATGGTGAAACCCCATCTGTACTAAAAATACAAAAGATTTGTTGGGCATGGTGGCGGGCGCCTGTAATCCCAGCTGTCATGCGCATCCGTGTGAAGAGACCACCAAACAGGCTTTGTGTGAGCAATAAAGCTTTTTAATCACTTGGGTGCAGGTGGGCTGAGTCCGAAAAGAGAGTCAGCGAAGGAAGATAGAGGTAGGGCTGTTTTATAGGATTTGGGTAGGTAAAGGAAAATTAGTCAAAGGGGGGTTGTTCTCTGGCGGGCAGGTGTAGGGGTCACAAGGTGCTCAGTGGGGGAGCTTTTGAGCCAGGATGAGCCAGGAAAAGGAATTTCACAAGGTAATGTCACCACTTAAGGCAAGGACCAGTCATTTTCACTTCTTTTGTGATGGAATGTCATCAGTTAAGGCAAGGACTGGCCGTTTTCACTTCTTTTGTGGTGGAATGTCATCAGTTAAGGCGGGGCAGGGCATTTTCACTTCTTTTGTGATTCTTCAGTTACTTCAGGCCATCTGGGCCTATACCTGCAAGTCGCAGGGGATGCGATGGCTTGACTTGGGCTCAGAGGCCTGACATTTCTGCCTTCTTATATTAATAAAAATAAAATAGCATTGAAGTGTTGGGGCAGCGAAAATTTTTGGGGTGTGGTATGGAGAGATAATGGGCAATGTTTCTCAGGGCTGCTTCAAGCAGAATTAGGGGCAGCATGGGAACCTAGAGTGGGAGAGATTAAGTTGAAGGAAGATTTTGTGGTAAGAGGTGATACTGTGGGTTGTTAGAAGGAGCATTTGTCATATAGAATGATTGGTGATGGCCTGGATGCGGTTTTGTATGAAATGAAAAATTAAACAGAGGACACAAGGTCCGAATAAGAGAAGGAGAAAAATAGGTATTAAGGGACTAAGAATTGGGAGGACCTAGGACATCTAATTAGAGAGCCTAAGGGGGTGCAGTGTAATTACTTGCTTGGTTGGTGAGTTTTTAGCCTCTATCCAAGTTTTTTTGGGGTGCAGTTCAAGTTGGGCTGGTGTCTGGAATGAGACTGGTACTTAATAAAAAGAAGTGTCCACACGGAAGCTCAAATGGGCTGGAACCTGTAGCATTCCGAGGACAGGCCTGAATTCTGAGAAGGGAAAGCAGTAAAAGTATTGTCTAGTCCTTTTTGAGTTGGTGACTGAGCTTGGTGAGGTGTTTTTAAAAGACCATTAGTCTGTCTACCTTTCCTGAAGATTGAGGACGGTAAAGGATATAAAGGTTTCACTGAATACTAAGAGCCTGAGAAACTGCTTGGGTGATTTGACTAATAAAGGCTGGTCCGTAATCAAACTGTATAGAGGTGGGAAGGCCAAACCGAGGAATTATGTCTGACAGAAGGGAAGAAATGACTGCAGTGGCCTTCTCAGACCCTGTGGGAAAGGCCTCTACCCATCCAGTGAAAGTGTCTACCTAGACTAAGAGATCTTTTAGTTTTCTGATTCGGAGCATGTGAGTAAAGTCAATTTGCCCATCCTGGGCGGGGGCAAATCCCCGAGCTTGATGTGTAGGGAAGGGAGGGGGCCTGAGAAATTCCTGAGGAGTAGTAGAATAGCAGATGGAACACTGAGAAGTGATTTCCTTGAGAATAGATTTCTAGGATGGAAAGGAAATGAGAGGTTCTAAGAGACAGGCTAGCGGCTTGTAACTTAGATGGAAAAGGTTATGAAATGACGACAGAATAGAACAGGCCTGTGAGACTGAGGCTGTAAGAATTCTGACTGCACTAACTATGCCTAGGAAGGAAAGGAGCTGTTGTTTTGTAGAAGGTATTGGGGTTTGGGAGATTAGCCAGACATGATCAGCAGGGAGAGAGCATGTGTGTTTTTATGAGAATTATGCCGAGATAGGTAACAGATGAGGAAGAAATTTGGGCTTGACTGAAGTAATGGGGGCTGTCTGTGAAGCCTTGCAGCAGTACAGTCTAGGTCATTTGCTAAGCCTGATGGGCGTCAGGGTCAGTCCAAGTGAAAGCAAAGAGAGGCTGGGATGAAGGGTATACAGGAATAGTAAAGAAAGTATGTTTGAGATCCAGAACAGAATAATGGGTTGTGGAGGGAGGTATTGAGGATAGGAGAGTATATGGGTTTGGCACCACGGGTTGGGTAGAAAAAACAATTGGTTGATAAGGTGCAGATCCTGAACTAACCTGTAAGCCTTGTCTGGTTTTAGCAGAGGTAAAATGGGGGAATTGTAAGGGGAGTTTACAGGATTTAAAAGGCCATGCTGTAACAGGCAAGTGATAACAGGCTTTAATCCTTTTAAAGCGTGCTGTGGGATGGGATATTGGTGTTGAGTGGGGTAAGGGTGATTAAGTTTTAATGAGATGGTAAGGGGTGCATGATCGGTCACCAAGGAGGGACTAGAGGTATCCCATACATGTGAGTTAAGGTGGGGAGATACAAGGGGAGGATGCGAAGGAGGCTTTGAACTGGGGGAAAAGGCAGCAGTGAAGTGTGGCTGTAGCCCAGGAATAGTCAGGGAAGCAGAAAATTTAGTTAAAATATCTTGACCTAATAAGGGAGCCAGGCAGGTGGGGATAACTAAAAAGAAGTGCTAACTGATTTGGGAGAGGTCGGATAAAGAAAAAGGAGCAATTACCTTGACTATGCCTTTAGCTTTTGTTACCTTTTTAAGAGGAAATTGCTGGGCAGGTGGGGGAAGGCTAATCTCGGAACAAAACTGCAAGCCGGACAGGGTATGAGGAGGGGAGGTGATAAAAGGATTATAGGGAGGGGAGGCTGAGGAAACTTGGGACCTACCTCGGCCTGGTGAGGAGAGGAGAGGTCAGATGGGTCTGTAGAAAAGGAAGATTAGAAAGACTCAGCAACGCTTGGGGTTGGGACTGAGCGGACAGGCGGGAGGGAAAGAAGGAAGATTTGGGATGAGTTGCATTGGGAACAGAGACTAGGAAGGTACCAATGTGTAAAAGAATGCCTGGACATCAGGCACCTCAGACCGTTTGCCCATTTTACGACAAGAATTATTTCGATCTTGTAGGATGGAAAAATCAAAAGTGCCATTTTCTGGCTATTTGGAACTACCATCGAGTTTGTATTGGGGTCAAGCAGCATTGTAGAAGAAGATTTTAGGTCAAGTGTGAGTTGAAGAGGTTTTAAGTTCTTGAGAACACAGGCTGAGGGAGAAGAAGGAGGAATGGAGGGTGGAAGGTTGCCCATAGTGAAGGAGGCAAGCCTAGAGAAAAGAGAGCTACTCTTTCAGAGTAGCTAGAGAAGGGGTTGGGGGGGTTCTTGCCCTCCAGAAAAGTGAGAAAGGGGTTGGGACGCACAGATAAGGGGTCGGGGCATGGAGATAAGGGGTCAGGGTGCAGAGATAAGGGGTTGCTGCACAGAGATAAGAGGTCGGGGGGTTCTAGCCCCCAGAAAATCGGAGAAGGAGTCAGGGGTTCTTGCCTCCCCACCCAGAAAAGCAGAGAAGGGGTAGAGACAGGGAGAAAAGGGGTCGGGGTTCTTGCCCCCGCCACCCAGAAAAGTGGTACTTGCTGCTAAGGGTGAAAGACCAAGGCAGGCGTCCCTGTGTGGTCAGATATCTCTGAGACGTGGGTGAATAATCAGGCAGGTGTCCCCGCAGTGATTAAACACCAAGGGAAGACTGTCTTCCCGAGTCTGTGACTGGCGCCAGAGTTTTGGGTCCACAGATAAAAAGCGTCTCCTTTGTCTCTACCAGAAAAGGAAAAGAACTGAAATTAAGAGAAGAGAAAGATTAAAGTGTGGTGTCAAGATTGAAAGGAGAAAGAGGTTGAGGGATAGTGAGAGAGGTTGGAGAACAGAGTAAAAAGAGGCCACTTACCCAATTTAAAATTGGTGAGATGTTCCTTGGGCCGGTCTGTCTGAGGACTTGAGGTTGTAGGTGGATCTTTCTCACGGAGCAAAGAGCAGGAGGACAGGGGATTGATCTCCTAAGGGAGGTCCCCCGATCTGAGTCATGGCTCATGGCACCAAAATGTCATGCATGTCTGTGTGAAGAGACCACCAAACAGGCTTTGTGTGAGCAATAAAGCTTTTTTTTTTTTTTTTTTTTTTTTTGAGACGGAGTCTCACACTGTTGCCCAGGCTAGAGTTCAGTGGCGCGATCTCGGCTCACTGCAAGCTCCGCCTCCCGGGTTCCCGCCATTCTCCTGCCTCAGCCTCCTGAGTAGCTGGGACTACAGGCGCCTGCCACCGCGCCCGGCTAATTTTTTGTATTTTTAGTAGAGACGGGGTTTCACTGTGGTCTCGATCTCCTGACCTTGTGATCCACCCGCCTCGGCCTCCCAAAGTGCTGGGATTACAGGCTTGAGCCACTGCGCCCGGCCACAATAAAGCTTTTTAATCACCTGGGTGCAGGCAGGCTGAATCCGAAAAGAGAGTCAACCTGCCTGCACCCAAGTGATTAAAAAGGTTTATTGCTCACACAAAGCCTGTTTGGTGGTCTCTTCTCACAGACATGCATGACACTAGCTACTCGGGAGGCTGAGGCGGAAGAATCACTTGAACCCGGGAGGTGGAGGTTGCAGTGAGCCATGATCATGCCATTGCACTCCAGCCTGGGTGACAGAGCAAGACTCCATCTCAAAAAAAAAAACGAATTTACTATTTGTTCCACCCAACATCTGACATAGGCCCCTGACCACCCTTTCTTAGAACATTTACCAAAAAGGGCTTACAGTTGTGAATCACTCCTCTGTTCCTTTAAGATAAATATGTGTCTCCTACAACTCAGGTGTCTTTCTTAAGGACTCGAAATCCATTCCTTTGACATGTAATCATCAGGAAGTATAGGGCCTTGTCTTTCAGGCTCTGTGAGAAAATAGAATCTCAACTTCAATAATGGCCAGCTAGCAGACACAGCTGACCTAATCACATTTACACAGACCAATCCTTTCTAGATTTTTAATTCCCTTACTCTATTCAGCCCCTGATTTCCCCCTCCCTGCTCCCTCACCTTCCCTTCACAAATATCCGTCCACCTTTGCACAAATCAAAGTTGAATTCGTGCTGACTGCTGTCCCCTACTGCAATAATGTATTCCTGATTAAAATCTGTCCTTACCATTTGAACTAGTGTCTGATTTTGTCAATCTTTGGCAGAAAGAAGGGAAGAAACACAATCAAAGGGATTGTCTTGAACAATAGCTCAGAAGAGACACACTTCCTCTATAACAGTTTGTGTTTGTGGAGAATTGAGAGAACTGAGATTGGAGCTCTCTCATCTTCCTCTTCACCAAAGCATTCACCCTACTAGCATCTGCCCTCTTATGCTTTGTCTTCATTCCTGCTACTTTAAGGTATATTTGCTCTTATCAAAGGCCAACTTCTCCTTTCTTCCCAACCATTTAGCCTTTGCAATGACCCTTTCTCTCTTCTTTCTTTCTCTCTCTTGCTTTGTCTATTTCTCCCTCACTATTGAATCATTTCCATTTGAATGTAAATGTAGTTTTCAAAAAACTTTCCCCTCCCTCCAACTCCTCATTCACAGAGGAACTTCTTGAAACATCTGCCTATACGTGCTGTTCCATTTTCTCACCTTGTGTTTTCTAGAGTCCATTCCAATTGGACTTCCAGGCTACATGTGGTGGCTCAAACCTATAATCCCAGCATTTTAGGAGGCTAAGGCAGGAGGATGGCTTGAGTCAGGAGTTCAAGACCAGCTTGGGCAACATAGTGAGACTTCATCTCTACAAAATATTTTTTTAAATTAGCTGGTCGTGGTGGTGCGTGCCTGTAGTCCCAGCTACTTGCAAGGCTGAGGTGAGAGGATAGGTTGAATCCAGGAGTTTGAGGCTGCAGTGAACTCTAACTACACCACTGCATTCCAGCTTGGGTAACAAAATGGAAGTCCAATTATTATTATTACTTTTGGAGGCAGAAAGACCCTGCCTCCAAAAGTAATAATGATAATTGGACTTCCATTTCCACCACTCCACTATAATGGTTCTTGTCAAATCACTACATTCATTTATCACTTTTCTAGCTTAATCTTTCTGAACTATCAGCAGACTCAAATGTAGTATAACATAGCATTTAATGTATCTCCTCACTGAAGGGTTTTGCTCCCATTACTTTCAAGAGCCCACAGTTTCTTTGCTTTTCTCCTACCTTGATTCTTGCTTCTTATCAGTCTCCTTAGTTTGTTTCTCTCCTGATTAATTTCTTAATGTTGATTCTCTGTACACAGTCTCCAGGTAATTTCAACTAGTTCCATGACAGAGGGCACCAGTTGAGAAAAAAATTTCTGATAGAGTTTGAGCTTCCCAAATCAAAAAATCTCAAATCCAAAATACTCCAAAATCCAAAACTTTCTGGGTGTTGACATGATGCTCAATAGAAATGCTCCTTGGAGAATTTTGGATTTCAGATTTTTGTATTAGAGATGTTCAACTAGTATGTATTCTACAAGTATTTCAACATCCAAACAAAATTCTGAAACCCAGAGCATTTCTGGTCCCAAGCATTTCAGATAAGGTATACTCAACCTGTAGTAGCACATTCTTTTCTTACCCAAAGAATATGGGCAATCGCCATTTCCTTACACATGTTATGACTGCCTTCATGTTTTTAAGCTTCCTGTTCCCTCTGTCTAAAATGCTGTCCTTTCTTTCTTTTTTTTTTTTTTGAGACGGAGTCTCGCTCTGTCGCCCAGGCTGGAGTGCAGTGGCCGGATCTCAGCTCACTGAAAGCTCCGCCTCCCGGGTTCGGGCCATTCTCCTGTCTCAGCCTCCTGAGTAGCTGGGACTACAGGCGCCCGCCACCTCGCCCGGCTAGTTTTTTATATTTTTTAGTAGAGACGGGGTTTCACCCTGTTAGCCAGGATGGTCTCGATCTCCTGACCTCGTGATCCACCCGTCTCGGCCTCCCAAAGTGCTGGGATTACAGGCTTGAGCCACCACGCCCGGCCATGTCCTTTCCTTCTACCACCATTTCTTCCTGTGAAAATCCTACCTGTCCTTTAAATTCCCATTCAAAACTTATTTTAAGTCTTTTTAATGCACGCAAGTGGAATTTATCTCACATTCCCTTACTCAGCACATATTTATTCCACATCAGTGTATGTCACACATCCAGCTGGGCGTTACTGGGTAGATGCCTTTGAGGGCATGGGTGGATGGGGATGTGAACAGTGATCCCATTTTACCCTATAAGGCCTATCTTCCTCTTTGGGTTAGAATCTCCTTGGGAACAGGAACTGTGACTTGTTGGTCTTTTTTTTTTTTTTTTTTTTTCTGAGACGGAGTCTTGCTCCGTGCCCCAGGCTGGAGTGCAGTGGCGCGATCTCGGCTCACTGCAAGCTCCGCCCCGCCGGGTTCACGCCATTCTCCTGCCTCAGCCTCCCAAGTAGCTGGGACTACAGGCGCCCGCCACCTCGCCCGGCTAATTTTCTTGTATTTTAGTAGAGACGGGGTTTCACCGGGTTAGCCAGGATGGTCTCGATCTCCTGACCTCGTGATCCGCCCGTCTCGGCCTCCCAAAGTGCTGGGATTACAGGCTTGAGCCACCGCGCCCGGCCGACTTGTTGGTCTTTATATCCACATTGACACTAAATACAGTGTCTTGCACTTAGCAGTTGCCCAATAAATGTTTCTTGAATTGAATATTGCACTTTCTTTGGTCAGCACTTGTATCTATTTTGATTTGTTGTACAGTAAATAAAAGAAAACTCAGTCAATAGTTAGAGTACATTTCCTCATCATTGGCATGGGTGGCACAGATGATTAATAGAAGCCTAACTTTTCTCTTAGACTTGTAGCCTTTTGGTCACAGGATCACGCTCCATCACCATGATTGTACTCAGCTTCTGAGGAGAAATAAGGAGGAAGGGCAGGACCAGCCTTGTGTGTTTCTCTTATTAGTAAACCAAAAGCACTCCCAGAAATGCACATCAATCTTCCAGGCCAGAATTCTTGCGTAGCAGCTGTGAAGACGGGCAAACAAGTGTTTAACTCTTGCAGCCTCAATACTGCAAAGCCACCAGGCAGAAGCAGGTTGGGAATGGCTCCTGGGTCAATCAGTCTGCAATATATACCCCATTATTAAAATGAAAACTAGCCAGGAATACATATTGATACTTCTTCTTAAGGAAGATGACACCTGAGACTATTATTTTTTTCTTTACATGGTCTTCATTAAAAGGTATTGACTGTTCATTGCATGCCAGGAAATGTTCTCGGTACTAGAGACTCAGCCATAAATGACATAAAGTCCTTGCCCTTTTGTTACTTACCTTCTGGTAAGCATGACTATTTAAAAAGTGAATAATGTACATTTAGGTAAGGATAAATATCACAAGAATAACTGGACCACAGTGAGGAATAGAGCATGAAGCGGGTGGGAACTTCTTTAGATAGGGGGTCAGAGAAGTCTCCTCTGATCATTGATATTTTAACGGTCAACTAAATGAATTAAGAAACTTGAATATGCAGATCTTGGGAAAAGGCATTCCAGGTAGAAGGAATAGCAAGGTCAACAGCCTGAGCCAGCACTGTAGTGTCTAGAGCACACTAAGGGCAGGAGATAGAGGCAGCAGGGCCCAGACCATAGGACGAGGCTGGGCACTGGATTTTTTATTATTATTGTTATTAATGTGTAACAGAGGCCACTGAAGGGGTAAGAGCAGGAAAATGAAATGGTATGTTTACATTTTAAAATTTGACCACTGTGTTACAAGCCTGAAAGAAGCTCAAAACTTACAAGGACGACAGGAAAATTTAGATAGAACTGTGATCAGCAATTTCCTCTTGCACATTTCCTTAAATAACAAAGGGAATTGTATAAGTCTGCGTTCTCCAGAGAAACAGAACTAATAGGAGTTTATATACAGGAGTCTGGAATGTATATATCCAAGTCTGAGCCCAAGAGCCTGAAAACCAGGAGAGCCTATTGTATAATCTCCAGTCTGATCCCAAGCCCAGAGGCAGAAGAACAATGCCCCAGCTCAAAGACAGTCAGGCAAAGAGAGATTGTTCTCTTACTGCACTTTCTTGTCCTATTCAGGCCTCCAATAGATTGCTTGAGGCCTCTCCACATTGGGGGGGCTGTCTGCTTTACTCAGTCCACCAACTCAAACGGAACCTCCCCCACATTCATACCCACAATAATGTTTAACCAAACATCTGACCCCATGGACCAGTCAAGTTGACACACAAAATTAACCATCACAGGAATTTGTAGCTCAGGTACCTGGAAATCCAAAGTATAATATACATCAGTGTTCATGAATCCAGTGGCTCAACAAGTTCATCGGAGACACAGTTTATTGTCTTCTTTCTTCCTTCCTTTCTTCCTCTCCTCTCCTCTCCCCTCCCCTCCCCTCCTCTCCTCTCCTTTTCTAAGGAGTCTTGCTCTGTCACCCAGGCTGGAGTCCAGTGGCACGATCTCGGCTCACTGCAAGCTCTGCCTCACAGGTTCAAGCAATTCTACCTCAGTCTTCTGGGCAGCTGGGAGTACAGGTGAGCACCACCATACCCAGCTAAATTAAAAAAGAAAAAAAACTGTACAGACAATCTTTCTATGTTGCCCAGGCTGGTCTCTTGAATTCCTGGGCTCAAGTGATCCTCCCGCCTTGGCCTGTCGAAGTGCTGAGATTACAGGCGTGAGCCACAGCCTCTGTTCCAGTTTTATGTTTAATCAGTTAAAAGCCAACAGTAGGGCGGGGTGCAGTGGCTCACACCTGTAATCCTAGCACTTTGGGGGGCTGCGGTGGGCAGATCATGAGGTCAAGAGTTCGAGACCAGCCTGGCCAACATGATGAAACCCCGTCTCTACTAAGGACACAAAAATTTGCTGGGCGTGGTGCCTGTAATCTCAGCTACTCGGGAGGCTGAGGCAGGAGAATTGCTTGAACCTGTGAGGCATAAGTTGCAGTGAGCCGAAATCGTGTCCCTGCACTCCAGCCTGGGTGACAGAACGTTTCATTTCCCTCATCAGTCTTGGATTTGGGGAAGTCATGTGAACTAAGAGGGACGATGAAGGGAATCTCTAGATACTTGCTACCCAGTCTCAGTAAAAAACAAAAGCAAAAATAAACCAACAGTAATCTAGTTTCTACTAAGAGGTCAATGGATAAGTAAATTGTTATCTATTTAGTAAAATAATATGTGGTCATTTAAAATCCTGTTTCTAGAGAAGATTTACTTACCTAGGGAAATGACTACAATGAATTTGTGAAAAATTTGGAAATAATATATTTTGTATTATCTCAATGTATCTTAAGTGTACTAAAAAATTTAGCAAGTGTTTATAGCAGTTATTTCTGAATACAGAGATTATGTTTTTTGTTTTCTTCTTTATACTCCTACATATTTCTCAAAGAAAATAAAAGTGCCCCCTTATTCACAGTTTCACTTTCTGCAGTTTCAGTTACCTGCAGTCAACAGCAGGCCAAAAATATTAAATGGAAAATTTCGGAAATAAACAATTCATGCATTTTAAATTGCTAGGTTGTTCTGAGTAGCATGATGAAATTGCATGCTCTCTGTTGCTGTCTGGCTCTGTCCCACCGGGGATGGGAGTCCTCCCTTTGTCTAGCGTCTCCACGCCACAGATGTTCCCTGCCCTTTAGACACTTAGCTACCTCAGTTATCAGATGGAAAAAACATAGTCTGCATAGGGTTCAGTATTATCTGACATTTCAGGCAGCCACTGGGGACCTCAGAAGGTATTCCTCGCACATATGGGGAGACTTCTGTATACAGTTGTCCCTTAGTGTTTTGGGGATATTCCAGGACTTCCCTATACTTTCTGTACAAATACCAAATTCTCAGATGCTCAAGTCCTTTATAGTCGGCCTCTGTATCCGTGGGTTCTTCACCCATGGATTCAATCAACCATGTCTCTAAGGGTGGACTGTATTACTTTCGTAATTGAAAAGCAAATCACGGCCGGGCGCGGTGGCTCAAGCCTGTAATCCCAGCACTTTGGGAGGCCGAGGTTGGGTGGATCACGAGGTCAGGAGGTCAAGACCATCCTGGCTAACACGGTGAAATCCCATCTCTATTAAAAATACAAAAAAACTAGCCGGGCGAGGTGGCGGGCGCCTGTAGTCCCAGCTACTCGGGAGGCTGAGGCAGGAGAATGGCATGAACCCGGGAGGTGGAGCTTGCAGTGAGCCGAGATCGTGCCACTGTACTCCAGCCTGGGCGACAGAGCGAGACTCCGTCTAAAAAAAAAAAAAAAAAAAAAAAAAGAAAAGCAAATCACATGTATTACCCATTTTCTTATGCAAAAATTGAAACAGCATTTTTGGAGGGTACATCCTAAAGGATCCCCTTTTTCCATTTTTCTCTGGCCAATTTCTGGACTAAGAAAACACTGAATGTGTGTTTCTTTAAATTTTCTACTTCAAGATTTGCAAGAAACCACTATCAAGGAGCCACCGTTGGCCAAGGATCATTTCCCCAGCCCAGGCCTGCCTCCTGCCTCTCCAATTTCTTTTTTGCTATGGTCTTGAGAACTCAGCTTGGTTTGCTTTCCTTTGTGACTCTCAGCGCACACTCTACCCCTTGGGATTTGTTTTTCCTTGAGCTTGTCCACTCCAGAAAACAAAGCTTTCAGCTCTTTTCTTCACTTATTTTCCCCCAAACACATTGATATTGCCTTTTTTCTTTCAAGGGCTGTTTTCCTACAGTACTGGTCCTAGGACACTACTGCTAATGCCAGCAGCACCACCGGTTATCATTTGCTAAGTACTACTTTAAGTATTTTTTGTATGTTAACTTGTTTAGTCATCATAACCAATTTATGATGCAGGCAGGATCATCCCCATTTTATGTATGAGGAAATTGAAGCATGAGATCACACATTTGGAAAGTTGAGGAGCTGGGATTGGAATCTCTCAATTTAGACCTAAAACCCAGTCACATAACCACTAGATCACATTGCCTCATGAGAAAGGAAAGAAACTTTTAATGTGAGGATTGGAAGCCTCCTTTGAACGACCAGATCCAGGCAGGGCATGGTGACTCATGCCTGTAGTGCTAGCATTTCGGGAGGCCGAGGTGGGAGGGTCTCTTGAGCACAGGAGTTTGAGACCAGCCTGGGGTCCACAAGCATAGTGAGACCTTGTCTCTACATAAAACTAAAAAAATAGCTAGGCATGGTGGAGCACATCTGTAGTCCCAACTCCTCACGAGGTAAGGTAGGAGGATCACTTGAGCCTAGGTCACTGAGGCTGAAGTGAGCAGTGATCACACCACTGCACTCCAGCCTGGGTGACAGAGTAAGACCCTGTCTCAAAAAAACAAAAAAAACAAACAAAAAAAAAACACAGACCCAGCAGGGTGTTGGAATGAGACTGCAGTCATATTCCACCCACCCTCTCACCCCCTTGAGTTAAGTAATCATTTTGAAGTGGCTTGTCATGTGGCCTCTAGACTGGCTGATGCCTCCAGTAACTATAAATTAACCTAACAATGCCACATGCTGGACACCGTAATTCATATCTAATAGCTCAACAATGTATAACCAATTACTAACAATGTCATTTTTGTAAACGAATGAGGATTCCTGACAAACCACTTTTACACTTTCATCATCACTCCATCTTCCGATTCATCATTTTTTTCTTTAATAGCTCCAAACTCTCCTTTGTTCTCCAGAGCACTTCCCAAGGTAACATAGAAGTATTTTCTGGGCTGCAGTCCTTAACTTTAGGCCAAATAAGCTCTCTACCTATAGTAATTTTGGATCAATTTCTTTCTTTCGGCCAACACTCCTAAAAATAACAAATGAAGCTGAATGGGCATTCACTTTCTGCTTTCATCTTCTTGGGGATAAGAACTATAAAATCCTTTTCTCATTCCTCATCTGATCCCAACTTTAATGAAGGCCGTATGGATGCTTTTATTCCTCATAGTCCTTCCTTACAACACAAAGATACAAATAAGCTGAGCCAATTAGAACAACCAAACCCCTGTAGGTCAAGTGGAAAATGTGTATCTCTGATAATTTTTAAACAGGGTATTACCACATTCATTAGGCTTCAGTCATATGAAGGAGTAATCCTTTCTTGGTATTTTCTTGCAACACTCAAGACATCTGTTGGGCTCATCATCATAATGTTATTGTGGCTCACGTGTGAGTTGGGACCCTCTGCTCTAGTGCATTGTCTTGTAGACAAAGTTGGCTCTAAGCCTCATGGAATTCAAAGTCCTTTCCAAAATGGACCTCATTTCTCTCAGGGTTTCTATTTTCATGGCTTCCTGTGTCTCCTAAGGTCTGGTTCTTTACTCTGGTCTTTGTTTTCACCATGTGAGGCCCCTTTCCCGGCCAACCTCCCTCCCAGCTCCTTGGTATTTGTGTTTGCTGGATAACTGTGAGTCCAGGGAGGAGTCATGTCAGTACTGATTGCTTTGTAAAGAATTCCACATGAATTCTTCTCTCAGCCTACTACTTAGGATTTTAAGTCTACCACTGATGATTCCTCATGCTGCTCATCCATAAAGAGTCCAGTCTCACATCTTCCCATTTTCTCTCTCTCTCCTATCTCCTCTTTTCTTTTCTTTTCTTTTTTTTTTTGAGACGGAGTCTCGCTCTGTCGCCCAGGCTGGAGTGCAGTGGCCGGATCTCAGCTCACTGCAAGCTCCGCCTCCCGGGTTCACGCCATTCTCCTGCCTCAGCCTCCCGAGTAGCTGGGACTACAGGCGCCCGCCACCTCGCCCGGCTAGTTTTTTTGTATTTTGTAGTAGAGACGGGGTTTCACCGTGTTAGCCAGGATGGTCTCGATCTCCTGACCTCGTGATCCCCCCGTCTCGGCCTCCCAAAGTGCTGGGATTACAGGCTTGAGCCACCGCGCCCGGCCCTATCTCCTCTTTTCTTACTTCCCTATCTTTCCCTCTCTAGAGCAACAGTTCTCAAACTTCAGTATGCACCAGAATAACCCAGCTTGTTTAAAACAAGGTTTCTCAGCCCATCCATAGTTTATGATTGAGTGGGACTGAAGTAGGAACTAAGAATCTGCATGTTTTCAATTTTTAAAAGTGTTTTAGAGACACGGTCTTATTATATTGCCCAGGCTGGAGTAGAGCGGCTATTTGCAGGCACAATCATAGCTCACTATGGCACTACTCCTGGGCTCAATTGATCCTCCTGCCTCAGTCTCTAGAGTAGATGGGACTATAAGCACCCCTACTGTCCCCGGAAAGAATCTGTATTTCTGTTAAACTCCCAGGTAATGCTGATGCTGATCTTGAGACCACTCTTTAAGAAATACTACTTTAGAACAACACATTTATTTCCAGGTCTCAAAGACTGCTTCTCTTTGGTTCACATTTTATTGCAAACACTTATTAACACATTTTTCCAACAAATATAATTTGTTTCCTAAGAGGAATGATGATGCCAGGTTGAAAGAAATATGCTATTTTTGCCACTGTTACCTCTCTTCATAATTGTCAATATTATTACCGTCTGAATTTATTATGTGTTTACTCTGCAGCATACACTGAGCTCTGTAATTTGCATTCATTTTTCTCCTTCAATCTTGTTGGGAGAAAATTCTCCATGAATCTACATTTTTCCATGTCTAAGCATCAATAGTCAATTTGTGCAGATTTATTTACATTCCATTTTAGTAAAAGTAGACAGAGCCTCTGTCTGTCTGTCCTCTCTCTCTCTCCATTCCTGGGTAGTAAAGATAAAAACCTCACCCTCCCCTCCCAGGGAAGATTTGTGAACATCCCAGAATAACAAATATAATCTCTGTTGCTGAAAGGCCGGAGGGACAGGTTTGCCAGCCACCATATAAGGCCAGGGGGGTGCTAAACTTGGCATTCTTCAGGAGTGCCCCACACCACTGTGTGTGCAAGACCCACCTGGGTGTCTTTATCACCCACATGTACCTGACAGGCAAGGGAAGCTGATGCCTGCACGAAGCTCACAATGCCTGTCCTCTCGTGAGTAACAAACTGTCTAAATCCATTTGGGTTCATTGTGCCCTTACCAGTTAAATCCAGGGATATTTGGCAAGCCCGCCTAACAGTTGTCACCTGCTGCTCCTCAGGGACTGCTTGACTTCTTGGCAAATCTTTAAGATCACTTGGTGAGATTGTTCTATTATATCCAATCTTCAGAAGAGTACAAGTCAGGCTTTGTGCAGTTTAATAACATAAGCAATCCACTCAATTAGTAAGTAAAAGTGACATGATTTGATCCCATGACTGCCTGACTCAGAGTCTACTTTCTTTGTAATTACATGTTTCCAGTAGCAATTCTGAGGTCTTTCAAAGAAACTGATAAGAATCAGAAATTCTCATTACTTGAAGTAAAGCTCTAAGGGACCTCATGGGAAGAAAATAAATCATTACACTCCTGTCCATACCCAAGGGAGAAGAGCTGCTCCAGAACAATCTTATCTCACAATTCTTATCTCAAAAGTCCTCCTAGGAAACAGTGGCCTCAAAAGGAAGAGGGTAAGAGGGTAAAGGACAAGTTTGATGTTTCTGACATCAATCCTAAGGTTTGCTTTCCCTTAGTTTCTCTTAGTAGCCATTTATAATGTTTATACATTTGTAAATCCATTTTCAATTGGGTTTATTGAGGTATAATTTATATACAATGAAATTGATCAATTTTAAGTGTGCAGTTGGATGAGTTTTGACAAATGTGTGCAGTCATGTAACCTCTACCATGAATATGATATAGAATATTTCACTATCCTACAATGTTTCCTTGTGTCGTGTCGTGAGGAATCCCTGCCTCCATTCCTGGTCACTGGCAACCATTGATCTGCCTTCTGTCACTACAGGCTTACATTTTCTAGAATTTCAACAAATGGAATTATACAATATGTAGTAATTTATATCTGACTTCCTTCACTTAGCATGGTGCTTTGAGATTTATTGGCATTGCTATGTGGACCAGTAGTTTATTCATTTTTATCGCTGAGCAGTAATTCATGGTATAGAGATACCACAATTTATCTCTTCAACAGTTCATGACTGTCTGAGTTGTGTTCAGTGTTTTCAGCTATTATGGATAAAGCTCCTATTAACATTTGAATACAAGTCTTTATCAAAATGCACGTTTTCTCTCATCTCTTGGGGCCATCTCCTGGATACTCACAAAAGCCCCAAGGGAAAATTTAGCTCCGTAGAGAGGCACATGATGTATTTTAAGAAACTTTCTCTGATTACCTTTTGTACTTTGTTTCTAAATATTTTCCCTGCACAAAATTTGTAGTCCATTCATTTATTAATTCAACATTTGTGCACCTGAACAATGTCAAGGGCTGGGGATACGCATGGATAAAGCAGATATGGTTTCAGTTCTTACAGAACTTCTACTACGTAAAACTGACTATAAACAAACAAAAATACAAAATAATTGCAGATCATGATGAATGCTACAGAGAAAATAACTAGCAACCAAGATGGCACCAAAAGGTAGAGGAAAACATGGTGCTATGGACTGAATTGTGTTGTCCTGCCTCCAAAAATTCACATATTGAAGCCCTAAACACCAATGTGATTGTATCTAGAGATGGAGTTTTTAGAAGGTAATTAAGACTGAACTGGGTCATAAGGATCAGGCCTTGATCTGATAGGACTGGAAAGGAATAGAGAGAAATCTTGTTCTTTCTGTCTGCCATGTGAGGACACAGCAAGAAGGCACTGTCTGCAAGCTAGGAAGAGGGCCCTCACCAGAAACTGAATCAACTGGCACCTTGACTTGGACTTCCCAAACTCCAGAACTGTGAGAAAATACATTTCTGTTGTTTAAGCCACCCAATCTATGGTATTTGGTTATGGCAGTCTAAGAAGAATAAGACACATAATTGGAGGTGAGAAGATGAAAAAGCCAATAAGCTAAAATGTTAGATGGGTCAGTCATTGATGAATAATGATGAAATAAGGAGGAGAGAAACTCATTGAGTCCAGAGCCAAAGGTTTTCGTGAATCAGGTGGATTTCCCAAGATGCCAGGAGATTATAACAACTAACTTGGATATCAAATGGTATAGCCTGGTGTCATTAACTTCTAAGTAATTCTAATTTTTAAAGGAGGAAGCAAAAGAATAGTTTGGATGCAGCAAAACAAGGAAGACTGTTATCTATTGGTCCTAAGTTACTTGAGGTGTGAGAACTCAGGATTACACAGGACAAAGGACCAAAAGTTGGGGCGGGATGGGGAAGTATGAGAGATGGGACCAGACTAGAAATGAGTGTCCTGAGTCAGCCAATGGCCTGAAAAGCTTGGACTGCTAATGATGGCAGAGGTAAATAGAGAGCTGAGGCATGGGGAGAAGGTTGGCAAAAAAATATATAATCTTTGGTCCTGAATCTATGGCTCAATGGCTAGGTTACTGCTCACTTTTGCAAGTCTCCAAGATGCAGAAAGCTGGTAGGGATGCCTTTCCTGGGGGTATGAGCCGCACTGAATCTGCTGTGCTCATTCACACACCTAAGACTTTGCCAAGCTATTTTGAATTTGGTAGTTCCCCACCAACCAACTCATCATTCATTATTCAAGTCAAAATTCACCTTCTCTTTGAGCCATTTCCAATCACCGTTTTTTACATACTCACACCTTAAACAGAACAAACTAGGTATTGATCCTTCAGCATTCTCACAGTTTCCTGCTCATGATCTAATTTTAGGTCATACTATAATGTAATTACTTATTTATATGTTTGTTTAACTTACTCTAATAAGAGCTACTTAAGCACAGAGGTTATCTTAATTGTTATTCTTAGCAAATGGCAGAGTGTCTGTCTCATGAGTATTTCATCAGTAAATACTGGTTAAAAGAATGTAAATCCAACTTTATTAGTCTATTACCTACTGTGTGAGGTTGGACTTCCTCTTATTTATTTATTTATTTATTGTACTTACCTTGTTCAAGTTTCAGAGACTGCTCCTAAAACTAGTATTTTGAGATTGACTGACAAATCCATTTTATCTTATTCAAGTGATTTAGAATTATGTGTGCTCTGTTGATACATGACTTTCCAGTCCACACCCTGACAAACTGAAGAGGCCCTACTTTGCGGCTTGTTTTGTCAATGCAGTTTCTCTTCCCATTGTTTCAGCCACTTCAGTTGCCCTTCTCCAGACAATATAGACTCCCTTTGTTTCACTGCTTAAAAGGCGATGTTTGTCTAACAATAAACAATCCAGAAGCAAAATTAAGAAAACAATTCCATTTACAAGAGCATCAACAAGAATAAAATACTTAGGGATTAACATAACCAAGGAGGCGAAAGATTTGTATTAAATCTTTAATTGAAAACTTTAAAACATTGCTCAAAAAAATTAAAGAAGACATAAATAATAGAAACACATCCCCTGTTCATGAATTTGAAGAATTAATATTAAGATGCCATTATACCCAAAGCAATCTGCAAATTTCATGCAATCCCTATCACAATCCCAATGATGTCTTTTTCCAGAAATAGAAAACTCTACTCTAAAATTTATATAGAATATCAAAGAACTTTAAATAGCCAAAACAATCTTGAAAAAGAAGAACAAAGCTGGCAGACTCACACTTCCTGATTTCAAAACTTACTACAAATCTACAGTAATTAAAATAGCGTATATTGGTATAAAGAAAGACAGACAGACCAATGGAATAAAATGGAGAGACCAGAAATAAGTTCTTATGTACATGATCAAATGATTTTTGACAAGGGTGACAAGACCACTCAATAGGGAGGAAAAAGACAATCTTTTCAATAAATAATGCTGGGAAAATGGGATATCCACATGCAAAAGAATCAAGTTGGACCCTTAACTAACACCATATACAAAAAAATCACTCAAATGGATGAAAAGCCTCAATGTGAGACCTAACACTTCTTGAAAGAAAACACAGAGCAAGAACTTTATGACATTGGGTTCAGCAGTAGTATCTTAGATACGACATGAAAGGCATAGACAACCAAAGAAAAAATAGACAAATTGGACTTCATAAAAATTTTAAAATTTTATGTATCAAAAGACACTATCAGCAGAATAAAAAGGCAACCCATAGTTTGGAAGAAATATTTGCAAATTGTAAGTCTAATAAGAGATTATAATTCAAAATATATAGAGAATTCCTAAAAGTCAACAAGACACACACACACACACACACACACACACACACACACACAAAACCCAAACAGTCTGATTTTAAAATATGCAAAAAGGATTTTTTTTTTTTTGAGACGTAGTTTCTTGTCGCCCAGGCTGGAGTGCAGTGGCGTGATCTCGGCTCACCGCAACCTCCACCTCCCGGGTTCAGCAATTCCCCTGCCTTAGCCTTCTGAGTAGCTGAGATTACAGACATGCGCTAACCATGCCAGGCTAATTTTGTATTTTTAGTAGAGATGGAGTTTCTCCATGTTGATCAGGCTGGTCTCAAACTCCCAACCTCAGGTGATCTGCCCGCCTCGGCCCTCCAAAGTGCTGGGATTACAGGCATGAGCCACCGCGCCAGACTGCAAAGAGCTTTAATAGACATTTCCCTAAAGATGATATACAAATGGCCAATAACCACACGAAAAGCTGTTCAATATCATTAATCATTAGATAAATTCAAATTAAAACTACATTGAGATACCTCACATATGTTAAGACAAGTATACTAAAAAAAAAAAAAAAAAAAAAATGGGCCAGATGTCGTGGCTCATGCCTGTAATCCCAGCACTTTGGGAGGCTGAGGCAGGCAGATCACCTGATGTCAGGAGTTTAACACCATCCTGGCCAACATGGTGAAACCCCGCCTCTACTAAAAATACAAAAATTAGCCAGCCATGGTGGTGGGCACCTGTAGTCCCAGCTACTTGGGAGGCTGAGGTAGGAGAATCGCTTGAACCCAGGAGGCGGAGGTTGCAGTGAGCCAAGATTGTGCCACTGCACTCCAGCCTGGGCGACAGAGTGAGACTCCATCTCAAAAAAAAAAAAAAAAAAAAAATAGCAGGGAGTGGTAGCTCATGCCTCTTATCCCAGCATTTTGGGAGGCCAAGATGAGAAAATAGCTTGAGTCTAGGAGTTCGAGACCAATCTGGGCAACATAGTGAAACCTTGTCTCTACAAAAAAATTAAAACATTAATTGGGCATAGTGGCATGCGCCTGTGGTCCCAGCTACTTGGGAGGTTCAGGTAGGAGGAACGTTTGAGTTCAGGAGGTCAAGGCTGCAGTGAGCCATGATTGTGCCACTGCACTCCAGCCTGGATGACAGAGAGAAACTCTATCTCAAAAAAACAAACAGAAAAAAAAGATTTTGAATGGAAAAAACTCCAGAAAATTAGGGTTGGCAAGGAGGTGGATAAATTGGAACCACTGTGCACTGTTGGTGGGAATGTAAAATGGTACAGCTGCAGTGGAGAATAGAATGGTGGTTCCTCAAAAATTAAACACATAATTACAATATAATTCAGCAATTTCACTTCTGGATGTATACTGCAAAGAACTGGAAGCAGAACCTTGAGGAGATATTTATACACCCACATGCACAGCAGTATTATTCACAACAGCTAAAATATGAAAGCAATACAAGGGTTCACTGAAAGTATTCACTTTGAATAAACAAAATGTGGTACGGTATTACATATATTGGAATATTACTCAGCTTTTAAAAAGAAGAAAATTCTGACATATGCTACAATATGGGTGAAACTTGAGGTCATTGTACTAAATGAAATAAGCCTGTCGAAAAAAAAATACTGTATAATTATACTTAAATAAGGTACTTAGTGTCATCAGAATCATACAGCTAGAAAATAGAATGGATGTTGCCAGAGGCTGAGAGGAGAGAATAGTGGGGAGTTATTGTTTAATGGGTACAGAGTTTCAGTTTTATCAGATGGAAGAGTTCTGGAGATGGATAGTGGCAATGGTTGTACAGCCATGTGAATGCACTTAATGTCACTGAATTGTATATTTAAAAATGGTTGAAATAGTAATTTTAATGTGACGTGTATTTTACCACAATTTAAAAGCTTGTGGTTCACCCTACCTTAATTTCACCTACCTTAATTTCTTCTTCACCCTACCTTAATTTCTTAATCTCCTCACTAGGGTTTAGCGTCAACTTGGAAAACTGACTGAAAACAGACTTGGTTGTCACCGTATGAATGAGATTGAAAATACTCTACACATGACCTTAACATTTAAGATATCTTAGGTACAAAATAAACAAGACCATTTTTGAATCACTGAAGATGGTCATAAATAATGCGTTTATTTAAAGGGTATTGGCAAATGAAAGGTACAAAATAAAGGTAAGGGATGTATATACTATCTGTCTCTAGATACATAAAGAGTGTGGAAATTAGAACAGAAGTCTTAAAATAATATATTTAGGACAAAATGAGACATACACCTCTGCTTCAGCACTGACTCATGAATAAGATATCCAGTGAAGACGCTGAAGTTATAGCATATGACTTTTAAAATTACATAAATCACCTTGAGAATAATGAAACTTCCTAAGAATGCTGCCAACAAACAAAGAAGGCAGAACAGTAGATCTCCAAAGATGTCCACACCTGAATTCTCAAATCCTGTGAATATTTGCCTTACATGGTGTGAACTCTGAATGTCCAATCCCTCAAAATGAATCCTGAATGACTAACCGTGCTTAAATTCATATTAGAACCAAGCAGCCATTTGCTGACTAGAGGTCAAACATGTACTTTGAATTCCCAGAAAACCCACGCATCTGCTTAATTTTGGGAACTTCATAGTTGGCTGTTCCTGTTTACATCTCCCTGAACCCATCAATAGGCTATGACCTGGTTTGGCCAATCAGAACTCAGCAAATGCCAACCAATCAAAAGTAAGCAAGTTTGAATTCTTTATTTGCATAAGTAGACTTGAGTGGGAACCTGAGTAAGAACCATCTCAATAAAAGACAAACTTTCTCTTTGTTCTCTAGAACACACCTTCAGTTGACACCAAAGGCTGTGTCTCCCTGGTTTGCAAACTGTTCATTGGAAGAAAGTCTTGTAAAATTTATTTTCCAAGAATTTTGATTCACATGGGGAAAAGAGACTTAGCAAATATGGTTAAGGAATTTGAGATGAGGAGATTAATCTGGAATATCTGGGTGTGCTCAATCAAATCACACGGATCCTTTCCCTACTGGGGTCAGAGAGAGACATGACTATGGAGAGAGAACCAGAGAGGTGGCAGTGCGAAGAGTCAATCCAACTGTGCTGACATGGAAGACAGAGGAAGGAGGTCTTGAGCTGAGGGGTGCAGGCATCTTCCAGTTGGAAAAACCAAAGAAACAGATTTTCTCCTAGATCCTCTAGAGAGGAACACAGCCCTGCTAACACCTTGTTTGTAGCTCAGTGAGACCCTACCCAATGGTAAAATAATAAATAGTGTTGTGTTAAGTAATTATATTTATAGTAATTTGATACAGCAACCATAACTATTACAGGACAGTATGAAAGATGAGATGGGATTATTTTTGAGAAAGAAAAATTAAAAACCAGGCTAAGAGTTGTAACTGAATTGGGCAATGTGAAAATGACTCTAGCACATGCATTCTTTTTTATTATTCTCTTCCTAGATATAACTACTTAAGACAAAATAGATCCAGCCTGGGCAACATAGCAAGACTCCAGCTCTACAAACAACAACAAAATTAGCCAAGCATGGTGACACACACCTGTAGTCACAGCTATTAGGGAGGCTGAGGCAGGAGGATTGCTGGAGCCTGGGAGGTCTAGGCTGCAGTGAGCTGTGATCACACTATTGCACTCCAGCCTGGGCAACAGAGTGAGACCATGTCTGGAAAAAAAAAAAAAAGCAAGAAAGCAAGAAAGAGAGGGAGGGAGGGAGGGAGGGAGGGGGAGAGAGAGAGAGAAAGAAAGAAAGAGGAAGGAAGGAAGGAAGGAAGGAAGGAAGGAAGGAAGGAAGGAAGGAAGGAAGGAAGGACCGTATACTGAAAAATGTTAACAATGTTACCTTTGTTAGTAAGAGTATGGCTTATTTGCTTATTTTTATGATTTTTCCTTAGTGAACTTATATTACTTTCATAATAAAATATTTAACAAGAAAATGAAAGTGGGCAGAAGAAATTATTTACCTGTAGAACGGTCTGATCATGATTCCTGGTCATTTATACTAGGAATCATGACCTATGACCATGTTTTCCAATCACTAAGAAATTCTCTTTCTAAGACTCTAAAGTAGCAACCTCTGAACTTGTGTGTGTATGTGTGCGCATGCACACACATAGCTTTAAGCAAAATTCAGAATTTTCAAAAATCTATATATACCACCATGAGCTTCACAGTCTCCACGTACTTAAAACAATGTTGAGATCAATGCAGATATTAACAAGTGTGATTTTTTGACATTGTTATAATAAAATTTGTCAACATTTGCGAGTTACAAAATCACACGTGGGTAAAAGAGCCATTTAATGACTGAGGTAAACTGGTGGGCTTTGGTGTAACAGAGGAAGGAAAGTTCACTGACGCAGTTTTGGTTGTCCCATTGCAGCTGTTGTTTGAGAAGTTAACACTAGGTGAATTTCAGTGTCATACCAAAGAAGAATATCCAGTTATCTGAGAAGGCTATTACATACTCTTCACCTTTCTAACCACATGTTCATATAAGACTGGATTTTCTTCATATATTTCATAGATCAGAAGCAGATTGTTAAATCTGCTTTTTCTCCTAAATCAGCCTTTTTCTCCTAAGCCAGACACTAAGAAACAGCCAAAATGTAAAACAATGCATGCCAGTCTCCTAATTCATTTTATTTTAGAAATATGGTTTTGGCTGGGCACAGTGGCTGGCTCACGCCTGTAATCCCAGCACTTTGGAAGGCCAAGGCTGAAGGATGGCTTCAGCCCAGGAATTCAAGACCATCCTGGGCAACATGGCAAAAAAAAATCCTGTCTCAAACAAACAAACAAACAAACAAAAATTAGCCGGGCATGGGAATGTGCACCTATAGTCCCAGCTATTGGGGTGGCCAAGGTTGGGAGATTGCTTGAGCCAGGTAGGTGGACATCGCAGTGAGCCAAGATCATACCACTGTACTCCAGCCTGGGTGACAGAGTAAGACCCTGTCCACACCCCCACCTACACCCCCCCAAAAAAGAAAAAGAAAAACATTTTAAAATTCAATTATTTATGATGAAAAGTAATGAGTTCATTGTCACGTTAAAAAATACTTAAAATGCATAAAAAACTCCTCACTATTTCTAGTACAATAAATTTTAATGGATGTAACCTACATAAACAAAAGTTCTCACTACATTTTAGAAGTGTAATGGGTTTGCGAGATCAAAAAGTTTGAGAACTGCTAAATAAATAAAACTATGAGTACATTCTGGAATCCAGAAGCTTCTGAGAGAGCTTTTGAGAAATACATGTCTTATTTGACATACCTGTCATTTCAGGAAAGGGTAAAAATATCACAATCCTGAAAACAATTCTGATTTTCCACATGACCGGTCGGATTTCTGACTGTTTTGATAACCCGAGTCTTAAATGTATCACTTCAATATAAAAGAGATTTTGCTTACTGTAAGTAATAAACGGTACAGAAGTAGGAAAGACATTTTGACCCTTTGCTACAAGAGAAAATGATACCTCATTAAAAGAAGAGACAAGAAAAATGAATGGAGATTGTTATGAGAAGGTAAAAGTTTTGGGACCATCCTGGAGAAAATAGCCACTAAGAAACTCGGTGATGAATATAACAACAGACCGTGAAAAGAAAAGACAGATTTCTAACTTGACTAAAGGGATATATTTGAAACAAGAAGAGCAATGTGCGAACTAAAATAGAGCCTCAAGTTTAAGAAACATTCTTTATTCCTGTAGCTTTTGTGGAGTACACAATGTAAATAAGCAGAGAAACATATTTTTTATCCATATAATTTTTCAACTGTCACATCTAGACCAGCTGGGTCATGCTCAGGGCCATGGTGACAAATAATAGCTCTTGATATGACAATCCATAATGTGGAGAACTCACAGATGGAGAACTAGGAGTTTATTTTATATCATTTAATTTTCTCTCTCTATCCAGCAGGGAAAATGTTTCAGATATTTTCCCGAGTAAATGATCATGTTCCCCGGCTACAATTCTAGAGGAACAGTATTTTAATGCTCATTAATTGAGCCATGACTCCCTCAATACTACAGCTGCAGCAGCTACATGCAGGGGCTCTGTGGGCTGAAACGCAGCGCTGGACCAAGAGACATGTCACTTTTTCCACTGCTACACACTGTGCCACCACAACGATTACGCTCTGTAGTGATCCAGATGGGTGGTGATGGCTTGAGCTTTCTGATGCTGTTGTATCACTGGCTATTGGTTTTACTACCCATTCACTACGTTCTTTCGCAGGACACCTAGTGTCTCATAAGTTAGTAATTTTGAAAAATAACAAAGCCCTTTTATTGGGTTAAGGATCTATTATCTCTGAGTGAGTGACTGTAGATTAAAAATGATATGACTTAATAGTGATCGCATTGTAACAACTGTTACAATGTTGAGTTAAAGTTGACTTTAGGGTGCAAGTATAGAGGATGCTTGTGGGGTTTTGACAAGCAGAGTCTAATGTGTCTTTCTCATAGAACACTAATTTCCTTTTGAGGGCTGTCATGTCTCATTGGATTTAGTCTGCTGGAACTGTTCGTTAGTCAGACAGTTTTGCTTCAGCAAGCTGATGGCTGGGCACATAACCCAAGCTATGCCAACTGATGTATCATCCACAAAATTTAAATCTTGAGTGGAGTGGCAGAGACTAAGAAGGGCCAAGTTGATTTATTTTAGCAGCACTGCCGAGGAAGAACTGTTCTTGCTACCACACCATTCCCATTCTTGTTTACTAGTCCCTCAAGATACCTGGGTTCCTGCCCCTTCAAACTCCATTTCTCCAGCCTGCTGATTGATTCTGTGTACTCCTAAGAGCTTTACAGATAAATTCCGTTTTGCTTAAGTTAGAACCCCAACATCTGGTTTTTGGCTTGTAACCAGAGAATCCCAATTTACAACAAGTGTCCGTATATATGTTATTGTATTTAAACTTGCTGAAAGGCTTTGTAATTGTATGCTACGTAAAGAACATCAGCCTTAGCTGTGTGTAAGAGAGTGATTGCATGAATACCCCAAAGTTCCTTCAAGACTTCAAGCATCCAGTGAAACAAAGGAATTAATTCTACAATCATGGGAAGAATACTTACTATGTGCTCTATGCCAGACATTGGAAATATGGAGATAAGAGATAAGAGTAAAACGGTTGCTTGTCTTCAGAGGACTTATAATGTAGCAGAATAAATAGGCATGAACACACAAACAATTAAATATAACCTATGTGATAAGTACTACAATAAAAATACGAGCAAAGGACTATGCAAGCCCAGAAGCAGCAGCAGCAATTTCCTTCTGCCAAGTAGTTCAAGGAGTTGGACCTAAAATAATTGGGATTTCTCCAGCTGGATAGGGAGAGGAGGGTAACTCAGGCAGCAGGAACATAGGAAGATTAACACAGGTTCATGACAGACCTGTGGCCTGTTTGGGGGAAGAACAAGAGGTTCACACTGGTTTAATGCAGAATCCATGAGGAGAGAGGGTGACGGGGGGCATCTGTGGGCGTGGATGCAGGAGTGATGATCAGTTTAAGGATTTATGCAATTGGCTGGGGAGAACCTTCTATTAGTTACAACTTAAATTTTCTATATCTTACGGTACAGATATTTTCTATATCTATGTCTTCTCTTATGTTGACATTTTTCATGAGACTTGCAGATCCAGAGAAAGGCTGCTCCCTGAGGCCTGGATGATTCCTGGGGGTGGTGGATGGCTTGCCTGGAGCTCACCTTCCATGGGCAGACTGGCTGATCCAAGGCTGGGCCCCTATCTGCCTCCTTATCTAACACACACTAAGCCAATATTTTCCCTGCTTTAAATCAACCGAGGGCCAGGAAGGAGACAACTAGAGGCAGCCCCTATGCTCCAAAGCCCTCCAGACTTATTCAAACTAGCCAATCCTAAATTGTTTACTCCACCCTACCTGGCCTTTCTCACAGAAACCCCAATAACATCTCTGGTCTCGGCTTCTCCCTCACCCGTCCTTTTCCTCTCACCCAAACTTGGTGCTTCTGCAGTTCTGTGTGGCTTGGTGAGTCTCCTTCTCTTGTGAAATGTTAAATAATAAGTTTTTCTTTCAGTGGCATTGACCCGGCTGTGATGGCAGTCAGTTACCTCTGTAAATTAAAATCCCCTAGGGATAATTTTATTTATTTATCTATTTATCTATTTAGTTAGTTAGTTAGATAGATAGTTTGAGACAAGGTCGCTCTCTATTGCCCAGCTTGGAGTGCAGTGGTGCAGTCTCGGCTTTCTGCGGCCTTGACTGTCTGTGCTCAAGTGATCCTCCTCCTGCAGCCTCTCAAGTAGCTGGGACTACAGGCACACTTTCTGTAGAGATGGAGTCTTGCTACGTTGCCCAGGCTGGTCTTGAATTCCTAAGCTCAAGCGTTCCTCCCACCTTAGCCTCCTATAGTGCTGGGATTACAGGTATGAGCCACTGCACCCAGCGGGTATAATTTTAATATGAGCTTGGACACAGTTTCAGATTGGAAAACAGGGTCAAGTGTGTGATCAATCCTATATTGTAAAAAGATAACTTACAGCAAATGGAGGCTAGACAGAAAGGAGACAAAATCACCACCGAATATCTAGTTGCGGATACTCTAGTAGATACCTTAACTGGTGATGCCACTAAAGAAAGCAAGAAACACAGGATAACGTGCACATTTGGGAGACGGAAATCATGATTCTGTTTAGGATGGGGAAATATCCTAGTCACAGGGAACTTCTGAGCCACCCGGAATGCAAGCAGAGGAAAAGAGCGGGTCAGCCTGCCCCGAATGTCCTGGGTGGCAGCCAGGAGAGAGAGAGCCTTGAGACTGCTCTGGGGTCATGGTTTCCCATCTCTGATGTGTTGCATGGATCATATTTTCACTCTCACACCTAAGGTAGCATGTTGTTCCTAAGGCCCTGAGCAGATATATAATGAATGCATATGTTGCCCAGGTCTTGAATCTTGCCCTCTTTTCTTTGGCTAGCTACAGATAATTCTAATCATGTAGGCCTCACGAGGCAAACTGTCTATTTTTCTTATGTTGGTGATGTCCCAGGCTCTTGATTTTAAATTTTAGTAGACGTCAACTTGAGCCATTGAGAATTATGTAATTGATTTCATTTTGCTTCTGCTTCCATTACGGTTTTTAATTGATACTGGTTAACACAACAACTGATGCAGAATAGAGTGGGCAGTTACTCGGGCCCTCAGGGGCTCCCGGTTCGTCCGTGTGAGCTATCCGGCTTAAAGAGCTAATAATAGTGTGCGGATACATTCTGTCCACAGAGGGTGTGGTGGGTGCCAGAAATCAGAAAAGCTGTTTTGTGGCAATAGTGTCCCCAGCAGCTTGGTCTTGGTTTCTGTACTCATGAATGGACTTTTCATGAAAAATGGTCAAATGAGATATATATTCCTGTTGGTCAAGCTTATCACTATAAAAACAAAACCACTAAAAGAGCAGTGTCTGGAAAATGGATTTTGTTTGCACGTCATTCAACAGATGCTAGAAGATGACTTTGCCTGAACGATATCATTTTCAGAAAGCTTTATCATTAGTGACTAAAAAGTCACACCAACTGTATTGATGGTATATTTCATCCCTCACTCCATTTATCATAGCAACTTGTTTTTACAGTAAATGATATATGTGGATAAATATATATAATATGAATATTTCAAACGTCAGTGTTTTGCAGGGATAAATTTTTAGTAAATGGAAGTAGATATACCTTGACATTTACAGAAAAGGGCACAAGAAGTCTATATATGGAGGACCGAGTTTTGAATAGTGACATTCACTTTAAACTCATTCATTGTGTAGTTACTGAGTACACGCTGAGTGTGAGGTCCTTGCTAGACTTGGGGTAGAAAGTTGAGAAAGACAGAGTTGCTTTTTATTGACAGGCAGCCTACATTCTAGAGAAGAGGCAGAGAGAAACACAAGTTACATAGTGAATTATTTAGTTACACTGTGGTCACTGCTATGCAGATGAAGTCCAGAGCACTACGAGATTATGTGATGTGACTGAGACAGTGCATGTGCGACACACTCAGATGCTCCTTCACTGGGGAAATGAAATGGTTGGATTGGTGAAGAAATTATTCTCTAAGGAAATGCAGTTGCAATTGAGACCTGAAAGATTAACTAGTTGTCAAGCAGGATGAAGGAAGAGCCTGAGGCAGGAAGGAGCCCGGCAAAATGAAGTGCAGAGGCTGGGGCCTCCGGAGTGCAGACTCACTGGAAGGTGCTTAGGGGTATGGCAGAGGGCCCTGGCCTCATGTTTGCCAGAGCCTCAAATTTAGACTCTTTTAACATTTATTTTTATTTATCTATTTTTTTAGAGACAGGTCTTGCTCTGTCACCCAGGCTGGAGCGCAGTGGCAGAATCACCGCTCGCTGCAACCTCGACCTCCTAGGTTCGAGTGATCTTCCTGCCTCAGCCTCCTGAGTAGCTGGGACTACAGGCATGCACCATCATGTCTGGCTAATTTTTAAGTTTTGGTAGAAACAGGGTCTTGTTTTGTTTCCCAGGCTGGTCTAGAACTCGTGGCCTGAAGCAATCCTCCTACTTTGTGTCAAGCGCCTCCGTGTGAAGAGACCACCAAACAGGCTTTGTGTGGGCAACATGGCTGTTTATTTCACCTGGGTGCAGGCGGGCTGAGTCCAAAAAGAGTCAGTGACGGGAGATAAGGGTGGGGCCGTTTTATAGGATTTGGGTAGGAAAAGGAAAATTACAAAGGGAGGTTGTTCTCTGGCGGGCAGGAGTGGGGGTCACAAGGTGCTCAGTGGGGGAGCTTTTTGAGCCAGGATGAGCCAGGAAAAGGAATTTCACAAGATAATATCATCGCTTAAGGCAAGGACCAGCCATTTTCACTTCTTTTGTGGTGGAATGTCATCAGTTAAGGTGAGGCAGGGCATTTGCACTTCTTTTGTGATTCTTAGGTTACTTCAGGCCATCTGGGAGTATATACATGCAAGTCACAGGGGATGAGATGGCTTGGCTTGGGCTCAGAGGCCTGACACTTTGGTCTCCCAAAGTGCTGGTATTACAGATGTCAGCCACTGCACCCAGGCTTACTTAAACTCTTGACTGATCTCCAGTTGAGGTTGTATATTCAGTCATTGACTGTTGAATTTTTAAAGCATTAATTTATTAAATAAATATTTTAAAACATGTAACAGTTTTTGAATCTCTGTTTTGGCATTTTTATGTTTATCTCTTTGTTGTTGTTTTCTGTTAGAGGTATCAGAAACTCTATGTGGCTCAGGTCCCTCTCGCCTCAGAGGACCTCTGCCAGGGCTAGATGGGTGTGAGTTCACGCAGGGTCTTGTTGGCTGTGTGAAGGATTCTGATTCAATTCTCCAGGGCAGTAGGAGCCTCAGCCGGGCTTCAGTCCATACCTGAGGAATACTATGCCCATTTGTTCCCTTTAATCACCTCCTTTGTTCCCGTTAATCGCTTATTTGATCTCACCTCTCCCTGGCAAGGAAGGTATTTCTAGCTTTATTTTACAAATAGGAAAACCAAGGCTAAGAACATCCCCAGCTCACACTGCTAGGCAATGGTCACAACACTCAGGCCCTCTCCACTGCCTCACAGCCACCTCACTGCACGGTGGATTTGAAGACGTCTGAACAACCCTGGGAAGGAAGGAAAGAAGGGAGTGCTTTGGACTGAATTGTGTTGCCCCCACCTCCCCTAAAATTCATATGTTCAAACCCCAAACCCCTGTGCCTCAGAATGAGACTGTACTTGGAGATAGGGTCTTTACAGAGATGATTAAGGTAAAATGAAGTCATATAGGTCAGCCCTAATCCAACGTAACTGGTGTCCTTGCAGGAAGAGGACATTGAGACTCAGACAGATGTGAACAGAGGGAAGACCATGTGGAGACACAGGGAGGAGATGGTCACCTACAGGCAAGATGAGAGGCCTCAGGAGGAACCAACCCCGCCAACACCATGCTCTTGGACTTACAGCCTCCAGAGCTATGAGACCATAAATTTTTGTTGTTTAAGTCACTCAGTATGTGATACTTTGTTACGGCAACCAGAGCTGACTAAGAGGGAGTTTGTTATTGTCTCACATGTCCCTGTGAAGAGACCCCCAAACAGGCTTTGTGTGAGCAACAAGGCTGTTTGTTTCACCTGGGTGCAGGCGGGCTGAGTCCAAAACAGGAGTCAGCAAAGGGTGGTGGGATTATCCTTAGTTCTTACAGGTTTTGGGATAGGCAGTGGAGTTAAGAGCAATGTTTTGGGGGCAGGGGGTGGATCTCACAAAGTACATTCTCAAGGGTGGGGAGAATTACAAAGAACCTTCTTAAGGGTGAGTGAGATTACAAAGTATGTTGATCAGTTAGGGTGGGGCAGAAACAAGTTACAATGGTGGAATGTTATCAGTTAAGGCTATTTTCACTTCTTTTGTGGCTCTACGGTTGCTTCAGGCCATCTGGATGTATACGTGCAGGTCACAGGGGATATGATGGCTTAGCTTGTGCTCAGAGGCCTGACAGTTATCATTTTTTTGCTTCTTCACTGTGGCTTTGTGGTTGATACTGTTCTCCCTCCACAGGTGCCCATGGCCCTGGCAGGTTCCCCAGTATGATATTCCATTGGCTATAGATTGTGTTTCCCACACCTGGCCTCCTCCCACAGTTAAAAATTGTTATCACTTTAATCCTCAAAGTCTTGCCTTCCTAGTATATGATGATGTCTAGTAAAAGATTAAGCCATTTAAGCTAAATCCTGCTAATAGTCAATGTTACCCATCCAAGTTGAGGTGAAGCCTTAACTCAATTACAGACAGTGAGAATGTTAAGACATAATTAAAGTTCTTAAGGTGGAGTGCAAGTCTTAAGAATTTCAGGCACTAGAGGTTAATCAGAAGAGAAATTTCTGATGAAGGGAAGCTGTCAGCATCTTTTGAATCATCTTCCAATGTTCATCTATAAGGCTGACTCCACTGAAAGGAATATTTTGGCAGATGGAGGGGTTGAGAAGCTCTGTGTAAATTTATTCTCATTTACAATCTCATGCCTTGTTTGTCTTCACTAATTGAATCAATATTTCCTGTGTATTTTTTCCCCTTAAAAAAAATAACAAAACCACAGTACTAGCATAATGCCTTTAGGCACTTGTATTTTGCCTTCCGAAGACTTTTTAGTGTTGTAATTCCCTCAGCCATTCTGTAACTCTTTATTAAGTTTTAATGTGGTTTAAACTCTCCATCTGTAGACAATATATTATTTTCCTCCTTTTTGCCAGCAGGGCTAATATGTCCCTGTAGTATGTTTTAGAGCTCCTTCTGGTGGTTTAAAGCTATTATGACACATCCATCTGTAGCGTCTGTATCCATTCAGTCTCAGAGCGATGGCCGGGACCTGTTCATCAAAACAAAATAATAGAAGTTATGTTTCCAATACAATGCAACAGAATAATGTTCAGATTTACAAATTTAGCATAATTACTCGATTTGTGGCTGTCAGAAAAAGGACAGGAGAGTTTTGGGGAGGTAGGTTACAACCACTGTAGTAAATGGACATTCTGCTACATGTAACATATTCTAAAGGATGCATTTAATATTCCTATTGTTGGCTGAATTTGGCCAATTTTTGGTACAGAAACGAAGAAGGAGCTTTGGTTTTTGTGTTATATTTTTGCTCATATTAATATCATTTTTGAGAACAGGTGTATGAGTGTGGGGCAATAGGACTAATTATTAGATCCTGTCAAGACTTTTATTTGTTTCTTTTTAAGATGGAATGTGAGGCCGGGCGCGGTGGCTCAAGCCTGTAATCCCAGCACTTTGGGAGGCCGAGACGGGCGGATCACAAGGTCAGGAGATCGAGACCATCCTGGCTAACATGGTGAAACCCCGTCTCTACTAAAAATACAAAAAACTAGCCGGGCGAGGTGGCGGGCGCCTGTACTCCCAGCTACTCGAGAGGCTGAGGCAGGAGAATGGCGTAAACCCGGGAGGCGGAGCTTGCAGTGAGCTGAGATCCGGCCACTGCACTCCGGCCTGGGCGATAGAGCAAGACTCTGTCTCAAAAAAAAAAAAAAAAGATGGAATGTGGCTCTGTCACCCAGGCTGGAGTGCAGGGGCGTGGTCTCAGCTGACTGCAACCTCCGCCTCCTGTGTTCAAGCGATTCCCTTGCCTCAGCTTCCCAAGTAGCTGGGACTACAAGTGCCCACCACCACACCCAGCCCATTTTTTATAGTTTTGCTAGAGATGGGGTTTCACCGTATTGTCCAGGCTGGTCTCAAACTCCTGACCTCAAGTGATCTGCTCCCATCGGCCTCCCAAAGTGCTGGGATCCAGCCTCCTGTTAAGACTTTTTATTACCTGGTGGTTGAAACATTGGTAAAAAGAGCTCAGTGACCTAAGTTCACCATTGCCATTCACCTCACGATCTAGCTTTCTGTGCCTTCTCAATATATATATGGTAATAAAAAGCACATAGCATAAAATTTACCATCTTAACCATTTTGAAGTTTGTGTTTAATATCTGTGCCTTTCTGACTTTGCATTTTTTAAATATCTGCTCAATCATGCCCTTCTTTTTATACATCATGGTATTCATAAATTAAAACATAAGCACTTGCTATAGTCTAAAGCTTTGTGTCCTCCCAAAATTTACAAACATTTACAAGCATGTAAATGATTTCATATGTTGAAATCCCAACCCGGAAGGTGATGGTATTAGGAGATGATTAGATCATGAGGATGGAGACTTCATGAATGGGATTAAGGCCCATATAAAAGAGGTCCCAGAGAACTGTCTTGCTTCTTCTACCATGTGAGGATACAGAGAATAGGCTTCTATGAATCAGGAAGCAGGCCCTCACCAGACACAGAATCTCCCGGCACCTTGATCTTGGACTTCCCAGCCTCCAGAATTGTGAGGAATAAATTGTTGTTGTTTATAAGCTACCCAGTCCATGGGTTATAGAATCCTGAGTAGGCTAAGACAGTACAGGCATTGAAATGAAATAAAACATATTAAGGATTAAAATGACAAATTGCTCTAAATTAGGAAATGTGACCAGAAAACCACATGAATAACTTACCAACAATAGCAACAACAAAATTAGATATGTATCAAAATGAGTGTTTTCCTTTTCAAAGTCACAATATTGGCAAGTTGAACTCTTCCTAGAAAGATTTTATCTAAAACAGTGACTTTGCCTTGTGAACATATAGAATCTTAGGTATATTAGTTGTGTTGCAAAATCATCTTCTAAAGTAGATTTGAGGAAATGTGATTAATAAAATAGATATGCTGAGTAATATACAGTTAGGTACAAAATAAAACTACACTGTTAATTAATGTCTTTTCCTATATAACATGTAAATGAATTTTCTGGGCAATTCCAAAGGAGAAAATATAAAAATATCTTGAGAAACAGCAGCATTTTTGGAATAAAGGAAAAAATATTTGCAATCCAATTAGAGGTTACAAAGCATTTCAACTTATATTTTCTCACCTGATTTCCATTACAAGCTGAAAGAATAGATGAAATAGATATTATTATAAACTGTTCCTGCCCCCAACTTGCAGATGAGAAAATAGAGACTTGGGAAAGTGAAGTGACTCATTCAAGATGGTATAGCATTTGATATGGGAGCAATAAATCTGGGCCTAGACAACAAAACCCATGTTCGGCTCCACCACAACCCTTCAGTGAATAGCTCTTCTGAGGACATTTTTTTGAGACATAACTTACGATTTTTTTGTTTTATAAAGAAAACAGATACCTCTTATCATCAGCCTATAAATCTTGTAACATTAAAACAATTAGGATGGGGAAAAAATTGAAAAATATTTCTACAAAAATGTTAACAGTCAAGTGGTAGCATGGTTTTGTTTTTTTCTTTTTTTTTTTTTGAGACGGAGTCTCGCTCTGTCACCCAGGCTGGAGTGCAGTGGCCGGATCTCAGCTCACTGCAAGCTCCGCCTCCCGGGTTTACGCCATTCTCCGGCCTCAGCCTCCCGAGTAGCTGGGACTACAGGCGCCCGCCACCTCGCCCGGCTAGTTTTTTGTATTTCTTAATAGAGACGGGGTTTCACCGTGTTAGCCAGGATGGTCTCGATCTCCTGACCTCGTGATCCGCCCGTCTCGGCCTCCCAAAGTGCTGGGATTACAGGCTTGAGCCACCGCGCCCGGCCTTGTTTTTTTCTTAAAACAATAAACATATACTCATTGATAATCAGAAAAAGGTGTTATTTATAAAATGATTTTTAAAATAACTAATTGCTGAGTTCACAATTTGCAGTTTCTTCAAAGAAATTTTACGAGCCACTTGGGAGGCTGAGGTGGGAGAATCACTTGAGCCCAGGAGTTTGAGGCTACAGTGAGCTATGATCACAACATTGAACTTCAGCCTGGGTAACAGAGGGAGAGAAAGAAAGAAAGAGAGAGAGAGAGAGAGAGAGAGAGAGAGAGAGAGAGACAGAAAGAAAGAAATGAAAGGAAGGAAGGAAGGAAGGAAGGGAAGGAAGGAAGGAGATTGAGAGAAAGAGAGACACACAGAGAAAGAAAGAAATGAAAGAAAGAAACAAAGACAGAAAAAAGGAAGGAAGGAAGAAAGAGAAAGAAAGAAAAAAGGAAGGAAGGAAGAAAGAGAAAGAAAGAAAGAAAGAAAGAAAGGAGAAAGAGAAGAAAGTAGGAAGGCAGGCAGGTAGGCAGGCAGGAAGAAAGGAGAAAGAAAGTTTCCCATTTAGAACTTTACTTTTCAGTTGAAGAGCTACAATTTCACTTCACTTGAAGAGCTACAATCAGTAATTTTTGAGCTATGGATAATTTCTTGAAAATGTTCATATTAATAAGAAAAATTATTCTTAACTTTTTACTGAATAAAAACATATAATGAGGTTAGACTTTTTGAGATATTTGATCTATTATTTTAATCTCTTTGAAATTTTAATAAAAACTGTGAACTCTTTTACCAGGGAAATGTATGTGCTCTCAAAATTTTGTCTGTAGTTTTAGGGAGTTTTCTGAACGCCATTCATAGGTCCTACATTACCTATTCCAGTTACTTTTTTTTCCTGAGACTTTGCTTTTTCAACCAAAAAGTTTATTTTTATTTATTTATTTATTTATTTTTTGAGACGGAGTCTTGCTCTGTCGCCCAGGCTGGAGTGCAGTGGCCGGACCTCAGCTCACTGCAAGCTCCGCCTCCCGGGTCCACGCCATTCTCCTGCCTCAGCCTCCCGTAGCTGGGACTACAGGCACCCGCCATCTTGCCCGGCTATTTTTTTGTATTTTTTAGTAGAGGCGGGGTTTCACCGGGTTAGCCAGGATGGTCTCGATCTCCTGACCTCATGATCCACCTGTCTCGGCCTTCCAAAGTGCTGGGATTACAGGCTTGAGCCACCGCGCCCGGCCAAAAAGTTTATTTTTTATGTATCAGAATTATAACATCATAATTGGTAAAGCTAAATTAATACTCTGTACAAGTTTTAGAAAACATTTTTTATTCTCTCTTTGTAAATAATTTCCTGAATGTGTTAAGGTCTTCTTAAAAACCCTATGCAATTTATATACTAAATTTCCTCCCTCTTCCCCTCCCTGCCTCGTTTCTCTCCATCTTTCCAAAAAGGATTTAAGGCAGTTTAGAGAGAAGTGCATTAGATAAGACAAGCAAAAGTAAAGATAACCAGTGAGTTAATTTGAGCAAAAAGATTGTTTCTTTTGCTGTGAATAAGCTTTTCAGTTTAACATAGTCTCATAGGTCCATTTTTATTTTCATTGTCTGTTCTTTTGATGTCTTAGTTATAAAATTTCTGCCAAGACCAAGCTGACGTCTTCGTAGAAATTAACAGGCAAAGCCAGCTGTGGTGGCTCACTCCTATAATCCCAGCACTTTGGACCACCAAGGCAGGAGGTTCCCTTGAGCCCAGGAATTTGAGACCAGCCTGGACAATGTAAGGAGGCACCATCTCTACAAAAAATGAAAAATAGACAGGTGTGGTGCTGTGCACTTGTGGTCCCAGCTACTTAAGAGGCTGAGGCGGGAGGATCACCTGAGCTCAGAAGATTGAGACCGCAGTGCGCCATGATTGCACCACCGAATTCCAGCCTGGATGACAGAGTAAGACCCCTTCTCAAAAAAAAAGAAATTAACAGGCGAATTCTAAAATTCACATAGAACTTCAAGGAACCCAGAATAGCCAAATAATCTTTAAAAAAAGAATAAAGTATGATAACTCACATTTCTCTATTTTAAAACTTACTATTGTATAAAACAATGGTAACCAAGGGAGTGTGGTACCAGCTCATAAGAACCCTCAGAGAAACATTTCCTCTAGACTTAATGCCAGAAATAAATGTGCTTCTTCTAAGAACTGATTAGCACTTATCTTGTGATCACTGACTCACTTATACATCACATTTCCTTCTCTGTGTTGATCAGAGTGCTATAGGTGGGCCACTTCTAGACCCTCAAAGCATATGTGGCTTCATTTCAGTCTCTCTACTACCCTTATTCTCTTTTTGCTCAAATTAACTCACTTAGTTATCTTTGTGTTTACTGCATGGGAATTTTTAAAGACACTGTTTAGTCCACTGCTCCTTCCCTACTCATAAGTGGGCAAATAACATGAATATACATTTCCCAAAAAAGATACAAATGGCTTATGCAAAAGGTTTATGCAAAAATGCTGAACATTATTAATCATCAGAAAAATGTAAATCAAAACTACAGTGAGATATCATCTTACCTCAGAATGGCTATAATAACAAGAGAAAAGTTAACAGATGTTGGTGACAATATGGAGAAAAGGGAACTCTTATACACTGGTGGTGGAAATGTAAATTAGTACAGCCACTATGGTCAACAGTATGGAGATTTTACAAAACACCAAAAATAAGACTACCATATAATCCAGCAATCCCTCTACTGTGTATTTATACAAAGGCAAAGAAATCAGTATATGTCAAAGGGATACCTACACTCCCATTTTTATTGCAGCACTATTCATAATACTCAAGATATGGAATTAAGCTAAGTGTCCATCAACAGATGAATGGATTAACAAAATGTGGTGTATATACCCATTTGAATACTATTTGGTCATAACAAAGAATTAAATCATATCATTTGCTGCCATATGGATGGAACTGGAGGTCATTATGTTAAGTGAAATAAGCCAGGCACCATCAGACAAATATCTCATGTTCTCACTCATATGTGGGAGCTAAAAACTTAGTCTCATGGACGTAGAGAGTAGAATGATATATTTCAGTGTAAAAGCGGTGAGGGGATAAAGAGAGGTTGATTGATGTATACAAATATACAGTTTATGAGAGGAATTTTTTTGTAGATATGGATTCTGGCTATGTTGTCCAGGATTGTCTCAAATTCCTGGCCTCAAGCTATCCTCCCACTGTAGCCTTCCCAGGCGCTGGAATTACAGGTGTAAGCCACCACATATGGCCAAGGAGGAATAATTTATAATGTTTAATAGCAGAATGGAGTAACTATTGTTAACAGCAATGTATTGTATATTTCAAAACACCTATAAAAGAACAACCGACACATAGAAATGATAAATATCTGAAGTGATGGACATCTCAAATGCCCTGACTTGATCATTACAAAGTCTATGCATGTAGCAAAATATCACATATACCCCATAAATATGTACAAATATTTGAATTAATAAAAAAAAGAGTGCTAGGGAAGGAATAAGTAAAGGTAAAATTTAAAAACATCTCTTATTCTTAATTGACCTAAAAGTTAATTGTTTATGCAAAGTAATGATTAACTGACTGGGTGAAGATCCCATAGGAATAGAATGAAATAAATGCTAGCAATGTCAAAATGGATGGGATGGTGTATTAGTCTGTCCTCACACTGCTATAAAGAACTTCTCGAGACTGGGTAATTTATAAATAAAAGAGATTTAATTGACTCACAGTTCTGCATGGCTGGGGAAGCCTCAGGAAACTTACAATCATGGCAGAAAGTGAAGGAGAAGCAAGGACCTTCTTCACATGGTGGCAGCAGAGAGAAGGGCAAGCAGAGGAAATGCCAGACACTTATAAGACCGTCAGAACTCGTTTTATAGAGAACTCACTCACTATCATAAGAATAGCATGGGAGAAACCACCCCCATGATCCAATCACATCAGACCAGGTCTCTCTCTCAACACCCAGGGATTACAATTCAAGATGAGATTTGGTTGGGCACAAAGCCTAACCATATCAGATGGGAATTGGGAATATTCTGTCATATGTCCGTAACACACATGAAGTAGAATAGTGTCATTTGAAAGTGGACTTAGATAATTAAAATGTATATTTTAAACTCTTGAAGAACCATTAAGTAAAATTTTAAAAGAAATGTCATTTATACACTAAAGGAGAAGACAAAATGAGGTTATATAAAATACTCAAACTTTGAAAAGGAAAAAAAGGCAAAACAGAAACAAAGAGCAAATGCAAACTTCAGATCAATGAAAATTATCATGAATAAAAAGGGGCATTACATAATGCTACAGGGATCTGTTCCCCAAGAAGACATAGTAATTCTAAACATGTATGCACCTAACAAGAAAGCATCAAAATACATAAGTCAAAGACTAATAACAGTGAAAGCAGAAATAGAGAAAGCCATTATTATAGCTGAATACTTCAACAGTCCTCTGTCAGTACTTAATAAATCAAGCAGGCAGGAAATCAGTAATGACACAGATGAACTAAAAAGCTCTATCAATCAAAATGATCTGACATTTATAGGCTAATTCATCCAACAAACTACAGAACACACATTCTTCTCAAGTTCACATAGGGCATTCATCAAGATAGAGCACATAAACTACACTTTAAGAAATTTAAAATAATAGAAATCATACAAAGTATATTCTCAGACCATAATATAATTAAGTTGGATGTCATTAACAGAAAGATAGCTAAAAACTCCCGGAATAAACAGCACACTTCTACATAACATTGGACAAAGAAGAAAAGTTTCAGAGGTCTTTAAATATTTTGAACCAAACAAAAATGAAAAATTTGTGGGATGCAATGAAAGTAGTACTTAAAGATAAATTTATGGCATTAAATATAGTACGTCACAATGTGTTTAATGAAGCCCTTATGTTTAGATATTTCGATTTTTTATTTTTAAAATTATTTCAAGCATGCAGCACTGCTACATTAAACAAGGTGAATCTTTTTTTTTTTTTTGAAGTGGAGTCTCGCTGTCTTGCCCACGCTGGAGTGCAGTGGCCGGATCTCAGCTCACTGCAAGCTCTGCCTCCTGGGTTCACGCCATTCTCCTGCCTCAGCCTCCCGAGTAGCTGGGACTACAGGCGCCCGCCACCTCGCCCGGCTAGTTTTTTGTATTTTTTAGTAGAGACGGGGTTTCACTGTGTTAGCCAGGATAGTCTCGATCTCCTGACCTCGTGATCCACCTGTCTCGGCCTCCCAAAGTGCTGGGATTACAGGCTTGAGCCACCGCGCCCAGCCAACAAGGTGAATCTTAATTAATGAGATTTTTAAGAAAAATATATAAAAGTATAATTGCTGATTATGCATATTTTTACATTTTCAAAATATATTACTAAGTTATCTCAAAGAAATAATGTTCCGGTTTACATTTGTATCAGAAATACATCCTGTCAAGATCAAGTATTAATTTGTCTTGAGCTTATTTTTGCTAAAATTTGCATTTCTTAGATTATATGTGCATTCATACAAGGGACACTTCCAAAATACAGTAGCACAGATTTAATTTGGACAATGCAAAGTCATTATAGCATAATCCCTATGTCAATGTGGTCCTAGCATCATATATTGGCAGTTGTCCTTTTAGTTGCTTAAAACCCTTTGTTATCATCACAAGTTTCCTGTTAGAACTCTTCTACCTATCTTTCATAAAATTGTTGGACTATAATACAAACTGTACTGATAATTGTGAGGCCTTTCATAATATTAACAGACTTCCATTAATTTTTAGTTGCACACTAATATTTTTCTTTAGTAGTAGTTTTCTATTGCTACATGAAAAATTACTCTCAAAATTTAATGGTTTTAAACAACATTTTCTCTCACTGTTTCTGAAGTTCAAGAATGTGGCAAAAGCTTTACTGTGTGTTCCTAGCTCAGGGTCTCTCATGAAGCTGCAGTCAATCTGTTAGCTTGAGATGCTGTGGGGCTTTTTTGTGTGTTGTTTGAAGGCTCAACTGGGCCTGGAGGGTCCATTTTCAAAAAGGCCCACAAACATTGCTATTGGCTGGAGTCTTCAGTTTCTCTTTGGCTGTTGGCTGGAAGTCTTATTTCCTTGTTACATGGACCTCTTCATGAGGCTATCATATTGTTCTCAAGACATGGCAGCTAGATCTTTCCAGAGAGAGATCTTTCCACCCCCCAGTAGGGGGAGGTGGAGGAAGGGTGGAAGGAAAGAGAGAGAGAGAGAAATGAAATGAAAGCTTTAATCTTTTATAATGTAATCTCAGAAATATATAACATCACTGTGTCACAAGCTGTTGGTCACATACCAACCTGAATTTGATATAGTAGGGAACTACACAAGGTTGTGAACATGAGACAGGCATTATTGGGGGCCATTGTGGCAGGCAGAATCATGATCCTCCCAACAATATATCATGTCCTAATCCTTGGAACCTGTGAATATTACTTTATATGCCAAAGTCTTTGCAGATGTAATTAAGTAAAGGGTCTTGAGATGGGGAAATTATTCTGGACATTCCAAGTGAATGACATTCCTAAATACAATCACAAGTGTCCTTGTAATAGGATAAGGGCCTAGTATCCAGGATATAAAAATAACTTTTGCAACTCAATGATAAAAAGATAAATAACCCAAAGGAAAAAAAAAATGGACAAAGGAAACTAACAGACATATCTCTAAGAAAGATATATAAATGGCCAATAAGCACATGAAAAGATGCACAATATCATTAATCAGGGAAGTGCAAATCAAACACACAAGTCCAAGTTACACTTACCAGAACAGCTAGAATTAAAAAGCCAGCTAATGGCCGGGCGCAGTGGCTCACGCCTGTAATCCCAGCACTTTGGGAGGCCGAGGTGGGCGGATGACTAGGTCAGGAGATCGAGACCATCCTGCCTAACACAGTGAAATCCCTTCTCTACTAAAAATACAAAAAAAAATTAGCCAGGTGTGGTGGCATGCGCCTGTAGTCCCAACTATTCGGGAGGCTGAGCCAGGAGAATGGCATGAACCCGGGAGGCAGAGTTTGCAGTGAGCCGAGATCGCGACACTGCACTCCAGGCTGGGTGACACAGCCAGATTCTGTCAAAAACAAAACAAAACAAAACAAAAAACAGCTAATAACAAATACTAGTGAGGATGTGGTGAAATTGGAATCCACCGTACACTACTGGTGGGAATGTAAAATGATGCAGTCACTTTGGAAACCGTCTGGGGATTTCTCAAATGATTAAATGTAGAACTATTATATGATATAGAAATCCATTCCCAGGTATACACCTAAGATAAATGAAAACATATGTCCATACTGAAGCTTATATATAAATGTTTATAGCAGCATTATTTATAGTAGCCCAGGGTGGCAATAACCCAAATGTCCATCAACTGATGAATGAATAAACACAATATGCATACAATAGAATGTTATTCATTCATGAAAAATGATGTATACATGCTACAACATACATGAACCCGAAAACTGAAAGCAACCCTTCACAAAAGACCATATATTATGTGATTCCATTCATAAGAAATGTCTAGAAAGGGGAAATCTATAGGACAGAAAGTAGATTCGTGGTTGTCTAGGGCTGGTGGGGAGAGGGAGGATATGAGTCTGGGGTATGATAGCTAAAGTGCGTGGGATTTGTTTTTGGTGTAATAAAAATTTTCTAAAATTGACTGTGGTGATGCTTGCATATATCTGTAAATATACTAAAAATCATTGAAGTGTACAGTTTAAATAGATTAATTGCAAAGTGTGTATCTATCTCAATAAAGCTATGAAGCAAAGGATGAGAGTGATGACATCCATGCTTTTTATACGTAGGAGCTGAAATCAGAAGTGGTCCATTATGACACAGTATGAATTACTCTTTAGTTAATAAAAATAATTTTTTTTTTTTTTTTTTTTTTTTTGAGACGGAGTCTCGCTCTGTCGCCCAGGCTGGAGTGCAGTGGCGCGATCTCGGCTCACTGCAAGCTCTACCTCCCGGGTTCACGCCATTCTCCCGCCTCAGCCTCCGAGTAGCTGGGACTACAGGCGCCCGCCACCACGCCCGGCTAGTTTTTTTTGTATTTTTAGTAGAGACGGGGTTTCATCATGTTAGCCAGGATGGTCTCGATCTCCTGACCTCGTGATCCACCCGCCTCGGCCTCCCAAAGTGCTGGGATTACAGGCTTGAGCCACCGCGCCCGGCCAAAAATAATTTTTGTAAATGAATATTTATTTATACTGGATTATGTTTATAATATCTTGTTAAGCAAAATGATCTATAAATCAATATGTATGTTTCTAGCTTGGCAAAAAGATATTTCTATACAGATGCTCCTCAACTTATGATGGGGTTATGTCCTGATAAATCTATCATAAGTTGAGAATATCATAAGTCAAAAATGTATTTAGCACACTTAATCTACCAAATATCATGGTTTAGCCTGTCCTACCTTAAATGTGCTCAGAATACTTACATTAGCCTACAGTTGGGTAAAATAATCTAACACAAAGCCTATTTTATAATAAAGTATTGAATATCTCATGTAATTTATTGAATACTGTGCTCAAAGTGAAAACAAAATGGTTGTATGGGTACTCAAAGTAAGCGTCTAGTGAATGCATGTCTCTTTCACACCGTCATAAAGTTTAAAAATTATAAGTTGAACCATTGTAAGTTGAGGACCACCTGTATATAGAAAAATATATGTAAGGATAGTTGTTAAAAGTGGTTATTGGTCAGGTGCGGTGGCTCATGCCTGTAATCCCAGTACTCGGGGAAGCAGTGGTAGGGGGATCACTTGGGCCCAGGAGGTCAAGACCAGCCTGTGGAACATAGGGAGATCCTGTTTCTACTAAAAATAAAAAATTGAAATTAAAAATACAACATTAGTCAAGCATGGTGGCACACGCCTGTGGTCCGAGCTACTTGGGGGGCTGAGGTGGGAGGCTCACTTGAACCTGGGAGGTTGTGCCTGCACTGAGCTATGGTTGTGCCACTACACAACCTATGGGACAGAGTGAGATTCTGTCTCAAAAGAAAACCCCCTAAAATACAACAAAAACGAACAGCAAAAACAAAGGTTATCCTTGTTGGTGATAGTTTGGATATTTTAATTTTTCTCTTTCTGCATATTTATATTGTCCCTAGTGAATTAATCTACTTAATACTGTGAAAAATATTTAAAAATTATTTTGTACCTCCTATAACACAATCAAAATCCCAAGGAATGTGGCTGCAGCACTGTATCTTGAAAAATTCTTTAAGAAATTTTAAACAAGCATCAACCGTTTCATAAAGAAATAATTTCAGCTCGGGCGTGGTGGTTAAGCCTGTAATCCCAGCACTTTGGGAGGCCAATGGGAGTAGATCACCTGAGGTCTGAGATTCAGGACCAGCCTGGGCAATGTGGTGAAACCCTGTCTCTACTAAAGATATAAAAATCAGCCAGGCATGGTGGTGCATGCTTGTAATCCCAGCTACTCAGGGGGCTGAAGCAGGAGAATCCCTTGAACCCAGGCGACAGAGGTTGCAGTGATCCGAGATGATGCCACTGTGCTCCAACCTGGGTGACAGAGTGAGACTCCATCTCAAAAAAAAAAAAAAAAAAAATCCAATAAAAGAGTCATAAAATCCTTATCTTTGAGCATGCCTTCCAAGATTAACAGGCTGGGGAATGTATACTCTGGTAAATGGACAGGGTAATTTACAGAATAGGACATAGTAAGATTAAAGTCATCCAATGTTAAGTAATATTTATGAAAAGCACAACATTGACTTTGAAATAGCACATTGACTTTGATATAGTTTAGCCAAAAGCTTTGTTTTTAATAACAATTAGATGTTTTAAAAAAGGTCACTCCTAGATTGAGACAGTAAAACCTTTTTGCTATTGTGTATTTATTGTATTTGTGTATCTTTTATCTTTTCTAAATGAGAGTGTTAGGTGATAGAGTGGAGGAAGGAATACATTAGTTCATCCAAAAATGCCATTAAACCTTTAAAGGACATTCAAAGGAGAAAGAAAAAAAAATACTGCGTATCCTGATGTCTGTGTCTGTATATATTAGATCTATTTACAAATCTCTTAAACATCATTTCATTCATATACAGATATATTATACTAGAGTATGTCTAGGTTTCTTGAAATTACCACTTATGTCATCAAAATTTTTTTACTACTTATTCCAATCACAGGAACATATTTAGAGTCTGAAATTGAAAGGTTTTTTTTTTTTTTTTTTTTTTTTTTTGAGACGGAGTCTTGCTGTGTCGCCCAGGCTGGAGTGCAGTGGCCGGATCTCAGCTCACTGCAAGCTCTGCCTCCCGGGTTTTTACGCCATTCTCCTGCCTCAGCCTCCCGAGTAGCCGGGACTACAGGCACCCGCCACCTCGCCCGGCTAGTTTTTTGTATTTTTTAGTAGAGACGGGGTTTCACCGTGTTAGCCAGGATGGTGTCGAACTCCTGACCTCGTGATCCGCCCGTCTCGGCCTCCCAAAGTGCTGGGATTACAGGCTTGAGCCACCGCGCCCGGCCGAAAGGTTTTTTTTTAATCATATAAGTATAACATTATTTCCTTTTACTTCAAGTGCTTCCATTTATAAGATAATTTATCTGTTTGTAGATAAATTTGGGAAATGGATACTCATTTCTCCAAACTCATAGGCTGAAACCTAACCATCAATGTGATGATACTAGAAGGTGGGGCCTTTGGGAGGTGATTAGGCCATGAGGGCAGAGTCCTAATGAATGAGATTACTGCCTTTATAAACGAGGCCCCAGAAAGCTACCTTGCTTCTTCTACCATGTAAAGATACAGTGAGAATATGCCCCCTATGAACAAGAAAATTGGCCCTCACTAGATACTGAATCCGCTGGCACCTTGGTCTTGGACTTTCTGTCTTCCAGAACTGTGAGAAATAAATTTTGCTATTTATAAGCTGCCCAGTTTACAGTATTTTTTTATAGGGGCCTGAATGGACTAAGACAGTCATCCTATGTGTAAGGATATTGCTTAGTGTCACAAATGAAATACTATATTTTCTATGGATTTCAAGTTATTTGGGCTATTTCTCTGTAAGTATACTGAATGTGAACTTTTCAAACAGGCAGAAATGCTAATGGGCATAGAGAAAATAAAAATCAGGAAGTAAATCAATCATAATATATTACTTAGTGTTTATCACACACCTACCAAGTACCAGGCACTATTAGGAACATTGCAGACACTATCTTTTTTTTTTTTTTTTTTTTGATGCGGAGTCTTGCTCTGTTGCTCAGGCTAGAGTGCAGTGACATGATGTTGGCTCACTGAAACCTTGGCTTCCTGGGTTCAAGCAATTCTCCTGCCTCAGCCTCCCGAGTAGCTGGGATTACAGGTGTGGACCACCACACCCAGCTAATTTTTGTATTTTTAGTAGAGATGGGTTTCACCATGCTGGCCAGGCTGGTCTTGAACTCCTGACCTCAGGTCATCTGCCTGCCTTGGCCTCCCAAAGTGGTGGGATTACAGGCATGAGCCACCGTGCCTGGTCGACACTATCTTTTTTAATCCACACATCAGCTAGTGAAGTAGGAAACTAAGGCTCAGAGAGTTTACACATGTTGTTTAATGTTGTTTAATGTCACCAAATACCTAGTAAGTGACAAAGTCAGGTTTGAGCCAGGAGTATCCATTTCCCAAATCTAAGGTTTTTCTATAATACCCAAAGAATAAAGGGATATCTTTCTGATGACATTTTAGCCCTGGCTGATTTATAGGTATAGCACTTGCACTAATGTTGAACATTTAGTTAAGAACTTGAATGCTGGCCGGGCGCGGTGGCTCAAGCCTGTAATCCCAGCACTTTGGGAGGCCGAGACGGGCGGATCACGAGGTCAGGAGATCGAGACCATCCTGGCTAACACAATGAAACCCCGTCTCCACTAAAAATACAAAAAAATTAGCCGGGCGTGGTGGCGGCGCCTGTAGTCCCAGCTACTCGGGAGGCTGAGGCAGGAGAATGGCGGGAACCCGGGAGGCGGAGCTTGCAGTGAGCCGAGATCGCGCCACTGCACTCCAGCCTGGGCAACAGAGCGAGACTCCGCCTCAAAAAAAAAAAAAAAAAAAAAAAAAAAAAAGAACTTGAATGCTGGAGTGGTACTTACTACATGTGTAATCTTGGGCAAGTCACTTCGGCGTACTCCAGGTTCCTCCTCTGGAGATAGGGTAGCAATATTATTGACCTCATAAGGTTGTTCTGAAGAGCAAATGTAAATTACTATACATAAAGTCTTGGCACTACTAAATACTTTTTAGCTCTTATTATGTTGATGAGAAAATTGTCCTGTTGAATCTGTAAAATAAGGTCACATCCCTGTGGTTATGCTGTTGTGTCTCTTGAAGGGAAAAAAAATAGTAATTGACAGCTATCCTAGGAATTAAAATATCCTGGACAGAAAGTGAAGCCTTGGAGGTAGACAGGAGATGGGAAAGTCACATTCTTCTCTTCGGACATCTCTTTCAGACGTGGACTCTGGGCATCTGGCTGTCATTAAGGGCATTCTTGAGAAACAGGGGCACCTGCCTCATGGAGGCAAACAGCAGACACAGCAGCACGGGTGCAATCATGATGGGGGCCCCAGGACTGGGGTCTTGTGCTGGTGGGCGCAGAGGGCAGCCACATCCTGTGGGCCATTGCACGTTGCACTCTAACCTATCACTGCCTTTCTTCTGTTAGTCTCAGGACCTGAATCAGAACTGATCTACTATTTCAGTCTAGTCTCAGCTCTGCTGTGGGAGATTAAGGAATGTGTGTGCGCTCATACTGAGGCTGGAGTGGGAAAAGGCAAGAGCAAATACAGTGGTAGCAAGGTAAAGTTAACAAAAAGTCTGAAGGAACAGGTGAGTCAGAAATTATTGTGATTGTGTCCAATTGCCCCTCTCCATGTTCATGGATTTTCCCTTCATTGCTCACCTTGGAGGAAATCTGTAGGTTTCCTCACACACATCACACTGTGAAAATTTGATACTGTATGGATTTTTTACTAACACCTGTAGAAGCTAGTTTTAAGCACAATTGAACATGACAAGATGGGCAATAGAACACCCTATTTTCACTTCCAAATACCTACAAAAATATAAATTTTAACATTAAAAATACATTTTAATAAAATTGTTGAGGTTAAAAATACTGGTTTAATAGTTTCAATTGTTATATGTATAAAATTATTTTCTGCATATATTTGAACTTTATTGAAACTGATAGCCAAATATGTAAGGCTGGTTTTCAACTCCAAGTTTGTTTATGATACAGACAGATCATACTAAAGTGAATCTATGAGCTCTATTTCATTCTGTCCATTCACTCATTCACTTCTTCAACAAATACATGCGGCCCTCCAGTTATAAATCAGGGATTGTTATAAGAGTAGGGGACACAAAGCTGAACCCTATCCTTTGGAAGACATACACATAATGAGGAAGATGAATACAAAATAAATTAAATCATGGTGTGTAAGTGTTAAGATGAGGCAGGATAATGCTTTAGGACATTAAGAGTTCTAATTCTCTAGAATAAATACAAGACTCCAAACATTTAGATTCCTTCAACTAGGAATTGGTTAGATATTGGACATACTCCAAAAGACAAAGGTCCAATATTACAACCCTTAGGGAAATCCTAATATTATTCCCATTTGACTTATGATGTCAAATTTGGTTTATGATGTACTAATTTGTACATGATCACACAACTAGTGAGCAGCAAAAACTGGATTTCAATTCACTTATGTTTGACTCCAGAGCCCAGATACTTGACCACTGTGCTACACTAAATGACTGATGTTACTAACCTAGTTGTCTATAGTTTGGCTGTGTTATTTGGAAAAAAGATCATTCATTTGTGCCTCATTTGTAAAATGGGTTCCTTATTATAGGACTGTACTGACAAGTAGCTACTGTTGATCCCTTCAAAATTGTAATCTTAGATGGCATTAATGACAAAATTAAATGTAAAATAGGACAAGTACTTTAGAAATATCAGGCATAGTAGGCTGTTTAAGATGGTCTCACTGGCCGGGCGCGGTGGCTCAAGCCTGTAATCCCAGCACTTTGGGAGGCCGAGATGGGCGGATCACGAGGTCAGGAGATCGAGACCATCCTGGCTAACACGGTGAAACCCCGTCTCTACTAAAAAAATACAAAAAATTAGCCGGGCGAGGTGGCGGGCGCCTGTAGTCCCAGCTACTCGAGAGGCTGAGGCAGGAGAATGGCGTGAACCCGGGAGGCGGAGCTTGCAGTGAGCTGAGATCCGGCCACTGCACTCCAGCCTGGGCGACAGAGCAAGACTCCGTCTCAAAAAAAAAAAAAAAAAGATGGTCTCACTGATCACACTTCTTGGTAACTAGGCCATTCTATAATTCCCTCCTCTAGAGTATGGGATAGTGCTAGTAACTCAATTCAAATACATGGAACATAGTAGAGTGACTCTTGACATAAATAAACAATTGAATAAATAAACAAATCAGGAATAAGAGGAAGGTCTTCCTTGAAAGAGAATTCTAACATAAAACTTAAAGAAAAGTGGGAAATAGAAAATCACTATTAGGCAAATACTGTAGTAATAAATGTTGCAGACAATATCTACTTACAGAGGCTAAATTTGGTGGCCAAAAGTTTAAGAAAAAATAGGCTTTGCCTATTCTCAAGTTATCTCTTCCAAGACGTGTGTCTACTTTAGAGCGAGAGAGAGAGCAGCTCTACAGTAGAGAAACCCAGAAAACACAAACTTAACCAAGTGATCGAGGTAAACATAACCAGGAACGAGACATACTGGCACACTGATATGATACACTAAGGAGGACACAACATAACTTTTAGTAGTGTTTTGGCCCAAAATGCCCAACCTCATTCTAATAATGAAAAAACATGAGATAAACCCAAATTGAAGGACATTCTACAAAGCAACTGACCAGTACTCTTCGAAAGTGTCAGCATCATAAAAGAAAAGGGAAGTCAGAGGAACTGTTACAGGATAGAGGAGACCAAAGATGAATAAAAAGCAAATACGGACTTGGAACTTGGATAGAATCCTGGCACAGAAAAATGACAATAGTGGAAAAATTGGTGACATTCTCTCTGAAGTCTGTAGCTTAGTAAATAACATTGTGCCAAGGTTAGATTCCTGTTCTTGACAATTACACTATGATTGCCTACGATGTTAGCATTAGAAGTAGAATTGAGGATATCAGGAACCCTGTGCAATTTTTATAACTTTTCTATAAGTCTAAAATTAGTTCAAAATATAGAATCAAAATGTTATACTGGCTAATAAATAAAATCCAACCGTGTAGTCTTTACAAGAAATATATCTCAAACTTAAAGATACAGAAAGTTTGAATGTGAAATGATGAAAAACTGTATGCAACTCAAATAGTAATAAAAGAAAGCTAGGATAGTGTAGGGATAGATTTTTAAGATTAGAAGCATTACTAGGGGTACATGGAATTACTTCATGATGTTAAATGTTCACTTCACCAGAAAGACATACATTTGTATGCTTTCAAAATATATAACGGAAGAATAACAAACTACAAAGAGGAATAGATAAATTAAGAATCATAACAGGAGATTTTAACTTACCTCTGTCTGTAGCTTCTAGATTAATTAAAAAACAAAAACAAAACAAAAAACAGTGGGGATCTAGAACTACTTGAACTACACAGTTAACAAATACAAGACACTCCACCTAACATCTGCAGAACACTGATATCTTTTAAGCATAAGAAACGTTTACAAATAGTGACCATAGAATGACTATCAGGCAAACCCCCCAAAATACCAAAGGATTGAAATAATACAAAGTGTATTTTTCTACTATAACGCAGTAATGCTAGAAATAAACAATGAAAGACCAAAAAAAAAAAAAAAAAAACCTTCAGAGGTTTATAAGTTTAAAATATTATTTTAAAGAACTCATGAATAAAAGAAGAATTCAGAATATAAACTAGAAAATATTGTAAATGGAATTATAAAGACACTACACACATCAAAACTTACATAGCAAAGTCAGTACTTACAGTACTTTTCCTTAGAGAAACAAAAGAATGAAGCTAAACATTTAAGAAGTTAGTGAAAGAATAGCACAATGTATACAAAGAACATAGAAGCAAGGAAATAATACAGATAAAAGCAGACATTAATCATTTAGAAAACAAATAGAATAGGAAGCGCATCAACAGAGCTGGTAATTAGATCTTTTGAAAGATTAATAAAATTGACAAATTCCTGACACTACTGATAAGAAAGAAAAAAGAATAGACAGAAAAAGATGATCTCTCAGCCAATTCTAAAAACATTAAGGATAATTAGATGCTATTATGAATAATAGTAAACCCATAAATTTGAAAATTTTAGAGGATTTTAGAGGAAATGACCATGTTCTGAGAAAAATACAACTTAGCAATATTTCAGAAGAAGAGTGAGGTGGCTCACACATGTAATCCCAGAACTTTGGGAAGCTGAGGTGGGAGGATTGCTTGAGGCCAGGGGTTTGAGGCCAGCCTGGGCAACACAGCAAGACCCTGTATCTACAAAATATTAATGATTTCAAAAATTAGCTGGGCATGGTGACACACACCTGTAGTCCTAGCTACTTGGGGGGCCAAGGTAGGAGGATTGCTTGAGCCCAGGAAGTCAAGGCTGCAGTGAGCCGTGATCACACCACCACACTCCAGCCTGGGTGACAGAGCCAGACCCCATCCCTAAAAATAAATACATACATACATGAAATAAAAGAGAAATAAGGCCGGGCGCGGTGGCTCAAGCCTGTAATCCCAGCACTTTGGGAGGCCGAGATGGGCGGATCACGAGGTCAGGAGATCGAGAGACGATCCCGGCTAACACGGTGAAACCCCGTCTCTACTAAAAAATACAAAAAAATAGCCGGGCGAGGTGGCGGGCGCCTGTAGTCCCAGCTACTCGGGAGGCTGAGGCAGGAGAATGGCGTAAACCCGGGAGGCGGAGCTTGCAGTGAGCTGAGATCCGGCCACTGCACTCCAGCCTGGGTGACAGAGCAAGACTCCGTTTCAAAAAAAAAAAAAAAAAAAAAAAAAAGAGAAATAAGTGAAATATTGAATTAAACATGTTTTCACAAAGAAAACTACAGATCTCGACAGTGAGTTCTGGCAAACATTTATGTTAGAAATAATTCTAAAGCAAACTCTTCCAGAGTATAGAGAAAGAAGATGTGCTCCCCAACCCAGGAGACTGCCATAACTTTGACACCAAAACCCCATAACAACAGTATAAGGAAAGAAAGAAAATACAAGCCAATTAGATACATCTACAAAAATTTTGTAAAAAGTTTAGAAAGATAAATCCGTATGTATCCATGTAAAAAAATGATGATATATCATAGCCAGTTTGAATTTTTTCTGGGAATGAATAATTGGTTTAACATTAGACTATAAATTTTTAAAATTTATTGTTTTAACCACACGGACAGAATAAGGGAGAAAAAATATAAACAATGCAGTACATGCCAAAAGTGTTTGATAAAATTCAACATCTAGTCATAATTAAAAAAAAAAAAAACTCCTAAGAAACTAGAAATATACGGGAACTTCCTGAATCTCATAAATGGTATCTCATAAAGTAAACTACAGCAGTCATTGTACCCAATGATTAAATGTTATAAAATCTCTTTAGGTTCAAGAAGGAGAGAAAGATGTCCATCATTACTGCTGTTATTCATAGCACATACACAGCATATCGTTTTGGAGGGTCTCGCTAGTTTACCAAAGCAAGAAATAAAAGGGAATAAAAGAGTACTAATTAATCTATCACCATTTGCCAATAATATGATAGTGTATGTAGAAAAAAAGATGAATTTCTAGAATTAGAGATTACTAGAAAAATTCTTACTAGTAAAATTGAAGATATACATCCCTGAGATGTATCTACTTTTCAGAATTGTAAGGTAAGAAGCACCAAAATACATGTATGAACATGTTCACAACAGCATTATCAATATCTTAAGAGTGGAAGCACTCAGGTATACATCTACAACAGAACGAATTAATAACTCTTGCAATGGCATATTATATAGCCAAAAAATAATGAGCTCACAAAAGCTTCATTCTTCAATGTAGATGAGTCTTAAATACCTATGGCTTAGGGGAAGGAGTAAGGCACACACACACACATACACACACACACACACAGAGATCACATATTCTGTGATTCTAATTAGACAAAACTACAACATTTTATTTAGAGGATACTTAATCTGAGGCTAAATTACAAGCGAAAGGGAAGGGGCAAGCAGGTGTCTTGAGAATGTTCTAGTTTCTGACTTAGGTAGTGGTAATACGACTGTTTATTTCATAATAACTAATTAATTTGTAAATTCATTCATGCAAGAAATAAAGAATATGATATCTTCTTTGGACAAATCATAAATTTGCTAGCTCCACAGAATATTTAATGAAGGATGTAGTGTGCCTAAGTAATTTTTACAATCATGAATATTGAAACTTTGCTGAACTTGGATACTGTCATTTTTTTATCATAAATGTTGTAGACAGACTCTTAATAAAATTTGTTGACAGTCCCAATCTGTTTTATCAAATTTTGCAGAAAATGTGGACCAATTTCTTTTATTATAAACATATGGAATGCGAAACTAAAAGTCAAGCTTTTTCTTAATTTACTTCATTCTCAGTAAATGCCTTCAGGCATAAAAGAGGACCTAATGCCTACAAGTTAGACAGTAATAAAAACATTCAGAAATGTTACTTCTTCAACTGGTCCACTTGAGGGCACTAAACTAACATAGAATAAGGGCTAATCCTCCATGGAAGTTTGGTGCATTAATGTGTTTTCATGATTTTAGACCTTGTGAATTCTAAAGGTCTTTTTTGGCTTAGCACTTTGGATATATGCAGCAGGGGAAAAAGGGGATTAAAATTTCTTTAAAAATTAAAGGTTTTTTCAAATTATAAAAAGACACATTAAAACTCTTTAGGGCAGACAAACTGAGCTGTTCATGTCTTCTTGACTCTTGCTTCTTCTATATCTCCAATTATGAACCCTAGGGAAAGAAATAATTTTGGCCCTAAGATATTAGAGGCTTGATAGATATATATGAATCACAAGATTTGAAATTGAATTCTTTTGTGAGGGCAATGAGATGGAGAAGTTTTGGCCATGGTTGGTGCCCTTCATAGCAGATCTTGGAAGCAGCAGAGGTTTTGCACACTGGCAGCAAGGATGCAGTTAAGATGGAGTGGGTTCTGCAGATTAAGGAAGGATGCTGGTTGCCTTCTTGAAGGAGCATCTTTGCTCGGATCTTAAAGAAGAATAAGGTTTCTTTGCTATGACTCTTTAGCTGTAAGCAATGGGAACTAATTCTTGGCAGGTGAAGAGAATTGGTAGAAGAAATATGAGAAGCTACTGTTTTTTAAGGATGCATTTACTGAAAATGGGGTACTTTCGGTAAAGTCTTCACTTCTAATTTGAAATTACATACACCTACAAAAAAGGAGTTGGCCTACATGTTCTCTGAGTGAAATAATCTTTCTTTGAGTGTGTCAGAATTTATTTGGAATTGCAAAACTGTAGACAAACCTGTTACTGCTGCATGAAATACCAGTAATGATCGTCAAAGAAATCTGCATGAATTTCTCTTCTTAGGTTAATCTTAACAGGCCCTTTTCCGGTTTGCAATCACCAAAATTCTTTTTTAAAAATTCTGCAAGGGCTTTCTTCTATGTGAGGACTTTCAGGGTCTGTTTGCCTGTCAGTACCCTCTGCACGTAGCAGGCACTGTTTCCCTAGGGAGACAGGAGGCTTTTTGAGGGCAGGAGCTGTGTCTTATTTTCACCTGTATTCTTTTCAGAAGAGAACCCAATGGCTTAGGGAGGTGAATATACAATAAACATAAATAAGATGACTAATTTGTCATTCTGTTTAATTTAAGACCTGATTTTATATTTTCTTCCTGTCTGTGAAGATTTGATTTTCTTATATGTTCATACATTTTCTTTAAGATAGAAAATTTGATAGAAAGTGAAATAAACTGTGCAAATGGTTTTAAATCTAAATGCTGTATTTTGTCAAACAAAGCACCACTCTGTGCTTTCCTTACCACTTCCTTCCTCTTTTGCTGTGAAGGACCAGTAGTTTTGTCCAAAATACTTCAGATTGCATTTATTTCCCTCAAAAATAAAAAAAGTTTGAGAATTCCTTCAGCATTATTTGCCAGTCTTAAGCAATTTTAGTTGTCTGTTAATTTTTAAATATCACCCATAAGAAGCAAAACATAGTTGTATTCCAGTAATAGAAATTTAAAAGTAGACAGATCTGTTGGACTTTTAAAAAACGTGTATATATATCTCAAAGCAAAACCCAATGAGGCTAAAGAAAACCCCCACATAAAATTGAATCCTTTTTTTAATGTAGGACTCATCTTTATATTTCTTGAATCATCAGCCATTTGTCAAAATGCCAGAAGAAATATTCTACACAGAAGGAATATTCATTTTAACCTTAATTCAGCCAGAAAGAGCTCCATGAGCCAAATTTGTATTTCATGCAGCCCAGACAAATTTTATGAAATATCAGAACAAAAGGAAAGCATCACAATGTGTATTTCTTAAAATTTAACAAAATACAATTTAAAAGCTATGAATCAAAATCTTCCCTCTTTAATGGTAGTCTCTCCTGATATAGAAAACTGTCTTCATAGACAAAATCAAATAGTGCCCTCATATGCTTTTATGAATATCTAAAATCTAAAGACTTTATTAGGTAAATAAAGGGAAGAATTGCTAAGACCTAATGCTTCACATGGGTCTTTCTGACTAGGTCTAAAGAGCAAAATATTTTCATATTTTGAGTCAAAATGTTCCTTCTTTCTCTCTACATTAAAAAAAATTTCAATGCACAGGGGAGAAAAGTTGCTCATTGGCTGAGTCAATTTCTGGAATTTCTGGGTCAAAATGGAAATGTGGAAAAAGTTCTAAGCACTGATTTAGTGTACAGGACAATGCCCTGATCTGGATATGTGTCTTCAGTTCCCAGTACAGTGCTGGAGCATAATCTCTGTGTATTTACTGTACTTACCAAATAAATTGTCTCTCTACTTTCAGTCATGTTTTCTTTTTTTTTTTTTTTCTGGTTTTTTTTTTTAGTAGAGACGGGGTTTCACTGTGTTAGCCAGGATGGTCTCGATCTCCTGACCTCGTGATCCACCCGCCTCGGCCTCCCAAAGTGCTGGGATTACAGGCGTGAGCCACCGCGCCCGGCCAGTCATGTTTTCTTTTATTCATTCTCTACCAGATAACTTTGATTTTTTTTCCCAAAGTGAACTTAGATCATGATAAAGCTGCTGTTTATTAATCTGTAGTATATACCATACACATTACATCCATCATGTTATTAGATTCTTGCCATAACACTAATAAGGAAGCATTATTGTTCCTGTGTTTAGAGACGAGTAAACCAAGGCACAGAGCAGTTAAGTGGCTTTGCCAATGTCAGTTTAGCTATTGCAGTATACCCTCAAGTGATAGCACACCACTTGATGCGTTAAGGTGACTAATGACCTCAGTTTTCCTGGGATTGTCTTAATTTAATACTGGAAGTTTGATTTCATAGGAAACTCCTTAGTCCAAAGAAAACAGGGACAGTTAGTCATCCTGTGTTTAGTTAAACAGCTTCACGATAGTTGATACGATTTGGCTGTGTCCCCATGGAAATCTCATCTTGAATTATAGCTCCCATAATTCCCCTGTGTTGTGGGAAGGACCTGGTGGGAGATAATTGAATCATGGGGACGGGGTTTCCCAAATACTGTTCTAGTGGTAGTGAATAAGTCTCATGGGATCTGATGGTTTTATAAGGGGAAATCCCTTTCGCTGGGTTCTCATTCTCTCTCTTGCCTGCTGCCCTGTGAGACGTGCCTTTCCCCTTCTGCCATGATTATGAGGCCTCCCCAGACACATGGAAATGAGTCCATTAAACCTCTTTTTCTTTATAAATTACCCAGTCTTGGGCATGTCTTTGTCAGCAGCATGAAAATGGACTAACACCATGGTATACTTTCATTTCTCCCTTCTCCATTTTTGTGGTATTTATTCAAACATTTTCCTTTTTTATATGTCATAAACCTCATATTACATTGTTAATACAGTTATATAAACAGTCAACTATTCTTATAAGATATTCAAATCATGAAAAAATCTTGCATATTTTTCCATGGTCTTCAGTCTTTTGTATAGATCCAGATTTCCAGCTGGTATTCTTCTAGTTCTGCCTAAAAGGATTTCCTTTAACATTTCTTATAGTGTGGCTCTGCTGGTCACGATTCTCTCAGCTTTTGTGTATCTGAAATGTCTTTTTTAAAATTTCATTTTTGAGAGAAAATGGAAAGAAACAGAATTACAGGTTTTCTTTCCAGTATTTTAAAGCGCTTCCTCTATAGTCTGGTTGCTGGCATTGTTTCTGATGAGAAATCAGCTGTTGTCTTTGTTGCCCTTTACATATCTTTGTATGTGTCCTCTGGCTGCTTTTAGGATGTTCTCTTTGTCATTGGTTTGGAGAAAATTGTTATTATTATTATTTTTTGAGATGGAGTCTCGCTCTGTCACCCAGGCTGGAGTGCAATGGCACCATCTTGGCTCACTGCAACCTCTGCCTCCCGGGTTCAAGTGATTTTCTTGCCTCAGCTTCCTGAGCAGCTGGGATTACAAGTGCCTGCCACCACGACATCCAGCTAATTTTTGTGTTTTTAGTAGAAACGGGGTTTCACCATCTTGGCCAGGCTGGTCTCAAACTCCTGCCCTCAAATGATCCGCCCGCCTTGGCCTCACAAGTGCTGGGATTACAGGCATGAGCCACCATGTCTGGCCTGGAGCAAATTAATTATTGATGTGATTTATTAAGTTTCCTCATGTTTCTTGTGTTTAATGATCTTTGAGATTCTTAGATCTGAGAGTTCATAGTTTTCATCAAATGTGGAAAAATGTTGAGCCACCATTTATTGAAATATTTTTCTCTGTCCTTACCCTCTTCACCCTTTAGTGACTCCAACTACATTAGGCCACTTGAAGTAGTCCCACAGCTCACTGATGTTCTTGATCATTTAAAAAATTCTGTTTTCTTTCTGTGCTTCATTTTGGATAGTTTTTATTCCTGTTTTCAAGTTTACAACATTTTCTTCTGCAATGTCTAATCTGCTTTTAATCATATCCAATGTAAATTTTGCCTCAGACATACGTTTTATCTCTCCAAGTTTTATGTGGGTCTTTCAAAAATAGGTAGCATTCTCTAACTTTTTGAGCATATAGAATGCATTTATAATGATTCTTTAACATCATGCCTGCTAATTCTAGTATTTGTGCCCCTTATGCGTTGATTTCAATAGGTTGATTTATTTTTTTACTGAGAGTTGTATTTTCCTGCTTCTTTGTGTGCCTGGTACTTTTTTTTATTAGATGCATAACATTATGAATTTTATCTTTTGGGGGTGCTAGGTTTTTTTTCTACTCCTATCAATATTCTTGATTTTTTTTTTTTTTTTTCTGGGACACGGTTAAGTTACTTGGAAACAGTTTGATCCGTTCAGGTCTTGATCTCAATGTTATTGAGCAAGTCTGGAGCTATACTAAGTTTAGGGACATTTTTCCCTAATGCCAAAGCAAGACTCTTCTGGGTACTCTACCTGATGTTCCTTTAATCATGAGGCTTTCCATTCTGGCTGGTGGAAACCCTGGGCACCATTACCTCTAATGTTTTGTGTGTTTTTTCCTCCAGCCTCTGCTAGTTTCCTTATTTGTGTGCCCCAATCTGTACCCATCTGAATACCTGTGGCCTTTGTTGTCCACCTAGCGTTTTGTGAGTCATTATATCTTTTGTTGTTGTTTTTGGCTGTTTCAGGTGGAGGATAAGGCCAGTTCTGGTGTCTCTATTTTAGCAGTAAATATAAGTCTAAAATGTGCTGAATAAATGTCAATAAAATGTTTGTTCTACCTTTCTTTTTTTTTTTGAAATGGACTCTCACTCTGTTGCCCAGGCTGGAGTGCAATGGCGTGATCTTGGCTCACTGCAACCTCCGTCTCCTGGGTTCAAATGATTCTTCTGCCTCAGCCTCTTGAGTAGCTGGGATTACAGGCACATACCACCATGCCTAATTTTTGTATTTTTAGTAGAGACAGGGTTTCACCATGTTGGTCAGGCTGGTCTCGAACTCCTGACCTTGCAATCCACCCACCTCGGCCTCCCAAAGTATTGGGATTACAGGCATGAGCCACCGTGCCAAGCCTTGTTCTACCTTTCATGTTGCCCCACATAACGGAACACGAACTTAGTGTGACTGTTTACATGTTTCTGAACTTAATTAGAAATTGTTTTCATTCAGTCAAGTTACCTCACTTATGTTTGCATTTAAGAAGAGACAATATAAATGAAAGGAGTGAAAATGAAATAGTTAACTACGAAGATGAGCTACTTAAAAGAGGATCAGGATAGGAAGACCGTTGTAAGTTTGCTTGTGCATGTCCACCCTACAAGTTGCTTCCCTTGCACTTTGAAATAACCACATTTAATTGTCCAAAAATATTTTCATATAATATTTCTAAGTGTGATCTAGTTAGATAGTATAATGATAACTCTTCTAAATAGCTAATACCTATTTGCATGGATAGAATCATGACCCATGTAATTCAACTTCTTTGAGCTCAACCAGTATTTGCTGGGTGCATTCAATGTGGTGAACACTGAGCTAAACCTAGAGAGGCAGATGAATAACAAACATCCTCTGCCCTAGAGGAGCTCACAGAGAGGCAGAGCTGAGAAGTGAGTTGACACTGTGCTGAGTGCCACAATTATCCTAATTATGGGTTGCTATGAGAGCACTGAGGTGGGCCACCTCCCACAGCGCAGGAGGGTGTGGTGGTTGTGATTGAGAGGGTGTAGCTAATGCCAGGGGTTACCTACTCCTCTCTCCTTCTTTTCTTGCTGGAAGAGCCACCTTGATTTAGTGTTGATATTCACTCTTCTCCTCTTCCAGGGTCAGAAAGTGAATGTTCACAAGTCTAAGCCAATCAAAGTGGGGACTCCTAGTCACTGATTTATTTAGGTGTGGGCCTGTAACACAATGCTGGGAAAGGAGACTTAAAAGTAGTTCTTCAAACAGAACTCAGTACAAGTTTCTGAATAAAAGGAGACAAGCAAGGAGACACCTCCTTTCCTGGCTTTGACTACAGTTGTGTGAAAATATGTGTAGTATCCATGTTGTGATCATGAAAGGACATGCCCGAGGAGGAACCCTAACAGAGTGAGGATGGGAGAGCAGAAATAGGACAAGCAGTTGGGTCCTTGTTGACATCATAGCATTACTGAAGTACAAACCTGGGACCTTCTTTTCTATCTCTGTATCTTTTGCTGTTATCGTTATATAAGATAACACACCTTTCTTGTTTAAGTCACTTTCCATTATTCTGTCTGTTACATGCAGTTAAAAGGTTCCAATGGATACAGAAGGTTTCCCAAAGTAGTGCAGATTAGTTCATGCTTTAAAGGGCCAAAGATATTCGTCTTTGGTTGTTGATGAGTAGAAGAAAGGGATCAGGCCACTCCAGGGAAGAGCTTGTGCAAAAGCTTAGAAACACAGAGCAGTATGGAAGGTTTGAGATAGGGCAAGAGTTTTTGTGCTGGATTGTTATTCTGGTAATTCAGGTTTCTCACATGGGTAGGATGTTGATTGAACATAGTTGATATCGAATCACTATCTGTTGCCTGATTGCATTTATGTTTTCTTTAATTATATTAAACTGAGTCTAAGAAATATTCTTGAGAGTCCATGATATTACATGGATTTTATAGGCATAAGTGGCAGAATCTGTGTGGATATCCATCAAAACCCCAACTCGTTTCTAAAGTGCTAAAAATTAAAACATTTCTCAGACTCTGTTAAGAGGCTTGCTATGGACTAAATGTTTGTGTCCCTTCAAAATTCATATATTGAAACCCTAATTCCCACTGTGATGATATTTGAAGATGGGGCATTTGAGAGGTAATAAGGTCATGAAGCTGGAATCCCCATGAGGAGATTGGTACCCTTATAAGAAAAGACATGTGGCCAGGCGTGGTAGCTCACACCAGTAATCCTAGCACTTTGGGAGGCTGAGGCGGAAGGATTGCTTGAAGCCAGGAGTTTGAGACCAGCCTGAGCAACATAGCAAGACTCCATCTCTATAAAAAATTTTAAAAAAATTATCTGGGTATGGTGACATACATCTGTAGTCCCAGCTACTAAGGAGGCTGTGGTGGGAGGATCACTTGAACCCAGGAGGTCAAAGTTGCAGTATGCTGTGATCGTGCCACTGCATGCCAGCCTGGGTGACAGAGACCCTGGTGTCTAAAAAAATTTTTTTTGTAAAAGAGAGAGAGAGACTTGAGACATAAGAGAGATTGCTATTTCTACCTGTCTCTCTCTCTCTCTTTCTCCTGGCATGTGAGAAAATCAGGATGAGGGTCCTTATCAGAACCTGACCCTGCCGGCACCCTGATCTCAGACTTCTAGCCTCCAGAACTGTGAGAAATTAATGTTTGTTGTTTAAGCCATTAAGTCTATGATATTCTTGTTACAGTAGTATGTACTAAGACAAAGGTTATGATTTATTTTCCAACAATCACATACAATACACAGGACTTTGACTTGAAAAGTGTATAGGGTGAGATAAGATTACAATTTTATTCTTCTGTATGTGGATATCCAGTTTCCTAACACCATTTATTGAAGACACAATTAATGTCCCATTTTGTGCTCTTGACACCTTTGTCAAAAATAAATCAACGGTAAATGTGTAGGTTTATTTCTGGGCTCTCTGTCTTGTTCTATTGGTTGAAGTGTCTGTGTTTATGCCAGTACCATACTGTTTTGTTTTGTTTTGTTTTGCTCTGTTTTGAGAAGGAGTCTCGCTCTGTCATCTAGGCTGGAGTGCAGTGGCGTGATCTTTGCTCACTGCAACCTCTGCCTCTCGGGTTCAAGCGATTCTCCTGCCTCAGCCTCCTGAGTAGCTGGGATTACAGGCATGTGCCACCGTGCCTAGCTAATTTTTGTATTTTTAGTAGAGACGGGGTTTCACCATGTTGGTCAGGCTGATCTCTAGCTCCTGACCTCATGATCCACCTGCCTCAGCCTCCCAAAGTGCTGGGATTACAAGTGTGAGCCACTGGGCATGGCTGCCATGCTGTTTTAATTACTATAGCTTTGTAATCTATTTTGAAATCGAGGCATGTGATGCCTCTAACTTTATTCTTTTTGCTCAAAATTGCTTTGGCTATTTGGGTCTTTTGTAGTTCTCTTCAAATTTTAGGATTATTTTTCTAAATCTGTGAAGAAAGACATTGGAATTTTGATAGAGATAGCATTGAATCTGTAGGTCACATTGGGTGATATAGATATTTAAACAATATTAGTTCTGTCAGTCCTTGAATACTGGATATCTTTCCATTTATATGTGTTGTCTTCAATTTCTTTCATCAATTTCCTATAGTTTTCAGAATCAGATCTTTCACTTCCTTGGTTAACTTTATTCCTCAGTATTGTCTTTCCTTGATGCTATCATAAATGCAGTTGTTTTCTTAATTTCTTTTTTAGATAGTTCATTGTTAGTGTATAGAAATGCTACTAATTTTGGTATGCTGATTTTATATCCTGCAACTTTACTGAATTCATTTATCAGTTTCTAACAGTTCTAACATTGGAATCTTAGAGTTTTCTATATGTAAGATTATGTTGTCAGCAAAGAGAGATAATTTCATTGTTTCTTTTCCTATATGGATGCTTTTTATTTCTTTTACTTGCATAGTTTTTCCGGCTAGGACATCCAGTACTATGTTGAATAGCAGTGATGAAAGTGGGAATCCTTGTCGTTTTCCTGGTCTTAAAGAAAAAGATATTAATTTTTCACCATTGAGTATGATGTTAGCTATGAACTTGTCATATATGGCCTCTATAGTGTTGAGGAACATTCCTTCTTACCTACTAAATTGAGGTTTTATCATGAAAGGATGTTAAATTTTGTCAAATGCTTTTTTCTGCATCTATTGAAATGATCATATGTTGTTTGTCCTTTCTTCTATTAATATGGTGAATCACATTTATCAATTGGCTTAAGAACTGAAACTGTAAAAAATAGGAGGAAAGTTTGCAAACCATACATCTGATAAGAGGCTAATATCAAAATACATAAGGAACTCAAAAAACTCAATAGCAAGAAAATATTTAAACCAGATTTAAAAGTGAACAAAAGACTTGAGTAGACATTTCTCAAAAGAAGACATACAAACGGCCAAGAGATATACAAAAAATGATCAACATCACTAATTATCAAGTAAATACAAATTAAAACCACAATGAGATACCAGCTTACACCTGTTAGGATGCTCATTATCAAAACGATGAAATATAACAAGTGTTGGCAAGGATGTGGAAGAAAAGTACACTCTTGGTGGAAATACAGATTAGTACAGCCATTATGGAAAACAGTATGGAGCTTACTCAAAAACTAAAAATAAAACTATCATACAGTCTAGCAATCCCATTTTTGGGTATGTAGCCAAAGAAATGGAGTTCAGTACATCAGTGAGATATTTGCACTCCCATTTTCATTGCAGAACTGTTCACCACAGCCAAGATAAGGCAGCAACCTAAGTGTCCATCAACAGATGAATGGATAAAGAAAATGTGACATGTATATGCAATAGAATACTATTCAGCCTTAGAAAAGAAGGAAATCTTGTCATTTTTGATAACATAGATGAACTTGAAGAATGTTATGCTAAGTGAAATAAGTCAGGAACAGAAAGAAAAATATTGCACGATATCGTTTATATGTAAATGCTAAGAATGTCAAACTTGTAGGAGAGAGTACAATGGTGGCTACCAGGGATTATGGTCTGAGAAATGTTGGTCAAAACATGCAAAGTTTCAGTTAGACAGGAGGAATCAGTTTTAGATCTATTGCACATCAACGTGACTCTATTTACTAATAATGTATTGTGTATTTCAAAATTGCTGAAAGAATAGGGGTTTGTTGTTGTTTTTTGTTTTGTTTGTTTGTTTTTTGAGACAGGGTCTCACTCTGTCACCTAGGCTGGAGTGCAGTGGCGTGATCTCAGCTCACTGTAGCCTTGACCTCCTGGGCTAAAGGAGGGATCTTCCTGCCTCAGACCCTCAAGTAGCTGGGACTACAGGTATGAACCACCATGCCCGACTAATTTCTGTAATTTTTGTAGAGATGGGATTTCACCATTTTTCCCAGGCTGGTTTCCAACTCCTGAGTTCAAGCGATCCACCTGCCTCCCAAAGTGCTGGGATTACAGGCCTGACGTTCTTACTACAAAAAAATGATAAGTATATGAGTTGAGATACATGTTAATAAGCTTGATTTAATCATAACATTACATTGAACCCTATAAATATAATTGTTGTTTGTCAATCTAAAATTTAAAAAGAGGAGCCCCAGTGAGGAGAAGCAGAATGTGAGGCATCTGAGCTACGCATGTGAATGGTGCTGAGGTGACATGTACCCAGCCCCCGATGCTCCCATCTCTACTGGACTGCAGGAGAGGCAGCAGTCACCTTGGTGCCACAGGTAGGTAAATTATTCTCAGAAGCTCAGTCTGATTTCTGCTTTTCAGCCCTCCCAACAATTTTTTGAGCCAGATATACTCCTTACTCAATTATCTTTGCATAAACTAACTAAAGTGGGTTCCAGGTATGCATTCAGGAACCTGGCTGACACAAGCTGTAAGACACAGCTCAGGTGCTCAAAGACCTTAAGGACTAGTGGAGCAAATCAGAATCATTTTGCTCTGGGATAACAGAATTAGAATTTGTATAGCAATTAATACTTTTTAAAGCACTTGCTTTCATGAGATGTGTAGGGCTTCTGTGACACACAATAACAAATGTTAAAGAAAATCTTTTAGGGCCGGGCGCGGTGGCTCACGCCTGTAATCCCAGCACTTTGGGAGGCCGAGGCGGGCGGATCACGAGGTCAGGAGATCGAGACCATCCTGGCTAACACGGTGAAACCCCGTCTCTACTAAAAATGCAAAAAATTAGCCGGGCGAGGCGGCGGGCACCTGTAGTCCCAGCTACTCGGGAGGCTGAGGCAGGAGAATGGCGTGAACCCGGGAGGCGGAGCTTGCAGTGAGCCGAGATCGCGCCATTGCACTCCAGCCTGGGCGACTAAGTGAGACTCTGTCTCAAAAAAAAAAAAAAAAAAGAAAATCTTTTAGGTAGAACAAAAATAATACCAGATAAAAATCTGGATCTACTCAAAAGTCTGAGGAACATCAAAACCATGAAAGATTTTTGTGTGTGTGTGTGTGTATTTGTTTGGCAGATGAGGAAATTGAGGCCCTTGAGAAGTTAAATGATATGGAAATAAGGTAGTAATTATTGAGATTAGAATTCAGGTCTTATAATTCCTAATTTAGTGCTCTGTCCTCTTAGTGACCATTCATTTGGAGAATGGTCTATTGTGCAGGAAACCCTACAGGAATTATGCTTTTGCATTGCTGAAAAATAGTCAATCAGGCCTTGCTAACTGAGATACTGGACCCACCGACACACAGGTGAAAGGGTTTGTGGCCCATTACTCATCCTTTGAACCATCTCATCTCACTCTAATAGCATGTTTAATGGAAACCTATCACCTAAATGTCAGACATTACTATAACCTCCTTCACTACCTCCTAAAGATCATTATCCATAAGTGTGATAGAGACATTTATATTGACAAAGAAAAATGGAAAGTTGCTCTAAAAGTTTAAATAAATTCTTAATGTATGTTTGAGGAGGATATACAAAAGCTGTGGTAATAAAGTTTCTAATTGCACACTATCCTAATGCAAATGTTCAAGAAGAAGCCTCATTTTTTCATATTGTGTTTGCTTCTTCAACAAAGAGCTTTTCCTGCAATTGCTATAGGTGCTAAAGATAGCTGTAATAAATGTTGACAATTGGGGAAGAAAAAAGGTGAATTACATAAAATGAGAGTACACAGACCTACGTAATCCGATTTCAGTGGGCCAATCTGGTGCTCCACCAACTAACCACATTTCCCTGTTCTGACTGTAGGAATTGCAGCGATGCCTTTAAGCTGCAGGGTAAATGCATTATTTACTTGACTGAGACTTTCATATTTAAAAGGAAGATTAGGAGGACTGGCAACTGATTTTCCCTTTCTCTTTTATGCTATCTGCTTCTCAGCTTTCTACCACTTTTTTTTTTTCCTCTCCATGTAGCAGGTTTATGCTAGATGAATGAGGTAGAACTCTGGCTCAGGACAGGTTAGAAATACTGCTGACACTAGTAGTTACATATGTATGAAAATAGGAGAAATAGGCCGGGCGCGGTGGCTCAAGCCTGTAATCCCAGCACTTTGGGAGGCCGAGACGGGCGGATCATGAGGTCAGGAGATCGAGACCATCCTGGCTGACACGGTGAAACCCCGTCTCTACTAAAAAATACGAAAAACTAGCCGGGCGAGGTGGCGGGCGCCTGTAGTCCCAGATACTCGGGAGGCTGAGGCAGGAGAATGGCATGAACCCGGGATGTGGAGCTTGCAGTGAGCCGAGATCTGGCCACTGCACTCCAGCCTGGGCGGCAGAGCGAGACTCCGTCTCAAAAAAAAAAAAAAAAAAGAAAATAGGAGAAATCAAGGCAATATAATTTGGCTGCATAAATTAACTACATAACTATGTGTCTCTGCATCTTCTGGCCTTTGTTACAAGGAATATTTTTAGCAGTGGTGGGGTTGTGAAAGAAAGGATAGAAACAGGTAACATCTGCAGATACTCACCATGTATCAGATACTGTGCTAAGTATACGTTTTCTCATTAAATTTCACAATAGCTTCTGAGATAGTTACTATTATTATCACTATTAGTTTACATATCAAGAATCCAGGGTTCAAGGACATTTAGTAACTTCAGCAAAGCCTTAAAGTTAGACAGGGGCACCAGGGTTGTGGAGTTAAGTTATACTTCCTATGCTGAGGCTTACTGACAATTTAGCTCCAGGTAAGTCCTCATTAATCAGTTACAGCTGCCACTTCTGGGGAGGGTTCAATGAGACAAAAGGTACCAACATGATCTGAAAATTGTGAAGCATTTATTCATTTCTCAAATGGTATTTACTGAATGCCTATGTCTTAGATTCATGGAAGAAAATACATAGTTTCTGTAGTTAAGAAATTAGTAGCCTTAGGAGGAGATGGATGTCTGAACAAATAATTGTGATAAGAGCACAGGTATGGGAGAAGTTTACTAAATGTAATAGGAGAATTACAGGTGCTTGTAGAACACAGAAAAGGCTTCACAGAAATGGCAGCATTTGAGGAAGACATGAAAGACAAGGCCGGGCGCGGTGGCTCATGCCTGTAATCCTAGCACTTTGGGAGGCTGAGGCAGGCAGATCATCTGAGGTCGGGAGTTCAAAACCAGCCTGACCAACATGGAGAAACCCTATCTCTACGAAAAATACAAAATTAGCCAGGCGTGATGGCGCATGCCTGTAATCCCAGCTACTCAGGCAGGCTGAGGCAGGAGGATTGCTCGAACCCTGGAGGCAGAGGTTGTGGTGAGCCAAGATCGTGCCATTGCACTGCAGCCTGGGCAACAAGAGCGAAACTCCAAAAGAAAGAAAGATAAATGGAATGTTGTCAGTGGACATGACCGAAGAGTGTATGGAATGTTTGGGAAACCATAATAACTTTAGCATTGCTGGGAGTCAGGTGGTAGTTGAGCAGCTTGGGTGAAACAAGGCTAGATAGGCAGGTAGGGGCCAGATCATAAAAGGCCTTGTCAGACGTACAAAGGAGTACACATTTTAAACTCACCTGTGAAGGGGCCAGAAAAGCTGTGGCCAGAATAGAATTCCAATCAGCTTTATATGTTGTCAGTAACTGACGGGGTGGCAGAGTCAGGGATGAATTCAAGGGAGCAGGATTTGAGATTGGGAGAGAAAAACTGTGGATATCTGGACTAGGGAAGGAGCACTGAGTGTCAGGAGAATATGACTGAGAGCAATTTTAGGCTATAAATTTATAAATTTTTTATCACACCGATAAAAGAAAGTCAGAGGCATGTAGGATGACTCATAGGTTCTAACCCGGACGAATGGGTAGATGGTATGTTGGTGTCATCAACCAAGATAGGTAATAGAGAGTAGGCTTGGGGGACTGAGTTCAGAATGATAAATATCGGATGTGAAGATCCAGGCCAGGGTGACATCCAGGAAGAAATATCCAGCACAGAGTCGCACAGCCCTAATGTATGGTTCACCTACGATTTTGAAGAACTCTTTACTTACACATATTCAGAACAAGACTGTAAATTCTTTGTAGGCAAAGACTATCTTGTTAACTGTTGCACATGAAAACCCTCCTAAATATCTAACAAATAAATGTGTTTGAACACAAGAACAGGGTCTCTCAGGTGGATATGAAGCTCTGAAAGTCAGCAAGGAGGTTGCAAATGAAGCTTTGTGTATCCATTAAAGTTACAGCAAGAAACAAAAGGACTTAAGGGAAGATGGTTTAATGAAGGGATCGTTTACAGAGGTGTGGGCATGGTTAAGGGAGCCGAGCTGAATAGGCAGCTGTTCATACCCCTAGGCCCGAAAGGGCAAAGGGAAGATTGAGTTTCAGCAGAGTTTATGAGGTTGGAGCCAGGGAGGGGTGGTCGGGCAGGAGATGTAGTAATATTGGAAACAGCCCCTGTCAGCATAGGGCACCAATACAGGGAGGGGAGAAGGGAGAGAAATATCCCCACTTCTCTTTTCTCTTGCCCTCTCATGTCTTGCTGATGCCTCCTATTGGCCAAATCCACTGGAGGGCAGGGGAGCTCGAGTCAGACAGTCTATGGGAGGCAGTTTCTCCACGAAGCACGCTCAAAGTCAGGGTGGGGAACAGACCTGCAAATAATACGTACAATATAGCAGTAAACATGTACAAGAGACTACTAGTCCGTGGTGAGCTTTCGCTTAGTTCCCAAAGAAGGTAACAATTAGTTTAATTTCTAAACATTGACTTGCAATAAATTAGCCTTGGATTTCCATAACCAGGCAGCTTCTGCAAACACACTTCCATTTTGGAGCTGTTTCCTTTTGATCAGAGGAAACTCCTTCCTGGAGCCCGGTTGTACACTTGCCTCTTTCATGTATTCATATCCCTGACCACATCAGATATGAGCCAAGATAAGGACTCCCCCTTAGATGTTTGCCCACCTGGAAGATAAATATTTCTTCCTTAGAATCAACTTTTGCTCCCAGAGATAAATTCCGACTTTCTTCCCTCTGTGCTATATACACTTTGGGCCAAACATCCCAGGATTTACCTAGCTTATGTCTGGGGTAAGGGGCAGGATGAGACCCAGTTATGGCCACTAACTTTGTCCACTTGGAAAAAAAAAAAAAACCTTAGAATACTTTTTCTGTGTCTTTATCCTTTTCAAGTGTTTTTTGCTATGGCTGGTAAGGCACAAGAATGTGAAATTAGGACATGGGAGCATGTTCCTTCTTTGGCTGATTATTGAGTTATCTCAGTACTCAGATGAGCATCTATATCTTAGGGATAATAAACACTAGTTACTCTCCCTCTCTTACTCAGTAACCTGTCTCAACAGAAAGCCTTCCCTTGTTACTGGGCTCCTTCCCCTGTCTGAATTGTTACCTGTTTCAGACATTTCCTTGAGGACAATCATGAAGCCTCTCTAATAAGGCTGTTCTTAGGAGGGTTATTATACCAGATTAGACAGCCACCTCTCACTCTGTTTAATTTTGTAGTTATTCAACATTGAAAATAAATTTCTTGATCCTCTTTCATATTGATTAATCATAGCATAATTAAGGAAGATAAAAGACAGCTGACTCATCGAGTTTCCATGTTTAATTTTATCTAAACCACACATTCACAAAGGTAAGATGAAAGATGAAACAGAATATGAAAGAATATATGTATAATACCATATATCTATTCTTCCTTAGGGTATATAATGTGTATTTGTAATAAATACATCAATATATAATTCATAGTATTGTATATATGATGTAAGAAAGTACAAAAAATAATATAATATGCAGCACCTGTCTTGAGGTTTAACTCATTCGTTCTTCAAGAGCCGATCTAACAAAATAGGATAGTTCATGGAATTCAATCACATGGAGTGAGTTTAGCGTATGCCTCCTTACTCCCTCTCTCCATACTGGGTTTCGATACTGTTTGATTGACTACCTGTTCCATGGAGGGAAGATGCTATCAGATTTCTCCTCTAAAGATATGTTCCTTCTTTATCACAAACTCCAAGGTTCACTTTTTACCATGACTTCTGGAGCCAGAGTAGAATGTCACTTTCTTTTTTTTTTTTTTTTTTTTTTTTTTTTTTGAGACGGAGTCTCGCTCTGCCGCCCAGGCTGGAGTGCAGTGGCCGGATCTCAGCTCACTGCAGGCTCCGCCTCCCGGGTTCACGCAATTCTCCTGCCTCAGCCTCCCCAGTAGCTGGGACTACAGGCGCCCACCACCTCGCCTGGCTAGTTTTTTGTATTTTTTAGTAGAGACGGGGTTTCACCGTGTCAGCCAGGATGGTCTCGATCTCCTGACCTCGTGATCCGCCCGCCTCGGCCTCCCAAAGTGCTGGGATTACAGGCTTGAGCCACCGCGCCCGGCCTGTCACTTTCAACTCTGATGGCTTCCCGTGTGAGTGTAATGTAACAAGGAGGATAAACTAGATCACACTCTGTGTCCACAGTTCTCCTAGTGTATTGTGGACAACAACACTGAATAGCAGTAGGAGAAGAATTCATTGAGTTGTTATCTAAAAATCCTTCTGGGCCAAGGAAAGAAGTGTTGTTGGCGTTTTACCTTTCAGTTCATGTTTATCCTTGGCCTTCTTCAGATGACAATGACTTTGCTGCACAGGCTCAGCTTGCCCCAGGAAGACCCTGAGTCATGGTGAATGTTTGTTTCTGGGTGAGTTCTCTCCTTCCTTTGCCCCATCCCCAGTGATAGTGGTAAATACTTGCAGGGTAATTTGACACAGCCTTAAAACAATCCAATTTTTCAGTTCTGGAGAATGCTAGAAATACAGGAGACAATGTTACAATCTGCCGTAAGGCGTTTTTAAAGGTAGCTCTCCTGTAAGCAGAAAACTAGTTGTATTGAGAAGAACTACCTTTAATCAGAAAAAAATACCAAGGAAATATGTTACACTGATTTTATTACTGAAAATTGAGAATCTGGAGCAAAGGCAGTTGGTATGAGTCAGAACCTTGAAGTTGATGAGCTACATGCAGCTCAGCAGGGTTCCTGATTGCTTAGTGTGATCTGCTGAATGAGCATGTCCATGTCTATACAGCCCCTGAGCTCAACCATCTTGAGGACTTACACAAAACTGTGTTGAGCACAGTTGTGTATATTAACGCATAATTCATCCAATTCCAATTATTAAAATAACTGGGCCACGATACAGCTTATCCAAATAATTTTAGCATTCTTATCAAATTGACCGTTAACTAGTGACTTGAGGATTCTGTGATCAGCTTCTATGGCAACCAAGAAAAATACAACCAAACTGTCATAAATTCAGTTGAGCCTTCAAAGTATTGTGGCAACGTGCTGCGAATAATGTCCATTTGGTGAAAGGCACAAGTGTTGGCAGTTGTCCATACTGACCCTGCTCACGTGCAGAGATTCCTTCAAAATCATTAGAACTGCTAGCTCTTTCTTCATTAAAATAAATGCTTACTGAAGTTGTACATTAGCTGTCTCTTTGTTTTGCAATCAATTAAGGCAGGTTTTCAACATCTAAATTTCCCCAAATGTTCTCTAATGGGTTTCATTTATATTCTGCTTTTCAAAATTCAGATATTAAAGGCATTGGCATCATTAATATCCTTTTAAAAAAAATCAGTTCATTTGAATGGCTATCCATTTCCCCCCCAAATTTGGGTGGAATCCTTCTGTATCTGGGTTATAACACAGGCCCAATAAAATCAGTGTATGAATATAGTACCACAGCTGTTCAAAACATCACTACTACTATCGCCATCATTGAACTGTTTACTATGCATTACACAGGAGTAGAAAATTCTCCAGTAAAGTGATCAAATTTTTAACACATATGAATATACTTAAAACCTAAATTTTGTATGCTATTTAAAAACCTAATATACTATCAGAATGAGTTCATAGTAAAGTTCTGTCTTTCTGCAAAACTGCCTGTAGCTAATCTTACTAATGAGGCATGCATGAGAATACCACTGTCTTCTCATACATATTACTAAATTTGGTAATATTATGTTTTTCTTGGAGGAGGAAAAGTATATAAAATTTTATTTTCAGATTATAACATTTATTTAGGGTTTTATTTTTCTATTTCTATTTCTATACTTTTCATATGATGTTCAGTATCACATTATGAGAACGAAATTATGTGATTCTGTTCCAGCACTAATAATATTTTATTTAAGATATAGGACAGCTTTTTCTGTCTCTTGGGGACAATGTGGACCATAAATAGTAAACTACTTAGTGGTTCTGGAAGGATAAGTGCTTTTTTTCTAGTTCTGCTGTGCAATATAGGTTCTCTCCCTGGTGAGAGGTGAAACAGGGTAAAGAATAAAATGTATTAAAGTAGTGATATGAAAAATTCTTAGCATTCTCTTCTTTAGTATCCTATGAACTCAATGGCCCTCAGAAATTTAATATCTGTCAGCATTTTGACAACCAAGAGCCCATTTGATTCCAAAATCTTTGATATTTTAATATTCTTCTCATCAGATTGTCAACTCATCCCTGCTCCCAAAATAAGCAACGCACCCTCTGCAAACACACCAAACCTGAGGCTTATCTAAATGGATTCTATATTCTACCATTATAACATTAATGTTTTAATAAATGCACAACATGTAGTACAAAACCCCACAAATGCAGAGGAAGAGTAGGTTCTATTTCCTAACGAGATCAAATAATAGAATTTCCTGTTCGCAATCAGAGGTTGCCAGAAAGACATGTATTTGTGCTACCTCTAATTTGGGCCCATACAGGTAAGATAAGCTTAGAACTCTTTAACCTGAGTTCTCACCTGCAAAGCAGTCTGGACTTGGGGATAAGAGAAGTCCTATTAAGAATTGTCTACAAGCAGGACCATACATGCACTTGAAGTAGGTACATTCTCTAAATTTGTATTATCTTTTGATTGTAATTTTGTAACAGTCAAGGCAGCAGAAGCAATGTTGACTTCCCTGGAGCTGACTGGCCACATTGCATATGGTAGGATGGTCAGCTCTAAAGAGAGTGCAGAAATTAGGGGATGGTCGTGTTCCAAAGTCATAGCTCACAGGAGCCTCCCTGAGCTTCTGGGGTGGGGGTAGCAAAGCCAAAGGGCAAATGATGAGGGGAGGGGCGATCCTATGCTTAGAGAATCACTATTTTTGACATGACAAATCAGGCAAACTTGGTAAAGCTATTTGAGTATATCAGCAGTGGTTTCCAGAAAGTATTATTACCACAGATGTTACTGCAAGATAATCAAAAAAACACATCTAATTTGGGGATGTGGAGTACTTGTTTCTGTTGCTGATTCTATCATTTGAAGCTTTCAGAGCTGAAGGCTTTCATGATTAAGCACATATTATTCTCCTGGAAGATATTTCTTTTTTGGCAGATAAGATAATGGAACAGATCCACTGTTTGTCAAGAGGAGTTACTGTGTCATTAAAAAGCCTTTAACACAATGTTTTTCTCTTTTCCATGCTGGTTGAAAAGATTTGAATGCAGAAGCATACATATAACAATAACAGTACAAAACCTAAATTGTCCATGGAAAAGCTTAAACCAACTTAAAACTTTGCATTTGCCAAATGTTCTCCAGGCAATTTAAATGTAATTCAAAACAGGCACTCAGTAGCCACAGATGTGTGTTGCCTCAAAATGTTCTTTGTCTTGGTTGCATGCATCCATTTTCCTTCTGAAGGTGTTTTTAAAAATTGCCTCTACTGCTGCAGGAGGAAAAAAAAATCCAAATACAATGATGTAATTTATATGATTAAACATTTTTTTCTTATTAACCCTGGAAAAGTATTATCATTTACTTAAAAAAAATTCCTCGTTATACTGTTGGTTGAAACTTAAGAATAATTCCAGAAGGCATTTTGCAGGGTAATAGTAATTAATTCAATACCTAGTGTTGTAAATTCAAGGAGATGATCTGAAACTCCCCTCACTTTAGCAATAGATACAGAGGAGCTTCTACTTTTGCTCATTTGTACAAAGAGGACACCACACAGTTTGTGTCCATGAGAGGACAAAAACACGCCCTAAATATTTTTCAGAAGATCTTCAGTACAGCTAGGTGCCACCCCAGGACATCTGTTCCCTCAAACACCGTTTGCAGAATTGTGATGCCCCTTGATGAATTTACAGTTCGGAGACACCTGAATGAAGGAAGTTATGAAAGATTTCTGGGGACCTTTTCGAAATAAATAAAGGCTCCTCATTGAAATAGACCACACGATGTTGCTCTAAGACCTTAATTTGTCGTCTCTGGTCTGGGCCCTCACAGACACTATGTGCTATTGAGCTCCTTAACCTGCATTCTCTCCAGAAAAGTGGACTGGAACTGTGGCACTGCTCCACCCAGAGAATGGCCTAAAAAGGGAACTCACTCCTTGGGGAAGGTTCGCTCCCATAGCTTCTGGGTCTTTAGGAGAGGACTCTTGACCTTTTGAGCCGCCTCATTCAATCGTCCTGCACCCTGACAGGGAGAAGGTGGTCATAGAGATTCCAGATTTTGGTTCACACTGGCTGGATGGAATGGATGCTGGCTTCCTCATTAAACTGGTGTACGGAACTTCACTAAGTCTCAGCTCCTCATAAATGGTATAAGATTAATAGTATCCATCTCATAGGAAAGTGACAATTAAATGAGATTTTATATATAAATGCCCAGCACAGTGCCTGCTACATAGTAAGAGCTCAATAAACAGCAGCAAGTTGCAGCAGCAGTGGCATGCATGGTAGTTGTCTAAGTTATGGAAGGAAATGCTTGCCATTTTGGGGGTGTGGCTATGGAAATGTTTAATAAAATACCCTTCCATAGTGACACTACACACGTTTTTTTTTTTTTTTTTTTTTTTTTCCCTGTACTTCCATGCAAGTACACTGTGGCTTCAATTTGATTTTATCAGTGTCAATGTTGGACAAAAATCATCAAGTCCTGCCTGTAGCTCTCTGGTGGACCACCCTCTCCCTTTTAGAGCCTGCTCAGATTGGGTAATGGGAAGTTAATTGACAAAACAGCAGGTTTTTTGCAATCCATTATCTTCCTATGAGACTTCTTTGTAATCTTTCTATAAGCAGGTTAATGGTAGACTTGGCAAACAGCTAAATGGTGTTTAGGATGCATCTGTTTGTGTAGGATTGTTTGTGGTAACCAGACCTGGAATCTACAAATAGATGGAGCATGACCTCCTAGAATACACCATATACATATGCTATGTGACTGTGAGTATAAGATGGAAAACCTTCATGCCTGACGTGGCCCTCTTCTGTGCAAGTGATGTGAACTGCACGCACACCTTAGAGGTCACACATGACCCATGGCAGGAAAGGTCCTGGAGAGCTGCACTGAGGGTGGCAGACCTCTCCCTCCTGTGGCTCACAATGACTCCTGAAATTACTAGTAAAACTTGATGCCAGGTGAGATCTCAGGTTCTCTGGCATCTTTATTGACAATCTGAGCCTGTGTGTTATGTCAGGTAGTAAGGTGAGTGTCATGGAAGGTGATACAGTGCCTGGTATACAAAAATGTTCCCCCCGCCATACTTGTTGAATAAAAGGATAAATGAATAAGAGAGTAAATGGACAAATGAATGAGTGAATGAATGGGGACTTTTTCTTCCTGTTGTCAGTTGTGAATCACCAGAAGACATTAAAAGAAACGAAACACCCAAGAGTGACTCTTTAGTCGTGGATTTCCAGGCATCCTGATTGGCTAAAAGGGAGGAAGGAGGCACAGAAGACTCCTGAAACTCTTCAGACCTAGCCTCCTTCCTGTTGCAAGTGCTTGTGTGGATTTTTTGGGGGGTATAGAGGAAGTGTTTTTTTAAAAATTTTTAAAGGATAAACCAAAACAAAATTGTCTGAATTTAAGTCAAGGAGTAATTTGGTCTGATTACACAGTACTTAAGTCTGAGCCTGTATGACATTTGCTAATTGGCCTGACTGCAACTACCTTTAAAGGGCCATTATGTGGAACAAAACAGGTTATTGAATTAATAAACAGAGAGAGCTCTTACAAGAAATTTTAGGACTTATTACACATTATAGACATGTATCAACATATCACATGTACCTCATAAATATGTACAATTATTATGTATCAATTTAGAAAAAGAAATTTTAGGACCTAAAAAAGCATGAATCAACCAAGACCTACTGAATACATTTTGAAATTACAGATTTTCTGGCAGCGTATAATAATTACATTCTAAGATTCCTTCTTAGCCCAGTGAGATTCTCCATTCTATGTAAATCAAGCCTGGCGTCATGGAATGGAATCTTATTGGAAGAGACTCGGTTGGGGGGAAAATAGAACTGCCCTGCAGAAGACTTTTTAAAGCCCTGTGTACTTTTTTTCGTGAAAGAGTAGGACATACATGATACCTTCAAGCTTTTATGCTGCAAGAGAGCAAGGCATCCACCACAGACCTCACTGAGGATTTATTCAGGATTCAGGATGTTGTATTTGTCACCGCAAAGAAACCAGAGCTAAATTGATAAAGTTCTTTATAAATTGGACTTAAGCAAAGTAATTGGAAAACCTCCAAACAAGAAAACTCTACCATTGTAAATTCTGCTCATATCTGTTTTGCTCACCATTGTATTGTAGTCATATCGTCTGGCACAGTACTTGATATCAACCTGCTTACCTTTCTTCTGATGCTTGATACTTCAAATGTTTATGTGGCCATCAGGTACTTGCAACATCCAGTCATTCCTTCTGGCCTCGAGCCCATTATTTGAGAGCAAAATTGAGAAGCTATAGTTGTTTGCTATTGGTGCTATATTTGTGACAATTTCCACAGGTGCACCAAGATTCTGGGATCTGCTGTGGGAGCTACAGGACAGCTAACTTCAGGATAAGATATTTAAGGAAAGAAATCCTGTAATTATGTTAGCAAAGATTTGTAAACAGAAAGAAAAGCTGCAGCCTGCCAAAGTATTCTTAAGAAGAGACATACTGTTGATTTGTTCCACATTTAACAACTAACATAAATAAGCAAATTCCTGCCTTTTGTCATGTGTCAGGCATTTGGTCCTCTAGAAGAATGGCATCTAAAAGAAAAACACATCTGGTTTCTGAGTCCAGCCCTGTCCATCAAGAAAACAGATGGGTTTGAAAGAGACCAGAAGGCAGGACCACGGAGTAAGCTACAGGCATTTTTCTAACTGGAATTTCCTTGTTGGTAATTTGAAGCTTGAGATAGTCCCTGAATATTGAAATTCCATTTCATGCATTTATAATGTGATATGGAATATGAAAAATCAGAAATAGGAATGATGGTGGGAACAGAGTCTGTTGCCCACATTTAAATCCTTGTATTTACCATTCGAGAGTTTATCTCTAATGATAGCAGTGTGCTAGAATATAAAGAGATGAACACAAAGAAAAATGTGCTCACCAAAAATTACACTTTGCGTTCCATCTGTGGGTAAATGGCTTGCCGTCTTTCGTTTTAGTATCCTCATCTTCAAAGTAAAAGATTAGGCTGATGATTCTCTACATTCCTATTGTCTTTAGAATTCTAGGACTCGTACACACGCTGATGGAATTCTCCACTGGTACAATCTTTCCGAAGGACCATATATATCAAATATATCAAAGACCCCAGACATGATCTATATTTTGACTCAGCAATTTCACTTTAAATAGTATATCTTGAGGAAATGAACAGGCATGTATGCAAATATGTATGTACAAGGTATTTATTACAGAGTAGTTTATAATAATATTTTGGAAGCAATAAAAATATTTAGTCACATGTGATTAGTATGTAAATATGTGATGGTATATTCATAGGCTTGAAAAAAAATTTTCTGTGTTAGCCTCAGCAATATTTCCTTCTAATTAAATGGCACGGTTAAAGAGGAATAGCCAAACTGTTCTGGAAAATAAGATTTCAGGCAATGAAATTCACAGTCAGTAGCCTCTGAGTAAAGCTTTGTCTCTGGGCTTTCAGAAGTACTCCATACCTGGGGCTCCAGCAAAGGATTCATCAAGACAGGAGGCTGCTCTAGTTCAATATTAACATTCAGTGTTGAGGCAGAATAATGAAGAGGGGACCAGGGCCTGGCCTGAGAGTCACTCACCAGGCTGTTGTTGGTGCTTGGGAGAGTCAGGTCAGTATAACGTGGTATTCAAACAGTTCCGCATTAAGTGACACCAAGGATCCAGATACATCTTCTCGGTGGGCAGAGCATAGACAATGATGGGCAATATAGTCAGGTGTCCAGGAAAGTGGTAGGACTGAAGACTCTTCCTATTGGTGACAGGCCTCAAGGATGGGCTAAGATTGAAGAAAAAGGAAGAAATTGTGGGGAAAGAGGTAAAGAAAGAGAGGCACTGTATTGTTATCTAAGCATGGGGTACATGGGGTAGAGAGGTGTGGGAATTTGACCTTGGAGATCAAGAGCCACCTTCTCAGAACAGGTAAGGCAAGGAGTGACAATTTAGACTAATCATTTGGAAACCTCATTAACTGGATCCACAGCTCTCTTCGATGTAACCAGGAGGGTGTATCCCAGCTCTGTCCCTAATCAAAGGTCTCATGGGTGGGGAAGCCTGGTAAGCCTGGAGTGGAAAAGTGAGAAGGCGGTAACGCTATGATCTGGCTGTGCATCTCTGGGATTTCTGCTGCTCTATGATCTTCGCCATTATGGGGAACAGCCTGATGCTGTAGCCTTGGTCAAATTCATGCCAGCCAGCCAGCAGAAACCAATCCAAGGACACAAATGGAGCCACACAAAAGCGTGTGAAATGAGAAATTTGATGGTTCACTTTTAATGCCACCGTGTTTTTCAGTTCTATGAATTTTTTTATTTTACAGCTGTTTTTGGACTATTATGTAGCAGCAATGTGTATTTACAGGTGTCTACTGCATAGACCTCACTCTGCAGTCCTATGATTTGCTTAATTATGACATAAAACAACAGTAAAAAAAGACAAAATTATATTATAAAATAATAATACAATAATATGTAATATGTAATAGTATTTTATGTGTGTGTGTATATATATACACACACACACACACACATATATATATATACACACACAAAAAAAAAACCCCACATAAATCAACAGGCATTTGTTGAATACCTGCCATGTGTCATGGACTTTACCATGTCCCAGGAAACAAAGATGAGTCTTAAACAGCCCTGGCCTGTGAGGTACTCTCTGTTTACTCCGTAACCAACAGGATGACTGTAAATTCTTGGCAGCTAGGGGCCACTTTTCTCCTGTATCTATTGATCCCACACTGTTGCCTCATCTACCACTTCTCATGTTTACTGATGAAGAGGCTTAAGATATTTGGCCCGGCACTATAATAAAAACTAACAATTTCTTAGCACTTGTGATATGCTGAGCCCTTTTCTAAGATTTTATAGTATTCATAACAACTCAATGAAGTAGAGACTTTTCTGATTCCTGAGTTACAGGGGGTTAAGATATTTGCTTATGGTCACAGCTGCTAAGTAGGAAGTTGGTGTTTGAACCTAGACAGTCTAGTTTCAGGGTACAGGTGCTTAACAATTACGCTTTGTTGTATCAGTGGCAAGCAAAAGAAGGGTGTAGTCTTTACCACTGAGGAATTTAGAATCTGCTTCTGGAAGATAAAGCTAAATTGCTGAGAGCTGTGGGTGACAGAGCACGTAAGGCAGAGTGCAGACTACAGACATCGTAGGAGTTGAAGAAGGTGAGTGCAGCAGTAAGGGGAGGCTTATTTGAGAGTGTGTCTGGGAAAGTAAATAGTGTTTGGAAGATGGAAATGCAAGGTGGTGTAGGGGGTGTTTGGGGCATGGGAGTGAGTCAAGTGTGTGTCAGGAACACAACCGAATGCCCTCTAATGGCCACTGCTCTACCAGGCAATTGGGTCCTGGAGGAGGGGGCAGGGAAGCTAGGAGGTGGTTTCTCTTTTTTGCCCTTGAGGACAAAAATGTTTCAGCTCACATCTTTTATGCATGCAGTACTATTTCTGAAAAGCTAAAAGTAACCTACAGGGCCTTATCAATTTTAAAAAAGCAAATCTTTTCTATAGAATTTTCAAAAACTGGTAGGACTCCTCTTAAAAATTCTAAACATTTGTTTTTTTATCTTCTTTGATCTATATGAAATTATTCAACAGTCAAGGACCAAAGTAATTACTACCATTGAAATTATACATTATTAAAAATGCGTTTAAAGCTGATCTCTCCTTTATTTTAAACATAAGTATGAGACACTAACAGTTGTGCAAAAGGAAGATAAAGTCTGTGCCACAATGATGCCAAAGCCTTCAATCAATTTGATTGACTGAGGGAAAATAGGCCAAAGCTGGTATCACAGAGCTAAAATACCAAAAAAAAAAAGAAAGACAAAAAAAACCACAGAAAAAGAAAAGTAATGTTTTTGAAGTACTTCCCACATGCCAGGATTTCTGTCAGATTTTTCATGCACTATTTTATTAGTCACAAAAATTCTTTTTTTTTTTTTTTTTTTGAGACGGAGTCTCACGCTGTTGCCCAGGCTGGAGTGCAGTGGCGCGATCTCGGCTCACTGCAAGCTCCGCCTCCCGGGTTCCCGCCATTCTCCTGCCTCAGCCTCCTGAGTAGCTGGGACTACAGGCGCCCGCCACCGCGCCCGGCTAATTTTTTGTATTTTTAGTAGAGACGGGGTTTCACTGTGGTCTCGATCTCCTGACCTTGTGATCCGCCCGCCTCGGCCTCCCAAAGTGCTGGGATTACAGGCTTGAGCCACCGCGCCCGGCCTAGTCACAAAAATTCTATGAGATGTTTGTATTCCCATTTTATGGGTGAGAGAACTGAGGATTTGAAAGATTATCTTCCCCAAATTAAGACAGAGCACAGACTTGGATCCAGACTTTCTGAGTCATTATCCCATGTGTTTAGCAACCCCATTTGGCTTAGTTCCCAAATGCAGCTGGTGTGACTCACAATGACGTGAAGTCTCCTCTTCAGGTCAGCTCTGAGACCCTTGGGTTCAGATTCCCTCTAGTATCTCCTTCTGGTGTTTCAGGGTAGCAAGGGAAGCCTATAGTGGTGTGTAGATAAAATATCTGAAAAATTGGCTTATAATTTTCAATATTCCCTTTGAATTCTTGTTATCATACCAGAACATCTGACAGCTTACTTAAGGGTTCGGAAAGAAAACCCAGGTTTTCTTTTTCTTAAGCCAAAGCTTCACCTTCTCATCTACTGGATTTTTCCATTGGATCTAAGTGAAGTTCATTTCAAGGTGTGGCGTGCAGATAAACAGACCAAACAGAAAGAACATCTCCGATTACTCTGATTTCTGTAGTAAGATAGAGCCTATAGGCGTTAAGGACTGGATGTGAAGGACAGAGGCAGCTCTCTGGCTGACTGCCTGATTTCCATGACCCTCTGCAAGCCTGCACCAAGTCCTAGGCCAGGCACAGCATGCTGTGAATTCAGAGCTCTTGGAAATTGGCATGGGCTTGACATATAGACAAATATATTTTGATACCTTGCAGACAGAGTTTAGGATGTCTTGGACATGAGAAATTGGAGATATTGGTGGCAAAAGGAAAGAGTAAATTGTGATCGTCAATGGGACTTCAAAATGAAAAGATCACTCAGATTGACATGAAATGCTCTAGCAATCCTTCCTAAAGGGAACTTTTACCCATGACAAGGTGCTTTTTGTTTTTGTTTTTGTTTTGTGGTGTACATAGTGGTTTCTAGGGGGCATTTTGAAAATTAGAGCTTTGACAAAACTCCCAGGGTTTCAGATCCTGGTGTCTCTCTCTCTCTCTCTCTCTCTCTCGTTTTTTCTAGTAGTAAATAGAAATCTAAAATGATCAAAAAAGATAAATAAATATAGAAAGATCAAAAAAATAACAAACATTACCTCCTAATTACTTTCCCTCTCTGAGCATCAGTTTCTTCACTGGTAAGATGGAAATAATAATAGTACTTCACAAGTCTCTTTTTTTAGAATTAAATTAAACAATCCCTGTATAAAGGTACTTAGCATATTGCCTTATTGCTTAGCACATAGTAAAAAACTCATAATAAATGAAGATATTATTATTAATGGTATTATATTAAATGTGACCATTAATAAAGGATATAAAATATCTTGACCCCTTTGGTAAACAAAACTCCACCTCTAAATTGAAACTAACGGTACTCTGGGGTCATCGTTGCCTTTGGATTCAGGCTCAGGAACTCATTGGCGTGAGGCTGTAGCTCTTCTGGTAGCTAACATACCTTGGCTGGGGGCCAAAGCACATGAGTTAGCTGAATTTTATATGACAAGTCTAGGCCATCCTTTTTGGTATTTATATAAGAATGCTCTTAGGCTAGTTTTAAAATCTTTTATTTTGTGGCAATCTGTGACTTCACTTTTATTAAATGACTTTCTCTACATTTTAGAACAGATTGGAACAATTTGATTATAATACAAAATCTTCAGTGCTAAATAGTCTATCTTTTTATGCACAATATGCTCACCCTTGGGGAGCTGAGCTGACCTCGAATTTTGGGCTTACATTTGCTTTTCCCAAACTGTGTCAACTTAATCAAGAAAACAAACAAAACAAAACAAAAACACAACAGAAACGAAACCCTCTTTTATCTCAGGGAAGTGGCAGATGCCAATTGTAAAGGTTTATCTTCTTTTAACCATGATTTAGGGGAGTAGTTTTGCTACTTTATCCCAGCTCTAATATCACAAGAAATGGAAAATTCATGCATGCAAATATTGTTTATGAATATGGGCAACTCTAGATGCATTTTTTATGAACATGGAACATTTGGCTTTGCATCTGGTAGTGTGGAGAATAACAAATCCGGCTCTGCACCCTAGGAGACATCCAGATTACTTTATTATTACAATGGTTTCAATAACTCCAGGCACTTTTCAGACACCTGGATATTCACGAATGGTTCAAACCTCCCTGACAGCATTTTATTCATACAACTTTTTGAAGTTAGAGATCATTTGAGTTATCTGGGTTTCTAAAAGCATATGGGAAATAAATGCAAATCTTAGACCCCCAATATGTTAGTGCTTTATTTCATCATTGCCACTCTTTTCAAAGATTGACCAAATCTTGGGAGCTTGTGATGGTTACCATGAAATTCAAGGCTTCCCTCTGGAACACATCGCTGGAGTACTTTCTGTTAGTCTCAAGTCATCTAAGTCTCAAGTCACCTTCTTGATTTGTGCTGGGATAAATGTAATTCCTCTGTGGAACTTAATGTACAAATTGATTAATCTAAATTAGTCTTTCACATCTTTATAAATAACTCATCATTATGATATCTAACATTTAAGTTTTTAAAGTATCTCTTAGAAATCTCTGTTTTTCATCTTACCCAGGCACTCTTTTGTTTGAAAGGGATTGGATGGAAAAAGAAGACTTGGCTTTTAGTACAAAACCCACTAGAGAGCCCTTGGAAAGTTTATTTGCGCACTTGTGTATTTTGACACTCACTCAGTAGGTGAACTTACACAGAAGAGAGCCGTGTCTAATAGGACTGTCTGATTCTATTTATTTTTTGTTATCATCTTGCAGTGCTGTTTTTGGCACACAGTTATGTAAGCCACTAGTCTCCAAAAAAAAAAAAAAACCATGGGCAATCCTGTGCCAATCACTTCAAGTTTCCCTAAACACCTCAACATTGACATTTTCCATGCAGTAATTCAGGTTTTTGCCTTTGAGAACAACCAAGAATGGTGTTAAGGAGAGATGCCTCTTTTCTTATCTACAGGTTTTATTCCTAAATGTTACTTCAAACATCTTTAGATTCTATTCAGTTTTATTACTCTTCACTTCAACTTTTACTCCTCCCCCAAAAATGAGTTTTGCATATTTTATTTTATTTTACTTTTTGTAACAGAGTCTTGCTCTGTCACCCAGGCTGGTGCGAGCTCAGCTCACTGCAACCTCTGCCCCCTGGCTCAAAGTGATTCTCCTGCCTCAGCCTCCTGAGTAGCTGGGACTACAGGTGCCCTCTGCCATGCCCAGCTAATTTTTCTATTTTTAGTAGATACGGGGATTCACCATGTTGGCCAGGCTGGTCTCGAACTCCTGACTTCAGATGATCCTCCCACCTTGGCCTCCCAAAGTGTTGGGATTACAGGCGTGAGCCACCGCACCCAGCCCGAGTTTTGCACATTTTAATTTTAGGTTTTAATGTTTAGGTTTTAGGTATTTTTTTTTTTTTTTTTTTTTTGTACAAGTCAAAAGATATCAGTTGTATACGGGCTTTTGACTGAGAACTAGGAAACAATCACGGTCTGAGGATTCTAGGTTCTAACTTTTGGAATACAGAAGTACTCCTCTTGAAACAGTTTGTGAGCTCTTTTAATCTTATACCTTTATTTATAAAATATTTAAGCCCCACCCCAGTATATGTTTACAGACTTACCATCTCACACTTCTTTTTTTTTTTTTTTTTGAGATGGAGTCTCGCTCTGTCGCCCAGGCTGGAGTGCAGTGGCGCGATCTCGGCTCACTGCAAGCTCCGCCTCCCGGGTTCACGCCATTCTCCTGCCTCAGCCTCCCGAGTAGCTGGGACTACAGGCGCCCACAACCGCGCCCGGCTAATTTTTTGTATTTTTAGTAGAGACGGGGTTTCACCATGTTCTCGATCTCCTGACCTTGTGATCTGCCCGCCTCGGCCTCCCAAAGTGCTGGGATTACAGGCGTGAGCCACCGCGCCCGGCCTACCATCTCACACTTCTACACTGAAATGGCCTGCCCAGGGCCCCCAAGGCTGAACGTGCTCTCAGCCTTGCTTCTGCTCCGAGCTCCTTGCTGGGTGAACGAGTTCATACATCTGCCACTGCAGTAACAGAGAGTTTGTATTCTATATCACCAGCAAATGTTAGAAAGATGAAGTAGCCACAATGAAATATCACCTTATACCCATTAGGATAGCTACTATTAAAAAAAAAAATCAGAAAATAGCGAGTGTTGGTGAGCCAAGGAGAAATTGGAAACCTTGTGCACTGTTGGTGGAAATGTGAGGTGGTGCAGCTGCTATAGGAAACAGTATGGAGGTTCCTCAAAAAATTAAAAATAAAATTACCACATAATCTAGCATTTCCACTTCTGAGTGTATCTCCAGAAGGATTGAAGGAAGCGTCCTGAGAAGATATTTGTAACTCACATCCATAGCAGCGTTATTCACAATAGCCAAAAGGTGGAAATAATCCAAGTGCTCATCAACAGGTAAATGCACTATGGTTTGAATGTGTCCCTCCACAATTCATAAGTTGGAACTTATCTCTCAAAGTGATGGAACTAAGAGATGGGGCCCTTAGGAGGTGATTAAGACGTGGGATTAGTGCCTTTATGGAAGGGCTGGAGGAGCGCATTTGCCACTTTCTTCTATGTCTTCTACCTTATGAGGACATCACATTTGTCCTTTGTGCCCTTCCCTCTGTCTCTCCTGCCATGTGAGGACAGAGTGTTAATACCCTCCAGGAGACACTGCAACAAGGTGCCTTCTTGGAAACAAAGACTTGTAGATGCTTTGATCTTGGATTTCCAGCCTCCAGAACTGTAGGAAATAACTTTCTGTTCTCTCTCTATTACTCAGTCTCAGGTATTTTGTTATAGCAACACAGAGAGACAAAGACAAAAGGATAAAGAAAATGTGGAATGAAATATTATTATTCATCCTTAAAAGGGAAGAAAGTTCAGAATATGCTACAACATGGATGAGGCTTTAGGAGCTTATGTTAAATGAAATAAGACAGACACGAAAAGACACAAACTGTATGATTCCACTTATTTGAGGTAGTTGAAGTACCTAGGTCAAATTCACAGAGACGGAAAGTAGAATGGTGGTTGCCAAAGGATGGAGGATGGAAGGAATGGGGATTGTTTACTAGGTACAGAGATTTGCAAAATAAAAAGAGTTGTGGTGGTGGTTGTACAACAAATGGGAACACTACCGAACTGTATGCTTAGAAGTGGTTAAAATTGGCCGGGCGCTGTGGCTCTTGCCTGTAATCCCAGGACTTTGGGAGGCTGAGGCAGGCAGATCATTTGAGGTCAGGAGTTCAAGACCAGCATGGCCAACATGGTGGAATACTGTCTCTACTAAAAATACAAAAAATTATCCGGGTGTGATGGTGGGCATCTGTAATCCCAGCTACTTGGGAGGCTGAGACAGGAGAATTGCTTGAACCTGGGAGGCGGAGGTTGCAGTGAGCCGAAATGGAGCTACTGTACTGCAGCCTAGGCAACACAGTGAAACTCCGTCTCAAAAAAAAAAAAAAAAAAAAGTGGTTGAGATGATAAATTTTATGTAATACATATTTTACCACAATTTTTAATGAAATATGTAAGAGATAAATGCACCTTCTTAATATTTTTTCCTGCCTCTAGTGGGTTATTTTAAATCACGGCACTCTGTTGCGCACCACTTTTAAGGCATGCTAACAAGCCGAAGGTGACAGACACAGAGATACGCCTGCCAGCTCCCCCTCCAAGGAAGGATGCACTGCCCACCCAAGGGAGTGTGCCCAGCAGATGGTCCAGCTGTCAGGCACTCTGGGACCCACCGCCCCTGCAGATAGCCCCCTTGCTGAAGTGATGCCCTTACAGGACAGCCTGTGTTAGTAATGGAGAGTAGCAGGGTCATAAAAACCCAGCCCTTTCAGCCTGATGTGGGACACTGTGATGGTCAGCTCTCATTCTAGGCTCTTCTACGGGCGCCTGCACTGCAGTTCTACTTCATCTGCCCAAAGTTACTTCCACCTCATTCCTTTTCCCAGGTGTGGATTCCTAATAAAGATTTTGTACCCAGACTCTTGTCTCAGTATTTTGGATTTTGGAAAACCCAGCTTGCAACGGAGATCAAGATGCTATCGAGATTAATGGAAGCAGATTCCCTAATTTCTAAACAAGAGTGAACTTGTGCTTAAGTTGCTTAGTGAAATGATGAAGGCCATTACGTTTGAAGAATAAAATACATTAGAGCTCTGAATAGGCAAATGAAGTCCTTTTCTGATTAAGAAACATACATACACATCCATGCACACAAGAACCAAGCTAACATAAAAATTATGCCACAAGATGAATAGAAACTTCTGCTCTGTAAAAGTTGCTGTGTTTGTAATTCAGGTAAACCTATTTTCTATAAAGCAGGTGTGATCAGACATTAATATTTGTATGCCTCCTCTAGGAGAATCCTCCCACATTGTCATTGTTGACAGACATCAACGGGCCTGAACAAAGAAGAGGATAAATAGGTCAATCCATCATCAAACCAGCTCAGTTGTAGGGAGGGGACTATAGAACAGCCCTGAATGGCCATAGCGGGAGCTACCAGATAAGTGAGTAGTCAACACTTAAATACACCTACAGTGTACACTTTTGAGTATTTATTGTCATGTCTCTGGTTTTTCTGTGTGCCTCTGTGAACGCCCCTGGAATCTTAGAATTTCTATGAGAAATTCCAGATGTCTGAGGAATCTTTCCGAACATTATAGTTTCTGCTAATGTGAAGAAAAAGTTAGCCCATGAATTTGAGGTCATGTTTGCACACAAAAAAGAATTCAAGAAATTACAATATAATGTAATTCCTACCTCATTTTGGCTTTAATTATTTGGATATGATAGGACCTTCTTAAACAAATATATTTTAAACTTTCAAAGCATAGTGAGAAATCGCTTGTTTGTGACCATGGAAGAAAGAGAGATGTAGAAATGTGAAAAAATTTGTAAATCCAAGTTAATTATATTTCCATTTGGCTTTCAAATAAGGTAAGAAAAGACTCTGCCAGGTGTTTCTATACTGTGATATGACAGCTAATATGTACTGAACACACAAAATGGACCATGTGCACTTTACAGGGCTATCTCAGTTTTTTTTCTTAAAACAATCTGCAAAAAGGGAATTATTATTATATTATTGTAATACTCACTTACAATAAGGAAAGACACAGCTTAGAGGAAATGAGCAACTTGGCTAAAGTTGCATGTGGAGGAAGTAAGAGAAACAGGAGGAAGCAGAAGGCCGGCTCCAGAGTTGGAGCTCCTAAGACCTGCACATGAATGAACCCAGCCAGTTCATTGAATAACTTGTTAAGTTTTGTTCATGTTGTATGAATTGATGGTTTAATTAAATGTTTTAAATCATGGAATTATATTATTTTGGACCGACAGATTTTCATTAAAAGACGATAAGACACTTAAATCAACTTTTAAGGTTTCTTTCCATTAAAAATATACTTTGCAGTCTTATTTAATGAACAAAACACCAGTCCAGTGAGAGTCAATGAATAGTTTTTTTGGATGACTCAGCTAAAGGGGAGAATGGTGGAATGATCTGTTTGATGATCTAATCTCAATTGCTAGGGACATGATGGTTTTAACTTCCTGAGCTTTGAAATTCACCCAACTCAAAGTTTCATTGCCAGACACGTCATTATCAGTCATTGTCATGGCAGCGCACCGAAATGGCAAATGTATCCATCTGTCTTCTTTCTCCTCCTCCCTATGCCTATGACAGGGAGTCCTAGAGGATCACAGCACCTGCCGAGCCCAGATGTGGTCAGGATCCATTCTGTCATAGCCCAGGGAGCAGCCATCACAAAAATTCTCCGTGAGAAAAAAACTTTTCTGTTGTTCTCTAGCACTTGGGGGCTGTAGGAGGGGAGTTCGAGGTGCAGCTCTGTGTTTGTAGAACATTTATAATGGGTGTTTTTTTTTTCAATACCTCTGAACAGTCCTAGTTTCCTCTTAAACTTTCAAATCAGGGTTGTGGTGTTAAGAAAGGGAGATTTTAGGAAAAGGGCTATTCTGTCTCCTTTTCTTGGGTCCTTCTTAAGTAATTGGACAGTTAAAATGAAAATACAAGCTCATTTAAATTGATAAGAGCTTACTTAACATGTTGGTCTTCTTACTAATAAGTTTGTAATATTAAAGGATCTTTCTTTCCCCATTCAGATTTTATAAACATTTATGTGACAGACATGTGTTAGGTGAGTTTAGAATCATTGTCTCTTGGAAACACACTAATTGCAATGTTGGTTACTTCAGAGACCTCCACAGGCTAAAGGGAGCAGTTATTTAGGGACAAATTTTTGGCAAACCTTGTATAACAGCTCATCCAAGTCCCCTTTACTTATGAGTAGAAATGAACCTGTGACTTACAACTAAATAGAAATAAGTGTTCTCAGCAGGGAAGAGTCATTACCAATTTAATGAACCAGAGTTCTGTTTATAGCTCTGTGAAGGATCATAATGTGTAAATTTAAATAAAACACCATGACTTTCCTTTTAAGTGTTAATTTGTGAAATATTGACTTAGTCTATTCCTAACTTAAAAAGTAAATACAAAATTCAAACGTGTCTATCAAGTTCACTGACAGGCAATGCAGTTAGAGACCCCAATAGAAATGCAGACAGGTCTCTAAACAATAGCATTGCAGGATCTAGGGGTCACATTATTGGTCTGTTGTGCTCTCCATCTGTTATTGGGCTGATGACTTTAATTAGCAATGTGCATTTAAACATATGTTCATATAAATACTTGAATATGACGTTTCTTTTTTTAAAAAAGAAATTTTATTATAGGTTCTAGGGTACATGTGAAGGTTTGTTACATAGGTAAACTCATGTCATGAGGGTTTGTTGTACAGATTATTTCATCACCCGGGTATTAGATTCAGTACCCAATAGTTATCTTTTCTGCTCCTCTCCCTCCTCCACCCTCCAACCTCAGGTAGACCCCAGTGTCTATTGTTTCCTTCTTTGTGTTAAAGTGTTCTCATCATTTAGATCCTGCTTACAAGTGAGAATACATAGTATTTGATTTACTGTTCCTGTGTTAGTTTGCTAAGAATAATAGCCTCCAGCTCCATCTATGTTCCTGCAAAAGACATAATCCTATTGTTTTTTTATGACTGCGTAGTATTCCATAATGTATATGTACCACATTTTCTTTATCCAATCTGTCATTGATGGGCATTTAAACTGATTCCATATCTTTGCTATTGTGAACAGAGATGCAATGAACATTTGCATGAATATTGCTTTATGGTAGAATGATTTATATTTCTCTGGGTATACACCCATTAATGGGATTACTGGATTGAATGGTAGTTCTGTTTTTAGCTCTTTGAGGAATACTGCTTTCCACAATTGTTGAACTAATAATTCACCAGCAGTGTATAAGTGTTCCCTTCTCTTTGCAATCTTGCCAGCATCTATCATTTTTTGACTTTTCAATAATAGCCATTCTGACTCATGTGAGATGGTATCTCATTGTAGTTTTGATCTACACTTCTCTAATGATCAATAATATTGAGCTTTTTTCATATGTTTGTTGGCTGCAAATATGTCTTCTTTTGAAAAGTGTCTGCTCATGTTCTTTGTCACTTTTTAATAGGGTTGTTTGTTTTATCTTGTAAATTTGTTTAAGGTCCTTACAGATGCTGGATGTTAGACCTTTGTCAAATGCATAGTTTTCAAATATTTTCTCCCATTCTGTAGGTTGTCTGTTTACTCTGTTGATAGTTTCTTTTGCTCTGCAGAAGCTCTTAAGTTTAATTGGATCCCATTTGTCAATTTTTGCTTTTGTTGGATTGTTTTGGTGTCTCTGTCATGAAATCTTTGCCTGTTCTTATGTCCAGGATGGTATTACCTATGTTTTCTTCTAGGCTTTTTATAGTTTTGGGTTTTACATTTAAGTCTTTAATCCATCTTGAGTTGGTTTTGCATATGATGTAAGGAAAGAGTCTAGCTTTAATCTTCTGCATATGGCTAGCCAGTTGTCTCATCACCATTCGCTGAATAGGAAACCTTTTCCCCATTGCTTGTTTTTGTCAGCTTTGTTGGAGATCGGATGGTTGTAAGTGTGCAGCCTTATTTCTGGGCTCTCTATTCTGTTCCATTGGTCTATGTGCCTGTTTTTGTACCAGTACCATGCTGTTTTGGTTACTATAGCCCTGCAGTACAGTTAGAAGTTGGGAACAAGTTCCTTTAAACCGTAAACCAAAAACAATGAAAAAAACATGCCTTGAGATTTATCACAAAGTCTCTTTCCATGGTTCCTTTTGTGGACTCTGGCTCCATCAATCCTCCTTATTTACATCATTGCCATTTTCCATTCACTGTAACTTCCCAGTTTGCAAACATGGGGATACGTCTGCTCTATTCACTGATGTCTTCTCAGGGCCTAGAACCATTCTTGGTCCATATTTGGAGCTCAAGAAATATTTGTTGAATAAATGAATGAGTGAATTTTTGGAAACTATTACAATTGAACAAAAGCTCTTGTATTAGGACTTCTTTACTATAATTAAGTTCCTGAATAACCAGTTGGTTTAATATTTTTAATTAGTAAATTCAGTTGTCTAATCTTGTTAGGGGTTCCACTTTAGGTAAAATAAGCCAGTGCTGTCTTCAAACTGTGGTATAAGTATTTCTGGGGATAGACAAAGATTTTTCAGGTGGTTCACAGACAAAAACACTTAAAGGAAATCAACATTCAGATCTTCAATTTCCACTTGTACTCTTTCCTAAAGTATATTTGACTGAGAACACACAGGCAAACCACCTCCACTGTCATTATCATGTTTCTTACACTTTACAAAAGAAAGGCACGTCTCTCACCCAGCCTGGTTCTCATTATGGTGTGTTGCCTGGAGTGTAGAAACTCAGGTGACTGTAAAACCTACAATCGAACAAGGGCATTCTTGAGAGTGAAAGTAGCCTCTATGAATCTTTAACTTGGGGCCAGCCACAGTGGCTCACACTTAATCCCAACACTGTGGGAGGCCAATGTGAGAGGATCACTTGAGCCCAGGAGTTCGAGACCAGCCTGGGCAACACAGGGAGACCCTATGTTTTCAAATAGTAAAAAGAAATTAGCTGAGTGTGGTGGCACGTTCCTGCAGTCCCAGCTACTCGAGAGGCTGAGGCAGGAGAATTACCTGAGGTTCCAGTGAGCCATGATCGCACTATGACTTTCCAGTCTGGGTGGCAGAATGAGATCCTGTCTCAATAAACAAATAAATAAAATAGTTAACTTGCGACAATATAATCTTCACAAAGGTGTATTCAGATAACACTATCACCATTCTCCTCTCCCCTTCTGAGTATACTGGGTTTAAAAAGATGGCTCTAAGTGAAAGAGTAGCAGGTAAATTAATAATCACTTGCTAAAGTGGTAAAATTTAAAAAGTATTCTTCCCAGAAATTGATTAAGTAAATAAATGCAATGAGCCAGTGATTTCTAAAACTTTGTTTTAAAAGGTCTTATTGAATTGTCAGCTGATGGATCAAAAGACATAAAAAATGTTTATAGCAGCATTATTCATAATAGCCCAAGAATTATTACCCAAAATCTCCATCAAAAGTTGCATGCTATATCCATACAATGGAATCTTACACAGCAATGATAAAGAAGTTGTTGCTGCATATAATGGGGTTGACTTTCACAGTTATAATTTTAGCAAGACCATACTTTTTGATTTCATTTTTATGAAGTTCATCCACAGACAAAACTGATTCGTGGTGTTAGATATTAAAACAATAGGATAATATTATTTTGGGATGGGTTTTAGACTAGGAGGGGGCACAAAGGAGACATCAGGAGAGATGGAAATGTGTTCCAGATCTTGATCTGGGTAGTGGTTACATGGGTCAATCTATATTTAAATCTTCATCTAGTTTAACATTTGTCAACTTTATGTAAGGTATGCATTAATAAGAAAGAAAAACAGGCCGGGCGAGGTGGCTCAAGCCTGTAATCCCAGCACTTTGGGAGGCCGAGGCGGGTGGATCACGAGGTCAGGAGATCGAGACTATCCTGGCTAACATGGTGAAACCCCGTCTCTACTAAAAATACAAAAAACTAGCCGGGCGTGGTGGCGCGCGCCTGTAGTTCCAGCTACTTGGGAGGCTGAGGCGGGAGAATGGCGTGAACCCGGGAGGCGGAGCTTGCAGTGAGCCGAGATCACGCCACTGCACTCCAGCCTGGGAGACACAGCGAGACTACGTCTCAAAAAAAAAAAAAAAAAAAAAAAAAGAAAGAAAGAAAAACAAACTGATTTATTTCATCAATAAAGGTTTACTAATGCACAAGGCTGGAGTTGGTGATGTAATAATGAACACATCTCAAGAAGCTTATAGATAGGAAAACCGTCTCTACAAACCATATCTATCTGTTTTGGCAAAATTATTAACACCCACTTGCATCCCTCCCCCCCCCCAAGATACCCTGGGTTTTGTGATAAATTGCAAGATTGCTCCATGTTACAGTTTATCTATTGCTTTGTAGCAAATAATCTTCAATGCTTAATGGCTTTAAAATAAAAATTTTAACATAGCTCACAATATTATGGGTGAGGAATTCATGCAGGGCTCAGCTGGGCAATTCTTTTTGGTTCTAGTGACCTTGCATGCAGTCACTTGGAGGCCCTCAACTGGCAGATGGGCTGGTCTGGAGGGTTCAAGATGGTCCACTAACGATCTCTGGAACTTTACTGGGGATAGTTGGAAGACAGGGTTCATCTGGGACTGTTGACTGGAGTACCTCCATGTGGCCTCTCCACAGTGGACGTCTCAGGGTAATTAGATGACCCTCTAATGAGGTGGCTGGCCTGGTGGAAGCTGCATGACTCTTATGACCAAAACTTGGAAGGCACCTAGTGTCTCTTTCACTTCATTCTATTGATTGAAGCAGTCACAGCCTGCTATATTCAAGAGGAGGGAACGTAAACCCCATTGCCAAGTTGGAGGGATGTAAAAAAATCTGCAGCCATTTGTAAAAAACCTCAATGTCCCACTTGGATCAATTCCAAGCAGACATTTTACACATCTATGTTCTCAATATCTTTTGCATCCTTCTCCTGTCTATCCTTAGTATAACTTCATTAGCTTGGATTCTCACAATTTTTCATTTGTACTGTTAGTGAATACTCTTAATTGATCCCTTGTTCTAGTTTCTCTCTTCTTTATTTCGTCTTATTCATGGTTACCTAATGGTCAGCTTTAAAAATCTGTTAAACTTTTGCTAAAAAAATTTTGAAACAAATCCCTCTTTGTGTACGAATTAGAACCCAAACTCCTTTGCCTGACATTTAAAGCTCTTTATGACTTGATTCTAGCCTATTTTTTCAAACTGATCTTTCATTTCCCCTTTTGTGAACTTTAACATTCAGCCAAATACTCATTCTTTATGTTGCCTCTATAGGACTCACACTTCACAGCCTCAGTGCATTAACTCACATCGTATCTTCTGTCTGAAGTGAACCTACTCACTGGATATACGTAGGTACAGCCCAAATCTAATGGTTCTGCAAGGTCCTGCTGAAATGCCTCCTCCAGGATGCTCACTCATTCGTTCAACAAACATTTATTTCAGGTCTTATTCATCAGCCTCTTTTCTAGGCCTTGGAAGCACAGAGGAGAAAAGGCAGACAAGGTCCTCAGCCTCAGAAGATTTACAAGTCTCTATTGGGAACTTGTAAACTTGTCCTTTGATCGCTCATAAAAATCCATTGATTCCTTTCTTGTGCTAATTTTAGAGGTAGTGTAAGTAGAGTAACTAAACACTAAGATCCTGAAACTGTGGCCTTGAAAAAGTTTCGGACCTTCTTTAGACCTCAGTTTTCCTTTCTGTGAAGTGGGCTATTAATAGTACCTATGACACAGTTGCCGTGAAGTTCAAACACATTATTAAATACAAAACACTTAGAATAGAGTTTGGTAAACAGTAAGCACTAAATAAGCTTTAGTAATTATTATAATTGCCACTGTCATTTTCGGTTGTATATTCCCCCACATTAGATTTATACACTTTTTTGAGGCCAGGTAAGATAGCTTACAGTTATGGTGTTTTGGGGTTAGTGTGAACTTTTAAGTCAGATAGAGCTGTTTGAGTCCAGCTCAGCAACTCATTAACTGTAGGACCTTGGCCAGGTTACCTTTCTGTACCTTACTTTTTACATATTTAAATTCTGCATAACAATACCTAACAGAGTTGTCACAGGGATTTAACAAGGTCATATTTGTACATGGCCTAATTTAGTGTCAGATATGTAGTATGTTCCCCCCAAACGATGATGACGGTGATAATGATGATGATGATGAGCACAGACAATGATAAAATTATCATTCTGACATTTTCTAGAATCCCCTCTACTTATTATGGTACATAATTTAGTGAATATCCTTTTAGATGTTCTAATGCTACTATAAAAGCAATGTTCCCTAATTAGGATTATACCGTGTTTAATTAATCTCCTTTTATTACTTTCTGTAAATAGTAGATGTCTTTAAATTTCAACCCACAGAGATATGCCTCATCTTTTAAAATGATTACATGGTGCTTCTTTCTATATGCGTACCATAATTTAATTAACCAGTCTCTTACAAATGTATACTCAAGTGTTTACAAGTTTTTCTATTATAGCATGGTATCATGCTATAATTAAATCAATTGCATAAAGATACATGTTTCTATGCCTATCTTATTATTTCTTTAAGATAAGCAGTTAGAAGTAAAATTGCTTTACAAAGCAAATGTACGTCAAGATTTTTATGCATCCTGATAAATTGCTCTTCTGGCTCGTTGTAACAATTATTACTCTCTCTGCTGTGGTCTGAATGTTTGTGTTCCCCCAAAATTCATATGTCAAAACCTAACTACCAGTGTGATGTTATTAGCAGGTAGGGCTTTTGGGGTGTGATTAAATCATGAGGACTCTGCCCTCATGAATGGGATTTGTGCCCTTATAAAATAGTTCCAAGGGAGTCTGTTTGCCTCTTTCACCATGTGAAGGCACAATGAGAAGATGCCATCTACGAGCCAGGAAACAGACCCTCACCAGACACCAAATTGGCTGGCACTTTGGATCTTGGATTTTCCAGCCTCCAGGACTGTAAGGAATACATTTTTGTTGTTTTGGTTTATGGTATTTTGTTATAGTAGCCTGACTGAACCAAGACATCACCAATGGGGACCATCCAAGTATTTAGACACCGTTACTAAATAAACACTAGGCTTTGGTCAATTTCTGCACATCTTTGTCATGATTTATTCCCTTCATCTCTTTTTTTAAACCTATCAATATATTCATACTAACACAGGCTCTTTAATGTATGTCTTTTTATTTCCTCTAGACTACAGGCTTCTTGAGAAAAACAATCTTCATTCATTTTGGTAGTTTCCACTAATCAGTGATACATTTCCCTGCAATCTGGAGCAAATACATATCTTTCCTCAGCAATTATTTGCAACATTAAAGTAGATCAAGGCCTTAAGCAAAGTCACCTATTTGTTCATTAAAGGGTTGTTGGGGTGGGAGATGGTTTCAAGTGATTGGAAATTAAAATTTATTTTTAGAATTTCCTTTTATTTCAAACATAACTCCTTTTTCTCCCTGTTGGTATTTCCCTGTTGCTATAATAGATCTAGAGTACCTGAGTGCTGTATTGTGGGTAAAGAAAGGAAGGATAGAAAGGGGATGAGAGGAGGTCTGAGAGGCTGCCAGGCAGGCTCAGAAGGGCTCCCATTTGGTTCCACTTTCCCCCACCAGACAAAAGTGAAAGCAGTCTGGTCAGTTTGTTAGAAAAGACTCGGCAAGGGTGGTTGTTCCAATAAGAAAATCATCTGGGGCAAAAGTGAGAGAAGGTGACTGGCGATTACTATTAAAAAGTTCGGAGGAAAATGAGGTGCAGGTAAAATACTTTCTTACATGCTGCTTTTAAACAATGGGAATCAAGAAAACAGTGTATAAAATAATAAAAGAGCTAGAGAGGTTTCCATATGAGAAGAATGAAAAGTTTTTTTAAAAAAACCCCACCATATTCTAAACCCACCACTTTAAATGAGCTCGGATCTCAATATCCCAAAGAATTACATCCTAGGTAATAATATGGCACTTAACATTTATACAGTGTGGAGTTGCAAATAGGAGGCCCCTGGGCTGCACTCAGTCTCCAAATATGTTTTGTTTGGCCCACACAGCATTGGCCAGATAGTGTTTGTAAAAATTTTTAGTAGTTAACCAGATTTAAAATTAGAAACAGGCTGGCTATTCACCAAACTGTTTCACTTCATCCCAGGCACACAGCTAGATTGCATTTCTCAGCCTCCACTGCACCACGTGAAATGTGAATGAAAGTGATGGGCACTTCCTCCAGGTCTGGCCCATACAAACCGACCATAAGCAGCCCTCGCAGCTCTTTGCCCTTTTGTTTCCCTGAATGACAGTGTGGAGGAGAGTCTCCTTACCCGCTCTTTCCTCCTCTTTCCCTGCACCAACCCAAAACAAGATTGGGTGAGCAAGAAGTAATTGTCTGTGATGTTTGAGCCATTGTCTATGTTGGCATTCATCAGACAAATAGTTAGCAGACGCTACCCAATATATTCTGTAGCCAGGTTCACACAACCTCTAGTATGGCGAGATCCATTCCCGGTTATCTCTTATACCCCTGAGGTATTACCCAGTTGTGTTTCCTGGTAGACTCCCTTAAGTATGATTAGAATTTGAGACTTTTTATATTGTGCTTTAGAGTTTACTAGGCATGCCCACATTCACATTCATTATCCCTTAAACCTTTTAACAACTCTGCATTTTCGGCACAGGATACCCCCATTCATTCTTCAGTAAGTTTGGGTTCATGTGAGTAAAAAGTTATTGAGTTCCTGCCACAGACCAGGCACTGTGCTGGGCCCAGGGGATACAAAAATGAGACATGGGGAAATGGAAACTTAAAAATGTTTTGATTCATATCATTACACATTTGCCAAGTTACAGACTGCTAACAGAAATGACAGGGGTGATATCATGTATCTCTACCAAGAGCAATCTCTGAGAAGTAGCGGTGGTCTGGAATAATGCTAGAAGATAAGACATGGTCAAAAGTTTGGACGTTTCAAAAGGAAAATAATGTGACTTCTCGAAACTAGAAACTAGTATATTTAATGTTAATACCATGAAAAAGCCTAGAAATAATCACTTAACAAAGGTTTTGTGACCACATAGAAAAGAAGAAATCATTCCTGGAAGTCAGGATTGGTTCATTAAGAGGAAACTTCACTAAACTTAATTTATCCCCTTTTTGGGTGGGGTTATTATTCTGCAAGCTATGGAAGATGTTACAAAGATGGTTGCGTTAGCTTGCTTGGGCTGTGTGTTAGGCCGTTCTTGCATTGCTATAAAGAAATACCGGAGGCTGGGTAATTTATAAAGAAAAGAGGCTTATTTGGCTCACGGTTCCACAGGCTGTACCAGCATGGCACTGACATGTGCTCAACTTCTGAAGAGGTATCAGGAAGCTTTTGTTCATGGCAGAAGGCAAAGCAGGAGCAGGCCCATTGCTCACACAAGGAGAGCAGGAGCAACAGAGAGGTGGAGTGGGGTTGGGGGAAGTGCCACATATTTAAACAACCAGGTCTAGTGAGCGCTGGTTTTATCGCAAGGACAGCACCAAGACAGGAGAGACCCACCCCAACGAGCCAAATCCTTCCCACCAAGCCCCACCTCCAACAGTGGGAATTACAATTCAACAAGATTTGGTGGGGACAAATATTCAAATTCTATCGGGCTGCCACAACAAAATACTATAGACTGGCTGGTCAACAATTTATTTTCTCACAGTTCTGGAGGCTGTTAAGTCCAAGAGCAATGTGCCAGCATGGTCATTTTCTGGTGAGGTCTCTCTTCCTGGCTTGCAGATGGCTGCATTCTCACAGTGTGCTCACGTGGCCCTTCCTTGGTGCCTGAGTGTGGAGAGAGCGGGTAGGAGAAGAGAGAGAGGGATACTTCTTTTCCTGTTTTCATAAGGTCACTGATCCTGTTGGATTAGGAGTCCACCTTCATGACTTTATTTAACCTTAATTGTTGAAGGCCCCATCTCCAAACACAGTCACACTAGGGGTTAGTGCCTCAGCGTATGAACTCGAGGTGGGGCGGATGGCACAATTCAGTCCATAGAGATATTGAGTCTTGCTTTTAACATAGCATCTGACAAGAATATTTTTATGATATCACTACAGACCAATTGAATACATATCCTAGAAAATGGCAAATTTAGATGGATGTAGATTAATGGGTAATTGTCAAACATGAGAAAGGTCATTGGTAGCCTGTCCTAGGTTAACACTTTCATTAAGAACATAGTTATAAACAGAAAATATGCTTGTGGAGTGTGCAGCTCATATACTGGATGATAAAATCAAGATTCAAAATGAAACCTAGGGACTAGATTTATGGATTCAACTAATGAAATGTCATTCAGCCAGATAAATGTACAATACTTTACTGAAGATGAAGACATTATATAAGATAGGAGGAAAGTTGAGAAAAAGTCCTGGGGGAAATGAGTCACAGCAACCCAGGCTGTGTTCTTAAAAGTCTAAATCTAGGTTGAGGTGATAGTCCCATGTTGTATCCGGTTCTGGGAGACATATGTAAAAAGGAGGCCATGGATAAAGTGGAAAGGATTCAGGAGGATGACCAAGAGGGCCCAGCACCTGGTGCAACTCAGTTGCTATTGCTCTATGTGGTGCTGGCTCAGGGATCTGGAGAGAGTTAACTTAGCGGTATGAAGCCTTGTGGGGAATATGATACTATCTTCAAATATAAGGAAAGTTGTCATGAACTGCTTTTGATTCTATCTGGGTGGGATTATAAAATAGTTTTGTTTTCTTCTTTTCCTTTAATTAAAAAAATCTACCCTATTTAGACCTGCATACACTACCACTAAACACTGTTTCAAGCACCTCACAAATGCTGCCTCTCTCATTTCTTAGAACAATCTGGTGAGAAATAGTATGTCCCCATATTATTGATGGGAAAACTGAGGGCCAAGGAGGGTAATTGTCTTTTCTGAGGTCACACAGCTAGTAGGTGAAGGAAGTAGGTTTGAGTCCAGCTCTGTGAGGCTGTAGAGCCCATGCTCTTGACCAGTACACTTTATTAGCCCCTGTTCTTTCCACATGTTCTGTAATAAACAAAAACATTACGTGGATATCCAGGAAAAACATTTTAAGATGAAAACAAACAGACAAAGAGGCAGAGGAAGGACCATGGATAGAGGTTAATGCAGTTAGATTTAGATCTATTTCTGGAAGAACTGCTTAACGGTGACAATTTCCATGAGTGGAGGGGGTCGCCTTGCTGGCTCTGGGTGAGGATCTGCAGAGGCCGTGGAGGTGAGGGAGGACCTGGGAATCTCTGGGTGAGGATCTGCTGAGGCCGTGGAGGTGAGGGAGGACTTGGGAGGCTCTGGGGGAGAATCTGCAGAGGCCGTGGAGGTGAAGGAGCACCTGAGAGGCTCTGGGGGAGGAGCTGCAGAGGCCACAGAGGTGAAGGATCACCTGCGAGATTCTAAGGGAGGATCTGCAGAGGCTACGGAGGTGAGGGAGCATCTGGGAGTTTCTGGGAGAGGATCTGCAGAGGCCATGGAGGTGAGGGAGCACCTAGGAGACTCTTGAGGAGGAGCTGCAGAGGCTGTGGAGGTGAGGGACCACCTGGGAGTTTCTGGAGGAGGAGCTGCAGAGGCTGTGGAGGTGAGGGAGCACTAGATTATCCAATCTGAATATGCTCTGTGCTCTGTACTGTGTCTAATGGATCTCTTCATTTCTTCAACCAGCACATGATTGTTGAGCACTCAGTAAGCCTCAGACAATGATCCAGGCTTCAGGGACACTGGTGAACAAGTGACTGCTCTCATGAAGTGTATATTCTAGTCTGAGGGGACAGATAAATAAAGGCACATGTAATATGCAGGGTGATAATAAGTGCTCTATGAAGGAGGAGTGAACAAGACAAAGGGATAGGGAAGGATGTTGGATGGGAGAGGAACAGAGCTGTTACATGCAAATGCTGAGTGAGACCTCGTGGATAATTCCTCTAAAGTATAAATCATACCAAGCCATTCTTTAGTAGGTCCCTCAGTGATTTAACATATTAAAATACCTCTAGTGATTTTTCATTTTAAAGTAAAATCCAAAGTACTTAGAATAGACTGTCATGTCCTACCTGATAGGCTCCCACCCCACAACTGCTGCAACCTCATCTTCTACCTTTCCACCCGTGTTCCTTTTGCTTAAGTTACAATGGTTTCCCAGCAGCTCCTACAACACACTGGCACACTCCTGCCATAGGGCCTTTGCACTGGCTCTTCGCACTACCTGAAACCCTCTCACTTAGATATTCACACGGCTCACTCTCACCTGCTTCTGGCCTTTGTCCAAACGACATCTTATCAGAAAGAACCTCTGTCCCTGATCACCCTGAATAAACCAGAGCTTCTTCACCCATTGCTCTCTCTCTCTCTCCCATGACTCCAAAACGAGCTACATATTCTGAAGGACCCAGTACAAAATAAAATATAAGACACCTGGTTCAAAAAGCAGGGGAAAAATGCTCCTAAAAGTACTAAAATAGGAAGCTTTTTTCTTTTCTTCATGAACTCTTTCTCAATTTGTTGTTTTTTAACTTGCTATTTAATGCTATGCTCTAAAACACAGGATGCTTGTAGACTGAGAGCAGACCTTCAGAAGCACATGGGGGACCCATCCACGGTGGGGGCCTGAAGGAAGGAAAGATGCCTGACCCAACCTCCTGGGCATGGCACATCAGTCATCTGGCAGTCAGTGGGAAGGAGAACCTGGCAGCCAGAGAGCTGCACGCAGGCACCAAGTTACAGGTGAGCACCACGATGCCCTAGGTACCTAGATTGGGGTGGGAGAGAGGCTTGCCCTCATTGAGTCACCCACTGAATGCACTGTGGTGCTACAAACTCTGGGATGAAGACAGCCCTGGCCACACCCCATCTGAGATGGCACAGAGCATATGCGCCAATTCCTGACCCTTCTCATGCTCTTGTTTAGGTCCCAGCTGGGGCCACAGGGTGGCAGCGACCAAGGGGTGGATGCATGAATGGGTGGTCCGATGGGGCCTGGAGTGCCAGAAGGTTGGGAGCAGGTGGCTGGGAACTTGTCCTGGGTGGCAGGAGGCAGGATGGGGCTGAGGCTCCAAGTCTCCACTCCATGCCCCATTGTCCCATAAGACTTCACTTACAAAACCAGATGCAAAGATGAGATTATGACTATCAGGACACAATAATTACAGGGCATGAAGCCCCAGGTGCACGCCCTTCTGAGTTCGGGACCCTCTACAACTGCACAGGGCCCAAGCCCTTTGAAAAGCCCTCCTGGCCACCCCATGTGACTCTGCCTAGCCACTGTATTATGTATTTATTTGATTTTTAATGTTCTGTCTCCTTCCCCCAGAAGTAAGCTCCACTGAAGCGAGGACTTTTTTCTCTTCCTTATGTGTTTTTAGTGCCCTCAGATAAAAAGGATAAAGAATGGCTTAAACTCTAGAATGTCAATACATGAAACTTGAAAAAATATTGCTTCTCAAACCACCATGGCACATGTATACCTTTGTAACAAACCTACACGTTCTGCACATGTATCCCAGAAGTATTAAAAAAAGAAAAAATATTGCTTCTGATCCAACGAAAGGATACAGGCCTTTACAAGGTAAGTCACAGGATATTGTTGGAACATCCAGCATGAAGGTAGGAAAAGTTAAAAGTATGAATAAACTCAAGGAAGGTTTAGGTAATTTTAGAGAGACCGTATCTATACTACTCAGAGGTTTTTAAGTGAAGTAAGGATGTTTAAGAGACCTTGAACACCAGAGTTTCAAAATAATAGCCCTGAGAGCTCCATGGGCTGTGTGCAGAGGCTCAATCCTGGGCTGCTGGCCCTGGCAGACCAAATGTGGCCTTCTTTTGTGCTCCTTTTCTGATGTTTTACTTCACAGCATGGCTTAGCACCCTAAGCCAGGCACTCTGGGGACATGCAATAGAAATAAATATAAAATGCGAATTCCATTCGTACCAACTTTCAGTATGCAACTGTCAATCAATTCCATACCCCACTTTCAATCAGTTCCTACAGAGATGAACTCATACAGAGCAGGTGGTTTCTAACTGAAGAATTCGACTTCTCTAGGTCAAAGAAGGGTCAGAGTTGCCAAATGAATGCCGTACTCCAGAAGGAAGTGAGCACAGCCTTCTCTTACAGGGAGTAGGGTGGGCCTGATGCTGAAAGACAGGGAGCCTATAGAAGTTTCTTTGGGGTAGGGCAGGGACGCGAGTAAGTCTGAGTCTGCAACAATGAAAATATTCTAAATCTTACTAAACACTGAAATAAAATCAGTTCCTAATATTTACTTTTGGTTGTTGCAATTCCTAAAAGTCTTTAGCCATCGTGGAAGAATTAAAACAACATATTAAATGGAGTTAATAAAGATGACCTTTTTTCCCTTTCAATAATTTGTGTTAGTGCTATCATTACAATACATTTTTAAATGGAAGAAAAAGCCCAGCCATCTTTCCCCTATAAAATGCTAGATGTTTTGACTGTAAGAAGATTTATATATCTATCGTAGATTAAAGTAGAAAAGCTTTTTGAAACCTCAGGTTCCAGAGCTCTATTTCTGGGGATTCTAACTTAATTAGTCTAGGTAGGAGCTTGGGAATGTGCAGCTATTATCTCCAGGGTTCCCTGGTGACTGGCTTAGCTCAGAAACTTCTGATCTTGTCCAACTCCTTTATAGACAGAAGAATGAACCTAAGAACCCAGAGAACTCAAAACTTTCATTTCCTCTTTGGATCATTTTTGTAAAGAGACAGGCATTTTGAAGTCACATTTTATTCACCATTTTGTTTGTTTGTTTGCTTTTAGTAGTGGTCAAAAGATGAGAAGAATATATTTTAAAGACCAAAATACAGAGTCGTCTTACGTAAGCACAGATGCTACCAATATGGTTCATCCATCTAATAGATCATTTGTGTGTATCTACTCATGTTGACTCATTGTGTTATTTTCCAAGAAATTAGTTCAACCAAACAGAATAGTGCACAGCTTCCAGCTATCTTAGTGTTGACTTAATTTTGGTGCTTTCATTCAAATTCATTGCCATTTTCTTACTCAGACTTCTCATTTCTACAGCACTTTGCAAAAAATTGGGGGGAGAATTACATGAATGTGAATTAGCAGATATGTGGGAATATTTCATAAATCTTACTTTCCTGAAGCTTCTGTTACTAGATCCTCTTGGTATTTGGCACACTCTATGTGTTAATTTATTAATTTTTCATTTCAATCCAGAAAAGAGTTAAGGAAGTCAATTATTTCACTGATTACTTTTAATGGTGTTCCAAGCAACAGAATCAATTTTTCCCTGGATTCTTAGATTTCATATATCCATTATGTATGTGTGTGTGTGTGTGTGTGTGTGTGTGCGTGCGTGTGCATGTGTGTGTGTTTATATATCTGTTGACTCTAACCGAGGTAATCAATGAAAAGGAGTGTCAGACACCAGGCAAAACACTAAGACTAACTAAGATGATTTTACAGAAAACAAAGAGGAATTGTTCCTTAGAACAGAACAGGGAAACAAAATGCACATTTTAGACAGAATCACCAAGGACACAGTACAAAAAGGAGAAGCAGCTTTAGTATACCAACATATATGAAAAATGAATTTAGATATAAAATCAAATTTGCCACCTTAGTCCCACTGCAATCATCTGGTCACTCCAGGGATATCCTAGAAACCCTCTGGATAATCACTTGCAAAGTGTGCAGTGTAATTGGTGGTGTATATAAACTATGTTCTACATATGTTCTACACATCTACAGATGTTGTACACATCTTCTCCTTTGGTTTCAGGAGTCTTGGGCTTGTGCCTTTAGGGATGTGTTAGTCAGGGTTCTTCAGAACAACAGAACCAATAGAATGTGTGTGTGAAAAAGAATAAAATATCTAACAATACAGTTAACCAAGAAGGTAGAAGATCTCTGCAATGAGAATAACAAAACACTGCTCAAAAAAAATCAGAGAAGACACACAAAAAATGAAAAAACATCCATATTCATGGATAGGAAGAATCAATAGCATTGAAAGGGCTATACTGCTCAAAGCAATTTACAGATTCAATGCTATTCCTATTAAACTACCAGTGACATTCCTCACAGAACTAGAAAAAACTATTTTAAAGTTTATATGGAACCCCCCAACAAAAAAAACCCCGAATAGCCAAAGCAATCCTAAGCAAAAAGAACAAAGCTGGAGGCATCACATTACCTGACTTCAAACTATTCTATAGAGCTACAGTAACCAAAACAGCATGGTGCTGGTACAAAAACAGGCACATAGACCAATGGAACTGAATAAAGAGCCCAGAAATAAGGTAACGCACCTACACCTATCTGATCTCCGACAAAGCTGACAAAAACAAGCAAAGGGGAAAAGACTTCCTATTCAACAAATGGTGCTGGAATAACTGACTAGCCATATGCAGAAGATAAAGGCTGGACCTTTTTCTTACATCATATACAAAAATCATCTCAAGAAGGATTAAAGATTTAAATGTAAAACCCTAAACTATAAAAATCCTGGAAGACAACCCAGGCAATATCATCCTGGACATAGGAATGGACAAACATTTCATAAGAAAGACACCAACGAAAGAAAAAATTGACAAATGGGATCTAATTAAACTAAGAAGCTTCTGTACATCTAAAGAAACTGTCAATAAACAGGCAACCTACAGAATGGGAGAAAATATTTGCAAACTATGCATCTAAGATGTAACATCCAGCATCTATAAGGAACTTAAGCAAATTACAAGAGGAAAAGCAACCCCATTAAAAAGTGGGCAAAGGACATGAAGACACACTTTTCAAAAGAAGACATACATGTGGCCAACAATCTATGAAAAAAAGCTCAATATCACTGATGGTTAGATAAATGCAAATCAAAACCACAATGAGATACCACTCACACCAGTCAGAATGACTATTATTAAAAAGTCAAAAAATAACAGATGCTGGCAAGGTTGTGGAGAAAAGGGATCACTTATACACTGTTGGTAAATTAGTTCAACCATTATGAAAAGCAGTATGGTGATTTCTCAAAGAGCTAAAAGCAGAACTACCATTCAACCCAATAATACCATTACTGAGTATATATTCAGAGGAATATAAATCATTCTACCGTAAAGATACATGCACGTGAATGTTCACTGCAGCACAAATCACAATAATAACAAACACATGGAATTAACTTAGATGTCTATCAATGACAGATTGAATGAAGAAAATGTGGTACATATATATCGTGGTATACTATGCAGCTATGAAAAAGAACAAGAGCATGTGTTATGTGGGGACATGAGTAGAACTGGAGGCTGCTATCATTAGCAAACTAATGCAGGAACAGAAAACCAAATACTGCAAGTTCACACTTATAAGTGGGAGCTAAATGATGATAACTCATTAACACAAAGAAGAAAACAACAGATACTTGGGTCTACTTAGTAGGAGGGTGGGAGGAGGGAGAGGAACAGAAAAGATAACTATTGGGTACTGGGCTTAATACCTGAGTGATGAAATAATCTGTACAACAAACCCCAGTGACACAAATTAACCTATGTAACAAATTTTTACATGTACCCCAGAACCTAAAATAAAAGTTTTAAAAAAAGAATGTATGTGTGTGTATACAAGGGTGGGGTATTTATTTCAAGGAACTGGCTCACACAGTTGTGAAGGCTAGCTAACCCAAATACGAATCTACAGGCAGGACAGTGGGCTGGAGACCCAGAGAGGAGTTGATGTTGTAGCCTTGAGTCCAAAGGTGGACTAGGGGAAGATTTCTTCCCTCCTCGGGAGACATCAGTCTTTTCTCATAAAGTCTTCAACGGATTGGATATGGCTCATCCACATTATGGAGAATAGTCTGCTTTACTAAAAGTCTACTGAATTAAATATTAATCACATCAAACACCTTGGCAGTTACATCCAGACTTGTATTTGACCAAAAACTGGGTATCATGGACTAGCCAAGTTAGCACATAAGATTAACCATCATGAGGAGTATAATTTTCCTTCATGATGGACAGTCACCAGGTGAACAGGGAAAGCACTGGTGTCTTCAGGGTTAGCCTTTGTAGAAAATACAGAATCTGACTTTCTGCACCGTAGGAGAAGGATTTGGGCAAAGGCAATGCCCAGGCTTCCCCCATTCTGATCCTGGGCATGGGTTTGGTATCTCTCTCCCTTTGGGAACTATTGGGGAGAGGGAGAATAAAGCTGACAAGGAGCAGCAGGTCATGAAGGAAGACAGAAGTTCAGAGAGAGGCAGGCCATGAGGAAGTGCATGTTTCCTTGAGTTTTTTACCCACTCAGAAGTAAAAGAATGAGATACCATAGAGCTGGTCCAACATTTGGGAAGTCCTTTCCTAATACTTCCTGTGCCTCTAATGTCTTAGGCCAGGACACTTCTTTTTGAAATGTGGGGCAGCTGCCAACACACCACAGAGTTGAAGTGTCCCATAACTAAAAGGACTTCTTTTTTAAAAAAGTTTCTATTAATACATAACAATTGTACATATTTATTAGGTACATGTGGTATTTTGATACATGCATACAATGTGTAATGAGCAAATCAGGGTGTTCAAGATATTTATCACCTTGATCATTTATCATTTCTTTGTGTTGGGAACATTTCCAATCTTCTCTTCTAGCTATTCTGCAATATACAATATATTGTTATTAACTATAGTCATTCTACTGTGCCAGCAAACATTAGAACTTAGTTCTTCTATCTAACAGTATGTTTGTTCCAATTAACCTACCTCTTTTCATCTCCACCTCCTTCATGCTTCCTGGTCTCTGATAACTATCATTTTACTCTCTACCTCCATGAGATCAACTATTTCAGCTCCCACATATGAGTTAGAACATGTGATATTTGCCTTTCTGCATCTGGCTTATTTCACTTAATGATCTCGAGTTCCATCCATGTTGCTGCAAATGACAGGATTGTACTTTTTTTATGGCCAAATCGTATGCTTGTGTGTGTGTGTGTGTGTGTGTGTATGTGTGTGTGTATATATATGTGTGTATATATATGTATATATATGTGTATATATATATGTGTGTATGTGTGTGTGTGTGTGTGTATGTATACACATACACATATATACATATATATATTCCTCATTTTCTTTATTCATTCATTAATTGATGGACCCTTAGGTTGACTCCATATTGCTGCTATTGGTAGCAGTGCTGCAGTAAACATGGGGGTACAGGTGTGCCTTTGATATTGTGACTTCCTTTCCTTTGGGTATATACCCAGTAGTGGGATTGCTGGATTATATGATAGTTTTAGTTTTAGTTTTCTGGAGAATCTTCCATATGGTTTTCCATTCCCACCAACAGTGTATGATTTCCTTAATCCCTTCATCCTTGCTAGCATTTGTTATTTTGTTGTCCTTTTTATAATAGCCAATGTAACTGAGGTAAGACAATATCTCATTGCGGATTTGATTTGTATTTCCCTGGTGACTACTGACGTTGAGCCTTTTTTTATATACCTGTTGGACATTTGTATGGGTCTTTTTTTTTTTTTTTTTTGAGAAATATCTATTCTTGGCCTTTGCCTACTTTTCAATGGGATTTTTGTTGTTGTTGTTGTTGAATTGAGTTTCTTGTATATTCTAGATGTTACTCTTCTGTCAGATGCATAGTTTGCAAATATTTTCTCCCATTCTGCAGGTTATCTCTTCACTCTGTTGAGTTTTTCTTTTGCTGTGCTGAAACTTTTTAGTTTAATATAGTACCATTATTTTTGTTGCCTGTGCCTTTGAGGTCTTAGCCATAAAATCTTTCCCTAGACCAACGTCCTGAAGTGTTTCCCCCAAGATTTCTTCTAGTAGTTTTACAGTTTTGGGTCTCAGAGTTTAAATTTCTAATACATTCTGAGTTAATTTTCGTGTGTCATGAGGAATAGGGATCTAGTTTCACTCTTCTGCTCATGGATATCCAGTTTCCTCAGCACTATTTATTTAAGAAGGTTACTTTTCTCCAATGTATGTTCTTGGTACCTTGATCAAAAGGGACAAAGTTGAGGACACTGGACATCCAGGAAGAGAAGATAGGTGAATTTTTTAAGCGAACCTTAAGGAACCTCATCACTGTACTAGATCAACCTTCAGATAACTTTACAGCCAGGGCCAGGCACAATTTATGATGAGTCATAAAGAGGATCTGTGATTTTCTTTAATCTTTGATCTGTGTAGTTAGGGGGAAGCAGTTTTAAAACACACACACACACTTTTAGAATTTTTGGTAAACTGTGTTCTTTCCATCATAGGAAATAAGCAGAATTATGAGATAATTCCCATCCTTTAAGATAATGAAATTTTTCTCTATAAGGCCACGGCCTGAACCCAATGCCAAAGCCAAATAAGCCACCAATAATAAGGCTATGAATTGAGTGACAGGTGAACATGATTCTTGCCTTCTCTAATCCCAGGTAGACAAATAGGGAAGTTGGTGAAGGATGAACTAGAAACAAACAAACAAAAACAATCAGTCACTGAAGGAGCAAGCCTGTCCTTCTAGGAGAAGGAGAATTCCCATTTCTGCCTTCTCAAAAGAGTGTCTCCAAAGGGCAGCGAGCATTATCTCCACTGAACTAAGCATTTGCCTCCCATTTGAACTCTGGACTCCAATACCTATCAGTGAGGTGAGGCCAGGGCAGTGGGATTCACATTTTAGAATGGAATTATCATTCTAAGAGTTGTGCAATCACACTAATTGCCTTGAATGGCTTCCTAGATATAAATAGAAAATACGAGTAGCCTAACTTTAACTTCTGTCTAAATTCTCCCAGCTCCACATGGAGTTTTATGTTCCGATATAAACACGATATTATTCGTTTTCATGGTTATTATGGTCTGTAAATCTTTTTAGACCTTTGACTCCTTGATTCCTCATGATCTGGATAAAAGATGGTCTAGAGCGGTATAGAGAAATAAGAAGAGAGCAATGCTTTGGAAAGCAAATGCTTCGAGAATTCCAGAAGGACTGACAGCCAACTGTGTTGAATGCTGCAGAACCACACAGAAGATGATCAGCATCCACTTACCTGTTGTTCAATGACAGCGTATTATATGTGGTGTATGGTGGTGGATGCCAGGAATACAAAGAAAATAGAAAAGATACCTTTTTCATATAACTCAATCTGGTGTGAGACAGAGACATGCAATAGTTTAAGTGCATGAGGTAAGTGGCTTGTTATAATTATGTGCTGTGGTAGATGTGAAGAAGAGGCAAGAAGAACAGGAATAATGAAAGGTTTTGGGGGTAAGGTAATATTGAGCTATGCCTTGATAAGGAATTTCCATGCAGAAAAAGGATGTATGGGCATTACAGACCAATGAAGAACATGAGTAAAGAAGTGAAACTATGAGACTGTGGTGCTCGTGGAAGGATACAGTATGGCTGAATAATATGGATGCACAGGGAAGAAATATCCAGTAGAGCACAGATCACAAAAGGGCCATGTGTATATGCTACATGGAAGAATTTGAATTTCAACTGCAGGGAGTAAAGCACCATGGAAAACATTTTAAACCAGAATGTGAATGGCCAGTTTCCCGTTTTAGAAAGATCTCTTAAGTGATACAAGAAGATGGATCTGAGTAAAGAGATAGCTAGTGTGAATTCCATTTGTCTTCTACAAAGGTCCAAGTGAGACACAATGAAACAATAGCTAAGACAATGATAGTGAAATGGACAGAAGGGATAGATTAAGAATGTCTTTTGAAGGTTGCAAGGGATTTTAGTGACCATTTCATTGTAAGAGATGGAAGACATAAGGGGAGTTGAGAGTGACCACTTTTTGATTTAGATCAATGAGAAGAGAGCAAAGGCAATGTTATTAATTGTGTTGAGGCCTATGAGAAAACCAGTAGACTCAGGTGGACATGATGAGTTCAGTTTTGTATGTAACAAAAATATTACCACTGGATTTCTTGATTGTGAAGTGCATTTGTGATCAGAGAAGAAACTGAGGGAGAGAAAGAAGGAAAGAGTCTGAGAGACACAGAGAAAAGAGAAACAGAGAATGAACGAGAAACTGTGGGAAAGAAGACTGTCTTTCTCTGATTTATTGCCTATTTTCAGCCTTAAGAAATTTAATTCTTAAGACAGTTCCTTCCTTATTGTAACTACCTAATGAATCTTAAATCAAATTGAGAAAGAGGAAAGGTAAAGTGGCAATTTTAAAACCCAATTAGGAAGTGGGCCCAATCCTACCAGAAATACTTGCCTAAAACTTTATACAACTGAAAAGAAATCCAGAGTCACTATGATATAATCCTTTAAGAGTTACTCTAAGGAAATAAGTCACATAAATGCAATTTGGAGATTTAAAAGAATGAACATCTGGCCATTATTTTATCCCAGTGTTAGTATTAAAAATAAAGTGAATAATTTTTTTTGTTGTTTTTAATAAATGAAATGTTGATACAGATACATTCCCTGGAAGCCCACAAAAGCCACTTGTCTTTGACCTGACGTGCTCAGAAATTGGCCTTCATTTGAAGGCAGAAAAACTCAGTTCTCCAAATTCAGACATATTTGTAATTGTTCTTGAAATAATTTCCAGGATTGAGGAAGTCCTCTTGAGGAGCAGATATTCTTAATGAAAGATTTTTGTATCTCTACAAAACTTCTTATCCTCCATAGCAGGGCATTTATCTAAAAAGGAGCATGAGTGCAGAATATAGTAATATGAAAATCAGGCAAAAAAAAAAAAAAAACCCAAAGCACCCATATTAACGAAATTATATTCACACTATGGAAATCCTATAGAAGGTAGGCATATAAAACATCATCTACTATGGTGGAGTTAGACTCTTTTTCATCGAAATTTTCTTAGGGTTCCCTAAGATTAATTTGATTCAATTAATCTCACTAAGATACTACCCTAGAAAGACATGGCTATCCAATTCTTTCATAGGCAAGTAAATGGATTTAGTGAATGCTTTCATTTTCTTATGTTGGGTTAAGCACAGAGAGTCCAGGTAGATACTTGAAATGTGGTGCACAGTTTGTAGGTTGTAGAGTCCAGTGTTAAAGGGTAGGACAAAGGTTTATCTGGGTTAAAACAGCAAAAACAACGGTTGGCAGGATTTGTGAGCCATTCTCTCTGCTTGGTCACTAGTAATTTGTTGTGCATCTCTCGGGCAAGAGCTTTCTTCTGATTTGACGGGACAGCAGGAAAAGCTGAAGAAAAGAGAAGCCTGTGCTCCTTCCTTTGTGTGTCTCTGGTGAGAATGTGAGCCTAGTGAGGGTAGGAACTATGCCCTCAATTTAAATGTCTGGTGCGCAGTATAGCATGGAGATGGGTGCAGCATACCTAGGAAAGAGCGAGCTGCACTAGGAGAATGGCTTACAGTTTTACTCCACCTCAACTTGGTTTTTGGTAAAACACGTGGATATTATTGGAATGACTAAGTGGATGTACCTATCAATTGCACATTCTATAGTGAAGATTTATAGATTCGTCTAGGGAGAAAACTACTAGTAGGGAACAGGAACAGGAATATAGGTTTTTTTTTTTCCCCCTCAAAGTCCTGGCTGATTCATATTGTCCTTTAAAAATAAAATTCAAGGCAATGCTTTCAAATTCCAAAGTCCATCTTTCTGTGTTTGCCCTCCTTATAAAGGAAGCTCACTGGCTGGTTGAAAATATCAGGCTATGAGTCAATTAACTAATCAGCGTTTCTGGTTGCTCTGAATTGGGTGGGTAGCCACTGCTGTTGGACAGAAGGAATGGCATGTGGTGTGTAGACAAACACTTCTGGGTGATAAGAGCCTCACAATTAAGCCCATGAGTGATCGGGAACAGATGTTTCCCTCGGGCAACTGCTCTCTTCCAGAATGATACTTAGATTTACTGTATCCAGGCACAGTCTGCTGTCACCTTGGCAGCACCTTGCAGCACATGGCCGCACGTGACCTACCTGTCCAGACAAGAGCCCCATCTGGCACCTTCTTGTCTTTCCTTTGGTGGGCTTGCCTGCTGCTGCAGCAATCCTCGCTTTTGTCACTGAGTAATTTGAGATGAACCACCTCATGAAAACTTGCTGGAAGCCTTGAAGGAAAGATGCCAACACACTCCTCCTCCTTCTTACTGGCACTCTTGCCAGTTGTTCTTTTCATGCCTGAACCAGGCACATAATGGACCATCCCTGTTATTCTTACTCATGTTCAAATCACTCACCTTATTTATGCATGATAACAAAAATGGTGGAAGCGATCGATTATCCCTGTTTGTAACCTTTCTTCTTTAGCATTTTTCTCCTGTGTCTCCTGGAGTTTCATTCCTTGACCAGTTGAGGGATCTGTTGGCCTTCCATCACTCTGGTACATGACAGGATATAAACATTTGATGTGTGCAACATGACTGAACGGCACTTGAGCTTTCATGATTATAGCACACAATTACTTCCTGCTGGCATTTTTCTTATTACACCTCTAATTTCCAGCCATCAATTTAGGTGGTTCTGGAACAGTAGTCCCTGCAGCAACCAGAGTTTTGTTGCACTCAACCGATTGAGTGAGCCTTATAAATGGATCCCTATCAGTTCAGAAACCTATCATTTCCTCCTGATTTATGAAAGAGAAAGAAAGACAGAAAAGCTTTAGATTTTGCTTGGTTCTGAAATGTCATGCTCAGGTTCCCCAAGGAGTGTAGATGTTCCTTACTGACTCCCTTAGTGATGACAGGATTATGACTTAGGATGAAGCTTCTTCCCATACCCTGTCATTACCCACCAAGGCTTCTGTGATGTGAATCAGAGCTGTGGGACGCAGAGCTCCTGCCTGGTGTAGTAAATTTACTACTCATAGAGAAACTTCCCTTGTTCTCATTTCTTTATTCCCTCGCTCTCTTTCTCTTTGCAAAGCTAAAGTTGTGAGTGGATTGGGACCAAGATATCACCTTAACTCTAAGTCATAGGATAAAATAAAACATTGGTTAGAAATTATTTGTGAGCCACATAACTTATGTTGACCAGAGCTTGCAAAAGCAGTCCTTTTCAGAAGATAGAACAGAGTGGTAATGTGATGCTAACACAGTGTGGTTGAAAATCCCACTGCTGAAGGAAATAGTATTGTGCAAAGACCACTCTCTCAACCAGAGCTTTCCTGCTTTTCAAATCACTCCTCTTTTGGCTTCATTTTCCTTGAAGGCAGCAAACTTTTTTAAATTTTACCTCTTCAGTGAGATTAGCACTGGTTGCATTACCAAGTCATAGCCAGTCCGCTGAAAGCCACCATCTTGGTTATATGGCACAATGACTTGAGAAACTCTGATTTAAATGAACAGCACATGTAAGCGGTTCTTTGGCATTTCCTTTCTGGGGTTTGTAAAATGATGTCTGCCTGTCAACTAAATAAAAAAATTAGTGCTATTTGCAGCAGGATGCCGCTGGAGTCAGCTGAATGCCACGAGAGTAGACAGGAGAAATTCACATAATTGTTTTAAAAGTTTTGGCTCATAACTCACTCTACCTTCCCTGTTTTCAGGTTATATTTGAGATGGGGTTCAAGTGGAAGTCAAACAGAAAAAAAAAAAAAAACAGATGTTCAACAAAACCCTAGAGACTTGAAGCCAGAATCCATCAAAAATAGGAGTAAACTCTGGCCCCACATTCCTAAAAATGCACCTGAAAGTGAACTGCCTGTGCCTGTGCCTTGCTGAGGGATGAAGCAGTTTTATTCCATTAGGTGATGCCGTGGTCGGGCACTGTGCTCCGGGTGGGTAGTGTCTGTGAGCATCTGGGGTCACCAGCAGTCTTTTCTCAGCAGCGTATACATACAGGTATTTTGATTTATGTCTATTTTCACGTTGCACTTCTGGTGCTGTTTGTCTTATAGTGAAAGGAAATCATAGATGGAAATACTCTGAAAAATTCACAATTTTACAGAAAAAAAAGATTTTAATATAACCAAAGGGCAACAGAATTCAAGTCCCAATTTCCGCTGGTTAGAATTCTAGAGATTGTCTTACTGTCCTGTGATGGAGCTGAGTGGTGCACTTGATTCCTATTGCAGTGACCTCTCTGTGGTGAATATTCTCCCTGTTTCTCTTGGCTTGTCAGACCAGGTGGAATCTAACCATAGCCTTCAAAATTTTGATATGCATTGCAGGAATCCACCTGAATTCTGACAACAGAATGCTGCTTAGGATGTCACATGGGCTTGGAGTTGGCGAAGTATGCTTCGGTACATTGACTGGGACTACTCAGGAGCTTCTGGCTATGTCATTGAATCTGTTTCTCAAAAGGCTACTCTCCCTTCAACAGTCTTTCTGACAGCTTGAGACTCAAGATCTCCATTAGCAATGTGGGGAAAGTTGGGAAGAAACGTGGGTATACAGAGAGAGGACGCACATGGAGTTGGAGGCTTGCTGCGAGGGACCACTTTGATTTTTCCATTTCTGGCATTTCAGGTTTCTTTTGCACATGGTTTCCAAGTGCTGTTCCTGAACATACCTCTGAATTATAGTTCCATTAGGTACATGAAATCTAGGGATTTGGGCATTTGCTATCCCATAGCCTCTATTTTGATTCTCTTAAAGGTGAGTTTGTATTCATGCCATTAAGAGAATATGAAGATTAAATGCCATAGGAGCAAATGAGCTCAATGCCTATACCACTCTTGGGGGGTAGCTAGAATCCTGAGCCTCCCTGGACAGCTAGAGAGAGGGGCCACCTTTCAAATGCATGTACTTTTGCAGTTCATTATCGAATCATATGGTACCGGCCTGGGAATATAAAGGAGGGTTTTAAATCTGCAGAGACAGGATCCCAGGGGTCCATGCTAATGCCTCACCTGTTTAACTCTTGCTCATATTCCCTTTAGGCCTTCAAGATAGACCAGGATCCTGTGTAGCAAATCCTAAGTAATAATTTCTGGTTCTTTGAATTTCATTCACCTAGTTTCAATTTCACTACTAACGTACTTTGGTTCATAATTTAAAAGGAAGGATTTATGTGCATATAGTAATTTCAAAAGGGGACTTGGTATGTATTATTCTATAGTATCTTTCTGCCCTTGAGCTCAGAGGCCTTTGTAGATGATAAGGAAGTATATCTTGAAGGGTATTTTTTGGCTTGTCCGGAGGGCTACCTTTCTGACTGGTCAGCTTTAGAGAATTCCTATTGTCAGACAGTGAAACTTTTGTCCAATCAGAAGCCTTAGGGAAACTCTCCAGCAAGATTCTTTATGCAGATCTGTGCAGAAAGACTAAAGGTCAAATATGAGAGGGATTTCCCTTTTCAGCAGCAGTCAGCCAAAGAAATGAGCTAGGAGCAAACTCTTCAGTACAGAAATGCATTAGGAATTAGGTTTCAGGGACACAGAACTATTCCTCTAACGTGTGCACCACCAAAACACAACAAGATTTTTCTGGTGTTCCCACCAGACCTTCATAAATGGGCCTTTCCTCCTTGGAACTGTGGGCAGTTCAGACAAGGTTCCCCACATGAGCAGTTAGATAATAATAACTGGATAGATTTTTCCCCAGAGATGATTAACAGCATGTCAGAAATTTAGAAAAATAGGGAGTTTAAAAAAAATATGGCTTTATACATATAAAAAGTTTTTAAATGTTTTTATTAAAATAACAGTTACATGATTCTGTGCTTGTTGGTAGGATAAAGCCCTTTTCCTATGGGTTGGTTGTGCTGTGTCTTCTTTGAGTTTTGCATGGCTGAAAGTTGGCTGTGGAGTTTCTCTCTCAACAGCTCACCCTAAGAGACCTGTGGAGTTTCTCTCTCAACAGCTCACCCTAAGAGACCTGCCTTGCCGTGCTCATCTGGGGAGACACCTTTCTGTTATTGCCCAGGCTGGGGTGCAGTGTCATGATCTCAGTTTACTGCAACCTCCGCCTCCTGGGTTAAGTGATTCTCTTGCCTCAGCGTCCCGAGTAGCTGGGATTACAGGCATCTGCCACCATGCCCAGGTAATTTTTGTATTTTTAGTAGAGATGGGGTTTCATCATGGTTCCCAGACTGGTCTTGAACTCTTGACCTCAAATGATCTGCCTAACTTGGCCTCCCAAAGTGCTGGGATTACAGGCGTGAGCCACTGCGCCCGGCCTTGCAAGACATCTTTAACACATTTTCTTTTTATTTATTCGTCCTTTTTTTCCTTCAAGAAGCCAAAAAGAGGAATGGTGTATTGTCTAAAACTGGGTTTCCTGGGAAACAGACTCTGGATTGGAGCAAAGGAATATGGCTGAGGAATGTTCCTGGGATCAACACCTGTGGAACAAGAGGGAAGGAGGACCAGACAGAGAACCACAATGTAGTCACCAAGAAGACTGCATCTTGTCCTGATCCCACAGAGAGCTCTGGACTGGGACAGCCCTGCAGAGTTGTCCTGGCTTGAGGCAAGGGACAGGAGGGCCTTCATCCAACTATGTGTGCCAGCTATCGGATGTGTACTGCCCCTGGGATGTGGGCATGGACCTGGTAAGGCAGCTTCCCGGGGTTGAGAGTAGCCCCCAGAGAGGGCCTCAGCTGACAGCCTTGTAGCTAATGCTCCCAACAGCTGGGGCAATGAGTCTCTTAGTCCTGAAAGGAGACATCTGAGTGTCACACTACGGCAGCCACACCACTCTCCTTATGTGGCTTAGCTCTTAAGATATGCAAAAACCTGATGTAGCTCTTTCCCATGGTATGCTCTGTTTCCTACCAACATATTTGTTTGGTTGATTTTGGGGATAAAGGTCCTCTATGTAGTGTGTGTGTGTGTGTAAGCCATATATCATATAGCTATCATATGATAACATATATATGTTATATCATATATAATATATATCATATTACATTATCTACATGATCTATTTTTATATCTACCCTAGTGTGCTATGCTGGTATGCTCAGGATTTTGTAGGTCTTTATGGGTGTCTAGAGGCAGCAAAAATACTGGAGAGAGGAAGTACTTTTGAAATAAGTTTAAAAAAAAAAACATGTCTGCTTTGAAAATCATCTGCCAGGTCTAGGTGTGGCCTGAAGGACCACAGAGTCCTCTGCTCTGGTTGTCCACGTGTTCGTAGTTGTATGATGACAAAGGAAGCATTTTCCCTCTGAGAGTGGTTTGTAACCACTTTGTGGAACTTGGACAGCGAAATGTGTTATTAGACCAGAGAAGCACACACCTTGCTGAGGAGTGTTGGCTCAGAAACCTTGGTCAAGGGAACTGCCAAGTTCTAGAAGGCTGTAGGGGGAAAACTGGAGACCTGCAGGCTGTTCCAGGGTTGATTAGATCCTGCTGTTGAGTGACACATTTCCAAATTAAGCCTTGTGTGCAGTGCCTTAAGTTTGTACAGTTCCTGACCTGACATTTTCATTATCCTATTTGGGGTTGCTATTGCTATTGCAACCCCAAATAGGTGAGGTGTTGGACTTCTTCCAATATGATTTTATGGATGAGGATATAGAGGCCTTATGAGATTAAGCCAGTTGCCCACAGTCTGTGTGGCTTAGAAGTAAGGCAATCATACATTCTGGTTTGTTCAAAATGGTCCTCTGTTGTTTCAGTGTAATTGTTGGTTGTACCTCCTTTTTATTCACATGAGTTTCTTGGTTCAGATGATACATGATCTGGCTTTTGGGCTCAGGCTTCTTGAAGCTGAATATGCCTCTCAGGCTTTCTCTAACGCCTTGCAATGGTCTTAGAAAGTTGTAGTTTCTCAACTGCATGTGGCTTCTGGGACCTGGAACAGTCTCTTCTCCACCAAGCAGGTGTTGGCTCTGCCAGGGTTCTGCCCACTGTCTTCCACAGCACCAGTTAGGAGAAACCAGAATCTATTGTATTTTCCACTAAGGGATTTTTTTTCTGAAACATATATGATCACAAAAATCTGGTCTGAAAGAAACACAGATGTAAGACAGAGTTTTTATCAGGTTAAGATTCTTTTTTTTTTTTTTTTTTGTATTCTTTTTTAGACTAGGGGGACTTGGACCTGTGCTGATTTTTGTTACTGAGTGGTGCTTTCTGGTAAGTGAATTAGGAGGTTAGATTCTGCCAGTCATCTTCAACCCTCTGCCCAGTGAGATACTTGGTCTTTCCCCAGGAAATAGCAGTGTGAATACAGCTCCCAGTGAGAAGAACCTATATTACTCTTCCGGTGTGGGGCTGTTGGCACCTTCTGATAGCAGCATTAAGTGTGAGGTTGGCAGGATTACGTGTGAGGTTGGAGAGTAACTGAATAGTCAGAAATGCATTAACATCCAATGCATTCTGCATGAGGCTGCTCATGCGTGCTATATCATAACACTCAAAGCCATCAACAGCTCAAAAATTCCCCCAACCCCAAATAACCCGAAGTATTATCAAACCTCCTTGGTTTGATAGTTATAAAAGCAATGATTGAGCTTGTCTTCAGAAAAAACACTTTATAATAGTTTAATCTGACTCACACTTCAAAGTAACTATTTGATTGGCTTAACATGCAAAGTCTATTCGTTGTAGGAATTATGACTCCTCTTGGACATCACCTTAAGGACATCAGGCTCATCTTAACAGTAAGCATCAATTGCTATTTTTGTTCACAATGGTATTCCCCCTTTCCCCTATTTATGGAATAAACAAAAAAGCCTTTTGGTTCGAATTTGGTTTGGAATAATTTGAGTGGTCTTTAAGAGCCACTAATTTTCAAAAACAACCTTAAAATTATGCCATTTAACAGTTTCTCCATCACATGATTGAAAGAGGAAAGAGAGATTTATTTTTCTAAGTGACATTTTAACCTACTGGGATAAGAGGGGGAGAGAGAGAGAAACTGGGGTCTCTTGAATGTGTGAAAACAACAAAGTCTCTTTGAGCTTTCACTTTTTATTAAAATACACAGCTAAAATACAGAATTAGAAAGCTCCCAATTTAAAAACTAACAAATGCACCAAAAGCAAAATCCAAGGGCCAGGAAGGGCCTCCCATCATACCAGCCAGTGACCCTCCTGGCTGAAGTTCAGAAATGAACAGAAGACGCCACTCTTCTCTAAAAACAATTGGTATCATTTTGGTTTCCAAGTAACATTTTCCTGTACAGCTGCATCAGATAGAATTCTCAGTTAAATAAATGACTCACTTAAGAATTAAAAGCACTGAAAAAGGCCAAAAATAATAATAAAAAAAAAGAAATCCGTTAACTGTTGCTGTTCTCCCCTTGAATTCCTTGCCTGGCAGCTTTAGAACAAGAGAGTAGAGTAGTCTCAGGTTGAACTTGACACAGGTATGGGAAAGTCTCATTGGGAGATTTCTTATCTGAATTACTCAGGGCTGTGAAGATATAAAATATTTAAGTGATCACCATTTCCCCCATTCCAATTTAAGAATTTTCTGTCTTCGGTGGCACATTCAAGACTTTTTCTTTCTTTCTTTCCTCACTATCCTCCCAGGCACCTAGAATGTGTGGGTCCCTGCCCTTCCAATGTGGCCTTTTGGATCAATTCAGTTTGATGAGACCATTTTCAAGAGAGACCTTTTGATAGGGCTTAAAAACTGTAAAACCGCAAGTTCTTAACATTACTATACAACATGTGAAATAGACATTCTCACCTTATTCATGTATTTCACTTCATTCTGAACCTGTCCCGTTCTCTGGTACCAACCTTGGATTTGGGGAAAGTTTGGAGATGGAGTGTATCTAGAGGGTACCTTACTTGGTAACAAAGATTTACCTTTTCATTTTCACCCACGTGTTTTGATATGACTGATTTAAATTATTTTCCCCCAAATACCTGGCTTCAGAATAAGTCAGTTTACAGAAAAAAGAATGATATGCCCAAGAAATCATGGTATAAAAAGTTCCAAGCTGGTTGTCAGGGGTCACCCCACCTTTTGGTATGCATTTCTTTTTGGCACCCTTCTCTTGTAGTGAAGATAAGCCTTTATCCCATGTGGGATACTGTGAAGCACATAGCAAGGACTACTGGAGTCACCCTACAACTTTTCTTGGGACAGAAAATAACTAGGAAAATTTCCTGTCATTTTCTTCTTCAGCCCAGCTACAATACATAAAAAGAAAAAATTGTAATGTTATTGGGATAAACAGAAAAAGAAGGGAGTTCTGATGATCAAAACTATAGGTGTTTGTCCAAAGATTATGTAGAGGTCTTTATTAGTAAATACAATAATGTTGATAGCATATGTGTATATCATCTGAAATCTTACTTGTTCCTAAATTCCTAGTAAGATCTGCGCAAAGCCCCCTTTCCACATCCTGTGAAAATCCAGAGTGCTTTCCATGTTTCCTGTGGGTTCTTGGGCAGTGGGTGAGGGAATGGTGCTTATACCTCATGGGCTTTTCATATTTCAGTCTCGTATGTCTGCTGAACTTCTGTAGGTTTTTAATTATCTTCTCACTTAATGCAAGTTGTCACTCCTTCCCATGATGCTGACCCAGATGTGGAACTTAGCTTTTTCCCATGATATCCACAAAAATTACATGCATATAGATGACACAAACAAATGGAAACACATCCCATGCTCATGGATGGGAAGAATCAATATCATGAAAATGACCATACTGCTCAAAGCCATCTAACAATTCAATATAATTCATATCAAAATATCAATATCATTGTTCACAGAATTAGAAAAAAAATCCTAAAATTCATATGCAACCAAAAAAGAGCCCAAATAGCCAAAGCAATCCTAAGCAAAAAGAACAAACCTGAAGGTATCACATTACCAACTTCAAATTATACTACAAGGGTATAGTAACCAAAACAGCATGATACTGGTATGAAAGTGGATACATAGACCAATGGAACAGAATAGAGAACCCGAAAATCAAGCCAAATACTTACAACCAACTGATCTTCAACAAAGCCTACAAAAATATAAATTGGGGAAAGGGCATCCTATTCAACCAGTGGTGCTGGGAAAACTGGATAACCACATTTAGAGAATAAAACTGATTCCTGTCTCTCACCATACACAATATTCAACTCAAGGTGAATTAAAACTGAAACTATAAAAATTCTGGAAGAAAATCTAGGAAAACTCTTCTAGACATTGCCTCGGCAAAGGATTTATAACTAAGACCCCCAAAGCAAATGCAACAAAAACAAAAATAAATAAATGGGACCTCATTGAACTGAAAAGCTTCTGCTCAGCAAAAGAAATAATCCTCAGAGTAAACATATAACCCACTGAGTGGAGAAAATATTTGCAAACCATGCATCTGACCAAAGACTAATATCCAGAATCTACAAGGAGCTCAAACAAATCAGCAAGAAATAAAAGAAATAAAAACAAATAATCCCACTAAGAAGTGGGCAAATGACATGAATAGCATTTCTCAAAAAAAGATATACAAATGGCCAAAAAACATGAAAAAAAAAATGCTCTACATCACTAATCATCAGGGAAATGCAAATTAAAATCACAATGAGATACCACCTTACCCCAGCCAGAATGGCCATTATTAAAAAGTCAAAAAACAATAGATGTTAGTATGAATGTGGTTTAAAAAAGCAAATGCCTATATACTGCTGGTGGGAATTTAAATTAGTACAACCTCTATGGAAAATAGTATAGAGATTTCTCAAAGAACTAAAAGCAAATCTACAATTCTATCCACTACTGGGAATCTATCCAAAGGAAAAGAAGTCATTATATTAAAAAGGCACCTGCATGTGTATGTTTATTGCAGCACAATTTACAATACCAAAGATGTGGAACCAACCTAAGTGCCCACCAACCGATGAGTGAACAAAGAAAATGGGGAATATACACACCATGGAATACTACTTAGCACCGAAAAATATAAAGTAATATCTTTTGCAGCAATTTGGATGGAACTGGGGGCCTTTATTCCAAGTGAGGTAACTCAGGAATGAAAACCCAAATACTGTGTGTTCTCACTTATAAGTGGGAGCTAAGCTATGGGTACACAAAGGCATACAGAGTGGTATAATGAACACTGGAGACTGAGAAGTGTGAAGGCTGGAAAGGGAGTGAGGGATTAAAAAAAAAGTACATATTGGGTACAATCTACCGTAATCTGGTGACAGGTGCACTAAAATTTCAAACTTCATCACTATACGATTCATCCATGTAACCAAAAATCACTTGTGCCCCTAAACTATTGAAATAACTTTAAGAAAGAAAGAAACCCAGATACTGCATGTTCTCACTTGTAAGTGGGAGCTAAGCATTGAGTACACATGGGCACAAAGTTGAGAACAATGGACACTGGGGCTTACTTGAGTGGGAGGGGTGGCAGGAGGAGGTTGAGGGTCAGAAAACTACCTATTGGGTACTATGCTCACTACCTAGGTGATAAAATCACCAAACGCCAGTGACATGCAATTTACTCATGTATCAAACCTGCACATGTACCCCATAAACCTAAAGTAAAAACTAAGAAAAGAAAAAAGTTACATGTATAAATTTTTGTGTGTAGAGAACTTCATGAAATTATGGGAGAACAGAAGTGTAGGTAGGGATTGAAGGACAACAATGTGCTTCATCTCAAAATTCAAACTATTTCACACATAATATTCCTGAACTTAAATGTCTTTAAGTATCCAGTATTTGGGATTAAAATTGAGAAAAAATCAAATTTTGAAGTATTTAAATTATACAGACAAAAATACCTAATACAATGAAGACCAGTGTACCTGCGCGTAATGCTGCAATGAACTCCTTTTTGTTTTTCCTTGAAACTTGTGTGATCTTATCCTCAGGGGATATACCTAAAAGCCACCTAAAAGCCAAGCAGTTGATGGCTGCTTCATCACTCCCAGAGCCCCCGGACTCATGGTACTTGCTGGTTCGTATCTCTTCCTTTTTCATTTCTCTTTCTCACTACTTTTTGTGTAAAATATCTCCTGAAACTCAAAATTATCCCTCCCCTCCCCTCCCTCCCCTCCCTGCCTGCCTGCCTTCCTTCCTTCCTTCCTTCCTTCCTTCCTTCCTTCCTTCCTTCCTTCCTCCCTCCCTCCCCCCCTCCCTCCCTCCTGAGGAATTCAGCTCTTTCTAGCCCTCAGCCTAAGCTCAGTTCCTGGTTCATCTTTGCATATGCGATTCAATTAGGACATACTGCAGCACAAAACCAAACCACATCAAACCAAACAAAAGAAAACTTTCTTTTAATAAGGCCATTCCCTTTAGAAAGCAGTTGGCATTGTAAAAGAAACTTGGTCTCTTCATTACTTTTGGGAAAGTAATCCATAGGATGATGAGTTTCTGTATCTCTTGGTCTGGGGGTCAATCTTCTGCTTGTGAGATTTTGTCTGGAAAAATAAAATGCACGATTTATTCATTCAACAGGTATTACACACATATTTATCTGGCACTGTTCTTATAAGTGTGACAGGATCACAAAGTTGAGTGGGATCTAAATACCTCTTAATCTAGTCATGGAAATAAACACATAAGCAAATACTCATAATACTTTAAAAATTTTTCCTCCGAGTGTGAAATGGAGTACTGTGGAAATATTGAAAAAGGAATGTTAAATTTAGTGAGAAGATGAGAAGTCTTCAAAAGAAGCAGCGGAAATAATAATCACAAGGTGTGGAGCCTAATAGTCTAATGTGTTTGGAATTGGCAAGGAACTGGGTTGCCAAATTTCAGAATCTTGGAAGGAAAATTGAGAAGCAGTAGCAAGTAAGGTAAATTGGTGCCAGATTTTGCGTAGTTGTATACACCAGGCTCAGCTGTTTGAATTTTAATCCATAAGCAATGGAGGAGCCACAAGAGTTTTAAAAATGAAGGCATTATTATATTTAATCTGAGTTTTTAAGAAAAGACTAACATTTGTCTATAAACTCTGACAAGTTAGGTCACTGTTGTGATGTTCCAGGGGAGAACGTAGAGAAATGGAACTAATCTTGTTTGGAAGAGTTGGATGAAAAGTAATTCAGAAAATTTGGTGAGTAATGAGGATTTAGCGTAATTACACACAATGGTCCTATCTGTGTGTGGGATGAAAGGAGGGAAGGGTGGAGGATATGAAGAATCCTAACTTGGAAGGCTAAGTAGGTCAGCATGCCATTCTCCAAGAAAGGGAGTTTGGGAAGAGGAACAAGTCTTTACTGGAAGGTTATAAATTTGGTGTAGGCAACTCTTTTAATGTCAATTGTTTATTAGGCACAGAATAAGCGTTGTCTGTCTGTGGTCAGTGGAACTATGGTTTTTAATATTTAGAAGAGGTAAGACTTCAGAGAGAGGTTTTGGGGAGGGTTTCAGTGTGGTCCAAAGTAGCAGAGAAATCTAGGAGGATAACACAGAATACAACTCATATGAAATTGGCAATTAGGGATTGTCGCAGATAATTTTCAAAAGCAAAGCCAGTGGTGGTAAGGTAGAAAAGACCTTAGTTGAACGACTGGAAGTTAGTGTGGTAGACACTGCTAATATTATTGCAAATATCTGTTCTCCCAGTTGCTGTCAATAGATCCTTGGTTTTATTCAAAGGGCCATGAGCAGCCACGGATGACCATGTGAGACATTTGTGGTCAATTAGACATATGTAGAAGTCTGTTGGGGATTTCTGGGAAAGTTTGTGGATCTTGACAGGCCTTGCTTCTTTTCAAATTTCCTCTTTGCTCTTCCTCCTTCTTCTGTCCTAGAATACTGTATGAGGCAACAAGGATGACAATGATTGTCTACACATTTAGGGTGATGAGAAAGATAGCATTGTAGAGACCTAACTGATTCTGACCTATCTGCCTCTAGAGACCTTATTTTGCAAGTCAAACAAACTGTTGAATGGCTTTAATCAGATAACCTAGGTCTTCATTAGCTGGGTGTGTTTTCATAATTAGAAGCTAAATCCTCAAGTTGGTATTAAACCTGGGCATTGACAACAAAGAGTCTTGGAGACTTAAAGTTGATGGCAAGATCCACTTGCCATCCATTTATTAATTATTCTATGGACACGGACATCAAAATCTTTTGGGGTAGCTCTAAAAATGCAGATGCTAGGTTATACCTATAGACTAACTACATCAGCCTATCTGGGAATGGAGCCTGGAAATCTACTTTTAATGCACTGAAGTTTGAGAAATATAGCATAGTTTATGATTCTTCTATGCCACTTTCAGATTCATGCATGTTTGCTACACTGTAGGCAGCCTGTGAAAGTGAGTTTGTGTCCATTCCACCGGGGATGGACGGTTATGCCTATATCTGAATAAGTTAAAGAAACAATTAAAGAGCTAATTGGAAATCTAGTCATTAGAAAAGTCAGGCTTGGATGCTGACATGCTCTAGGTTGATTCTATAATATGTAACATCAATATCTAGTGCCTTTAAAATCTGTGAAGGAATGGGAGATCTCAAGGGCTACTGAATAACTGAAGGGAAAATAATTAGGGTGTGAATCTTTTCCTCTCCCTCATCATTGAGCCCACAGGCACAGGCACATGTGAAATCTCTGGGGAAAGCAGTAAGAAATATTCCCGTAGAGATAAGGAAGGGTGGGGGAACACTGGAGTTTAAATCAAAGTTGGATAGTTTCACCATCTGTTTTCAGAAATTAGTCAAATTTTCACACTACTCTATAGTTCTTGTTTGGGTCACTAGACTATTATTATATATTTCCACCAGCCCTTTTAATTTTAAATAACTTAGCAGATTTCTTTTCTTCTTATGTTAACATAGGTAACATCTAGCAAACAGTTTACATTGACTCTGTACAACAACCAAAAGAGGATAAAGTTTTGACTTGTTTATTTGTAGTTTCTTTCTTTGAACATGGAGCCTCTGAAGAGATTTCTTTTTTCAGTATGGTATGTTGTCCAAATGGAAATATTCTGCAAAGTAATGCCTTAAGGATAAAACCAAGATAAAGAGCTGACATCATTATGTTTGACAGAGCATATACAGGACTTATTCTGAAATTGAAGTGATCAAAACTAACCTCATGAAAAAATGCAAACACTCAAAGGTTGTATGAAAATATACATAAATCAAATTTGTAAAGCAATTCTAATGACATTTTTTAAAAAGCAATTTTCCTCTAAAAAGACTCATCAGCTCCACTGTAGTCCAAAAGCTTTCTGGGTGGCAGAAACGATGATGATTAAAACCTGAGATGTGGGCAAAACTCTTTTACATCTTCAAAAATGTGAAAACAAACCTTAAGGCAAAATGCTAAAAATAGGCTCATTTTGGTGAAATGAAGCTGTTTGAATAAATAAAATTAATAGATTTTATCTAAACCATCTGTAGTGTGAAATGGGAAGTCATAAAGAAAAGTCCTTAGAGACTTCTGATCACTCTACATTAGAAAGGAGAAGGGTAGGAGATAAAAATGGGGTCTCTTTCTATCTCTCTGGGAATTAACAAAGTGATCAGCAAAGTGAAGCTGCAGGCCAACCTGCTCTGGCTGCAGGCAATCTGGCTTTTCCAGCTGTCCAGAAGTCGAAGGTAAATGCTCTGAAAACACAAGACCAGAATCATATCAGTAAACCAATAGGTTGTATAAAGTAACAGATTCTCCTGGAAGTAAGGAAAGAAAGGAGGAGAGAGAGAAAGAGAGAGAGGGACCTAAACTCCCAGAGACTTAGTACTATAAAGGACTGTCACTTCTGTTATGTTGGTCTCCTGAAACCACATCATGAAACCAGATGTTAAAAATGACCCAACTCAACAGCTAGAATGGCTTTGTAGGTATGAGTATTTTGTAATAGTACCCGGAAATTGCAGTTTCATTTAGACACATTGTTCTTTCTTTTGTTCTTGTATGAAACTCTTGCTAAGACCAGATTTGGGTTTCTGTGGGTCTACCTTGATAAAAAACAAAAACAAAGCAAAACATGAAATACCCCAGAATTTGTTCCAATTTTGTAGAGAGATGAATTCTGAGGATTTTCCTCAGGATGGAGAAACCGGATAGTCCTTGCAAAGGCAAATCTAGTATGATAAAAGTACGGGTTGCTTTTATACAGGACAATTTCTACACGTCTGTGCATTATACCAAGAAGCTAGGTTTCTGAAGGGACTTTACCCATGGACCACAAACAATGGGGATAACTTCACTGGCTTTTGGGTAGTCATAGTGGGGTCCCAAGAGTTTGTTGAGGAACCCTTGCTTAATTCATTGACTGTATCAGATTCTGTCTTGGAATTGGTATACCCCTTCACCTCCCACACTTAGTTAACTCATCTGAATAATCAAACAATTACAGGCCAATGGGAGGCAACCAAGCTTATAAAAGAGCTATGAAGAGTAAGTGTGCCACATGCTGTCCTACAAAGCATGATAGGAATACATGTAAGTGATTTTTTTCCCCTGCCCCTACCCTGGCCTTTCTTTGATTCTATTTAAAGCAGTATTAAGTTTTTTGGGATTAAAGGTTGAAGGTGTAGTCTTTTAATTTGATTAGCAACAATGTGCTTTAAATCCAGTGATAGAACTCTTGCTTTGCTGTAAAGTCTGAGGTACTTTTGGAGCAAGTAAGAGGGTGTATTTCTGCACAATCTTGCACTTGGCCTAATTTCTCAGTGTGAGCAGGGCTCTGCAGAGAGAGTTCTCGCCCTAGAAAATGACCACAGTGCCATAAGCCCAGAGCTATTTTAGAACTTAGAACACTCAATGACGTATGGTCATAGATTAATTTTTAAGTAAATTCTGTCCTCTTGATTTTTCTTTGTCCACAACCTGGGCTTCAGAGCCAGGCTCAGTGGGGCTGAGGCAAACACACACCTTTCTTGTGTTCTCAATGTCTATAGTCACTTCATGTCTCTGATTGTAAGTGCTGAATTAGTGTTATTTCTCATCCCACTACCACCCCCCATTGTAATATGTGGAAAGGACCAGAGAGAGAGCTTTAGGGTGCTGATGGCAGAAAGCGACATATTCAGGGATGAGTGCATGACTCATTTGTCTGTACCTTGGAATCTGGCTGGATTTGATCCTGATTCAAATATCAAGCATCAGAGTGCATCAACAGCAGAGACTTCAAAATGAAGTCATTTAGAAGTTAAATGTTGGTAAACACCTGCTTGAAATGTCCTTGTAGACGGCTTAGCTTCTAAGCCACCTCCCTCCTTCCCCCAACTCCATACCTCAAAGTGTAGTGGAAAGTGCCAGCAGAGAAAAGGTTAAGAGATGACAATGTCCTTTTGCATCTGCTCTGACAACTTAGTCCTGCCTGATGCAATGCAAAATGGCTGAGATTAATCCCCCCAAAAGCGGTCATACTGGAAAGGCTAATGTGACTTTCACCACGACACTGGGCCCTTTGGAGTCTGATGTTTAATTCCATTGGAATGTTATTCTTTCCATTGCTTTTCTGACTATACTTGGATTTGAAACTACCAGGTCTTATTCCAGTACAAAACTCAATCTGCCTCGTCTTTAACAGACTTCAAAACATCCAAATCTGTTTTATTCTACAGGTTTCCACTCAACCAAAAAGCAAGGTGCATGCTTTACCAAGTAAGTGGCTTGTCCTCTTTTGGAGTTCTTGGGAGAAATCCCAGTTCCAATGCTAACGATGAATGGCCACTACTGAACTTCCCAGCATCCCACTGTGGGGTCTTTTCCCAGTTATACGGCAGATACGGCATGTGCCTGGCCTGAAGAAACAAAACATTAACTTTGGAATTCTAATGGCTTTAAACCTTTGATCATCACTTTCTAACTGTCTTTAAAACATTTTGCCTACAACAGTTGCAAGCTGTGGTTTTTTTTTGTCTGTGTGAGGTGACTAACAGTGCTACCGCTACCGCTCTCTATGTGGGGAATGTATTCATCTAGCACCCAAAACCACCTACTGGCTTCCGGCACCTCTTATCAGCTAAGCCATCAGCCCTGAGCTGACATTTCAGCATTTAGAAGCTCCCTACCCCCAACAGAAATAAGTGACAGGAGGAGAAAAAAGCTCATTTGGCAATAGTTTGCTTTTGCTGTTTGGCCTAGAGAAAGACATTCAGAGTGGTAGAAGATTGTTTAGGAACAGCTGGCGAGCACCAGGGTGTGAGGCTGATTTTCAGATATGACAGCCACTTACAGGAATGCTGCCAGATACAGCTGTTTAAAAGCCTTAATAAACAGCAAGTCAATACTAATCTTTGCCAAATTAATCTTTTCCCTGACAGCCCATCAGAGCAATTATGTTTGGGCTTATTGTAAACATACAATTGTCAAACAGGGACGCTCCAGACTTTAAAATACTGTAGTTTGGTTCATACTCTTTCTTTAGAATGGTATTTTTTGTTTTCTCTGTAGTATCGTAAGTCTTTCCATTTTATTTTCTAGTCACTGTTCTTTTCTTCTGGCCTCATGTCAGTGTGAATAAAATTTCACTTTCAAATGTCTTTGCTAGCAAGCTGTTAATAAAATGTGAAATGATTCCTGCTGGTGGGCTTCATTAATTAGGCGCAGCTCTGACCGTGCTGAAATATAACAGGTCATTGTTCTCAGTTGTCTCCCATCCGTGAACAAGAACTTCATCTTCACTTCTTCTCATCTACTACATTGCAGGCTGGTGTTGGATACAAATGACAAGATGTTTGGCTAAGTATGAAATGAGAAGACAAAGTCTAATCTCTCTGTGTACATGTAGATTGCCAAGTGTGTCTAACTTGGGTTTGAAGTTACCTCTTCCTCCCGCGGCTCCCAGCCTTCCTCCTCCGTGGTTGGTGAGGTTAGGGGGGCTCCCCATCCCCTTTCTCCAAGCAATGGTCTTGTGTACAGATTTGGAGCCTTTTTTTTTTTTTTTTGTTAGGAAAGGTTTTCCACACTGGTAATTGGTTCCAAATAAAAGTAGAGAAGTTACCTTTGAAAATCCTAAAAAATAGAACCAGGAAATACAGTCTTTTCCTTGCTTCACCAAGTCATACTAACACTTGGTAATTAGAAAAGAAAATTCAGTATCCTGTTCATCAATAGTTTAATTTAGAATCCATGAAACTTGTCTCCTGAATGTTCTCTCTTGTGTTTGACACCCTACATGTCTAGCACCTCTTTTCTCCCTTCTTATTTTCTTGGTGAGACTAGTGTGTATTAGATCTTTTACTTTTGTCACAAATAGAAAAGCTCTTGTTCAATTATCTAGGCCAAAAAAAAATGGCATAACTCATTTTGAAATTCTTTCCATCTTTTTGTAACCCTAGGTTTTTAATGAAATATTTGCATCTTCACTCTTAATGCTTGCCTGTAATATCCAATTCCCATCTATATTTAAAGAGCCTTTAAATCATCAAGAACACACCATACAATTCCTGTTGAGGATAATTGGTGATGTTTTATTGATTTTTCTTTGTATCATTGCATTTTTTTTGTGCACCTACTGTGTGCTACGACATTCAAAGTTGTTTTGGAGATAAGGAAATTGTTGAATTTCAGGCAGACAAAGAGATTTGTACCATGGGGTGACTCACATGAATTCAACCATTAAGCGGAAGGGTGACTTAGATTCAGAGGTTAAACTCATGATATGAATTTTTCTCCTTGCCTTGCCACTATTTTAATATTTAATCATCAGCAAAAGAGATGAATTTTCTGTTTCTATCCTTCCTTGAAAATAACAATTATGGGCGGGGCGCGGTGGCTCACGCCTGTAATCCCTGCACTTTGGGAGGCCGAGGCGGGCGGATCATGAGGTCAGTAGATCGAGACCATCCTGGCTAACACGGTGAAAACCCGTCTCTACTAAAATACAAAAAATTAGCCGGGCGCGGTGGCGGGCGCCTGTAGTCGCAGCTACTCCGGAGGCTGAGGCAGGAGAATGGCACGAACCCGGGAGGCGGAGCTTGCAGTGAGCCGAGATGGTGCCACTGCACTCCAGCCTGGGCGACAGAGTGAAGACTTCGCCTCAAAACAAAAAAAAAAAAAAAAAGAAAATAACAATTATGGGTAGGCACGGTGGCTCATGCCTGTAATCCCAGCACTTTTGGGAGGCTGAGGCAGGCGGATCGCTTGAGCCCAGGAGTTTGAGACCAGCCTGGGCAACATGGCAAAACCCTGTCACTGCAAAATATAGAAAAAAATTAGCCAGGAGTGTTGGCATGCACCTGTGGTCCCAGCTACTTGGGAGGCTGAGGTGGGAGGATTGGTTGAGCCCGGGAGGTGGAGGTTGTGGTGAGCCAAGATTGTGCCACTGTATTGCAGGCTGGGTGACACAGTGAGGCCCTGTCTCCAAAAAAAAAAAAAAAAAAAAAAAAGGACAATTATGAGTGGAATAAGAAAATGCAGGCCAAATCTCTATTTAACAAATAAACGTGAGGACATCTATGTTTAACCAAAACTTTCTGTTCCAGCAGATAACCTATTTACAACAAATGTTCACATGAAATTTTTCATTAAAACAAAGAAATATGAATGGCTATTGGGATTTACTGGTAATTTAAAATATTCCTTGTTTAATATAACATACCTGTCTAGGACTCATTCTAAGTGGGGTACCTTGTAAACAAACATAATTGATTATTCCTTTGAGCATTTTCTCCTAGGACTTTGTAAAGTACTTCTAATTCCATTTGAAATTACATATCAAGTTATAGTCAAAACCCAATTGTCTCTAGTTCCCACACCTTTTGGTTGAACCACATGAAATTACCATTTCGCAGATAAAACAGGCCAAATATTAGCAATTTCGTACAGTTCAATCTAATCACTTTTCCAAGGAGTGGGACAACTCTTTTGCAAAAGGCAAGAGATCTATAGAAAAGGGATTGGTTGTTGATGTGCTAATTTTAAGTCATGCATTCATAAGTTTAAGAAATATCTTAGTAATGAATCTGAGCCAGAAGATACAGTTGACCCTTGATTAACAAGGGTTTGAAGCGAGTGAGTCCACTTTTGTGCAAATTTTCTTTCGTCTCTGCCACATCTGAGACAGCGAGACTAACCCCTGTTCTTCGTCCTCCTCCTCAGCCTATGCAATATGAAGAAGAGGACGAAGAACTTTAGGATAATCTACTTCCACTATTGACACTGGTCAATAACATTTATTTCTCTTCTTTATGATTTTCTTAATAACATTTTCTTTTCTCCAGCTTACTTTAGGAATACAGTATATAATACTTAAAACATACAAAATATGTGTCACTTAACTGATTATGTTATCAGTAAGGCTTCTCAACAACAGGCTATTAGTAGTTAAGTTTTGGGGGCATCAAAAGTTGCATGGGCATTTTCGACTGCATGGGTGTGGGGAGGAGTTGGTGCCCCGACCCCTGCATTGTTTCAGGGTTGACTGTACTGCTTTGGTGGTCATGGTTTCCTATGGACTGCTTGTGGTCCATGCAGATAGGCCTCTTTGCCTTTAACACAAATAATAAAAGGAATCGCAGAGACCAACTTCATCCTTCGCTATGTTCACTAATTTGACTAACTGGAAGTCATTATTTGACTCATTTTGCCTTGTCAACTCGGTCACATTTGAATGGGAATCAGGATTTTGAATTATTATTTCTTAATCATTTCTCGATTATGTTAGAGACACACCTCAACCCACTCCTACACACTCTCGCAATTTTTTCTTTTCCTAATCAGCTATAATTTTGATTTTGGTGTGTTGGTGAAGAAATCTGTTGTCCCACTATGCTCTTTTATCTCTCAGAATGACTTTATTGGTGGTCCTAGAAATCTTAGGAATGCTTCAGCAGAGAACTTGACGTGCACTCCCACTGTTCCTCTCAGTTACAAGCTCCAAGCCAGGGCCTGGGCTACTGTGCCCAGAGTGGATTCTGGCTTTCTGAAAGATGGGGATTTCCTAGGCAATAGCTCACTGTACCAGAGCCTCAGGTTGGTGAGAGGGCGTTCTCAGAGTTTCAGGAAAGAACGTTTGTGGCCATGGCAGCCATTAACCCCACTCTGCTCGATCACTTCCACCATAAAATTTATTTGGGATTTCTCATCTGACTAGGCTTGCTCTTTAGAGACTGATGGATCACCAGATAGAATACGGTCACGCATAATAACAGTTTTATTGATGATGTGTTTTCTTTTATTTACATTTGCTTTTACTGTATTTGGTATTGAATTTCAACACTCTCTACCCTGGTCGCACAGCTGCTCTAGAAAAGCTGTAAACAACACGGCGCTGTGCTTTCCTGCACAAACCGCCTGTCAAAGTCAAAGCTGCTCATTCTCCTCCCAGTAATTACCTTCTCAGTTTAGACTTAATGCAAGTGAAATTTTTACTTTATCATAATATAATAAATAAAAGACATTAGTTAATTAGTAGTGCTGGTATATTTCTAAAATACTAAACAGACAAACAATAAACTGTGAACTTAATCACATGAGTTCTTATACAGTTTCAAGACAGGAAAATTAGAGCTCTCAGCTACAGTCATTTTAATAATCACATGGATCTGCATTATTTATTAGTTATTACATGCTCAAGTGATTCAAGGTTGTACAATGCCTAAAATCATTCCAAAGCAAGCATACCTTTTGTCTGTTTAATTCTGAGTGGATTACATATGCATATATTTGTATTTAGTTAAATTGCTAACTTTATTTCACATATTCCAAGAAAGAGACATCAGCCATTCCCTTGATTTCCAACCAGACTTTCTTGATATGATCCCCTAAAAAGGAGTAATCTGCTAGCTTTTTTTTTCAATGTGAAAGCTATGCAAGCCCTCAGGCAGATTTTCAAGCACTTTTGGTTCCCTAGCAAATCTCTGGTACCTTAAGAATTCTCTTGGAAGACCCAGGAATTCTGGAAAGAGTAGTAGCTTGTAGAGGCACAAAAGACAGCAAGAATGTCATTTCTATCAACAGCTTTCAAATTTGGATGGCTTTCCCTTTTCTTTTGCTGTCTGGTTACTCACCTTTCATTTTTAGATGCTTCCCTTTCACTTCTTCCAGCCCCTAGTTCAATTCTTAAATGCTTTCTGGATTTTGTGAAAAGCATGCAGCTTGAGGAAGTTTGGTTTGACTTTTACTTTTTTGCGGGGAGAGGTGGGGTGGTTCAGAATTGACTAGAACCAGCTGAGAACCAAGAAGCAACCCTTTTAAGATAGAGGACCTGTCTGTTTGTTTAGTCTTGGAGCTTGTGTGACTTGGAGGGCAATTCCGTTATATTGTATGAGGAAATAAAGTTCTTAAATATAATAGTTTTTTGTTTGCATCAACCAAAGAAATGCAGAAATAAGGACTGGTTACTTAAATTTGCTGCTAAATGAAAAGCAGGTTTGGCTTTATTCATGTTACTGTAAAAACTAAATAATAAAGTATTCACACCAAGCGTGAATTTTTTTTTTTTTGCCAGCAAAAGTTAAAACATCAAAGAAATCTCTTTCAAATACTAACAAATTTACTTACAAACACCTATATTTATTATTTCATAAATAGGCGCAACAGGTTCCATAAAAAAAGATTAAATACAGACACAGTATGAAGAAACAATAAGACAGAGCCATATGTAAAGGTTATAATTTAGCTGTTTCCAATCTGTTTCTGCATCTAATAAAATACCAGGTAAGCATTTGGCAGTTTTATACATAAAAGGACTTAAATGACATTTACTAACCATTACACAAAAAGTGATACAAAAAAGCAATTTTTCTGCAGTACAAAATAAATGTGTTTGCGCTTCCCTTAATACTAGTTTCTTTTTGTCTGATCAATGAGACAAAGCCAATTTGTTTTTAAATTAAAATCACTTGGGAATACTTTTTATTTTCAAATATTTTGAAAATATAGAACTATTAGTCAGTTGTTTTAAAAATGAAGTAAAAATATGAATGTTTGCCAATTTAACCCCTATTGTGAAATCAATAAACTGGAATGAGCCAGTTTCAATTACAATTTAGCTACAAAAACATTCACATTTTATACTCTAGGAGAGTGTAACATAGATGCTATTTACAAACTTGCTATGACTGCTACATCAAGCCATTTAAAAAGTCTTTAGTAGTTTCATATAAACACCCATTATGAAAACCAATGGAAAATCCAGGACTTTTATCCGAGACATCTACAGTTGCTAAGGCAGTTACTAGAGCGCAGCACTTCACAGCAAAAAACCAACATAAAATCTGAATGGTCCAAATTTCCTTCAGGGAAGAAGAAAAACAATGTCCATAAAGGATTAAAAAAATAATAAAGAAGCATGACTATTTCTTCCAGAGTGGGTGACCCACAAGCTCAAATGGTCCTAAGTGCTTAGCAACTTGTATTTTCTAATAAAATGGAGAACTGCCTTGACTGTACAAAGCAATCCATGGTGAAAACACTTCCCTGAATTCCTCAGTGGAAAGAAGAGGTGTTCAGACTCTCAAGTAAGGTACAGTGCTTTGTCCCTCTGCATGCCCCTGTATGAAGAGAAAAAAGACAATTCCTTGTTACAAGTCGTTCTGAGCTACAGGTGACAATGGGGGGATGGATGGCTTTGAATTATTTGCTCCAGCTTGAGTTGTTCACTGGGAAAGTGCAATTAGTTAACCTACATCTGAAGTGAGAAGTGAGCTAAAGGCATTTATTCTTGGAAGAGCTAGAAGACTGCTCAACAATTTCTGGTGTCTTCTGCCTTCACGAATGTGAAACTATCCCGGATCATGTTTTTGGAAGCAACAGAACGATCAACTAGGAATGATATCATGCTATGAGTGCTGTCCACCACCAGGTGGCGATGACCACCCGCTTACCCACTACTGCAGTAGTCGTTATTCCAGTCCACCGGCTGTGGGGGAGGATTTCTGCACCCCGAACGCACATACTCCATTGCTTGGGTGACAACTTGTGCAGCTGTAGATGTAGGATTGATAATAGTCTGATAGTCGGGTTGAAGAGTAAATCCCTGAGAGGGAAAGCAAGTCCGTAAATAAGGATCAAAATGCATTTTAAGAAGAAAAGCACCTAAATATTTATTCATTCTTTGCAGACACACTAGGCCTCTTGCTTCTGTCTCTGCAAGGGCAAGCCTGTCGGAAGAGCCCAGAAAATTTAAAACAAAGGTAGAAAAGAAATGTCCACAAGTCCATTCTTTTTACCTTTCCTTCATTTAATCATGTGTCAGAAAACCTTTAATTAAATACCCTTGAGCAGATAAATTGAATTGAGAAACAATTTCAAATATAGAGGAGCCAACTAAATCAAAACAAAGGGAGAAGAGGGCCTAAACCCCTCAAAGTTTATGTTTTCTATCAAACGTAAGGATACATTAATAGTTAATCCCCAGAATATGCAACAGAATCTTTTTTGAAGGATTCAGGCAGCAGGTGGCTGAGTGTTTTATTAGACTACACCTATTCACATATTGTTCTCAAACCCCTTTTTCTTCATTCAGTCACAAAGGGACCATCTGCTTCTTCTTTTATTTGTATTTCTCCCTCAGCTAAAAAATTTCAACCAAAGCTTTTAAACAGTTGTTGGACTAATATAGAGAAAAGAGATTCAAAACAACTTGCCATTGGAAAACACAGGGAGGGAAAAGTGTACGACAGAGCAAATATTTTTTAATTGAAAAGTCTATTAACTGGCAAACAATAATCAGACTTCAGGAAGATTCTGCTAATACACTGGCATGGTGAAGTGTTGACTTTTAATCCTAGCGAAGCTATTAAAAATTCAAGGACAGAATCTCTGAAGTATACAGCTATATCTGGTAAACAAAAAGCATTCTACACTAAGATTTATTTTTAGATTCTCTGGTGAATTCAAGAGCCACATGAGCAAGCTTTGCTGGAAATGACCAAAAAGGCAACTTAATTAATCTTATGGTTGTCTCTGAAGCAGACTCCATCCATGGTTTTAACCACTAAGAAATCAAGAGATTAAAAAACAAACCATTCTCTATTTACTTGGAGAAAGCTTTTGAAGGCATAATATTGGTGAATTTTCACTTTTAAAGAACTCAGCAGGATGATGGGAGGATTGATTTTTAACTAGGGATACCTCCTTAGACTTTTATTCATGTTTGGGTGTCCCTCGTGTAAAGACTCGAAGGCACCTATTACCAAAGATTCTAATTTCTCATTATTCAGTTTTAGGTATTAGGTTTATTTCCCATTCAAATGATAAAGACTTCCAGCCAACATCACCACTGATTCCCACACGAACTGTGGACAAAGACAAAACTCTGAATGATTGGAGACAAATCACTGAAGAATGGAGAATTCAACAAGACTGGTTACTTGATCTCACACAGACTAAAAGAAATTCACAGCTTGCTTAAGGAAAATAAGTTTGTCTATGTAGATGTGACCTGTTCCTCAAGCTGTAAATATCTTCCAAAATATTTCCCTAGTGTCTATTTCGATGCTGGGCGAAGGGCAGGAGAAAACTCTCGAGAGGAGTCTTGTCTTGGCTTCCTTTATTCAGCCTCATCACAAGGCTGCTGTAAGCATCTTGAGATCAGAGAGTGTTTCAAATACTTACTGGGTATTCTCAGGGCCTTGCCCATAATAGAGGCTCAATAAATCATGCTTTTTGTAAGTAAAGTTTATTGCAGACTGATGCTACTGTTGGAAAGGTTCAGGGTATATAAATGTTTAAATGTCAGGGATTTCCTATCTTTTTGTTGTTGATAGAGACTGGGTTTTGCTCTGTCACCCAGAATGGAGAGCAGTGGCATGATCACAGCTCACTGCAGCCTCAAACTCCTAGGCTAACGCAACCCTTATGCCTTGGCCTCCCAGGTAGCTAGAACTACAGGTGTGTGCCACTATGCCTGGCTAATTTAAATTTATATATATATATGTATATGTGTGTGTGTGTGTGTATATATACAATTTTTTTTTTTTTTTTGTACAGATGGAGACTTGCAATGTTGCCCAGGCTGGTCTTGAACTCCGGGGCTCAAGTGATCCTCTTACCTTGGTCTCCCAAAGTGCTGGGATTATGGGCATGAGCCATTGCAGCCAGCTGCTATATTTTTAGTGTAAAGTTCTCCATATTGGATTTCTGTTTTGTTTTGTTTTTGAGACAGGCTCTTCCTCTGTCACCCAGGCTGGAGTGCAATGGCACCAGCTTGGCTCACTGCAGTCTCCACCTCCTGGGCTCAAGTGATCCGTCCACCTTAACCTCCCAAGTAGCTGGGACTACAGGTGCTGCCACTATGCAAAAAAAATTGCTAAATTTTTTTTGGTGTGCATGTATGTGTTGTAGAGACAGAGATTCTCCAGATTTCCCAGGTTCATTTCCAATTTCTGGGTTAAAGCGATCCTCCCACCGTGGCCTCCCAAAATGCTGGGATTACAGGAGTGAGCCACCATGTTCGGTCTCCATATTGAATTTTTACACAGTTGACAAAATGTAACCTAAAAGGACAAAAGTCTCAAAAAAGAAGTAGTCGAGAATACATGGACTTAGTTGATGGTGTGGAAACATATGAAAAAGCAAAAACAAGCACACACACACAAAAAACAAGCACAAATAAACAAATCCATCAACCACGCAAGAACGCCCACCCCCTTTTGCTGCCTTTCCCCACACAAAGGCAACAGAAACCGCCATTTTTTCCCCATGAATGAAAATAGTTCCTCAGGTTGTGAGAAAACATTATTAGTTTAAGATTAAATGAGTGACTTCAGTTTACAAAACCAAAATTATGTGTTAGCTACAAAGTTCAAAGATTTAAACTTCAGCTAACTTCAATGTCTGTTTTAAGAAGATCACTAATATCAAGGACCAAGAAAAATACAAGCAAAGCCTGAAGTAATATTATTTCACATTATTTTACTTTCTTTCAATTTAGAAAATGACACATACTTCTGAACACTATAAAAAGAGATGCTGAGGTCAAATGTAGCACTCAGTAAATATTGATTATTGGTGTAAATATGAAACAACATGATGATATACATTTTCTGAAAAAACGTTTGCTTAGTAGTCTAATTAAACAAGACTGAATATTTTGCATTTTAATACTCAGGAGAAAAATCGCCAACTGTTTTGTAGCATGCCTGGAATTTTAAATTTCATTTTCTGGTGCCAGATTGAAATAAAAATAGGAAACATGATAAAGATTAATTTGATGTCAGAAGGGACATTTGCTCTTTAATTAGATTTCTGCAGCCCTCGCAGTTTTGTTGTGCCACCAGAGCAAGTCCGAAAAAGCCTGCAGCACAACCAAACAGTGATCCTCATATCCACACTTTACTGGGAACTAATTTCATTTCCTGCCTGTCTGGAGAGGTATTTTCAACAGGCATCAATGTTTTTGTCTTCACAACTGATTTATTCATCAATCTCAATGTGATTTTTTTAAAACCTTTAAATTACACCCAAATCCTAAAGCAGCTGTTTATTACACAAGGAAATTGAAAATCTGTCTGTGTGATATCATACAAAGATTTTTTTCTTAAGTTTATAAAGGAAGTTGACAGATATTAATGATTTTTTTCTCTTGACCTCATTCGACAATCTCATGAGCAGAAAAAAAGGAAGAAAATTGGACAAAAAAAAGCAGGTCCATGGTTTCAGTGTATAAAACATTATTCTAGAAAAAAAATGAAACTATTATTCCTGGTGGACTACACAATCATTTTTGTAGGATACATTCATTTTCAAAAGGATAATAAAATAGCTAAAGTAATACTGGAATATGAGACACTATTTTAAAAATACAGTTGCTGTTAACTTTCTTCTCTCTCTCTCTCTCTTTCTCTCTCTCTGTCTGGTGTTTGGATATGTCCACATGGCTCCCACATGGGGAAGCAAACATCTTCAAGATAAAGGTGTTTTGAATGATGAATCAGGTCGGATTTTATCCACAACTCAGGTCTGCATCTACAGGCTGAAGACTAACTGATGACTCGGATGTGGGCCCCAACAAACTGTGGCGGTGGCAATAAATGAAGTGACAGCGTGGAGGGGAGGTGGACTCCCTTTTTGATCCTGATTTTGGGATTATCAGTTCTCTGGGGATACCAGTCCCCGTCACCTGCAGGATCCCACTCCAATTCCCTGCCCTTGACTCTGACCTTGCCCCTACCTCTCTATTTCCCTGCTTCCCACTGGCCTCCTTCCCATCTCCTAGACAGGCCATGCTCCTCCCCAGATTGGCTCTCCCAGCCTAGAGTCCCCTTTCCTGGCTGCTGCTGTCTGTGGGAACGTCCTCCACACCCTTCCCACTTTCCAGTATTTAAAGCATACTTCCTCTTCTCATCCTTCAGGTCACTGTGCCAGCCCTTGAGAAGGCCTTCCTTGTCCATCCCAGCTAAAGGCTCCATCCTTCCTCCATGCACCCTGAAAGTCTGGAATTCTGTCTTCCAGTTTTATTTGTTTTCAGAAGACCTTTGTTATTTGTTTATCATATCACCACTGCCATCCCTCCCCTGCCAACTCCACGGGGCAGGGGTCTCATGACTTGTTCTCACTCATCACTCAATTTCCAGAGCCTAGACAGTGTCTAGCACATGTTAGGGGTTCAATTAAAATTTTTTCAAATCAATTACATTTTTAAAAACTTCCAAGGAATTGAAATTGAAATTCTACTAGCTGATCTTTAATTCATTCTAACAGTGAAACACTTTTACTGCTTATTTGTTTGTCCCTTTGTTCACTACTCAACAATTATTTTGACTACTTACCATGATCAAGGCATTGTTAAAAGAGTTCTTAGTTAATGTAGTCTTTGAAGCGATTTACTCTCCATTTTGGGTTTATGCCATTTGGGTAAATTGTAATTAGGTCTTTCCATCTCAGCAAGCATACTTTTTGGGATACACTAACAGAACTGACTTAAAGGATGATGAATAACTTGTCCAGTGTAATCTGTTCTATTTTTTCTTATACAGTTAAGATTCTATATGGAAAGACAAATCTCTTGGATTTTTATATGTGGTCTTATGTAAATCTGAAATATTTGAAAACTATTCAGGATCACAGCCATATCATCCAAGGTGTTTGTGTTAGCATAAATAGAAAAAGTAATCATCTCTGAGTGATAAATCAGAGAAAGGATCTCCTCTGCACACAGCTCCAGCCCTCAGCATGGTGAGGAAACTGAATTTTTGTTTTTTTTCCTCTAGAAAGAAACAGCCCCCAACTATAGTGCTGTAAGCAAAACATGGGTCCTTAGCCGGGCAGCACCCTCAAACAGATGTCAATCATCCAACCAAAGGTGGTGTCTTCCAAACCATTAATTCTTCTTACAAACACTACTGGTTCGTTAAGATGCATGGATACCCAAGAATGTTCCTTTAATTGAAGTTGATGTCTGATGGGAAGAGTGGGAATTTGCCCCTAAGAATATAACTCGGTCATACGCCTCTTAAGACAAGGCAGGGTGGTGGGAAGTGGCTTTCTACATACTCTTCTTCCCCAGTGAATCAACAACTGGTGTGCTGGATGCAGATAAGAAAGTTGTCATAGCTTTAGCAGTATCTTTGGCTTAGGGACCAAGAAAGACTTCAGTAAGAAGATGAATCCCTTTGTTCTCCATAACCATTTTGATTTGAGAAGTAACCAGAATTTAAAGATCCTTTGAATTCTTAGGAGATACAGGTTTTCTCATATGAAAGAGTTAAGAGTCCGCAAGAATCATTGTGAATGAGATGCAGCAAGTCCTTAGAATTCAGCCTCTGAGTTTTGAACAGACCTGGGTTTGAATTCCAGCTCTAACCTTATGAGCATATGACTTAACTCTGCCAAGCCTCAGTGTCTTCCTCTAAATGAAGATAATGCTAGTACCCGCACTGTAAGTTTTCTGAGAATTAAAGAAGAGGGGGTATATTAAAAGCATTGGGCTTGTTACTGTGAGCTCTCAAAAGTCCTGTCAATAATAATAATAATAGTAATAATAATAATGAATTGGGGACTACGTATATTTGATTTCTTTTTCTGCCTCTCCTTCCGCTCCATCTCCCCAGTCCAACTAAAGATTTGAATTCCACAGAGAGGTAGGACTTCAATTCTACAGGAAAGCTGTGTTTGCCTTACATCCTTATAGCTTGGAGAACAAGAGAGTTCTCCAATTGGAGTATATAAGTGATACCTGCATTTAATGTGATTTGTAGTTTTTACTTTTATTTATTTTTTAAAAAATTATATTCAGTCTCCATAGAGACTATAAAAGATTGCCAGTGTCAACTATACTGCGAGTTGTCATGGCAGGGTACTGGGAGAAGCTTTCAATTGGCAATAATCACATCTCAGATAAACTTCATTGGCTACGATACAGCCACTGCGCAAAGCTGCTTTTATTTTTTAAAATAAAATTTAAAAAATAGTTTTAGGATTTCAGGATGCCTTCTGTTCAGTTTAGTTTATATTGTTTGAGCCTAATTTTCAAATTTTAAAATAATACCAAAATCCAAAAGGAAGATTTGGTTTCAAAGAAAAGTTAAGCTAAAATTGCACACAAATGGTTTCAATAATCAGGGAGTGGGTAGGGAGGCTTCCAAACAGTCTGTGTTTTTCAATTTATGCAGAAGCCAGATATCCATTTTAAAATAAAACTCTGGTTAAAATGTTCAGTTCTTAGGACTTTCAGGGTTCCACCAGATTTGGTGTTGGATCTGATTTCATTTTTCAGCATTTATGGGACTCAAGAGGCATACCAGTCAAGACTTTCTCATCTCCAAACAATATTTTTTAAAAAGTTGTAGAATTCTCTATTCCAGAGAGATTCGGCAGCACTTGGTATCTTAAAATAACAAATGTACTTTATTCAAGAAACGGAAAACAAGAAGAATGATTAGAAACATGAAGCAAAATGGATATCATGGGAAAGAAACCAGTGATTATGAAAAGAAGCAACTGTCAATTGTGATGGCATAATGCCACACGAACTCACTACTTGTAAATTACATTTTGCAGAAAGCAGATATTTGTTGAATATCTTTAGTGCTCTCTTGACTTACACAGAAGGATAGAAAACACATATCCCCCATCCTGTCGTGGATAAACAGCCCTCCCACCCCCCGCCACCACACTTCACAATAGGGGTGCACACTCTAAGTCCAGAGCCATTGCACTTACTTGCTGCATGGTGGGTGAGTGTAAGGCGGACTGGACCTGCATAGGGAGCTGGTTCCCAAGGGGCTGCTGCATGGTGAGCGGCTGGTGCTGCTGCATGTTGAGATGCTGGTGAAGAGGCGGGCTGATCTGGAGGGGAGGAGGAGGGGACACAGCCATGTTCGCTATAGAGACAGTCACTGGCATTTGGTTATTCGGCTTGGGGGCTATGTTCCTGGGGAGACTAGGATGCATGGCGGTTAGGTGAGGATTCATTCCTGGTTGTTGGTGATAGTGGGAACTTAGGTACAGAGCCGAGTGGGCCTGGCTGGGCCCGTGGAACACCGACGGCTTGGAATTGATCAGCTGAGGAGGTTGAGATGTCTTCACGTCAACAGGTTCACTGTAGCTCTGTTGAGGAAACAAATGAGCAGAATTGGGAGGCTGATACATGAGTGTTGATTCTAGGTATGATGCTTTGTGAATTTATTAAAGCACTTTCCCTGGAATCCATACCCGTGACTATCCTGGAGTCTCATCTTAGAATCCCTCCACCACTATTTGTAATGTGATTTATACAAGACAGCTTCCATCCCTTTTTATGAAATTGAAAACAATCTGCAATGACATTTTGTTCCTTTGCCTAAATGTTTAACTTGGTGACTTTTCTCATCATCCAAATGAGGGTAACAAGATGGGTTTGTGGAGGGGGGGGACGGGGAAGGCAGATGCCGCGAATGCCCAAATGGGAAACACACGTGAAGATTACTTTCAAAGCAATTCAGTTCTGGAGTTCTTCTATAGATTATAGGTTTGGTTTTTAATTTTTCCTTTTTTATATTCTCAAAGAGACTTGGCCTAGATATTTGCACAAAGAAAACAAAGCTGGCTGATGGAAATGGATATGGGAGAACAGAGTTCTAAAATACCTTTCTGAAGTCATATAAAACTACATTAATATACTCTTCAAAGTAACTGCAGAACTTATCCTGAGTTTTAAAATGAAGTTGGTGATGAATTGTCCTCCATAATGAAGTAGATAAAAATAATCTCTCTTAGAAATTTTAGACTCCATCATAAATTAATATAATTTTGCCCTAATTTTTCCACACCTTCATATGGTCATTTCCTAATAATATTTTAATTGATTTAAAAACTGAACAAGAATTAAGTCTGTAGCAATTCCTCATGGGTCTGAACCTACCTCCTACATTTCCTGAGAGGAAGAGACTGATAAAACAACCAAAGATAGAAGGTAGAACCAACTGGAAAGAAAAAAATGATAAAATGGACTGGAGAAAAAAAAAATCACTTTGTCAAAACAAGGTCTTGAGGATGCATATATGCTTTTACTCTGCAATCTCGATGTCATGCTTATTCAGCTTTCAAGTCAAAGTGAGTTTCTTCCTACTCTCCGCACTGCAGGGAGCACTGTGCCATGAGGGCTCTCGGGGTCCTTCTGCTCGGTGCACCACCAGGCAACCCACTGACAGCGCCCTTAGAGAAACGGGTTCATCATGCATGACGGCATGAAACTCAAGCCGGGTAGCTTCATTATCACCAGGCAGCTTACAATACAGTTAGCAACACAACTCATTTGTCTTTAATAATGCAGTCAAGTTTCATGAAAACTACTGTAAGAATGATGCGGCGTATGTCTGCTGACTCCCAGGGGGACAGGCTGGGGTGGGTGGACGATTAGCCCCACATTCTGTCATTACAGAAAGGACACATCTGACACCTGTAAAAGTATGTCAAACCATGGAAACCTGGGGTCCTGTGAGACTCTGAATACTCCATGCACAGTATAAAGTAAGGTGTACCCAAATAATTCCAGCCCCTTTGGAGAGTCCTCTCATCCTGACATTTTTCCCTGTGTCACTGTTGATGCAGCTTTCTGAAATAGGAACAAACATTTAGACTCCCTGTCTTCGCTATTAACATGAAAAATGTCAAAAACTGTTCATGAAAAATCTTTAAGGGAGGTTTTAGATCAAAAAAGCTTTATTAAATGTAGCTCCTAAAAGGTACTTTCAATTAAAAAAAAAAAGTTTTAAGTAGATTTTTTTTGGCTTCCATTTAAAAATTCTTATTGTTGATGTGCAAAATAGTTAACAATTCAAGGAAAAGGTCAAATGGGTTAATCGAAGCTGTGTAAACAGTGACTACTTCCACATCAGAATAACATGTACTGCAATTGATATGCCTAAAAAATTATTCCATATATGCCAGAAAGATTATGTCTTAAGTCTGTGTGTTTAAGTAATCTGGAAAAGTGTTCGGTGTGTTTGAATTCCCTCTTTTTAGCCTATTGCAGAAAGGCTAGTTTCATATTTAGTCACAGACTGTGTTGACTTCATACCAGAAAGAAATCATATTTATAAAAATGGATACATATTGGTACATCTTTAGTTTTTGCTTTATAGTTGTTGTTTTTAATTTAAAAATAATACAAGTCACTCACATTCTCCTATGATCAAAAGTAGAAAATATGTGTAATTATAAAAATGTTTTCATTTTTAATTTCTGTATATAACTTATTACTAGATAATGAGGTAACTTTTGGCTAAAGAAATAAAAATATCAAATTCAAAATAAACAATGAATCTAATTCTCCTGAATTCTACTATTTAAATAATAGTATGTGGTCCATCATATAGACAGATGATAGATAAGCAGACAGAGATGGAATAGATATACAGATTTATAGAAGTCAACAGATAGCAACCTAATTTGAGATACTTTATTACCAACCTTGGAAAGCTCTCTTTTCTCATGGATAATTAAACACAAAACATTTTCTCTGTCTAGCCACTTATTTATCATTTATGTCCTCTATATCAAAGCTGCAAAGACCAGTCCCCTTCAACCTACTTTGAAAGAGTAGTCACTTTTAATCACTAGAAGAACTATTGGCAAACTCAAAGTAAATACAGTTCCAAAGATGATGATTCAGACAACACTTGAAACATAATTTTTAACATAGAGGGAGGGAGACTTTGGGGGAAGTTATATATATTTTCCCTTTATTTTCTAATCATTGAATGTGACAACAAATAATGTATCCAGCCATGTGCCTAAATGTGGCAAGTGCTCCAATGTGAGTTCTCGTCCTGTAGACTCTTTTCACAAAGATATCCTGATTCCTCCAAAAGGGGATCTTTTTTTGATGGTAGGGACTTGAATTTCTGTAGCCCACGCATCTACCATAGTGCAAAGTACGTAAAAACATAATTATGTTTTCTAAGGCGTGAATGACTACTCTTGAGCAATCCTCCAGGCAGCCACCATTGCCCTTGCTGACTTGCCCCCTTGACCAGACACACCGTTCCTCTTCCCATGGAGTGAGGAAGGATCTGAAGACTTGGAAAAGCCACAGAGTATTAGACTGCCTTCCTCATGCTCTTCTCTGCTCTCGGCAGGAGCCAAACCCTTCCTGAAGTGATGAGAAATTGCAGCTTTCCGCTCTGTCCTTTGGTTAGATACACTGCCCTTTATGCCTCACTGCTCTTGGGGGAACGGCGGCAGCAGGGCAGCTAGTTCAGTCTCACCCTTACTTTGGGAATTTGTATCTTTATATAATGGTCCACTCATTTAGATGAGGAAAAACCTGCTTCTGGCTTCGCTTTTCATTAATTATTAAGCAGACTAGTACAATAGACAATCTATTAGTTACAGAGCTATTTTATTGTTCTGGAAGATAGGTAGAATAAGTTCATTTTCAGTGGGAAACTGCCATAAATTCATAATGCGATTAAATGAAAATACATAGAAATCATAATGTATTCTTACTGTCATTTTTTTCAATTTAACTGTGAAAGCAAGGCTACAATTTTGCTAATCAATTATATCGCATATGAAGACTTCTATAACTATCATTCAGAAATTAGAACTATTTTCCCATACATACTAAGTAATGTGCATTTGTTTCCACTTTTAAACACATTAACCACTTTTATTTAGCAATGAGTGTCATATTGGTCACCTGACAAATGTGTTTCCCAGCATGTAGACAACTGAAAATCAACCTTTGGATCCCACACTTTCACAGGAGAAATGTGTTCTTTGCTGTTAGTTTCAGAGTATGTTCTCTTTCCTATGTGCTTTTAGACCACAGATTCTGGAAGATATATTCTACAAGCCATAAAGTGGGGGTAGTGGCCAGAGAGACATTTTGAGGATTATCTGTAGCGGGTTCCTTTGACATATGCAAAATGTATAAAGGATACAACTCTATAAGCCTGAAGATACCTCTTACTAACCAAATTGTTGATTATCCAAGGTAGCTTCAATCCCATCTACTTTGTATAAAGAAGATAATACTGCATAGCGTATAATTTCCCCCATTCTGGGATGATACGTGCTATAAAAATGAAAGATTGACAAAGCTATTGTTATTTAAAATAGCAAAGTATAAACACAATACATAAAACTCAGTGGAAAGAACAATATAAGAGTTTCTGAACCAAATCAAATTAATAGTCCATCTAATTTGATTCTTGTTTTCAGCACTGACCGATACTTGATGCATTGAAAATTAAACAAAATTTATGCACCTACTCAATTGTGCATTGCTCCTTCTGGAAGAAAACTTCTTTCTGGTCCATGCAGGTGATTAACTTATACCCTGAAGCATGAGATTTTATTATCTTTAAATCACGATCTGGGTTTACAGAGCTGCAAATTTTATGTTACCAGTCATACAATGATCCATCCCATTTGCAAATTCAGACTCAGTATTTGTCTCTATAGCTCACCATGGCATGATATCTGTAAGTTTGCCTCATTTTATAAAAAGAAACTATTTTCTTTTTCAAATCCACTTTCCTTTAATTGAACTAAGCATCGTGCTTCTTTACTATTGACTATGGAAACAGAGAACTTTCTTGTCTTAATTCAATATTGTCCTGTTCCGTATGTTAAAAAAAAAAAGGTTTCCATTTGTCCTTTACACATTTTAGTGCTTCATGAACTATTCCTTAAGGTAGAAACAAAATCTTATATTTGATGTTATGACCTTAAAGTCATGAATCTGATTGCCTTTATTTAATAAACCAGAACATAGTTATCCAAATGCCATATCCTTCCAGGTTGGCAATCCTGAGACGTTATACACTTATTTCAATAATGCTGCCTTTATTTGGGATATTTGGGAGCTTCCCTACTGGAATTCTCTTCAGAGCCTGTGGGACACTGTTTTACATATCCCCAGACAACTCTTTGTCTTTTGATGGTGAATTTGATTTTTGGAAACAGCTAATAGTCACTTGAAGCCAAGTCTGCGGGTTATATCTGGGTGATGTTTGGGGAAAAGAATGAGGTGTGAAAACAATGTAACAAGATTGATTTTCTAATGTGGCTCATAAACTTTTCCTGACTACAGTTCTAAAAGAGGAGTTTCAAAAATTTTTTGAACTCTGGGAGCAATAATAAAATGAGTTTGCAGCCTCCCAAGGTGACTACTTTGAATGCAACACTCATTTTGGGAATATAAATTCTGGTCTATGTGGTAAAATGAAACTAGTTCCATTGCTTTAAAGTTATACATTGTTTTCGGCATAATAATTTAGATCCATGTCTAGGAATTCCTGAGTCTATGGAAAAACTATATTTCCTTCAGCTTTATTTAACAGTGACCCCATATGACCTTCAATAGCATGTAAAATTGCTTAAGCCAGAAGTCTGAGCCTTCATAATAGCATATATCCTTGGACCTCTTTGCAGGGTTCATAAAGATAATTTCAATTAAGAAAACTATAGATGAATGCATTTTTGTTTATATCTAGATCATTTCTTATCTTTATAAAGAAATGTATCTATGAAGCAAAAATTTTCTTTTTTAAATGTCACCTTTAGAATTTATTTATATCAAAATAGCCTTTGATATAAAGACAAATTGAAAATATAATCCAGCTAAATTTTCAATGATATGCAAATCTTTCCCTCCTGCTTTGTATACCTACTAATACTAAAAATAAAATTAATAATAATACTCATAGCTTATATGTATTAGGTGCTTCCAATGTTTAGGATGCTGAGTCATGCTGTTTATTTTTTAAATTTTTGAATTTAAAAAAATTTAATTTTATTGTGATAAGAACACTTAACATGAGATCTACCATCTTCACAAATTTTCAAGTGTACAATCCAGTATTGTTGACTGTAGGTCCAATGTTGTACAGCAGATCTCCAGAGCTAATTCATCTGGTTTGGGGAATGCTTTCTGCCTGTTGATTATTGACTCCCTATTTCCCCCTCCCCCAGCCCTGGCAACCACTGTGCCGCTCTTTGATTTTATGAAATTGACTATTCTAGATAACTCCTATAAGTGGAATCATGCAGTACATGTCTTTCTGTGACTGACTTATTTAATTTAGCATAATGTCCTCAAGTGAACCATGTAATTTATATAGATTTTCTTATTTTATCCTCATGGAAACCCTAAGATGTAGGTCCTATTATCTTCTCTGTTTAACATTTGAGTAAATGGAGACTTAGAACATACAAGGAACTGCATGAAGATATGCAGTTTGGAAGTGGGAAACCTGGGATTCAAATCTAGATCCACCCACCCCAGAGACTACAGACTCCTCAGCCTGGGGACTCTCCCAGTACGATAGAGGTGGCACTTTTAGAGGTCCTAGAACAGGCTTCCCGTGATTCCCTATAGAAGCACAGAGGTTGAAGTTGCCTTAGAGGCCTCCAATCCTTATTTATAACATTTGCTTCTGCTTTTAAGTTTCTCTCTATGGAAAGAAGTTGTTCATTTTAACAATTCAAGCATTCAGCAATGTCCCCTGTTCAGATTAAATTCATCTAATTTGAAATGGAACCTATTTTCTTATTCTGTAGTCAGAGAAAATTAAGCATGAATAATCGCTAACCTATGTCTAATGCCAGTGTGGACTTAAACACCCTTGAGTCTTTGTTTTCTGGGTTTCATAAGCTTGAATCCTCTCTTTTTCTGCTACTACCTTCTAACTTTTGGCCTTCCAGTCAATTTTATGACCTTTTCCAACTTCCCCCTTTAAATGACAGAGCCTAAAATTGAAGAAGGTATTCTGGAGTCTGACCAGTGCTGTGTTTGCAGCATCCTGTGTCTTATACATGTGTCCTGAAATTCTTTTGCTTTTACAGCAGGAGTGACCAGAGCTGGGCAGTTTTGTCACTGGCTCCACACGACCAGCTGAGGAACCCACCCGGCTGGAATAGCATAGCACAAAGCAGTGCTTTCCAAACATTAAGCAGGCCCAGATTCCTCTGAAGGTCTCAGCCTCTGTTGGTAGTGGGGGTAGCAGAGTGGGCAGTTGGCTGGACTCCACCCTCAATTAAGCCAGGGCAGCTTTACTCTTAGCTATTTCCTATGTAAGAGCTGGCATGGAATTTTATGGGAAGTTGTTACCTCAATAAAATGAGGTGCTGGTTTGAAAGATTAGAAACATTTGAGAATCACTGAGGGTAGAGAGAAGCCTATAAGCTCTCTCTTATAGGCTTGTGAGAGAGGAGACAGTGAGGAGTTTGAGTCCTACTCTGCTGCAGCCACTGCGGGCAAGCCATTTACTCTCTCTGCCTAGAGACTGTCTAGAAAATGGGGCTAATTCCTACTGTGCAGGTTTGCTGTGATGGGAAATAGGAACACATATAAAATGCCTAGCACAGTATAAGGCACATAGAAGCTACTCTGTAGACGGAGGACATATATATTTTTGTTACTATTGGAAACAATTCAATATCCTGGTAAGAATGGGCCAGAATTTCCATTTGGAAGTTACAAAAGCTAGAATATTTGTTTCCTAGGATTAAGCATTTTATTCTGGGCAGATTTCAATGTTATTCAAGCCTGGAGTCACGCTAATTAATCTGCTGGATTAGATGGTATATAGCAACTTTTAAATTTTTTATTATATTTTGAGATGGAGTGTTACTCTGTCGTCCAGGATGGAGTACAGGTGGTACAATCTGGGCTTGCTGCAACCTCTACCTCACGGGTTCTAGTGATTCTCCTGCCTCAGCCTCCTGAGCAGCTGGGATTACAGGCACCCACTACCATGCCCAGCTAATTTTTGTATTTTTAGTGGAAACAGGGTTTCACTATGTTAGCGAGGCTGGTCTTGAACTCCTGACCTCAAGTGATCTGCCTGACTCAGTCTCCCAAAGTGCTGGGATTACAGGCATGAGCCACCGTGCCTGGCTGGTATATAGTACTTTTAAATGGAAGACGTAATCACTGAAGCATTGTCAATCCTGTGACTCAGTTTCACAGGTAGAGTCAAAGGTCATTGACTGTTCTTATTTTTTATTATGTTCTATAAGAAGCAGCTAATTTTAAAGGATCACTTCAGGCCTTTCAAGTATCATGAAACAGTCCACTTGGATCTGCTGTATACATCTTTGTCTCTCAGCACCCAGCCCTGTGTCTGACATAGAACAGGTGTCCTGCAGCCCTGCTCTGGATGCAGAGTATGGCCTGGGGGTGAAGAGGGGAGAAGGAGCAGACTGTGACTATGACATGACCACAAATTAGTGAGAGGATCTATTGGCCTAGGAATGCAAAGTCATATTTGGGGAAATGAATGCCTTGCCTAGAAAATAGGTACTAAATTATAGAGCTCTGGAGGAGTAAGTCAAAGTGGCTGGGAAGAATTTAGGAAAATGGACAAGGTGCTCTGGCTAACACAGCTTTTCATGAACAAAAATGAGCTTATCAGAGAGAATGTCAATGCTGTGCCATGACTCTGAGGCACTGGCTGTCTTGGGGTGCAGAGGAGCACATTGAGAGGACTCATGAGCAGCATGGCCCAGCAGAAGACTGAGGGCAGTGCAGGTCAGTGTCAACCTTGGCCACTGGTTACCTGCAGGTGTCTTTCCTCTTCAGTGAAATGTTGATAATCAAGCCTACTTCAAGGGATAAGGCCTGAGGATTAAGGGAACTTATGCAAGTAAAATGATCTTTTAAAAACATAAGTCTCATCAGGCTATCTATCCCCTAACAGAACCCATTCTGTGGCTTCCCTTTGTACTGAGAATGAACCCAGCTCCTTTCAAATGTCCTCCAAGGCCTTCAGGATTGGGCTCCTGCCCATCTTCCCAACTTCAGCTCAAACCACACTCTCCATTCACTCAGCTCCGGCTGCACAGACCTTTTCAATTCAAGGGAACATTTTGCCACCCCAAGTCTCTGCACTTGTTGTAACACTGCCTGGGCCAGCTCTTTCCTCTGGCTCTCTGGTTCTACAAGCTCCTGTCTTCCTTCAACCCCCAGATCCAATGTCACTTCTTTAAAGAGGTCTTTGCAGATCACCTAAGCAGAGGCCTTGCTTGATCTCCTCGAGAATACTTGGATTCTCAAATCTCAATCATGTATTAGTTTATGTTTTCACTCATGATTTCCCTTGACGAAAGAGAAAGTTCCTCAAGTCTAGGGAAAGGATTTGCCTGTTCTTCAGAGCATTCTCTGAGCCTGGGATAGTGCTTGGCACAGAGCACAAGCCCAGGAAGATTGGTCAAATGAATACATAAACGGAAGGTGGGGAAAAAGTAGAGCTTGGCTGGCACATGGTGGTTCCTGGGAGTTATAATTATGGAATATATCATGTAGCATTTTCTGTTTGTCCCTTTAAATCTTTTAGAATAGGGAAATAATTTATAACATAGTAAAAAAAATTATAATGTAGAAAAAATATGTTTAAATACGACTGGTTATTATTTGCCTTGTCATAATTAAAATGGAACAGAATTACATTTTTATAAACATGGTTATATCCTTGGGAGGATAGGCTGGAAAATTTTCTGATGATGTCTAGAAAGTTACACTGCAAATATCCACTCACATACAACATCGGAGGGTCATTTTTTTAACCTGGAGAGGATGTTTGTAACTTGCCTTCAATTTGTATACACACAATAGATAGTTGTACATAAATAGATATTCAACAGCTCCAGCAAAATTTCTACTGCCAAAGAGAAGAAAAATGTCAGAGTAAGCTGTAAAAAAAGTGCTGGGTTTTTTAAATGTAGAAATGGCAATTCGCAGCATTTATACAAATTGCCGTACACTGCGGGTTGCAACTCTGAAACTGAATAGTAAGAAAAGTTGCAGCTAAGAGCAAATCTGAGGACACTTGTTTTGAAAGTAAAGGCTTAGTCAGTATCACAGCATTCTGGCAATCTGCATATCATTAACTAGTGTGCTTTGTATTGGGATTGAGACATCGTGTATTGATTTTCTCCTATGTAAAGTGCTCTGACTAAAACTCTATTTAAAATCTTCAAAAAGAATCTGATCTTGGATGAAGTAAGGAGAATTAACTTTTTAAAAGCCCCGCTATGTTTTTGGTGTAATTATCTGTTAACAATATCCACACGATTATTTAATCCAATGGCTGTATGGATCTAATATTTTACACTTGTTAGGTTATAATTTTATATACATTCTATGTAATATAAGCAGAAATGTGAGTTGGTATCAGCAGAAAATATAAATAGCTTCAGAAGGAGTTAGATAAATTAGAAAGTGTGAGATAATACAAAAAAAGCTAGAAATTTTAAGGTAAGTTATACCTAATAAGTTTTCTCACAGTGCAATACCTTAGAAGTAGAACATAAGACTGGATTAGACAAATAGTTTACTGAAATTTCTTATGCATTTGTACTTTGGGCTCTCTTTTCTTCTCTGCATCAGTATATTCAGTACATATTTTCCTCAATAAAACATAATTTATATAATTATTTTAGAATTACAATGAGTCTGGATATTTGTGAATGAGAAAAAACATCTTTTCTAAGGGGAAATGGGATGAAGTCCAGAGCCCCAGACCACAGTAAGCACAGTAACAGCCCATTTGGGACTTGAGATAACAGTGTCTAATGCTTACAGACTCAGTCCATTTCTCTGAGGTTACCTTCGGAAGAATTCCATAAAGGAAACTGTATCTTTAATAACATGAAACCAATCAGAGTCAACTCTTGAGTATTTATAACAGGAAGAACGAGTGTTTAAGATATTCTAAATCACTAAATATTTTTAAGTGGTGTTTTTATTTTCAAACAAAATGATGTGATTTATAAACATTTTTGGGGCCTGCTTACCTCCTAATGCTGCTGTAATGAGTCTAGAACTTACAGTTGGCATGTCCTCAGTAAAGGCCAATGGCATGGGGGCCTGGAGGCAATTTAGGAAGGGGATATGGAGAAGTAGAAAGCTGGCTTGGGTTGAAGAATGTACTGTGACTAATCCACACAACCAACCATCCACAGGTGGACAATATTTTAGAAATGGCCCAGGGGATGCTGCTCTGGTCTTTTAGAGCTGAACGAATATTTCCATATCATATAGCTTTGTTTATAATTTACTTTTTTTCCAACAAAGAAGATTGTGCAGAATTGTTAAAGTGATCTTTTATGCCTTTAAGTGACTATCAAAATCTGCCCTGAGATAGCCACAATCCGTCACACTATCACAAAACTGCGCGTTACCTTGGATACAAGGCTGGCTCTGTATGCTGCAAGTTGCTTCAGGTACTCCTTCTTTGCAGCCTCGGTTTTCTTTTTATAGACCTGCAACAACAGCAAAGAGTCTTAAATTAGAAAGTGCATCTGCTTTTGTTTTCAGAGAAGTACAATATAGAATGATAATTGCACACGCATACACAGTTATAGTTATATAATATAATAATATATAGCTCCTCAAAGATTGTGTTTTCTTACTGAAACAGATTTTTAAGAAGTATGGCAATAGACTAGATAAGAAAAAAATTAACAACAGTAAAACTTTACACCTTTACATAAAACATATGAAAGGATTTATCTGGGTAGCTATGAGTGTAGAGGTAGTTGGCTTACAAAGATACTATTGATGAAGGTTCCCAGGGAAACCACATGTGAGTAAATAAGGCATTCATATCTATATAATGGGCAGATAACTCCACAGAGCATTCACATCCTGATATATATGTTCCATGCTAAATACAAAAACAAAGACAGAATTTAGAGATGACAAATCATGTTCAATAAGCAAATCAAAGGAAACAGAATGGAGTTTGCAGGTTCATCACTCAGTTACGATTTGGAGCCTTGAAGTTCTATTTTCTAAGACTCAGGAAACAGTGATGGTGATTAAGGACACGTTTGGGAGAGGAATGGGAAGCCCAAGTGGCTGTGGATTGCATGCGTGCCCTGCCCTGCAGTCCACTCTGGTCGTGTCCTTTCCAAGAAAAACACTGGATGTCATGGGTCTGTGGACACCTCATTTTGAAAAGGTAAAAATGTTCCGAAATGAATTTCAGTTTACAGAAGCTTTCCATTTCTGAGAGGGAATCATCTTGAAAATAAAAGCAAAATCATCCTAAATTCAGCAAAAGTACTGAAAAATGACTTGCTTGTATGCTAAAGGTCACATCGCTAAGTTAAACAGTGAGCAGTCATTAGAGTTGAAAATGAAAGATTAGCAAAGTGAACACACATGGCTGTCTGCTACCATTAAGTTGATTCTTTCAAGGCTTTAGAGTATATTTTTGGCAATCTTTTGAAATCAGCCTTAAAGAACAAAATATTTTTCATCCTTCACTGTGTAAATGGAAATGTATTTTCATTGATACAGCTATTTTAAATGTCCCACATTTTGGATTTTACAGCAGGGAATAAGGCTTGGCTAATATTTTGTAATGCTGAGCTCAAAAACAGACACACAGATCAGTATTGAAAAGTGGCTTCGGAATTAGAGCAGTTAAATATAAATTATGTCTAAAGACCAAATATCTGCTATTTGGCAGCAGGGGTCAATTTATGGTTTCAAATGCTGACTGTGGTTTGCCGAGCCCAACACCAACTATGAAATTCGAGATGTGAGAAATATTATTTACTCATGAATATTTTAATTAAAGCAGAACATTTTACTTAAGGTAAACAAGTGACTAACCTTGTCAACAGAATTATAACAGGACTCTATGAAATGAATGTGCTAATTTTTCTCTTAAAGGGAGGGCTTCAGCCTTGACTTCTGTATTTGGCATTTTGGTTTAATAAAAGCCAAGTAAAATAAGGAATTAAGAATTAGTACAATATTATCATACAATCAGTGTGCTATCTTACTAAGTATGAAACTACAGAAACTTTAAAAATTATATTTCAGTTTTTTTTTTAAGCAAAAAGCCAATAAATCCTTTGGTTCAAATACAGGAGTATTCTAAATTTACTGAGCTAATTATTGGAAATCAAATTCAAATTCTTTTTTGGAAATTCACACGTGAAAACAAACACACGCTAAAGTCGAGTAAGTGCCTTCGAACAGTGTGATCTGTGTACATCGTAAGCCTCGGTGCAGCCACGAAACACAGCTCTCCTGCTTTTCATTGATTTATTTTTTTTCTTGAGAGACAGATTTCTGTTTATAGTTTTTCCTTAAACCTCTTCTCAAAGACATAATTTATAATTAATGACCTTAAACTGACAATGTTTACATTTGCTTTTAATACCTTAAAACTGTTTCAAGAGGGTTTTTCTCCTACAGAGATAGAAATCCTATTCAGGACTTTGAAGCAAACATTTAGTCAACATGTCTTTTATGGTAATGCATCCTTGTATACCCTAAGCATTTCTATCATGCTTTTATTAATATGCTACTCCAAGTGACTCCCATTCAGCTAACTAGGATATGTTTTGCTTTCAAAGGCAAACAGAATGCACTTTGGTCCATAGCGTTGTCCACAGTGGCATTTTCTAAGTTGTGGCAGATAAGACAGTATTGCCAGATGGTCTGACTGCAGTATCTATCATTTTTCTTTCATTGGTTTCTACTGAAACAGCAACAGTGTGACTACGACGCTATCCCTTTGTTGAGCTCCTGGCAGTTAACATCACACAAAGTGTTAACTTTCCTGAAATTTGTTGCTTAACAACCAGGGAAGAAAGGTAGCTAACTCCACATGTTTCAGGCTGCATGTGTCCCCGGTTTCCCTCCAAAATCGATGTTGTTACAGGATACCTGACTAGCATGCAGAGTCCCCTGTTTTCTACAAATGGCTCCCTATTGGCTATTGATGATTGGCTATGTGGGTTCGTCGCATAAGTGCCTAAATACCACTTTAGGAAAGAGTAAACTCATCATGTCACATTACATGGATTGATGGATCCACTCTTTCCTGAATAGCTGCAGATATTCAGAGGGAGAATTCAAAGGGGGGTCATTTCAGAAGGTATATTCCTGTAATTGTGTTGAAAGGGGAGTAGCCTGGACCAGAATTAAAATCTGAGGTGGTCTCCTCAACAGTAATTAGCACCTCCATCTTTGAGAACTACCTGATGGGTCCTACTTTGTACACTCTATATCTTTCCAATGTTACCTTCTAAAATTGGACAAGGATGTTGCTTGAATTCTATATCTAATGGAAACGTCTGAAGAAAGGCCTCAAGTATGAATGAATGATGATACATAAAAATTCCACATGCAGGTGAAGTAGGGGAAATCCTTTAAAAAAAGATGTTTAAAAATTACCAGTAAAAAATCTCTCAAAAGCATTTCAAAGCCTCTAATTATGGATGAAGAAAGTCCTCTGCTTGCAGAAAGCAAAGATGTCCCAGGACGGCATTTGGCAACGAACAACCACTGCCACGAGCAAGTGCACAGACCTTCTAACTGACAAGGATGGGTCTGATTTATGTCAAAGTTAAGTTTAGGAAAGAAATAGTCTCTCACTCTTAGGGAAAGACAAATATTTTAAAGGTATGTGATTCATACAGTAAATATTAGTATTTAGTTGAGTTACAAAATGTCTTCCAAATGGTCCACAGCTGTTTGAAATAAAGTACAAAGTTGGCCAGATGAGGATTTAAAAATCATAATACATCATTTATCATTTTCCCCCACTCATCTAAACACTTTTGAATTCATCCTGTCCTAACTGAGTTATATGCTGTTGTTTGTTATTCCAAGAAAACTACCATATCCCATCTAAGGATTGCATCTCAGTGGCTAAACTGAAACATATATAATGGCTAAACTAAAACATACGTAGATAGTCATCAAATAGCAGTTCTAGAGAACCCAAATCTTGTCGCATGATCTAGTGATTCACCGAGGCATTTTTGAAATACTCTGAATACCAGCTTGTACATATGTTTTTATAAGCTAATAATCCCTAATTGAAATCAGCAGTTCAATATCAACGATATGACAAACTCAAGCAGAAAAAAATTTCTCATACAATCTGTCATTTTCCTTTTACTTTCTGCTTCTTCCCTAAACAAACAATCCATCCAATTCATACAGAAAAGCAAAATCTTATAAATACCATTTAATTCCTTCTTCCTTCCTTCTTTTCTGCTCTGGCCCTTAGTTAATCTCTAGCCATAGTTTATTTCAACAGTGTTTACAATAATAATAAGAAAAAATGTAAAATTCTTTCCATTCTGGATTCTATCCAAAAACTAAAGGCGTTTTTCATTCTGGGTAAGTTCAAATGTAGTTTTTCCCACTACTATTTCATATTTACAGAAAATCTTTAGAAATGTATAAGGAGTAAGAATTTAACCACAATTCCTTGCAATATATTTTAGAAATTTAAAATTCTCAGCTTCTTTCAAGGCTGTTGCTATTTAGGTCAGTTAGAGCAAGTGCATCTGTATTTTACATAGAACTTAGTCCATTTAACTTAATGGTTAAATGTCCATCCTGTATAACTCGCTCAGCATTTTCTTAGGTTCCAAGGTCTTTGGAAAGTGGTATTCAGAGGATTGAAAACATTATACAATGTGACAAACCTCTTGCTATGGATTCCTTTTGAGGACTGTCTGACCCATGTAAATGGTCTCAGCAAAATTGGTTTGATCCGTTTCTGGAATGGTAAGAATCTGAACCGAGGTCCTTGCCTGAAAAAATGGCTACAAAATACATATCTGTTGATTTATTAAATGAAGGTGACTAAGGAAAGTATGATGTTGCTCAATTATGGTTACCAATCTATTGAGTGCCCAATATGTGCCTACTGTGGTGTGAGGCACCGATGTTATACAATTAAAATAAAAAAGTCATTAAAAATTATGCCTCCATTGTGTGCATTTTGTGGATCATGCACTCTCTCTAGATATTACCTCTAATTCTTTCAATAAAAATGTTGCATTGGCATAATGCATATGGGATAATTCCCATTTTGCGATAAGAAAACAGACCACAATGGGTAATTATTTTACCTAATATATTAGAACAGGTATATGGTAAAACCATGGTGCGAATAAAATCAGTCTGCTGTCAAATGTTCCATCTTTGTTTGCTCAATGGTTTCTCCTAGCCATGAGAACTCCTTTTGATTCTTCTCTCAAGACACACAACTGAAAGGCCTGGTCTCTTTTTTCACTGCTGAAGCCTCAGCATGCTTGGAACATAGTAGGTGCTCATGAAATATTTATTGAGCATATAATCCGTGGTCTCAGGTTTCTCCTTCTATGAATCAGCATTAGCATGTGTGCTAAGGATGAAACTGAACTGCGTGTTCTAAATTACAATGTACATCAATGGAAACAGTAGACTGATACACAGATATACAATCCACCCAAACATTTTTCCAATTATAGATAAAGCACAACAGACTTCAATGAGTATTATGTTTGAATTATTTTCCTGTCAACATCATGGAAAATTTCAAATGAAATGTCTGCTCCCATGGTGTCTGAGCATATGAATATCTGTATATGTGTAAAACAAATGCTTACGCCCAGGAAGACATGCAAGAATCATATTTATGTACCAATAATTGTATGTATGGATATATATATATATATATGTAATAAATATATATATAAATACCTGAATTGTACAAGTATGCTCACCATTTCTTGTAATAATTTTCATTGCTCAGTTTCAAATTCGTGTGCATATGGACTTTGCTTACATTCTCCAGTTTTTAAGTGAGCAACTGTTTTACATATCCTTCACTCCTAGTTTTTAAAAAATTGGGAAAATGCTTAATGTTTATAAGAAAACGGCCAAGATAAACACATGTGTGAATGCTATAGTGTGACAGGATTTTAGTTAACCTTAAGTATTGTCGACATAAAAAATCCAAACGTTATCAGAAGATAAGGGGGAAAAAGAAACCCCGGCAGCATTATGTAGTGGGTGTCTGAGCACCAATGAGGAGGAAATGATTTGATTCTGTGGGCTCAGAGGATTTGTCAGCTGCCTCATAAGTATAATTCTGGCTCTTCATATCCCTGCTGCTTCTAATTTAGCAGGACAGGCTCATAATTGAAGCAAATTAACTATTTACACTTGCCACTTCTACCAGGGAAGAGGACACAGCAGCAGGAAAGAATGAGTAGGAAATTACATTCTTCCCACTTGTGTCAGATCTGCCCTTATATAAACACATTAACAGTAATTTCATGAGGCGTCAAACATAGGAATAAATACTGAGGAATAAAATAATGAGGTGTTGCTATTCAGCTGAACTGCTATGGCTAATATCCTTGGATATGAATTATGCATCCTGAAAGAAGGCATATGTTAACAGTATTCAAACAGTTTCCCTGCAAGTGAGATCTGCTCATTAGGTTCTGGATCTCTAGGTAAATCCACTCCCCTCTTCCACGACAGGGCTAGCATTTACAAAAATACACGCTCTGGGCACCGTGGGCTGTGGTTTCTCCTGAATACGCTAAACTCTGAATAGGCTTTCCACTCCATTTTTAGCAAAACAGCATGTTTATTTAGCTCTTTGGCTGCAGCTTTAAAGCCATTTAATGTAATGTAAACAAGAACATTTTGTTTGTAATTTGCTAAATGTCTTACAGCCCGACTGTGTCTCCAATTAGGAACTTAAGGTTCATTTAGTCATTTACATCTGGTTCTGATTTAAGGTGACTTTCCTTTTTCACTTAGGAGCCGGCTTGCTGTGGCTAAAAAGGACCCAAGAACACTTTATAGCTCTTTGGACCAACCCCTTCTGCTTCAAAGTGGGACGAGCTCTTTTATTTTGTAGGGTTTTATTTGTTCTGTATTGTCACTGTGAACCCAGATCCTCCACTACAATGACCAGAATCAGAGAGTTCAGAAATAATGGAGGTAGACAGGAAATTTAGCTGGGACCTCATAAAAAAGATGCCGAGGGTTGCTGAAACTCCAAGGATCCTAATACAAAGGGTGTGATATTGTTAACTTATTATTTTTCTTTCTCTGTAGGTTCCAGTCAGTGAAAGATAAGTAGCAGAGACCAACATCACAGCAATACTTATGTTTTATTTCCTTCTCCATCTGGTGCCTTTTAAACAACTTAGTATGCTTCTGAAATGGGCTCTCCATTGTCTTACGAGTCATTAGCATTTAAAACCCCCGGCTGGAATCCCAAACACAATTCTGCTCCCATTCCAGATTCAGTACCATCTTCCAAAGTATTAAAATGGGGAGATCTCTGATATGTGGAGTTTGTTCAGTGGCTTTGGTAGGAATGATTCATAAGGGAGGTTTTGTGTTCCTTGAGGATTTTTATCGCTTCTTTCAGCTTCCTTTTGATTTCTCTTCTTTGAAAGATTCTTCACAGAAACCAAAGTACATATTGTTTCTCACTCACCATGGATTCTGAAAATAAAGATCTGCCCTTCTGCAGTGGCTTCTTACTCCCGCCTATACTCCACAATGAGGAAGCATGTGATATAAACACACAGCAGCTCTATTAGTCATGTTCCCTCTGGCTGTCAAGAAAACATTCAATTGTAATCTCACTAATAGCCGTTTTTCCTTAAATATTGTAATTTTCTGAGGCCCCCAGTAAGTCATCAATAATTTTGTCCATTTTTCCCAGTTTGTGTTTATATTTGTAGCTGTTCATAATTGTGGGCTATGATGACAACAGGATTTTGGGACAATTGTGGCACATGAAATCTTAGCCTTCCACCGGAACCAGCTGCCTACACAATGCCAACAGCATCACATGGTTGGTTCTGTAACACGCATATTTGTCCAAAATTTTGAATTTTAATAGTATGCCTCGAATCTGCTCCAGGAATGTTCTTTTAAAAATACATAGCAGTATGTGTGCTCCCCAACTTGAATATTAAATGAGAATAAAACACAATTAATTTAAGTTTGAAACGGAGATATTATTGTATGTTGGCACAATGAGTTAACATAAAGGGAGAGAACAGGTGGTAATCTACTATTATAACACTTTGGGATATTTTGCTGAAATTTTCTGGATGCCCAAATGTGCATTTCAGGCAGGCACGTTTGCTCTGCTGATGACTCGAGCAAACTGCTAGAGAAGGGCTGCCGCGAAGCAGCAGAGCGGTGGTCCAGCCGGTGCAGTGTGCTCCCTTTTGTAAGCAGTGTCTGATTTCATTAATTTGACCCTCTCCCTGCTTGGTTCTGGCACAGGCCTGCATCCAACGTGTATCCTACACCATATCTTTTGGCATAATCTGCAGCCTCACTCTCTTGATTAAGCAAGATCATCTTTTACTTGCAAATGATAGGCCACGTTGGACTTCTGTGAAGTCAAAGGAGCATACAGCATGGGGACAAATCATTTTAGAGTGACCAAAACTGTTTTGGTCATCCCAATGCCTTGTTTCGGTAACTCTTAAACAAGTGTTCCAATTTTAAAATATTTACTTTTGTAAGATAAAAAATTTATTTCTCTCAATCTTGGCATAATTGTTTAGCAAGTGGATTTTGATTGAGAAATTGCTTTATGATACCAAATGATTTATATGTCAACTATTATATAACTTTATCCTTTATAAAATGAATTTGCTCTCCCAAACCCTATTTTCATTGAGAGACAACCCAAAGGTAGACTCATTACAAGTTACTTACTAAACTAGGCAACATATGAAACCTGCAAGAGAGTAACATACAAAAGAGAAAGAGAAAAATATTTGCCATCATACGTAAGCAATTAAAAAGCTTTGTACATAATCATAATTATATCCACATTAGGGAGACCAGCCTCGATTCTGAATGCCAGAATGGGAAAATGGGAGTGACTTCTCTTTTTAACATGACAGTAGTGAATCTTATACTTTTGGGGTCTGTAAATAACTTTGATGATCAGACAAAATGAATGCAAAATATTCTACCTTAATATTCTCCTCTTGCTATATTAAAAATAAAGAGTATAATAGAATTAGTGGGAAGAAACCTGCTGCCTGATATTTACTGCCTTGAGGAACTACCTGATTTTCATCATAAGAACATTACTCTTTTCCATCAGAAACATGAGAACGGGGATTTATTTTTTAATATTGACAATGTAAAGAACCAGTCATGGGCTAGGGAAGGCCTTTGCAGACCTCCCTCTTTAAAAACCACTGCTCTTGAATATGGAAAATAATTATGAAATGTAACTGGGGTCAGATGATAGATAAGAGAAGTAAGGTGAGTGGCAGAGCAGGCAATTGATGTTTCCAGAAATGAAGTGTTTGGCAAAGTGGACACTAAAGAGGCACAAATGAGCCTTGAAACGATACTCCCAGTTCAGTCACTGAGTCTTAGGTAGGGAAGAGGGGCTGAGCCTTCACAGGGGAATCATGTGTCTTCAGATAAACAAGAATTGCTGTACCCAATCCCTAGGGAAGGGAATTGCTTTTGGGATGCTTTCTCCAGGAAATTTTGTCTCACAAAGCAACAAAGTTTATGGTACTGAAGCCAGGTGCATATTCAAGAACGCACAGAGGGCTTACTGGAGCAGAGAGCAAGCTACGTCTTCATACGTGGCATCATGGGTGGAGCAGGGAGGCCTTAAGGTGACATTAAGGGAACAGGGAGGGGGTTGGGATTGCTGGTTGGAATACACTTAGTTTCTCATTCAGTGAGGCTCTGCTGAATGGAGAAGTGAAGTCACTGTACAATTCGCCCTGATTGTCCAACATCAGTTGGGAACCACACCTCAGGTTTGGCAGTGTGAGAGCAAACTGACCCAAGTTAGAATAGAAACTAGCTTTAAAATTCTGCAATAATATGTTAGGTTTCAATTAGAATCCCATAATACAATGTCAACTACCCTCTTATGGTGAGTGGGCATTTTAATCGAGTGTGCAGAGAACGTTTCGGTGGTGCGTTTCCTGTTCTTAAAGAAAACTCTTGCAACACAGAGCTCCATATGGCAGGTCTGTGTGTTTTCCTAGGACAGTACCCCTTCAGGCTGGCAATCTTGAAAAGGATGTAGGGAAATACTAGAGATTTCAGATAGCAGAAGACAGTTTTGACTTACAGAAAAGAGAGAATGGAGGGACCTGAAAGAGCAAGTTCTATGTTTCCTTAGCAACTGGTTTTGTCATTATCCCCATCATTGATTTCATAGGGTTTGTTAGGAAAAGCATTGTAAGTTGAGTGACAAGTTTTATTCATGGTAATTCTATGTACCAGGTATGTAATTGTAGATAAATCATTCAACACAATGGCGTTCTGTTTGTCTTATTGTCAGTTCTATCCTCAGTGCCTAGAACACTGCCTGGCACATACGTGCTCAACAAATATTTGTTGAATAAACAAATGAATGAATTTAATTAATATGGCCCTATTTTGTAATCTGCAAAATTTGGGTAATAATTTCCCTGTATATCTATGAGTATTGAGTAGAACAAATCAAATAAATCATGCAAAACTGCTTTGAAAACTATAAGACATTATACCTTACAGATATTAATATATAATATCAACATAATATATAGATCCTTATAGATGCATAAATAGGTGTGGGCTTTTCTGTATTTTATAAAATTCCTGGATATGATAAGGTAAGATTGATGTCTCTAAGAATAAAATATGAGACTAGTTCATCATTAATGCAATTCAGAATTCTGCAGTGGCTGAAACTGCATCTACATAGTTATTTCAATCACTTATTTTAATGAGAATGCTTTTAAATTTTTCTTTGTGATGCTGAGATTTTTTTAGACGGTGACCATGGCCATCTAGTTCCTAGTTTAGAAATGTGGGATCAACATTGCTTCTTTGTTTAGGTGTGCTCCATCCTCTCACTGAACCCTCACTCTCTCTGTGACTCCAGTCCTCTTTAAGACCTCTGAGCCATTTGTGCCGTGTCCGTGGTGTCTCACGTGACCTTCCCTAAGCATGGTCCTCAGTCACACCACAGCAATACATGAGAGAAGGAAAAAACCAGGCATCTGGTCCCATTTAACACGGCCTAAAAATATGGTGTAAAAACATATGGGGGATTGAATAACAGCCCCCGGCAGTCTTTAGGGAATGGCTAGGGGCGGAAACCCTTGAATTTGAGGTTCATTTAGCAAAGAGCAAAGAGGGTTTTGATGACAAAATGGTAAATAGTAAGTGCTGGAGAGAGGTGTGGACAATTTTCAAAATACTTTTAGGACTTTTTTTTTCAGTCTTTATGTTCACATTGGCAACATTAAGGAATAATGCAATCCTGGCTGAGATATGTAAAAGTGCTTCTAAAAGTCTCTACACTATATAAACTTTGAAACAAAGGAATCAACATGCTATTTATGGAGGAGTAATAAAGGAGTACAACATTATGTGAACATCTCAGAAAGTCTGGTTTGGATGGGGACACATTCTCAGCATCTGTTCTGGAATCTAAAGAATTTACTAGAAGCCCTGGCAAGCCATTTCTTCAGACTGCACCATCTCAGCTTATGTGGATTCCCACCCCGCTGAGAATCCCTTACCTGTTTCTGCTCTTCTCCTAAGCCATCCCACATTGAAGCCACAATTTTAGAGACTTCACCAAAGGTAGCATTTGGATTTTGGCCCTTGATGGCGGCCTGAGTATCACGAAAGAATAACGCATAGGCAGACACAGGCTTCTGGGGCTCATTGGGATCCTTCTTCTTCTTCTTTTTGGGAGTTTTTGGTTTTTTCCCCATATCGGAGGCAGGCCGCTTCTCTCCACCATTGATCTGAAAGAGAAGTAAAAATAGAATTATAGGGGAACTGAGACAATTTGGGGACAAGATATATTGTTGTTTTCCTTTGAGACTTAGACACATACACTCACCCATTCACATCACTCAAACACAGGCTTTTCTAAGGGACATATTGCTTTGTTATTGTTTTTATTTTTTCCCAGATGAAACTGCATATTTCAAGTAGTCTTCATATTCATCCTACTCCCAACTTTACTTACCTAGCTTTTTTTTTTTTTTTTTTTTTTTTTTTTTTTTGAGACGGAGTCTCACTCTGCTGCCCAGGCTGGAGTGCAGTGGCGCGATCTCGGCTCACTGCAAGCTCCGCCTCCCGGGTTCACGCCATTCTCCTGCCTCAGCCTCCCGAGTAGCTGGGACTACAGGCGCTCGCCACTACGCCCGGCTAATTTTTTTGTATTTTTAGTAGAGACGGGGTTTCACTGTGTTAGCCAGGGTGGTCTTGATCTCCTGACCTCGTGATCCACCCGCCTCGGCCTCCCAAAGTGCTGGGATTACAGGCGTGAGCCACTGCGCCCGGCCCCACTTACCTAGCTTTTAAAAAAAGTTGGCTCTTTTTATATTATTCACTATTAAATATAATCCCTTAACATTCCTAACTTTTTCTCTTACACTGTAACTGTGTCAACAGCAGATTTCTCTTGTAGTAACACCATTGGATGAACAATCTAACTTGTTTTCTTCTAAGGAAGTTATCTCCCTCCCTCCCTTCCTCCCTCCCTCCTTTCCTTCCTTCCTGATGGAGTCTTGCTCTGTCGCCAGGCTGGAGTGCAGTGGCATGATCTCAGCTCACTGCAACCTCCACCTCCTGAGTTCAATCGATTCTCCTGCATCAGCCTCCCCAATAGCTGGGACTACAGACGCGTGCCACCACACCTGGCTAATTTTTTGTATTTTAGTGGAGATGGGTTTTTACCATGTTGGCCAGGATGGTCCTGATCTCCTGACCTGATGATCCATTTGCCTTGGCCTCCCAAAGTGCTGGGATTACAGGCATGAGCCACCGTGCCTGGCCATCCTTGTCTTTCTAATTACGGCTTTCAAACCTTGGGGGCAGCATGTCCAATAAATAAATTCAAATGGCTTTTGACTTTGCCCCTAGGTCTATGGAATGCTGCCAGGAAAACCCAGCGATGCTCATGGTTTAAAGAATGGTATGGTCTAGACCCTAGATCAGTGCTGTCCAATGGAACTTTCTCCAATGACGGAAAAGTTCTACGATTTGCACTATTCTATATGGCAGCCACTAACCATATGAAGCTAGTGAGCACTTGAAATGTGACTAGAGTTAATCAGGAGCTAAATTTTTAACTTTTCAAATTTAAATAGCTACATATGACAAATGGCTACCATATTGGAGAGTGCACCTCCAGAAATTAGATTCTAGAGCGTTCTAGAACAGGTTTTTACTCAGTTTAAAAGTAGATTATATTTTCTCCCATGTTCCTAAAGTATGAATATTTTGATAATTGTAATTGTTATTCTGATACAACTGGGATTACACATTGAACATATTTAAGATGGCTGCATTTGAATATTATCTTTGTTACTAACTAGATGTGAGAGTAATTCATCCACCTCTAAAATAAAGCATTGTGGATAGGATTTATTTCCAGCTCTAAAATTAATATGAGTCTACATGAATACAAATAGGGCTGCATCTGAAGGATTCAATTTCCACATGCCTTGCCCACTAACGAAGTGTCAAGGCAGCTTCTGTACCCTCACCTTCTATTGTGGTGGTTGTAGTTGGCTTCTCTCTGCAGATATAATGTAATATATATCTTATTTAGATAAATTGCTAGGTGGGGTATTTGTGTAAAATAACTGCCACCATTGGAGATGAAACATGATGTACAGAGAGGTCTGTGGATATGATTTCAGAGGACCTTGCTTCATGCCCTCTTTTTACTATTTTTAGCTGTTACCTTGGTTAAATTAATTTCTCCAGGCCTCTGTTTCCTCTAGTGAAAACTAGGTATGGCACCATCTTATAATGACTAAGATGGTATATATTTACATATGTGTAGCACTTTAAAAGGTATTCAAATATCAATTATGACATGGTAGAAACTTTCAAAATAATTCATTGAATGAGTGGATGGAAAATACTTTAATATTAATATGTGATACCTTATAATCAGTATGAAAGATATACCAAAAAGAGATAAGAAAAAGCTAAGTGATTTCTTTGTCTTTGTCTTTATTGAGCAATCTACTAAAAATATTATCATTCTGAAATTGTCTACTGAAGCAGATCAAAGAACCCCAGAGGGACAGGATGCTGTGAACCAAGTTGACAAGCTAATGTAGATTAACGCTAGATGATAACTTCCCTGAGATGGATCACAGAGGTGATCCTGTGAAGTCATTGGCCACCATGTAAATCTGTCAGAGACTCAGCATGTCTGGTGCTCGATACTGGACAAACTGGCATAACAATGCTGTATTAAAACACATAGGCATATATATGACCTAGAATGGTGCTTCTCAAACATGACTGCACATTAGAGTCACCTGGTCAGCTTTTAATACCCTGATGCCCAGGTCTTACTCTACACAGTTTAAAGCAGATGCCTAGGGGTGGGAGCCTGGCCTCAGTCACACGCTCTGAACTCTACTCTTCCAACTGGCATTTCGATATCCTGAGAGACAAAACAAACAAGCAAAATTTTTCTGTGCCCAAAGCCTACCCATGGCCATATTTTTCTCCTTTTCACAACTAAACTCCTCCAAATGGTTGGCTGTGCTGGCCTGATGCAACCTCTGCAACCTACTTCAGCGTGCTTTCCTGTCACTTAGCTCTCAATTAGATCTCCACTGGCCACACTGCTGAATCCAGTGGATGCTTGTGTCTCCCCCTTACCTGATTCTCACTGTGAGGTCCCTCTCTCCCACTGGTTCCCTAACATCACCCTCTCTGAGTTCTACTCCTACCTCACTGGCCCTGATGTTTCCAGGATCATTTCAGGGTCATCCTTTTCCACCTGGCTATTAATTGGTAGCATTCCTGATTTGTTTTGCAGTAAACTCCCTTCTCCTGTGAGCGCACTTAGGTAATCTCACACGTAAGCAGGGTTTCCATTACTATCTGTGGGTGGATGGTTGTCAAGTTCATGTTTCCCCTGAGTTTTGCACACACAGAAACAACTGTTATTGACATCTCTATTTCCAAGTCTCAAAGATATTTCAAACTTAAGTCAAGCTTATTTAGTTCTGTATATTTCCATTCATAGCATGTATCAAACTTGTAATGATACAATAATGTATGTGGTTGTTAGATCTACTCCTGTCTGCGTGTAGGCACTATGAAGGCACTGGTTTTGCTCACTAGCACATATCATGGTGCTACCTGATACGTGATACATAGTAAATGCTTAACATTTGTTATAGTAGTAATAAAAATAATAATGCAAAATGATAATATTTTGTAAACACGGCCATTCTTACATTCACAATCATAAAATATTTATTTAAAAGGAGAAAAAAGGAGCCAACAAGATCCACAATGAAGAATATTAAAGATAGAGTGGTCTAGGATACAGGCTTTCAGTTATAAGATGAATAAGTTCTGGGGATCTAATATACAGCACAATGGCTATAGTGAATACTGTGTTGTATACTTGAAATTTGTTAAGAGAGCAGGTTTAAAGCATTCTCATTTAAAAAAAAGTGAGGTGACAGATAGGTTAATTAGCTTATTGTAGGTAATCATTTCACAACGTACACATATATCAAAACATCATGCTGTACACTTGAAATACATACAACTTTATTTGTCAATTATACCTCAATAAAGCTACAAAAAGAGTAATCCTCATATTTCATCAAAGATTGAGAGAAATCGGGAACAAAGTACAGAAATAAGTGAATGCTTATTCATATGGAATATTACCTAGACTCATTTTAAATTTTAATTAAAAAATTAATGATCTGACACATTGAAATCTCCATGATTACAGATTATATCAATCTTTCTGGAAAATAATCAAATGTCAATCATAGAGATAAATTTCCTATCATGCAATTTAAACGCTCTTATTAAAAGATTTCCCCACATTATTTAAATAGTTTTTGTGATGGTTAATTTTAGGTGTCAAGTTGACTGGATTAAGGAATTCCTAGAGAACTGATAAAGTATTACTTCTGGGTGTGTCTGTGAGGGTGGTTTCCAGAGGTGACTGGGGTGAGTCAGCAGACTGGGTGGGGAAGATAGACCCTCAATGTGGCCAGGCACCCTTTAATAGGCTGTGGTCCTAGATAGAACAAAAAAGACAGAAAAAAGACAACTTTCTCTCTCTCTCTCTCTCTCTCTCTCTCTCTCTCTCTCTGTCATACATGTGCTCTTTGTCTTTCTGCTTTCTACCATGGGATGACACAGCAAGAAGGCCCTTGCCAAGGGCCTCTTGAGCCTCTAGAATTGTAAGAAATATATCTCTGTCCTTTGTAAATTACCGACTTTCAGGTATTCTGTTACAGTGGCACAAAATGGTGTAAGAGAATTTCCTTCCTTCATTGTCCAGAATTTTGTTTGAACCACTGATCATCATGCTTACCTCCTTTTTAAGTTGGTATTTGGACAGTATGGTACAGGCTTTAGATCTAGTGGATGTGTGATTCCTTGCTGTAACAGATAGGAGGACAGTCATCCTCTTGCATTTGACAACAGGCCCTACTTTTAGAGATGTCCTGAAGAAGCAGGAGAACTTGTTACTGCCAGTAAGAGGCGCTCAATCGTACGAAAACCACCAGTTATCATTTTGAGGCAATGGATAGCAACCCTATAGAAAACGCTAAATAATTCCACGCAGCCAATCCATTTTGTTAGTTGCCTGGAGGCTTTACCTATTTTCCTGGTTTGTCCTGGAGGGCTAGCTGAATGCAATGTTGCTTAAAGTTTTGTTTAATAGAAGCAAGTATTTCATGACTTCTGCCTCCACACTTTCAAGGCTCAGGAGACATCATTTATGCATTAGGGAGTGTAACTCTGGGGCTTCCATTGTATATCTGATTGAGTACCTGAGAGGCACTAGACTGTAAAGCTATGGTGTTGCCCCCCATTAAAGCAGACTACCAGTCAGTCTTATCAGATCACACCATCTTTGTCTTTGCCATGCCTAAAAACAAGAACATATTGATCTGCTTTCAGTTAACATCACACTATGCCTTCCCTTTAAATACTCATGCTAACCTTGGTTGGAATTTTCTGCCATGCAAGAAAACTGGCATCTGAGAAGAACAATCTAAAGGATATACATAAAATATTCATTACTCAAGATTCACTGCCTCTCCTTCAATAACTAAACTAGATCACCACAGTTAGATTCTTGGATCATAATATTCTGACCATTTATAAAATTGCCCTCATAGAACTGAACCATATCTAAGACAATGCCCTGACTTCCACTGAAGATTTACATAAGGGGAAAAACTATGCATGAAAGATCTCTATTTTTTATGAGATAAAATGTACTTTGGAGGGAATTGTTTATTATATTGCTCAATGTTCTTGTATCAAGGACTAGTAAGTATTCATAATATCTTTGCTCTTTAGAATAGTTTTGTTGTAGTTTGATCTCTCATGTACCCAAGTAGTTGGGTTTTGCTCTATGGAATATAAAGCTGTTTGTCTTAGGAACACTGGGCATTGCCCCCTGATCTGTGGGGATCTTATTTTTTATTTTTTGTTTTTCTTGTGCGGAAAGGATGCAGAAATGAGCTGCCATTTTAGATTCTGTGTGATGAACTGGGAATTTGTAAGGTCTACTTTTGGAAGTAGCTTCATCACATGTGTGAAAAACACATGATCACTGTTGTGTCCAAAGCCTCCTTGAAGACAGAAATGCTGCTGTAATTTGGATCCATTTTCATGTCAGTAACGGATGCACTTTGAAAGATACTTGGCTCTTATGACCACAAACTATTTGGAATAAACACAATGATGATAAATATGACTGTGGTAGAAAAATTAGCTAAATGGATTTATAATCTGTCCCTGGACCTTAATTTTGAGTATTGTCTGGATCCTGACTTTTTGCATAGATGGATGGAAACTTATAATTTTAAATCCTAACTTTCCGAAAGGCCTTGACTTTTAAAGTCTAGAGTACACTGTCTCGTAAAATTTTCTAGGATGATAGATATGCTCTCTGCCCTGTCTAAAAGGGTAGCTGCTAACCACATACGGCTCTAGGCCACTTGTAATGTGGCTAGTACAACTGAGAAATTGAATTTCTAAATTTAATTTTAATTGGTTAAATTTAAATGGAAGCAGTCACACATGACTAGCAGTTACTGGATTAGACAGTACAGTATTTTGTACAGGACACTGCTTGAGAGTACATACCGTATTTGTAAAGTTACCAGGGTTCTAAGACTGGAGAGTTAAATTTTATTCCATCATAATCTCTAGAATATGGAAGAAACCATATAATGCAAAAATGTGAGTTTCTCACGATGACAAGCACATTGAAAGTAAGGAGCAAGTCCCATTAATCTTCACATCCTTCATAGCATCGGTACAGTGTTTTACATGCAATGGATCATTCTACATTTCTGCTCTGGTATTCTATAGCACCGGGCAAAGGCTTAGACTTATGAGGCAAAGAAAATTTGAAATACACATAAAAATTGTATGAAAATCATAGCAACTAAAACATGGATGAGCTGAGGCCCTAAATGTCACCCTGATTACCCACAGACTGATTTCACCATCAGTTAAAGCACTGATGAATACATAAGTGCACAAATACCTAAATAATTATTATTCATAAATAAATATTACACATAAGTTTTACACAGATACATGGGCTTCATGTAACTTACTCGTAAGACATAGATTTATTTCTCAAATCCCTAGAGGTGCCCGAAGGTTTCTGGTAATTCACCCCTGTCATGTCTTATTGGTTAATTATAGAGATGTATTTAACTTATTTATCACAAGAAAACAATAATCTTTCACTTTAAAAAAGCATGTGCTAACGGTGTTGCTTAGATAATAGTATTTCTTAAGAAGCCAGAGCACAGGAGATAAGACTACCAAGGAAAGAGAATCACTGATATTGAAATGTCCCTGGAGAAGTTAGAAACGTCTATAAGCATATTTAAAATAAACTGCCGCGGTCCCAAAGCCTTTAATGGAGCTGGGAGAGCTGTTTAATGCACACTATCTTGCAGTAATCGCTGTAGTTTAAAATAGATTTTAATCAAGCACCATCTGCATAATAGGCTGAACAAACAACATAGAACTCCACTTATAACTCTTATCATATAAAGTAAATATTATAAACTCCTCTCCATAGAAACAGGGCATATAACAGCACTTTTTGTGATGTTTCAGTGAGTGAAAATTTTGCTACTTAAATTCATTCTCTCTTTTCTAAACTATGCCATCTAAAATCCCCTTATGAGAATAAATTCAAATAAGCATGGAAAGTAAGTCATCTAGTTACTGTGAAATCAGCAAGGCTGTAATACTTCTTTCATTTTACAATTGGGTTTATTATTATCTTTAATAACGATATGCTCTATGACTCAAAACATCAATTATAGAAAAATGCATATGAAGTGCTATACTTTTGAAATGATTCACAAGTGTGGGGCATTGTATCAGTGTCATAGTTTGTAAAGCAATTTCATTTTTAAGGATCTTTGATTCTGCCAAACATAGCTGAGTATGACTTTTGAATGAGTTCAGCAAAGGCACTCAGTGGCCTTATGTGAAATAGGAAGTTTGGGCTAATGTCCAGAAAAATCACTTTAAAGTGAGAAAAAAGGTTGGTTGTTATTTTATATACCTACTGGTTAAGTTTATCAATTTTATGAGATCCACTTGATCTTTTCTAAATTTGCTGATGTAGGGAAATATGTTTACTTCTTATTCTTTTGGATTGAGGGCTTTTACAGGCTTACAGAGAAGGCAAGCTGTTGAGGTGGCGTCCCACTGAATAAAATGCCAGGCGGCTATGTTAAGTCTCATTTTGTTTTTATTCCATAAATGAATAAAGTATGCTCAGTCATCTAGGGTATGTCTATATCCTGGCATAATTATTACTTGAATAAATTTCAGGAAAGATGATTTGGAATCAGGTACTAACTGTCTGACTAAATTTTATCATTTTCTCCTGAACTAGTTTATTAGGCTCAGCCTTAACAAATAGGATACATTTATTTTAAATAAATAAGAGGCATACATTAGTTTAATTGCTGTGGTCTAATAAATTCTTTAAAAGTATCATACACATTATACTATATAAAGTGAACAGTTACAATATAAGCACAGTTCAATGATGAAAATACCAGACTTCAAGTCCCAGTTTTAAGTATTCTGTCCCACTGCTAGTTAGATAAAGTGACGTGACATTTGGTTCTAACACTGTTTGATTTCACTTAATATTTGTAGAAACCTGTCTGTTCCTCATTTCTACTTTATTCCAGGAGTCTTCTTGTCTTCAGAGCAGTGGTAAATAAAAACTCCTACTCTCAAGGCTTATTTAATTGCTGCTCTAGTGATTTATCCTATTTGCTTTGAGAAAAAAACCTCCTGCTTCTGTCTAGTGTGGCAGAGCACATGCATTGATGAACTAGCAAATTAGTCACAAACTCTTAAAGGCAAAAACTAAGCGAACTCAGAGAAGACGCAGCGTATTAAAGGCAATTCTCATATTGAAGATACTGTTGAACCTCGTGTGAATTTGAGTTAAGAGTGCAATAGACAGAAGACAAACACCATGCCTGGCCAAAAGCAAGATGTTTAATGGGAGAGGTCCTGTTAAAATCAAGAGGTAAAAGAATTAGACCGTCAGTGCAAGGGTGAAGTAACATTCCCTTGTATGTGACCTACTGGAACATGCAAGAATGGCTGCTCTGGAACTTTGATACAAATGAAGAGTGGAACAAAATCTCTTGTGTTCATTCACAAACAAAAGCCAGCATTTGCAAGATTTGTAGCCTGAACATACACTTTGTGGGTGGTCTAAAAAATTCAGGCCAAGTGTGGTTCTTGATTGTAATGGTTCAAAATATGTGGCAGAAACAAATATAAATCATCCCAGGAGAAATCACTTTTAAACAAGCTCTAAAAGAATTCTTACAAAGTTCTAATACATATTAATTCTCATTTCAAAAGTACGAAAAGCAAAATGAAACAAGCTGTTAAAACCAACATATTCAGACTTCAGAATACTTCATGTATTGAAATTAGCAAAAGAAGCTATAAAACAAATATGTTTAACATGCTTAAAAGAATAAAAGAGATTAAATACATGGGTAAAGAGCAAGCAACTATAAAAAGAAGTCCAAACTCATTTGAGAAGGAACCAAATGAAACTAAAAATATAAAATATTTGAGATTAAAACTGCAATAGACCATTTCAGATTAGGTATAGCTGAAAAGAGAATTATGAACTGGAAAATATGTTAATCAGAATGTAATACAGAGGGGCAAGGAAATAGAAAATATGAAAAAGTTGTGGAAAGGAGAAAGTCTAATATTCATCCCCTCAGAATAACAGCATAAGAAGGGAGCAAGAATGGGATAGAGGCAGTATCTGAAAAAAATAAGGAACGAAAATTTCCCCCAAATTGCTGACAGACAGAAATGATTACAATCAGAATGCATGCAAAGAAACCCATACATATCACCGTGAAGCTGCAGGACACCAAAGACAAGGGAAGATCTCAAAAGCAGTCAGAGAGTAAAGTCAGGTTACTTTCAAAGGAAAGACAGTAAGACAGTAAATCCTCAAAAGCAATAGTGAAAACAAGGATTCAGTGGAATAATATAATATCTTCAAAATGCTGAAAGAAAATAACTGTCAATCTAGAATTCTATACCCAGCAAATGTGTTTTTTAAGGTAAGCATGTTACCTGCAGACCTTCATGAAAGAACATTTTAAAGGCATAAAGAAAAAGATGTCAGGTGAAAGAAATATATAGGTGAATAAATCCAAAGGAAAAATAACTTCATAAAATAATTAAAATAGCGTTTCATGAAGTTTATTCAGCTACAGAATTCAATTAAACTATAGTTAGCATGAACAACAATAACAGCCCCCAGTAAAAACTGAACAGAAGGTGTATGGAGTTAAAGTAATCTAAGAAAGAAGGTAAAGATACTGGTAAATTTTAGACTTTTATATAGTTGTATTCCAGGGACAGCTACTGAAAGAAGAGAAAGAATATAAAATCTCTAATCTCAAAACGGGAAATAATGTAATGAGAAAAATAAGAGCAATCTTAAAGAAGATGAGGAAAAAAAGAAACATAAAATATTTGCGGCATAAACAGAAAGCAACATACTTAGAAAAATAAGCCATTTTCATATTTATATTAATGTAAATGTAGTAAAGGTTTCATTTTAAAGTAAAAGCTCATTTAACTACATGACATTTATAAGAGACAGTCAGATAAAACATGGATATTTTCAACACAAAAGCAGAAAGTAAAAGGATAGAAAAATATATAATGTGATTCTTAACCCATAATTTCCTTAAAGAGAAAACTGTGCCAAAAATATACGTGTAATGCCAGATACTTTTTGTGTCTTAAAGTATCTCTTATATTACAAATACGGGATTACAGGCTTAGAATCGCAAGCTGCCTAAGTTTGTGTTTCTTTGATGCTTTACTGTGTCTCATTTATGACTTAAGGCTGTCAACACAGTTTCCTAGCAATCAAAATCACGGGTAGTGTTTATAAGGTGATAATTTATTTTACTGATGTATTTACAATATTCCTCTCTGTCAAAACAGACTTATTTCATTTAATTGTTCAATTAGATGAGCTGGAATCAATATGTAATTGCTTAAAGACAGCACAAAGTGTTAAGAGGAAAGCTTTAAAAGCTTTTTCTGGTGTGGAACTAAATATTCTTTTTTAGTTCACTTGTTAGAAATGATTTAAATGATCTTTTTGACTTAATGCTATTTCACATTTAACTGGAGCTGTTGCACTACAACTTTCCACATAAATCCTACTCATATGTAAAGGGAAAAATCCAGTTTAATCCTTAACTGTAATGAAGAATGCTTTAACATTTTCATCAGAGGATTTTTCTAGCTTAAATAAATATAATAATATAACTCAAATAAATGAATAGGAGGATTTGAATTGGAGACAACGTGAAGAACAGTGTATAGAATTGGAATGAAGGGTGACTTTTCTTGAGATGGAAAATACACTTAAACTTCACATGACTTTGTGTCAATGTTTGTGCAGATAGAAAAGTCATTTTAATGGATGCAGTCTTAGAAATCAATCCCTAAACTTTCATGCATCGATAATTCAATAATCTATCATTATAGAATATGAATTTTACTATGCAATGCTGACACAGTCCACTAACGAAGAATTATAAATTATTTCAAGATGTGGATATTGAATGATTGGAGAGGACACCCACTGGCAAAGTTTCATATCAGTATGGAAACATGTAAATTCATGTTTTAGCAAAATTATAAAATATGGACCTAACAGGTTAATAGCAAATGGCAGAACCCATGAATGTTAATGAATTTCAGATTTCTACCTACTCTTCTACTCATACAAGTGGAAGACTGTGAAAAATGTTATTGTAATTAGGAATAATGCAGTATACAATTTACTGTCAGAGGATGTTACTAATTTTGCATTTAATTTCCTGAAATGTCAGGAATGAATACTGATAAAGACACAATCCAGATACACAAATTGATCTTTACTATGAGAGTACATTAATTTTTCCCCTTACAATAAAGTACATATCATCTGTGTTTAGCAAATTGATTTGAATTATTCATGCATAATCAACATCTAAATCACTGTCCACAAACAAATTATTGGTGTTCACATTTGGGTTCAGGTACTCATTGGCCATTAGGTGTAATCTAACAGCCAATGAGTACCTGGAGCCATTGGAATAACCTGTATTTTCTGAAGAAAATTATTGCCCTGGAAATGGTCAGCTAAAGGCAAGGCTTTCAGCAGCCCAGTCAATTATTTATGAATATCAATTAGATTCCTCCTGCCGTTTCACCTAACTCATGAGAGGCTGACTCACTGACAACAGGGAGAGATGGTAAGGATGGAGGGACTGGCTTGGGCAGTGTTAGGTTCTGCAGCTGTTCTAAAACGTACTTGGGATTTGTTTCAGTCAGGTATGGTAAGACAGAAGACAAGGAAATGATGATTGTGAGGAAGAAGTTTCCACTCATAGATCCCTGAAAAGAGGAGGCACAGCACAGCATAGCACACAGGGCCACATAGGGAACTACCCAGGTTGGTCAGGAGACAGAAAGAGGGAGAAGACAGAGCATGCCCTGAGCCTTTACTGGGGATTTTGTGGGCAGGAATGGGCAAAGCAGGCTGGCATGCTGAGTAAGCCTAGGACTGGATAGTTTGAATAACTTTGGTGGGCTATGGGCTATAAGGAGTGATCCCTAATTGTCTGACACTTGGCCTAGGGGTGATGTAGGGCAGAGGGAACACTGGCTTGGTATGTGAGAGTTTTTAAAGGAGATGTTTGGGATGCAGCTGTGAATTGTTGGCATGTATACAGAAAGGGGGCTAGCAGGAGTGTCGTTTGCAATCTCTAAAAATTAGCTAGCTCTGAATTTCCAGGATTAAGGCTCCAAATGCCAGAACATCAAGAATACAAAAAATAGGAAAATATAGTCAATGCAGCTATCTTATCTTTGTCATCAGGCTAAATAAATTGATGAATCACTATTTATCTAGACTGAAAAAAATTAGCAGAGTTACTAGAAAGTTAACCATGTATATCAGGATTGCACAGTGCTGCTTTTGGTAGCATGTTTATAGTTTAACTTTCCAAAAACAAAATTCTCACAATGGTAAAAAGAAAAAAAAGTGGCTGACATAAAACCCATCTTCTTATTCAGATAACTTAAAAGAATGACTCTGCTGGCGACAGACACACAAATAACCATATTGGCAAGGAGTTAACAAAAGATATTCAATGAATCAACGAGGAATGGAGTCATCTAGTATCCCTGGCACTTACTTTCCACATCCTCAATTTGAAATGGTTGGGTCAGGTGGCCACAAAGGTTTCATCTAACATCATCACCAAACATCTCCTCTCTCTCTCTCTCTCTCTCTCTCTCACACACACACACACACACACACGCACACACACACCCTTCATTGTACCCCAGTATACTGCCTTCTTAAAATGGTACATTGACTATACAGGCCCGAACTTTTGTAGGCGCAAGCAACTTTTATGCTTAACACATCTATATTTAAAGGATTTCTCAGGGACTTTAAAGTGTAATTGGACAAGAAGATGGTTTAATCCAGTTTGTTTGTAACCTCATGCTTCATTAACAAAGCAGGTGTCTCCCACCAATGTTTCACTTGGACGATATAAACTTGTACCCAGCACAGGTCAAAGAAGGTACCTAAGAATGGTCTCCTATAGGTCCTAAAAATAACTTATTCATACCTTAGAGGTATCATCGCCTTCATCTTCATGCACTGAACTGGATGGTGAAGGAGTTGCAGACTTGCTTCCAGGCGGAGATGGTGAGTTATGGGGAACATTGCTTCCTCCCATATTCAAACCAAGTTGAGCACTTAGCTGTGACTGGTTAATGGTAGTCAGCTGGCCATGTGGCATCATTCCTGGCTGCTGCCTGATGTCTGCAGGCTGGCCCCTTGGTCTCATGGCTGCCATCTGAGGATGGGAACTGTATTGAGCTCCTTCTGGGTTTCGTATATCTGGCATCTACAATAAATAAATAAATAAATAGGAAAGGAGTAATTTTCAAAACATGTTTTGGGCAAAAAAGTAATAATTCTTTAGATTTCCAGATGTTCTGCTGAGTCACATACACATTTATTTTATCGGGGTAAAATAATCCTAAAAGTATGTATCACCCTAGAGGACAGCATAAGACTACCAAAAGAATAGAATTTGAGAATTCAGTTAGCATCATACTTCATTACTTGAGATGTGATTAATTAGATTTACAGTCTTTCTATGCTAGTGAAATACAGAAATATATTATTTATATATGTATTTGTGTATTATATCATGATCATATTTATATAATGTAAATTTCAAGATGCTGATGCTCATTAGAGTGTCTGTCAAAATTATTCAATTATTAGTGATTACAACATTCACAGCAATTCATTAAACCCTGTTTGTTTTATCTTGATCATTTAAGAAAGGCTTTGGGAGTTAATAAGTATACTCTTGTACTCAGTTTAAAGTTTTACAGGGTATTACTAGCCAAAATGATCTCCTAACTACCAGATTCAAAACACTGATAGGCTGGTATTAACCAATTGATTGACTATTGAAATGACTACACAGTCAGACTTGAAAGTAAAGCTCTAAAATTGCAAGGTCAACATATTAATCCATTATGCTATCTGAGTCACTGGTTTTTAGCCTTAATGAGACTCACTCTTGTAATTCAAGCAATGAATTTTGTCTCTGCAAGGATTAGAATTAAAAGCATTGGAGGATGAAGCTCTTAAGGTATCTAGAGGTCAAATGTGTTGTATAAGAGGAGTATGGAGAATTTCACTTAACATTTCTCTGGCATTTTCAAACTTAAAATAATGGAGAATATTTCATGGTGCTTATAGGAGCAGCTCAGTTTTTTCATCCCAAGGGGGGGGGGTTGAGGAATTCAGGCAGGTAGAGAGCACACAAAACAAGAGAGAAAAACAAGAAGACTGTGGGGGAAAAAGATCTATGGTTAAAGTTACACGTTGGAAGTGAAAAAGTAATACTGTTATCTTATTCTGTTTCATTAGAAAAGAAAATCCCACAAAGTGTCAGATGTTTGGCAATGACCTGTCTGCAAATGTTGTTGTGACATGAAAATATTGTGAAGGCAAATTAAGTAACCTAGTCATAGGTTCTTGTTTTTGTTTTTATGATAATAAAATCATTTTCCACCATTTTCCCTCTAGTCATTTTACCAATCTAGTTAGATTCACCTAAAACTAAAATTGAGGCTGTCCAGAGTCCCCATATGTGCCCTGTGTTCTTCTCTGGTACACATTTATTGCCTCCACCATGAGGTCTCTTATTAGTCAATTTCACTCCTTTAGATCCTTTCCAACTTTGGTTACTTCTCAGTCTTCAGGCACAGTTCAAGGTATCCTAGACCTCCAGCTGGCCTCATGATTTGTACCTGCCTTTTCTAAGTCTGAACCAACATTTTTTCCATTATCCAAACTGTATTCCTCCAATCCTTCCAAAGTAGTTCAGGATTCTCCCTTCTGTGATGTCCCTCATAAAGCAGCTTTTACTATTCAATGGTACATGCAAGAGCTGCAAAGGCTGTTGGTGACACCGTCGGTCTATGGAAGAGGAACACTGGGAGGGGGTGATGATAGTGCAAGCTTGTTGAATGTTTGTGGAATAAGGATATAAATAATTATAAATGAATAAATGAAGGAGTAAAACCCAAAGAGATCAAATGACTTGACCAAAACCAAAGATAAAACCCACCTCTCCTAATTCCAATCTTTGATACTTCCCACTGTATTAAGCAGCTGATTCAACATTTTACATATTCCATAAAAAAGATTACAGTTAAAGATAATTAAAAATACCTTTTCAAATGTTGTCTACCCAAATCAATAATGGTTTTATCTAGCCCATTCATGTTGCCTTCAGTCACATTTACTAAAATGATTGTTGCCTCTTCTTATATGTACATGTAACTTCTACAATCTGATCTTCTTTATGAAGTAGTACTAGCTTTCACGGATATCCTTAAAGTTGTGCCAAGGACAGAGAGTACCATGAAAATTAGGACTGACTTTTGAAACTACACAGAAGAGACAGTGTATACTAAATTTCTTTTCAGGCCTACTCTCAAAAGTCCTCAAGTCCTATATGTTTTTAGACCTTTAGCATGTAGAACAGCTCCCATTATGGGCACAGAGTAATGGATATCCGTAAGTGGACACTATCCTACAACGGGCAGTCTTCTTTCCCAACCCGGCACCAAATAAAGCACTACTGTGCATATTCCAACTTATATGTTTTATAGCCTTGTAAATGAAAAGCATTTACTAGCAAAATCATACTTCAACTAAATGATCTTTCTAAAAGTATGTAACTAATTGCTATCTTTATTTCTCCTTCACATAAATCCCAAGTTACAAAACACGTACAGTCTGTAACATATCTGTTTTGAGCCCATTTCTTCTCATCCTTTCAGAAATCTTGTGGTTTTAATATATCAGAGAGGATGGTTTCTAAATTAATTTTCATATGGAGTTCCAGATTTATGACTACAACTAAAAGTGTTCCAAAAGCTTGAAGCAATCTTCACTTTATCACACCTTCTCTCCTCCACTGTCTTGCAATCTTCGAAGATGTTTTCTCATGTTAATTTGTGTAGTGGGTAGATCTCTGGGCACTAAAATCTGCATTTCCACCCTTGCACTGGAAGGAGAAGAAGGTGGGTGTGGCTATGGAAGAGTAAAGTATCAATTTGGGAAAGGAAGGTGAAGTACTCAAGAGGGTACCTCTCGTTCCACAGTCTCACCATTAGTTCAACGTATCCTGTCACCAGTGGTGTTAGGTCAGGCAGACAGCTTGAATATCAACTCAAAGCACACTTTTCCTGTGTGGAGCATGGCAAGCACAAATGAGGGAGCATATCTGTATCTTCAGTCCTCAGATGCACTTACAAACAGTGGGATCTTAACATCCATGGCAACATTTCTGAATTAGGAGGAGTATTTCCATTTACCTTATTTTCCTGAAAGGCATTTCAGTATTAATCACTGCCTAATGTATAATATGGGGAAAATTAAACTCGATAAAGTTTGATTACTGAAAATATGAATAATTAGTTAGATCATGCAAATAAGCTAATGTTTTGATTATTGGTTTCCTGCTGTAAAGGTATTGATTGACTACAGCTACATCATGTCAAATACAAACCCTGAAGTAGCAGAATATTATTTCCTGTTAATCACCAATATTTTAAATATATTTTGAACAATTCACTTAAGTCATGCTGAATTGCAACGGTTGTTCTGATTCTTCTCAACTCCTTCACTGACTTCTCTTTTTTCTACAACACCCCACCTCTAAGTGATTCCTTAACATGTTATTCTGAGTCACATTTCTTCCACCCAGATAAAATTTGCCACGGTTTTATTAATGGGAAATGTTCTAAACTAAAATGTACAATTCTGACCCAAATTCCAAGCCTAATTCTGCAACTGCTTGTGAGACATTACTACTTGAACATCATTCTTGCTAGAAATGTGAACAAAGTTTTCTTTCTCAAACCTATTTTTTTTTTCTGTCTGACCAATATCTGCTGATGACACCTTCATCTTCCTTGTCACCTCTACTCAAAATGTTGCCGTCATTTTTGACTCTTTTCTTTTCTACCAAACTCTTGTGAGTTCTGTTGGGTTTACCCTAAAACATCAATTATTTCCATCTGCCCTTCCACCCATTTCCACACCCATTCATCTATCTAGGCCTTCATTACCTTTTCACTTGCAATAGCTGCTTAACTAAAATCGGTCTCTTTACATCTACCCCAAAGAGTGGTACAAAATTAATCTTCATGAGCCATGGGCTCAACAATTCTCTAATGACATCTGTCCCCCAAATTAAATACAAACTCTTCAGCATGACACGAAACCTTCCAAATGAAACTCACGCCCTATAACCATCCCTCATCTACTCTATTGTTCAGTCAAACCCAATTAATTGCTTCTTTTTTACCTAAATCTCTCTCCCTTAATCATGTGTCTTTGTTTACGCTGCTCTGTCATTATTCAATTACCATTTTCCGAGAATTTGCTGTCTAAAGTTGTTAAAAAGAGGGGAAAAACCCCCATAGTTTGCTCAGTGATTTGTGGTTTGCCCAGTACTTTTACTTATTGATCCTTATAACTTCCCTTTGAGGGAGCCATGTAGGAAGAGCTGCTTTGCACAAGCCCACAGAGAGATTAAATGATCTCAGATCTTTCTATTAGCAAAGACTGAAGTAAAAATGAAATATACTTTTTTTACATACTTGTACTTTTCCCACAATTCCATGATGCCTTTACCATCTTCATATATCCAAACCCTAAACATATGTTAAAGTCAAGTTCAAAAGTCAGCTTACCTATAAAGTTCCAAGAACCTTCTGATTCTGAACTGCCAAAGCATTTTGTTTATACTTTCTTTATGGGATACCACTTTAAAATTTATTTCTCTAATGTGTATTGTATCTACCTTCTAGATAGTAATCTCCTTGATTAGTTCATGACTAATGCATTTTTCAATCCCTCTTGAGATATCTTTTAGTTAAATGGTATTCTAAATATTCAAAAATATTTGCTGTGTCAGTGTGTAACTAAGGGAATGAATTCATCAGTATAAACTGACTTTAACCAGTCTGATGATTTTTCTTTTTTCCTGGGAACTTCTTAGTCACAAGATGAAAATATTTGATTAATGTCCGTTTCCCTTAGTGGCAGAAACCTCAAGCTACCCTCCTACACTCATTTTCCTTTTGTGCTGAAAAATGGGCCCCTCTAGCTGGCTCAAGGAGGACATTTGTAGCTTCCTTTGCAGCTATGCATGGCCCTGTGACAATGAAATGTAAGTGGAATCCTTGTGTGGTGCTTGCAAGAAGTCTCGTTGAAGGGAAGGGCTCACCTTCCTTTGTTTTTCTCTAGTTCCTGCTGGCAAAAACGTGGAGATGATGGAGAGAGCTAGGGAAAATGTCTTGGACCAAGACATGGCACCATAAGGACGCTGAAGGCACAAGAAAGGAGCCTGAGGGTGTGATTATTCTGGAACCTGGACAACCTACTTACAGTGGGAGTGAAAGGGAAGTAAATGTCTGTCATCGTAGAATCATTGCCATTTGGGGTTTTCTGTTATAGGCAGCCCAACATAATCCTAACTGATACACCCTAGGAGGTTGAGGTGAGCTGAGATCGCACCATTGCACTCCAGCCTGGGCAACAGGAGCAAAAAACTCCGTCTCAAAAAAAAAAAAAAAAAAAAAAAAAAAAAAAAAAAAAAAGCTGGGATAGAATTTATTTTGTTCACCATTATAGCCCTTGTATCTAGAACAGATCTTGGCACGTAGTAGGAACTCAATACATATTTCTTGAGTTACACTGAATAGCTGTTTAGGTCTGGTACAATTAGGATTGATGATGCCAGTTTCACAGAAGTAGTTGTCATAAATCCTTGATCTTTTGGGAACTTCATTTGCTAAATTCTAGGGCTCGAATGTCTCAAAGGTAATTTCTCACGTGTGTGTTTCTCATTTTGTTTATTTTCAAGCCTAATGAACTTCATATTTTCTTGGCAAAATGTCCTGCATGTCACTGGCATTTTAGTGTTGAGTGGCTCTTAATATTTATCTCACCATTTGCAAAACTATGTCCATTTGAAAATGGGTGCTAGATTTCACTTTTTTGGAAATCAGATCTGTTTCCTAGAAATGCTATTGATGACCAATGTCAATTAAAATAATGAAGGGGTATTATAATGATGAAGAAGAAATTTCAATTTTTCCAATTAATGCAAAACAAAAGTTCCATTAAAATCAATTAGGAAGCCAGAGCAGAAGTCATGTATTGTCCCACATGACCTGCCTTGATGCTAAGGCCATGTTCCTTTCTCCCCTTGCCTGGTTACCTAGAGCTGAAGAGTGCCATGTTGAGGACAGAGCTCAAGGTGGAAACATGAGGCACAATAATAGCTACATATTTCAGCATTTGTTTTTCACTTTATTTCCTTTGATTTTCTTTCTTTCTTTTTTTTCTTCTTTGACATGGACTCTTACTCTGTCGCACAGGCTGGAGTGCAATTGCACAATATTGGCTCACTGCAACCTCCGCCTCCCAGGCTGAAGCAATTCTCCTGCCTCAGCCTCTTGAGTAGTTGGGATTACAGGCATGTGCCACCACACCTAGCTAATTGTTGTATTTTTTAGTAAAGACGCGGTTTCACCATGTTGGTCAGGCTGGTCTCGAGCTCTTGACCTCAGGTGATCCACCCACCTTGGCTTCCCAAAGTGTTGGGATTACAGGTGTGAGCCACCATGACTGGTCCCTTGGATTTTCTTTGAAAAGGAAAAGAAGAAAAAAAACCTTGTTGCTCATCTCAGGTTATTATTTTTAAAAAATGAGTAAGATTTTGGTGTAACTGGAATAGGGAAAAAAAAAATCCTTGGAATAACATTAGTCATGTTAGTGATGAAATGGTGTTAAAATCACATACTTAAATGGCACCAGAATGACGGAGGGCCTGCCTTTCAGTGTTTAAAACTCTGTGTGCTTCACAATCCTTCCAGAGTCTGTATTCCTCCTTCAAACATCTGCATCCTTCCCCATCCAACATGCCAGCCTTGAAAGCTATCATTATCTCTGCCTCTAGCAGACAATCTATATCAAAACAGTTGTACACATAAAACTGCACCACCGCCTCGGCTGGCTCTGCTCTGATCCAGCTGTTAGAGTGAACAGCAGTTGGTGCACAGAGCGCTGGAACATGGGTAGCCCTGAGGCCTTATTTGCTAATGTGGCTCACCAGCTGCTGCTTTCTGTGGTCTTTGCAGGCAAGGCCTGGAAGGCTGCCAGTTGCAGCAGGAGCAGGAGAACGTGAGGAATCTCTGAAGCCCGTCCATTTACCCCTGTCTGTCAGCATTTGACATCCTGAGCTGTGTGGAGTGCTTTCCCCAGGGCAATAAGGAGATCCTGCTGGCTTTAGCTGTGACAAGTGCTTCCTCTTGGTTCCTTTTATACACACTATCAAACACACACCATTCTTAGCACCTAAAGAAAAACTTCTGAGCCTTGCTCTTGGTTGTCCATGCAGGCCTGCATGATTAATTAGGGCAGGAAGGCAAAGTGGTTTCATTTTTCTTAGGAATAATGCACTCTAAGAGTCTATGAGAAGAATGTAAATGTTGATATTATTTAAGTCCCCAATTTGATTACATATTTTTGCCAGGGATTCAATTAATATGTAAATGTATACACCAGAATAAATGTGTGGGGAAATTTAATAATCAAAATTTATTTATTATTTTCCTAAATGCATTTCCAAGAGAGAGCTTAATTATTTGTTGTCCAAACACATTAAATAAATCGTTTTTACGTGACCTTCTTGTGATCTATTTATTATTTAGAAATGTGTACTTTAAATAAACTTTATGTTAAGATTTTTGCTATTAGACTTCATTTAGTTGCACTGAACACTGATAATTAACAATGAAAGAGGGAAAATTTGGAAAAATACACATGAACAGAACTTGCTATATTTTTAAAGATTGAGAAAAGTGAGGTTCAAAAGAAAGGTTGGACATTTTTATAAAAATGTATTTTTATCCTCAGTATTTTAATTTAGAATAACTTGATTTCAACTCTGCATTTCCATAAACAAAACTATTTTTGTATTTAATATTTGGAATCTTTCCTTTTCTTTCAAAAGACAATAGCAACAAGTAGGGTTCAGCTTTCTTTACAGTATGCTACAACAGAATACTTGCAGTTTCGTTAGGGTAATTAGTCATTATGAAACAATTTATCACAGGAAAGTAAGAACTCTGAGCATAATTTATTAGATAGTTGCCAAATGGACAGCCATAGCACTCTCTAGAACCACCATCTTCAGGGAAGATTAAAACTGCCTCAGAAACCAGTGCTCACACTGCCCGACTTCTACATTACCTGACCATCACACTCCTTCACACTGTGGTCTCTCCATTGTGGCTTCTTCCACAAATGGGCCCCTTATTACTCAAGGAATTTGGTGGGTTCAGAGGAAAACATCACTGATGAGTCTTAAAAGTGATGGCTAAAAATCACACTGGCTAAAAACCATGTCACCAGTTTTGGTGTTTGCTTGTTTGTACATCCTCTCCCAGGGATGAACCAAAGATCAGATATTGAAGAGCAGCAAGGGACAGAGAGAAAGTGGACCCTGAACCTCTTAATGCCCTTAGTGCCCTTGCCTGGCCTCCTCTGCAGAACCCCACTTCAATTGCTGCCACATCCAGCAGATCCAGAAAGAAATGTCTTTGTTGCCCTAGTGTATGCATCTGGATTTATATTTATAAACAACTGGAAAAGCAATTTTACTCCATTTAATTGAATTTTTTCCCTTTCCCTAGAGGAGAGGGAGGTCATGTGTTATTGTGGAGGCAGCCCTGTTCATGACACCTAGCTGCCACTGTTTCTAATGAGTTGTCTTACTTTCAACTTCTTCAACCCCCATTTTTCACCTCGTAAAAAGAGGATAATTTTTCACCAACAAATATTTATTGAGTGCCTGCTATGTGCCAGGCACTGTCTTAGGTACCTAGTCTACAGTGGTGACCATGTAGTCGGAAATCGTGCCCTGATGCAGCTCACTTCCTAGTGGAAGAGGCAGACAACACGATAAATATGCTAGGACAGTGATATATTTTAAGGAGACAAATAGGAGAGGAGCATACTGACCTTAAATGCTTCCTTAAAACATGACTGTGAGGATTAACTAAGATAAGGACTATGAATGTGTTTTATCACAAATGAATTCATTTTTGTGATTGCTGCTTGTGCTGATGGCTCTCTTCGGTTATTATCCTTGAGTTGCTTTCCCTGACCAGTTCTGGTCCCTGGTGAGCCACTGACATAATAATGACCAAACATTCTGGCAGCCAAAAGCTTGTATCTATGGGGACCTTCCCTGGGATAAGCAGGGCAGCTTATAGTCACAGAGCACAGGGTTTCACTGAGAGAAAGTCAACAGCACAGAGAAAGGTTGAACTTATAACCTGGGTTTTAATAGCTCCCTGATCAAGGCTAATAGGCTAACTGGTAGATACAAAGTTCAAAAACATTTTAACGTATAAAAAGGTATTCCAGTTCAGAGGACAGCATTCTTTTCCACCAACTATGTACATATAATCTCTCCTTTGGATCACAACTTCGGCCGGGAGGTTATGGGGTATAGCGTTGCCTTTTAACTGCACAGTTGGAAACATGTTTTTTACTCAGATTGAGCCACCTTGTTTCTGATTGCTTCATGCCAATGCCATTTTTCTCCTGCTGTGAATCTTAAACTATCAACGTCAATATTACCAAGTTTGACACACCGTGCTTCAGTGAGCCCTGAAAAGGGCTTCCCTGCCCAGCAAAAATAAAGGAAATGTGCAAATGGGCAACGGGCAAAGTTTACTTTTACTTGATGAGGAGCATCTCTCATAATTGCAGATAATGGCAGGACATGAGAGGCTCATGGACTACAGGGTCCGTCCTGTCTAAAAGAGCTCTGGGGATCATGTGGTCCACCCTCTGGTTCCCAAAACATCTGAATTAGCAGTTCCTACAAATTACATGTCTGGTAAGGGGAGTTTATGAATGTGCTCTAGGTCTACCTATGATTAGAATCAATGAAGCCTTTTATTTGTATTTGTATGGATCATGACTTTTGCATCTGTGCTACAAAGTGTAGGCAGTGTTTTGCTCACAAGGGGCTATGATTTTATACTAAAAGTGCATCAAACATGCTAATGTTTGCTCACGTCTCCTTTGTTTTGATGTGCCCAGAGAAGGTACTGAATAATGTGCTTTATTTCTTTTTTTTTTTTAAATTTATTTATTTATTATTATACTTTAAGTTGTAGGGTACATGTGCATAACGTGCAGGTTTGTTACATATGTATACTTGTGCCATGTTGGTGTGCTGCACCCATCAACTCGTCATTTACATCAGGTATAACTCCCAATGCAATCCCTCCCCCCTCCCCCCTCCCCATGATAGGCCACGGTGTGTGATGTTCCCCTTCCTGAGTCCGAGTGATCTCATTGTTCAGTTCCCACCTATGAGTGAGAACATGCGGTGTTTGGTTTTCTGTTCTTGTGATAGTTTGCTAAGAATGATGGATTCCAGCTGCATCCAAGTCCCTACAAAGGACACAAACTCATCCTTTTTGATGGCTGCATAGTATTCCATGGTGTATATGTGCCACATTTTCTTAATCCAATCTGTCACTGATGGACATTTGGGTTGATTCCAAGTCTTTGCTATTGTGAATAGTGCTGCAATAAACATATGTGTGCATGTGTCTTTATAGCAGCATAATTATGGAACAGAACAGAGTCCTCAGAAATAATACCACACATCTACAGCCACTTGATCTTTGACAAACCTGAGAGAAACAAGAAATGGGGAAAGGATTCCCTATTTAATAAATGGTGCTGGGAAAATTGGCTAGCCATAAGTAGAAAGCTGAAACTGGATCCTTTCCTTACTCCTTATACGAAAATTAATTCAAGATGGATTAGAGACTTAAATGTTAGACCTAATACCATAAAAATCCTAGAGGAAAACCTAGGTAGTACCATTCAGGACATAGGCATGGGCAAAGACTTCATGTCTAAAACACCAAAAGCAATGGCAGCAAAAGCCAAAATTGACAAATGGGATCTCATTAAACTAAAGAGCTTCTGCACAGCAAAAGAAACTACCATCAGAGTGAACAGGCAACCTACAGAATGGGAGAAAATTTTTGCAATCTACTCATCTGACAAAGGGCTAATATCCAGAACCTACAAAGAACTCAAACAAATTTACAAGAAAAAAACAAACAACCCCATCAAAAAGTGGGCAAAGGATATGAGCAGACATTTCTCAAAAGAAGACATTCATACAGCCAACAGACACATGAAAAAATGCTCATCATCACTGGCCATCAGAGAAATGCAAATCAAAACCACAATGAGATACCATTTCACACCAGTTAGAATGGCGATCATTAAAAAGTCAGGAAACAACAGGTGCTGGAGAGGATGTGGAGAAATAGGAACACTTTTACACTGTTGGTGGGATTGTAAACTAGTTCAACCATTATGGAAAACAGTATGGCGATTCCTCAAGGATCTAGAACTAGATGTACCATATGACCCAGCCATCCCATTACTGGGTATGTGCTTTATTTCTAAAACACTTTCTAAGGATTTTGTGCATTGAAATAAAAAGAATGGATTGGAAGTGTAGGTTAAGTAATAAGACAATTGGTACGTACTGGGAGACATGCCGTCTGGGAGTAGCGGATCACTTACTAGAACTACCTCCGTGTATTCATAGCAGCATGAGTTAGCAAGAATGCTTCTTCACACCATATTTCAACCTGGGAATTTAAGTTGCTTTCACATATTTTTCCGCTGGAATGTTAATGGGATGCTTGCAAAAAATGGAGATGTCAAGTGGGATATTGACTTCCTAACATCAGTTCAGAACACTGATATTTGACTTCATTTAGAGGCACTTAAATCATTAGATACACACGACATTCAGCTTAAAAATACATCTTAAGAAGCAAAATTAAAACCTTATATTCTACTTGAGCCAGACAGCTTCCCTGTGCAGAATATTTGTATGCCCCAACTTATTGGAGACTTGAAGAAAAGTACAATTTTTACATTAGTATTTTATTATGGAAATCATCCAATAATCCATTCAAATCATACATTATAAAACATTAAAATAGCATGAAACCAAGATAGGAAAAGGCTGGAAATCCTCTCCTTTTGAGCATGGTATTAATAACTTGGAAAAATCATTCTAGGAAAATTACAATGTCTTTCAGCTATTTTAAAGTGTCTGACTCTGTAAGTGACCTTAAGCTCCTTTAAAACAATTACAAGATTCAAATATTTGTCTGCCAATATTTTATAGCATGTTAGATAATGGGATAGATGTAGTTATATCCAGTCTCTATATTTCTAGGTATACCTGATTTAGTTAATATTAACATCACTCACTCATTTATGGTTTTATAAACTTTGAGTCACATAAGGTCAAGGTCTCAAAACTAATCATAAAAACTACTGACTGCTATTCATGCTAATATAATAACGCTTTCTTTAAAACAACAGCCAATAAATTTCATTATAAAAAGTTATTAAAAGGGTTAAAAACCTATTAAATGTCAAAGAATTTGCCTGACTCAAACTTCTAATAAAGAAGGAGAATAGGCTTTCTTTCTGAATTATTTAAATCTTTACTGACTGTGCACTGAACCATGAAATTAGAAAAGTGTTATTAGAAGTATTCTCTGGTTTTTATAAAAGTTGGAGCCCAGAATGTATCAAGCCATAGTCTTTAACTAGACTAGTTAAAGCAGTAGGTCTTTAATCCTAAATACATGGCTTCTACTGATATAAAGATCATAATTAAAACTCTATCCTGTAACTTGGTGATAATAAAGTTATTATTACAGAGGCACACATGTTCATTTAGAATATATGAACTACATGTTCTAATTTTAATTTGAACAAATATCTTCCATTTTGGGGGGATAGTTCCATGTCCACTAACACAGACCCTCTCAACCAATAATTAGGTTTTAATAGTGACTGATTTTAAGGCACTAATGTTAATAATTTGAATTATCTATCATTTACTGGTTTAACACCTACCAAATATACATTGAAATTAGATCATTATGGTCTAAAGTGTTAAAAAAATCATAATCCTGCATGATTATAGCCCTGTGTGACAAATGACATAAATAATTTTAGGTATTATTGAAAAATAGGAAATACATCTTTCACATTTTAAATCTCTATTTCTCCAAGTGACTACACTTAGCACAACTAATTTGAACTGGTCTCTCTCTCACAAGCAGGTAACTGTCCTCATATCAGTTTCCTCAACTGCCCATTCTTAGCCTTTGGTAACTGTGGTTTTAAGTTCTCTTATTAAAAATATCAAATACTGACAGGTCCCACCTAATATACTAGGCACAGTGCTAAGAAGTTTCCATGAATTGCCCTATTTAGGACTCACAGTAACCAGGTGAAACTGTTACAGTCACCACTGCCATGGTACCCACGAGGGCCGCAAAGGAATAGAGAGGACATTCTCCAGTTATTCAGTAAGTAGGTCAGCTGCAATTTGTCACAGGGTGCCTGATCTCAAAGCCTGTATCATAAACATGAAACTGTACTATTGACCCAGTGTATGATCTGATGTTTTTAGCTCTTCTTTAAACAAAAGATGTTTGGAAGGGCTTACAGGGGAGGATGCAGCTAGAACCTAGAATGACTGAATTTAATGTACTAATTCCTTTTGCAGGAAATTCAATTAATTTCTTTTCTTTCTTTCTTTCTTTTTTTTTTTTTTTTTACTGAACACTTACTCTGTGCCTCCCTCTGTGAGAGGTCCTAGGAGAAACAAAGACAGATGAGACTATCCCTGTACTCAAATATCTCACAGCCTGGAACACATACTATAATACAAGTCAAAGGGAATTCATTGCTATAACCAAAAATGCACTGCTATAGAATTGCAGAGAATAATGCTGCAACAAAGAGTCTGTCTGTATTGCATTAAAATTGCAGTGAGTATCACTTAGAATTAAGAATTTTTTTAACATCAGAAGATACATGAAAAATGAAAATGAGTAGAATTTAACTCTGGAGGCAATATAATTGACACTAGACACATCGTCTAATTGTTTGACAGTCAGTATATCTGCTATATTTTCATAAAACTAATGATACAGCTAAGATAGTGTGAAAGAAAATTGAACAAAAATAAAAAAATCATGTGGCCTTCCTTCTAATGATGAGTTTAAACCTCAAAAATTCAATGTACAATCAAATTATACTTTAAAAAATGTGACTAAAAGCTATCTGACAGTTTGACTTCTGTTTGGGAATTAGCAATGTGATTCCAAAGTGTATGGTCCTGTAAGTCTTAGGATGACTAGACTTAGTCTGTAGTTTCAAGACTATATGTCAGAATATATTCTGAAGTATAAAGTTGTTTTAACTGAAGGAAATCGAAAAACAAAAATAAAAAATACATTGCCATTTGATACTATATTAGCAGAGAGACCATTTCACCAGTCCCCAAATATGGGCCTAATGTTTCAAAAATTACTTGGGTTTTTCATTGGGTCCTAAAAAACATTTATGGGCATAGCAACAGTAGCCATTTTTATCTAGAGCTTTACAATGTTCATTTCATTAGCTAAAAATGTTGCCACATAAATTATGCTTTCACAGAGTGACTGACAAACATTTTGATCAAAACCTTTCTTTATATTGTTTCACTTGTCAATCAGTGCCTTTCACTTGTTAGTAAAGTATGTTTTCTAGAAGGGAAGAATGAAAGCAAAACACTCTGTAAGAGAAATTGGAGAGTGCACAAGTCTTACTGTGGGCCCAGACGGGGATCATGGCTTAATTATGTGAAAGCTTAATAACTCTCTGAGACAAAATTGAAAGGGAAAAGGAGCTTGGAACAAATTTGTTGTGAGGCATGAGCACTGAGTAGACATCGTTTGCTTAAAAAAATAGTTTCCTTTCACTTTAACAGTAAAAGACTAAATGGATGCTTGCTGGGGTTATGAGAGCTGGTATCAGAAGCTTGTATGAGAAAAGAAGAACTTTCCCTACATTCAGTTTTAGATGATGACAACTTTTCCTACTTAACCATTAAGTGACATCTCTTCCATGCATCTCACTGAGGAAGGTGGTGGATGGGCGAGACACTGGGGAGATGTTGACCCTAAGACACAGCAAAGCCTGTGGAACCATTTCTAGGTCATTGTAAGCTTTTAAAATTGTGTACAAGGGGTTTAACTACAGGAGGGTAATGAATACATATGTTGATTATAATGACTCTGGTGTGGTCCTTGCTATTATATATAGGAAGCCTGTCTCAGAATAAGAATTCAATTAAGTTTGCAGTTAACTCTGAATATTCATGCCAACAATCACGATAACATAATTTTGGTAAAATGTCCAAATATTCTGAGAAATCAGTATTTTTAAAAATTCAATTTTGTATCCTCGTACTTTTTTTTTTTTACTTTTAATTCTTGCTGAAAACTGTTCTAGAATGCCTTTGCCTGCTTTTCTGTCCCTGTTAAACACCTGATTCTAAATAAAATCTTGAAAGATTTCAAGAGAATACATTTTCCCCTCAATAGTAATTGTGAAGTTTTGTGGCTATGGAATATGGAACAGACTAAAGTAATTGTATGCTGCTCTGTGGACATGCCTTTCTTAAATACATTTTTGGTCTTTATGTGTTAAAAACAAAAATAAAAGAAAAAGAAAATAATAGCCAGCTAATTGAGAATATTGTTTGGATGGAGTCCTGTTAGTAGAGATTTTAATCTGCCAGGGGAATTTTTTAAAATTAGAAGTAATATTTATTTTATCATTTTACTATCGTTTTTCATAATTATGGTAATGACAGTGTCTTTTTTTTTTTTTTTTTTTTCTTTTCTGAGACAGAGTCTCACTCTGTCATCTAGGCTAGAGTGCAGTGGCATGATCCTGGCTCACTGCAACCTCCACCACCTGGGTTCAAGTGATTCTCCTGCCTCAGCCTCTGGAACAGCTGGGATTACAGGCACCTGACACCACACCTGGCTAATTTTTGTATTTTTAGTAGAGACAGGTTTTACCATGTTGGCCAGGCTGGTTTCAAACTCCTGACCTCAGCTGATCCACCTGCCTCGGCCTCCCAAAGTGTTGGGATTACAGGCATGAGCCACTGCGCCTGACTGATAGTGACATGTTTTTAACAACAACAAAGTACAACTGTGGCCTAAATCTATATACTAACAGAACCACTTAATCAATAAATTTCTGTATTGTAAAAGAGTTGACTTGCACTTAGTTATACAGGGATTGCTGAATGAGAAGGTACACTGACTGACTTACTCATCAAGCAGTGGTTCAATAACCTCCAACAAGGTCAGAGTGCCAGACACTAAAAAGGATACATTATTTTAGGATTTACATAATTACCAGACTGATAAGTCCCACACATTTTAATGCCACAGGAATAAAATTAGCAGCATTATTTATTACAAAACTTTAACTGCAACAAAGTAACTGATAGAAACAGCTGCTAGGTAATAATTTACCTCTGGACACAAACTTATGCTTTCTATCCTTTACTTAACCAGTGCCTCCAGGCAATCTTAACTTAGGTAAATTTTTCCAATATGATGCCCAGTCTCCTGAAAAAAATGTTAACTGGCAGAATGGCCATTTAGAATAGAATTATAATCTTAATAATTGCACATTTATATATTGATATTTGCAACTCTGCTGTCCCCTAATTTCCTGGTGATAGAATAATTCAAATACTCATGTCAAACTGAGTAGCTTTTAAAAGAATGTTAAGTATGTGCGCTACGGTGAGGCACGATATTACTTACAAGTTATGAGAAATGCACTTTGCTTATGGGTAAAGTGTGGTTTAATGACATGGAAATAAGATCAGAATTCCTCTGTATTGTATTTACTTACAATTTTGTGTCTAAGACATATTTAATATCCCAGCATAATTTATGACCACAACATGACAGCTCCAATAAATAGGAAAAAATCTCAATTATATTGATCAGCTGAGGGAAAAGTGAGAAACTTGCACCATTAAAGTTTAGAGCCTACTGTAAGAGAACAAGAAAGAATATCTACCCAGGAGTTTTTAAATTTAAAACCCACTGATCATTTTCCTGCACCCACATTTACAAAAGCTAATAGAATTTTCCAGGAACAATTTATTTTCTGAAGACAAAAAACACTCTTGGCAAAGACAGAAGTCAGAACCTTCTGGAATAGTACATTATATTTTATTTCCGCTTTCATAGGCCAGGGGTATTTTAGTTAAATACTAAAAACACTTATATTTTGATGTTTTTCTTTTTTAATAAAAAAGGGAGATAGCTTTTACTTGGCTTATGTTCCTTGCCTTCACCCCCAAACGCTCCTTGTCTGCTCATGATGTATGACACATAGGCAGGTGTTGTCCCCATTCTGGGGGTGGGGATTGAAGGGGACTAAAGGGCTGGGTCTAGATGAATAAGGCTCTACCTTTCAGTCTCCCTCGAGGGCAGCCTCCTCTGAGAGGCTTTCCCGGACAAGTCTATTAAACGTAGATCCATCCTTCCTAACTCAAGCATCTTTTTCACAGCATAACCACAATTTAACATTATCTAGGGTAAGATGCTGCAAACTCTAACATGCACATGAATCTTTCAGGAATCCTCTTAAAGTATAATTTTGATTCAGAAGTTCTGAGGAGGAGCCTGAGAATCTGCATTTCTAACATTCCAAAGTGGTGTCAACGTGGCTGGTGCATGAACCCAAGTTTGAGCAGCAGGGCACGAATTCGCACAAACTAATTGGCTCTCCTGACCAGAATCTAAATTCTGAGGGCAGGGTTTTTTGGCTGACTTGTTTACTGCTCTGTTGTCAGTGCCCAATTCAGGCACATTGAAGAACCAAGCTCAGAGAAAATTAGGATGTAGGCACTGAATTGCAGAACCATCAGTTAAAGCTTCGTAATCTCCCAAGACAGTTTTGTCTTGTTTTGTATTTGATATGGTTTAGCTGTGTCCCCACTCAAATCTCATGTTGAACTGTAGCTCCCATAATTCCCATGTGTCATGGGAGGGACCTGATGGGACATAACTGAATCATGCAGGCAGGTCTTTTCTGTGTTCTTGTGATAGTGAATAAGTCTCACGAGGTCTGATGGTTTTATAAAAGGCAGTTCCCCTGCACATGCTCCCTTGCCTGCCACCAGGTAAGACATGCAATTGCTCCTCTTCGCTTTCTGCCACGATTGTGAGGCCTCCCCTGCCTTGTGGAACTGTGAGCTCATTAAACCTCTCTTTTCTTTATAAATTACCCAGTCTCAGGTATGTCTTTATTAGCAGCATGCAAGCAGACTAATAGGATACTGTTGTGAATCTTTTGCTAGTCCACATGATAGAGAACCAATAAAAAACAATGTGGTACTTTGATCTGGCTTTTCTGTGCGGTGGACTAATGAGAAAGTTACCTCTTGCAAGTCCTGGGCTATTATTAATTAAGAAAGAATATGAAATAGAGGGACTTCCACCTACCAAACATGGCAGAGTTTATCAGCAAATGTGGGAATCAAACCACGCCTCTTGGTCCTTGAAAGTTTTCAAAATCTGTGGCAAAACTTTCCTAAAGTACTTAAAAAATAGATATTTAAAATTTCTCAACATATGAATAACTTAAGAAAGAGCTACATGAAAATAAAAGTACAACAATAAAATTTGTGGGATGCAGCCAAATCAGTGCTTAGAGGAAAATTTATACCATTAAATATATAAGAAAAGAAGATCCAAAAATCAATAACCTAAGCTTCTACCATAGAAAACCAGAGAAACAGCAATTTAAGCCTAAACCAAACAGAAGAAAAGAAAAAATAAAAATAAAAATTAGACAAGGGTTCAATGAAATCAACAACAGGAAAAGAATAGGAAAAAAAAAAAAAAAATCAACAAAGCCAAAAGCTGGTTCTTTGAGAAATCAGTAAAATTGATAGACCTCTAGACAGGCTAGTCAACAAAAAAGAAGACACAAATTACCAATGTCAGAAATGAAAGAGGAGCCATTTATTCTGATTTTGAGGACATTAAAAAGCTAATAATCCTGGCCAACATGGTGAAACCCCGTCTCTACCAAAATACAAAAAATTAGCCGGGCATGGTGGTGCGCGCCTGTAGTCCCAGCTACTTAGGAGGCTAAGGCAAGGGAATCACGTGAACTCGGGAGGCGGAGGCTGCAGTGAGCCAAGATCGTGCCACTGCACTCCAGTCTGGCAACAGCGCAAGACTCCGTCTCAAAAAAAAAGAAAAAGAGAAAAAAAAAAGTGTTAATAAAAGTATAATATGAATAAGTCTATATTTACAAATTTGACAAGTCAAATGAAGTGGAACAATTCCTTAAAATTCAACAACTACTGAAACTCATACAAACAGAAACTGACATCCCAAATAATCCTTTACCTGCTAAATAAATTGAATCAATAATTAACAATCTTCCAAAAAAAAGTCACTAGGCCCAGAAAGTTACCAATAAACATGTAAGGAAAAAATTATACCAATTCTCCACAATATTTTCCAGGAATTAGAAACAGATGAAAGACTTCACAACTCATGCTATGAGAACAGTATTACTGTAATATTAAAACCGGACAAACATACAAGAAAGGAAAAATAAAGACTGTTAACTCTCATAAACACAAATACAAAACTCCTCAACAAAACATTTACAAATCAAATCTAAAACTCTGTACCACAACCAGGATTTATGTTAGATATACAAGGTTAGTTCAACATTAGAAAATCTATCAATGTATTACAACACATCGACAGTCCAATAATCAATGTATTCTAACACATCAACCGGCTAATAAACAAAAATTATATGATCATATCCATAGATGCGGAAAAAACATGTGACAAAATATAACACCATGAGTGGGAAAAAAAAAAAAAAAAACCCTTAGCAAACTAGGGGTGGAAAAGAACTTCCTCAACTTGATTTTTAAAAATCTTTAAATCCTATGGTTGATATCATACTTAATGGTGGGAAAGTGAAAGCTTTCCTGCTAAGATCAGAAACAAATCAAGGATGTCCCCTTTCGCTACTGTTATTCAACATTGTACTGAAAGTTCTACCTAATGCAATAAGACAATACAAGAAAACAAAGGGTTGAACAGACAGCAAGAAATAAGACTGACTCTATTCATAAGTGACATTATTGTCTATGTAGAAAATCCTAAAGAATAAAAAAAAAATCTCCTGGAAATAATAAGTGAATATAGATAGTTTCCTGTATACCAGGAGTAAAAATTTGGTATTTGAAAATTTAAAAATACCAGTTACAACAGCACTCCAAAAATGAAAGACATAAAATGAACAAACAAGTACAGGACTTACACACTGAAAACTACAAAATATTGATGGAGAAAACCAAGATAGGCTAAATATAAATAAATACCTTGTGTTCATGGAATAAAAGGGTCAATATTGTTAAGATGTCAGTTCTTAACTTAATCGATAGAGTCCATGCAATCTCAATGGAATATCGGCAAGCTATTTCACTGATATTGAAAAAATGGTTTTGAAATTTATATGGAAAGGCAAACAACCCAGTACAGCCAACACAATACTGAAGAACAAAGTTGAGGGACACATGCTGATAGACTTCAAGACTTACTATAAGACTTGCAATAATGAAGACACCATGGTATTGGCAAATGAATAGAAACATAGATCAATGGAACAGAATAGAGGGCCCAAGAATAGATCCACACAGATACAGTCACTTATCTTTGGAAAAGGAGCAATGGCAATTCAATGGAAAAGACAGTCTTTTAAAAAAATTGGTGCTGGAAAATTGGAATCCATAGGCTTCCACCCCAGGCCCCAAAAGAAAAGAAAGAAAAATAAAAAAGTAAGGTAGGATCTTTCATTCAATATTAAATAGTCTTAACATACAATTAGCCATCATGTTTCAGGGAATTTACTCTACTGATTTGAAAATGTATGTCTATACTAAAACCCGCACACAACTGTTTATAGCAGATTTATTCATAATCAGTAAAAAAAAGTCCTTCAATAGGTAAATGGATGAACCAAATGTGGTGCATCCATACAATAAAACATTATTGAGCCACCAAGCCATGAAAAGACATGGGTGAACTTTAAAATGCATACTGCTAAGTGAAAGAAGCCAGTTTAAAAAAAAAAAAGCTACATTCCATTTGCTTCCAATTATATCCAGACAGTAAACATTGGTTGTCATACATCAGGAAGGGGAGATGGTTGAATATGGAAAGCAAAGGGGGCTTTTTAAGGGTGGTATTATTCTGTACAATACTGTAATAGTGCATATAAGAAAGTAGGCATTTATCAAAACCTTTAGAACTTAACCTCATACAAAGTAAACCTTAATATATACAAATTTAAAAAGCTATTTAGGATATTGGGGGAATCTCAGGATGAAAAGTATGTGACAAAAGAAGCTTAATGTATGGCAAATATATGAAACAACCTCATTGAAAAGGAGCAGGATAAGAAGATGCTGACTTAAGTAACGTTGGAAATGAGAGGAGTCCATAAGACTAAAGGCAAAAGAATTGTACATAAGCACTGTACCCTAGTTGATAAAGCTGTTTCCGAAGGGGGCATGGGTTTACTTACAAATTGGTTACCACTATTCCATGGCAGATGGTGGAATGGAACCTGAATTAAATGGATAGTGGATGTGGGGGCCAAGTTTCTCACTATTGTGGTGGGTTACAGCAAGAGAAGGAGGCTATGTGGCAACAGATTGGAGTTGAACACAATCAGCATGAATTCTTGTTTAGCTTAATGTAGATACATGTTTACATATAGAAATATTTATAGATATGTGTTATATATACAGGTCAATATTCATACATGTATCTCCCTAATCTGCCAGTTAGGAGATCCATGAAGCAATAAAAGGCCAGTAGCTATGAGCATACCTAGCCATCTTAGTTTCTAATACAATTCTCCAATAAAAAGAAATAAGGCTCCTTAGAAAAATGGCTTGCTCTAGAACAGGAGCAGAAAATATACAAGATAAGTCTGAAGTATTTTTTTTTTTAGTGGAAGATAGAACATATCCAAAATACAAAACCAAACAATATACACACACATACAGAGTGGTGTTGCCAGAAAAATACACACAAGAGCCACCTAAAATAGCCCCATTGGCCAATGCTAGAACAATTTGAGCAAAATATTAAGTATAATACTTCTGAATCATAACACAAAGTATAAAAATAAATACCCATGAGCACATTCAGATTAAAGGAAAGGATTGAATAAGTAAATACATATGAGGGAGAACATACAAGTCTCCAATGCCGAAGAATTTCAAATAATTTATGTAGTTATACACCTTCAGAAAGGGGAAGCACAACTCCTCATTCCTTAAATGTGGGCTGAATATAATGATTTTATTTCAAAGAGTATAGTCTGGAAAGGGAGGAAAATAAAAGAGTAACATTACATCAATGAAACCTGACAAATACTACCTCAAGCAGGTGATCAAGGTCAACATCAACAGTGATAAGTCATACTGATAATGTGAACCCTTGAAATGATGTGATGAGAATGGCACTTTACCTCTATCATTTTCCTCCCAAGAGTACATTACCTAAGTATCATCATCAGAAAACCATCAGACACATGCCAATTGAGGGACAAACCTGAGGGTCTCAAAACTGCTGAGGTCATCAAAAACAAGGCAAGTCTGAGAAACTGCCTCAACTGAGAAGAGTCTACTAAGACATGAGGACTAAATGCAATGTGGAAACCTGGGTGGAATTCTGGAACAGAAAAGGGATATCAGGGAAAAGCTGAGGAAATACAAATAAAGTATGACTTTAGATAATAAGAAGGTACCAATATTGATTCATTAATTGTGACACATGTATCATACTAATGTAAGATGTTAAAAATAGGGGAATCTTAGTCTGGGGTACTAACACAACTCTGTAGTATCTTCCCAATATATTTTTTTAAATCTAAAACTTCTCTAAAATACAAAGTTTATTTTTAAAAATTGCTCCAGTTTTACTCCCAATAGTCAAGCTGTATGCTAACTAAGAGTCAGGTATATTAGTTACCCAACTAATGTTCTTGCCCATTGTACTTGTTAATGCAATTATAATATTCATTCAAATAGTATATAAACCGATTAAACCTGCATGCATACAAACAGGATGCTTTCTTTATAAATTAAGTCTAATGCTTTGGAAAGACTGACTAAAGATATGCTGCATAAAAACTTGCTGCTTAATTACAACATGATGATACTGTAAAATATTATGAAAAATATTGTAAAAATCCATAAAGACTCCTCTTTCACATTGCCTCATAAGAGTCTTTAACTTCTTACATCCCTTTAAACACATCTAAAGGGAAAATTTTCATAGACAAAGTTTCATTTCTGTTGTCCATGCTACAAAGACTACAGGAGCTGGAAACATGGACCCAAACAGTAAGTTGGTGCCTTGGTCCTACTCCAAAAAGATTGGATGTTTATATGCTCAACTATCTTTTTAAACAAGGAACTACTGCATCTTGATGCTTCAACTACATTCTAAAAATGTTAATTGTAAGTAGAAAGAAGTTATCTGTATACCACAATCTCACTTGTGTCAATCAAAGTGCAGCCAAGAATGTTAACAGGGGATGCTTTTCCCTCCCTAAGGGCTTATTGTGCTGGCATCTGATGGGATCTTTCAAAAGGAAGGCACTAAACTTATATTAAACATCTGTGGAAGATGGTTAGTAGAATATCTGACTACTTTCAGTCTTTGCTCATGAGGGAGACTCCATTTAGCTGTCCAGTAGCCAGAGATTCCATGAATATTGGATATTTCTCCTCCATAATCTATTTAAGGGCAGAGACCAGAGATTTCCTGAGTGACTTGTCACTTCTTGAAAGGAATACACACCCTGAAGGCCAGGAAGCTTTTTTGTTTTGTAAACCATGATAGATGAGGGTCTATTGTTGGCCAAGCATGACAAGGAGCTGGGTCCTATCATTAATCATACTGAAGGCAAAGAAACTTCCAGAGTATTCCTTTTACCTAGTGAGTCTACTATAGGGGACTTTAATCCATCTGTGCCTGGCATCCTTTCTATCAGGTTTCTAAGTGCTGGAAGTTTGCTAACAGGCCCATCCATATTTTTACTCTCTCTGCCCCCTGCCCTTTGGTAGGTTAAAAAACAAAAAAACAAAAAAGAAACTTTTGGTATTAAAATTTCAGGAAGGAAAGTTTTTAGTTTAGTAATACAGGAGTGCCTATTCAGAATGATGGAATTTTTATTTTGTTTTAGGGAAGGAAAGAGTGAGAGATGTTTTGAGTGTGTGTGGGTAGACAGTGGTAAGAATATATGTGTTCCCAGGGACATTTTGGCTTCCTAAGACTTTGTGAGCACTAAGGTAACGTTGGCTTCTGGATTCGCCTACTTGAAGCATTTCAGAGCCAAGATTAGAAAATCAGAGCCAAGGACAAGAATCATGTACTATTTATTCTTGAGAAAGGAAAGTCTACTTGTACTGGACTCAATTCCAAAAAATCTCAATAGAGGTTGCAAACAGCAAAATGAAGGCAAAATTAATTTTAATCCGCCTTAAATTAAAGCACAGATATGAGGTCATGAAAAACTTTTAGGAGTAGAAAGCAACGTTGCATTGCAAATATATGAAACAACCTCATTGAAAGGAGCAGGATAATAAGATGCTGACTTAAGTAACTTTGGAAATGAGAGGAGTCCATAAGACTAAAGGCAAAAGAATTGTACATAAGCAAAACATAATGCAAAAACATGTAGGGTGTCTAACACCAAAAGGCTGGGAATTCCCGTTATTGCTGAGAACTTAGTGGACTGTGTCTTTATCTTATCCACCATGTACACTGTATCTAAACCAGGGGTGTCCAATCTTTTGGTTTCCCCAGGCCACATTGGAAGAAGAATTGTCTTGGGCCACACATAAAATACAATGACACTAATGATAGCTGATGAGCTAAAATACTGCCAAGAATCTCAAGTTTTAAGAAAGTTCACAAATTTGTGTTGGGCCACATTCAAAGCTGTCCTGGGCCACATGTGGTCTGTGAGCCATGGGTTGGACAAGCTTGATCTAAACACTCAAGAGGAAGATTCCTGCATTTCCCTTGTTCTAGGAGTCAGCAAGGCCATAGAAGACTTCTGAGTACAGCCCACAGTTCACAGAGTCTTTCATTGGTATGTTTGGACATAAGTACAAGACCTCTCTGGTGGTGACATCTGTCTCTGCTTCTGCTTCACATGTGGGATGAGGACAACTAAGGAGATTTTTATCAGGGATTACTTTTATTTTACTTTATTTTATTGTAAAAATAAAAGTAGTGGTTTCTAACATGATTGGCAAAAATTATGAGATTCTGCTGAGTCAAATAACTTATCTTCCTTAGAAACTCCTTTTAAGTCACTCAAAGATCTTGAAGTTAAAGGTATTACATGTATTGTCTATTGAGGGCGAAATGTACTAGTATATAGTAACTCAATAATTAACTTTTTGCATTTTCTCTGTCATTAAGTTTCTCAAAGATGATTTTCTGAGTTCAGGGGTTTTTTTTCAGGGCAGGCTCCATAACACCCTAGACTCAGAAAAGTAACTCCCTCTTAGAATAGTAAAACAATCCAAAAAGTAGAGCATAATAAGTTTAAAAGGCTGTAATTTACAATCTCATGGCTATGCATTGGAATAATTTAAACCAAAGTTCTGGTTCAGTATCTTTGAAATTTTGGTGATATTCCTTGGCAATTGGTTTTATATGTAGTGGAAGAAAAAGAAGTGAGCAGAGGGTATGGCTCACGCTGGCAAAAGTTCTGGAAAGGTCAGATGAGCTGGATTCAACTTTATGTTAGCCACAATTGGCAATCACAAATAGTCTTCAAGCTTCAGTTTTTGCTCTTTAAAAATACGAGGATGTGACCAGATGATGCCTAAGGTCTGACCATTCCAGGACTATATCTTCAGGGTATGTGTACTGCATGAATTATGAAAGAAGGAATAAACAGCATATAAGAAAGTATAACCAAGGTTGTAATTGTTGCTTAAGAAAGACTGATCTGGGCCTCAAATCCTAGATTACTTTTCTTTGTATGCTTAACCTAGAATATTTAATAAAGTTTCCAAGAATGCCTTACTTTTCTACCAGTTATTAATATTTGACTAATAAACTAAGTATAGAGATAGATATTTCAGAAACATAAGCATTGCCACGAAATACATGTTAGTGTACAATCTTGGTTTTTGTTTTTAAGAAAAGATTCTGATAGATGATGTATTAAGGGGAACCTACATATTATCAAATGGAAATACAGATATTTGCTCAGCAATACATGATAGAAACTGTATACACATTTTTTTTTAATTATCTTGAATTTTATCATCGGAATTGGGTTAATTCAGGCTGATACTGGGTACAGGTACACAGAATAAAATGTGTTATGATTTGATGTGGGCTACATGAGCTCCCCAAACTCCAAGTACCTTGGATGGAATGCACTATTTTACACATTCATTAATTTGAATCAGCATATCCCTCTTTTAAAATGGTGGGGGGGCGGGGGGAAAGACAATTGTAAATATATAAAGTCAGCCCAAATCCTTCACATCTTGATTTGAATGACTTTAATCTGATTGTTTTCCTCAGAAAGTTTATGTGATCAGTTTCACTGAGCGAATGTTCTTTGAAGGAGAGTCAAAGAGGACATAGGGAATTGTCCTGTGGAGGCTGAAAAGATACAGATGCCTAGCTATGTGTAGCTAGCGGGTAGCATAAAGGGTCTGGGTGTTCAAGGAGCAAAAAAGGACAACATTTCAAAGACTGGAATAAAAAACTTCTGTTTGAGAACTTTCATTCCACAACTATTCGTGGAGTGCCTATTACATGCCAAGCACTCTGCTGGTGGAAGGAAATAGTTACAATTTTGCCTAGCCAGTTTCATTTTTCTCCTAGAAATGCAAATAAACAGGGACAATACACTTTCAGACATTCTGAGAATGTTCTAAATTCCAATTAGTAACGTCCCTTCAGTATATTATAGTTTGAACTTTTAGGAAGAGGCACATTAATAATTTAGCTTTGAAGTGAACTAAAGTGAAATGATGTAGAATTAAAAGCATCACAAAGGCTGCTAAAATATTTATGGAGTCTGTATTTTGACTAAAGGATTGCATTTACAGAATGATTTATGTCCTAGTTCCTGAGATCTCTGTTTACAAAGGGAGCCAAAGCTAGAACCAAATTTCACAATTGTGGTTTTCATTACGAAAAGATTTTCCATGTGTCTTCCTTTTAATTAATGATTACAGTGATGTATCTAGATGGTCTATTGCAGCATTACGTATGATTTTTAAATGATTTTCCTATAAACATGAAGGCCTTCATTTGGTTTTTATGTATTTAAAATAGCTATGGAACAGTGACATGCACTTTACCATAATAAACGCATCAGACAAGAAAATAAAAGCATCAATGTTGCTAGTTATAGTAGCACCAGAGGGAATGTGTGGTCCAGCACAAAATTGTGCTTCCTCAATTCTGAATTGGCACGCTTTACTTAGAATAAATGTATTCACCTTCTCAATCTTGTGAAATAGAGACTCAACAAGCCTTCTTAATAACCCTCCAACCTTGCCTGCTGTTTGCACACACGGTTAGTGGAATCACAGAACTGCACATAATCCAATAAAGCTCACACCACCAAAGATATATGTAATCAGGGATCTGAAAGAACATCCTCTAGGTTATATGCAGTCTCTTTTAACTTGTACTTCACAAAACAAACAGTCTCTTCAGGCAGAAAGAAAATACATGTCTGTCATCCAAAGCAAATATGCAGTCGTGCAGTGTACTAAAATGTGCAGGCCTTTCAAACACTGTCTAATCCCAGCAACAACCTGTTTCATTGCAGAAGTAGATGAATATTTGGAGAAAGCCTACATATTAAAAAAAAAAAAAAAAAAGCCTCAGGAAAACTTTCCAATTGATTTTGCTTACTCTTAATCATTTGTTCTGATTGCTCAGGGTAATGAGGATGACAGAGGGTTGCTCTAGGCTACCCTGACTGGGGAGCACAATGACAGAATGAAACACAGATATGCCAGGTAACCAAAGGTTTCCAGCCACCACGTTGCATACAATCTCTCTCTGAGATTTCAGAATTCCGATCTGATACTCATCACTAGTAGTGCCATCAGTTTTTTATACCTGATGTTTATCCCATCTTGACTCACAATTCTTTTCCCATTTTTTTTTTTTTTTTTTTTTTTGAGACAGAGTCTCGCTCTGTCGCCCGGGCTGGAGTGCAGTGGCCGGATCTCAGCTCACTGCAAGCTCCGCCTCCCGGGTTCACGCCATTCTCCTGCCTCAGCCTCCCAAGTAGCTGGGACTACAGGCGCCCGCCACCTAGCCCGGCTAGTTTTTTTTGTAGTTTTTTTTAGTAGAGATGGGGTTTCACCGGGTTAGCCAGGATGGTCTCGATCTCCTGACCTCGTGATCCGCCCGTCTCGGCCTCCCAAAGTGCTGGGATTACAGGCTTGAGCCACCGCGCCCGGCCTTCTTTTCCCATTTTTATAGGAAGGTGGAAAGAGGCAATGACTCAAAGTTAGGTGGTATTTGGGGGGGAAAAAGAGAGAATCTAAAAACTCCTTTGCTCTCCCTAGTTTCAAACCAACATCAAAAGAACAGGGAGTAGGACAGATGGCCAACTCCAAGCAATGTTCTTTAGGTAAATAAGCTTCTATGGCATACTTTGTTAAAATTCCAAACAAAATTTTTTGCAGGCCAAAGAAACTTCAGAATTTTAGGTCTATCATCTTTCTTCTCAACCATCTTTAAAACTAGTGAGGTTTACTCATTGTTCTTTTTAAATTTGCTTTGAAATAATTCCTCAATCTTTAGGTGACTGTTGAGATTAAACAATACCATTTGAAAATAGAGAAATCATCGGTCAAGCTCTATTTTACACCATCAACACTTGAGCAATGTATTGTTGGTGGAACACACTCAGCTTCATTTGTCTTTCATAAGAATTCTATTTTTCTGGACCTTTTTGGTAATGTTCCCCAGGATTTTTGTAGTTTCTAGCTCTCTTACAGATAAAAACGAAAGAAACCTCTGTAAAGGCATTTTTTGAGAATATATTATTTGCCAGCAGACAGATCATCATGTAAGAATTGGGTTTGATTAGGCCAGGCACAGTGGCTCACGCCTGTAATCCCAGCACTTTGGGAGGCCGAGGCGGGTGGATCACTTGAAGTCAGGAGTTCGAGACCAACCTGGCCAACATGGTGAAACCCCGTCTCTACTAAAAATACAAAAATTAGCCAGGCGTGGTGGCGCAAACCCGTAGTCCCAGCTACTCTGGAGGCTGAGGTAGGAGAATCGCTTGAACCCGGGAGGTGGAGGTTGCAGTGAGCCGAGATCACGCCACTGCACTTCAGCCTGGGCGACAGAGCAAGACTTCATCTCAAAAAAACAAAACAAAACAAAACAAAAATAACAAAAAGATCTCAACAACAACAACAACAAAACTTGTGTTTGAGTAAAGGCAACAGAAGGAAAATGAATAAAATCTCATTTCCATTAAGACCTACGTTCATGTGTAAAGGCCTCCAATTAGAATTCTATAGAACTGATAATGCTTTGCTATTCGGTACAGAAACCATACTAGACTACTGGCATGATAGCTAAGAATTTCTGTGTTTCTATGGCAATCTATTTTAGATAGTTTTACCATGATGGCTAAAATGAAATGTCAATTAGTGCATATAATTTAGAAATTACACTCAAGTCTTGCAGAATTTTAAGTAAAAGTCAGATGTTCTCCCAACAGAATAAAAATTAATTTTCTCCAAAGAAGCATTACCACATTTCAAGAAAACCTCCTTAATTCCTACTTAAGGCCCAAAAGAAATCACCTAATTTGTGACTTGGAGATTGTGAAGTAACATATTTTTAGTTACAGTTATTACGTCAAACAAATACACTTCATTATAAATGAAAAAAAAAAAAAAAAGCCAAGAGCGCTGAGCCATGTAATCTAGCCATCTAATAAATTCTTTACTGTGGCTGACTAGTCCTTTGGGAAATGCCACAGTACGTTCCCTGCAAAAAATCAAGAGACTGGCTTGTATCAAACAAAGCATTCCTTAAAAACAAATCTAAATGAAACAGAAGCAAACCCTGGTTTTGTAGCTGACTAAATTCCAAAACAAACAAGGCTCTATTGGATGCATCTATGACAAACTTCAGAATACATATTTTAATTATTTGGTCCCCAAGAATTAAAAAAAATATTTTTTATAGTGCCACCCACACGTAATATATCCTTGTACTGGTACAACCCATTTTCAATACTTCTCTTTTTCCTCTCTTCCTCGTAAAAAAAAAGGGCACTGAATAAAGGATTATTATGTTTTATTATCTTTACTGTCTTTTTAAAATGGTTCATATCTATTTTGAAATAATTCGAAAGGAAAGGCTTCCTAGATCCCTTAGGAAATTCACTTCTGAAGAAACCCAGAGCAGCTTTCATAGCTACTGATCTAGAATGAGGGATTATTCCTGGGACAAGGGACAACTGTAAGAGAGATACAAGAAGCCCTGAAGATGGAGAAAAGTCAGCAGTGTGAAAGTCAGTCCTATCTGCCTGGATGTCAGTGTCCGGGGATGAAGGGGCAGTAGGTAATGGCATTGCAGAGTGAAGCCATGACTAAAGGGGAAAAGGATGGCTGGTTATTTAACATCCTTGAGCTTGAGTTCCTAAAATGTAAGGTGGGACATCCATAAAACCCATCCCTTCAGAGCTGTGAGAGTTAAATAATATATGCAAAATATCTGGTGTATATTAAGATCTTAACAAATGGTGACTATTATTATTATAGCCATTAGCTGGAAAGAATTTTAACGAACTTAAGACTTTATTTCTACATCTGGAGGGAAAAATCATGAGAGACCAGAGTGGCGGGCAGCTGAGTATCCTCTTAGGGGATATTGAATAGATTATTAAAGAACAGGAAATGCCGGCATTCTCTCTCTTTCTGCTAGAATAAGACCCTGAAAGCTAAACATGCTAAAGCAAAATGTGAGAGATAGAGCTCTGTATGGGCCTGGGATGATGAAGTTGCTCACAGGAAAATGGTGAGCTGAGAAAGGACTTATGTATACCTAAGATTGTCTTGAAGCTTATACATAATATTGCTGTGCTGTCCAGCTAAGTTATTTATGGCTTAACATCGCATTACTTGAGAAGAAGCAATTGGCAATTGGATTTATTGGGCTTACTGAAAGTAGGGTTTTAACTTTTTATCAATTTGGTTGTATATATGGAAGGTATCCTTGAATAGCTATACTAAGATGTGAATAATGTACCAGCTAGCCTCTGAAGAAAACAGATCATCAATTAATTTACTTACTTAACAAATAATGACTGCAGGCCACCTATATAGGAGGCAGTGTCCTGGTATCTGGGGTTGGGGAAGAGGCCTCCCACAAGGGCCTCCCCTGTGTGGGAGGAGGTGGGGGGTGAGTGGGATTGAGGTATAAAGATTCAGAACATGGATCCACAAACTTTAGGATTTCACTGACCACAAAGTATTTTCAAAGTAATGAAAATGACAAAGATTTACCAACTTTAAACTTTGTTAAATGAGGGCACTGCAAATCCGATTACTATCTCATTATCACCATTTCATAAAAGCAAAGACATTTTAACACTCATGAAATTAGGAGACTATCTTCGAATAAAGTATTATCCTCTAAACACAATAAAGTTTGCTTTAAAAAAGCATTTTGTGTATTTTTCTCATTTTTGTGAGGTGCAGTAAGAACTTAGGGATTAACTAGCCCCCATCCTTGCATGGGCACATGTGAACCATTAAGACTGAGAAGCTAAGGCCGGGTGCTGTGGCTCATGTCTGTAATCCCAGCACTTCATGAGGCTAAGGTAGGTGGATCCATCTGAGGTCAGGAGTTCAAGACCAGCCTGGGTAACATGGCAAAACCCCTCTCTACTAAAAGTACCAAGTTAGTGGGGTGTGGTGGCACGTGCCTGTAGTCCCAGCTACTCATGATGCTGAGGCACGAGAATCATTTGAACCTGGGAGGCGGATGTTGCAGGGAGGCGGATGTTGCAGTGAGCCGAGATCACACCACTGCACTCCAGTCTGGGAGACAGAGTGAGACTCCATCTCAAAAAAAAAAAAAAAAAAAAAAAAAAAAAAAAAAAAAAAAAAAAAACTTAGAGGCTAAGAGCTTAAAGTCTACTTTAGGAAAGGTAACATGCACACCAAGCTGCAGTATCAGGAGCATACTAAGGGTATTGTCATTATCATGAAATATGATTATATATCATCTCAAACTACCCTGAAAGATGGATAGGGAAGGCATAATATTCACTCTTTCTTAGAGGAGGAAACCAGTACTCAAAGAGGTGCAGTAACTTGCCATATGTAATTTACCTTTGCAGTAACTTTACTACTGCAGTTGCCTTTGCTGTAACTTGCCTCATGTCGTTAACTTGCCTCATGTAAGTAACTTGTTCATGTAATTGTGCAATTGTAACTAAAACTAAGCTCTCCCACTTCAGTAGCCATTTCAGGAAACCACAGTGCATGTCTGGTGAACCATGACTGTTAGGGAAAATAAACACTTTCATTTTCCAGTTGTTATGTCACCCTAATGGCATTGCTTGACGCTATTAGGATGGCATAAGAATGTAACAAGAAGATCATCCTAACATCCTAACATATACTCCTTGTTTGAATTCTTGGTTTTCCTTGAGTGTGCTAGCACATTCTGTACCTGGCTTCACAATGACTTTATCTTTCATTGGACAGGCAGTTACTGTCATACCAAACAACAATAGAAAAACAGATAATTTCATTTGATGTTTGAGAAGCATTTCTTAGTGGTCCAAATTTGGTCATATCTTCCTTAGCTGTTACTGCAATTTCACAGTAGCTCTGGTTTACTTAAGAGAACTTGACAAAATGAGTTCCACTGAAGTTAGCCCCTGCTTTGCTCTGCAATTGTCTAAGCTTTTAAGGGTATCTTGTCCTTGAAGTCAGATGAATTTCATTAGAAATTGACCCATTTTCTTTGAGAACACAGTCAATGTCACTATAATCTTGAAAAAATGATAAAAAGGTAAGTTCAAGTTCAACACAAAAAAGACCTTTTAACAATAGTAAAACTGGAATGGTTTGCTATGCAAAGAAGTCAACTACCATCACTGAAAGTATTACAGTACAGGCTTGACAAATACATGAGGGAGATGTTGTAGGACATATGAGCGCATTGGGAAAAGAGTTAACTGGATGATGTCACTGTCAACTCTAAGATTCTTCAAACTGTCTCATGCAAGCTTCGCTGACAGATAGGATCTAGAATTCATTAGACACATATCCACTCAGATTGGAGATTCCACTCTGTAAGGTATAGAAGAGCAATGTCTTCCTTGCAAATACTCATTTCCGAATAAAGGCAAACCATAGATTTCTGTGACACACACACGTACACAACCCACGTGCTTTCTACTTTTTTTTGGTTAATTCTATTTTCTCAGTGATATGTGTCCTAATCACTTTCTCAGCAATGTCATTAGACATCTCCGATGTGGAGCCAGGCACAGAGCTAGGCTCTGGGTTTACAATGACAGAGTTTCAGTTCCCATCTGAAGTCCCCACATTCTGCTCAACACGTGACTCTCCATCATCAGGCTCACTGTCACCAGCAGGCTATGAGCCTCAGACAGGAGGTCTTGCCTTAAACTCTCTGGCCTCAGTTTCCTTACCAGTAAAATAAAGGACTTTGATTGAACAATCTTACAGATCAAACATTTTTAAATGATCTATTTTATCATTCCATTATATGGCCTACTAAAACCTTAGAAAATTATACATTCAAATCAACTTATTTCACTATTTTTAGTGTGGCCAATAATCCAAATGCTTAGTTTAGGGAGTTTTATACTACAACAAAACTTTATGTTACTTCTCTTCTTAAAATCATTTTCTACATTGACAAACAATTACCCTTCCAAAAATTTCTCCAAAGTTTTGATTCATAGTGTGACAGCCTTGTAGGATAAAACTATCATTTTAAAATCTAATTTTAATCACTTACCAAAAACATCACATTTGAGTATCTGGGTAAGTGGACAAAGTATGGAAGGCACGATTTCTATGAACATTGTTCATTTGTATGTTTTTTTAAATATAAAAGCACCACTAAATATATAGAAATTGTAACAATGAGAAACAGTCCACAAATTGAAACCTCAAAGAAGACATATGATTGACTTGAAAAATAATTGGTATCTTTCCACTTAATCTACATTAATGTAAACAATAAATCTTCTCTTAAACAAAGACTGTGTGAATCTTCATTTATCTTTTATGACAAGAGTGCAAAGGTTGTGGTTTAATGAATGGAAAGAAGCAACAAGGTCAGTTTTAAAAGCCTCACAGGTCAAATGTCTGACACTGAACATTAAAAAAGAAAAAAGCCCTAACATGGTAATTTCTATTTTCATCAAACCACCAGGGGCCAGCTGAGGCTTCAAGCAGAAAGAAAGAAAACACCATAATTTTGTAACATAGAGACAAGCAATTGGAATGACAATATCCTTTTAGGATGTATTCACCAGCATTTTAATAGGTTTGAATTAGGTAGATTTTTAAACAATTTTGAAGCTTTAAGCTTTGAAAGCTGACAACAATCCCTGGCATTGATAAAGGGATGAAGCGCAGCATATACTTTTATTTTACATATGCATTGATTTTTCCGCCAAATGGAAGACCTCTGTCATCTAAGAAGGTTATTCATAGATCCAAAGAGCTGATCAGGGTCATTAATAACAATAGTAAACTGATCATCATTCCAATGGAACCTGACAAGTTTCTTTTCAAAGTGGATACTAATGTATTGATGCCTGTGAAGTTCATTACAGCAGTAATAAATCATTAGTCTCTGCAAAATGATTTATAAGTTGGTTGAAATGCATTACATTAGACTGTCAAAGAGCTTTGCAGGTATAAGAAGGCTCTGGTGCTTCTACCCAAATTGTGCTGGCTTAGAGTAATGAAACACCAGCACAAAAACAGCAAATCCCACTACAACTACGGTTGTCTCTTGCTTAAAATCCAAGTTTTAATTCAGGATAGACTTAATCCTTCCTTGAATTACTACTGTCTTTATAAAGGCTTTAACCATTCTTTTTAACTTCGTTTATTCCATAAAGATTCATCGTGACCCTTACTTAAATTTCTTTTAGCTTTACCAAATAATGCTGAGAACTTTTATAGTCACAATTACTTCCTTAATATTATTTGCATGTACAATAATATGCACTGTAAATACATTTCCAAGGATTTACCTTTCTGAGCTAACACTGGAATGAAGTGATTCAAAGCTGAACATGGGTTGAAAAGTTTGTTTTCGAACATGTGTAACAATGTCTTTAATGTTCCTAGAATGTTTAGGATGTTTAACAAAAGAGTTACCTGTATTTGCAGGTACTATTTGTCTTCCAGAAAAGGAGGAGGAATAAGCTAAAAGGTTAAAACAGTATTAACCTTTTACAGAAGATAGCACTTTCTGAAAATAAGGATAGTTCAACATTACAACAGATTAATGGGTTATAGATGATACATATTTGTTTAATTTGGGTGTGGGCAACGAAAAAAATTACATTCTCTATCATTCTTCTATTGGGAAACACGACAAAAGCAGTAATCTCATAATTACTAGTACCTTATTTTAAATAAATCACCTTAACGTACACTTTTAAAAAATTTCTTTGGTAGTTTTCTTTCATTACAGTAGTCAGATTGAAACCTATTGCTACTTCTGGCTGAAAAACTGAGAGAGGTGTGCTCACTTCCAAACAGTCTCTTTTCTGGATAGCTTTAAACTATGTATAAAATATTACCTCTAGATATGTGTTACCTTACTCTGGTCACATTGGCTTCTTCTTACCAAATGAGCTTGTTCTGATGGTAATAATAATTTATTGGGTATCTAAAGAGTTCTGCTATGTTAGTAAAAAAAGAAAGCCAATATGCCCTGCCAATATCAAATTACCAAAAACCAGTTTTCAATTGAGATTTACTTATTGCCTGTTCTTGGCTAATGTTTCTCTGTCTTTTGGCTTCATGACAAAGACCACATAAGTCCATGGTTAACAAGGGCTATTCTGCACTGAAGTGCTACAGGTTAATCTGGCGTGTTTGCTGTGTTGATTTTCAGAGGTTAATTGCCATACCTCAATCCCTGATGTCTGTGCTTCAGTGAAGACTTACAATATTGGCTGTCTAATAATCTGGCTATTATTTCACTAATGTACACATAATATATCCTGAAACTTCAATGAAGGGGATTTTCTAGAGTAGGGAATTCACAAGAACATGGGTTTTATTGAGATATTAAACCATGACTCCATCCACAATATACTCTTGACATTGGATCCCTGAAGATAATTGCATGTTGAAGTTTCAGTGTTTTCACACACGTGTACATCTGCCCCAATTTATCCCTAATGATTGTCCCAAAGCACATTCTATCAGCTGATTGCTATTATGAATCTAAAAGAGTACAGTAGGCTCTGAGAGGTTTCAGGAGACAGCAGTCTTTTTATCTGGCCATGTTTCTGTCCGGATATGCTCAAATGGACTCAAATAGCCTTCACTGAGAAGAATGCGGAATCCCTAGCCTACCACCCTCATACATGCTAAATTCTTTTTTTTTTTTTTTTTTTTTTTTGAGACAGAGTCTCGCTGTGTCGCCCAGGCTGGAGTGCAGTGGCCGGATCTCAGCTCACTGCAAGCTCCGCCTCCCGGGTTTTTACGCCATTCTCCTGCCTCAGCCTCCCGAGTAGCCGGGACTACAGGCGCCCACCACCTCGCCCGGCTAGTTTTTTGTATTTTTTAGTAGACACGGGGTTTCACCGTGTTAGCCAGGATGGTCTCGAACTCCTGACCTCGTGATCCGCCCGTCTCGGCCTCCCAAAGTGCTGGGATTACAGGCTTGAGCCACCGCGCCCGGCCACATGCTAAATTCTTAACACTCTTACTCATGAAAGTATCACATATTAAGGAAAGCTACAAAAGTTTAATTTCAAACTGCAACTAACTCTAATTATTTTATCAAATAGTTTCCCAAATTTTCTGCTACAAATGATAGCAATTGAAAGTGTTGACATCACAGCTACATCAGAAGGGAAACTGGATGCCTTCCTTGCTGAGACACAACCAGGGCTACATGTGACCATGTGTATGTGTCTGAAGCGGACTGCTTCCTAAATGAAAAATAGCAAATCAAGATCAATGGCAAAGAGATTATAGATTCTACCTGTGGTCAGATAAAAATGCACACATTTGACAGTTAAAATAATTATTTTTGATGCTTAAATGACAAGACAATAAAAATATATTCTTCAAACAAATGTTAGGAGTGACAATTAAACATGAAAAGCTTAATTTCTTTATACTAAGTTTCTATTTGAATTACCCTATTGTTTGCAGGTTTACAATGGATACTCTTAAGTTTTCCAATTACACAAGAAAATCATCTGCAAATAAGGACAGCTTTACCTTGTTTTTTTCCTGACTACAATTTACCTTTTATGTTTATTTTTATTTTATGTTTTATGTTTTATTTTATGTTTATGTTTATGTTTATTTTATTTTATTGGCTAGTACTTTCAATGTGTTAAAGGTAGTTGTTATAGGAACATCCTTATCTCATATTTTACTATGAGAATTATTAGGAAACATTAGGCTTCCTCTGTAAACGTAAGACTAAATTTTATGCTCGGATAAATATATTTCATTACATTAAGAAAGTATCCTTTGAATTCTATTTTATTAAATTTTAAAAACAAAAAATGAGTGTGGAATTTTGTCAGGTACTGATATGTATTTATCATGTAATTTATGTGAAATCAACACATTTTCTAATATTAAGCTACTGTTGCATGTTTGGAATAAATCTTTCTTATTCAGGATGGATTCTTACTTCTAATTTCTGTTTTTTCATATTTTATTTAGATTTTTGTATTGGTATTTATTAGTAAGCCTGTTCTTTAGTTTTATTTTTGTGTGTAATTTCTGTCAATTTTTAGTATCAATATTATACTCACTTCATATAAGAAAAGTTAGTTTTACTTTTTCCTCTGATGTTTTCAAACAGTTTTTGAGAGTTTTAAATATTTGCTGAAATTCTCCTTTAAAGCCATTTATACATGCTGCTGTTTTTATTGGGGAGAGGGACAACTTTGACAACTTTGTCATTTTCTTTCTATCTTTTCTCAGTTCAATTATTTTCTAAATTATATTTTTATAGAATTTTCAAACTTATTTACAAGGAATTGAGAAAAGTAGTCTCTAATGATTCCATTAATCCTCTACATAATTGTGTTTATTTTATATATTCTGTGCTTTGTTCTTCTTCAACCAATCTATTTCATTGTATTTTCAAAGAACTAGATTTTAATTTTATTTCTCAGTTCTACTGTTTTTCTGTTCTTAACTTGTTATTTTCTGCTCTTTAAGGTCTTTCTTTTGCCTTTCTTAAGTTTATTTTGTTGCTGTTTTTCTAATTTACCTAACTCTTAAACTTTTTTATTTGGTTTTTATACATTTTATATACTTAATCAATGTAAGTACTTAAGGCTAGGAATATTCTTACAAACACAGCATTAGCTGCACAGTTAGGTGTTGTTTAACAATGAGAATACATTCTGAGAATTGTGTTCTTAGGTGATTTTGTCACTGTGTAAACACCATATAATGCACTTACACAAAGCTAGATGGGATAGCCTACTAAAGGCCCAGGCTATATAGTGTAGCCTATTGCTCCTTGTCTACAAACCTGTACAGCATGTGACTGAACTGAATATTGTAGGCAACTGTTACACCATGGGGTTTGTGTATCTACACATAGAAAAGGTACAATAAAAATGTGGTATTATAATCTTATGGGTCCACCATCATATATGTGATCCACTGTTGACTGAAATGTCATACAGTTCATGACTGTATTTTATACATTCTGATATGCCACATTTCATTTTCCTATTTCTCAAAGTGTCCAACCAGATAGAAAATATAATAGAATATCCCATTTATAATAGCAAAATGAAATACACCTAGTAGTAAGTAGCTAGTAATTAATTTTTTTTTTTGAGGCGGAGTCACGCCCTGTTGCTCAGGCTGGAGTGCAGTGGCACGATCTTGGCTCCCTGCAGGCTCCGCCTCCCAGGTTCACACCATTCTCCTGCCTCAGCCTCCTGAGCAGCTGAGACTACAGGCGCCCGTCACCACACCTGGCTAATTTTTTGCATTTTTAGTAGAGACGGCGTTTCACCATGTTAGCCAGGATGGTCTCCATCTCTTGACCTCGTGATCCACCCGCCTTGGCCTCCCAAAGTGCTGGGATTACAAGCGTGAGCCACCGCGCCCGGCCGCTAGTGATAAATTTAACAATAAATGTGTAAGATATATAAGAAAACTTACTTAAAACACTACTGAAGGTCACAAAAGAAGACCTGAAGAAATGTAGATACATACCATGCACTTGAAGAAAAGAACAGTATCATTAAGATGTCAATTTCCTATAGGTTAGTTTAGAAATACAAAGTAATATCTATAGAATACTACCAAAATCTTTTTGTTTTTATTTGTTTCATAGGGTTGGGCAAGTTGTTCTAAAGTACAAATGTAAAAATCAACAGAAATATGCAGGGAGAGAAATGAAAAACAATTAGCACTAATAGATGCTGAAATTTACTAAAACACTTGAAAAAATCACAACAGCAGAATATTAGTATGGGAATAAAAAGACTACAGAATAGAAAATCTGGAAATAGGCTCAACTGTACATTTGAATTTTCTACATAATAGAAATAAATCATCATCCACTGGATCCAAATCAATGAACTAAGGAGGGATTACTCAATGCATGTCATTGATTTAATAGGTGAGTCAAGTAAAAAAAATCAAATTGTATCCATACCTCCTCCCTAACAGCAGAATAATTTCTAAGAGACAGTTCACTCAAGCAAAAGAAAATATGAATGGCTCTTAAATATATAAAAAATAATACCCAGATCTTTTTCACCTATCAGACTGGGCAAAATCCAAGTTTGATAAGGCTACAGGCACTCCCATAATCTAGAGAATAAAAATGTAAATTTGTATAAAACATACAGAGTACAATCTGGCATATCTATTAAAATTACAAATGCATAAACTTTTATCCAGAAGTTCCACTGCTGCACTTACACTCACATAAGATATTTATACAGGGCTCTTCATTGCAGCATTTACAATAGCAAAAAAAAATCCTGAAAACAAAATACCCTTCAACAGTAGACTAGTTAATTGAATTGTGAAGAATACACACTAGGCAATGATAAAAAAACAATAAAGCAGCTATCATGAGAAAGAGCTCCAGGTGAGAAAAGAAAGGAGTGGAGTAGTGTGTTATCTTTTGTAAAAGAAAAAGTGAGGGTTGGGGAGGATGGAATAAGAATCTGTAAGCTCTGGAGGGAGAGAGAAGAAATCAAGTCTGTGGCTACCTCTTGTGGTGGTGGGGGTGAAAATGGGAAGCTGGAAGGTAAGAATGGGATACTTTGCAGTTTTGAACAATGCGAATGTTTTACTAAGTTAAATAATTAAATTTAGAAAGAAACAAAACAGAAATTTTAAAATGACATTTATACTATAAAATGTATCTGTCAGCAATCGATGGACCTCCCGTAAGTGTCTTCAAAAAAGATTTGACTTCCTAGGAGGGAGCTTATCTAATGGAAGCCATGATTTAAGAAGTGAATTTCTGTGTCTAAGAGATTTGTCACAACAAAATTTCAATGCTGAGATATCTTGTAATCACCTTAATATTGCTAAATTTTTATTTCGAAATCAAGAAAAAGTGCATTATTAGTTGCCAAGAGTTGAAAATTCGAACTATGACTAAAGTGATCTCTTAACATTATAAAAACAAAGTTTCCAATTTAAAAACCTTAGAGGCTATATATGTTATGACATATGACTCACACTTTCCCAGATGGATATGTATTATTCATAAAGGTTGGGTGTAAAAATAGAAAAATATTTAAAAAAATTATTTTGGTGGGAAATCAGAAAATTGAGGTGTAATCATTCGCACATTTCACAAAATATTTTATGTCCATAATTCTGATAATCATATATTTTGCTCTTATTAACCAAATATATTTGACAATACATCAATTGTGCAGTAAATGGGAATTATGTACAAAATATAGTTGGTAGTCTACACTGGGAGAAATTCAAAGAGGAATGCAATGTAGTTATCATATTCACAGGACTTAAGACGTGCATCAACAATTAAAAGCAGAATGTGGTAGAGTCGTGGGAGGGATACACGTTACAAGAGCACAGTGGCAGGAGATAAACTGTGTCCACTTGAGAGCATCTTGAACTGAACCTGAAGGGTCAGTAGAATGTTAGAAAGCAGAAGTCAGGAAAGTAGAAAATTCCAAGTCAAATTAATTTCAGATGGGTAGGAAAGCATAGAAAGCGCTCATACAATGGCAAAGTATTTAGTTTATTGGATATATAAGGAACAAGTTGAGAAATAACAAGAATGAAGCCTGAATAAGGTGGGCAATAGGTGACATTGGACGGTACAGAGGAAAGGGCCACTGTGTCATATAACTCCGGGGGCTATGAGAGTAAGGTCTCAGGCATTGGTAGGTAGAACTGTGGATGCATAGATAACGTTAGGAGGAGATACTTGGGGTAATGAAGAAATTATTACATTAGAGGTGCTAGCAGAAAACCCTGGAGGGGATGGATGCTCACCAAGCATTTGAAGTCATGGAAATGGAGGTTGAAAATGAGAGTAGTGTGGGTGACATAGATGTGTCAGTCCCCTAAATGGGGTGATGGAAACTCTGGGGCTGGCTGAGATCCTGGGGATGCAGAACCTTCGGTGGTGTTCACACTTAAGACTGGCAGGTGAGGTGGGGCCAGTGAGATGTCATAGAGCCAGAATCACAGCCAAGTCCAACAGGATCTTAGAGATCAGTATGTTCATTACTTAAACACACTGATCTCTGAGGTGCTCCCTTCCTCTCTCTCTTCCCTGCATTTTCTATATGAGCAAATGGATGGTATCTAGGGATTCGAAGAAGGAAAAGGACAGGCCACCTTTGAAGTATGGGGTGATAAAGAGAGGAAAGATGGAGCAAATACTTGAGACACTAGCAATCTTTAGGAACAGTACTGAGTTGTATTTTAAGGAAATAAAAGACCTAAACACATTTTTAGATAGAAGGAATTCAGCCCAAAGCAAGAGACAAAATATTTAAAATACAGAGACATATTAGAAGGTCAAGTACACATTTAGACATGCTAATGTAAATAGGAAAAAGAAAAACAGGAATACAAGAAAATAAAGAGCAGGGGAGGAGTTTTCTTCCACAGAAGCCAAAGGGAAGGACTAGTCAGAGGACCAAGATGTCATCTTGTGTGCTTTATATGTTCAGCCCTGTGTGATGTGTAATTTTAAGACAATCAAGGCAAGGAGATTTGTAGAAACTCCAAACTCATCTGACTAGCACAAAGGGTGAACAGTGGTGGTGTGGGGAGGGAGGTAGCCACCCTCCCCTTGTAATCATGCCACCCGACTGCCTATGTAGGGAAGGGGAACAGGTGAAAACAGAGACCCTTCAGGATGGGAAAAAGGAAAGTTGAAAGAGTTTCTGTTAGATAACTCTGATTTCTTCATAAAATGGAAGTTAAGCTCCCTTGTTGACCTGAGAAGCTGGGCGCTTAGAGAGGAGACTGGAGAGCTTGAATTTGAACATGATTTTAAATTTAGGAAGCAACTCTGCTTTCTCATGTGAGATTCATTCTAGATGCAGTGTGGCTGTTTCTGCTTTAGCAGGCTTTGCTGTGGCAGAGCCTGGGCTCTGTGTTTCTAGCAAACAGTGTCTCACTGAGAAGTATGACATTCTAGTGTTTTTATTTACACATTTTGGTCAGCTGCTTGCATCACCCGGTTTCTACTACCTAGTACATTTTCTAAACCATTCGTATTCATAGCATGCTACAGATGAAATTAGACAATGAGACTGATGTTGTGTGAGAGGGGGAAAAAAAACTCTGCCATTTCTGGGTGGAAACCATTTCTGAAGAGCTTAATCATCAAGCTCTTCAGCAATTTCAACAATTGACTGTTGTTATAATTGCTCCACTTTCTACATATCACAGACATACTATGCTTACAGCCATTGTTGTCTAACATTTTGGTTCTCAGCATTTCTTTATTTTATGCCATGCCTTAATGCAAAAACAATGATGGATTCCATTTCAGGATGTACAAAGTTTTAAAGGAGGCAGATGTGAGGAGAGAAAGAAGGAGAGAGAGAGGCCAAATCATTCATGTAGGGACATTTTTTTTTTCTCCACTTACAATAAAATTGCCTTTCCTGGTGGCTTTAGTCTGTTGAGTTTTTCCAGTAAGTACTGTAACAGTTGAACAAACATAAACCTGAACTGCCCTGATTTTCGATTAAAATCAATTTGGATTATAGTTGTATGAAGGATGTTACCAATATTGTTTCTAAAACAGATAAAGGAGGAATGCACGTGGCTTTGGGTTCCCTCAAAAGTGTCAGAAGGCCACAAGAACTCTGCCCGTGCAGGATTTCAAGTACTGACTTAACTGAGAGATATGTAAAATCACACATACTGGTTAAATTTGAGTCACACGCAGCCTGCGCATGTCAGTTTCTAGGTTAAAGGTATGGACTGTATTGTTCGCACGAGGTGGCCTTTGGGGACGTACTCTATTGGGAATCAGCACCTCACTGTTTCTAGCCTCATTTCTGCATTAATTTTGTATGACCTTGGGCAAGTCACTTCATCTATCTGCTCCCCCAATTTACTTAACTGGAGCTCCCTATTGCTCAAGAGAGTTGGAGAAGCAATTGTGAAGATTACACATTAAAATAACAAAGATGTAGGCAACAATATTATAAAATGTTACAGAACCATGTAATTACCAAGTCTTAGAAGTAACTAGAAGCAGATGAATTTGTTGGTCCAACACCGTATGTTTCAGGTCACATAAAAGTGTAAGAGCAAATAAATTGTCTTTATATTACTCTACTATATTGGTTTATTGTGCTCCAATTGCCATTTAACTCAGCAATCTCTAACTGCTTTGTGTCTACAATAATTTTGTAAAGTTATAATTTTGCATGGGAATCATGATTTGCCCTTCAAATTGCTCCAGATTATACTCATAAACTCCCCCCACAAAACACAGACGTACATACTCCTGTAATTCTGGGGAAAAGTGGAGTTCTCAACAACTTTATTCATAACATTGAATGGCAAGAAGATAATATCTCTTTCTTTTCTACAAAGACATTACCTTTCTATAATAATCTTCTGAAATTATTACCCACATGGAAATATTACCTATTTCCAGATGGTATTCACTACTGCAGTGGTCCCCGAGTAACACGCACATTATCTAGTGATAGTGTTTTCAAAGTCTTGTCAAAACTGAAAATACAGTTTTGAAATCTACAGCACATAACTCCTCAGTGCATGTTTATGTAAATCATGTCATTAGTTTGTTATAAGTTCAGTGCGATTATTATTTTTTTGGCGGAGTAATGTAGCAGCTCTCTAATAAAACACATCAGTACCTCTTCTTGGATGTGGAGTTCCTAAAGTGTTTCCTAAGACTTAAGTTGACTTTTCATAGAAGAAAGTAACAGAAGCTTTCAAAACTTCACCCTCAAGATACAACTGAGCATTGGACTGGACTTTAAAACTATTTAAGGTGAAATGTGAAAGCTAAAAAGAAGATTGAAGTGTAAATGCATGAAGAGGTGAATTCAAAGTACGTTTGCTTCTTAGTGAGCAGGTGAAAATGAGAGCTTCCCTCAGTAGTAGATAGGAAGGCATTCACTTCCATCTATGAACTAGATGTGCTATTTTTATGTAAGTTAAAAATAAGGATTACTTTTTAGCTGAATATAAGAACCATTTCCAAGTAAAATGAATTGCCCTTTAGCTGATTGGAAACTCGATTCCCTAAAATGCCTCTGTTGTTTTTAACTGTGTTCAAAATCATATCCAATTGCACTCGTGTGCTTTGAAATAATAGTACAAGGGCCTTAATTCAATGTTTCTCTGAAAGCTGAAAAGTTGTCATGCCAAGCGACCATGGGTCAGATTGGGATTCAGGAAATCTTTGCTGATTGCACACCCTGCTATGGCAATCCGTGCAAGTACTGCACAAACATTGTGGTATTTAGTTCTCAAAATGGCTCCGTGGGAAATGTTTTATTGTTTTCCACTTTGCAGATGAATTAATAAAGGATCTTTGAAATTAATTGTCATCTATGGTTAGTAAGAAGTTGAGTTGAACTTTAAACATAGATGTTCTGGCTTCATGTGTGGGGCTTGCCCTCTATTTATTGATATTGATGTTAAAAGAATAGGAGAAAGAGCTAGATTAATAATAATTTTGATATAATGATATATTCTTAAAAGATTCATTGATATGAGCTTGTCTGCTATTCAGTTATCTTTCCTAATATGTGCATTATTTACAATTCTGGTTATTTTGGAGTTCTGGTGCCAGGTGCAGTGGCTTACGCCTGTAATCTCAGCACTTTGGGAGGCCGAGGTGGGTGAATCACTTGAGGTCAGCAGTTCAAGACCAGCCTGGCCAATACGGTAAAACCCATCTCTACCAAAAATATTAAAAAATCAGCTGGGCCTGGTGGCCAGCGCCTGTAATTCCAACTACTCGGAAGGTTGAGGCAGGAGAATCACTTGAACCCTGGAGGTGGAGGTTACAGCGAGCCGAGATCGCGCCGCTGCACTCCAGCCTGGGAGACAGAGTGAGACTCTAGCTCAAAAAATAAATAGGCCGGCGTGGTGGCTCATGCCTGCAATCCCAGCACGTTGGGAGGCCGAGGTGGGCAGATCACGAGGTCAGGAGTTTGAGACCAGCCTGGCCAATATGGGGAAACCCTGTCTCTACTAAAAATACAAAAATTAGCCAGGCATGGCGGCAGGAGCCTGTAATCCCAGTTACTTGGGAGGCTGAGGCAGGAGAATCGCTTGAACCCTGGAGGGGGAGGTTGCAGTGAGCGGAGATCACACCACTGCACTCCAGCCTGGGGGACAGAGGAAGAATCTGTCTCCAAAATAAATAGATAGATTAGATAGATAGATAGATAGATAGATAGATAGATAGATAGAGTTTTGATTGCTTGAAGTCTTATTAAATTCTAATTGAGTAAACTTTCTTCTATTTTTAAAGTAGAGTTAGTCTTTGGAAAACTTTAAAAAAGGTTCAGAGAGTCTATCTGTATAAATAAAAAGATTATATTGTAGTTCTTTATGCATACAGTTATATATAAGCAAACATAAATATATGAGATAAAACATATATTACCCTACTTATTTTTGTATAAATAGTATATTAAAAGGAATACAAAAATCAAACATAAACAAAGCTGTACAGAAGAACAGGAAAAACTCTGGAGGTCTCAGTTCTGTGGTATGCTAGTGATTCAGTGAATTCACTGGATACGAAGCCTAGCAGTTAAAGCATTTGGTTCTTTGTGTGTTTACTTTAAAGCAGAATCTGATAGGACTGAATTTTGTCTGACCTTCAAAATTATGTGGATCTGCTTCTCTCTGCTGTGTCGCCGTCATAGGCTTCTGTTCTGAAATTATTCTATGCTGGAAGATGCTACAACTCCATTTTTCTCTGCATAACATAGCAAATTGTTTTGTTTGGAACTACTCTGGAAAGAAACAAGAGAGGCAGACTGGGTTTTAATTTTTGTTTTATTTAATCCCCTTGAGCCTCAGTTTCTCTGTCTACAAAAATGGAGGTTATAGCTCCTACCTCGGGAGGGGATGCTGTGAAGATTAAATACTGTACTGCATCTACAAAGCTTCCAGTGCAGAGCCCAGTCCATAGCAGATGACTTGTAAGTAATTAAAGAGGGATTTGTTTCACATCTAGATTCTTTCAAAGGACTTGAAGGAGTAGTTAATATATATTAGACTTTTAGTTCTCTCCTTTTTATTCCTTTTTTCAGTATTAGTAAGATTCAAGTGTTCACATAACTTTGATTCACCAAATTGCATTGCTTCCTACATTTGGCTATGTCAAAAAGTGGGATAAAATCTTCCAATCATGACACAGGCAGACGAGTCAGGCCACGGCCTGCTCACATGGAGGCTCAAGTGACACAGCCCTGGCTGCATCAGGATGCAGACAACACGGCAAGAGAGGACAACACACTCACACCCAACATAAGAGGGGGATGTCTCTGCCTCTGAGCCCCTGGAAATAGGTAATGAATGTGTCATTCCTTGAGCTGGCCATCAGAATATACCATATTAGCACAACATTAAAATAAATACTGGCTGGGCGCGGTGGCTCACGCCTGTAATCCCGGCACTTTGGGAGGCCAAAGAGGGCAGATCACGAGGTCAGGAGATTGAGACCCTCCTGGACAATATGGTGAAGCCCTGTCTGTACTAAAAATACAAAAATTAGCTGGGCATGGTGGTGCGTGCCTATAATCCCAGCCATTGGGGAGGCTGAAGCAGGAGAATCGCTTGAACCAGGGAGTCGGAGTTAGCAGTGAGCTGAGATAGTGCCACTGCACTCCAGGCTGGTGACAGAGTGAGACTCCATTTCAAAAAAAAAAAAAAAAAAATCCTTTTCACCTTAGGGGAGGAAATGCCATTTCAGTACTTTAGTGTATCCAAGGTGCTGGGTTTAGTCCTATTACCCTGCATGGACCACACAGTAGACAAGACACCCAACACTCTTCTGCTTCATACACAAAGAAGCGCTGAGATTTATTATTGTAACGTATTCCTACATTAGGGATAAGACATATGCGTTCTGTCTCAAGTAGTATAAAGGCATATAAGACATTTTTTTAGTCTTTCATGTGTCAGATTGTTACATTTTTCTTCCTAGACTATAGCTCTGAGTGTAATTCTTAAAATATTAATCCTGGAGATAATAATAAAAATATTTCTAATTTTATTTGCCTTCTAGTATTACCATTGATGGTTTGAAATAAAAGGGCATTTATAACTTGGATTATAAAATATCTTCCTAGAAATGGAAAGTTCTATAAGCAAATTTACCTATATAAAAATGCCCTCTTTTCACAGATCACGATCATCATTTTCTCCAATTACCATTCATATCCTACTCTATGAATATTTTTATTTCATTTAAAAGTGAAATTCAATGTTCCCATCCTACAACTTTTCTATCTGGATGGCAGAATTTGATAATTTGGAGGTAGAATTCCTGGATACTACAAAATAAATTAACATGTCAGAAAATCAAAACCCTGTGAAGATAGTGTTTTTAGGACACATTCAGGAGGGCATAATCCATGTGTCATAAGTTCATGTCAACCACAGGCATGATAGGAAACCATTGTAAGGAGAAATTTATCGCTCAAAATCAAACATCAACTAAAACTCAGTAATGTGTTCTCTGCTTCTTTTTGACCTTCTGTTGTTGCTTATTTGAAGATCCTGGCAACTGTCAGTGATGGAATATTCATGAGGCTACAGTCATTCCAAGACTAAAATGTTAGATTCTGCCACTTTTTCATAGATGGCTGTACAAGTGGGATTTCATTTAAATGGAAGTCTTTTTTTTTTTTTTCTTTTCTTTAACACATCCTACGTACATGAGTCAGTAACAATTGTGGATGAACAGTGAATGTAATTTTCATGAATGATAAATCCTGTTTGCCCTCTTACCTTGGATATTTCTACAATTTTTAAAAAATTCTACTAGTGACTTGGCAGTCCATCAAAAGATTGGCTAGTTCTTGATGGTGTCTATGGAAAAAACATTTTTAAATTGAAGTTTTTCATGTTAAAAGAAAACATGTACCTTGAATTTAATACTGATTACCTACAATCACATGATAAACTAATAATTGGGTTCTAAACTATATCAATATCATAACATTTTGAGAATAAATTTGATACAAGCATGAAAATATTTTCAGGCACCTTTCTCCATTAAAAATCCTTTATCTGAAGCACATGGTAAACACATACAGGATGTATCTCGTAATTCTATGCAAATATCAGAAAGAGTTTTCAATTTGGCTCCCTCAATAGCCACATAGGATTATTATGAGTATAACAGTTTTATGTTCAAGTGGGATTCTGCAGCATTAAACTCATTGTTAATCAAATCAGTCAAGCTCTCTCTGGAATTTCAATTTACACCTTTGCAAAATATTAACAGTGATTAATGTTTGATTTATTCATATGTTTGATTATTCATACATAGCTTTAAGAAGGGCTCTCACCCCTAAAAGCTGTCTTCTTTTATCTCTCGTTGTGTTCAAAAACTATACATTTTAGTCCCAATAAGTTATAATTAACTTTAGTAATATAACTGCTAATGCAGTAAAGATCAAAGCAAAATTTGTTCTACAAAACATCCGGTTTGGGGAAGCAACTCATACTGTTTCTCAGTTTGAGGAAGTTGTGATCTGGTAGCAGAGCATCATGCCAAAAAGCTTCAGGAACTATAAGCAGTGGGCCCAAGAGCAGGGTTTTTGGCACAGGGGATACAGGAAGCATTTGGGCCCAAACCAGTGAATGACAGAGTATTTGTGCTCACACTTTTGCTTGAGTCCAAGTTGTCCGTTTTCTTCCCAACCCCGTTTCTTCTCAGATGAAGAGAGTTGCATGCTTCCTTTGCAATGGAAACTGTAGGGGTGAATCCTACAAGGACACTGACTAAGATTCAGAGAAGGTCAACCCCTTCTGTGTCTTGACCTTGGGAAATCAGTTGTATCTCCAAGGCTCCATGTTGCAAATTGATTCTATTTCTATTCAGATTCTATTCTTACGTGTTAAGTATCTATTAAATGGAGGTGCTTTTACAAATGTAATCTTGTAGTTTACTCTCTGAGGTAGGCAATATCATTCCTTGTAAAGGAAATCAAGGCTCTGAGAGGTCCAGTACCTTGGCTGAAGAGGCATAATCAGGGTGCAGCCCTGCCCTGGTTCTTGTTACTCCAGATCCAGGGCGCTTTCCAATAAACTCTGCTTTCTTTAATGGTAGCTCCTAGTCCTACTTATAAGACAGAGTGGTTGTAAAAATCTAAGATGATCATGTACATGAAAGTTCTTTGTAAGTGGTAAACAGCTCTAAGGTACAGACTAACATAATCATTTCTCAGCTATACTTTCCTGCTTTCTACTAACTCGCTAGCAATTGTATAAACGTCTTATTCTTTAGCAGGGAAAATTAGCCCTTGCAGACAACTATTTTAGGAAAAGTGCTAATAATCAATACAGATAGAAACTCTCATTTTTCAATTCTTGGCCAAAATCTGTGCTTTAGACACCAGTCTTTTTAAAAGATATAAATTCTCTCTCTTTTGATAAGTGCTTTGAGACTTGCTCAAGCAAAACGATATTGGAGTCTCTCACACAATTGTGATAGAGTGCTCACATGAGAACTTCTCCACTTTGAAATGAGAAAGCTGGGTCAACTACGGAATTAACAAAGACGGAAATTCAGGTAGATTATTCCTGGTCCAAAATATTGGTGACCAGAAGTGTTTCAAATTTCTGACATTTTTTTTTTTTTTTTTGAAATTTGGAATATTTACATTATACTTACCAGGTTTGGCAACCCTAATCAGAAAAGCTGGAATCCAAAATGCTCTGAAATCTTAAACTTTTTGATTGCTGAAACAACGCTCAAAGGAAATGCTCCTGGAACATTTTGGATTCTGGATTTTCAGATTAGGGTTATTCAACCTGAGCCACTATCCTAATTTTAGTTTAAGGAATAATATGAGAAAAGCTAAATATCCATACTGAAGTGAGGATCTGAGGCTATCAGTTGGAAAATTCACACTCCAGGGAAAACACTATGAGTGAGTGTTATTAGCCGAAATTACAAAACTGTTTGCCTATGTTGATCTGTTTCAACAAATATATTTTCAATGCTTTTTTTTTAGTTGGACTCTAAGATAGTGCCAAGATTATCATTTCGAGAGATGGTCCTTTTGTTGCTATCTATATGAGTAATTATTCTGTATGAAGTTCTTCCATTTGCAGTGATCAAAAACATTCCCATTTGACCCTTCCTCTTTGAACTAACTTGTCCTGGCCCAGGCTTGAACTGAATATTTACTTGCGAACAAAGAAGTATCTCCTACTCACCCAGTGGAATACAACTGGCCCAACATAACTATTTTTTTTTTCAATCAGAGCATATGTTATTTTGAAAATGAATCATTCATAATCAAAATATTATACAAAATGACTTTTTAAAATGTATGCCTAGCATTTATATAAAACAATCTCTATACATACAAGTAGATGAATACATATAATACCTTATTTTGTACAGCAAGATAAAAACATATATATGAAACATTCTAGACAGCTATATAATAATATCGAAGTGTAGAAGATGAGTAGCCAAAAAAATCATAAATGAATACATCAACTACCATTTTAATCATTTCTACTTTGAGCTGTTTTTAACTGATTTTTCAAGGGTTGGTTGTTTAGTTTCTATGAACCTACACAGAAGATCTGATTTACTTTAAACTGAAAAAATGCTCATACAATATACCAATTTCAAAAATGTACTTTTAGTAGCTGGTGACACCATCTATTCATGTCATCTGAGTGTATTTCTTGGGGCAAGGGACCTGCAAGGCAAGACTATATAGGCCATAATTTAATCACTGCAAATAAAGAAAGTCTAGGAATGACAGTGAAATATATGTATTTCTCCAAATGGGCAGCATACTAAGATGAAGATGTTAGAAGAATAAAATTAAGATAAAATAAAGATCATGTATAGTTGGTAGAGGTTTTTTGGTAAACATTGAGACCTTCGTTGAAATGAATTTTTACAAATAGAGTAAGATTTTTAAAATCCATTCTTCTCTTGCATTGTCAACAGAAAGCTTCTATAGTTCATATAACTAAAAAGAATCCACTATTTTAACCCTTTACGTTGGACAGCATCAGTCTAATTTTGAATTTTATCTAAGGTCATTCTTAATTAGAAACCAGTAACAGAGTAGTTTATCAAATATTTTATTTCTTCCTTCAAAAATCAACATAGGATTGTTTGGTGACTTTGCTTTGAATAAAGTGTCTTTTATTACTTATTTTAGTACAACACATTAAAATCAAATATCTCCTGTAGCAAAACGATTCAAGTCCCTGGAACTCAAATAATTTTCTAATAAAAAATGCATGAGACAAATAAATGCACTTTATGTTCCACAAGAAAAGGCAGTTTCAACAGGCTAATGCTCAGAGAAAATTCATTTTATCAACCAGCCATTTCATTCTTTGGTGCTGTTACAAGCTCCTTCCAGTTGCTAGGCAACCATAATTCATAGTACCTTTTAATGGATACTCTGCTACTGCTGAGAACATTAAGGTGAAGAGAATAAATGCCTTGGGTGAATCTTGAAATCTTTCATTATGCATGTCATTCTATTTCTGTAATGCTATATTGCTGAAATGTTTCTGTGGCAGGAAACTGAGTTGTAGTAATTGCATATTCCACTCATATATGTTTTGTAAGCAGAGCAGCACGTACTTGTCTAAAATGAGTTATTTCAGACATGATTGAAATTGGACTTCTCTACTTCTAAAGGTAGTAAATAAATCTAAAGAAAGAAAGAATAGGTTTAGAGTAAAATGTCTTGAAATTTCCAGTAAGAATGAAGAAATCTTACAGCACAAATCAAAAGTAATCAAGCTGGTTCAAGTTTGATCAGGATGGTTTATAAATATGTGGTACATACAAGTTGAAATGTAAAAATACAATAGAGAGAAGACATTGCAAGCTTTAAAGTAGCCTGGACAGACTTTACAAAAAGGTATAGGTATACTAGTGACATTCATGTGTTCAAGTTTTATAGAATAAGATTGGGAATGCACCATGGGTATCTTCCACATTGTTGTCCAATGGGAAAGGTACTGTATATTAACATATTATTATCATTTATTGTATAGCACACTATTTCTGGTTTAATTTAAGCATTATTTTCATTTTCTTGATTCTGGTAACATATCTCCATATTTTATAAATATTTCTGTATTTATCTCATTGCATTAAAACATAATCTGTGATTTCAAACTAGGGAAACCATCATTACAAATATGCTTTTCTTCCCCCTTTTTCCTTAACTTGGTGTATATATTCCTTTCAATGCAAAAGTTATAGCCTTTTTCTGATAGAAATCACATTTAACTCTTGCATTTACTTACTGGTCACCATCAATTTCTGAAGTGAAGAAGAAGAACAATGCCTCTATCTTTGTGCATGAATGAAAAAAGAACAATTCAATCCATCATCTACATGGTGATCCAAGTCAGCAGTTCTAAATTGGTGCCAGTTACAGGACGGGGGGTCCTATAGGAGAATTATTTGGCTCACACAGAGTTATCAAAATCTCTGGAAATTGAGTGCTGGCAAGGGAAGCACCTCGTTTGAGACTCAAATCCAGGCTCAGAAAGTAATGTCAAATCTGGAGGCATCTCAAAATCTAGAACTTGGGTACTGCCTAGTTTGCATTTGGCACCATGGAACTTTTATGATAAAGATGCATCTTATAAGTTTTCTGGAAAAATGAGTTAGTTGATCATGTTATTTTGCCAAAAATGGGATATAAATCTTTCTGTTTCTGGTCACCTGGAGTATTTAAATTCATGTTTCTTTCAAATGCTGATTGAACTACATCTGCCACTTCATAATGATATGTTGTTCTCTGTTTCTTTCTCATTCTACCCTATGCCTTAAAAAATGCTGAATATCCTTTGTGAGTATTTGAAAATCTAGCAATTTTTTTCATGAACTCCTATGAATTCTACTCAGTATCTACTTGTTTAGAAAAATGCCAGTTCTACCAGTTCTTGGTAAATGTCATCCCTATTACAAAGCCTTAGAATGACTTTGTACTACCCTCTGCTCTCTCTCTAAATCCTGGCTGGCGGCCCAGCCTGAATCATGAAAATGAGAATAGTTGTCCTAAATAAAAACAATACTCTTTACCATTAAAAAAGTCTTCGAACAGAGCATAACCTTTTTGAAGAAGTACTAACTGAGCAAACAGGATTCATTTGGTCCATTTCAAGCACTGATCACAGAAATTAAGAACTGCAGGATTAACACAGACCCTGGAGAGATCGACATGATTTTGTAAGAACTAGTGGTGTTGAACACAGTTAAGCAAATGTTCTAAGATGGGTGTTAAGGGAGTTTATGATATTACAAATGTGTAGTGGACTCTGTTGTTTTAGGTTGGTTGTTAAAATTGAGGGCCTTAATCATATGCCATCATTAAAAATCCCAGGGTAAATGTAGCTTTTGCAGAAGGAGGCGGGTTAGTCTAAAGCTTCTGGATAAATTCCAACTGTGTAATTATATCCTATTTAAATTCCCTGTGTAGTTTCAACTGGATAAGGTATTTTTTTCCCTTCTAATCCAAAATTCAGATATAGTTTTTCTCTGCACTGCTAAACAGCTGCTGCATTTTTGCCCCCAATGGTATTTAGAATTGGATTCAGTTGGGTGTTTCATCAATTCCAGGAATATTCATCTTTGCTTTCCAAGTTTAATAAGGGATCTTTTTGAATATTGGCCAATATTTACACTACTAAAAGTCTCACTGAATTGAGGGTACATGGTAAATATAGAATTTTTGAACAGGAGGTGACCTCAGGGATCCCCCTAGTCTTGCATCTTTCCTTTGAGGGAGAAAATTGAATTGCTAATGAGTTAACATATATCCAGGGCTTATTATGTGGGCTTAGAGATATTTAATTAATGAATGGCCCAAAGTTACAGAAATATATAATATCAGATCCGGAACTCTTAACCCTGCACCCCAGCCTGATCTCCCAGGGTTCTTTCCACTGTGCTATTGTGTGCCATATACGCATTTCTAATAAAATGGATTATCTTATTCCTGGTAGAGGTTAGATGAGCAAACAGTATTAAAATGAACCATATAAGTAATACCAAAACCTTACTTTAGCAATTAAGAAAGATTAGATGTTTAGAAAATGAGGCTCAGATCATGTTTTTTAAAAAGATTCATGGTATGTTCCAATGAGAAAAATGTTCAAATACACTGATTTGAATGGTTTTGCTAAGAAAGATACTAAAATTCTGGTCCCACAGAATGCCTCAGAGTGGAATAAAAATTTAAAAAATGCTTCTACGTTGTTAAATGTGTGACTTTTTTCTATATTTGTTTAATAAGCATCTTTCCTGCTTGTCTGTAAACACCGTGATTGTAGACGACGTATTTTTGTTGTTGTTGTTTATGGCTTCTATGTGATGCTAAAGCACAGAACCTAGTTTCCAGTGGGGGTACAATAAATATTTGCTGTTAGATTATTTAAGGGCTTTCCACATTACAAGGGAGGCACTTTCACGTTTATTATTTTATTCGACTTCCACAGCCTATGGGGATTCGAGAGCCATTTCCACCTGTGGTTGAGCTCTGGGAATCTCTGGAAAATGACATTCACTGGTGTTCTATTGACCCAAGATGACAAGCTCTACCCTGTATTCCGGAACGGCTCAGAGATAATAGCTAGACTCCAGTAATCACTTTTATTTATTTATTTTTTTACTCTTAAGCAGTAGCAGCAGGGGCCTCACTATGGTAATGACCCCATTCTCTACTTTTTATTTTCCCACATGGCATTAGCTGGTAATAAATCATAATCAAAGCTTTAACAAGCTCACTATGACTTCCACATGCCTGCCGCATAGTAGGAACTCAAAATATATTTACTGAATGGATGAATGAAAATAAAATAGCCAAATCTGAATGTACGGGGAGAACACACTGCAGAGGGAATAGAACACAGCTCAGGGAATGCATCTGGTCCTCATTCTTGTTTGTCCATGAATTGGCTGTATAACCATTTAACTTTCCAGTACTGAGGCTTCTTCCCTGTCTGTAGAATGGCACAATCTGTAGAATGGTGCAATCTTGTCTCACTGCAACTTCTGCCTCCCAGGTTCAAGTGATTCTCCTGCCTCAGCCTCCCGAGTAGCTGGGACTGCAGGCACACGCCACCACGCCCAGCTAATTTTAGTATTTTTAGTAGAGACGGGGTTTTACCATGTTGGTCAGAATGGTCTCGATCTCTTGACCTCATGATCCCCCCTCCTCGGCCTCCAAAAGTGTTGGAATTATGGGCATGAACCACTGCGCCCGGCCCAACATATCTATATTACACAAAAGTAGATCATTGGCCCTTGAATAATATGAAATTATTTTATTTCACTCAAACAGAGGGACAATTATATTCATTAACCAAATGACTACTTACCTAAAATTTTTCTCCTTGAAAGATCCCATTTACTTTGACAGGCAATGTTTACCGCTTGAACATTTTCTAACTTGAATGGTGTCCTTTGGAAAAAAATCTTTTTTTTTTTTTTTTTTTTGAGACGGAGTCTGGCTCTGTGGCCCAGGCTGGAGTGCAGTGGCCGGATCTCAGCTCACTGCAAGCTCCGCCTCCTGGGTTCACGCCATTCTCCTGCCTCAGCCCCCCAAGTAGCTGGGACTACAGGCGCCCGCCATCTCGCCCGGCTAGTTTTTTGTATTTTTTTAGTAGAGACGGGGTTTCACCGAGTTAGCCAGGATGGTCTCGATCTCCTGACCTCGTGATCCGCCCGTCTCGGCCTCCCAAAGTGCTGGGATTACAGGCTTGAGCCACCGCGCCCGGCCAAGGAAAAAAATCTTTAATTATAGTTTCCTAGAGAAGTCTGCTTTGTTTTGGAAATGGAAAATACTTCCAACACTTATGCTGTCAGAGAGTGATCATGGTCATTACCAGTAAACTGTCTCTGGCTGGATAAGATGTACAGGTAGGGAATTTTTGGTCAAAACTAAGCTGAAAAGTCCTCCCATAGTCTTTGCTGAATTTACTTTTTGTGCTGTAAATCAATTCAACTTCTCCTTATGCTCTGTATTGGGATAGATTTTCAGTAATTGCACAGTCCGAATTCACAATGTGTGCCATGCTTGCATTATTCCTTTATACTGATGGAAGTGTAGAGTTACAATTTGGATTTCATTTTCCATTATGTTGCATTATCCAATCATTCGATTTTGATCCTATGGCAATGTTTAGTCACATTTCTGAATGTTCTTTATGAAGATCGGCGATGCATTGTCACAGTCGTGCCAAAGACTCTGAGTAAGAACAGTAAAGCGTCTCATAATTTCACCCTGCCAGCATTGTGAGACCACTTTCCTTTTAATTACTGTCAAATTCAATTTCACACCTTTTCATTCTTTGTTTAAGGATGTACTTTTCTAGGAATATAAAATATTAACTGATATTTACACTTTGCAAAAGCTTCCTATTAATCTTCCCCTGAAACAAATTCAACTATAAGTTCAATATTAATTTGAAGTTGATGGGGATGACTATTACATAAACAGAGAAAAATGAATTTCCTGTCAAGTAAACATGCTTTTCGCAAACATTCTGTTTGGTCCAGCACGTCTACTGTAAGGGCCACAATTCAAGAATGTTCAAAACCGGTATCTTAGTTGTACAAGAAGAAAAAGACAGTGGCTGCTCAATATCATTTATCAGAGTAAGAAGAAAAAATAAAAAAAATAAAAAGAGACCCATCCAGTGGAAGGTCACAGCCAATAACATTTCTGCAAATAGAAAAGGGATGCTGAAGCATCAGATGTAAATTGCTGTTTGCTGAAGAATTTTAATGGAGTTCTACGTCACATTATAAAATGTTTAATTGTAACCCCATTTTAATAACACCATCTGATTAAATGAAAAGACGCCTTGCTGATCGCAATTACAATCTGTCAAACTGCATATTTATTTACAGTTTGGTTTTTTAAAACCATAAGATAAAAAAAGAAAACTCTATTCAGCTTGTCAGGAAACTATAATTATTGTGTATCCTTCTGTCAGTTTCTGCATAAAACTTTTGGTCCTAAAATGGATCTAATTATATCTACATCAACATTTTTATAAACGCTACATTTTTTTTCCTCCATCTCAGTGAAATCTTTGTCGTTAACTAGGAAAAACATATTCTCTTTTAAAAAGACATTAGCCAGGCTTGTTTGCTTTCTTTCCATCAAGATGTTATAAAATAAAACATCCCTTTCAAAATATAAAAATATTTGCTTAGGTCCCTCTCTCTCCTGGCATGAGATTATGAATAAAACCAACAGTTTTTGGCTGTTCTGGCAACACTGTTTCTGATTGTCTTTGATATCATAAAATCCCTTCAGCCTGTAGCACTGAAAATCTAAATCTCTTTTCATAATTATATTCTGACATTCAAGGCTTAGGAATCCTCTACAGATTCAAGTAGGACCAAGTTGCTGGGACCTAGGTAGGAAAACATGAGTCAACTGATTTCTCTAAGGTTCCTCCGACTTCTCAAATCCTCCTGTATTTCCCTTGCCACCTACATCTAAGGCACTTGGTGGCTCCATTCTTATTGGGGTCATCCATATTGAAGTAGGTGCCCTGGAAATGTCCTAAACACAGGATGTACATCAAATGTGTCCTGTCCTTTGAAGGTCCATTGGACTTGATAATTTGGTCTACATATTTGTACTGAGATATTTATGGATTATAATGCTTATTATTCTGCCCATTCTGGGAGTTAAAAATATAGAATTCAGGTGGATCACTTGAGGTCAGGAGTTCGAGACCAGCCTAACCAATATGGTGAAACTTCATCTCTACTAAAAATACAAAAATTAGCTGAGCTGTGATGGCACACACATATAATCTCAGCTATTGAGGAGGCTAAGTCGGGAGAATCGGTTGAACCCAGGAGGTGGAGGTTGCAGTGGGCCTAGATCACACCATTGCACTCCAGCCTGTGCAACAAAGGAAGACCATGTCTCAAAAAAGAAAAAAAAAAAGTCTGTGAATTAGCTTAAAAAGAAGCACCAGGAATGTTGTTTTCAAGCATTAAGGCACATACAATTTTTTAGGGTCTCCTAGTCCAGTATCAGTGAGGCTGTCTCATAGACCATTAGACTATTTCAAGTTGGTGTAATTAATGCCAACTTAGAATAAAACTAGTGGCAATTCCTCAAGGGCACAAACTAGATGCTCCGTTTCTTGTACAGAAAGCCTATATGAGGCAAAGTAATCTGGACTCAATTCATTGAGTTTTGTGCTAGATGTCTTCAAATATATAAAAAGATCCAAACTTTTTTCCCTCAACTTTTATCTTAAGTTTCAATGTACGTGTGCAGGATGTGCAGGTTTGTTACATAGGTAAACATATGCCATAGTGAGTGCTGCACAGATCAACCCTTTGCCTTGGTATTAAGCCCAGCATACATTAGTTATTCTTCCTGATGCTCTCTCTCTCCCTCCACAGGCCCCCAGTGTGTGTTTTTCCCCCCAATGCAAATGTCTTCCTCTGGAAGGTAATCAAATCAATGGTGATTTGTTAAAGGTGAGATAATTTTATGATCTAAAATCCTTTATTATAGACCTGTACAGTAATAGCACAGATGGGGAATCTAGATGTCAGCATTTTAACCTTTTACACATAACCTGGCCCACACAATCTAAACACGGCACACAGGCACTTTAGAATGGCACATGTGTGCATGGCTGAACGCCTTTCCTGTCATGCACCTGATGCCTTCTCACCTCTCATATCCCAAACCTGCTGTTCTTACCTCTGTGCCTTTTTCCAACCATGCTGTTCCCCATGCCTTGAAAGCTGGCCCTTCGTGTTTCTCTGGGTTTTACTCTTCTAAATTCTACAAACCTCAGATTTGAAAGTCTCTTGAAAGGTATTCTTGAATACTGCTGGCTGATTCATGAGCAACTTCTATGTTTCTTAAGCAATTTGTTTATACCTCCTCCAAAGCAATGATGATAACATATTTCCATATTTTTGTGTTTCCTTATCTGGTATTAAAGGCAGGACCATTGATTATTTATTCATTGATTATCACAAGGGCCAATGTCTAGCTTAGCCCCTGGAACACACAAGACAATATATATTTACTGAATAAATTAACCAGAACACCTTATCTATTTCTGACAGAGTTCTCTGGTCTCAATCTGTCTCTAGGGACAAACATTTATTGAATCTAATGCAGCCTGCCTTAAGCAGGCATGGGCAGCTCTACTTTATACACAGTATTTTCTGATATGAAGTTGAAAACTACCTACCGCATTTACTCTTGTTTTAATCATTTTGTTTTCTAGAGTTTCTCATTAATGGGATGACATTGGCTACCTTCCCTTTTTAGGAGCTAGTGGGTTTGGGGATTAGTGAGCTTTCAGGGAACACAGAAACACGGTAGCTTCATGGCTTTCAACTCTGGTGGCACATTAGAATTACCTAGGGAAGTTTTTGAAAATACTAATCTTTGGGCCCCACCCTGAAACAATTAGACCCAATGTCACTGAGGTGGAGCCCAGGGCATTTTGCCTTCTGATGAGCACTCAGGTTTGACAACACAAGTCTTCTTGCTATTCAAATGTGGATCCTGTAAAAAGCTAATGCATGTGAGGCTTAATACCTAGGTGATGGGTTGATAGCTGCAGAAAACCACTGTAGCACACATTTACCTATGTAACAAGCCTGCACGTCCTGCACATGTATCCCAGAATTTAAGATTAAATGAAATTAAATAAAAAATGAAATGAAATGAAATTTAAAAATAAATAAAAATGCAGAATCTCAGCCCCCATCCTGTACATGCTGAATCAGAATATGCATTTTAAAAAGATCACTTGGTGATGTGTATGGACACTAAAATTTGAAAAGCAACCATTTAAAAAAAAAAAGGTGGATTCTGTACCAGTGACCTAGGCCTAACCTCCCAGGCCTGATTTCAGACTTGCCAAATCAGCATCTACATTTTTAATAAGATTCCAGTGATTTACAAAAATTTAATGTCTGAGAAGCACTGAATATGTCTCTTAAATCTCTCTCTCTCTCTCTCTTTTTTTTTTTTTTTTTTTTTTGAGAGGAAGTCTCACTTTGTCACCCAGGCTGGAGTACAGTGGTATGATCTTGGCTTACTGCGACCTCCTCCTCCTGGGTTCAAGGGATTCTCCTGCCTCAGCCTCCTGAGTAGCTAGGATTACAGGCACCCATCACTACACCCGGCTAATTTTTGTATTTTTGGTAGAGAACGGGTTTGATCATGTTGGCCAGGACGGTCTCGAACTCCTGACCTCAGGTAATCTGCCTGCCTTGGCCTCCCAAAGTGCTGTGATTACAGGTGTGAGCCACTGCGCCCGGCCTTAACTTTCTTTTGAATCTTGAGTTTCCAAAATGCCCATCAGGGAGCAGACCATATTTCTACCACGTAATATAGTAAAGGAGGTGGGGAGAATTGACCCCAGCCACAGAGACCAATTTGGCATCATCTTAAATGGCCCTAATTGTGCCATGCATTTGGTGCAGTAATATACAAATTTGAATCAGGAGCTTTTGGAGTTATTGTAAGAGTCTAGGAATCCATATGCAAACCATAAAAATGTATAGTTGTACTTGACAAATGTTTTCAAGTCTACACAAATATTATTGAGATTCATAAAATGCAAATAGATTTAACATCATTACCAACTACTTTGGATTTTCTACATTTTTTTTAAACCAATGAATCTTGAAAGTTCAACCACTGTCAGGTTGGAAAAATGTGACAGATTTTTGAAATTAGAATTTAAAAACTTTGGGAACTACTGGAGTTCAAAAGTTTAAGGGCAACCTGTCAAAGAGTGGGTAGATGGTTAATGGACCCTGTGTGAACAGAAATAACATGAAGTTTCAATGTTCAACTGGCCACGTATGCAATGGATATATTCTCATGTCTAGCAGGTGGCTCATATTTTGTTGGAGCATGTTGTGACAATATGAATTATATTACTTGGGAATTTTTTCTTTCTCTGGAATACAGTTTTGAAAGTTTAAAGTAAGTGAATTAAAAAGTATGATTTGAATTATCAAAATGTTTTTATCAAGCACCTTTTAAAGAGCCTGTTTCCTTAGTGGCATAGCCTTGTAAACTCTCTCCAAGGCACAAAGAAATAGGCGCAAAGAAATAAGTCATAGTAGACTTATTTGTATTCCTCTGTTTCATTGGTCTGAGTCCCCTATCCTGGCTCTTAGCTCTAGTATGGAGCTATCACTGGTGTTTATCAAGGAGATTCAAAGAATAGTTGCAAAGGAGCATGGTCAAATGAGGCTAGAGATCTGAGCATCAACAGAACATGCACCTTGGATAACCAAAGATACTTCCTTTCCTAAAGTTATTCCTATATTTAAATTAGGCATTTAATTTAAATATAGGATTTAAATTATTGCTTGGTAAAATATTTCTTAGTTCTCTCTTTTTTCTTCCTTTGGAGAAGCTTTCCTTCCTATAGTGTACTTTGTAGTCTTTTCCCTTTTCACTGTCAAATTACACAATCCCTCGGATGTCTTTCAAATTCCCTTGGGAGTTTATTTCATGGTTTAATACAGGATGACTCATTTTAAGCAGTTCTCTTTGAAAGTGTTGAACAGGAGCTGTTCAAATGAGTCACTCTCCGTTTGGGATGAGAGTAGTTATTTAATTTAATATCTTAGACCTGGAGAGATCGTTAGAAATGTCTAGATACTTCAATGGCATTACTTGAAGCAGAATGAAAATATCTACATATAATTGGAAACACCTAGTTTTACCCCAAACTTTATTCCAATTCCATACTATTTTTCTCCTATTGTTGATATGTATATGTGTATATATATGCATATACTATATATCTAATATATATATATTTCTCACGAATACTATTTTTAATAATGTAGGGAGTAAATTCAGAAAATGCACAATTTCATAAAGCATTCTCTCATACATAGGTAAGCCTTCATTGATAGTTAGCTGTTGTTCAGAATAGATTAAATGCTGACATGGCTGAACTGAAGTTGATCATTCTGAACTGCAGTGGAAGATGATCAAGTCATCTCTGAGCAGAAAAAATATATATAATACTCAAGCCAAACACTTTTCTTTTTCTTTCTTCTTTTTTTTTTTTTAACAGAGTTTCACTCTTGTTGCCCAGGCTGGAGTGCAATGGTGCGATCCTGGCTCACTGTAACCTCTGCTTCCTGGGTTCAAGTGATTCTCTGCCTCAGCCTTCTGAGTAGCTGGGATTACAGGCGTATGCTAATACGCCCAGCGAATTTTGTATTTTTAGTAGAGACAGGGTTTCTCCATTTTGGTCAGGCTGGTCTCAAACTCCTGACCTCAGGTGATCTGCCTGCCTCAGCCTCCCAAAGTGCTAGTATTACAGGCATGAGCCACCGCACCTGGCCCAAATACTTTTCAATGCAGCTCCCCCTGCTCCACCCCAGCCTTCAGCTAAAATGAAAATGGAGTTTTGGTGTTTCAGAGAGTATCACTGAAATGGACTTTGGTTTTATTGTAGTTTCTCTGGTTATAGAACTGTATCCTATTATCTCCACAAGTCCTATCATAATTTTCCTTAAATTTAGTGAATTCACATTTTGAAATCAAAGAAGTACAATTTACTTTCATTTACTCCTTTTATGGATTTAAATCAGGTTTTCAGATAGGATGTTTTGCCCTCTGACTGGCAAAATAAGGAAATACGCTAAGGTAACTGAAGACCAAATTCAATTCATTTTACTAGCCATGATTAGGTTTTATCCTAAACTAAGCTTAGTTCAAACTCTGAGCATGATTCTTTGTCTAGGTTTATTATGGCAATGGTTGCATTTTTCTCTTTCTATTTTTCAAAGGGCAGGCTGACTAAATTTTCTTTTTTCCTTCTGGGGAAAAAGAGCAGATATTTGTTTCACATTAAGTTACTTTAGAATAGCAGCTCTCAAACCTAAGTATGTGACAGAATCAACTGGGGGTCCCAACAACCAGAATTTCTGATTGAAAAGGTCTGGGATAGGACCTAAGAATTTATCTTTTTAACAAGTCTCCACATGACACTGATGTTGCCCCTCTGTGGGCTGCGCTTTGAGAGAGCCCACAGCTCAGGAGTGAACTCACCTTTCTAGACCCAGTGGAGAACATGGCATGGGAATACACCACTTCTCTCTGACTACATTGCCAAGATCTTATCTGTAACAAACAAACACACGCTCTCCTATCTCTTCATGAGCAAGATGACAATGCTAACCTTCTGGCCTTCCCAACATACTTGAGTCATGCTTTAATCTTACAGCAGAGTGTTCTGTCGGTATATCTACAGTGTAACTTAGGAGAGGAATGACAAGTTGTACAACTCTGATCATGTCTCCTTTGACTGATGACAAATTCTCCATTGTTCTTACTAACAAATGAAGTTAAATGTTTTGGCTTCACATTCAAGGTTCTCTATGAACTGGCCCCAATCAAATGTTTATTCTTTCATTCATATCCATTGAATCAATGTTTGGTGAGATTTGGGTCTCTACTCCCCCCTTATATACAGCTTCTCCCCTTCACCCATTTTATGATGTAATGAAGCTGAATTATTTGGTGGCTCATGCCTGTAGTCCCAGCTCCTTGGGAGGCTGAAGCGGGAGGATCACTTGAGGCTGGGAGTTCGGGGCTGCAGTGAGCTATGACTGCACCATTGCACTCCAGCCTGGGTGACAGAGAAAGACACAATCTCTAAACAAATAAATGAAAATAAAATAAAATTGAAATTTTTATCTTTGTTTTCCTTTCCTTTTGGTGTGCTGATTTTACTGCAATTTTCTGTAAATGTGGGAAGTGATACCACTTCAAATCTTAGGACTACAAGATGGTGTTCATACAGCGCCTAGCCTGCTGCCTGGCAGATTGTGCTCTTGATGAATGCTTGTTTTCCATTTTCTCTTTTCCTTTTCTTCATTCTCTTGGTGCTTCACCTGTGGGGTCGTGGTAAAGTCACCTTCTAACAATCGCTTTAGTTTGATTTATTTATGTTTCACTTCCTTAGCATCTGTTTCATAAAATTGCTTTCTTTCTTTTTCTTTTTTTTTTTTTTTTTACAGGAGTAGCATTATGCCTTGAAGCTAGTAGATGCTTAATAAAAATGCCATGTTACTCTTTTATTACCAATACTTGGAAGTATAAGAATGTTTTATAAAGCTCTATGTAAAAGTCTAAAAAAATCTCTATTGCTGGATTTTTAGATGCTTGAAAAAAAGAACAATTTGGATTTATTTACATTAAAATTAAAAAACCACTGAGTTTTGCTCAAAGTTAGCTTTCACTTAGCCACTTTTCAAGAAAAATATAAATCACGTCCTGGTTATTGGAGTGACAAGAAATGGAGAGCACGAGCTGAAAGTGTGCTCAATGGAGTGGAGAGAATTGCAGTGGCAGGAGGTCCACCTGGCATCATTTGGCAGTTGACTAAATCATGGAAACTGGCGTAAGTGGCGTTTGTCAAAATGGTTACCCAAGGAAAACGGTGAAGGTCACAGTTCTAAGCACTGTGCTGTCAATATCAATGCCTCCTTTATCCAGAAGCAATGAAGTATGATGGGAAGAACCCGAAGAGAGTCAGAAGAGGTTGGTTTAGTCCTGCTGCTGGTAGCTGTATAAACTTAGGCAATTCTGAACATCTCTGAGATTTGACTTTATTGAGCTGTATAATGAAGGGTTTTGTCTAGTGAGCCATGTAATTTTCAGCTCAAATTTCTGATGCTCTGATTGTTCCTGCAAGACTAACTCTGCAAATAGGTAGACTCCCTATTTGCTTTTGCAGTGTGCTTTTAAGAGAAGGCCTGAACAAATCTCTAATCACTGCCCATTCCACATTGACCAAAATTGTCTGTCTAGAGCAGTTGTTCTCATTCAGGGGTATTTTTGCCTTCCAGAAGATATTTGTCAATGTCTGAACATTTTATGACTGTCACAGCTAGGAGGTGGGGGACAGAAATACTGGCATCTAATGGGGAGAGGCCAGAACTGCTGCTAACATCCTACAGGGCAAAAAAACAGTATCCCTCTCCCCCACAAAAACTTGTTCAACCCAAAATGTCAATAATGCCAAAATTAAGAATCTCTGATCTAGACAGTAAGCTAAGTAATAACTACTCTGTGAGAAGTTACTTCTTTAGCACCTATCATAGTTCTGGGAACAGTGGTAGAGCTCAATATACGCTTGTTAGAACTAAGAAAAAAATTATATATAAAGTATCTGATATTCACAGTTTATTAATTATTCCCTTGAGATAAGATTGTGTAGATTCCTCTAAATATGCATTTATGACTCAAGGATAGGTGACTGATCATATTAAGTATCCAGTCATTTTTTAGGGCTTATCTTGCCTTATGTGGAGACACGGAATTAAGAAAGAGAAACACAGAGAACCAGGAGGTACTGTTCATCAGAGGGCTGCGTCATGAAGAATGTCAAAAGGAAAATTCAGCCTGGAAGCTGAAGCTCTTGAACCATCTCTTGAAGAAGTGCAAGCTATATTTCATTCATTCAAACTTGTTTCTGTTTTAAGCAAAGTAAAATGGCTGTTTTTGAAACTTGATTACTGATCTATTGACATTAAGAATGTAGTAAGAACCAAGTTACATAAAAATCCATAAACAAGTTCAAATAAATATCCAGTTCATATTCCAACCTAGATAGGAACAAGTAGGATCCAAATGTCAAAAACAGTTCTTTAAGAAATAGATCTGTATGACAATTTGCCAAAACACACACGGTTAACTATGGAATGTTATACCTCACCAAAAATATTAGAATACATTTGGTATTAGGGCCCAGATAAGTTAAGTGAATTACCAGGATCTTTCAGCTACACTTTCAGTATTTCTAATAACCCCAAAATGAACGTTAATTTCACTACACAGTAAGCATTCTTTCCCTAACTAGATTCCTAGAGGCAGAAATATGAAAGAAAAAGAAAAAAATCTCAAACTCTTCTCTGCCTTTCCCTACAAATTTTGTAAATACTTATGCAAACTATCGGCCAATCAACCAGATCTTACTAAAACCCGCCAACCTGAAATTTTTATAATTGTTTTTTGTTACTAAAGTACTTCCTAAACACCTGTTGAACTCAAAATCTCTGAAAGAGGTTGTTTTTAGTTTTCAAAGTCATTTTCACTAGATATATTTTTATCTTAAGGTTTATACTTCAAAAGCATAAGTACAATCAACCAGATAATTTTTATTATGATGATGTTCTATTACCTACAGACTCCTAGATTTGATCATTTTAAGGACTATGATCAGGTACCCTTGGGTGGAAAGAAGAACTGTCTTGGTCCCTCATTTTCCCTCTTTGTTGGATCATAGAATGCTGTGCCCTGACACCAGCTAAGGCATTTGAGCTGAGAATAATAGCTGTTCTTAGTTTGGGATCTTCCTAAATGAAGGTGCTATACAAATATAAATAAACAATAGATTACTTCATATGGCTCATAAGCCGGTATCCCTGTTGCCTCAATCGTATCTGTATACTTTCTTGGAATTGTCCTAACTGTGTGCTTTACTAATTTTACAGCTCCAGGATTGAAGTTTAGGAGGAAGGGACAGGAGAAGAAGGCAAAGATAAGATATAGTATGTATTTTAATCATAAGTTAGAATATTTTCACAGTAAGAGTGTGCGTGTATATATTGAAATGTGCATGTGTGTGTATACACACATACACATATCTAACACCTCCACCTGCTTCTATGGAATCCCCGCTACATTAAAATATGAAGTGTGACCTTTCCTACAGCCTTTAACTTTTAAATGACTTTAAAATTTATTATAGACAGATAGGTTTTACACACACACACACACACAATGTGTGTGTTTGCATATATATATATATATATATATATCACCAAATATATATGTGTTATTCAACAATACTAAGGGCATGCCTTGTTCTCTCTTCTAGACTAGAACCCAGCAGGATTAGGCAGCCAAGACCACCAACTCTCACGGTGCCTCCAGTCTAGTAGTGGGAGGCGGCCAACAAACTATTAAATAAACTAGATGATTTCAGGAAGTAACAATGCTCCAAGTAGCTGATATTTATTCACTTATTCCTCATTACATGCACTTTCCAGTGACAACTCATTTCATAAAACAGGGTGATGTAATGAGGGGTGAGCGGCAGAGCAGGGACAAGGTGCCACTTATGGCCAGGGTTTCCGAGCAGTGACATTTGAGCTGAGACCTGAATGTGAAGATTAGGGGCAAGCGTGTTCCCAACAGAGGGATGGCTAAGCGCAAAGGTCATCCGGTGGGAGGTGGGAGACAGAAAACCAGTGTGACTAGCTCGGTGAGGGGCAGAATAGCGTGAACTGAGGTCAGGGATCTTGGCAGAGCCTGAATATCATATGAAGAAACACGGAATTTTTTTTTCTCCTTTTATCCTAGGTACAATGGGGAGTCACTGAAGGGCGGCCAATCTAATGAATGTATGCTAAACAGCTCACACTGACTCTTGTGTGGAGAATGTATCATGGAGGAACACTAGTCAGGAGGGGAGGCCAGGTAGGATCACTGCTATAATCCACAAAGAAGATGGTGCTTTGGACCATGGTGGCAGTCGTGAAGAAGGAAGCCATGAGAGCAGATTTCAAAATGTATTTTCGAGGCATTTCTGTGGAGACTTGCTCAGTTTGGTCAAGAAAATAACTGGGTGTGTGGAGTGACAGAAGTAAGATGAACCGAGGACGAATCCCGGCTTTTTGGGCCACGCATCTGGGATGGACAATGGTTCGTTTCACATTATACTCACTCAGTGAAACTTCCTCACTCCAAAAACATCTTCTTCCCCACTTCTCCCTGTCATTCATTAATCAAACCTTTTTTCATTTTTAAGATCCTGTTCAAACACTACCTCCATTAATTGGGTAGTTTTTCCTGATTCCTTATGTTATTTTATAACTTATAGTGAGTGTGATGCTTTAAACTGTTGCATGATTTTCTGAATACATACCTCATTTGTCTTACTAGACACTGGAGGGCAGGAATTATTTCCATATTAATTTTTGTTCTCCTACCATCACCAAGCATAATGTCTCACACAGCTTACCAGGACTGGGTTCCGGGTCCCTCGGACAGTTCCAGTTGTAGGCCTAATTATTACTAGTTACCTGCTTGGTTCTCACAGCTGTGTTGGTTGGAATGCTACACCACTACATATAGCAGACACCCAAAGGCCTAGCTATTCTAAGTTCCGTGTGCATGAATGCATATGAATGCAACACAAAGAGAAGAACTGGGGTTCAGTTTGGGAATCCACTTTCAAATCAATTTTGGAAATTTTATATTCCATGAAGCTCTAAGGTAAGAATCTTCTGATAAAGAACCCAGTCAAAAAGTGAAGGCTCCTAGTACTACAGTAATTCAGCTCTGTTTACAAATAGAAAAATGATATGCAGAATAATGAGTTGCAGATATTCAAAGACTTTCATCCATCCAACATCTTGCTATTTTAGGTAAAAACGCATTTTTAGTATTCAGGTAAACACCTTAATTTTCCAACGACATGTGAAGGTGCAGAAGACGTAAGGAGGAGAGATTTTCAAATTGTACCGTATATACAGAGTTGTTCTCGCCATCCCCTCTCTCCATACATACTAAGCAGAAGTAGGGAGGGAAATCCCTGGACACCATCTGCGGGATATTGTCACAAAGACTCACTCAAAGATTCTCAAAGCCAAGAACCCATAACCAGGTCTATTCCTTGTCAAAACATTTGTTTGCTCTCTCGTGGACATAACCCTAATCACTTTCTCATCTCAGGCATTTTATGCCTGAATGGCATCTTCTTCATAACTTAGACAAGAGCCCTTCGGGCATGATTCTTCCTTCCTTCCTCCCTGTGGAGGGCAGCCCTGTGTTCATGGAGGTGCTTATCCAATAAACCGTAATAGGGGAAAATCTACTATTTTATGCATCATAAAGTTGTCATCAAGGTGCCTGAGGAAACTCTTGTGATCCACGATTCAGAGTTATGTGCATTTGTCTCCCGATAGGTGTTTGATATTTTCTCATTAGTAATGTATTTTTCTCAACATTTTGATAGATTGCCCAGGGAGATTTATTCCTATTTTCCTCTTTCTCTGGCCTCCTCAGGAATATGTGTATTATAGTCATTTCTTTTTGGCTTACTTGGCCTGTGTTTTTTGGAATAGTTTCACATTTTTCATTTTATTTTTTTCACATGATCGTTAGAGAACAATGAGAGAGAACGTGGGGTGGAGTTTGACTCATCCTCCTCCTCACTGCAGCGTTCCCTACTTTCCAGAAGCAGCCCCAGATGGCACATGGAGATGCACCTCGTGCACAGCCACAGCCCTGACCCTCGGCCCGCCTGCACCTCTCACCATTCACGCCGCAGCTTCAATGGCAAGTTAAAGGAGAACTTATGGGTTTAACCCAAACCCTACACTTAGTAATCCTGTTTTTTAACCCACAGAAAATTTGAATTCTTTAATTTAAAAAGGCCAAAATGTAAACTGAATGTGGATAAAAAGCATTACTTTGCAAATCAAGTCAGTTACAGTATAAAAATTGCATTGCTTTTATGAAACCTCACATGAGAATAAATAAATTACAATAGTACATTCAAGAGAATTAAGCATTCATCGCACAGTTAGCTCTTCTCCAGTGGCCCAAGATGCCAAAAGGAAAAAAGGCCACAGGGAAGGACAGGGCCCCGTCCCCTGCTGTTGTGATAAAGCAGGAGGCCGAGGACATGGAAAATCTATTTATAACCTACTATTCACAGGCATCTATGACAACTGCCTTACTTGGACTATCTCATTTAATCCACACTACAAGAGGAAGAAAGTATAACAACCTTTCTCCATTTCACATATGGGGCGGCAGCTAAAGTACCCTGTGCCTACTCCTGCACCCAGGACGAGCCCATCTTTCTAATCACTGCATGGTAATTGGAACAATGGACACGATGATGTTAGATTTGGGATTCTCTGCCCTCAGGCATACCTGATTTCAATATTCTTTCCATTATACCAGTAAAATACCCCTGGTTTTTAACACATCTGCATTTTTATTCCATATTTTAATGTATACTGTGCTCTGAGAAACACCGCTTTGTCATACCATTTTTAAGGGACTATGTTTCCATAGCTTTATGTGACCTGAGGCCGTGCTGTTACTTTGCCATGCATTGACTATTCTGAATGTGTGCCCCTTCCCCTTTGCAGTGGAGACCAGCCGTGTATGCATTAAGAGGGTCTTGGTACACTAGGCTACCCTGGTAAATCCATCCCAGAGTAAACTCTGTTCTGGAGACTTTATGCAGTCTGTAGAGCCTGGGCTGAGCTGGATTGTGAATTACCATGAAAACCTCACAAAGTGCTTACATGCTTGGATCCTGTAGCTCTTCTTCTGAGATATCGAAGCATGACTTTTGAACAGCACAGAGAATGGCTTCCCAGTGAGTTTTTGGCCCATGATGGGATCTCCACAACCCTATCCCCAGAGGCTAGGACATTCCCCAGGCTGGGTGAGAGGAAGAAGGCTAGTTTCTCGATGGCCTCATGATCCTCTGTGGACCAGCCTTCTGATCCTCACTCTGGGGTTTGTCAAGAAGGCCCTGAGCCCATGGGGGGACATGAGTATGCTGCTCCTTCAGGACTTGGCCTATCAAGATGCTTTGTGATCCCAGCCATGTCAATTTATCATTCTTGAACAGGAATGAAGAAAACTTGGCTGAGTTTATTTACAATTCAATGTTTATTTATTTGGCTCTGATGAAGGCACTGCATATAGAATATGCAGTTTTGAGAGGGGACAAACTGATATAAACACATTAGAAAACGTAGCAGGAATTTAATAAAGAGAGGTAAACATTTCTAGCTAATTTTAGATCTATTATTTTTGGCAAACTGCCTAGAAATTTTTCTCCTTTTAGTTATAAAATGATTTAATATCTCCATACATTTATAAACTAAATTTTTTAATACTGTTGATGGAGAGAAAAGAATACCTTGAGGTTGGCCAATAATGGCAATGTGGTAAATGGCAGAGACCCCAACTCCTGGTCTTAAGTTAGTGCTGCAGAACCCTCGTCTGTTGTGCAGCCTATTGCTACCTGAGGAGCTAACACTGTCTTCCTTGAAGAAGATTGGTATAATTTAAATTACTGGGTTTTTGACAAAGAGCTGACATTTTTCATTAGTTGGAAAGCTAATGTCTTCAACAAGTGACTTGAGAATGGACCTACACCTTAGGTACTGGATAATCCTGTATCCAGCTTAATCTCCACAACCATATAGTGATATAAATATGATTGTTGTCACACCTTTTTTTTTTTCTTTTATAGCTAAGGAAACTGAGGCTCAGAGAAATCAAGTGATTTGTCAAAGTCACGCAGCCAGAATTTCAAGCCCATCCTTCTTTCATTGAAATATAGGATCTCTCTTTTTCTCTACTCATTCTCTCTTATTATTTGAGCAATGTAAAAATAATGTGAGTTTATTCTGATTTTTTAAAGAAGAGGGCAGAACTGTGAATGGTGTCTGGGTTTACACTGTCAGCTTGAGTCATCATGGTGCTGAGTTCATCAGGAGAGAGACTGAGAGAGAGAGAGAGGACAAAAGGCTCAATTGAGGTTTCCAATGCAAATTTACCAAGCCCCTACCAAGTGTAAAGCAGGGCTCCCAGCCTCACCAGAAATGTAGAGGAGATCTGCGCCCCAGCCTGTCTAGTTCACCACTGTCCATCCCTGTGCTCTGTCCATCCCTGTGCTCTGCCTCTTTGTCTCATGGTCTTTCTGGGCAAGATGAGAATCACACTACCCACCTCCTGGCGTGATCATGGGGATGAAGAAGAAAACTGTGTAAATACTTAGCCCAGGACTTGGCAAGAGTCAGAGCCCAATAAATGTCAGCATATTGGTTGTTAGAACGTCCCACGGAACACAGATACCAGTAATGAGAAGAGGAATGACAGATAGTATAAGAAAAACCCAGATCACAAGCTATGGGGGTTCTGAGGAGGTGAATAACACAGTAGTTGACATGAAGCTCACTGTGTGCCCAATACTGCTCGGAGGGCTTCAGATGCACAGACCGGATCAAGCCTCACCACCAGCAGGAAAACTGAGACGCAGACAGGTGGAATCACTTCCCCATGGTCACAAGTGGATAGTGAGGGGCCTGCCAGGGTTCAAGTGCAGGCGGCCTCACCCAGACCCACAGGTGTACCCACCACTCATATGGCTTCTTAAGACCCCAATGCCATCAGGAGGTTTCTGTGGGTGACTACAGCACTCCCCGGACAAGTTAAGAAGTGTTCCATATTTGAGAATTTAATCTTTCATGGTCTCACACTTTTGCCAAGTTTCATATGTGTAACCCAAGTGAATGATCAGTTCCTGGGTTCTATCATTCACTATACGTACCACCTGCAGATCTGAAGGCAGAGCATCTGCTATTAGCAGGGAAATACAGGCCACCCTTTTGTGCTATGGAAATCAGGAAGAGGCTGCTTTGGAGAAAGAGAAAACAACCACATGCAAGAAAAAATCCATGTGACAGTAGCTATTAACTAGAGGTCCCACTCTGCATCTGTCCAGTGGGAAAATGGCCGCTGATATTTTCAGCCATGGCTTCACCTTGGTGCAGCTACCTTTTAATACTAAAGACAATGGGATCAGAGTCCCAGACACCAAACCTAATCAACACATGAATGCGTAGAGAGACAGAAAGAAAGATACATACATACATACATACTTTTATTCTATGTAAATAATAGTTATGTGATCATAGCCTATTTTCCTTTTCCTATTAACTTTTCAAGCACTATATATATACACACACACATATATATACTATATAGTACATATACTGTACATATGTATATGTGTGTATATACAGTATATATACAATACATGTATACTATATACACAGTATATATACAATACATATATACTATATATACAGTATATATACATATATAGTATATATACATATATACTATATACACACACACATATATGTATATATGTATATATACACACACACATCACAATAGAAAAAATACTTCAAGATGCTAATAATTTTCTTTGTCTCTTGATAGCCTTAATAATAGTGTTTTCATCAATAAACTTTATGAATCCACTATCTTGAGAACTGCAGAGAGAGTTATCTTTCATCTATAGCTTTCACAAGTTTCATATTGTATGAATTATGATCCTATCTCCATTTGGTAAACCATTAGTTACATCTACTGGTTAATACAGAATGTGATTACATATACAATAGATATAAAAATGTAAAGTATTTAATAGCGTCATATGTTTTCAGGGTTGGATCATATTTTTATTAAAGATTATCAAGATCATGATTAAAGAAAACAAAACTCCCTAAAGGTTGAAAAATAACGCTTTTCAAATGTAACACATTTTGAGAGGGTTTCTTGCCTATCAAAAATAAAAATGTTACCCTGAATTACAAAAAGAAGTTTAATCCTCTCTCTGTCGAAGAGTACTTCTATTTCTCTGGGGACTCTGTACAGTCCATTAAATTCAGAGAATTTAACTATCAATTTTGTGATTATATATTTATCAAAATGTTAAATATATTTATTAGGTGTAAGAAAAAAAGGCATGTTCTCTGGATGATTTTGGTATTTGTGATATTTTAAATTATTTAAAAAAGGAAAGTAAAATCTAGTATTTTAATGACTGTAAGAAATGGTCAAAAACCCTCCAAGACTGCATATCTTTTCTCCTATGCAGTGTGCATTGCTGCTGGTAGAAGGAAGTATATAAATGGCCAATATTAAAAGACAAATAATATTATGTTTCTGTAGGTAATGCTTGTCCACGTAAGAGATCTTGAAACTTTCAAACTAGAAAAAAACTAAAATGGAAAAAATATCTAAAACCAAAACCTGCTCTTAAAGCAATCCCATATGCTCTAGATAATAATAGTTAATGAATAATGAAGAAAGTGGTGTCTTGAAATGAGACTGGCTCATTGTTCTCCTGAAAAACATTTTAGATGCATTCTCCCATGATTTCATGACAAAATGAGTTTATAATGCAACATTTCAATGTCAATAATCTACTTACATAAAGCAAGCAAAAAGCAAGTCAAAGATGTGGCAAGCTGAGATATAATCAGTAATTAAAAAAATAACACGAGTCATATGGGCAAATGTTTAATAGACATTAATTTTTCACACTACTACTACTTCTGCCCCAAGACTTTGGAAGAGTAGGCACAAATATATTCCTTTAGAAGTCTTGTAATTTTACTGATAGTTTTTCTCTATAAAAACAGCTATACTCAGAAAATAAATGGATTCATCTAAAAGGAGGATCAACTACACATTGTAATTAATTGTCAAATATATCAATTTAGTAGTGGAATAGGTTAGAAATGATCAGTGGTAAGTTGATTAAATATTAAGACTGTAAAGTTAAATCTATGTTTAGGGCTCAAATTCATTTAGGTATATTGAAAGCATTATAACATTTTAGACCCCATGATAAATGACATTATACTATTCTATAAAACTGGAATACTTGTATCATTTTAGAAGACTAAACAACTGCTTAGAAGTGTCAGCCCAAAAAGCAATGATAATCTTGTACCTGTCAGGGGAAAATATTATGGCTGGAGATAACTTTAAGTGGGAACAAATAGATTCATTCAATCAGAAATAGTTATTGATCTCCTACTATGGGTTGTACACTTATATAGAGCACTGTTATCCGTAATTTCTGCATGGAGGTCTAGGCAATGAAACCAAGTAAGCTCTCAGGGTTCTAGGTCCTCTTTCCTGTAATGAGCTTATGAGGTAGAGAGAGAACCAGAAAAATGGTTTTCTCCGTGGGGAGTGGAGTTAATGCTGAGTGTTAATGCTAAATGGTGAAGGAAGGAAAGAGAAAGCAATCCTTGACACATGAAGCACCAGCATGATTATTCAAGGTAGGAGAGTGAGGACAGAAAACTTGCTGGACCTGAAATGAGGAGCATAGAGCTCAGTTCCAGAAGCACTGGAGGAAGGAAGAAGCCCCATCCACAACCCCACACATGCCTGGACAGATCCTCCAGGTATGTAACTGCTATCCAGAACAGGGCTGTTTTCATTTATTGTTTATTCCTTCTTTCCACTCCTATGTCTTTTTTTTTTTTTTTTTTTTTTTTTTTTGAGACGGAGTCTCGCTCTGTAGCCCAGGCTGGAGTGCAGTGGCCGGATCTCAGCTCACTGCAAGCTCCGCCTCCCGGGTTCACGCCATTCTCCGGCCTCAGCCTCCCGAGTAGCTGGGACTACAGGCGCCCGCCACCTCGCCCGGCTAGTTTTTTGTATTTCTTAGTAGAGACGGGGTTTCACCGTGTTATCCAGGATGGTCTCAATCTCCTGACCTCGTGATCCGCCCGTCTCGGCCTCCCAACTATGTCTTCTTTATCCAGGTTCTGTGCTGCTTTCCCCAAACTGCCCCCTCCACACGTTAGGAAACATTCTACTAACAATTTTGAAGTTATAACTAATGACTGAAAGCTCATGGCTAGGATCTGGAAATTCTTACTTATGGATGTACTTAGAACCCTTTTGTCCAAAGACAATTATTCACATATAAGCTACACTAAATTTTTTTATTCATCTGTTTGCTAAATAACGGATACCCAGGCAGAAAAAAAAAAAGACGCCTTGAAGAGCAACACCACAATGGCCTTTTCAGATGTTTGCCTTTAGCACATGAAATGAGCTGCACAAATACAAGATGGGAAACTGCTGGCTAGAAACCAACACAGCAAGAGTCACACAGTGTAGGAGGGATCAAGGAAGCAGCAATTAAACATATCAGCAATCAATGATGCTATTAAGGACCCTATCATAAAACATCCATGTAGAGGCAGAGAATAATTTGAAAAAATCAGAAATTAATCTGCAATCTCAGGTTCTAGAGCTCTGCCATCCATTGTGGTCAACATTCCTTAAGATTACAAACGTCAAGGCCGGGCGCGGTAGCTCAAGCCTGTAATCCCAGCACTTTGGGAGGCCAAGACAGGTGGATCACGAGGTCAGGAGATCGAGACCATCCTGGCTAACACGGTGAAACCCCGTCTCTACTAAAAAATACAAAACACTAGCGGGGCGAGGTTGCGGGCACCTGTAGTCCCAGCTACACGAGAGGCTGAGGCAGGAGAATTGCGTAAACCCGGGAGGTGGAACTTGCAATGAGCTGAGATCCGGCCACTGCACTCCAGCCCGGGCGACAGAGCAAGACTCCGTCTCAAAAAAAAAAAAAAAAAAAAAAGATTACAAACGTAAAAAAAAAAAAAAAAAAAAAAAAAAAGAGCTAATTTGATTTAAAAATTGAAAAATAATGACCTTTGAGGAAAGGTTAAAGGAATTGGAGTTATTTGGGCCAGGTAAAACACAACTGCAGGATTGACTTAATAAATGTCAAATATTTGAAATCAAGTGTTCTCCAAGCATTCAGATGGCTGAGGCAGACAAAATAGCCTAAAATTGCCTATTTTGTAAGTAAGAGATTTTGGTTTAACTTTAATAAGGAAATTCCTGGAAGGAATCTAAATATCTTAATGCAATTTAACTTAATGTTACAAGGTTAATTAAACACAAACAGGCTACCAAGTAAAGTTATGGAATCTTGGCTCCTAGAAAACCACATATCTGAAATGGTTTAGGTTTACTCCTGCCTAGACTTAAGAGACTGGATTAAGTAGGTCCCAGAGTTTGCTTACAGCATATTATATAACTGATGTTATACCTTTTTTACTTCTTTCATGCATGGGTGAGGCACACCTTTGTATGAACTCTAGGGTTAAAGAAAAAGTACAAGAACTCCTATATACCAAGTGAATCTTGAGTCTGATTACTTGGCTTAGAAAAGAAAAAGTGTTATTTTTAAATTGGCTCCTTTCCTGAATACTGTTAAGAAGAACTCTAGTTTGGAATAATATTTTATTATAGCAATAAAAGATAGCCCCAAATCATTAACATACTGAGTCCATTGAACTATATTAATACCACATTCAAAGTAGTCTGTTTTGCACAAACAAAGGTCTTAAGTAGATTTTAACAACTAACTACAAACAACACCTATTTTTGGCCTTATTAAGCATTTGTCCAAAAAGAAAAAACACAACCAACCCACATATTTACTGTATTTGGTCAAAACTAAGAACAAAAAAAACAGCCCATTTCTTCACAGTATTAAAGTGGTTTAATGCATTGTTCTTGTGTTCTGCGATATTCAAAAAAGGATAATTTGTGGAAAAAAAAAAAACCAGGTTGTAATTGCTAAACATCTGATGAATTGTGGCATAATGCTAAATAATTGTTCTTCATCATTTTTCTTCTGTCAAAGTGGCAAAATTATTTTTTATGGCTTATTTTCCTTTCTGTTTAAAGAAAGGAACAAGTGGCTGTGACATCCATTCCATTTTAAACAAACACCTCTATTATTCCATCATTAAATGGGCTGACATCATAAGCTCCTCCGTGTTCTGAAAGATGCCTAGCTCTAGTCCATGGTTACATACTTTATGCATTACATGAAATAAAATACCTCAAGATTTAGAAAATATTTATTTTAAAAACAGCAATCAAATTGTCTGTAATCACATTTTCTGCTTGGCTTTGAAAGCTGCATTATTCAATATGCCAGTGGTCTTTTCCATAATGGCAACATATTGGAAATTCATGCTGCTCTAATACATCTGACTTCCTTGATGTGCGGCACTCCCCATAGGCCTGAAGGAACACTTCTGCTTCAGTTTCATGAGTCCTACATAGCACCTATGAAAGTGATGGTTGTCAAAACAGTTGTACAGTGGCCTTTGAATGCAAAGTGTACCATGACTGAATGCTAAAAATGACAATAAATCTGAGTATATACATTATGCTTGCTTTTGTTCGCTGGAAAAAGAAGGCATTTGGGAAATAAACCCCCCAGTTTTATTGCCTTTTAACATCTTTTTTCCATTTCAAACTCCAGAACTGGAAATTTGACACATTCAAAGAAATTGAAATCGCCTTTGTTGCTTTCCTCATTGTAAATTTTCTATAATGTGTCATTAGGAAGCACACTCTACAAAAAGCCCAGGTTCTAAATGAATCCTTTCTTCGAGGGCATTCTAAAACTTTGCACGGTTTTTCTTTGTATGAAAGAGCTTCTGTTGACTGCACAAAGAACAAGCAATCACCACATATAGGCCAGGCTGAGAGTCTGGGATGACTTTATACAAGGTTGCATTTTCCCGTTCACCAATCCATGATTAAGCCCAGCGGTGAATGTACCAAAGTGGGGAGAAACAGAAGAGAGGCTCTTGATTTCAGTTTGGAGAAATCAAAGGATTTTTCTTCAGCCATGAATACTTAATATGGGCATTTTCTTATTCTACCTTTCTGCTAAAATAGTTCTGTAGTTTCCTTTGAACAACATGAAAACACTATCCATCCACAAAAAGCAACATCACTTTTTTTTTTTTTTTTAATGGCAGGATTACATTTTCCAGTCAAAAGAAATTATCTATCCAGTAGGTTCTTACAATTGATTAAACTTTGAAGGGGGGTGAGGGGGCGCAGTTAAAACACTGAGACAGCCAAAGCAATGGCAAGAAAAATTACTAAGTAACTAACATGGCAAAACCAGTGAGTCTCAAAGTCTAGATCAAAGTTGTGTGGTTGACAGAGAACAAATTATAGGAAAATGCTAGTCCTGAAAAGGATCACAGAGATCAACTAGTCTTGGGCTTTCCATCTTCTTGGGGGCAGAACATTTGTTCAAGGGAACTTTTATAAGAAATGCAAATAAAAATAAAAGCAATACTGTTCCGGCTAACTCCTGTGCCCCACCCCCGACCCCACATCCCAACAAGCTCAGTGTGGACCCAGTTTTGCATAGATCTACTCTAATGCTGCTGGTAAGAGGGTTCAGTGACTTGCCCATGATTGACAAGCTTATCCATGGCTCTCATTTCAATGCTTTTCTAACCAGACTCCACTCTCTGAGAAGTGCACACAAATCAATTACTCACTATCAAAATAACTCAGAGGAATGTTGAGAAAAATGGAACTCTTACATATTGGGTCATGAATGACTATTTAACTTGGACCTAGAGAATCAGAACTAATTGGCACTTATTTGACAGTTATATACTTACAGAAATTCTACCCTGTTTTATAGCCTGTCTTAGAAAAGAGGGACTTTAGGAAAATGGAATCTTTTTCAAAGTGCCAGAAATTTAACTAGTTGCAGGAATCCCTACTAACAATAAAATGCACAGACAAGAAAATGCAAAAAAGTGGTGGGAAATTTGGGAAAAACTTTCACCCTATGTATGCTGCACCCCAATATGTCTACGATAAATTCCAGAAGGCAATACAGATATCTAGCTTGGATACCTTTTTATCAGAAAGAGGTTCCTACTGAATCTATCTAGCTAGACATTACAGATAATAGCTACTTTAATACTTACAACATGATGAGATTAAACAGGTGAAACCGAGACACAAAAAGTTACTCACGGTCACACAGTTGGTACGCAGAAGCGTCAGGATTTGAATTGAGGCTCTCTGGCCCAAAGACATCAATTTGAATCACAATGATAAATAAAGACACCCAGTAAAAGGTAAATACTCCTTTGGTTAATAGTAGGCTTATTGCAGTCTTTTTTGACAGATGTGAAGATTCAGGGTGAAAGTATAAATAACTCTTTTGGAAAGTCTTCCTTCCTATGCATTTTAACTTCTCCAAAAGAGTTGTACAGACTTGCTTTTCTAATTTTATTTAACCAGCACTTATATAATGCTTCCCATGTGCCAGCTACTGGTCTGAGTAATCTTAAATATTTCCTGAACGCCGTGAGGTAAGGCCTAGTATTATCATCCCCACTTTCCTGATAATGAAGCTGGAGTATTTACTGGCTAAGCCATTAAGTCACTTAACCACTTTGAACTTTCATTTTTCATTTGTAAAATTGGGATACTAGTCCCTCTTTCAGATACTGATTTTTAATTATGGACTAAATTGCTGATGTCTACTATATTAGGCATTTGTAGGAAATGCTTATAAATGGTGAAACTGTATCACTTATGTTGCCAGTGGACATAAGAAACAGAGGCGGATACAAGAAAATATATCTAAAAACAAAATTTCAGCAAATGACATACATTATAATAATTGATATATAAGTAATATCTCATAATATCTCATAATGCATATATAAAACATCACAATAACATCTAAAATCTATGCAATATCTAAATATATATAATAAATAATATACAAGAACTTAAGTGTTTTTCACTTCCTTGATCCATTTGAATAGTAAAATGTCACCATGTGAAAATACTAACACAAAGATACAATCACAATACTAACAGCAAAAGGTTCAGCTTTGATCACATTCAAGAGCTTTTAGAAAATATAATTAGAGAAAGTTGATCCTATACATACATTTTCCCAGGATGGCTTCTACTCATAGGAATTTTAAATTCACAGCAAAATCAATATTTAGAATCTGCAACTATTAGCTTTTATTAGTTGTTCTCATATTGACCTGGAAAGAAAACCTTGGAAGGGGCACTGTCATTTCTAGGTGGGCAACATTTACGCTCTTATATCTGTAGACACTATATTCCTGTCTAATGGGCACTGATGACATAAACTGTCCCTACACATAAACATATTTCAACAATTGGCAAATCAGCCCATAGCTCGGTTGTTAAATTTTGTGATCATATTAGCCATGAGAAAACTTGCTAGCAAAGAGTTTTAGTACGTTTTTACAAGGAAGTGTGATGAGCAAATTTAATATTCGAAGTTTCTTTCAAAGAAAATAATCCCTTCATGCTTTTAAAATATAAAATATGAAAAGACAAAATGTTGTTCATCTTTAGATCCATACATATTTGTGGATGCAAAAATGGCTTAATGGCACACCACACTGCTATAGTTCCTCGGCACCTCTTACCTACATCGGAATAACAGGCCCAAGGGGCTTTCCATAACCCCTGTCTCTTACCCCTGCTATCTACACAGGGTCCTATTGCCAGAAGGATTTTCCTACAACATTGCTTTCATAGTACTTTTGCCCTTGAGTAAAAAGCACCAGCGATTGCTTATAATCTGTCCTAACATGGCCAAGTTCTTTACTTTTTGAAGGTTTTCATCAAATCTCCCATTTCAAAATACCCAATCTGATTTTTGAACACTCTCCAACATGCCTTTTCTTTCCTCTTGGTTTATCCAAATCAAAGCCCACCTTCAAGCTGTGACTGTTGTCCTATCTTTTCTACTAAGTTTTATACCCAAACCAGAGTACAGTCATCTCTTTCGACTAAGAGTTCCTACTCAGTTCATGGCCAGTACATCTGAGTTGGGCACTTCTCTTAGTCTCTAATTGCCCCATGTTTCTAATTGTTTCATAACTATTTACGTTTTCACTGTCCAGAAGAACAGTAGCTAGGTCTTATCAATCATTTGAACCTTTTCAAACATTGAGACCATGGTAAGGCTTCAAAATATATACACTGAGGAATGGCATTCTAGTCACATGAGAGCTCAAAACAAGAACTGAAGAGGCTCTTTGTTTCTCATAGGAATTAATAGACAAAAGATAGCTCCTGATTCTTCCAACTTTATTAGATTTCTATTGCAACTTTATAGTGTGTCAGACTCTGGCTTCTGGAATCCAGCCAGAGATCCCCAAGCCTTGAGAAACAGAAACAATAAATGTAATCTCCAAATCATCTTTCTCTGAGACCATGCTGGCTTGGAAAAAATGGGCTTAATATAGACTTAATGCTAGAGTCAACATCATTAACTAGACTTATACTGTCTAACACAGTAGCTACTAGGTGAATGTGGCTACTTAAATGTAAAGTAATTAAAATAAAATAAAATGAAAAATTGGTCCCTCAGTCCTACCAGCTGCATTTAATAGCCAGTGACTACTGCTGTTGGACAGCACAGATCATAGAAGAACTCCATCATTACACCACATTCCACTGGGAAGTGCTGAACCTTACCCACAGTCTCACCAACACGGGTATTTGCTGGAGTCGCTTTTTGCTTGCAGCATTAAAGGCTAGGACCAGTGCTGTGAGGAGGCACAGTAGACGTGCAGCTCCAGAATGTAGCTTGAGGGGTATTGGAAAGACTTGCCACCCTATGAAAATCCTGAACAGGCTCACCTTCAAGAACTAGAATGGCAAATCAGAGCTTCATTCCTTTAGCTTAGGTCAAATAGGGGATTTGTTTCCCCTCTACCCTGCAAAATGTTGAAAGTTCCTAGGGAAACACCATGTTGAGGCAAAATTATCAAAGTCCAGTTTTTGACAGTGGGTTGGTGGGCAGACAGAATAAGGAAATTTTATGAACAGAAAGAAGCTCCCGATAGGGAAAGAGGAAGGGACAGTGGGAACAGAGCTGAAATGGCCTATCTTGTGGCTGTGTCTGAGCCCAGTCCCAAATGTGCCATTTGAGGATGGCATAACTGCCATGGGCAGCAAATCTGGAAAAAATCTCTGAGCCACAGTTACTGACACTGCATAAGCATTTCTTTAAGTGTGAGGTATCTTAAAGGTGTATTGAGATGGATGTAGAAATGCTAAGGAGGGTAAATTTGTTACTAGAAAGGAGGTAAATTTTATAAAGGAAAAAGGCTTGAACTATAAAACTGAATATCTCATTATCCTTCCTATGGCCCCAATCTCATTCCCACCATGGGGAACAAGCCTAGAGAACAAAACTGGCATTTTCCATGTATACTGACCGCCCCCTTCTTCTCCTTTCTAGGGAACAGGGGTCCCTACAGAGGCATGACCTGAATGCCTTCTTTGGCTCATGAATCGGGTCTGAAGGTTTAGTCCCAAAGAGAAGCAGGCAGGTGATTTTTCAAGGTGACTACACTGAAATACATTTTTCAGCTTTACACATTTAGCATGTTAAAAAAATCCATTTTCTATTTATGGAGTCATACTTAATACTCAAAGCTAAATCTATACAAGTGGAATATAATCTAAAAACCTGAGTGACGGTGTTGCCAATGAGTTCTCCCCTCTTGGCCGCCCAGATGGCTGCCAGATTTTAGAAAAATTCTATACACCATTGTGTATTACGCAGTAGGCTCTGGGTTTCATTCTTTAAAGAAACTACTTTGGAGTTTCTTTTGACTCTACTTTTATTCCACCCTTATGTTCATGATTAACAGAAAATTCCTCCTGTAAAATCACTCAAGTTAGAGATATATCCCCCAATGATTTAGAGAAGTGATAATATGAAATGTGTTTTTCAATCAGAAACACCATAATATTGGCAAGTTAATCAATTTATTCATTGTGAAAATGACAGTACTGTTCAGTGACTTATGAAAATGACAAGAGAGTTAGTTGAAATGTTAAGTGACTGAACAATGAAAACCAAAAAGTGCTAATTAAAAGTCACTGTTAACCTGGGAGGAGGGTTTTATGACATGGTCTAAAGCTCTCTCCTTGGCCATATACTACTTATTTTTTTTTCCACTATTGGGGTATAGACAGAGAAATTATTAAGTTTCAAAAGACATAAAAATCAGAAGGAAAGATTTTGTAATAAACCAGTGTTTCTCAAGTGTGGGATGCTTGTAAAAAATGCAAACCCCTGGAGCCCCTGGGTAGACCCTGAGAATTTGACTTTTTGCTAGTTTGCTGGTTGATACACATTCCTATTAAATTTGAAAAATTAAGGGGAATTCATAGTGTTGTCATTATAAATTGTTAAACAACAGGTCCAGTAGACTGAAACACTTTAATGGAGATACATTTTTTTCATCAGAATTATACCTCCAAAATAAAACTGAAAATTGTTTTCTTATTTTCCTATGGTATACATTTGTGGAACTTGAGAGCCGAAAATAGGAAGGAAAATCAAGGTTAACAGCAGCTCCAGTTGAGAAGATGTGGGGATCTCCCTTACGGGGAGGAATCCTCCACTGGATGAGAGGTGGCATCTTTCAAGGTGACTTTTTCTCTGAAAGCTGGTAAGCTGGTTTGACTCTATGACAACACATTCAGTGTCAAACAGTATTTAGTACTTTGGGTCATTAATATGAGTGACTGCACAAGTAATTAATTGATTTTGCCTTGACTTAAATATAAAACAGAACATTGCTTTAGAAATGTGTATGATTTCTAAAGAACTGTCTCCATAGCTAGAAACAGTTTCAGAATGCTATCATCACAACGCCAGGCCTTCGCATGAACTTGGTCCGTGTGCTTACGGTATCCCTCAGCCCCCACCACAAACAGGTAAGCAGATTCTTACCACAGAAATGGAGTTAGAAAGCAGTGTTCCATCCTGGCCCAGCATATTGGAGACAGTGATTTCAGGGAGGTCCATGTTTTGTGGATGAAATGGTAGCAGGCCATTATGGTTCATGGGGTGACACAGAGAATGGTAACCAGACTCAACTTCATTCAGGTGCACCAGCGAGTGGTCTGGGAGGGAAGGAGGAGTAATTGGTGGAATGTTGAAGTCTTCACTTTCCAGGCTTGGACCAGGGTAGGACTGTGAAAGACAAGAGTGACATTGTTGCAAATTATCATCTTCTTGCTCTTCATCATCATATCAAACACACTTGACCCTTTAGATATTATTACAAGCAGCGTATGGATTTGGCAAAGACGTTTCAAACTTTCAGATTATCCTGCTGCCATTTCATCATTATGCATGAAAGAAAATTGCCTCAAAGGCAGATCTACTTCTGGTATAAAGACTACTTCCATTAGGTGGTTTTATTTTTCCAAAAAGCTGAACTCAAACAGATTTCAAAGTTCCCATTAAAATTTTCCAGAGTTTTAATCTAGCTGAATACCTTTTTCATGGGAATTGTAGGGAAGGAAGGCAATTTATAAAATTAATGTTTGATCAAACATGTTTCACAGGGCTCCCTACTGCTCAGATCATGGGATGTAATAAAAATGAATTCCAGAAGTTCTGGGCAATTGCTTTTGGGTTTTGAAAGGCTACCTGCTCACAATTGACAAAAGAAAATGTCTTAGAAAAGAAGTGACTTAAGCATGCTGCATAAAAGTGTAGTTCCGCTGAAAGTTTGATATATGAAAAAAAGGCCATTAAGAGCTATTTTTATCATAAAGATTTTATCATCAAAATCAAAGTGAAGATTACTTTTATGATTTCCAATAAGATTTACTTGATTTCCCCCTAAGAGCTGAGCTGACAAATAATATTGCAATTATTTAAATTCAGTTCTGTCCATTTTGAAAGGCAAAAAATAGTACTAATATTATTATAATACTAATCCTGGAATAAAAGTCAGTCAGTAAAATTAGTAGCAGTTACATACATGGGTTTTTTTTTTTTTTTCTTTTACAATCTAGCATTAAATAAAATAGAAAGGGAGGGAGGGGAGCAGGAAGGAAAGATTATATGAGGACACGCCTGTTTAAAATGGGATGTGGCAAATGTTGAAAAATATATGGAAGAAATAAAAAATAAAACATTGTTACCAATTAATATTAAATACACAGTGATATATAGCAGTCCTTCATAGAACAGGTGTCACAGTATGAAAGGAAACATTTCGGTCCAGATAATTCTTGCAAGCTTATCTTTCAAATTAAGAGCGAGCCTTCATAGTGTTTGGGTGTATGGGGAACAAGGATTCCCTTGTCTAACAGTCCGGCGCCTGCTCAAGTGTTCAAGATTTGAAATGAACAGGCAAGGGTGGGAGCCAAAGAAAGTAGTGTAAGGTATTCATTGGGTGTCCAGCCAACAAGCGTCATGCTCCTGTGTCCAAGTGCCTGGGGTTATTTTTTCCAGATGGCGTCTATTTGTCTAACAGAAAGAAAATCTTCAAGTTCCACTTTCTAAATGTTGTACAAGTTTTGATATATTTGTTTAGGTGCCATCAGAAGACAAGACTAAATGAAGAGCTACTTGGAACATCTGGAATTTAGACCTGGTCATAGAGCAGCACATGTAGGTTAGAAACAGGGGGTGTATGAAGGGAAAATTTGACTCTTATGCAGAAAATTTTCTTAAATATCTAAAGTTCTGCTAGAAAAAAAACCAGCTCTAAAAATTCAATCACGTATTATCAGATTCTCCTGTTAAAAATATGTATCTCACGTGAAAAATATGTATGTGCTGTGTCAAAATTACAAGTTTGATGAAATTCTCACTCATCTGATACGTTTTAGACTCTTAACAGATCTAAGCCATTGGTGCCTTGTACAAGTATGCATTTAAGCATAAAAGACGCCTAATGGGGAGGTGGGAGAGATGACTATTTTATATTAAAGCACTGTTCCAAGGTCTTTGACTATGTTGCCCCCTTTTAATCATTACAGTAATCCATTGTGTAGCTATCCAACTGTGTACCCCCAGTTTCCTGAAGATAAAAATTGAGACTCAGAAATGAAATAACTTGTCCAAGTTCACTCAGCTTGGAAAATATCAACTCAATATACATGAGGGATAAATATATCATAAAGGTGGCATTTTTATTGCTATGCTATTTATAAAGTAGTTTAATTGCTACTATCTTATTAGGTTGGATGGTACAAAATTGCCAACACCCAACTGTTTTTGATAAACAAAATTTCATAATTTAAGTAATAGTATTAGCATTAATATCAGGCCTTGCCTTTTTCAAATTCCACCCCGTTGCCCACCCACTGAAATTAAATATTTACTCTATATGAATACAGATTTCACAATTTGTCTCTTTGTCAACATGCAAATGCTGAAATTGTTGATATCTTTTAAGATGTTAATTAGTGCCTGTTTGAAACTCTCCTGGCGGGGCGCGGTGGCTCATGTCTATTAATCCTAGCACTTTGGGAGACTGAGGTGGGCAGATCACTTGAGGTCAGGAGTTTGAGACCAGCCTGGTCAACATGGTGAAACCCCATCTCTATTAAAAATACAAAAATTAGACAGGTGTGGTGGTGCATGCCTGTAGTCCCAGATACTTGGGAGGCTGAGGCAGGAGAATTGCTTGAACCTAGGAGGTGGAGGTTGTGGTAAGCTGAGAGCATGCCACGGCACTCCAGCCTGGGGTGACAGAGCAAGACTCTCTCAAAAAAAAAAAAAAAAAAGAAAGAAACTCTCCTGAATAAGGCACAACTAATGCCAGCAATAAAGGAGAAAGATGTTTTTAATTTTAGGAATGCCATTAAATCTCCGAAAATACTAAGGGATATTCCACCTATAGTAGACCATCACTTTACATTCTAGAGTTTCTTCAGTAGTTAAATCTTAATTTGTGGTGTTTAAAAGAAGGTTTAATTGGTATCACTTTACATTCAGTGATAACAATTGTAATTGAATTAAGCTACATGGTTTCTTTTCATGTAATTACACATTAATGTATTTAATTCGGACAATTATATACCAAAACCACAGATTCCACAACTTAACTGGTAATAGGTAGTTATGTGGATCAAGAATTTTAACTACTAAGGTTACTTAGTAGTTTCTGTTCTTTATATTAGAAGTCATGATATACTTATTTGCCATGAGCCTATTACAGTGTAATTGATGCCATATAAAAGTATAGTGGTAATTGCACAAATGACAAAATGTCCCAGAACGTACAACAAGTTCAATGCCAGGCTAATTACTTATTATTTTTAAATGTGGAAATGAATTTGCTAATTCTTCAACGTTGGTTTCTATGACATGAGAGCTTTATTTTGATTTTTAGAAACTTAATAAACATCCATTTAACTTAACAACAGTTTCAAAATTTAGACAATTTGCAGTTTTGGGGGACGTGATACAATAGAATATGATTCAATATTTTCCCTCTTCCCCATTAAGCTGCCTACCTGGAATTAGTGTTCAATGTTTGTTGAATGAATATATAAATGAATCACTAAGTGAATGTGTAGGTGCATGAATAAATGAATGCTAAAATGACTCTTTAAAGGCACAAAGTTTGTGAATATACACTGTTATTCCTGGGTTTGAGTAAATATCTTTTATTGTCAAGACGTTGCACAGGCCAGTTACCTACCTGGTATGTAACAATCTCACAGAATATCCGGAGGCCAAAAATATCCTGTTAGGGGAGTAGAGGCTTGAGCACCTTCAGGAAGGCTGGGCAGAGCAGTCTGTATCCCTGATATAGTTTGGATGCCTGTCCCCTCCAAATCTCATGTTGAAATTAATCCTCAGTGTTGGAGGTAGGGCCTGATGGCAGGTGTTTGGTCATGCCATTCATGAATGGCTTGGTGCCCTCCTCACCAACTAACGAGTGAGCTCTTGCTTGTTCACACAGATCCAATTGTTAAAAAGAGCCTGGTGCCTCCTCTCATCTCTCTTGCTCCTTCTCTCACCATGTGACACACCTGCTCCCCCTTCACCTTCCACCACCAGTAAAAGTTTCCTGAAGCCTCACCAGAAGCTGAGCAGATGCTGGTGCAATGCTTGTACAGCCTGCAGAACCGTGAGCCGCCTAAACATCTTTTTTTGTAAATTACCCAGTCTCAGGTATTCCTTTATAACAATGCAAAACTGACCAACATAATTCCTCTCTGACTGCTGCTTTGATCCCCTGAAGTGACTGGCACCTACTATCCTTTAGTGACACACAGATTTCAGAGGATTCGCAAAGGAGAGTTTGTGACCCCCCGGCTGTCAGAAGCTGTGGAGCCTAACCCCCATGGCAGGCAGGACATCAGGGCCCTTTGGGCGACTGCTGGGGCACATGAAGGAAGTCACAGCAGCAGTTCTGATGCCCATGCCTGGCCAAGAGAGAAGGCCTGATTAGACCACAAGAAGGTATATGAGTGATGAGATCAGGGGCTGAATTGTCAGAGAAGGCTTATGTGAAGGCCATCCCTGGGTGATATAGGGGACCTGGTGCTCATGTCCACTTATTCCAGCAGGGTCCTTTTCTGACTTGGGCTCTATTTTTCTCCCTCAAGACACAGTGAGGCCTGGAATTTACAGATCATTCATTCTCCAACCCTCTTGGGAACAAAGATCACTTGGTCCTTTCCATGATGATTCCCAGATGCCCAGGAGACAACAGCACTACTTTAAAAAAAAAAAAAAAAATTAGAGGCTGCCAAGGAGTGAATCACATGTCCTTAGAAGTCCTACGAGGCTAGGTTCCAGTCTAGAATGCTGAGGGAGGCCAGGTATAGATTTTCAAAGGTGCTATCATCTTCTTCATCACATTTTATAGTGACATGTACCCATCCCAGTTCAGGGATTGGAACTTGAACAGCAGCATGACCATGCGAGCTCCCTCTTCCCCAACCAATGCTGAAAGTCAGCAATGACCATCTTACACAAATGGAGAAAAAGTATTTAAGGACTGCAGGGTGAAAATCAGGCCAACACTTTTAATTTTATCTTGAATCTTCACCATACTAAGTCAAGGTAAATTGGAAACATACTAGCATAGAAAGTGTTTTGTTCTAAACCAGAGCCAGTCTAAATGATACACATGATTCAAAGAACTCAAAATTATATTACTGTTAATTAACCAGATTCTCCCTGATCTTCAGTTACTCCCTGGTTCCAGACACAAGACAGTCACAAGGTGTTGCTGGTGCTGAGCTATGTAATAGGACTCCTGTGTTCCAGCGCAGGAGGCACTGTGCATCACTCTGTGTACAGGAAGCAGGATCCCAGTGCCACTGAATATAGGTTAGAATGGAGTGAACTACCATGAGGCGTGGCTAATTCTGGAAAATAGATGAACTTTTCAAGCCCACAAGGGGACTGTTGGGAGCATTAAAGTAGTAATTTCAAAATATTATCCACCTCAAGAGTATTTCTATGGTTCTATAATAGAGAGTCAATGACTATTTCAAGTCATTTTCTTAAAACCTTAAAATTTGGTAATTGCACATTTAGCTTATAAAGTGCTACATCTTTCTCTGATGAGAAGGAGACAGATGTTGGACTAGGTGAGAATACGCATGATTTCTTCAGTGACTGTTAAGATTGGCCACTGTGCGTGTTGCCAAGAATTGTGGCTTTGAAGCCCAATAGACAAGGTCTGCTTCCAGGTCCTTTAAACCATGTATTAATTTGGGTTCTGCAGCAAGCTTTAAAACCATGGGGTTCTTATAAGTATTAAAAACAAAAACATATGTAAAAAGCCTAATAATATGTTTGCCAGATACAAAGTTCTGGATAAACAACGGCTTTACATAGCTATGGTTACTGTTAAATGGATTTATACATCCCACGGGTTGGGTCATGTCCAAGAAAACAAACAACTGTAGACAGTACAGAAGATTTAGATCTATTCTCCACAATGTCATTATAAAGGAATTTCAGTATATTTGCCATTGATTAGGCTTCAGCCTCACAGTGGAGAAAAGTGTAACCCCATTCATACCTGATGTATTTATTTAATTGCTCCCCATAAATAACTAGGTTAAGGCTTCACCTTTATTCTAATGGAATTAAATTGCACTTTTTAGGTTAAGGAATAAAAAGATGGTGGGGAACAGGGTAGCAAAGGAAGTGGAAGGTGCCGAGAATTACTGCATGTGCAGAGGCCCAACAACTTTGCTCCTTCAGGGAGCTCTGCTGGCAGGCCTGCAGCCCTGGCTGATCGGGTTCTCACAGTTTGACTCCTACCAACCCAAGTAAAAGGCAAATGAATTTCTGAACCAGAATGTCACTGTCTAAATTTGTACAAAAGCTATGATTTCTAACATACTGGCTGTGTCCTTAGAAAAGCGATCTTCCCTGGGCAATTCTTGGCAAGGAGGTCAAATTGCTAATTAGAGGCTCACTTTTGAGACTATTAACGGAATCAAGAGACTGAGGTTGGGAAATTAATAGGGAATCCTTCTGATTTGCTTTGGTTTGATCTGCTTGGATGCCTTTTCAGTCATTTGACTAACGCCAAAGTCCTTCCCTGAAGTCCAACCTTCCCAGCGTCCCATTTCAGTAGAAAAGGAAACTTCTCACCTGATTCTGACATACTCACATTCCTTTTTAATCATACTGCTTTTACATGTTCCATGATCTGAGTATCCTGTTTACATTATTTTCTCCTTCTGCAATCCACATTTCCTTTTGCTACAGCCTGTTCCTATATTCTTATTCTATATGATTACATCTGGAAATGGAATGTTAATCATGCTGATTTTTCTTTTGGCTACAGAGAATTCATGTTTTCATATGGCCCAGGCAGTGTTAATATATGCTAACCAGGAATAAATAATGGGAAATCTCTTTTAAACATTGCCTTTTCTTCTCTTTTCAAAATCTAGTTACTCTACCAGAGAGGCATTGTATTTGTGGGTTTCTGTCCACATATTGCAATCATTATACAGAACACTTTATCTTTGGTGACAAGAAGTCCCATAACTCAGAAGAATTCAAAAGATACCATCTCGTATGTATCTTTAAATTATGTGATGGATTCATGCAATCATGCATACACTAAAAATATGGCTATGGTTATAACTTTGTAAAATATGTTTCTCATATAGAACTTTATCTGAAAGATAAATAAATAGTACTGCCATCAAACATATACATAATGCACTAATTTTTAATCTGTAACATAATTCCTGAAACTTAAGGATAGAAGAATGCCAATGTTTAAACATGTTTCATCTTCTATTATTAAACATTCTTGTTGCATGATTCAGAGAACTGAAGGGAAAGCAAATTAAACTGAAAAGTTTATTAGAAAAATAATAAGCTTCCTCTGCACATTTTTAGAAGTAAAGATATTACATGTAATGGTGATTTTTCCTGAAAGAGTTTAAGCAGCATCAACGTAATCTCTGATTTCTTTTGAGAAGACCTTCAGGAGTAGGTATTTTTCAGATTCTTTTGTCTCTGCATGAACAAGGGTTGATAGCCTGAGACTATAATGTATTACTGTGGAAAGCTTCGGTCTGTTACATAAATCATCTTAACGCTCAGCAAGAATTGTCCAACAGTGCCATTGATGTGCTCAAGCCAATGATCCTGCAAACAATTTTTTTGTCTTTCTTCACGTGTTAGACAATGGCAATAAATCATCTTCATTTAAAAACACACAATGTACTAATTTTTCAAGCAACAGTTACCAAAATGGAATTTTTGGTAGAAAGTATGACATTTATTTGTGCTCATTAATTTTTTTAACTGGTGTTAAATAAAAAGCAATGAGTGCCTCATTTGTTACAGAAGCATTGTCATACACCTACTATGTGTAAGCATCCTGCAAAGAGTGATCTGAGATACAAAGAACTGAAAGACACAGCTTGTGAAAAACATCAAAAGATATCTCTCATTTTGTAAAGATTTAAAGAATCAGACTTATTTGTTAAATTGTGTAAGAAACATTGTCAAATTATAGGTGATACTAGATCTTCTTTTAGTTGCATTTATGGGTATTTGTTGGTGTACATGTTTCAAAAATCATATAAATTTATAGAAATTCAATGTGTTGTCAGTCATAAACCTGGTTATCTTAAAATGTTATATAAAATAAAAATAATTGAATATCTGTCAATTGTAAGCTTTCATCAGCTTTTTAACCATGCTATTCTAAGTTTTAGTTGTGTAGCATTATTGTTTTTTATTCTTCTCTAAAAACATTTACAATCAGATTCATAAGAAAGACTCCAAGTTCTCTTAAATACAAATTTCAGATAATTTTAAGATCCATAGGCTACATAAAATTTCTAGAACTCTAATAAAGAATTTGAAGGAGTCATGAAATGACTCAGAGATCTAGCAGAACAAAAGTTGATTATATGAGATTGAATAAATGATCAAGATCAGGTTTTTATACTTTTATTTAAAATATTATTGGTCCTTTACTCAAATGTTTTGTCTTCTAGATTTAAGAAAATTTTCTCTCTTAAGCTATATGTAATTTACAGCAATTTGGTATAGTATAATTTTATAAACAAAGATAAAAGTATTTTATTACGTTACTTGATTCCTCCAGAATTCAAAAACTGTGAGTGTTCTTATGGTGATATGGTTATTTGCATAAGTCCAATAAAAATCTCTCTATACTAGGAAAAAAAGAGACACAGTTTGTTATAAAGATAGTGAATTAGTAGAGAGAAACGGGAACTTAGGCTCTTAATAAAGAACAGTATATTTGAAGTGTCAAACTAAGTGATATCAGAGTGTAAACAAAAAGAATTACTTGAACCTGGGATGATCAAGGGATTGCTATAAGGAGATTTACACTGATATCAGGGCCTAAAGATCAGACACTTCTGCCAAGATGCAATAAGTGATCAGGGGAGGACCACAAAAACTGACAAATGAGCAAGCCCAGGCTAATGTCCAGGTAACAGCAGGCAGGTTCAACAGCAAGGTCAGGCCTTCAACCTCTAAGATAATGTCAAGGGCAAGATTGGTCCCACCAATCAAAGCAAACTTCAGTCTACTGGGTTTAATGCAGGCCTATTCTGGAACTGGGGAGTAAGGTAAAGTTTCACTTATGAAAAACCAGTGTGCAAAGCCTGAATGACACCAGAAAACAAGGTCAACTTGAACCTGCCCCAGACAATGTCTGACACTGGCTCTTCCTGGGGCCTGGGCTGGGGGACCCTGAGGTCAGGGTTTGCCAGCTGAGGCTTTGAGGATTCAGGGGGTACTGGGATCCTGGGCTAAGCACCTGAAGCAGATCAGGTGAGGGTGGGGCAGGTAGCCTAATATTCTCTGTCTCTCTCTCCACATACCTCCAGGAAAGTCCTTAGTGTTTACCTGTAGGGCTTTCTCCTGCCGTAATTCATTAATGATACCAGAATGGGGAAGAGATTTGTCTTCTCTCATTATTGCTTGGGGGTCTACATAAGTCTCCAAGCAGTATTTTTAGGGGATATTTTCATACCAGGCATCGTGCGTAGTTGTCATAAATGAGGACCTCTCCTTTGGCTAAAAAAATCCCCAAGCTTCTGGAAAACAAATAATGTACTCCCCCTCCAAACCACAAACAAATCATTAGAGAGACCAGATTCAAGTGAAAGGAACCAGTTCTGAAAGTCAGTCAGGACATGTTTTTTAGTGCTAGGTCATCATTCCATATTCAATGTTAAAAGGGGTAACTGAAGTATTTAATTTCATCATTCAGCACATAATTTTATATACAATGCAATCTATATTTTTTAATCATCTAGACTTTTTCAATTCTCATATTGAGTTCATACATTCTGAGATTCAGTTCCATATTTTTTGGCTTTATTTTTTAAATAACCCATGTTAACTAGTTTAAAAAAATTAGAAAATATATATAAGAAAAAAAATCACCTTTAATCCAACCACTCAGGAGCAAAACATAAAAATGTGTGTCTTTCGAGATTCTTTTTAGTGCCTATTTGCTAGTTTGTTTTGAGCTTTTGTTTTTGTTTTCCTTAACAAAAGTCAGATAATTGAGCTCTGATTTTGGAGCTGGAAATGCTAAATACAAATCTCAGCTCATCTCTTGGTAGATGTATTTACTTAATTTCTATAAGTCTCAGTTTCCAAAGCTATAAAATAGGGATGACATTAGTCTTCAATTCGTTAAGGATATATCAGGATTAAATATGACAAATGAGATAATGTAAATACTTCGAGTAATACACTGGTTCAAAGAAGCAATAAATAAATGTTAGCTATATTTTTATTATTACACCATTATATAATTTAATGTGATGACTTAAAACAGATTGTGAATAATTTTCCATGCTAATAAATACCATCAACATTATTGTTTAAATGGCTGCATATTGTATTCATGTTCTATCATTTATTCTATCAGTTCTCCATTTTGAACATTTAGGATGTTTCAGATTTTGCTGTTGCAAACCACACCATGACAAATAACTTAATCCACTTATTTCCTTAGGATAACCTTCTACAGTTCTCTACTTATGCTCAAATGGAATCATAGAATGCTTGCTCAAGAAGAAACCTAAGAAATCGTCCTTGAACTTTGCATATGAGAAAAATGAGTTCCAGAGAGGTTAAATTATTTGTCTGCATTTATAGAACTAGTTGGGTAGATGGGAATCCCAAAGAAACATTATACAGACATTGTTTACTGTTAACAATTGATTGCAATGTATTAGGTTTTAATATACTATTTTAAATCACGTGCAGCCTTTAAGTTTTAATAAATTTTTATTTTTTAAAAGAAATGTGTTAAATTGATTTTTGCTTAAGGCTAGGTTCTGTTTGCTAAGTCATATGCAGGCAACCAGCATGGAGTTGAGCATTCAGTGTTGGGCTATTTCTATATGTATATAAAATATAAAATAAATATGTATATATTTCATATATGTGTATATTTCATATATACATATAAAAATACATGCTGTATGTATCTATTCATGGCCAATCATTTTTATTTTGTCTCTTGAGGAGAAATCAGCAAATGCTGGGTGCAAACTCACATTCTGCATGAAGAAGCCAAATTAGCGGAGGACCAGAGCTAATAGAAAGCCTGTGCTCTTAAGGGGTCCAGAAAGGAGAAAAAGAAGCTCCTATTTCTACTCATCCCACGCTGATATGCAATTCCTCCTCCCAGGGAAGAGTTGCAAGTGCATCTCTCTAAATACTGGAGCTCATCTCACTTGCTAGATCTTTCCTACAAAGAAAGCTTATGCTAAAGATTGGGATGTGGAAAAAAAAAGTTGAAAAAATGAAGACAGTTTCCCCCATGTTAATGACGGTAAGACCCCTCAATGTTCAGTTCCCCAGAAGTGGGATTTCTAGGGAAGAGTGGAGGGAGGGTGAGATGTCTTCTGTGGAAAGACTTCTTGTAGTTTATCTTCTGGAGGGGAAAAGGAAGAGAAACTAGGGTGGGAAAAGAGTCCTGGACTTGGGCAAGAAAAGCAGTGGAGTGTGGAGGGAAAGGACTGGGCAGTGGTGGCACAGGCATGGCAAAAGCTGGCTGAGAAGGGGAGGGAAGAATCACTGCTCTGCAACAAGGAATCCAGGGACAGCAAATATCCACTGCGTGATTGTTCAGCTTTTATGTGTGCACAAGTATGAAATTACTGCTTTGTAAATAAGAAATGGTAAAGCATCCATGGTTTCATTTGGCATAAGCTAATATTTCCCAGAGTATTCTCACACATGTAACACATTGCAGTTATCTCAATACTCTTTAGCACTGAAGTATGTCAACATTTTGTCCTTAAAGTTCTAAAATAAAATTAAGCCTAGCTGACCAAGGATGGAGTTTGACAGAAGCCTTAGACCTTCCAAGGCCAGAATCCTAGCTCTGATATTTACTATCTTTTGGAGGTCTGGTAAGTCACTCTAGCTCTCTCATCCTCACTGAATTGTTGTAAGGATCAAATGAGAAAGTAAGTGTGTAGATTTTGTTTAGTTCCTTGTCAGAAACTGGTAGCTTCCAACTGACAGCTATTATTATTATAAATCCAATTCTTTCGGGACACTGGGAGAGGAGGGTACTGACTTAAACTTCCAGGCAAGAAGAAGCTTCCTACTACTGAAATTTATCATCATCTTTAAAAGCAAGAAGTTTCATTGAGGTCAGAGCATAATAAATAAAAAAACCCCAAGAAACAAAAAACCTTTGCACCCATAGTACAGGGAAGTCTCGGCATCCCTGAAGGCAATTTCTGTATAGAGCTGCTGACCCAGTCTCACCCAGCATCCCTATTGTCCCCCACTCCCATTTCCTCCAAGGTCACTCTCTTTGTGATTTTGGAGAATAACAACAAACAGTAGGCTTAGCTCTTCTTGAAGGAAGGCCTCTCCTGAAATGCTGGAAGGCCCAGAAAAGCCTTCATTACTGGGCTCAAATCATGACCATCAGAACCCTTGGGAGTTTCAGATCAGGCTATTACATTTGAATAATCTGATGCTGGGCCTTAGAAGTCACTTGTTTGGCTTTGCTACCGACAGCATCAATTATCCTAATTTATGAACAGCAAAGAATGTATGGAGAACATTTTCTAAGATAGCCACCAATTAATTTCAAATCATTAGGGTTATAGTTACATTTTTAAATACTCAAACTATAAAATAATATAGATCAGAAAGAACACAGGAGAAAGAAAAAAAATACAGATATGGATAAAGATTACACTAAAACCCTCTTTGTGTTTCTGGGAAGTCTAGCTAGGTCTGCTCCCAAACTGAGGAACTGAAACTGCAGAGGGAAACTTGGCTCTTTTTTAAAGGTGTTTGAGGTGGCAGGTGAGGATACACAGAAGGAGGTCTCAGAAGACATTGGGGTGGTTGGAAAACACCTTAACTTTTCTAAGCCCCACTGTTTTTTACAGTAAAAATGGGCAAAAGTGCTTTTACTTAACATAGTGACATATTGAAAATTCAGTGTTTCTTTAGAACAATCTTCAAGCACCTTGGAAACGGAGCTAGCATAGACAGGTGACAATATTCAACACATTACTATTCTTAAATTGAAATACTATACTTATTTTGGAGGGCATTCTTCAGTGACAGGTTTATTATGTGCAACCAGAAAAGAATATAGCATGTTATAATTGCAAAATTTAACAGGAAGGATCATTTAGTTTTTTATAATTGTTCACATGCTAAAGAAAAAAAAATTGTTCAAAATATAATTGTAAATAAGCCAAATGGCTGCTTTCAAAATGTATCAAATGCTACCACACAACTGGTCAGACTGCAGTAGTGCCACAACTCCTCCCTCCAACGCCTAAATGTGCTGGCATCACTTGACATCTGTCCATTGAATAAATCATGCTCCATATGGAGCGCGAGGTTTTGAGAATCTGTTTTTACCACTAATGCTATTCCATTCAGATATTTTCATAATTTTTGTCACTGAAATACATGTCCCTAATACTTGATAAAACACACTATTTGACAATTATTCTAAAATTCTCACGCCTACCCAGAAACAAATAAAAAATGAGTCTTATATTCACAAATCCCACAGCTTGGAAATGTATATGATACACAACATTTAACCTGTCAGCAGCCTCATTAGTGTCAATGAGTAGAAACTGGCAATCAGTAGATGGTGTGCTCTACATGTGTTTATGTTTTAAAATGTTCCTAAAATAGTTCCTCTGCTGGTGAGGTTGATATAAAACACTTTTACTGGACAAATGAATTTCAGTTTAAACATTATGGCCTATTTCTTTTTTTTTCTTTTTAGGAATTCATATTTTCATGTAGATGATCATTTATAGCTAATGGAGTCAATACCCAACTAAAATAATAAAGACTAGATGGGTCAAGAATTACCTAAAGTTCAACAACATCAATGTGGTCGGTCAACAAAATATGCAGAAAGGCCAATGTGTGTTTGACTATCCCAAGCCCTAAGATATATATTTGTATGGTGCCTGTATTCAGTATCCATACAGCTATTAAGACATTTTTATAAACTGTAAGAATTATGTGAGCTATTTCAAGATATAATGCTGAAAAACAGACTTCCATGTAAGAAGCCAATTTAGGAAGAAAACAACATAAACAATAGTAACTTGTGTGCTCAAGTGAAGCATCTTTTTAATTTTGAGTAATGAAGATGTCAAGCCAAATGCTAGAGTAGTTTAACTTAATTAGGTGGCCTATTTTTCCAGGCATCCTTTCATTTCCCATTGAAAACTCAGCTTGTATGCAAGGCAACAAGAGCAATTTTGTCTGTAATGAATACCTCCGGGACTGCACAGAGTAATCATTTGAATGTTACACTGAAGACTGGTTTGAGTAACTAGTCTGGGCTTGTTAAGATGCCAGACTTTGTTGGGCTAACTCGATTACTCAGAGCATGGCAGCTTTATCATTCTGTTGGGTCAATGGTCAAAAAGTCAACTTAATGTTACTTCTGAAATTTCTGCCAAAAGGAACTAATCTAAAAGGAATTGGTCCAATTTACAGTTCAAATTTATGTCACAATCATGGAGATGTTATGACCCACAGTAAGGAGATTTGTTTTTCAAAAGTACTCTAAAAATATTACACTTTCTAGGCCTTTTTTGTCATACCTCATTTACACTCTAACCTGGAGAATTTTCTCATTAGGAAAACACGAAATTAAACAAATAGAGAGTCATTAATATATTTGTAAATCTTAAAACATAATTCTAACAGCAGATTTGAGAGAATATTGTACAAAAAGAAATTTGGAGCACACTACTATTTCCAATTCCATTGCATTGCTGATGATAAACAACAGCCTGATGTTACTGTAACAAGCATTGACTGTCATTATCTAGTTTATTATCATGTTAACTCTTTGAGTCTTGTACCTGAAATAATTCTCCAAGGAGGAGGGAGTGCTGGAACCTTTTGTTAATATATAAGGGCACTGGCATGAAGATAAAGTGTCCTACTGCCATGACAGGGTAGGGCTGGATTTGCTAAATGTCTGCAATGCAGGGTCAAGAATCATTGCAATGGAAGACTCTAAGTATTCATGTGATTAAAAAAAATGTACATAAAATATTTTAGCTGATTTGCTCATCTTTCAACAAACAATGCTGCATACCTCTGATATGTCAAACACTATTCCTGGCACAGGAAAGCCAGACAGAAACAAGAGTGAGTCCTACCTTCAAGAGCTCACAATCAGGGGAGCAAGACAAGGACATCCCTGGTGATGCCAGTGTGCCATGTGCCACCCAGGGACAAATACACACCATGATAAAGCAGCCTTGTAGACAATGGCAAGGCACTGAGGTGTGTACCATTCAGCAAAGATGAGGAAAAGGAAATGAGAGAAGGTAAGATGAGTTCATGAGAAACTGTGAGGCCTATAATGAAGGCAGAAATTGTGTAGCTGGAAAAGAGGAGATGGATTCAATAGATAGGCCAAAAAGTAGAATCAACACTATCTGGAATTAACCAAAGGCTGAATGACGAGGGAGACTCCCCAAGTCTCTGTCTTGGGTGTTTGAAGAGGTGGTGTTAACACTTCTGATTATAAGCAGTAAAGAAAAAAGAGAAGATTGGGGGTGAGGAAGCAGGTGGGAGGTGATGAGTTGTGGTTTGATGAACTGATATGTCGAATTTGAGCTGCTATCAGGGACAGGTGCCCAGTGGAGTTAGAAATCAAACCTCAAATTCACATGAAAGCTGACCTGGATATATATATATGCTCTTCAATTTTATATTCAAAATGTACTTTATGAACTGTATGTCAAATGCTTAGTTGTAACTGATTCCAGGAAAACATAATATTGCTATATTTTATCATTCTTATTTTTAATCTTGAGATTTGAGGGACCAAGTAAGAGACAGAATTCCAGAGGGGGCTGGAGGTGGGGAGAGAGAAAACTGCTCACAATCTCAGAATCCTCTAAAATATGATCTCGGGCCAGGATATTTAATATTTAGGATTTACTATAATGCTTATAATGAACAACAAAAAATAGTTCAAGCTTAAAGGATAACTTTTCATGGAAAGAAGAAGGAAGAAAGGAATGAAAGCAGGAAGGTGGTGGGGAAGGAGGGAGGGAATGAAGGGAGCAAGGCGGGGAACCAAACAGAAGGAAATAGTTTAGTAGAGCAAAGGTCAAGGTCTAAGAGGAAGTGATTTATTAAAAATCTGGTTCAATCAAGTAACCTGAGCTTTTCCATAACCTGATGCCAGAAAAATCTTCTCATTCTTCCTTAATATTAAAGTATTATTTCTTGTATAAAAAAGACCAGTCCTTCTTGATCTTTTCAGACAGTACTTCAACTGAGGCAGGCATGTGAAGAGCCGAGTCCCTGAGTCGAGGGCATTGGTGGAAAACACAGAACGAACAAACAGGCAGCCATGGAAAAGGACACTCTTTCCTTCTTTCCTTCTTTCCTTCCTTCCTTCCCTCCTTCCCTCCTTCCCTCCTTCCCTCCTTCCTTCCTTCCTTCCTTCCTTCCTTCCTTCCTTCCTTCCTTCCTTCCTTTCTCTCTCTCTCTCTTTTTCTTTTTCTTTCTTTCTTTTTGAGACAGTCTCCCTCTGTCACCTTGGCTGGAGTGCAGTGGCGTGATCTTGGCTCACTGCAACCTCCGCCTCCTGGGTTCAAGCAATTCTCCTGCCTCAGTCTCCCGAGTAGCTGGGATTACAGGTGCACTCCACCATGCCCGGCTAATTTTTGTATTTTTAGTAGAGACAGGGCTTTGTTGTGTTGGCCAGGCTGGTCTCGAACTCCTGACCTCAGGTGATCCACCCACTTTGGCCTCCCAAAGTGCTGGGATTACAGGCATGAGCCACCACGCCTGGGAGAAAAGGACATTCTTGAAACTGACTCAGAAGAGGAAAGAATGGGGGAAAGCCATGGCACATATTCAAACCTGAAAAATCAAATTAAATAACCTAGTGCTGTAGAAAGTTCTCATGAAGGGAACTAGACTTCTCTTCTGCTTCTTTTGACGTTATTTAATTTAGATGAACATTTATATTGTGACGACAGCCTCATATAAAGGACTATGAAAGGTACTACAACTATTCTAGGAGCTGGAGAAAGGGGCTGAAGTTTTATGGGGAGATAAGAGAACCCCAGAGCATGCATATCTGAGTGGGCTGAGAAAATTCTAGAGAAATTTCTGAGGTGGGAAGCCCAATACCCCGCTGTTTTGTTCTGCCGGCGGCATATTGGTCCAGATATTTTATAAGATACGTTTTATTGTATAGATTTAAGGCATATAACATGTTATGATACACATATAGATAATAAAACAGTTAATATAGTGAAGCAAATTAACATATCTATCATCTCACAGAGTTACCTATTTTGTGTGTGTATGGCAAGAACAGCTAAAACGTACTCACTTAGCAAACATCCCAAATACTATATTATTATTATTATTTTGAGACATAATCTCACTCTGTTGCCCAGGCTACAGTGCAGTGGTGTGATCTCAGCTCACTGCAACCTCCACCTCGTGGGTTCAAGCGATTCTCCTGCCTTCAGCCTCCGGAGTAGAGACTCTGGAGTGGCTGGGATTACAGGCACACACCACCATGCCTGGCTAATTTTTGTATTTTTAGTAGAGATAGGGTTTCACCATTTTAGCCAGGTTGGTCTCAAACCTGACCTCAAGTGATTCACCACCTCAGCCTCCCAAAGTGCTGGGATTACAGGCGTGAGCCACCACGCCCAGCCCTAAATACCGTATTATTAACTCTAGTCCTCATGTTGCAGGTTACATCTCTAGACTTGTTCATCCTACATATTGCTACTTTGTGTCCTTCTGGTCTAGATACTGTCATCTCAATCAAACATGACAAGTTCAGAATGGCAAAGAAGTGGGTTTCTGACAAGCTGCTCATCTGGCTTCCTTTCATTAGCCCACTCACATTCTCCCACAAACTCTTAACGGGACAAAGTTCAGGAGGTATTAAGCAACAAGGTGCCTTTAGCCAGGGTTTGGAAACACACAAAGAAGTCTTGAATTGCTGGTTCAAATTCTAACCAGTGTAAGAAAAAAGTTAAATGATGTTTAAATTAAAGCACTGAGTGACCAGCACACTTAATAGCTATTATAGGAGAAAACAGTCAATATTCCAAGAATGGTGCCAGAGTAAAATGGAAATCTTACGAGTTTTTATTATATACTTGTCAGGCTTACTATAAGGTGGTATATTCAATTTAAAAGTTGCCTATCAATTATAAAACTATATGCAAAAAAGTTTTAAGGATTTGTATACTCTAGCTTAAGAGGTAGAGAATGCATGCAGTAGATAGTGCCAAAGAGCCCTTTGGACTGTCTAAAAGAATATCATTAATTTTTACAGTGTACTTCCATTTCTGGAGCAGTTCCAGCATTGGCTTTCTATAAAAATCATTTCAAGTTTAGAATTATGCTATTTGCTTGCAGCAACATCACAGGAGCAGTAGTGTGCCATATGTTGCTACTTAGCAACTTAGTCTATAAGTCCCAAAGCATGTACTGATTTGAAAATTGAACAGGAATTATAATTGTTGAGTGATGCTATGAGGCAAGTTGTCTTGGATTACTAAACTATGCAGATGTTTGATGTTATGTAGGAAAAGGAAAAAACTATTTTTTTTTCCCTGCAGGATGACTAAAATCTTATTTATGGTTGCCTAAAGGAGTAAATTGATTAAAATTCCCTAAAAGAATACCTGGTAATGAATTCTTGAACATACCATATTATAGTAAACAAAAGGAATGTTAAGTGTAAAATTTAGCTAAGGCCATTCAACTTATGTAATTTGTGAAGTTTATTTTTCTCCAGAGCATGTATTACCTTACACTAGTCTGAATTTTAAAACAGCACATTCTAAAAACATTTTCATATATGGCACATTATTTTTTAAGTGTTTCTTTCTGGCTCACAAGCCTGCTCTATCTTTAAAAAGCACAAAAGTATTTGGGGCTCTTCTTTACAAATTATCACTGGTGTTCAAAACATTCTTACTAACTCCTGACTGACACATGAAGAAAAACAATGTTAGTTGTTGGATTTCAGTAAGGGCTTAATATTAGGCATTGTACTTGAATTTTAAAATCTAAGGAGCCAAGTCATTATGATGTATATGTTCTGAATTTCCAATCCTTTATCCAAAACTCTTTAAGACCGACATAATGATTCTCTAAGAGGGAGCAGCTGCTTTATAACAGCCATCATTTATTGAGTTTGTGTTTCTACTGTTTCAAACAAATTCAATTAGCCCTTACACTTCAAAACCCTAAAGGCACCAAAGAGATGATACCAGGTTGCTTTAATCTAATAGTAATACTAAACTTGTCAGTACAGTTTTGGGATTGATGGTTAGAAGAAAATTAATAGTAACATTTTTCATTTTTTAATCAAACAGTCCTATTCAGAACTACCTATGGATCTTGGAGGCTACTTAGCCAAATGAATTCAGTTAAGGAAGATTTCTAAATGCAAAGCTCAGCCTTCCAAAGGTATTCTTAGAGTGATCAGCTCAGTTGAATGGAAGGCAATGTAGTCACGATCTTTGAACTTCATGATGACCTTTTCAGCTGAACAATACAGTGTAGTTTCCAGAATATCTGCCAGAGAAGGCAGTGATCCTAATGACTTCTAAATGCAAAGTTCAGGGAGATGCAGGCCTGCCTCTGTTTTCAGTTAAGCATGAGCCATTTTGGTCACAGAGTGCATCCTTAACATATACATTAGATTTAATTCACTGACAACCTTAATGAAGAAAAAGAAGTTTTATGCTCCCTCCCAACCCATTCCCCAACCCCTTCTAGTTATTAAATCTGTATGTGTGGATATGTAGGCACTGAATATTATTAAGTTTATTTTAGAATTACTAATATATGAAACTCCAATCTACCACGATTTTTACCATTCTAGAAAAAAACATGTTTGTGTCAACAAAATGCTCCTGTGAACTGTTCCTTGCTTTCACTTTTTCACTTATTTATTTTTGCTTACAATGTTCTCATATTTTACGTTATACTGGTATCCAAGGGCAGTTATAGTTTGGCTTTAAATGTTCCACTGAATTAAAGGATCTGGTCTTAAGTATCTAAAAATAAATAGTCAAACATTTACTTTCATAAATGTAACCATTTACATTCTCATTGGACTTTTGTTGTCATTTCTCATGATTAAATACCTTGTCAACTATTCCCAGTGAAATGTATACAAAGGTGCCCTTGAAAGGTTTCAATCAGATCATGTTTTTTTGGCCTGAAAGCTCCTCCCCAGCCCCAACTCCTTACCTTCCCAGGAGATCGTAAAAGCGGCCTTCTAGCCCCACCGGCCATGGGATTTGGGTTACGAACATTACATTTTGTTGAAAATGGCCCCAACCGTTGATAATTAAAGCTATTTGTGACACGTGTAGCTTATAATGATTAAATCGTCTACAGTCAGAAGCACAAATAACCTGCACCTGTAAAGACTTTATTTCCTAAAGGTAAAACAACTGTTTAGGAAAGATCATGCTGGCAAAACAGCTGCTTGCCGTTCTGGAGAGGAAACAAGGTAGTATCTTTCAACAAATGCCAACTCTGGTGTTTTATCAGCTCTATCTCATTAACTGGAAACAAGGCTTAAATGCTTTGTTTATAAATTATGATTATTCCTGATTGCGGCAGTTACTGATAGTGCTACTCATTTGCAATGCAACTCTTTGAATTTGTTTAATTACAATTTGAAACAAGGCAGAGAAGATTAATTAACCCACCTGGCTGGCTGGCACATAGTCCTGGCTCGGCTCTGTCATGCTCATATACATGTTCTCACCGTCAAACTGCGAATGAAATAATAGTAAACATTCAGCAATCTTGACTGCGGGTATGTTTGGTTTTTATTTGTTTTGTTTTGCTTTGTTTTTTAACCATCAAACTGGAAAACAGTAGCCATAAAAAAATACTGCGGCTGGGACTATGGAAAATCTGTCACAGTAAGCGAGCCACATCTTTTCTTTGATGTTTCTGTTGTCATCCTTACTGACCCTGGATGTCAGTGATTTGGAGTAATTAGTGCTCTAGTAATTACAGCAAGCAAGCAAGAAATGAATGGTTTCCTTTCATCTGCAATCTGTTTTAAAACAAAATGGCTCATTTTGCACGCCATGTATACATATTGCAGTTCAGTTGTAATGAAGTATTAAATGAATGGCATGATTTCTGAAAGAAAAGAATAACGAAAAATACACGAAGGCACAGCTCAGTGCATTCTGAGTTTAGCTCTCAAAAAAGAAAAAGTGCAGAGTTTTCACAATAGACTAAAACTGGCATCATAATAACCTTCTGATGAAGAAAAATTTAACTTTATAATAATATTTGAAAAGAGCATGTGCCACTATAACCATGGCTAAGAATGATAATAACAATAAATAATAAAAATATACAGGCACAATGAAATACTCCTTTCTGAAATTTTTCAAAGATATCGAATTCATGTATTAAAAATGCATAGAAATTCACGTGCAAATTTTCAAATTAGGAAAAGGCTGGAAGAAAGAAATTCGCAGGGGCAGAACAACTGGAGAACTCTCCAATAGTTCAAGCAACAACAACAACAACAACGACAACAACAACGACAACATACTTTTCATTATTTGGGGTTTTGAAAGTAGTCATCACTCTATTCAGACTTAATCCTCAGCTATTTTTAGTCACTTGACAGATGAGCAAAGCATTTCTCTTTTTAGTTAGAGGAAGAATTTTTCCAAGGTAATAATCAAATGGACAAACACAGTAACTTCACAGAGCTGGGTCTGAATATACTTTCATTGGTGGGCTAATTTCAGACATGGGGAATTGAAAGTCTGAATAATTACTTTTCGAAACAGAATAGTGTTATTGATAGTGGTGCAAACCATGGTATTATGGACATACTTCATACTTTATGTACTATGAAAAAATGGTGTTATATCAGAACATAAAAAATATTGTATTATAGAGATCTCATTCCACCACCTATGAACTGCTAGCAGAAGAAGGTTACACCAACATGAGGGTCGCTCCACAGCCTCTAAACTGTAATCGCCAGAGTGGGTGCCCTGAAAGTTCACATCAACATAAGCTGTAAATAAAGACCTCCCTAAAGACATGGAAGCACTCACGAGACTAAGCTCAGAGAATCAAAGGATTTCTTCACACATCACCCTACAAATATATTTCACGTTATGTGAACGACTTATCTAAACATAATGAAATTACTTATTGAAAGATGTTGTTAGAGCAAATAAAAAATAACACAACTGGGTGTTTTGGTTGCTCTGTCAACTGGCTCATGAACCTGGAGTTGAAGTGACTTACCCCAGGTTGCTTTTCCATTGTACAGGTGAACTCTTTTTTTTTTTTTTTTTTTTTTTTTTGAGATAGGGTTTCGCTCTGTCACCCAGGCTGAGTGCAATGGCGCGATCGCAGCTCACTGCAGCCTCCGCCTCCCAGGTTCAAGTGATTCTCCTGCCTCAGCCTCCCGAGTAGCTGGGACTACAGGTGCCCACCACCATGCCCGGCTAATTTTTGTACTTTTAGTAGAGGCAGGGTCTCGAACTCTTAACCTCAGGTGATCCACCTGCCTCAGCCTCCCAAAGTGCTGGGATTACAGGCATGAGCCACCGTGCCCCATCAAACAGGTGAACTCTTTCAACCCAAAGATAGGCCAGCCCCAGCCAATCTGCCTGTTACTCCTAACAACTCAAGACCTAACAAAGAGCCTCACTGCGCATTTCTTCATCTGCACCCACTGTTGGAGTACACTGGTTTGTTTGCAAATGTTTTTCATGTGAAGGTGCCAAGGAACCATTTAAAATACGGACAGTTTCTCTGACTGTAACAAACTAAACTGAAGAAGTGGAGTGAACCAAATACTTCACTGCCTGTGCATATTCTATAAATGTGTTACTTTCTATTTCATCTTCTCTAACTCATTTTCTAAATCTGTTGTTGTTCTCAAGCCAGCTAAAGGCTTTGAAGTTTTGGGTTGAGTCTATCCAACATGTACGCTAATTGAGTACATTCGGTGTTACTGCTCTTGATGAAGACTCTTTCCTCAAGAAGTACCAATACTTAGGTAATATTGGGCCAAGACTAAAACAGCATTTTACTATAAAAGATATGTGGCTGTAAGCATTATAACTAGATTTTTAAGCACATTTTATGTTCCTGCCACCTGTATCTTTACATGTATTGACTGATTTAAGCATCACAAAACCAAGAGTTAGGTATTATTATTACCTACATTTTACAAAAGAAGATACAAAGGCACAGATAAGTTAAGCTAGATGCTTCAAGTTACACAGCTTGTGAGAGGTAGGGCTGGAATGCAAACCCAGGCCCCTGGCTTTTTAGCCGCCTATGCACTTCATCACCAGAACATATCAATATATTCTGAATCATAATGATAAGTTAGCTATCAATTCTGAAAATAACATCCAAAAATGGTCAAAGCAGAGTGATGGCATTATCTCAATGACACTGGTATATTATCCAGAATTTGTGATATTGAGAGAATTTTTTTAAGTGTCGTGAGGCGCTGTCAACCTAGTATTTGGCCTGGCAGAAAACCGAGAGAGGGAATGATGGTTAATTCTACATGTCAACTTGACTAGGCCATGGGCTGCCCAGATATTTGGTCAAACATTCTTCTGGGTATCCATGCAGGTGTTTCTGAGAGAGATTAACACGTGAATTGATAGACTTGGTAAAGCAGATTGCTCTCCCCAAGGTGGGTGGGCCTCCGCCAATCAGTTGAAGGCTTGACTAGAATAGTAAGGGCTGACTAGAGTAAATGAATTCCTCCTGCCTCACTGTTGAGCTGAGACATCAGTCTTTCACTGTTTTGGGGCATGACTTGAAATAACATTGGCTCTTATTGGACCTCAAACTTGCCAGCTTTTGGTCTGGAACTACACCATCAGTTCTCCTGGCTCTCCAGCTTGCTAACTGCAGGTCTTGGGAAATCTCAGCATCCATAATCATGTCAGCCAATTCCTTATACTGAATCTCTTTAGATAGATAGATTGATAGATAGATAGATAGATAGATAGATAGATAGATAGATAGATAGATCGATCGATCGATCATCTATCCATCCATCCAGTTGGTTTTGTTTCTCTGGAGCACCCTAATACAGGTGGCTTTTAAAAACTGCTATCAGGATATTCAGAACTCCTCCAAAAGTGTATTTCTGGGGAGCCTACAATATAAAAATGTATTTATTTCATGCTGTCACTTGCTTTCTAGAGGAGAAGAGCCATGTTGATTTTGTTATGAGACTCTGCTCTCAGTTCCTATCTCACCCACTTCCTGTGCTCCAGTGCGTCCCACACACAATCACACCTCTTTGTCCAGAATGCCTTCCTTCCCTTTTACTTGTTGCAGTGTTTTGTAGACTCCTCACCTCCCCTTAGTGAGGGCTGGGCTGTCTGCAGGCTCTGGGTTCCCCTAGGCAGCCCTCTGTTTCGGGGCAGGTTTTGTTGGGGGATTGATTCCACTAGACTGTGAGCCACCAGAAGGAATGGTGCATACCTTCCTTATCTTTAGTTTCTTTATGGCTTAGGGCTGGCACATAATAGGTCTTCTGAAATGTTTATTGCCTAAATGACAAAAACTGAAACATATTTGCTGGATTAAATATATTATCTTTCTAGAGAAGGTGGTAACTTAAGAAGAGGAAGAATTTCAGCTTTTAGAGAATGGTTTGATGGCTTTTTAAGGCAGTTGACTCAAAGTCTTACAGTGGATTAAAACTGATACAGGCACAGAAGCCCTTAAAGAGAACAACAACCACAACAGAAAAAGAATAAAAAGAAAAGAAAGTACAGAAATGGCCAGGACAACATTACTCAAATGTTAGATTCAGTTCTTCCTCAGGATTTTTATTTAATACAATTTTATTTAATATAAAACATATAGACTGGCCAGGAATCAAGAGACTTGGCTATAAATAAAATGTGTATGCCCTCCTTCCAAAGAATCTTGAGCTGCCAAATAAAAATACATATGTGTATCAGAATAGGCGTAGTCATTCCCCTTGCAGTTGAAAGATCGTGGTTGGACACACTCCTGGGCCCAGGGGAAAAGAGTAAGCCAAGATCCCAGCATTCACAGGACCTTTCCCACCCTACCCTATCAGGTTAATATTATCACTGCACTGTCACAGCTCCGTCCAACCACACCCTGACCAGGAGCTGGTTCCAGGGCTCTCAGCAGGCCTCCTGCTGACCCAACAATCTTAGAAAGCACCCCATGCCATAAGCTTGTGGACAGTTGTCACCTGAAGTAGAATTATAGCTCTTGGTCTTAGAAGTGTGTTTGTAGAATGATGCCTGAAACCATCACATCAGAATCTCTCATGTTATGATTGAATAAATAGACTTTGTATTGTTTATGAGGTCCATCTGGGGATAGAACCAAGGTCTGGATTCTTAGTAGAAGAGTTTTCCACTATGACATACTGCTTTTCACTCCAACACTCATAAAAAGTGAGGAATCAGACTCTGACTACAGCTTTATCCTTCATCTCCATAAGAAGTGGGAATAGACTCAATGGCTATTTGTAGCTGGTATGTGTGTGTGTGTGTGTGTGTGCGCGCGCGCACTCTACAGACCTGAAGGCACAGCATTCACATTGCCACATTCTAATGACCCCACTTCACTCTACCTGAATTACAGACTAGATGAGCATTATTAGTAATTATTGCAATAAAATTATAGTTATTAAACATAACTAACTGCATTTCCTTACTCCATATGCTCATCACAGTTATTATTCTTAGAAGTCAACTGAATTTAGGCATCATAACTTTTCAAAATATATCTAAGCATACTAAGGTTTTTAATTTCCATGTATTCTCAATTTAAAACCTGAATCAAAGTTTGAAAGAATAAATAGGCTGATTTATTTAAATCTAAATGTAAATGGCATCAACCCAGGATTAGCCTTCCTGACCAAGCGCTTTTAGACTCTTCATTGTGTTTTTATTTCAAAGCACCAGGGGATGCAATCACATAAAAAGTCATTTATAATCTTCTACTTCAGTTTTTTGAAATTGTTTTTAGAGGATATTAACCAAACCCATAATCCCAAAGAGCTTTCAAACTAGGTAGTTATTATTTCTTCTATTTAAAAATTGAAAGGAGAAATCTAGCAATATCTGAACATAGTGAATGATGAGCAAAAATGGGCGGTATTAGGCTACCAAAACCACAAAGACAAGAAAAGTCAAAAATAGAATGTGAAGTGTAAATCAGTCATTGGCACTGGTACAGAAAATGGGAACATTTTAGGGAAACCATTAAAAGAAAATCAGAAAAGTGCTGCTAGGGGGAAAAACAGCCTCATGGAATTCATGAAACAGTACCACATTGTACTGCCTATAAAGGGAAAAAGCTTACATTTCTGGGTGTTTTCTGAAAGAATATTTGATACTTTGGTGTTTGAAAAGAAGGGCTAAAAATGGAAATGTTTATAACAGGGAGTCAATTTGACATTTCTTAGATGGTGCTTTATAACAAACCATTTTTAGAGAGGCTAATATCCCCAAAATAAAATTTCCATTTTTGTATTCTTTGGACCAGTATAAGATTACGAATCATCGTGTTTTTTTTTTTTTTTTTGTAACAGAAGAAATAAGTTTGGGCAATGAAGACTTTGAAGACTTTGCTGTTTCCTAGAAGCAAAGCATTTTGAAAGTTAAGCATCAAATGTAGGGTGGTAATATGCATAGTTCTAATGCTGTTCCCATGCACAGTCACACGGATCCAGTGAAAACTGAGCAAAGCTAACTCCCACACTTATTGCACGTCCTCACCAGTCTCAAGGGAAAATGTCAGGAGGCACTGGAGAAGGAAGAGGTGTCTATTTATCTCCCAGTGTCAAGGCTGAACCTGTTGATGCAAGATAGTCTTAAGTCAGTCTGCCTCCATGCTGAACCCAGCTGAATGAAACTGGTTCCAAGCACAGCACAGCTGCAGAAGTGGATCACACTGAAAGGAAAGAGTCCAGACTGAGCCAAGGCTATCAACACCCAAAGAAAAGAAAGCACAGTTACTCTGCTAGTGCTTTTTATGGATGTGCATTCCAACCCAGGAGCACACAGAGCTGAACTAGGGAAGAGCAACCCCTCTTGGTTGAGCTGCTGTCACTTGAACTTGAGTGGTAAAAACTCGACTACAGATCTGAATGGTATGGAGAGGAAGAATGGCCCGGGCACAGTGTGTCTGCTTGGAAGACTTGGTCATGGGTGGGCAAAAGATAGTGCTAGACCCACAACTTAGAAGCTGGACTCCACTCTGGGGCTGAGTTTGTATTCTCATTTTTGTCCCAGTGATATACTTATTTGGAGGAATATTAGATATTCTTTTTGTTAACAGTAAAAACTGAAATTTTCAATAATAATAATACTATGCATTTATCCTAAACCTGTGGCTCGATGGCATGAATCTCAACAGAGAAACACGACGGTTTCCCTCTGCTGTTAAGGGTAAGGCTACAATGTAATGTTTTTCATTGCTGTGTTTTTGGTTTTTTGTTTTTAACCAAATAAACCAAACTTATGATTCAAGTTATTCTTTTAATTAGTATTGAGTAGTCACCTAGTAAGCTCTACAAGTAAAATAATGATGTAACAGTGGTTCAAACCAGTTTGAACTTCTTCCTTTGGAGGCCTTCTCTAATTTCACTAAATATATGAAGCTGTTTAATTTTTATAATAATCCTGTAATATTATTACTCTTATTTTATAGATGACAAAACACAACGGAGTCCAGTAACTTGTCTGTGATGGATCCAGTTACATGCTCCCCAGATCTGCTCAGCCTGCCTGACCCTCAGGCCTCTGACCTTTTCTTCCAGGAAGAGCTGACACTGTTCCCATGTAGCCTCCAGAGGCACCACTTCCATTGCCACCACACAGCTATAAACCATGGTGTCCCCAAGCACAGCAGCAATTTATATAGAGAAGCTTTGCACCTGGCTGGAGCTGAGGAGGTTTTGGGTAACATACCCTGAGAGTGCAGGGAAATTTCCTATTGCCCCATGGAAGGACTGGCTCATGATGTCCTCTGTAGCACCTCTATGTCCCTCATGCCAAGCAAGAAGTGATGAGTTGTTGCAAAGCTATGGTCACTTGGAAATATACACCTTATGTTTTCTTCTCCCTGCCTCCCTGCCTTGCTTACTTTCCCCCCACTCTAGTTTCCCTGGGCTTGCATTCCCAGCATTAACATTCAAGCTTTCACTGCAGGCTCTGCTTCCTGGGAACTTAGACCAAAATAGTGCCCAATGGTACCAGTTAGTAAGTGACAACACTCTTAACTGCAATACTATACTAATCTCACCCCGTCTTTGTTTTGCTTTCATTATATTAAAGTCATTGATTCTATTTTAATTGCCTATGCAAAGACAGAAACAAACTTATGAAACTGATAAATAGAAGAAACAAGAATTGCCTATATCATGAAAGCATCACTCCATTTGAAAGAAAAAAATGCAAGTTTCTAGAAAACTTCATTAACCCCAAACTTTCAGCACCAAGCAATCCATTTTCATTATGTATTGTTTAAGAAAAGAACGTGTGGATGAAAGTTTAACTATAAACCCATTCTGGTGAATTTAATGAAAATAAGTTTAATAAAATGAAAATATGGATTTTACAAAAGGCCTCCACAGGGTGTCTGATATCAGAAAACGAGGAGCAAAGACTTTGGCTTCCTTGTAGGAGCCTTCTTTTTTAAATGAATTCCCAAGTAATTTCTGAAATTCTATAATGATTAAAGCTGTAAAACTGTACCATACAGTTGAAATTCAGCACAGTTTCAAATAGATTGGTTCAGAACATTCCTCTGACTTTTCATGTTTTAGACAAATTTTTTTCTGAATCCATCTACGAAGGAAACAATTTGAGAAGTACATTCAAACTTGCTGCCGAAACTCACTTATTTCCACATCATATCAGCTCTCACCTCATTTACCACAGTACCTAAATTCAACATGGATGTGGAATGAAAAGTATGAAAGTAATTACTTTTGGGGGGTTGGACCTTTTATTGCTGGTATTTCTTTTTAAGCACAGGGAATATTTTTCAGCATCTGATAGACGCATAGAGAAAAAGGTGAGGATATTTTTCTGCACATATCTGGTTTGGAAGACTCTGCTCAGTTCTGGGAACCTCAAAACAACAACAAAAAAATAAGACTAGTAAGTCAAGGCATTAGAAAGGTTATGGGAATAGAATGACAGATGTATTAGAAAGCAACAGAGAAGTTGTATTTAGGTGACCATTGAGTGGGTTGAAATGACAAAACTTTTTTAAAAAACCAAGGACAAACAATTCTTGAACAATTTTGAGATTAAAAGTGGTAGTATCAAATAAAAATAAAATACAAATAAGAAGGTACAGGGTTATTAAGATGGAGATTCTCACTTCCCTATTATTATTACTCAGACAAATTACATTGTGACTGAGTATAACAATTATGTGACAGAAATAGACTTTTGGTGATTAAACTCTCCCGGGGTAAGACAGGTGTGGAATGGTATTTTGGTATGTTCAGGCAAACCTGACCAATTCGAAACACATGAGGGTCAGTCTAGAGCTACTCCATTTTTTTAAAGAGATATTTGACATTTATTTTTTCAGATTGCAGAGTTTCTGTTTTCTAAATGAAAACGTCATTTTAAAGAACTGGATTAAATGGCAAATCCTTCAGGACATTGAGTATAAGTATGGATTTGTCCATTGTGAACTGAAGCAAAGCTCTGTTAACATATCTTTTTCATTTTAAGGAATCTGAGGAGTCATTCAATCCATCATTATAGCCAAAGAGTACAATGTTTTAATTTTTACATCTTCAAATACCACATAGTTATATTCATTATTGCCTTCTTGCCTTTGATAAAACCTCATGATCTCATGTAAGTTTCCCTGCTGATTTATCTAAATTTTTATGAAGATTATAGAATAATTTTCATTGCTTTAAGGCTTCACACATAAGATGTCCCCTTCACAAGGCATATGCATTCAATGTATTTTAGATTTTCAGTTCCAAAGTGTCTTTGCTTATAGCACTTCTAACTATCCCCTCTACCCCTAGATCATTCTCCACTCCTGTTTGATTTTTATGGCATTTTTCAAATACTTCATCCTCCCCTTTGACAATGTCCATTTTATCATATGTTGCCAGAAACATGTCAAACCCAAAACTGGAAGACTTGCTGGAAACAGCATGCCTGCTTCCACTCAAAGCCTTATTTATTCTGCATTGTGAGAGATGATTGGTGCCCCTTGTCTTACTTTCTGGAATGTTACCATGTGATGCCCTTTTGCTGAAAAAATTGGAGAACAAAGTATCATCACATGATGCTAACAGGCATAAACCACCCAGTATGGTCTTGCTGATACATTAAAATTAAATGACCATCAATATACTCCCAGATAAAAATGTGATAATCATTGATTCAGTCAACAAATGCTCATTTGGTGCCTACTTATATGCCAGGTACACACATGCATTAACTCATTTAATCCTCACAACAACCCCACAGACAGTCAGTTTGCACGTTATTTTACCAATAAGAAAACTGAGTCCTGGAGAATTAAGTTTTAAATATTTCCGACATCACTCCTGTCTGCATCTACCTCTCTACTTTCTCTTGTCACTCTACATTTTATCGTTGCTTAGTGATTGTCATATGGCCAGATAATCCCCGTCTTTATGCTTACCCATCATCTCATCTGCCTAAAATACTTCTCCAGCTCCCACTTCCTTCTATTTCTCCCCTTATTTACTACTAATAAGATGATCATAGAATTTATTCTCCAGCTTGGAACACTTTTGACAGTGCCAGGAGATAAGATTACTAATTATGATTGAATAACATGCAGAAACTCAAAGTCTCCTAGCCAAGGAAAACCTTACCACCAGAAGGTAATCTTTCCCTGACCTCATGGATGATTGAGGTGCATTCTCTGTGCCTGTGTCCGTGGTTTAAGGCATCTTGTGCTTATCCCAGCCCATATCTCTTCCTACTCTTGTTGTTTCACTACCTCTCTCCTATATTGAACTATGAGCATTTTGAGGGCAGAGACTGCCCTAACTTATCTTTCTATCTCTAGCACTTAGCATAGGCTTAGCACATTTTATTAACTTAATGACATTAAATGAATCACATAAATCCAGGGCAATACTGTCACAACTAAAAGTATTTAGGAGATCTCACCATTCCATTATTCTGCAGTAACATTTATTCCATATTCTTTCATTTCTAAATCAAAGTCTGTCCATGAAAATAGCTAATTTTCCAGGGACACTGGAAAAAAGTTTCTGTAAACCAGATCCTACTTTAGTTTCCCACATCTTCCTATTCTAAACGGACCACTCAGTCACTCTAGTTTAAATAGTTTGAAAAGTATTCATTTCATCAAAGCTTAGATAGTGGCTAAAAGCTTCATGGTACCAAGTGGTCAAGTCCTCAACCTCCTCCTTGATTCTGGGGGTCTGTTCCAATAAGCAGATTGTGCTAGAACTGCTCCAGATCACACTGGTTTATTCTTTCATGCCAACAGCAAACCGGGTGGGCACTGCTCTGAATCTGTAGCAGCACAATGAGGAAAAAAGACTAGAATTGCAGACACTGCCGTTCTTCTCATTGCCCACATGGCATGTGGGAAATTCAGGGCTCTGCTTCTCTTGTAGGTAAGACAGAATAGGACAAAGTGAGGACAGATTCTATCATGGAGTGGATTTGAAATAAGGAGACCCAGAGAAGAGTCTGGGTTCTGACACTTTCTAGCCAACTAGTCTTGGGAGCCAGAGTAAAAACTTTTCTTGCTCTACGTAATTATGTCAGATTCAGATGAGACACGCAAGAGCATTTGTAAATTATAAAGCACTATCTATACATATGGAAACTATGGTACTTCCCCCTCATGGCAAGTTTGACTGTTTCCATCATTAGTTGGAAAGATCAATAGGCGAGAAGTAGTGGAAACAATCAGATTCAATATGCCCTCAATTTGCCTGTGAAAAGGTCTTTAATATGGGAAGTTATCTGTAGATTCTTTTTTTTTTTGGAGATGGAGTCTCACTCAATCACCTAGACTACAGGCATGCACCACCATTACCAACTAATTTTTGTACTTTTAGTAGAGATGGGATTTCACCATATTGGCCAGGCTGGTCCTGAACTCCTGACCTTAGGTGATCCACCTGCTTTGGCCTCCCAAAGTGCTGGGGATTATAGGAGTGAGCCACAGTGCCCAGCCTAGATATTATTTTTTATCTCTATGTAAATGTAGTCATACCTGAAATATGAAATGATAGGAAGAAAGTAATGAAAAGGACAAAAAATAATAGTAAAATCACCAATTAAATGAAAAGCTTGTAGATCATTATATGTATATATACATATGTGCATGTAAGCATACATAGACATGCATGTTCCTTAAATATGTACACATTTATTTACTCTGTGTGTGCACAAAATATTTTTTCTTGCAATGTTTTTATTTGGCTAACGTTAAAGTTATTTCAGATTACTTAGGGAAACAGCTATTACAGCTCAGTATTAAAAACCACCATACAAAACTGCAGGAGGAGTTTCCTGAAAATGCAAAGTGCTATTGAACTCTTCTCTTAATTCATACAGAAAATATTACCCAGTCATAACAAACTACACAATATTACTTTCAGTAAAATTGCTTCAGGCTAATTTATTGTCATAAAATAAAGATATCAGACAGTCTGACATGAAAATATAAGGTTATACTTAAATATAGTAGTATGACACAGGATGATATGTCTCCTATAACATTTTAGTATCCATAGCTTATTAGTTTTATGCATTACATTATCCATAATAATCACTCTTTGTATTTAATTGAATTGTATAACAATTTTTGTTCTAGTTCAACAATTACATAACCTAGCTAGATACTTAAGCTGTTTCACTAATCAATTAATATTGCATTTAATGCTCACATCAAAGAAATTATGTGATTTCTTCTCTTCTGTATATTTTTCATATTCTGTAAAAATTACATTATTAACTTTTGCACATTTCATATTTGCTATGAAAAATTCTTGCATGAAGTATTCTTTTTATCATTAAGTAAATTAATATTAATGTTAGATTAAGTAGCTTTAAGATATTATTGCTTAAAATACCTTCTGAACAGTTCTGAGCAGAATGTGCATATTTTAAATAAATGAGTCTTGTTTCCAAGAACTCTTTTAATGTTATTTGAGATATTACACTTGCAACAAATAACTTAAACATGTATTAAGAACAGGAGTTAAGTAAGACTGGGATGGAAACTAAACATTAGAACAAGATTAAATTATCTAAAATTTATTTAAGATTTTTATTTTAAAAGCAGAACAATGTCACCTTTTCTTCAGCGCTAATAGAACTTTCCTCAGAAAGTGATATAGCACCTATTCCCCATTCTACATAATGTAGACAACAAAGCTCTTTAGACATATGACAGGAAATATCCCATGTCTAATATTTAAAATTCATATTTTACAGGATCCCATTATATTCCATTTTCGGGCAATGAACCTGCATTTGTAACAATCCATTTGTATTAGTGGTTCCAAAGCTAATGTGGTTTCTCAAAATATGTACTTTCCAACTTTTATGTAGGTTATAAACAGTACTTTTAAAAACAGTGCATTTTCACACTGTCAGATGACTGAAAAGAAAAGGGCTCGTGAATATGCATTCTGAGTAAAGCCTCGGAGGCTCCACGCATCTGCTATTTTCTCCATAAAACCCCTTTTTATATTTTATCCAGTAGCAGCCACTCAAAACTGATTTTTAGACCAACATTCCTTAAGGTGTGAGGCTGACTTTAAGAAGAGTTTCTGTATTGCCAACTGCATTAATCATATAGCATAAGTAATTCCATTATTTAGAAGGTTATTAGCATTTCCTTGGTTCTTTGTGGTTTCAAAGTTCTGTTTTTTCAATTGCTTGGCCATGGCTTTGCTCACTCTTATTTAATAATACTAAATATCATGATGGATATACAATGCAACTCACATTTTCTATGGAAGTGGTTTTCTCTTTTTTTTTTTTTTTTTTTTTTTTTTGAGACAGAGTCTCGCTCGGTCACCCAGGCTGGAGTGTGGTGGTATGATCTCAGCTCACTGCAACCTCCGCCTCCCAATTCAAGTGATCTCCCAACTCAGCCACCCAAGTAGCTGGGAATACAGGTGAGCACCATCATGCCCGGCTAATTTTTGTATTTTTAGTAGAGACGGGGTTTCGCCATGTTGGCCAGGTTGATCTCCAACTCCTTACCTCAGGTGAAACACCCACCTTGCCCTCCCAAAGTGCTGTAATTACAACTGTGAGCTACTGCGCCTGGGCTGGAAGTGGTTTTCAAATGGGAGTGATTTTACCCCAGCCTGGGGAGGGCATTTAACATTTGACAATGTCTGGTGGTATTTTTGATTGTTATGACTGAGGGATGCTTCTGGCATCTATTGGATAGAGGCCAGGGATGCTTCCACACACTCTACACTGCCCAGCCCCTGTAGAAAAGAATGATCCAGCCTCATATCAACAGTGCTGCTGTTGAGAAACCCTTGTCTATAGCATGGGTTGAGTTTGTGGTTTTGGTCATTTTTGTGACAAACTGTGAATTGAGAGATGAGGTCAACAATGAAATGATTCACTTAGGAATAAAGATAGCTCAAATTCTAAATCAGGCAATAAGTCTATATATTTTTAAAGAATCACTTAGATATGGACTAGGTAATTTGTACAATGTGCTATAATTACCCAACTCTTCTAGGGCCTATAGCACTATTCCCGGTGTTTGGGTGTGGTGTTCAAAAGAAGAATCAAAGAGCCTTGATTGTCTCAGGCTTACAACTCTATTAACTCAAAATAAACATACACTGTATTACACAAACTTTGGAGTTATAATTACTCTGGGTGACTACAGAATAACAAAATAAATTCTTCAAACTACACATAAAAACTGCCACTTGTCATGGTTAAAACCTAAAAGCTCTAAGAAAAATTACCGATTTGTTAATTAGGATTCTATTTATCCTTTCATGTGAAAAACTAATTATTTGTTTGCAAGATGCTGCATCTTCATTAAAATCATTAGTATTCTGAGTAGATGGCACTATTAATTTTATAAATGGAATTGAAATTTCACTACTATAATCCATGCAGTTCTTAGGACAAGTGAGTATCTCCACAAGATGTTATCTGTGTAAAAAGGGCAATTCTTCATAGGTACACAAAGTAGTTATATCTAATTCATCATATGCATTATTTTTTAAGTAGTCTTACTAGATAGCAGGTAGGAATTATAAATTGTTCAGATATAAATATATATATATATATAAAGTTATATATACACAGATTATAATTTGTTTATCTCTATATAGATTTTACAGATATATTATTATATATACTTACATAGAAGTCTATATGTATATATATGTGTGTATATAGATAAGTGTGTATACGTATGTATATGTGTGTGTGATACATATATATACACACACACGGAGAAAGAGAGAGATGGGAGATTGACACTACTTTAGAGCAATTTAAAGTCATCGCTTCAATTTTTCTAACAAAGGGGAATCTATGACCAGGTTCTTTTCTAGAAAAGCAAGTAAACTAATTAAGTCCTCAATTTGGAATGTATTTCATACTTTTTAAGAAGTATACAGGTATATCTAGGAAATATTGTGGGTTTTGTTCTAGACCATCACAATAAAGCAAATATCAAAATAGAGCAGATCACACAAACTTTTTTACTTTGTCAGTCCACATACAAGTTATATTTACACTATACTACAGTCTATTAAGTGTGCAGTAGAATTATGTCTAAAAATGTGCATACCTTAAATAAAACATGTATTATTGCTAAGAAATGATGATAATCACCTGAGCCTTCAGGAAGTCATAATCTTTTTGCTGGTGGAGGATCTTGCCTTACTGTTGATGGCTGCTGAATGATCAAGGGTGGTGGCTGCTGAAGGCTGGGATAGGTGTGGCAATTTCTTAAAATAAGACAATAGGCCAGGCGCGGTGGCTCACTCCTGTAATCCCAGCACTTTGGGTGGCCGAGGCAGGTGGATCACAAGGTCAAGAGATCGAGATCATCCTGGCCAACATGGTGAAACCCCGTCTCTACTAAAAATACAAAAATTAGCTGGGCGTGATGGTGTGTGCTTGTAGTCCCAGCTCCTTGGGAGGCTGAGGCAGGAGAATCGCTTGAACCTGGGATGCGGACGTTGCAGTGAGCTGGGATTGCGCCACTGCACTCCAGCCTGGCAACAGAGTGAGACTCTGTCTCATAAAAAAAAAAAGAAGTTTGCCACATCAACTAACTCTTTCTTTCATGAAATATTTCTCTGCAGCATGTGACGCTGTTTGATAGCATGTTACCTACATACAGTAGAACGTCAAAATTGGAGTCAGTTCTCCCAAATCCTACTGCTGCTTTATCAACTAAGTTTATGTAATATTCTAAATATTTTGTTGTTATTTCAACAATGTTCACAGCATTTTCACCAATGGTGATTCTATCTGAAAAAACCACTCTCTTTGCTTATCCATAGGAAGACTCCTTATCCATTAAACTTTTATCATAAGATTACAGCAATTCAGTCACATGTTTAGGTTCTACTTCTAATTTTGGTTTTCTTGCTATTTCTACCACATCTACAGCTGCTGCTTCTACAGATGTCTTGATTCCCTCAAAGTCACCCATGAGAGTTGGAATCAACGTCCTTCAAACTCCTGTTAATGTGGATATTTTGACCACCTTCCATGAATCATCATGGATGTTCTTAATGGCAACTAGAATGGTAAAATCATCTCCAGAAGGCTTTTACTTTACCTTTCCCAGGTCCATCAAAGGAATCATTACTTATGGCAGCTATAATCTTACAAAATGTATTCCTGAAATAATAAGACTTGGAAGTCAAAATTTTACTCCTCGATCCATGGGCTGCAGAATGGATGTTATGCTAGCAGCATGAAAACAACATTCATCTCCTTGTACATTTCTACTAGAGCTTTTGGGTGACTAGGTGCCTTGTTAGTGGTGGTTGGAAAGTAATCTCATTTTCTAAGCAGTAGGTCTCAACAGTGGGCTTAAAATATTCAGCAAACCATGCTATAAAATGATATACTGTCATCCAGGTAGAATAGACAGCATAGTTCTTAAGGGCTTTAGATTTTCAGAATGGTAAATGAACACTGGCTTCAACTGCAAATCACCAGCTGCATTAACCCCTAACAATGGAGTCAGCCTGTCCTTTGAAGCCAGGCATCAACTTCTGCTCTCTAGCTCTCACAGTCTTAGATGGCATCTTCTTCCAATAGAAGGTAGTTTTGTCTATACTGAAAATCTGTTGCTCAGTGTAGCCACCTTCATCAGTGATCTTAGCTAGATCTTCTGAATAACTTACTGCAGCTTCTATGTCAACACTTGCTGTTTCAACTTACACTTTTATGTTATGAAAATGACTTATGTTTTTCTTTAATCCTCATGAACCAACCTCTGCTAGCTTCCAACTTTTGTTTTGCAGCTTCCTCACTTCTCTCAACCTTTATAGAAATGAAGAGAGGTAAGGCCTTACTCTGGATTAGGCCTTGGTTTAAGGAAATGCAGTGACTGCTTTGATCTTCTATCCAGCTCACCAAAACTTTCTCTACATCAGCAATAAGGCTGTTTCACTTTCTTATTATTGGTGTGTTCACTGGAGTAGCACTTTTAATTTCCTTCAAGGACTTTTCCTTTGCATTCACAACCTGGCTATTTGGCACAAGAGGCCTAGCTTGGCTTGCTACATGCCTTCTTTATAAGCTTAATCATTTCTACTTTTTAATTTAAAATGAGAGATGTAAGACTCTTCCTTTCAGTTTAACACTTGGAGGCCTAATTGTAGGGCTATTAATTGGCCTAATTTTAATTTTGTTATGACTCAGAAAATAGGGAGGTCTCAAGAGACGGGGAGAAATAGGGGAGCGACCAGTCAGTGGAGTGGTCAGAACACACACATTTATCAATTAAGTTCATTGTCTTATATGGGTGCAGTTCATGACACCCCAAAACAATTACATTAATAACATCAAAGACCACTAATCACAGATCACCATGACAGATGTAATAATAATAAAAAGTTTGAAATGTGTGAATTGCCGAAATGTGACACAGAGACCAGAGTGAGCACATGGTGTTAGAAAATGGTGCTAAAAGACTCTTGCTTAATGCAGGGTAGCCACAAACCGTCAATGTGTAAAAAACACAACACCTCTGAAGTGCAATAAAGTGAGGTGCAATAAAGTGGGGGTATGTCTATATTTGCGTCCCAACTGCAATTTAATGGGTTAATAACATTATGAGTTTTATTTTCTCAACAGGGTAGGCATGGGGGAAGTGTCTCAGGAAAGAGTGGAAAGGCCAAGGGGATCTGCCTGGGATCTTAGATGGTCCCAGGAAATTCACAAAGTACATGGTCTCCCAGGTGAATAACCTTGAGAAACGGAAGTCTAGGGCCACTTCAGTTGGCCTGGAATTACAAGACAATGTCAGCAAATTAGAAATGTTGAGAGGAAAAAATCTGCATAAGGCAGACATCTGGGAGGAGTTCATTTGGGTCCTTTCCAAACCTTGAAATGACAGACTCTTCATATGCTTCTGGGACCCACCTTTGCAAGGAATATGCACGCAGAGTGGTCTTAGACCATCTTAGACAACATAAGGAATCTAATATTTTAAGTATTTAAACATATTCCCAGATGGAAAATTATGCATTAATGGGTTTCATTTTTAAAACAGTATATTGGTTAGCTTTAAAAAATCTACACTTTAAGAGCAACTTTAGGTACACAGCAAAACTGAGCAAAATGTACAGAGTTCCCATACATCTCCTATCTCCACATGCACTACCTCCCCCACTATAAACATGGTGGTCCATTTGTTACAACTGATGAAGCTACACTGATACACATTATCACCCACAGTCTGTAGTTTACATTAATTAGGGTTCCCTCTTGGTATTGTACATTTTGTGGATTCCAGCAAATGTACAATGACATGTATCCACAACTGTAGTGTCATACAGAAAAGGAGTTATGCTTGTGGTTTTTAGTTTTTTAAAGTATTTTTTTTGGTACACAATTAATGCTAAGAGGATTCTTTTCAGCCAAGGCTGCCTATATCTACCTCCAAAAAGTGCTATTGCTAAAAATAGAGCCTGTAGCCTAAAATCCTATTTGTAGTCCCTACCATACTGAGTATTAATTGGATTTTTCTTAAATTAACATTAGGGAAGGGTTACAGAAAATGATATGCCTATTTAATACTCTGCTCATTTGACATGATACCTTTCCAGAAATATCTGTAAGTAGATACAGAATTTTACATGGATTAAAATGTCAGTAGTTGATTTCATAAAGAGGCAATGCCACAATTATACTTCTTGTGCTGTTCCATACTCAAATTGCATTTCTGGGAACATTTCCAAATATCCCCAATAGTCTTTCTAGGTTAGTGACCAGGAATGTTTGCAAGTGACTAAATTTATATCATTTGGATAAAAATTCCATTTGTGTTTCAGGCTATGTTGATATAGAACAAACGAGAGTAAAGACTTGGCAATTATCCTGTTAATTTGATGAATGTGGATGGCTGTCCAGCCTTACCAGATATTTCAAACCCACAAATAGAATTTTTTTTTGTCTCAGTGATCTAATTTGTTAATCAGATAACTGCCAAGACTGCAACTTCATTCTGTTCTGTATAAAATTATTCATAATTTTTCAATATTTCCAGAATCAGCTGCTTAAGGGAAATATATGTAAATATATGGATATTTTTACATTCTAGCTATATTTCTCACTCCATATTGATGATATAAAGGGAAACAGAGAAAGATATAGATTCTCATGATGATTTTTATCTTGTTTCTCAAATGTCCAGTACATATTAAAAGTAATACAACATGGTAGCTAAATGCAGCAGCTTTGGAGCCAGCGTGCTGAGTTCAAATCCTGACTCCACCTCTTTCTGTGTATGTGACCAATGCCTCACTTTTTCTCTCTGTAAAATGGGGACACAATAGCGCCTATCTCATGGGTCGTTGTGAGCATTAAAGGAGTTGGTACATACAAACTGCTTAAGATCGAGCTCAGACTATAGTAAGCACTCAACAAATGCAACTATTATCTTTACATTAACTTTATCATTTAAAAGATCTAGGAAGGAACTTTTGGGGATGATGAAAATGTTCTAAAAATGGATTTGGGGGAATGGTTGTATGTTTCTGTAAATTTAACAAAAAATTATTTAATTGTCCATTGAACACAGGGGAATTTCATGGTAATTAGATAGCTTAACACAGCATATTTTAAAAAGATGGGCCAGCCTTATTAAATCAATAGCATTAGCTTCTTGAGTTGTAAAGCCTGAGAACAAGAACAGAGAAATACGAGGAAGAAAGAGAGACAATCTGATGGAGGGAGAGCCCATCTTCTCTCCCCTCTCCCACTGTATGGACTGTTCCCTAACACAGGAGCTATAGAGACCTCATCAGTTGTCTCCTGGGAGCTGCCGCTTGGCCTGTTCTCTCATTGCCCTGAAGTTGCTATCAATCAGTGATCTGTCCAATACTGGAAGGTGTACTCTGAAAAAAAACTAAGATTTACTCTTCTGTTTACAGTGTCTTGAACCTACTCCTAAACTTTGTTTCCTTCAACCTTGTTCTTTAAAATCAAGTACAAACTAAGAATACTCCAGGTATCCCTTTCCCCACTCTTATTACCTCATTGCCTGAACATTTTTTAAATGTATTCATTGATTGACTCATTAATTCAGCATTTTTGTGTTACCACCCCCATGTTCCAGGCATATTCCTACAAAGTACAGAAGGAAAGAAAAAACCAAGGCAATGTGGTCCCTGCCGTCAAAGGTCTTAGAACTGCTAATGCGGCCCACTCCATTTGGATCTGCCCTTCTTCAAATCTACCCACTCTTTCTTAATTATAAACAAAACTTAAATCTTTTTTGAAGGTGTTTCCACCTTTCCAGTGTAGATAATCCTTGCCACTGCCCCATCTCACAGGTCAAGAGGTAGAGGTGAGAACTGGCTCCTGCCAGAGCATCATTCCACTGCCATTCTCAATTATTCCTCTTTGGAGTCTACATCATCTGCTTATCCCACATTTTCTCTCTCCTAACTGTTGTCATCTCTCATTTTCTAGGGCACCTCCAACTTTATTCCCTCTGTTTATTATCTTTCCTGATTTTTTTATTTCTGATCTTTTCCAAATTAGCTTCACTTTTTTGTTGTTGCTTCAGTTTTAACTAATGACTGCATTTCAACTTCCTGTAGGCACTGGGAGTAATGTGAACTAGTTACCACATAGAACTAACCTCTGTGGATATCAGATTGCAAAATTTCTGGCTCTGACTAGAACTTCCTACCCTCCCACATCTTCCATTCTTTAATTCTCTTGAGTCTTCCATCTTCCTTCCCAGTTACCTTTAATCCCTCTACCTCTCTCTAGTCATTGTTCCACTGTCTCCAAGAAGACGTAGACTAGATTTCAGAATTCATCACTTCAAGAAAGCTTTTTCTACAAGTCTCTTTATTTTGACATCTTTGATGGTTTTCTTTTTTTTCTTTTCCCTCCATTGCCTTACCCTTAACCATAACCTTCGCCTGGCCTGGGGAAGTCCCACTCTCTCACTTTCTTTAGTCCCTGCTTCAAAATCACATAATATTGCCAGAAATAATCATGAAATTTATCTGATTAATTCCACTATACAATAATGCTTTCAGTCTTATCTAGGCCCTAGTTTTACTGCTCATCTTTCCCATTGAGTTTCCGTCACATTTTCCACCTTACCTCTTCCAAACATTTTTTCTGATCTTCTAATACTCAATCCCTTATCACCTTCTCTAATGATCACCTTTTCTCTTACTGCACAGAAAAGTCCACCCGAAGAAGCTCCCTTAATTCTCCTCCTCTTCATCTCCAAATTTTTAGTGGAAACTGAACTCTTTCTTTCTTCTTTCCTTTTGGCTTCAGAGATGTATTTTTCTCCCTTCTTAAGAATAATCCTTCCTTTGGACTCTCAACTGTATCCCTTCTGGTAACTTGCCTCATCTGTCATTTCTCATCTTTCATCACCCCCTTAAGCCTACAAAAATGCCCAAAGTCTCCTTTATCCTTACAAACAAAACAAAACAAAATAAAATGAAACCCAAACAATCAACCAATAGCTCTTCTCTGTACTCAACCACCCGCTGAAGTTACTAATTTCTCTCTCTCCTTTCCATTACCACAGAACTTCTCAAAGTAACTTGGTATGCCTCTGCACGCACTTCTAACCACTCACTTGCCTCTTGATCTCTTGAAGTTGTGTGCTGGCTTCTCCACTCCTTATACTCATTCTCTTTCCCTCATTTAGAACTGACAGCCAGCCCTTCCCACTTGGATCTCTCAGCCTTTTATTTTCATGCTAGTCTTCAAGACAGATTCTTCTATGTCACCACACCCCTTTCCTTACTCCTGAGTTCTCCCCAGAGGAACAGTGTACACATCCTCTTCTCGGGAAGCAGCACCCTTCTACAGAGAAGATCTCAAATATCTTTTCAGGAAGGATTACTCTGCCTATCTCCATCTTTTCATTCTTATGCCCTACTGGACTTCTTCATCAAAGACACCTATCAGAATCTCAAGTTACTGTGTTCAAGGCTCAACTCTTCTTCCCTCTAAAACTGGTCCTCTATCTTTACTGATGGCACGACTCACACTCCTTAGTCACTGAAGTTTCAATGTAAATATCTTATGAATCCTTCTCTATCCTTTGCATTCCAAGACCTGAGCATTACAGATCTCAAATACCCATTCCCACCAGTTCAATGCCAGTGTATGGTGGTCTCAGCTTTTGTCCAGATTGTTGCCATTATTTAACTGATCTCTTCTATCCCTGCTTCCTCTCAATGCAATTCATTCAATATAATTCTGAGAATAATGTCCTTAAGTTGTGGCCTTGATCATAGCTCTCCCCTCCTCAAAAATATACCCTGGCTTCTCATTGACAGTTGAACAAAATGGATTCTTCTTATTCTGATATCCAAAGCTTTCTGACATCTGCTCTCCACTCAGTGAAGCCAAACCAGTGTGCTCTGCATGCCCTGTGACATCACCATTCCCTCTTCTCTGCATTTATTCATATGGTCCCTCTGGCTGGTGATGTCATACTTTATCTCCAAATATCCAAATTTTAACCATCCTTCTTCTGCAGCCTTTCTTGATTCTCAAACCAGAGTGATATTTATCCCTCCTTTGAATCAGAAAATTCTCCATTAGTATTACCCCTACATCGGTTTCACTGTCTGCCTGGAACGTTTGCACATGTGTGTACTTTACGAGCTTATAAACTCACTGACAGCAGACACTGTGGACTTGAGTCTAGTTCAGTGCCTATACACACATCATTGTGTAGAATGGTGGTTCCCATACATGACGTGCAGCGGAATCCCCTAGGAGGCTTGTTAATACACAGATGACTGGACTGTCTCCATGTGTTTGAGTCAGTAGGTCAGCAAAGGGGCCTGAGAATTTGCATGTCTCAGGTGATGTTGATGCTGCTGGTCCAGGAACCACCCTTAAAGAACCCCTGGCATCGGGTTAAAGCTTCTAGGCTCAAATCCATGTTCTACCTCTTAAATGCCACAGAAATCTGAATAAAGAGACAAGTTTTCTGACCTTCAAGTTCTTCATATGTAAAAGTGAGATCATGACACTGTCAAACTTATACACATCTAGGATGGTTGTTAAAACCAATTGTTGAAATCTGTAGAACTCCATACAAATAAACATTGAATGAATAAAAATAATTAAGCCATCCACTTTAGAATGCCAAATCAATTTTGGTGATATTTTTCTCAGTGCCCCTTTATTCTTGCTCCAGTGTATGTTTTTGAGTATATTCTCTAGTGAAATAATCACCTCCCTTTTGCTCTGTAGAGGTTCATCTGTAAAAAGTGTTGGATAAGCCCAACACTGTGGTACATCAAGATCAGATGCAGTGAATATATTTCAGAAATTTCCCACTTGGGTTTGCAATGTACACATGGAAGCAATTTGGCCTGTAGGTTGAAAAGCTCCCTTCACTGCAAATGAATGACTTGGTTTATTCCATATGTGTCCCTGAAATCCAGAGCCTGTACCAGGGTGAGGCATATTTGCCTGAGGAGAAAAACTTAAGGTAAAGAACTGACTAGTCAAGATAAACGATATTTCAGGACCATATTTTTTAAACGAATGTAAAAAATCCATCTGATGGATAAAAGCTTTATGATATTGGATCTAGCAATGATTTCTTGGGAATGACTCCAAGAACACAGGGAACAAAAGAGAAAATAGATAAATGGGGCTACATCGAAATTAAAACTTTCTATGCACTAAAAGATACAACAGATTGAAAGGGCAACCCACAGAATAGGAGAAAATATTTGTAAATCACATAAAGCTGATAAAGGGTTAATATTCAGGATATATAAAGAAAGCCAACAAATCAACAACAAAAATAAGCAACCTGATTAGAAAATGGGTAAAGAACTTGAATAGATGCATCTCCAAAGAAGATATATAAATGGCCAATAGCACATGACAAGACGTTCAACATCACTTACTGTTAGGGAAATAGAAATCATAACCACAAGGAGATATCCCTTCACACCTGTTCGGATGGCTATTATAAAAATTGACTAAAAAAAATCCCAGAAAATAAGGATGTGGAGAAATTGGAACCCTTGTGCATTATTGGTGGGCATGTAAGATGGTGCAACTGCTGTAGAAAACACGATGGCAGTTTCTCAAAAAATTAAACAGAATTACCATATGACCTAGCAATTCAACCTCTGGGTATATAATCAAAAGAATTGAAAACTGAGTCTATATAGACTATGGGCATGAGTGTTTTATATATATATATTTTATATAGATAGTTATATATTATATAGATATATATCTTCTATTATACAGCTATATATATTCTATCCATATATAATTATCTATCTATATAATATACATATATATTATACTCACGTCCATAGTCTATATATAGATCTATATCTTCTATCTATATAATACACATATAAATATTATACTCACGTCCATAGTGGCATTATTCACAATAGCCAAAAGGTGGAAGCAACTAAAATATCCAACAACTGATGAGCGGATTAAAAAAAGGTAGCATATACACAAGGGAATATTACTCAGCCTTCAAAAGGAAATTCTAACACATGCTACAACTTGGATGAACCTTGAGAACACTATGGTAAGTGAAATAAGCCAGACACAGGAAATAAAAAATAAAAGACAAATACTGTATGATTCCACTTGCATGAGGCACCTAGAGTAGTCAACATTTATACAGACAGAAAGTAGAATGGCAGTTGTCAGGGGCTAGGAGGGAGAGAAGGGAATGGGGAGTCATTGTTTGATGGGTACAGGCTTTCAGTTTTGCAAGATGAAACACTTACTGGAGACTGGTTACACAACAGGGTGAATATATGTGACACACTGAATTGCACACTTAAAATGGTTAGGATGGCAAATTTTATGTTATGTGTATTTTGCCACAATTTTTAAAATTTAAAAATTTAACAAAATATCAAAATGTTAAATAAAGGCAGTACTAGTAAACATTTGCTGACAAATTATCTGCTTAGTGGTAAATGATCAGCTGAACACAGATCTCTTTCTTCTTGTATTTCTGTGAATTGGTTAATGGTGTCCTAGTGTCTTATGAAATGATTCCCTACACTTTGGGCTTTACCAGGTATGGGCGAATTGGAAATTTGCAAGAAACCTCCCATTTTTAAAACCTCCATTTCTTCATCTTGCAAGAGCACCAAGGGCCTTATAAGGGTCCATCAATAGTAATAAATCTCATAACGAGCAAAAAATTCTCACTGTTGATCTATAATTTATGTGCTCTGATTATTGTTCAAATATTAATCCTTACAATAATAAATGGCATGTTCTAGTCTGAGTACGCTTTCATGAACTCATTTAAAAATCCTCACTAATCTTTCAATACATAGTACTTAAGGTCATCACTTAAATTTACTGATGGAGAAACAGACAGGACAGAGAGGGCACTTAGGGAAGTACTCATGGTTCTGCTAATCACAGGACGCCTTTCAAAAGAGGAGGAAAACCTTCATGGTACTTAGAGCTGAGTGCTGGTGTCTCACGGTAGCTACTGAAAACTGCCACAGGATTTAGAAATAGAATATAGACTCCCAGTCCGCAAACTCAGTTTGCAATGGTATGCAATTCCATTGGTTGCAACTGAAGCCACGGAAAAGCAAGTAAGATTACCACCTGGTACTGAGTTCATGCAGTTCAAAATAACTCTAAGCAATGTGGATCGAAGAAGCCTCCAGAGTCAGGAAGTGATTGGAGGGATGTGTTTTATATCTTTTTAAATTTAAGCTTGAAGAGCAATTTGAATTATGTATCCTATTTTATTTCTTACTGTTAAACCCAGACATCGAAATGTATATCCAGGGCCTTTTAGGAATTCAAAGTAAAAGCAATGTCACATATTGTGCTCCAGCAGGTAATTCAGTGTTTCAGGATTAGCCAAGAGATTTATCAAGTAGCCTCCAAGGGAATCAGAGTTCAAGTCTGGGCTCATCAATAATACATAAATAAACCGAACAATTAGGTACAAAGTGACTATCTTGTCAGACAACTTATTAGCCAATAAACGATATACTCACTGGCTGACTTGAGTAGAGAGAGAAAAGACATATTAAGACAGAAAAAGGGCTGAATAAAAAAAAGAGAGAAGCAAGCTTCCTGCAGCCTTTGGGCTTCCGTCCTGTCTCATCCTGCTGTGGAGAAGTGAGGCCTAGGTGTTAACATGGAAAGGAGAGTAAAGCCTAAATCAGAAACATCTACTCTGAATTTCATTACCTTCTCTGAGAGGCCTAGAGCTTAGCATCAGTATATTTGCACATGTTTGGAGAAGTTGAGGACAGGCTGTAGTCCAGAAGAGATTCCTTTTCTGTAGCAATGAGACTCTCCAGTTAGTGCCTAACGCAGAAATTGGGGGTAGCTATTTGACCCTAGAAAATCCCTAAATTTGCATAACGACGCGATTTTCCCTTAGTGTTCCAGATGCATTTGAAGACCAAACCAAGGAGGCACTTGCCTTTCGGGGACATGCAGTAACAGAATGCCAATTGTCACACACCGGCCTTCCCCCCAGCACTGTGAGGAGAAAGGAAGCAAAGGCAGGCGGCCAAATGCAGGGACAACAGATGCCACTCCCTCAGAGAAATGGCGTCCTAGGAAATAAACCTTTTTTGCATCTCTTTTTTGGTTTTGGTCAAGACATGGAGTAGAATTTGCGTTAAGTTAGCCCTTCGTTTGTAATATAGATGGCACAAGTACCAACTTTGAAGGTACATTATAAATCGATGAAGAGTGAAAAAGTGGAATAGAAAATAAATGGAAGTACTAATTCTGATTGGAGCTAGAAGAGTCCTTGAAAATCTGGGGAGGAGTAGGCCACTGGAACTCAGTTCTCAATCAGTTTTAACGTCAATGACATGAAAAGCCAGAATTATCCTTGATAGCTAAGGCCTCCAGGCTGGGGCCAGATGAAGTAGTGCCTGGTGTTTAGCACCTAACTGTGGGGTACTTAGTAAGTTTCTTTAACCAGCAGGATACTGGTCAGTCCTGCACCAGGCTCACATTAATAGAGGCATTGGAAGTGAGGCTGGCAGATTCACCTCTCATCTCACACACACTCTGGGTGTTTCCCCACCCCCAAGTGTTGGTGGGGACTTCTTCTGAAGCATTTCCTTTGAGAGATATGGAAATTAAGGCTCTGAGACAAGAGGCTGGCTTAAATGACATAACTAGTTGAAAGTAATACAGGAATCCAACCCAGGTCTTCTGACCCCCAGGGTCTAAGTGAGTCCATTACCGTTTTGCAGTTTGATTAATAATAGCAGGTAAATGCAAACTTTAGATCAAAAAATACTATCTATAAAGTAAACATTGGATGAACAGTCACATGTAACTTTAAATGATGAACTAAAGTCACAATTTCACCATTGCGAAGACTGGAAGGACACGACTATTAAAACCTCAAAAGAATGAACAAGGCTGCCAAAAAACCACAGGTTTCTGCACATAAAAATAGGTTTTATTAATGGGTCTATTCATCTAAGTTAGGGTCTATAAACTAATGGTCATAGGCCAGACCTGGTCTGCTGCCTGCTTTTATAAACATAGCTTTTGGGCAAAACAGCCACGTTCTTTCATTTCTGTATGTCTATAGCCGTTTGCTGATACAATGGCAGAGTTGAATATTTGCCACATCAACTACCTGGCCTGCAAAACCAAAAGCATTTACTAGCTGGTCCTTTACAGGAAAATGGTGCCAACCCCTGAGCTAAGTCATGATGAAACTAGGACAGATTAAAAAGTGTTATTAACAAGTCACATTTATTAATCAAGATGGGCAATTCTCAAACTATGACTCACAAAAACAAGGGTTTTGGATATTAAGAGTTATTCTGATAAAATGGGCTCAATCGGCCAACAAGCTTTGGAAAGTCTGAGAAAATAACTGGAAATAATAATGTAATAATAATAAAGCTTACTACAGGACTTCTCAACCTCCAATATGCCAATGTGCACTGGAAGTCTGAGTTGAAGTGAGGTGTGTTATTTCATACAGTATTTCCCAGACTTACTTGACTGGTGGTGTACATGCCTAGAGCCAAACCAATGGTCAGGTAGTTGGTCTTTTTCTGCAACTGTGAGACTTGGAGAAAGAGGCAGGGGGCAAAACTCCCAAGACAACAAGGAAATCATTTATTCCCTTGCTTGCTCACTAGATTTTTTGACATGTATGATAGAAATAAAATTTTTCTCCTCCAAGAACCTGGCAGAGATCATCTCACAATTACAAAACTTTAGGTTGGGTGCAGTGGCTCATGCCTGTAATCCCAGCACTTTGGGGGGCCGAGGCAGGTGGATCACCTGAGGTCAGGAGTTTGAAACCAGCCTGGCGAACATGGCAAAACCCTATCTCTACTAAAAATACAAAAATCAGCCGGGTGTGGTGCCATGCACCTATAATCCCAGCTACTTGGGAGGCTGAGGCAGGAGAATCGCTTGAACCTATGAGGTGGAGGTTGCAGTGAGCCAAGATCACGCCACTGCACTCCAGCCTGGGTGAGCGCGAGACTCCATTTAAGAAAGAAACTTTAGAAAACATAAACTCTTTTGGCTATATTTAGTGCATGGTGTTATAAAGTGTCCTTTTCACCATAAGCCTGTATCTTCCAGGAGATCAACCGGATATTGAGATGCAGAGTATCCATGAGAGAAGGGTGCATTCCTCTATCCAGTGATGTGTCCAGTATTTGGTGTATTTTTTCAACAGCTTTACACATTTTGCCTTGCTTTGTTCTCATTAACTAAGAGCTACATGTCTGCTTGAGTAATTGTTTTTCCTTTAGTGTTAGCAAAAGACCATATGCTATTTCACTTGCATCTCATTAAGTTCTTCAAATATTAGAGTTTTAAGAGGCTTGGTATTTCTACAGAAAAAAATTAAGTGTCCTCCAATTAGCTGTATTTGACAATGTGTTAGTTATTAATATAAGCTATTTTCAAACGAAATGTTCCAATGACCACTCTTCCTTTTGAACTAAAAAGAGTGAAAGCCCATTTTGCCTGAGAGGCTCATAACCAAAGCTTTCGCTTAGGACACTGTCCCCTGTGACCTGGCTTCAGTTGACAGACTGGTCCAAAGAAGCCCTATTCACACCTCATGACAACCAACATCATCTTGATTCATAATTGAGGTCAGACACAGGTTGGGTCAATCGGAATCACTCCAGAAACACAAAGTCCTCAGAGCTGTATCCCAGCAATGGTTGTGCTCCTCTGGGAGGGCGCAAGATTGCCCACACTTCTAATTTAACCAGCCTTCATGCAATACTTACTATATCCCACTGTCTCAAGCCCTTTCAAATACTCTCTCTTTTAATTCACATAACCACACTATAAGGTGGGTATTATCAATCACCATTCTTCAGATGGCAAAACTGAGGCACAGAGCAGGTCAAGAATTGTCTGTGATCACACAGACAGCAAGGTAAGGAGCTGGGATACAATTCAGACGGGATTTGACTCTAAAGTCCATGTTTTTAACCATGCTATGGTGGCCTCAAGGTTCAATTGTCCTGCTGAGACTTGGCTTTTCAATCCCTGGATAGCATGAAATACTCTAGTATCCTTCTACCAAAGCTTCTTTGTTTTTACTTTTGATGTTTTTTTTGTTTTTTTTTGTTTGTTTGTTTGTTTTTGCTAGAGCTAACCAGAGTTGGTTCCTGTTACTTACAACCAAAAGAAACTTAAACAGAGGAGAGAAAGTACTCCTCTCTTTTCCCAACAAGGTTTCCTCTACATGTCATACTTGAAGGATACTGAAGTGGCTATTGGTTACCACCATCAACACCAAAATTCTACAGTACAGAATTAATGTGGAACAGGAGAGAAGGGGAGAGCGCTAGGATGAGGGAGCCCGCAGCAAGCATCCCAGAGGTCTGCAGGTTTGCATGCACGTGCTGCTCATTGTTAGGAATCTCTGTGCTGGTCAGCAAGTCAGCCTGTGACAACAGAATCAGGGCAGGCACTCACCTACCTGGGTGCTGAGGGCATCCTTCCATCTTTTGCTCCCACAATGTGGGCCACAGTTAGGCTAAATGTGTCCGTTATCCATTTCCTTGAGAGCAAATGCTGTCTTTTATCCCCTTTAGCTCCTCAAAAACAGTTCCTTTGTCCAGAGGTTTCATTTTGTTTTAAATGTAACATGTATTGAGCACTTACAAAATTGAGCACTCTTCTAAATGCTTTGCCTATGTTAATTAATCCTTGTAAGCCTTATAAGAATAATATGAAATTTTACAGATGAAGAAAACTGAGGCAGAAAGGAAGTGTACAGCTAGGCTCAAACTCAGGCAGAAGGTCCCAGACTCCACATCATCACCACTACCCCGTGGTCCCACCACCCCATGGTGGGTAAACAACCAGAAACATGTGCTGACAAACACACATTGTGGTGATAAAAATAGCTCACAACCGTGCAATTCAAGTTATCCTATTTAGTGAAGCTGAAGGAATCTGCTCATTTAGGACAGGATTAAGAAGAAAATTGAGCATTGGTCTTCGAGCTAGAAAGAGTGACTCACTTTCTCCCTCGAGCACTAGAAGTCTGATTTTCCAAAGTGACAGTACTACCTAAGAAAACTCAACAGTGCCTATACAGACCCAAAATGTATAGCAGATTAATTGAAAGGGAAACTATCGTAAGTTCCAGGAGGAAATTGTTACCTAAAACAATCGGCCGGATCGCTTCGGTCCTCAGAACTTTTTCTCGACCTTAAAAGCTAGTTAAAAAGCCTATCTTCTCCTTTAAAAAGTGTATCTTCTCCAATAGGCTTTTAAAAAATGTTCATCACCACTCAGACCGAAATCAATGGATTTCAAAGCAGCTCTCTGTCCCTGGTAATATGAAACAAAAACGAGATGTGTGACTGTAAAAATGGTTTCAAAGAAATGTGCCAGACAATACTCAGGCTTGTTGGCATTTCTTTATTTTGAGAAGGGGTCTTCTCTCTAGCAATGAATTCATCTTCCAAAAGCTCCCGTAACATGTTGATGTTACAAACACTTGTGGAGACAGCGTATCTCGGGGCAAAGGAGGGTTAATGCTCTTCCCAACTGTAATCAATGGGAGCAGCATGATTTACAGAATCTCCCCTGGCTGTCAGGCAGCCCGCGTTATCAGCGTGCGCATCTTGGCCTCGGCAGGGCTGACGCGTGGTGGAGACGCCAGAGTCCTCGTTACACTAGTTTTACCTGGCAGGCCGTGCTGGGTCTGCGCAAAGATAAAATGAAAAGTCCCTGGGCAACCTCAGGCTATCTGTCTCTGCTGCACATGCTGCTGGCTGTGACTTTGTAGTTTATGTAAAAATAGTTGTTTTCTGAAATGAAATGAAAGCAAGACGAAGGGGAATAAGCAGAGGCTGCAACTGAGAAAGAACTTAAAACACAGAGGTCTAAGTCTACAAGAATTCTAATGGGCGAGCTGCTTAGTGGTTAACTGACAGGCACGAGGCAGCCACATGATCTTCTCCCCTTATGTCTTGGTCAGTCAAGGCACACAAATGGTTGCTACACATAGAAATACATCAGTGATTTCAAAAATGGAAATAATAATGTACAGATTTATTTTTTTTCCTTATATAGGCACAGGATATCTGCTTCCTCAGTACACAACCCACTCCTATCCAGTTATTTCCAGATGAATTTTTCTTTTAAAACCACATGCACATTTTAGGTGCCCAACTTTATTTTTTGCTTTGGGCAGCCCAACTCCTTCTTTCTCTCGTATGGGTTCATGGTCAACTATACTCTGTCAACTTCTGAACTTACATTAAAATTCTTTGGCACTAATTAGCCTTCTACAGGGAACAGCAGTAGTCTCCTCTCATGAAAAAAAATACACCATATCTTAATCAATCATGCTTATGTAAGTTACAAAAACTTTCTGCTAAGCAAAAATTGCATTTTTAGAATTAAGCATTGCCTAACTTTTTTTGAAACCAACTATACAGAACTCTTGTCAAACATTTTTCACGTCAATTCTCTTCTTTACTTACAAATTAAAGTTTGAAGATGGAGACAAAAAAGGGGAAGAAATGATTTTTCTATGTTGCTGTTCATTTGCTAACACTGTTGCATATTTAAGGTATTTTCATTTTGTGAAATCCCAGCAATGGAGATTAGGATGAGCTCTCCCTGGATACCCATGTAAAGAAAAAAGTCTGAGAACAGAGGAAGTGACAGAACATGGGACCTGTGTCCAGCAATGGCTCAGTCATTGCGCTCAGGGAAGGCCCAACATCTCTTTCTATAGATGGCCTGAGAATTGGCGTGCCACCAAGACAGAGAACAGGAACTAAGCTGACAGACTGGAACCTGAACTGGGAAGAGCAACTGTCCTGTTCTGGGGATGGACAGAACAGTGAAGGTTTTCCCAGCAATGAGGACTCCAGAATCTCTATATAAGAGAGGTCTAGAGTCATTGTCTTCGAGCTATACTTTCATAACAAATATACATAACAAATATACTCTTTTAATTAAGAGATTAAGAGATTTAAGGTTAGATTTTATTTGGAAAGATGGGGGTATATGGCCAAGGGATATTTATGGCTGCACCCTTTTCAAGAGGCTCACTGACATTGATGGATATTAATAAAGTTGATGCTATAAAATTTCACCAGGAATGGCAGAAGGATGAACCTGTCAAGTAAGCACAGGCTGTTCCAAACCCTAGTATAGGAATCATTGTGTCAGACTGGGAAAAGTCTTTCTCATCCACAAGGGCAGGAATCACAGAGATTTCTATGGAAAAATAATGAACACATTTAAGACAATAAACCAGAGTTTTCTTGCAAGAGAAAATGAAAACAGTAATAACACCCAGAGGTAAGACCTAGATGGGGCTCTGGCATGAAATAATATTTCACTTCTACCATGCCTTTCAACTTTCCAGTCTCTGAATGGGATCAAGGGCAGGGAGGGAGGGAAAACCTGACCATTCCTTTAAATCTAAGATCATAGACCTTTACTCTTGAGTCACTAGTTTTATCCTTTTATATGGATTGCATTCTCAGTTTATTGTAGAGGTTCTGGCATTTCCATCATCTTCCATGATGGCCTAAGGGGAAAAGGCATCTTGCCATACCTTGTTCAGAATACAGAGAAAAGCATTCCCTGAATGGCTGGGTGGCCAGTTGCCATGGTAGCATAAAGACGTTGTGAATTGGTCTACCTGTGGGAAAAATTTCCAAAAATAGAAGGTAGTCTATTTTCACCTAGATCCACGACATATTCTTGCCAGTATTCATCAAGAGTTTCTAGTGACCTGAGCCAGGTCTAAAACAGCCAGAAAGTACAGGAGCGGATAACTGGAAATAGCTTTCTTACTTTGCCAGTCGTTCCGTGAAGACTCATATGAAATGATTGTTTGTCAGGAATGTATTGACTTTAGTGTAGAAAAGTCTGCATGGAGTGGTGTAACAATCCAGTGAGGAGACAGACTCAGAGAAATGATCACTGAGTGTTGTGAAGAGGAAAATGTAGATGAATCCATTCAAACTTGCATAGTGAGAATGACTAGAACACATACACATTTCCATTAAGGGAAAAAATCAGTAAGGTCATATATCCATATTTAGACTATAGCTTTCAAAATGCCAAAAGTGTGTGTGTATGTGTGTGTGTGCATTTTTTTTTTTTAAAGAAAGGACTAAATCTCTTTAGACTTGTTGGAAACTCCAAGTCCATGAGGTAGACAGTTCTACTGTCCAGAATACTGAATTTCTGTCCTGCGTGACTGGTAATTTCCTAATGATACCCAATGGCAGAAGTTCTATGATAGAACTGTGTTATAAAGATAACAGCATATGTATAAAGTAATGCCGTAAAATTTTAAATATATATTAAATCAAATAAGACATCTAAAATGTTTTCCTACTCTTTCAGAGATGGCCTGAAACTTGGTTGTTTCAGAGAAAGCTATTGGCCCATCTCCCCACTTCACCTGACTCCCGTTCCCACACCGGCAACCCCGACACAAGGTCATGTCGAAACAGCTAACCTTACAGGGTGGGATGTGGCCTACTGCTCTGAAGACTCGAAATGCTGACGACACCCTATTAGCTTTCTAGTCACTTCAGTCAACTTCCTTCTCATGATCTATCCTCTTCCATATCATGATGGTTTCCTTCCACGTATCATCCGTCTTACATTATTGTGTATATCACACTAAGTGTCAATAAAGTATTCACACAGTGGTCCACCCTATTAGACTATGAGCTCGTCAGTGGCAATGAACATGTCCTTATTTCTGTATATATAATAAGTAAAGCTTACTTAAAGTTTTTAACTTTTCATCACCAATATCACCGCCACCAATATCTTCTGCCACTAACTTTATTTAAATCTCACTTGAGGAATAATTGCTATGATAATGGAGATATAAGTCTCAGAGTATAGCATTTATTACAAATCCCAAATTAGCCCCTAATGTGATTTGTTTTTTTGTTTGTTTGTTTTGTTTTATATTTCATAAGCTAAATACCAACAAGTAGCTCCTTCCTAATACAGAGGCTAGATATTTACTTCTCAAAGATGAAATTTCTATTTCAGTTTCCCAAAGACAAAACCGTTTTCTGATTTTCTGCTTATGAATCCCAAATTTCTTTTGATTTTACTCTTAAGACGGCTAACCGCAAACACTCAATGAACTATAATGCCCTAAAAAGCAAAATAGAGATTGCAAAACGACAATCATCTTGTTTCATTTTCATGTCACTGTGAATGTTACTTATTATTTATATCAAATTGAGCTAATGCATGGAGCACACAGGCACTGTTTATCAAGATCTCTCCACCCCTCTGGATAACACAGACAACTGAAAAAGCATGATTTGAACAATAAAGTGAGAAATACACACAAAAGTGATTACCTCCAAAATGGAAAAATAAATGTGTTCATTTTGTGTTATAAAAATATGAATTGGGGGAGAGAAATCAGATCCATCCCTTCATATGCTGGTCATCTTTTCCATCATGAAAAATATACTTTAGCATTTTGTACCTCGGTGACTGATGTACTTGCTTGAATGAATCCTTACCAACAGGTAAAATATCATTTCGATTACTCTGTGCCATTTCAAAACCGAGGTGACTCACTCAGTAATGAGATAGAGTAAAAAGCAGTTGTTTTTAGTGGGTTTTTCCTGGGGCTGGGAATCATTTTAATTTACTTGTCCCAGATGCCACATTTCATCTAGTTGGTATTCCCTCCATTTCCAGGCCTGCTCTCCCCTTACTCAATAAATATGGAAATCTATTCCTCGTCCAGTTTGAACATTGTAATTTTTATAGCAGTTTTACTCTTTCTGACAAGCATATTTCCACTCTCCTTTTACTCCTAGAGAATGTGAAGAAAAGGACTCTTCCCTGAAAATGCTATGCATGTATAACACATATTTCAGAGTTCAAACTTTCTATACATGTATTGTTTAATTAGTCTTCACAACGAAGACTTCACAATGTTTTCCCCACACTAGGAAGCAAAGCAGGGACTGAAATCATGAAGTGACTAGGGCAGATATGGCTAGGTCCAGCTATAATTTCTAAGTCCAATTTTAAGGGTCTTCTCTTCCTAAAGTTTCATTTCAGAGAAGCATCAAACCCCTATCTCAGAATCATCAAGATTCCAATCCTGCACACAGATTAGATTACAATCATTTGCGTTTCTTTTAAGTCCTTTCTGGAAAAAAGCTGGTTCTAATGAGGCAAGCAAATAAGTAACCAAGTAATTTAATAATGAATGAAAAAATAAATGAGGCCAATGCCCCTTTCCTATAACTTTATCTTATTATTATTTGTGTCCTTTAATGAGGCAATAGCTTTTCCTGTACCTTTACGTTGTTTTGATAGTTTTGGTACTTTTTGTACTAAATTCTATCAGTGAGCCCTACTTAGAGAAAAACATGTTACGAAAAATATTTATAGACAAATACATTTTAATAGGCAATTTCCAGCCACATTTATGCCCATTAGAAAACTATTCTTCATTTAATTAAAACAGCAACAATGCAATAGTCACACCAATTTCCTTTGAAAAGACCATGATCCTTGAGTTTCCATCAATGATGTCATCGGGTTCTCTGGAATTAGCTAGGGGTGTAGCCAGTTATGCAATGATTGCCAAGACAGTCCCCATTTCAGCCTCTTCTATTGGAGACCTTCCTGTAGAGGTTTGTTTCAGACTCACAAAGCTATAAAGTAAGGAATAAAATAGGAAGTAAAAAGACTTCCTACCTAAGTATTTTTAGAAATGCACCACTATATGAAACTCACATGTTCAAACTAGTAACCAGAACCAGACTCACTAACCTCTTTGATAGCACACTCTGAAAGAGACCTTACAAAAAAATACCAAGGTAAGGCTATCTCCAACACAAAACACACCTAAGGGACACACTGCCTTTTCCTCCAAATACTCTCAGGTAGACATCTGAAAGCTGCAGCAGTCTATGAGGAAAGGTGAGTATTCACAAATAGATTTGATGACAACTAGAACAGGTGGGGGCTTACTGTGAAAGTCATTGTCAAGATGTGAGCAATTTAGCAGAAATAAGCAAGAGGAAAGCAAGGCTGGAGACCAGTGGATGAAGACTTAGACCAGCAGTTCAGATGAACAAACTTCGAAATTATTTAAGTGCACTTGTGTCTAGGAACCGCACATTTTCGTTCTGTGGCCCTATGACTGATGCGTCTTTGGCTTCTGAAACCTTTCCCTAGACCTCAAGGCTTCAGAGTCATAGATTCCCACCGTGAGAGTAGAACAACTATATTCATCAACCTGCCAAGTGCGCGTGGATGGTCAATGTCAGTAAGTTAGTTATTCCGTTGTTCCATTCATGTATTGTGTTTGCAGATCACTATTTGACAAAACCTTCCTGGGCATGGAGCATGTCTTAAATAAAGGTACAGAGTCACAGCAAATGGATAATCAAACCAATATTCTCTTAATACCTTACTTTTTCCCCTCCATAAAGAATACATTTGAAATATATATATTATTTAGAGTAGGATTATAAATTTGGAAAACGCTTTTTTTTTCGTTTTATTTTGTTTTTTTGAGACGGAGTCTCGCTCTGTAGCCCAGGCTGGAGTGCAGTGGCGCGATCTTGGCTCACTGCAAGCTCTGCTCCCGGGTTCACGCCATTCTCCTGCCTCAGCCTCCCGAGTAGCTGGGACTAAAGGCGCCCGCCACCACGCACGGCTAATTTTTTGCATTTTAAGTAGAGACGGGGTTTCGTCGTGTTAGCTGGGATGGTCTGGATCTCCTGACCTCGTAATCCGCCCACGTTGGCCTGGAAACTGCCTTTTTAGCCCATTAATAATTACATAAATGTTCAGACTTGAATATCAGATGTAATGTTTTTCTTACGTTTATGTCATATAATTGGTCGTGAGTATATGCATATTTAATATGAGAAAGAAGATTAGCCTTGATTCAAAAAAAATATGGTAGCCGGGCATCGTGGCTCACCCTGTAATCTCAGCACTTTGGGAGGCTGAAATGGGCGGATCACCTGAGCTCAGGAGTTTGAGACCAGCCTGGTCAACGTGGTGAAGCCCCGTCTCCACTAAAAATATGAAAATTAGCCAGGTAGTGGCATGCACCTGTGATCCTAGCTACTCTAGAGGCTGAGGCAGGAAAATCCCTTGAATCCGGGAGGTGGAGGTTGCAGTGAGCGAAGATCACGCCACTGCACTCCAGCCTAGGTGTTAGAGCCAGACTCCATCTCAAAAATATATATATAATATATAAATTTATGCACGATAGTATAGTATATACTATATACAGATAGTATATTTAATATATATAATAAATTTACATACATATGGTAAGATTTGGAAAATGTTTTCTTAATCAGGAGCAGCCTACAAGGTGTATCTGGTCCACAAACAATTAGAAACATAAGATAAATATTCACTGCCTACAAATATTCTGCTAACTGAGTAATTGATTCAGATAGCCTTCCTATTTTGAGTATGAAAGTACAAAGGCTGAACTTAATCTCAAACAACAGGATAGGTATGAGTGCAAAACATTGAGTTTCCTAAACTCTCTGAATGTTTCCAAGAGAACACACTCCAAAATCACCAGTTACTAATTCATTTTATTAATTCAGTTCAATCTGTTACTTCCTAGAACTACCAAATGTTTTCTTTGGCATCATGTTTATAACCAAAATGTTTACTTTAAAATTAAAACATTTGTTTTAGTGAAATGAGTTTCCAAAAGCAACTGAAAGTCCCAATAACTGGAAAGAAACTAAATGCAAATTGTTTTTTGATTACAGTTTTTTTGCACTTCTCCTTAGTAGCCAGACTAGTGCAAAGGAAGAAACAAAATATTTTTGCTTTTGAGATTATAGATTTGATTGAGAAATAATTGACTTAAGGACAATACAAATGGCCAGTTCAATAAAAAGGAACCTGATGAAAGAAATACAAAAACAAATGAAAGCTGAAATCTGTGATCTTTGGAATTTCAGTAAATAATTTCAGGAAAAAACAAAAAATTAAAGCACTATGACCTGAAAAAGGAGGTTAAATCCCTGCATGGTATAGTAAGTCAAAGGAGAAAAAAAAAGAGACTAAGAAGTCGACAAAGTTTCTGAAAACTAAAAACAAGGGTTGAAAGGGTTGTCAAGACTATTGTAGAAATACTGTAGTCCCTGAAACGAGGTGGGAGGTATGGAACTGCGGGGGTCAGTGACTACGGAGGGCATATTTTGATATGAAATATGAAATATGAATTAAATGCATGAGGTTTGATCACTTTGAGGTAGGATGCTGGTACAGAAGACAGATCCTTTTATGAGTTGCTACAGCAGAACTCTATGTGTGACAAAGACAGGCAGAGCAAACCACTGGAGGCAAAGCGTGCTTTGGACGGAGTGGCACGGCGATCTCTATTTTTTAGGAAGAGGTATGGGGAGCTATGAAGTCAGATTCACAATGAGACTCTGGGGAATTTCTAGAGAAAATTAGGTTTATTAACTTGAATAAGTTTCTATCACATCATGAGTGGAAGAAGAGATAGCTAAGGTATTTTGTATGATCCACATAGGAATTTACATAGTAGACACAAGAGGGGCTGGTTTTGGTTTTTAAATTCAGATCTAAAACTTTAAATAATATGAAAATATTTTTTACCAGAATTCTACAAGCATAGAAATCGACGGGAGGACCAAGATAAATTAGGACACTGGATATTTAGTCAAAATACTAGTAGTAATATGAGTTATTTTAAAAAATATAATTAGGCACCCTTTTAAAATACATCATGTCTTTTTAGGGGTAGAATTTGATCTAAAGAAATCTACTATGTACAGGGTAAAAGAGGAGGAAATCCTTTGGAGGAAATGAAAAGAATAGATGTGTATATTCAGTTCTTACAGATAATAGCTGAGGGGGTTATAAAATAAAGCTAAATCAAATTGATTGGCAGCAAGGGAGAAGTGATATTGAAGAGAAAGTGATAAGAAAGGAAAATTGTGGCTATGGTTATACACACTAGAAATAATAAAGTAATTATAGTGAAGACACTATGGGAATACCCAGCATATATAAAGGAGGTGCTAGAGGCTAGATGAATATTATTTAAAGTTCATTGGGAAAAAAATGAGCTACATGCTATAGAAAAATGCAATTAGTTATTGTCCTAGCTGATGGATTCATAACTGACCCCCAAATTTTCATTATACACATCTTTGAAATCAACTAAATAGTATAATTGTCTTGTTTACTCAGGCTCAGTTTGGCTTGAGAACCTTTTAATCTCACTACCAGTATATGTAATTAACTTGACTCAAATAATTTAGTAGTATTGTTACTCAGTAAGTGACTTGCTCCAGGTCAGTGCTGCCATGAATCTTTCAGTACAGCCATAAAGAAAAATTGAGAATTGAAATTGTCTGTTATTTGTACAGCAATACTGTATCAGTGATCAAAAATATACACACATACACATTAAAGAGGTCAAACCCCACTGCAAATGAATCTTCTGTCACATATCATGACTCTCATAATAAAAATCCAGGACACTAAAGAAAATACAGAAACAGTTCAAGAAATTAAATTTAAGCCAGCAATTCAGTTATGAAATTTAAAGGTGCTTTCTTATCTCAATTGTATCTCTGATTTACTATCTTCCCACTACTCTATCTAGTGTCTCCAACTAGAAGTAATATGGACTCATAAAAGAATTATGATAGCAAGCTTAGAACAATTGGTAATTATAGTAGTCTTTGCACAGTAGAAATCTCTATAATACTCTCTCAAGCAGAAGTAAGTTTGCTAAATACCTGCAAGAACTAAGATTACTCTTTGTCTCCATTTACTCACCGCCAACGTGGCAGGAAGAACTTTTCTCAGGTTAGCTGGGTTTAGACAGATAATCAAAATTATGGTTTTTCCGATATAGATTATGATGCTGATACATCCAAGAGGTAACAACAGGCACCTCACAATTGTTGTCATCTGTCCTCTTCTAATTTTATCCCAATAATTTTGCTGACTTATGTGGTGTTAAGTATTTGTGGTCCAATCTCTCTTACTTCTACCTAACACATACCTCCCACTCCCACCCTAAAAACTGCACTTAGAAACAGGCAAACATCTCATGATGGGAAAAGTGGTTCTAGCAACTCACAGCAATCAGTCATCGGTTTTGAGGGGACCTGAATTGACAAGACTGAGGATAATTGAGTACATGGTATTTTGTGCCTTACTCAGTTATGTGAGCACACAGCGATGCTAGTAAGTTGCAATTGTGAGTTTTAAAAACCATCCTGAGTTTGAAGATAAAGAAGATAAGGACCTCTAGAGTTAAGGATGCATTCGTAGAACAAAACGCAAAAAGATTTTTAAAATACTATTATTTTGGTTAACTTTTAGTCTGCTCTTTCTGAAATTTTTATCATATTCAAGAAGTAAGACATAACTATAAGGTCAATCAGATGATAAAATGATAGTTGCATTGTAATTTGCAAAACAAAGAAAAAAACAAATCAAAAGAGACCAGAAAAAATAAGTAATAAAATATTCATAGGAGAAATGTCTTACAAATAATTGGGCTGTGACATCTTTCCCTTTATCAATAAAATTATCTCTCTATTGTCAAGGAGACAATGGCACAATTTAAAATACAGAAATAGTTTTTATTTTTATTTTTTTGAAATGGAGTTTCACTCTTGTTGCCCAGGCTACGATCTTGGCTCACTGCAACCTCCGACTCCCAAGCTCAAGTAATTCTCCGGCTCTCAGCCTCCCCAGTAGCTGGGATTACCGGTGCCTGCCACCATGCTGGCTGATTTTATATTTTTAGTAGAGACGGGGTTTCACCATGTTGGTAAGGCGGGTTTCAAACTCTTGACCTAGGGTGATCTGTCCACCTCGGCCTCCCAAAGTGCTGGGATTACAGGCATGAGCCACCGTGCCCAGCCGGAAATGCTTTTTTTTTTTTTAAATGCAGGCATATAAAATGAACAGCATTGTAAAAGACCTTCTAACCATTTAGCATGTGTATGTCACCCGTAAAAAATAGTTATAATGATTTTTCTTTTATTTTATCAGTAAAAGGCATAAATAGTCAATAAGACAAATATCATGAAATAATCTTTCTGATAGGGAATAAATTAGTCATTAACATTAAAGCAGTTTAGTTACAGAACAAATGCGCTACAGTTCAAGTCAACTAGAGCCATTTCTTGATGTTCTTAAATTGTTGGAAACGGTGCCTCAGGTGAAAGACAAAGGGTATAGAGATGTTTATAAATGCTGGTGAAGGGAATTCCATTTCTTTACATTGAAGCCTGTGTTACATTGAAACCTGTGTTTCAATATGTTTTTATATTTTTAACTTGAGGCCTCTAAGTCAATTTCATTTTGATAAAACTGATCTTTGGTTTCATCTTCTTCTAAAAGTAAAAGGCTTTGATTCATTTTAAATAAACAAAAGACCAAACTTCAAAATATTTTTACACATTGACCCTTTTTCATGAAACTCGTTATACTGTTACTGGCTAATAAAAAGTATTTCAATATTTTTTTAAGTAGAACAACTTGTACGTTATTATTTTCAATGCTTTTTTTCTATTTAGTTACTTATTTATGAGTTAAATTCTTTGAAATATTTTCTTTTTCAGGTCCAATTGAAGAAAATATTGTGTTACTATGACTAGTCAGCTGTTACCGTTTATCACACGCTGCATCCCCCATTCTCACCTGATCCTGACCTGTTCCCAGAGATCTATTAGCAATGGGATTTTAATGAGTGACATAAGGAAGAGGGCGCTACAGTTTTCATGGAAGTTCAGAATTCATGAGGATTATGGAAAAGTACAACACAAGATATTTTTTCAACAGTGAAAGACGGGGGGGAAAAGGAATGAATAAAATGTTCGGATTTTCGGATGTTAAATGATTGAAACAGTTTCTATTTAAATGCAAATTTGACTTTTTAAAAGATGGGACTACCAGTAACTGCACCCTAAATGGTAAAATGAAAATCAATTTGAAATATGGGATGAATAAAGTATATGTGGACTTTCTGGAAAACCTTGATGTATTTTCCTTTGCTCAATCCATCTTAGACTTTGGACAGCTATGTCTGGGATGAAATGCAAACATTTTTTAATTTGTTTAAGCACAAACATGGTCAGCTCACTAGAAGCTTCCCTACTTATGCAAGTCAGATTTCACAAAATAATGATCAACAGTATGATGTATGTAAAATACAAGACCAAAAAGTAAGAGTTTAACTGCAGCATTATAATGACCAATATTCACTATGTGTTTTTTATGATGTTGGGGAAATCACTTTTAAGAAATGGAAATCACTACATTCTATTGATTCAAGAACAGAATCTTCAGACATAAGTCAGCAGAGCTGACACTTTCAAATACATAAAATGTGACATCTGCTCTTACAAATGCACTATACAGGCTGTAAATCATCAAAGAGAAAAACAGTTCAATGTCATTTCAGCCACTGTAAGCTATGGTTTATACAGCTGAGAGATAAAAATAGTCATACGGTCTCTGTGACATCTAAACCACTTTTCTATTGCAGTATTCCATGTTCTAATTTATCTTTGTGGTTGAACAACACACAATCAATTGTAAGCAACTACTGTAGTTTGACTCCAGTCAGTAGCAATTTTCTATAGCTTTATCTTTTCCCCTACTGAGGTGACTTTTAGTAATATCCACAACACACTATCTCAATTTTTGTGGCTGGTTAGCTTTTAGCCATCATTCTAAGGGCTAACATATGGCACTAATCCGTACCCAAAATTTACATTTAGTAAAGTACACATTAATAATCGCATGCATTATAATAATTAAGGATCTATATTCTACTGAAAAAAAGGTTTTATTCAATTTAAATTAAGACTAGAAAGAGCACAGCCTTTGTGTAGGATTCTAGCTTCCACCACTTACTAACTATAAAAGTTCCAGCAAATTATTTAACCTCTGAGAGTCGGGTAACATATCTGAAAAACGGATGAAAAATATATCACACACGGGCAGCTTTAAAGATCAAATGAGACAACATAACTACCTAATACAGTGCTTAGACATATACACTGAACAACATAGTAAATAGTGACTATGATTAATCTTGGGTCATTTTTTATCATTGTTACTATAATAAAACATAATAGTTTTTTTGTGGCCCTAGTAAATTACAATGCTTGTTTGCATATCCTAGCATGGGAATCAACTCAACTTAGTAGTAGCCTATATCTGGAATATGTGTGATTATATTTTTATTTCATTTTTGCAAATAATGCTAACATGTAAATATATTCAGAAATTTATTTTCTGTAATTTTAACTTGAAAATATCATTATTGTAAGTGGTTTTTGAAAATGATTATAGCAAGTATTACAACCTAGGTATCATTTGTTAAAACATACTAAATACTAAATAGATTTAAAAGGGAGGTCTATTCGCTTTCTCTAAATTAGTAACTGCTGACAAATGGGATTCTACATACATAAAGAGGGATTTTACTTATCACATTGTTACATTTGCTAAAATAGTACGACATTAACAATTTTAAAGAGTAAGAGTTAGCACCATAAAATTTAACAACATAGTTTTCTAGAAAGATTCACTACATGACAACCATTAATCACCAAAATTTTAACTTTTTTTTTTAATGAGCATGAAACAATAAGGAAAGATGTGCTAATGAAGTTGGTTTGTAGAATGATAGACTTGTTCATTGACAACCTTCTTGGAACTGAAACACAGTGTCTTTTATTCTACTCCACTCTACTGCAGTGAAGCTCAAAGCCTAGTCTCCTGGTATCCACCAGTCCCTTGGCTGAAGCTGAAAGAGAACTGCTGTCCTGGCTGGATTTAAGGCCATTAGTTTAGCAGTTCTGATGCATTTTCTTTCTCAAATCTTTTTATTAATAGGGCAGCACGCTCCAGGATCTGTACTTGTCAGACCATTTTACGCACGGTCCTTGGCTGCTGTCTATGCCTCAGTTTCCCAGATGTGCACACAGGATCATATACAGCACTCCCTGCCACATGCTCTTGCTTAAGGATAGGTTTTTTTTTGTTTTTTTTTTTTTTGAGATGGAGTCTTGCTCTGTAGCCCGGGCTGGAGTGCAGTGGCCGGATCTCAGCTCATTGCAAGCTCCGCCTCCCGGGTTTAGGCCATTCTCCTGCCTCAGCCTCCCGAGTAGCTGGGACTACAGGCGCCCGCCACCTCGCCCGGCTAGTTTTTTGTATTTTTAGTAGAGACGGGGTTTCACGGTGTTAGCCAGGATGGTCTCGATCTCCTGACCTCGTGATCCGCCCGTCTCGGCCCCCCAAAGTGCTGGGATTACAGGCTTGACATAGGTTTTTTTTTTTTTTTTTTTTTTTTTTTTTTTTTGAGACGGAGTCTCACGCTGTTGCCCAGGCTGGAGTGCAGTGGCGCGATCTCGGCTCACTGCAAGATCTTCTAATGTTCAAATAAGAGATGCAATGTACTTCACTTTCACTTGTCAGAAAACAAATATTCTCTGAACATTTATGTTTTAGATTCATTGTGTCTGTGCTTTTATTTAGTAAAAGAAAATGCTTTACATATATAACTCCTAAGCCTGTGGTCTTTGCACACACACACAGGAAGATACACTGTGAGGTTCTTGACAAAGAACGAAAGAAAAATAGTTTCAGAAAAACTGGGATGCTGTTTCAGTAACGCACTGGGTTCTGCCACTGGCTTCTACAGTAATGCTATGCCCTGATAGGCTTATTTTCTCACTTGGAAAAGTAGCTGCTGTGCCATTGTGATGGTTGTTTTCACTGGGGAAGGAAGAGGAGGAGGAGGAGAGGTAGGAGAAGAGAAAGTTGTAATTAGGTACATGTTTATATGTTTCTGATCTGTTTAAATCCTGTAATTCGACCACCATGGTCAAGGACTACTGGATTGCAATTTTATCAAGAACAGAAGTGCAGTCTTTTCTAGTCTTTACGTTTCTCACAAAGGACTTAATATATATCTAATCCTCTAGGAACTTTTGTTAAATATTAGTAATACTGACAGCAATACCAGCAACCGTCTTTAAATATAATATCTAACTCTGGCCCTAGGTACACCACTGGCCTTTGCTTCTTGAGGTATTAACATTAAACAACTAATTACAACCATTTAACCAACATTTAGAATAAATGGGATCTTTTTGTGCACAGACATCCAGACCAAAAAATCACTCCTGGAGAAAAGTTAAGCCCATTTCGACTTAGGTCTCTTCTAATGTTCAAGTTCCAGTTCCTCCCAGAAGCATCCTAACTCTAGAATGGAAAGATTTCCTTCTTTTCTTAACTTCCATGAAGAATAATGCAGAACAGAGGCATATACTTCGTACACACTTGTTGACGGATTGAATCATGTTGAAATTGGGCAACAAAATCCTTGTCTGCAAAGGCTAAGAGAAGCTAGAAGTTCCTTAGCATATCATCTGCGCCTAACAATAGTGTATTTTCAGGCCTTTTTCCTTTTCCCAGTGCCCACAAAACAAACTATTACTTCTCCACAGCTCTCAGAGCTGTCAGAATCACCACAGCTCTGCTGGAAAATATGGGGCTATCATCTTTTTTTTTCTTCAGTTATGCAAACTTTCTTTTTACTATACTCTATGTCATTTGACATAGTTTAATGAAATTCTTCTTTCTGGAAAAACTAATTTAACTTTCTGGGAATATGTCTAAAATTGGCAGGTTAAAAAAAGAGAAATGGCACTGCTAAGCAGCAGTTTGTGGACTTTGAGGTGTCCAGGGGAAGGCAATGCGTGTAACTTTCACTAGTTACTGGAGTTTAAGAAGAGTATATGCAACAGTGTAAATCAAAGAGCTATTTTCAGAAAAAAAAAAAAAAAAAAAAAACATGAAGGGATCCACAACATTCAGCTCAGGATGGAAATCAATGAAGACATGATGAATAATGATATCTGAGTAACTCATTTACTACAAAATCACAATTTCAGTAAAAAGGAAATCTATTGTTGAATAAACAATGGAGCCTTTTCCAATCCTTTCTGGAGTAATGTTGGGGGGAATATAAAAAAAATACATAAATAAATAAATAAAAGTAGTGTTTGGCACTCTTACGTAAATATTATGAATGATTCTGTCCATGAAATTGTATCATATGCTGGTGTTATTTAAATATTCTCTAAGAGATATTAAACTACACAGGTAATATTAATTCTTACATCTTCCATCAACACAGGACAGTCAACTTTGGGGAAGTTTGTCTAAGAGCCAGAAGGTAATCAATAATGGCACTGATAATCTGATTAAGAAATAGGTTTCCTTCTTAAGAAAACCTTAGTTACTCTCAAATTTAGCAAGAATATTTTTCCATGTACATATCTTTGACCTGTTTCACCTGTTATATTTAAATTGGAAGTCATGATAGTTTTGACATTCAAAATGAAGTATGCTACACATTGTTTTCATTTTTGTAGATTAAAATTAAGTTTTTTCTAGTCATCAGTTTCTTTCATCAAATGAAAACAGCTTTTCTTGGAGTGATTTCCATTTCCCTGAGGTCAATTGGTAAAAGACTGGCCAAATGATCTGTGTGTTTGCTTGGTTGACAGGACTAAGCTATATCCAGATTTACAAGTTATCTTAATTATCCACATTTTGAGGCTAATTTAGTAGTAGAATAAAATATCTTGAAGACACAGCTTTACATCGCTGCTTGTATGACAGGATTATTAATGCATAAAGAATAAATAAGAAACAGCGGGGGTTCCATCGTACATACTTACTTTTCAATGAAGGAGAAGCAGATCTGTGCTCACTCAAACCGAGCCCTGTGGGAGGGGCTGCTGGGCTGCTCACTTGCTATTGTCTGCCAGGTCTTCTCCAAGCCTGGAGAGGGCCGGTGGTGCACGTGGCAGGCCACACAGAGACTGCTAAGCCATCACCTGAGAGTGGGTCCTTCCACACAGAAGCTCACCTCCCCCCATGACTAAAAGAGTCATTGGTCTGGAAATCACATGAGACAGAATGACTTGCAGGAATACGTCCTACAGGGTTCAATGGGGGTGACACCTTTCCCAGAGAAGCCTCAATGTTGTGGCCTACTCAATGGCTGCTGGATTTCTCATGGTGGCTGTCTGTGACATTTTCCATCAGAAAACCCATTGGCAAATCTTCCTGTCAGACTATAAAGATAACCTCAGAGATGGCCACCAGTAAGTTAATTTCTTAGCAGAATTTGGCACATTACAAATCAGCAGTTACCTTGATTTGAAGCTATAAACCACTTTTTTCGATAGGGAGCCTGAAGGCAGGAAGCTGTGGGACCAGGAAGATTACAATACGTATGGAACTACAGTTCTTTCTTTTGGTTTAAATTTTAATATTTTTTCCGTCCATCCATTAAGTGTTTTCTCTGTCCCCTCATCCCTTCTTTCCCTCCCTCTTTCCCTTTTTCCTTCCTTTCTTCCTTTCCTGTTTCCTTCCCTCTCTTCCTCCCTCCCTTTCTTTTTCCTTCCTACTTTCTTCTCTCCCATCTCCTTCTTTCCTTTCTACTATTTTTTCCTTTATTCCTTCCTCTCTCCTTTCTTTATTCATTTTTTTCCTTCCTTCTCTGCCCCACTTTCTCCTTTCTTTCTTGATGAGTACAAGCCTCCCGGGAGCACAGTTCTCATCTTCCATTGCATGCCTTCCTTGGCCCTTCAGTCTCCTCTCCCGTTCTTTCTTTCTTTCTTTCCCTTCCTTCCTTCCCTTCCCTCCCTCCCTTCCCTTCCCCTCCCCTCTCCTCCCCTCCCCCTCTTTCTCTTTCTTTCTTTCTTTTTTCTTTCTTTCCTCCTTTCTTCCTTCCCTTCCCTCCCTCCCTTCCCTTCCCCTCCCCTCTCCTCCCCTCCCCCCTCTCTCTTTCTTTTTTCTTTCTTTCCTCCTTCCTTCCTTCCTTCCTTCCTTTCTTCCCTCCCTCCCTTCTTTCCTCTCTCTCTCTCTCTTTTTTTTTTTTTTTTGACAGAGTCTCACTCTATCACCCAGGCTGGAGTGCACTAGTGCCATCTCGGCTCGCTGCAACCTCTGCCTCCTGCGTTCAAGTGTTTCTCCTGCCTCAGCCTCCCAAGTAGCTGGGACTACAGAAGTGTGCCACCACGCCTGGCTAATTTGTGTATTATTAGAAGAGACAGGGTTTTACCACGTTGGCCAGGCTGGTCTTGAACTCCTCACCTCAAGTGATCTGCTCACCTCGACTCCCAAAATACTGAGATTACAGGCATGAGCCACCATGCCCGGCCATCCTCTCCTTTCCACCCTCTTTCTCTCTTCCACATTCCATGTTTAATTTTCCCTTTATGTCTCCATGAGGTACCTTCTCTTTTTGTTTCCTTTCTTTCCACCACAAGCTCAGCCCACCACCTCAAAGCAATCCAATAAAAAGTTAGCAACTCCTAGTTTTGCACTTTGTGCTACCATTTAATCTCATTTGCAGCACTGCACCAGCAAAGGGAGATGCAAATAAAAGTGCCTTAAGAAATCTGGCCAGCTGGAAGTAACCTATCATCCAGTTTTGAAATAAACATGGAAGGAGAATAGAATATCTTATTTAAATTTGGAGTTTTAGTTTGGTTTGGAAGACTGGGGCACTATAGAGTTTCTGTCAAAATTATAACTCTTGACTTCAAGATGATCTTCAAAGTTTATATCTAAGATACCAAATATTGTAGAATTCACGAGTATCAGTTCCTAGCTCTTCCACAACCAGATGTTAAATATTGGGCTAGATACTTAAAATCTGAAAGCCTGATTTTTTTCATGAATAAAATCAGGATACAAAGCACACTTAATCATAGATGACTACAAATATTAAATGATACAGTGCGAGTAAAATGCTTTGTAAGTTACTTAACAAGTAGTTCATAAATATTAGCAATTATTATGACTATTACTATTATTACTATATTTTAGGAAAACCATTATGAAAGAATTTAAAAATTAGGAGAGATAGCTGGAGTATTTATGTGGAGAGTGCTGACAAGATCATGTTAGAATATTGCATACGATTTTAAGACTGAAGAGGCCAGCGAAAATTGAAATGCAAAATGGCAAAGGTCTTATTTAGTTACCTCTCTGCCTGCCATAATCATGTTGGATTCCACTCCAGTGCAATGGGTTTTGATAGGATTGTGACCCTAGATGTATCACCTGATCATTGTATGAGATTATAAAAGCCATTTAACCTTTCTGGGTCTCAGTCCTTACATCCCTTTCAAACAAAACTGGGATAATAATACCTACCACACAGTGTTATCATGAGGATCACTAGAATAATGAATTTGACAATGCCTTCTAATGAGTTAAGCACTATTATCCACTTTCTCTGCACTAAGAGAACACAAATATATTTCTCCTAGAGTCACAACTCCTATTAAAAACAAATTGGAGTTAATTTAAAAGACCAGCAGGGTTTTTGACAAAGCATCATTGTGTGTGTCACCTCCATTAGCCTCTCTGATGTAGCTCAGGTTGCCCAGTATGTGTGCCTATTTGCATAGCTGAATCACACTCATAACAGTCGGGATAGTAAGAAAGGCTGTTTCCCATCCTTGCTTTGGGAAATGAAATAGTCAGCACCTCTGGGAAAAGAAGTTTGCCTGGATAAAGAAAGAACTCATGGAAAAACCATGAGGTTAATTTCAGACAGATTGTATTTTTAGATCCCTCTTCATTTGGCTGATGGAACATGTCAGAATTGACAATTACACATAATTTATCTAAAGAACATAAAGATACAGGTAGTAACTGGACATTGTTTAACAAAAGCCAAGGTAACAAAGAGACCAAGGATTAGTCTGCCACCAATGCGATTTCAGTCCATCAAAACCTCTTTCTCTTGGAGGAAAATCCTATTTATTTCTACTCTATCTCCTAAGCACAATGAGCAGCTTTTCTGTGTGGAAGAATCCCTGCCCTCCAAGATGCAGCCCCACCCAGGAAAGGCTGCAGAAACCAGTATGCCAGGCTCACTTTCTAACCGAAAAGCTCTGGAAAGAAGAAAGAAGTATTTCCATTTCTATGTTTGTTTTTTTGAGAGAGGCCTAAGCCTCCTGAACACGGCAGTCTCGGTTGCAAAACTCAGCAAATTCTTTTTCAAGCAATCTCTTTAGTAATATTGATATTTGTTCTTCCTATTTTTTTTTTTTTGAAGCTAGGTTAACTTTGGCTGCAGGGTAAGTAACCTCTATCACCTACTGTCTGTAACTTTGATCAAGATATTTAACCTCTCCCCTCTCTTCCTGTTAGTTTCCTAGTTTGTAAAATGGGAGTAACAGTAATTAGTAATAGTGATGATAATAATAATAATAACCATCTTTCTTTTGAGTTTAATGGAAGATGAGGCGAGATTAGATGCAGAAGTGCCTATCTTATTGCCTGGTACACTGTCCCAACACATCTTAGTGTCTCTCCTGCCTGCTTTTTCTTGCCTACAACTATTACTCGAAGTGCGACCCCAGAGCCACATCATGGGGACAGAAATGCTACAGAGAGGAATTCATTAAGGGTCAAGATGAGGCTTGACACACAAGTTCAAGGAGACAGAAGCTCAGTTACAACATGGCCTGACCTGACCTTTTTATGTTCAAATCATTTCCGGGTCAAACAAGACCACCCTGGAGTCATTGCATCCTCCTTCTCTCTGTCAACCTTGTAACCTCTCAAAAAAATGTGATCAGCCTTTTGTCTCCTTGATGTGGCTATAAGTAAAAATGCATAAATGACCTGGAATCCCACTTTAAGGATTAGGAATGTAATGGTGATTTAAGCCAATCACCAATCTGATATTTGGAGATAAGGCAATTGGAGAACCTTTGATTATTAGTGTAGAACCAAAGTCGGATGACATGTTTGTAGAAAGGATGGAGGAACTCAATAAATGGACATTTCAGCAATAAGTTTGAGGTGCACTGGGAATACCATGAGGGGGTGTTGGGGAGCAATTGAACCAGAGAGGCCCAAGGGAGTGGAGAGTTTGGGAAATGTGACTTGAGAGTTAGCCCACATGGAGAGGGACCACAGAGAACCTGACCTGACACCATGCTTTGTGCACAGCTGGCAGAAGCCTCAAGTCTAAACCCCGTACCTCACATGAGATCACATTTTTTTTCTTGAAAAAAGAAAATGATTAATAATCTTAAAGCCAGAATCGGGATATTATTTTGTCTCTAGAAAAGGCTTCTGGAATTATAACTAATGGTATAAAAACTAAGAAATAAGTTCACATTAATCCTCATAATTTTATTTTTAATTAATAAAATAGCACATTTTTTAGAAAATCACCTTTTCACAAACACCTCACTTTCCCTTTGACTTCAAAAGTGACAACTGCAGTGAGGTAAGAAGGGGACTCACCATCTTTCAACTTTACCAAGAAAGAAACTGAGACACAGAGTAAAATGATAGCCCTAGTTTCTCAGCTGGCCGGCAGACACCCCCAGACAGCGCACTCTTTCCCCACCCACATTTCTTCCCATAGATTAAAAAAAAAAAAAAAAAAAAAGCCCTAAAATAAACTGAGTCAGGAAACACTGGTGACAAATAAATCGAACCAGTGATTAATGCCATGATATATAGTCTTTTTGATTACCCAGCAATTCTATTGCTGTCAGTGCTTGTGTTCACAACTACTCACTCATGTTTACCTATTCCTTCATAGAACTATTGGCAGAGCAATGTTTTCTCAATTCTTGGATTTCCAGCAGGCCACTAGGTGAGACCACACTATCACAGAACCGCTCTTGTTTATCGGCATATTACATCCCCGGTTCCTGGACACTGCTTTCCTCGTGGATTTCAGAGTCTGATACAACTGTTCAGCAACAACTTATTCTGGAGGTTACTACACCTAGGCTATCATCAATAATGTAACGTACTCTAGCTATACAGACATAAAGTATGAGGCTTCAGATTATCTTAAAGATATCATTTGATAATTTAAAACTCTGTAGGCTTCAAGTTCCAACTATCAGATAGGCTTTTTTGTTTGTTTGTTTTTGAGACGAAGTCTCACTCTGTTCCCCAAGCTGGACTGCAGTGGCACGATCTCGGCTCACTAAAACCTCCGCCTCCCGGGTTCAAACGATTCTCCTGCCTCAGCCTCCCGAGTAGCTGAAACTACAGCCATGCGCGACCATGGCCAGCTAATTTTTCTATTTTTAGTAGAGACGGGGTTTCACTATGTTGGCCAGGCTGGTCTTGAACTCCTGACATCGTGATCCACTCGCCTCTGCTTCCCAAAATGCTGGGATTACAGGCGTGAGCCAGCGCGCCTGGCTATCAGATGGTCGTCTATGAGACATCACGAATCATAGGCTAAGCATATTCTGCCCCAAATTTCCCCATCTGAACTCAATTGTGATAGAAACATTTTTATTTAATTCAATTCAGTTAAGTAGACTTAGCAAGAAAAATCAAGTCATGTTGTTTCCTTCTGTTTATTTTGGTGAGAAAATTAAGAAGCACTTTACAGAATAATCATGTTCCTCTTTTGAGGAGTAAGTATAACATTAAATAAAGCACCTTGCCAAATCCTGTATGCATTTATTTCTAAAACCCATTATCCCAAGTGACTAGTTCTGTGGACTAGACATTTTCATAAGGGGTGAGGGGGACAGGGAGAGGAAATAGTCATTGTTTTAGAAATGAATAAAGTCTAAAAGACACTGTTGTAATCATCCAGCATCTTTAGAGAGTGCTATTTATTAAGAATTAACGTATAAAACTATTATCAGTATATTGAAAACAAGACTTTTGTACCATGGTGAGGTTGACAATATGCTATTACCCTGTGGGGTATGTAAGAAATTAATAAATGAGTTCAGAAATAAAGCACTGATAACAGCAGCTAAAGCTGTGCTTCACAAAAGTTCCTTTAAATCCAGACACTATCAATGGGTTCGCTTTGGACGCCTCCTCGTAAAATTACCAAATTCTCTTTATCTCTCATGACTGATCATCTAAATTTTTCCTGTCATCTGTTTTCATACTGAGCATTGAGCTTTTTTATTTTCCCCAAGTCCCTGGAAGGGAAGAAGAATCAAAGTCTATCTTGATATGCAGAATCTACAAAGTAGCTAGAACTGGAAAGCTTCCTTCTATCGGCAGACAAAGCAATCCAAATCCAAGCTACTGTTACGTCAAAACTTGTGAAGAGTGGATAGAAAAATATACTGAGGAAAATGCTGAGGACCTGCTTTAAAGCTTAAATATCTTTGTTGCAAGGACAGTGATAAATAGAGAGCAGTTAAGAGTCATCTGGAGTACCGAAATGTCATTCCACTACTGTATTTATTTTTAGCATTTATTATTATTCGCTCGGCACTCCTAGAATAATGGTGGTGTGAATTATGCAGAGCAGAATGGAATGGGGGAATGGTATTTATAATGTTAAATTTACAAACATGAGAGAAATTAGTAATACTATAGTTATCAAAGGAAACAGGCCTAATTAAAGAAATAACTGCTACAAAACCATATGCAACTCAAAGCAGAAAAAGACAATTCAAATTTAATGAATGCCTTTAATATTAATTACAGAATTCTTAACAATACATTGGGACAGCTCTCTTGGAGAATTCAGCTTACTGTTTAACAGTTTCTGACTAATTTTATTAACCTGTACATCTGAGAGGATCAACCCCCTCTGGGTTTAATTAGAAGGAAATTCAATTTAAATCTAAATGTCAACAGTGGTTACTAATTATGGCAGGGCCCTGGACGGGACAGCCAGTCTGTAATCAGGCAGTTCCCTGGTAACAATTAACACTTTCTTTCTGAGTTATGAGTGCATTAGGATATTTTAAAATAAATACGATTCAGCACGGGACACTGCTAATATCATGAGCCCCTACTGCTAGGTGCAGACATGCAGAAGAGGATGCCAAATTAAATTACAGAGATTTCTCAAACATATAGCTGAATAATAAGCAGCTACAAAACTAGGTCAGGGTCGAAAAGCTAGAGCTGAGTTCCCCTCCCCCAACATGCAAAATAAATATACCCACTATCTCTGAATAGAAATCATTCTTTTGTTATGCCTTTTGTCAAGAATACATTATTGCAAAATGATATTTATTTCCACAATCTTCACAGCTGTGAGCATGACTGAATTAATCTTTCTAGAACTGATTTCATTTGCAATTTCATAATTACGATTATAAAATGTAAATTTATTACTTAAAAAAGAAATGATTATAAAAGACATAGATAAAAAAGACAGTGCTTTATCTATTGGTTTGCTTTGCTCGATACTAATGAAATAAATAGCTGACTAACCCTGAAATAAAAACAAACAGTATAAAGATGATTGCAAAAATGTGAAATGAAAGCTAGGAAAACAATAAAAAATCAACTCTAATGTAACACATACAGTGATAATGTGGCTCACAGAAGTACCAGAACATGCAAATTTTGTCATGGTGAGGCTAAGCTTTAACGGTTAGTCATTTGAGATGTTTCTATTGCTGCTACTCTTTAAATGTTGGCATTAAAGATAATACAGAAAATACTTGGGTACCACTAATCTTTTTTCCCCCAGCTTTCAGTTTTATGCTCTTAAATGATAATCTCTAGCAGGCGATTTTCAGACTGTTTAATATTGATGACCTAAATAACAAATTAGTTTAAAGAAATCCATATTTATGACTTCAATTTTTAGCAAAATGTAGTCACTAAATTGGTCTTCTTTTCTTAAAAAAAATCGTTTTTTATAATCAATATTTAAATGCCTACTGTGTGCAAGGAATTATACTGTATGCCAGGGTATGCACCAGAATTCAAAAACAAGCATTGCTTATTCAATTGCTACTAGTTAAAAATAATAAAAACAGGTATTTTTTAATAACCAGGCAAAATAAACCATTTATTTTACGAAGTATTTTTATTTACATAACTCACTTTTCCCCCAAAACTGGAGAGTTCCACTTAATTAAAATATCAATTTAATTTTCCCTGTTTAAAATTGTGACTCATTAATCTGGGCAAACACAATTAGTATACATTGTATTAAATATATTCAAATGTTAAATGTCAATTACAGAAACACCACTAATGCTAACTACGGATCAACTAAAAATGAACATCAGTCAATGATTCCATAAGCACTTATGCTCATAATAGATGCAACAGTATCTTTAAATAAATATTAACATGTAAAACTGCTATTTATTTATCATGTCAACTCAACCAATATTCTATTTCTATATCAGGAATGCCTTGGTTCTCTTTCTGCATTCGCTCAAAATCACAAAGCAAAAATGCAAGCAATGTCACAAGACATATATTATATTCAAATGGATCCAAACTAGCTGCAGAGAAAAAGGCTATTCAAGCTTATATAACAAAATAAGCTTAATATATATGAATAAATTATTTTTTACCATATGATTCCATTCCATTTCCTTTACCTGTCCTAAGATACTGAGTTTTTGATAAAATATTTCTACTTATGACTTTTATAGCTTTGTAGAGTGTGCGTCTAGCAGAGCTTCTGGGTCATTCTCCCAATCCCAATATTATCTATCACCTCCTCTAGCACGAAGGTTAATAACTTCCGGCTGAAGATGTCTATATTGCGCCTTTACTGTTCATAGCCATGAACTCTTCCAGCGGGACAGATGGCATCCTTCCTCCTTGAAGAGTCCACGTTTCACCTCTGGGAGGCATGCTGCCTCCACCAGGCTGCGTGGACAGCATCTAGCTTATCTAAACAATTTTAAGTCTGGTATTACTAACATTCCGCAAGTAGACCTTTAGTTAGCTGTAATAAACATATGCTACTTATCATACTGTAACACTGTTTAGATATTCATAATATTGTTTAAAAATTCTATACTTAAATGAAATTTGGAGAAACCCTGTCTACGTAAATTATGCTTTGATTTCTTTTTCTTTATTTTTGTAAATGGCATTGTGTATTAGAAAGATATTTTTCACTAACTTCTTCAGCTCTCTACAATATCTTTCAAAATGCTACCTGAGGCACCATATCATCCCCTGCAGGGAAACAGCTTAACAAGTGTGCCTTGCTGGTTAATTGTAATGCTTCAAGGTCTGTCTTAAACTAGTATTGAATGACTTGTTTGTCCTTTGCTGAGGATAACTTTCAGATAATTTTCATAGAGACGTTCCGTTATTAGACACCTGTTAGGTGCTAGATCTCTTAGAAGAAAGAAACATGTTATTTAAAACTTAAGTAAAAGGAATAAACAAGAACGACGACATTGAATATGTGACAGACAGTATAATGAGCCATGTTTCTTACACCAGTTTTTAACTGTAATTCACCAGGTAATATTATTCTTCTGAGTATTATATTACAAACTCGGAACAGGTGTCTAGAGCTATTTTTCTACACTTTTAAATGTTAACTCTTTCTCCCTGCATAACTGAAGCTTTAGTTCAGATCTTTTGATAACAAAAACGGAAGTTCTATAACCACAGCTCAATAATAAGGTGAATGGAAAAACAGTTGGTTTCCGTCTCCCTCAACTGCTTACATTGATGTGTTCTAGTCAAAAAGAGAAAGAGAGAGTGTACAGTCTCCATTATACCAACAACCCCAATGGCAAACGATAGATATAAAGCAAAGCACTGTTTTTAACTCCCTGTTGCATAAAGTCTTTATTTTTCATATTTTTATGAGTAATCTAATTTTTACTTTTATTTAGGACCATAAGTTTCAAACAAAGACTGAGTAGATTCATAATGTCACACTGTTCAACAAAATATTTTTCAACCATTGAAATGGTAAAGTTTTAAGGAAATCAACAGTCTTATTTTATATTTGTTGTTGTAGTACAGTAGTTTTACAGCATCTTCTTAGGAGCAGACTTGACATTTTTGTGGACAAGAACCCAGGTGAGAAATGGGTGTGTCAGTGGGAACAGGGAACTGGGAAGGCTCTGGGGAATTCCTCTCCCTTTTGTCCCCTACTGTTTTCCCTGGCAGTTGGGCTTAGCAACACAGAGGAGCTCTCAAGTTTTATTTCAATATCAGGAAAATTCCAGAATAACATTTCCCAAAGTCGGTTCCACAGTATGGATAGTACGTCATGCTCCAATAGATTAAGTAAGTTGGGACGTGCAAGGTCAAACAAGTCACTGAATGTCTCTACTGCAAGATTTCCCAGGGGTTCCGAGTCACATGGAAGGATTCTAAGTCCATATACCCCACGTGCTTTCCCACCATTTTGCTCTCTGGGGTGTTCTGGAATTTCTTCACTTCTGCTGCGGAACCCAGAACCAACACTGGCTTGAGGCTGACTGTGGACTCCCCAGGGTGAATTCAGCAACTGTGGACCTGAAAGTTCGAACTTTTCTTCTTGATTTTAATAATATATTCATAGTTAATGTCTTTCTTGCTGATTAAAAGAAAAAACCTTAAATTTTAGGGTATAGCCAACAACAATTCCACTATGACTACCCAGGACTGAGAACAGAATAATTATAATTTTTTAAAGATATGGATTATTATGGTTGTCCTAGCTCATGGTTGATTCTCAATGATTTAACTTGCCAGGACAGTTCCTTAGATGTCTGAGAGTTCTGTTTTCATTGTTAAGCCTTGTAGCCTGGGTAATCACTATTGTTATCCCATTTTAGTTTCTGAATATAAGACTTTGTATTGTTTGATAATCCCTATTTTATAAAAATTTTTTCATAGGTAGATCCTGATTAATTTTCTCACCAGGATAACATCATTTACTTTTGTTAATACTCAACATTCATTTGCTTTCTTTAGTGTACAAAATTTAAACATTATATAGTATGTTTCCTAAAATTGAGGGATAATTACACAATTTAGATAATTGATAGACTATAGACTAGTAACCATAGTATTCTTCAGGGTATCATTTTTAAACATGCATTGTTCAATAAGAAATTTGTTAGCCTTCAGCACTAAAGCCAGATTATTAGCAAATAACTGAGTGGAACCAAAAAAATCCACAATCCTGATCTTATCAAAATAATTACAGAACCTTTAATGTCCCACTAGGCACAAAGAGAAAGAGAATGTAGCACAGAAAGAATAGTGTAATGGAAACAGACAGAAATAGGACAGCCATTCTACTTTTTACACAGCAGACACAAACTAGTGTCGAAAGTTGAAGAGAACACAAAAATGATTGCCTAGCCAAAAATGAAATCTAATTTGTGTCTCAATCGACAAAATATTAAGAATATATTTCTAAGTAAAGTAAAAATATAATTTAATGGGTTTACTCTTGTCATTTTTTATAGATACATAATCATTTAGATCAACAGATGAATATTTTCTGTGTGTGTAGTCATATATATGATATTTATATTTGACCATATAAAAAGGAATGAGAATATGCATAATATGCGTGTGCTTCTGCTTCGGAATCATTACAGATTATTATTTCACTCAGTGAGCAGTGTATTTCACACGTCCTACAATTCGGCCATGTAACACTTAGAAGTTGATTTGCTTTGCAAAATATTTTTCTCCTGATGAAACTCAGCTGCATGTCTCAAATGAATCATACATAGTTCACTCTTCAAGTTTAAATATGAAATACTATACACTTACAACTGCATGGCACATAGTAGGCGCTCAGTTTGTAAAATGAACTAATAAATGAATGAATGTGTACCTTGCCTATGAGTTGTTTCTACAATGTTAATTTTCAACCTTAGCTCAGAAGATAGTACAGTACTATGAATGTTGTGGAAGTGTTTTCAGGAATAGGCTTCAAAAGCACTATAGTATTTGTTTCATAAACCATATTAGGCTTCCACTAGAGTATTTACAGGAAAGGACAGAGTTCTTGTTTTTAATGTGAAAACTGCGGGCCCACAGGGTCATTCAAGGATCTTCACAATTTGGTACAACCCCATCTTCTAATCATTTCACTTAGGATAAGCTCAACTATTAATATTTGCCATTTCCATGATGTCCCACCCACTGTGAGGACTTCTGCTGCTACTTTTTGCTGAGAATGCTTTTCTTTATCCTCTCTTCTTGTCCAAAACTCACTCTACTTTCTAGCCCAGCTCAGAATCAATGTTTCTCCATGCCCACAACTACAATACACAATCAAGTGCTACAGAAATACAATACAGTATTTAAGACATAGCTCCTGTCAAAGTCCTAAAATGCCATGTGCCTGTATGAACAGGCATATCAGCAGACATCTTACAATTTCTTTTTAAGTGTCATGTAAAAGTATTATCATACTTTTACATTGTCTTTACATATCATGTGCATACCACTGCATTATTTACCATTCATATATGTACATACCATTACATTATTTACTATACTTTTACATTACCATATCCGTTATAAGTATTGTAAACTTTGCATTGTAAATAAAAATGCATTTTGATAATTATCAAGTTTACTTAAAGTTGTATCTGTAGAATATAGTTTAGGCAATAGTAATCATTCCTATGTACAAAAGAAGCTTTTCCTTTTATTAAAAGAACAGAGTTCCAGGCCGGGCGAGGTGGCTCACGCCTATATTCCCAGCACATTCAGAGGCCGAGGTGGGCGGATCACGAGGTCCGGAGATGGAGGCCATTCTGGCTAACACGGTGAAACCCCGTCTCTACTTAAAATACAAAAAATTAGCTGGACGTGGTGGCGGGCGCCTGTAGTCCCAGCTACTCGGGTGGCTGAGGCAGGAGAATGGCGTGAACCTAGGAGGTGGAGCTTGCAGTGAGCCAAGATAGCACCACGGCACTCCAGCCTGAGCTACAGAGCGAGACTCCGTCTCAAAAAAAAAAAAAAGACTTCCAGCCTGAGCAACATAGTGATACCCTGTCTCTACAAAAAAATAAAAAAAGAATTAACCAGGCATGGTGGTACATGCCTGTAGTCCCAGTTACTCGGGAGGCTGAGGTCAGGGAATCATTTGGGAGTTTTAAGCTACAGTCAGCCGTGATCATGCCACTGCACTCCAGCCTGTGTGACAGAGCCAGACCTTGTCTCAAAAAAAAGAAAAAAAAGAGTTGTAAAATTTAATTTCTCTAAACCAATGTAACAGCAGAAAATGTATCTAAAACTTAAAACTTTTAAACAAAGGGACAATTCATTACAGCCATTTTTTTTTCTATTAAAAAAAAAAATCGTATGAAGTCAAAATGCTAATCAAGCTCTCCTGTGCGCACTAGCTCCTGATTAGGGAGGTGAGGAAGCAGGAGGGGGAGGTTGGAGAAAGAAATGTAGTATGAGATTCTCTGGTAGCTAATAAATACATGGCTATTGTCCCTGAAAATACTGCCATCTGTTGTCAGAAAAAAAAGGTCACTTTTTAAATTTTGCCAGGCAACAGGTTTTTCTGCAGGCGAAAATATACATATATTTTCTATATATATATATACAGTGTCAGATATATATAGATACATATATAGATATAGATAGATATAAATCTGACACTGCTTCTTAACTGAGCAGGTCATCCTCCAGAAAAGAAAGTCTCTATGGGACCTACAATTTGGAACATATCCAAAATACAAAAATAGATTGGTTTTCTCAAATAGTGAAATAGTTCTCTAAAACAAGGTGACTCCTGTTGTAGGCATCTCTTAAATATTACCGTAAACTGGCATATACCATTTTGATTTTCCTTCAAATATATGCAGAGAATCAAAATCATGATTGAAATTCCAACCATCACATCTGGATTAATACCATTTTTTATTAACTTTTCCTGAAACTTTCTATTAAATTCGATTAGGTGATAAAAGCTACAATATTGCCTTGTGGATCTATAATAGAAGAGAAAGGAGAAAAATCACCCAAATTATCATCTAGTCAGTCTGTATGTGAGAAATTTTTAAAGTCTACATGTAATGTTATTTTTAGTTACAAAATAACTCACATTTCCTATGAAGGATTACAGAAGCCATTTATCACTTACCGCCCTCCAAAGTGTCACCATTTTTAATTAGGAAATTTAAGTTGCACCCCCGATTAAATGCAGAAGGTGTTTATGAACCATCATTATATCAATTTAGATTTTCTAAATTAGACTGAATATTTTAACTATGACTTAGAAACTCTAATCATATAGTGAAATGGAGTTAGACTTAAGTTTGGTGAGTTTTGTGAATTTCATTGGCATGTTCCCAGTCTTTAAACTCATTCATTTTCATTTCAGTCACCCACAATTATCTCACTAATGGAGGGGGAGGATCAGTGTAGAAAACCCAACCAAAGACTCTGACATGTTCTATGTGAGAGCTTTATGTACACTGTCATTTAAACCACACAAATCTATAACACTGGCTTTCTAGACCCCATTTACAAACGAAGATATGAAAGAGGTCATGTACCTTCCCTAATTCCACACAGCTAACAGCCAACGGGATTTAAACCCATGCACATTCAGCTCCATAATTCTTGCTTTTCCCTTTACCTCACACTGCCTCGATACATGCACAAATTGTAAATTGTATGATCTTTACTTTTCAGATTACAGGATGATTGATTTGCTTTTACTTAAATTATTTCTGCTTCTTAAAACGTAGCAACTGGTAAACTCATAGTGAAGAAAGGGTCACCTAAGATGTCTAGGTGGAAGCAGATCTTGAATATGGGATTTAACGGTGATAATGGATGATTCACAACTAGAAATAGACAGGTGAGCAATCAAGAGCTAGGAATGAAAGGCCTGTGGTGGTCTTGACCGTTGGCTCACTTTGCCTAGACAAATGCTGTCTTGAAGGATGACAGCAAAACCCAGCTTGCAGTTTGGAATTGAGACCTTTACTACTCCAGTGGGAGGTGAAAAGTGAAAAGCTTCTATGAAAAGCACACACACCGTTCTCAAATGGCTAGAAACCAGTTACCATTATGAGCTCTAATTCCTTTCATAAACAGTTGCATTAAAATAATGAAAATCTCGGTAGCATATGACTTCCACTCTGCAATTTTTGAAGTTCAGACCAATGATGTGCAGCAAACCTGCTTTGAGGACCCATCTTGCTGAGAAACTGAAGGTTTTTAAGAAGACTTTTGACTTGAGCCTATAGCTTAGCTTATGCACTTCAGTGCACTTCATATCATTTTAAGAATAATTTATGAATCCAGTTTAGTACACAGTTAATGTCCAGCCTGTGCCTGTTACGGTGACAACCCCTAATCTTTACAACAGTGTTGCATGGCCCTTTCATACTCTCATGAGTTGTGAAGATACCTGAAGAGACTACCTTTACTAAAAACCATTACAAAGGTACTCTACGACTCTAATTTTCAATATTTGAGAATCACGTAACAGATTTTACAATACATATTTTGTCTGGTCAGTCTCTGAATTTTACAGTTGGAGAAGCCCACTCCGAGAAGTTAAGTGATCTGCTCTAAATCCCACCACCACTTAGTAACACAACTCATCATAGGAGACTCAGTCTATGGCTCTTTCCACTACAGTACAAATAAAGTACCCTATTATTTTTCCATAGTTGAGAAGTTTTAACTGTTCTAATGCCATGGAAGGTCACTAAGATTTATCTTCTTGGAATAGAGACTATTGCTAAATGCCAACCCGACTTATTTGCTCTGTGAAATCAAGTAATTGCATTTTACTTCTCTGAGTCTTGCTTTTCTCACCCACAAAATGGGAAAAGCAATACTGACTCCAACACAGAGTGTTGTGCCAAATAAATGGGTTCCTGTACTTCTAACAAAATGTCATACCCTAAAATGATTATGGTCATCTGTTGGTCACAAAGCTCGAGCTTGAAAAAAGAAATAAGCAAAACAGTGCTTGAGCTCTCCAAAGTTCTCACTTCAGTTAACTTACGGGAAATCAGAGAAGAGAATTCCAAGTTGGGCACATGGAAGAAGAGTGTATAGCTGTCACTACAATCAAGAGCATACTTAAGATCAATAAAGGTAATGAAAAGAAAAGGCAATATAATGTAAAGAAAAAGAAATAGCTGTATATTAATAGAACATTCTGGGGAAGGCCTTCTCTGAATCTGTCTTTCTCTCTCTTGCACTGGGTTATAAACTTCTTGACGGCAAGCCTCAGAACTCTGAATCTGTGTAATCGCCCAGTAGTTAACCCAGTGCCTGACATATGAGAAGCATTCAGTATGTGCTTGTTGATATTAAGAGATAAACTGTCTGGATAGCTGTTTTCACTTATAGCTTAGAAATAACAAATATTTCACAGCATTTGATCAGTTTTAGATAAAAATATTTCTAAAGTGAATTGTGTAATCAATGCTTTATTTAAAAAGCTTATAGCTTCCTTTTTCTTGATAAATCAGACTTTTGAGTTGGAACATTAATTACTATAATTTGCCATAAAAGAGGATATTCTCAGTAGCTACTAAGTATGTGCTAAGTGTCATAGAAAATGACCCCAGGCCTTTATGCTTCTTAAATGCTTAAGAGTAGGTATTTTAAAAACAGTTTGTCCAGATCCTACATACCTGTCAGGCTGTCACGTTTTTGTGGTCAGTTAGCGGCCTGACATGGTAGCCAGCAGCCCTCTTTATAATTTGCTGCTGCTAAATGCAGTGGTCTAGGAAACCTTATCACTAACCCACCTAGGCTGTGTATAGGATGTGAGTTTCAGATAATCTGAATTATATCTCTTCTGGCTGCAACTTTTTAAAAACTAACTTCTGTGTGCTTGTCTTTACCCCCAGAAAAGAAAAAAAAAAAAAAAAAGGTGTGTGAGCTCTAGAAAAGTGGCCATGTGATCATCCCATACAATTTAGAGTGACAACATATCCAAGATTCATTTCTTTTAAAAGTAAAATTATTAAAGTAAATGCCAATTCCAAAGACAGTCAAATTTGGCAAAGTTTGTAATTAATAGGACTGTTAAACATCATCATAAAGTGTTTTTAAATATCAACTATTAACAGAAAATGATATATAGTAGCCACAGAAATCCCTCTATGCTTTAAGAAAGTTCTATCTCCATATTTCTACCACAAAGTGGTATTTCAGAAAATGTTAGTAGGTACATGGTAGAGTGTAAAATACACTTATCTTGGACTCAGAAGACCCAGGCCTCAGCCCTGACAGCCCCTAGTACTGCAGCCTTGGGCGAGCCACTCAGTGCGTAGCTGCAAGATTGATAATCTGGGCCAGAGGATCCTAAAGGTCCCTCTCAGGATGAAATTCCCTGATTCTGTGCTATTTCTTGAGTGGGACTTCATTATAGTATGTCTGTGTGGGGGTGTTTTATGCAAAAAGAAAGAAAGAAAGAAATGGTAAGTCCATTCAATCAATAAATTCACCAGCGGTTTATTTAACTCACTAGACACACCTTAAGTACCTACTGTACATCCAATACAAGACTGAGGCCAGTCCATGCTCCCTGGAGGCTCACCATTATCCAATTGGGAAGGTAGCACTACACATAAAGCAGAAAAAAAAAGCAGAAAAGTTTACATTCTTAGCCAGGCACATAAGGCCTTCAAGCATAACGGGATCCCAACTTACCCTTCCAGCCTTCTCTATAGCCATTCTAACCTGATACATGCCACATTTTAAACACACCTACTGATCACCCCGCTGGTGAATATCCAGTGATCTTCCCACCACTCTGCCTTCTCCCCCTAGTATCTCAATCGGCCTGGTGACTTCCTTCTTCAAGGCCCAACTCATAGGTCATCTTCTCAGTGGCCCTCCAGCTCCTGTTTCCCCAGGCAGACGGTTTGCTTACCTGCATTCCCCTCCAACTTCATCCTCAGCATTGTCACTGCACTTCTCACACTGAAGCAGTATCCAGTGTTCATAGGACTGCCTTCCCCGTGAGGGGGACTCATCAAGGACCGGGACCTTGCCTCTCTCTGATTCTACCTCCAGAACTAATGGAGTTCCAGACTTGGAGTCAATACTTAAAAAGGGTGACTGAATAGAATTGAACTGGTCATGAGCAATGCACCGCATGTGTATAGACAGAAAGGACTACAGCTTTATCGAGGTGCAAGTTTCAAGAGTGGCAAAAAAGTGAGACAAAAGGTTATACATGCTATCTGCACTCATTCAAGGGCATTAACGGGTTCTAGATTTGTTTCACTTAACTTTATGTTTTTTTCTTTCAGTCATTCATTGAACACACGAAATGAGCCCCAGTGGAGTCAATATTGAAACTGCACAATATCCTTGCACACTTTTGATGTGTCCTCTTTCTAGGATGGTCCATGCCCCCATGTCACTGTGATGACTTACTTCGGAGTGTTGCTGGCATCTTAGAGGACAGGTTTTAGTGACTAGCAAAGTCATGGACCAATAGGAAAGCCTGAGAGGAACGTGTAAGGAAAGCAATAGAAGAAAGGAACTTGGTGGGCCATGAGTACAAACATCTCATTTTTTAAAACAACTAAAAAAGGAGGCGGGGGTAAGGGATTAGATTGATCAATATTTCTAAAATTGCTAAAATTTTAGAATTTCTGGACTACACGTGCATGTACTTCACAGCATTGTGCTATAGACTCTGCAAGGACTTCAATCTGATAAATGAGCTATTTTCCTTTAGCAATCTGGATTTGGATAAGAAAGCTTACATGATCTAGAATCCACTATTATTGCCAGTCCCATAAGGCTATAACCCTGGACACTGAGAAATGAGATTAACAGCACTTGCCATTTGAGTGATATTCAGGTACCATGTACTGCATAGAGTGATTCTATCATTTAATTTCTTAAAGCTTCAGGTCATCAGAAAGAAATATGCTCCACCTACTGAAGTTTCAATATTTAACACACGATAATTTTCTGCCTCTCCTGCCTCAGGAGCACCAAATATTTGAATGCAAAATTTTCATAAGAACATAAGACAATTCAATACATTTATGGAATTCTTTAAAGAGAAAGAGGGAGGAAGGGCAAAAAAAAAAAAAAAGTGTCCCTGTGATTAGTCCAGAAGGAGTAGGGGAAGCACTGGGGAAGGGGGAGTGGAGAAGAGGTGGAAGGTGACTGCTGAAGGCTTTCATCATTACCAAAATTCCATTGGCTAGTTCCCTGTTTGCACCTTTGCATCCCTTTATTCGTGGTCTCACCATGAAAGCTACCACCTGCTAAAGAAACAGACTGGGTGCAATCTACAAAGGAAACGTTTCTGGTTTCTGATTTAATGCTAAAGTTATGTCCAGATTGTCTAGGCCCTGGAACACTACTGGTTAGTAAAGAACTTGATTACAAAGAAGGTTCCAAGTTTTATAAAAGCATATAACATTTCCAGCAGGCAGAAATATCTGTCTACCTAAGAGATGCTAGAATTACAGACCATGAAATTTTCCTCCAATTACACTTCAGATTTAAAAAAACGTGATCTTTGAGATTTGCAGACATTTTTGCAATTGATTGTCTTTGTTTCTGTGTTAGTCACATGAAATGCATCCTTATGTCACAGGAGCAAGGGCTTTTAAAAAAATTTTTCAATGACAAAGATGATTTAAAACATGAAAATGTTTCCTTTTTAAAACCAGTCTTTCTGTTTGACAGCACCAACTGGTTTGAGTCTAAGTAGCTTTCTAAAACATTCTTGATTTGTTGCACAGATTTATATCTTTTCATGTTTCCTCTCATCATTAAGCCAATTATGAAGGAATTATTACCTTTGCCCAATCTGATTTTTTATGGACTTCATTGAAATGGTCTCATCACTCACAATCCACTCATGAGATTGGTCCATTGCCCAGAAGTGCACAAATGATATTTCTGATGAACTCCCATTAGCCTTAGAGGAGTTATCGGTACACATATGATCCTCATCAAGAGATGAATATAGACTTCTATATATTTGAACGTGGTAATAGGTCCTTTCTTGCAAAACTGTGACCTACTGCTCTTCATACACATGGTTGTTAGCCGGTTAAATTTAGCTGGGCTTCGTATTTCACTGATATCCCATGTGAATTATTAGGAATCAACTCCCCAACATCAAGTCTTACAACTCTGTGTTCAAAGCAGAAACATCTTTGAAATCTTTCGAAGCATGAATTCATTAATAGATGATATACTAACCATTAGAACTAACTGCATGAATTTGTATCTGTTACCACGAATTTGTATAAAATAGCAGTGAGCTCCCCTTAATAAGAAATTCTTTTTAATATTGCTAATCAAAACATTTTAATTCTGTTATTAAAATAGCACCATGTGTTTGACCCAGTTGTGCCTAACTTATAATTCCTCAATAAGAACGAACTTTTTTTTCCTTTCTAAAGGAAGTTTATAAATATGCTAGTCACATATTTCCAAGTCTTAATTTAAAACCGATGGCTATAATATGAGCTACAAAAATGAAATGTTCTTTGTTCAGAGCCATAATTCAGAAAAGAGGTTATTTTACAAAGGCTTAGAAACCATATATTTTATAATTTCTTAGACACCAAAAATGAATTGTTTGCAAAAAAATCATAATATATGCTTCAGGCTATTGTGGTAAATGTATAGTAATGGGAAGATCTAATATATAGACAGATATAAACATATCTAGATAGATATTTAGATAGATATATACATACATACATACATACATACATATTGCCTATGAACACTCTTCTAAATAACACCAGGGGTGCACACTCAGGAACATAGATTAGCTCAGCTCCTTGACTTGACTGCAATGTTACTCAAAGCAGAAGAATAGACTTTTTGAAAGAACTTTTCTTTTTCCCACTTAGGTTTTCAAACAATAGCAGATTTCATAGTTTTAATATGAACAAAGTCTGCTCGATCCTTCAAAGTTACATTAAAAAGACAGTTGCTGATCTACCAAAGTTTGTAAACAGGTAATTTTAGAAACATTATGGTAGCTGTAAAATATTTTTTACATTGTTTTTATCATTGCTATAGTTTTTGACTTGATTAGTCAATAACGTAGCAAACCTTGAGGTTCACAAAGTTGTAAAATTCTGAATTGAGGCTTCAGGAAATGTATTTGGTTTTCATCAGCATACAAATAGATAATTGCTTGTTTTGGGACAGAAATGCTTTACAACTAAAGTACTTTTCCTCGGAGGAAATCGTACTGTCATTTGTTTTTATTTTCAAAATGAAAACAAATGGCACTATAATTCCTAAGGGCAAAAATGACTTCAGTCTATTTCTTTTCCTATACACTCTCATTTATTCATTTTTAGTTAGATGGAATATAGATATAGTTCCCCGCTCCATCCCCATGACTTCCACTGCCGCAAAATGTATTCAGTCGCTGTACAGTAATTAACAGCTCTTGACTGGAAAACTGCCAGCATGTACAACGTGACACTCTTTCTTTGAACACTAACAAAGTGCATAAGTAATTTATGTTGGATTAAATATCCCTAACAGGGACCCTTACGTAACCCAATCACTTTAAACAGGCTCCACATGCGTGCTCCTGTGCAGTGAAAATGTCAGACAGTGATAACCCACTAATAGCACAATTCTAACTATATTCCAGCCATTAGCATTTTATGACATCAATCCTCATTAAACCTGGCAAGGAAAAAGATACTAATGTTTCCCAATTTTACAGACAAGGTGGAAGAGAAATGGAGAAAATGTAGACAGGTGCTGTCTCCCAAAAAGGATTAACATTTTTAAAAATGTGGTAGCAATTTTCTGTTAGTACCTTTGTTTGCATTGAAAGAGACAACAAAGAGGTAATGGCTACAAGGACCTCGATGGAATCCAGCCAAGAGTGAAAGAAAAGACTGGTATTTCAGCCATTGTGCTCACTGCTAAAGCACTGTGCCAACTCATCTTCCAACCCATTATATGAAATTTAATTTAACCTGCTATGCAATTAATTCAGATGTTCAGCCTATTTTTCTCATGGCAGAATCCCTCACACAATGCCTTATTTAAATATTAATCAGTCCTCTTTCAATTAGGACTAATTTGCTTCACAGGGTTTCTCTCATCTTCTGATTGCAGGAAAATGGAGGTAACTTGCAACGTTTGAGGATAATTAACATGGTATTTTTATAATACTGATACATCAAATGGGACCTTAATGAACCCCGCTGATTCCATTTAGTAAAGCATGCCTCAAAGTTATAATCAAGAGGAAAGCCATTGCCATCTGTTTAAAATACTAAGGAGCACAATTTAAACACAAAATGCTTATTTCTCTAAACTGTCTATTGTAGAGGTCTGCAAAAGTCATTTTTCTATGCAAACTAATTGTACAGTATTTTAATTTAAACCTTTTATTGCATATATACAAAACAGTGACATCTTAAGATGTAGGGGCCCTGTTTAATTAAATGTTGACAACCACAGAAATAAGTAATGTTTGTTAGTGTTACTTCTCTTAAGCACACTGCACAGTTGCTGCTAAAGCAATGGTAGTAAGTTGTACATTACTAATGAATCTAATATTTCCCAGTCTTTTGTTTAATATTTGAAGAACTTTTCTTAACAAAAGCCACTGAAGCTCTACGAAATGGAAAAACATAAGCATACGTGCTCGTTTGCTGCTTCTAACGTCACTAAGTAAACAGGTTAACATTTACACATGGCCAGTTGTTCACAAAGTGTTCCATCTGCTTCCAGGCAGGTTGAAGGTCAATGTTTTAGGCTTTGAGCTGTTCTAGAGTTCCTTGGTAACATCTAGGTTACTGAGGCTACTGGCTCCTGAGGTCATTATCAAAGCACTCAACATGTTCCAATGGTAATAAAACATGATTGATAACAGACTGCTTATTTACAATGTTTACACTATGGCCACAAGGATTTCCTCTGTTAACTTTGGGAAGAGTAGGCATTACCTGTGTATGTTTTCAATGAGAATCAGAATCTCCTCTGATTTTTTCTATAAAGCTCTTCCATCCACATACTGAGTCATTGTGTCAGAAACATCATACATCAGAGTTTCATGGCAAAAACACATCTAAACATTTGATATGAAGTATCACATTCATATTAATTGTTAATCAATACAATTATCATCTAAGATGTATTTGCCATATGCAGAGAAAAAAATTATTGGGGGTACAAAGAAGTATAAGCAATTGTCCACTTTGGAGCCCAGTTAGGTATGACACATTCCAGTTAGGTATGACAGGTGAGCAAGGGAAGCCATAGGTGTGAAAAGAACAAGGAAGAGATGAATTAGATTGGAGAAAGGGGATTAGATTAAGGCATTATAGAAAACAATAACTCATACTTAAAGTTCTGATATTTCATTAGTCTCAACTAATGGCACATTGAAATTCTTTATATGTTGGTTACTTCATTGAGTTTGAAAACTTCTAGGACAAGATGTACAAGTTTCTCATCCCAGTGCCCATTGCAGGTGCCTGTGTTTCACATTGACTGAGCATACGTCAACCATTTATTGATTTTATATAAGATTCATGTGCTTAAGTATTTGTCCAACACTTAACTGGGCACACGCTATGTTCCAGACACTGTTCTAATCATTGGGTATAGATTAGGGAAAAAAAATATGAGACATGTATATCCCTGCTCTCAAGGAGCTTAAATTCTAGTGGGGAGAGGCAAACAGGGTCAACCAATAAATGAGAAAACTTCCAAGCACACAGATCTGTGAAGAGTGCAAAGTAAGATGTAAGGATTGAGATTGAAGAGTGAAGATGTTTTAGATTGGGCAATCAAGGAAGGCCTCTCTGAGGAGGTGACATTTAGGCTGAGAATTGAATGACAACAAGCTAGCTTCAAGGAAGACTGTTCCAGACTGAGCGAGCAGATTGGGCTGTGACCCTGAGGTGGGAATAAGTTTGGCCAATGTGAAGAACATTAAAAATAAACTAATAAATAAACCAGAAAAAATACAAAATGAGATTGGAGGGATGGAAAAGGTCTGGAAAATGCATGGTCTTGAGTACATAAGGAGAAACTGGATTTTCCCTTTCAGTGCAATGAAAAGAAACTGAAGATCTGTGTGTGAATCAGTGGCATCATCTGACTTAATGCTTAATGTTTTCTCTCTCTATCTTCTGGGTGAAAAAGGGATGGTAGGGGAGTAAGAGGAAAATCAAGGAGACTAGTTAGAAAGCCTCTACAGCAATCCACATGAGCTGCACTCATGGTTTGGCTAGAGCAGGAACATCAGAAATTGAGAGGAAGAGATGGACCCAATATGGGAGTGAAGGAGAAGTGTGGGATTCAAGATGACCTTAAGGATGTAGCCCTAAGTAACTAGGATGGAAATACTGAAAAGTTTAAGGGAAAAGTCTAGAGTTCTCTTATGGTCATTTTAAGTTTATAAGTGGAACTGTGACACAGTAAAATCAAATAATGGAAAAAATGTCCAATGTTACTTAAAATTTTAATATTTACTATTATGTTAATGACACATTGAATAATTTCTTTCATATTCACTATTATTAATGACTCCACCAACAAATATTCTTTTCAGTTTTGTGACGGCTCCTTCCTCGCAGTCTTAGGAGCACACCCCACAGTCAGGTGCCTTGGAACCTCTGGCCATGTCATCACCTCCAATTGCATTCCTCTTCCTTCACCTATCCCTCTGGCTAATGCCTGCGCTTTCTTTAATAATAATAAAGCTCTGACATTTAGGATTGCTTTGTGAGTCCAGGCACTGTGTTAGGTGCTTCAATTACACCACTTCACTTAAAGCTCATGGATACGTTCTAAGGTCAATGTTATCTCAATTTTATATAATAAGAAACCGCTGGGCGCAGTGGCTCATGCCTGTAATCCCAGCACTTTGGATCTACCAAGGCTGGTAGATCTCTTGAGGTGGGTAGATCTCTTGAAGTCTCTTTGAGACCATCCTGGCAAACATGGTGAAACCCCATCTCTACTAAAAATACAAAAAAATTAGCTGGACTTGATGGCAGGCGCCTGTAATCCCAGCTACTTGGGAGGCTTAGGCTTGAACCTGGGAGGCGGAGGTTGCAGTGAGCCAAGATTGCAGCATTGCACTCCATCCTGGGCCACAGAGTGAAATTCTATCGAAAAGAAAAGAAAAGAAAAGAGAAGAGAAGAGAAGAGAAGAGAAGAGAAGAGAAGAGAAGAGAAGAGAAGAGAAGAGAAGAGAAAGAAGAGAAGAGAAGAGAAAGAGAAAGAAAAAAAGAAAAGAAAAGAAAAAGAATAAAAGAAACCAAGGCTAAGAGAAGTTAAGATTCAGTTTGGATATCTCTCTTAAGAAGCCTCTCCTCGTAGCCAAAGCTTGGCTATGCCCATACTCCTCTTAAGTCCAGAGCATGCCTCTCCTATTGTGAGTTGGACAGGATTTAAAACATGGTCCCCAAATTCTTTGACACTCCTCCTATGAGATCCTAGAAGGCTCACTCACCATTCTATTGCCAGGCTGATGCCCCTAGCACATAGTAGGCACTCAGTGAAAAACACATGCTGAAAATGAACTGTCTACAGTGGTTATAAGGAGCTGGCAGAGGGAAGAATGAGGAGATACCAGAGGATGCAGGCTTTCAGTTGGGGATGATGAAAACTTTGACGAGATGAGTGGTGGTAGATGGTTGCACAACAACGTGAAAGTCTTTAATGCCACTGAACCTGCGCGTTTAAAAATGGTTTACGTGGTAAATTTCATATTATGTGAATTTTTCCACAGTAATAAAAAGGTCAATGCCCAGTCACCACTATTACAAGAAAGGAGGGATCAGCTAGAACTTATTCCAGACATAAATGTAAATGTTTGCTAAGGTATGAGGTAGGACAGTCTGTCATCAAGAAAAGTGGTCTTAGTCGGATTGGGGCAAATCATAATTATATATCCAATCTCTCCATCATGTCAGGGGAAGGAAACTATTTCCGACAGAGCCCACACTGTAATGTATTTAAAGACTGTGTTCACAGCAGACTGCCTAGCCTCTTGAGTGATCTATTCTAGAGAATGTGTTTTCTGGTAGCAAGAACATGTGAGGCTGCTCCTGTGACCTCAGCAGATAGGGCAGCCTCAACATAGACATTGACAGTAACGGCTTAGCTGCTCCTGCCCTTTCAGACTGAAAGTCCTTGGAATCTTCAGGGAAGCAGGCTGAAAGAAAATGTACCCAAATAAAAATCTGCAAGTGGCCAAGATTTTGCTCTGTACATGGACCATCCATAAAGGGGCCTTCCAGGTATCCTCCCCAACCAGTTCCCATCGGACTGACAGAGGCCAACTTTTTGAAAACCCTTCCTGCAATGTCGAGGAGCTCTTCCTGGTCTCCCATCCAATTGCTTATCCCGTGCAGTTTGAGAGATTGTATCTGTCTCACAGTTTAAAGACAGAACAGCTGCCAACAGGCCCAAATGATCATTAATAAGTTAACCGTTACCAGATAAGATTGAAATCTATGCCAGTCTTATTTTAAAGTAATCTCTATGATAATTACTACACAAACTGCTGCCCAAATGCCAGCGCTGACGCAGGAGTGAGGGGGTGAGGTTAGGCATCTACTCCTAGCTCAACTGGAGAATATAGCCTTATCCAGATATCGTTCCCTATCCCCACTCTGTCCCCCACCTCCACCCCCACGAAGAGCAATATCAAATGCTTAAAATGGATTATCAGTGAAAGGTGACACTTGACACAACTTCCTATCGCCTTTAAAATGAAAACAGAATGGCTTGGTCCTGTCTGTCTGATGCTATCATCCAAGCCCAGTGTTGAGCAGGAAAGTCCTGGAAGACAGCTGAAGAACTCCCTCCACCCTCACTCAAGAAAACCTAAGGTGAATTTCTAAGCAGCATCTCATCTTCACCCCACCAGCTCACCATCATCCCCTTTTGCATTTGGGTGTTTGAGAGTAAGGGAACAAAATGGCAAGTCAGAGAAAGAAAAGGCAATAATAATTAGAACAAATACCTACACAGCTCTCATTATGCGCCAGGTGCCATTCAAAGGCCTTGCAAAGAAGTTCATTTTGCCCGCACAGCAACCCTATGGGGTAGGAACGAGTATCATCCCCATTTTATAAGTGAGCAAATTGAGACACACAGAAGTTAAGAACCAGCTCAAAGTCTCAGGATCAGGAAGTGGAAGGGAAGGTGGAAAGAGGGGAAGAGCAAGATTCTGGGAGGAGCCGCCCTGGAGGTGCTCTGGTCCTTCCGCGCACACCTGGGAGGATCAGCCACAGGGAATAGGGCGGCACACTTGTCTTCCCAACTGCACTCCAACCACCCCAGTTTATCTTGAGTTCCACTTTCACAGAATGTTACCATACTCATTAGCCTACTCTGGTACTAAATTTGTCTAGCTAGATTTCAGCTGGAAAAAATACTAAATTAATTACTATCCATAAAAACATAAATCCATAAACTTAATCCAATAAAACAACATATTTTTATTGCTAAGCAACATAAATGTGTGTGGATGAAAATTAGAGCCAAAAATTTAATGCAAGTTATGGTGACTACAGCAAAACAGGAATTCTCAAATGATGCTTACCCTTTATTTCTTAGTTTTCAGAGACAGGATCTTACTATGTTGTCCAGGCTAGAGAACAGTGGCTAGTCACAGAGGCCATCATAGCTCACTGCAGCCTCCAACTCCTGGGCTCAAATGATCCTCCTGTGTCAGCCTCCAAAGTAGCTGGGGACTACGAGTGCTTGCACACCTGACTCCAATTTTTTATATTTGCTTAAGCAAACAAACAAAAGCCATGCATTTCATTGCTAACATCTAATCTCTCAGAGCCTATAAATAGCCACTCACTTTTTTTTTTTATCGGTTATTTATTTACTCAACAAAACATTTAGTGAAAAATTTTGTGTGCTGAAGGTGCTGGATACTCAGGCTGCAAAGCCAAAAATGTCCTGAAAAGAATTTTTCTTTTTAGATTAGTGATCATAGAGAAATAATCGTAATAACAAAAACCATGATGAAACAATGATGGTGCAAAAAGGACAATGACAGCTTACACTTACAGGGGTTCCCGTGTGCCAGCCAGAGGGCACTGTTCTAATTGTTTGCATAGGTGAGCTCATTAAAGCTATTGTGACAGCATTATGAGGTGGTTACTATTAGCCTCACTTTACAGAGGAGGAAATGGCCCAGAGAAGTCATGCAACTTCCCTTGGCCACACAGCTTCAAGAGGTCAAACTGCCCTGCTGGCCCAGGCACTAACTCTAGTATTTGCCTCTCACCATCACATATGGTTGTTCCCCTAGCAGTTGTATTCAGAGTATTCTGGAAGCTCAGGAAAAGAAAAGCAGGTCAGACTTAGGTAGTGGTTAGGGGATATTAGAAAAGCTTCCAGGAGGAGGTGCTCTTTGAGTTGAATATTTAAGTATGAATAAGAGCAATGAGATGAAAAGGGCGAGTGTGGGATGTTCTTTACTCCTGGGAAGGAAATGCAATATCTAAAGGCATGAAGAATAGCTGATCCCTTTTGGAGACTACATCGTTTGCCAGAGATGGACTGCAGATGACATTTCAAAGAACAGTGAGAGAGGCCCAGGCTCTGGCCTCTCATCCCTGCAACAGCATCTTGTCCCACTCAGTGAGGGAAAACTGTGTTATCTCTAGTGCGTCTTATCCTGCATTTTATTGAAAATTGTCATTTAAATTTTTAACAATTTCAGGACCTTGTTAGGCTCACCAGAGAGTTAAACTTTTAGACATCCTAAACATACCTATGTCCAAGTCCTCTAACCAACAGTTAATCTATGTGTAATGGTGAGGCTCCTTCTAAAATTATTAATGAAAATACCATCCATCAATCAAACTAAGTTACATTCAGATGTATTAGGTAATTCATCCTTCTTTTTCTATAGTATCAGTGTTTATAGATGAAATTGTTTTATTTATTACTGGTCTTAACACTGATCTCACTGATTCTTCATAAATTTGGGGTATGTGTGTATGTGTGTGACTATGACGTTATTTGTCTTAATAAGGTTCGTGACAAACAGATTGCTTTATTTTTGCCTGGGTCACCTTACTGTCTTTTACAAAAACATAGGCCCTGTGTGTGTATATTCCTTCCTTAGCCTTCATGCATTTCTCCCCTTCATGAAGAGGACTTCAAAACAATGGTCTTTCTGGATTAATATCTGGCAGTTCCTTATATGACCTGGAATGTGTGTCAAGAGCTGCTCAGAGTTTGACTACCCGGGATTTTGGGGGATATTATTCAGTCATTTTCTCATGTGTCAGAAATATCCTACTTTGTGAATCCAGATGGCCTCTGTATTGGAAAGTTAAAACCCATCTATCAGAAGCTCCAATGTTTTTAAGCTCTTTTTTTTTTTTTTTTTTTCTACTTTTCCTTCTCTGTTTGATTACATCTTTGCGTGTTTTTTCACACATTATCAAATGCTGGTATATTTCCTTTTGGATTTTTTCTGAATGTCTAACTTTTTAAATCTTTTTTGAATTTTGTCTCAACTGCCCCCTTTCCTGCTTCTGTCTTTCTTAAGGTCCTGGTAAAATTCAAAGTAGAGTCAGATTGTCAGTCTACTTACTCTCATGTTCCTCTTGTGAAGTGTTAGGCCTGTGTTATAGTACTCGTAATTCTGTACTTAAAACAATGAAAACAAAATAAAACTGCTTTTTCTCCTCTTTGGGTCTACACATTTCTTCGTTCTCTTTGTTAATTAAGAATTTTCTGTAATCCCAGCACTTTGGGAGGCCAAAGCGGGCAGATCATGAGGTCAGGAGTTTGAGACCAGCCTGGCCAACATGGTGAAACCCCCTCTCTCCTAAAAATACAAAAATTAGCCAGTTGTGGTGACGGGCACCTGTAATCCCAGCTACTTGGGAGGCTGAGGCAGGAGAATTGCTTGAACCTGGGAGGCGGAGAATGCAGTGAGCCCAGACCATGCCATTGCACTCCAGCCTGGGCGACAGGGCAAGACTCCGTCTCAAAAAAAAAAAAAAAAAAAGAAAAAATTGAATTTTTTTCTTCTTCAGCTATTATCCTAACAAGCTACTACTCTTCCTTTCTTAAGATCCTGCAAAAACATCAAATGTGTGTGTTCATCTATTTTGTGTTAATGTTGAAAAAGTATCATGAAATAGTAACATTACACAGGACAATAATAAAATCAGAGAGCTCCAAGACAGTTTCAGACAGCATCTAGTGTCTCTACGACTTTTGCAATGCCAGACTTCCCTGTGGAAGAATTTCCTGATGGTGACACTAATTAAATCCTGAATTAGGTATCCAACATGAATTTTATGTGTATCTACTTTAATCACATGCCACAGTTAAAATGGTAAACTCAGGCAATTTACTTTAACTGAAGCCTTTAAAATATTACATTTCAATCTGTCATCACAGTTAATATATCATTTTTCTATAAATAAAGAAACTAAGTTCCTTTCCTAATTTATGGCTACCTGAACACAAAGTTGAGGTGGGAGTTTTCTAAACTTTCATGAATCAAATAAATGCCTATACAAGACTAGTAAGGCGATGACAATTAAATAGCAGGAGCAACAAGGTTAGGTTGGGTTTGGTTTTCTTGTAATCAGAAATGTGTTCTTTGCTTGTGCTATCTCCTTTCTTATGTAGAGCCGAGTCATCAACATTTTTCTCACATTCCATCTGAGATTTTCAGACAATAGTATCATTTTTCAATAACAACAGTAGCTATTTCAGAGAGATTATACTACTTACTTTTCCTCACGTTGATAAGGCAGAAGCCACAAATGTCCTTAAAAGTTCAGGTTCTCCTTGGCACCATGACATTCTATTAGAATTTCAAGTCGGTAGGAATTTTGGATTTGATGAGATTTGGCCTCTGCCTGTTATCACCTGAAGAAACCCTTCCCCTAAAAGGGGAGCTATTTGCTATCTCCCAGGGCTCACTAATTAACAGGAACCCTGGAGACAGGACGCTTGGCTCTCGGGCTGGCGCACTACCCCCACATCACTGGCCTCTGTCGTCTTGGGCACTTTTGACTTTTTAAAAAATAATGTGTACTTATTTTCCCTTGGGTTAGCTCTGTTTTGAAGCCAGCAAGTTAACTGATAAAATGGCAGCAAAAAGGGACAGCGTCCGGCTCTCCTGCAGCCTGCCCTGCCAGGCTGGAGCAGTGTGTGATGAAATCTCACTGGACTCGGGGAATGCCAGTAATTCTTCGACAGCTCTGAACCAGCTTCAGCCTCAGGCAAAGGCACTTAGATTCTCCAGGATTTTGTTTTCTTCATCTATGAAATGACAGTTGGGCTAAATGACCTCTGACCTCCCTACCCCGCTTTAGAATTAAAACAATATTCCCAAATACACTGAAGTCACTTACGAACCACACTGTGGTAATCCTACATTATGTCAATTCACATCAATCATTCATTAGTGGACTTATCTAAAAAAGTCTCAGCAAGCCTGATTAAGCAAAGAATGTCAAACTCAACCAACCTTCATCAAATGGATTTGATACGAATTGCAAGTGTATTGTTCACATACCTTTATGATTGAAAGCAACAATTATCAAATATTTTCCAATCTTCTAATGAATCTAAAAACTGTATATGAAGTGGAAATAACTATCGTTACACTTTCTTTCTTTCCTATTCCTTACCACAGTTGCTTTGGATTGCTCACTGTTCAGCAGTGCTCCACACTTCCCTTTGCAGTGAACAAGCAGACAGCTGAAGGAGTAAGAATTCTTGAATTTTTGTTTACATCTTCATTATTTCCCTATGCCCAACGCATTTCCCAGCTGATCTTCATGAATGCTCCCTCCTCTGTTGATCTCTTATTCCCTCTCATTATCCTCCCAACAAGATAATGTCCTTCTATTGTCCATTTTTTTCTCATTACTCTCTTATCATTACCCTAACTACTTCATTCTGGCATCTCACTGATTTCCCCTTTAGGCTAAACATTAAAGAATCCTAAACATTTCTGTAAATTGTTGAAAGAGGTTTGTTTTTACCTTCAGAAAACTATCCAGCAGAAATAGAAAAGCTTTATGTATTTACTTTCTGGTTTTGGACAGAGGAGAGCTAATTTAAATAATTTTTTTTTAAAGTATGAGGTTGAAGAAGAAACAACACATTATTTATTGAATTAGCACTTCATAATTAACACTTGAGTTTGATCTACTCACAAAATTTTATACTCATTAAAGGAAAAATGTAAAATAACTCATAAAAATACAATCATTCCAGTGTTCCTTATTTAACAGAAATCCACGGAGAATTTCAAATGTGAAAAATAATTTAATCAAAACTAGACTCAAAGAAGCATCAATTTCCTTCCATCTCAGAAAATTCAGAGATGGAATTTGCTATCTTAGACCATCAGCAGCAATGACTGAGGCCCCTCAAATTAGGTACAGCAGTAACCTCCCACCCTGCCAATGATGGGCATTTTGTCAAGCTCAACAAACACTAATTTGAGTGCTAATATTCTGTGCTAAAGGCACTAATCATTAGTTAAATAAACAAACCATTTGAGTGTATAACTGTCAACAAGACCAAAACCTGCCTACAGAGGGATCAACTTCATGCCCCAGCCAACTACTGAAGTGCAATAGACCCAAATATACAGCACTGCTGAGTCACCAGGGCCACATCTGCACAGCGCGACCAAAGCACACTTTGACTAGAAAGTCCAAGGGTAGTTCAGGAAGAATCACAAATCAGAACTGTCTTTGGATCCCCATGCTACTCACTGCCTTAGGAGCTGGTGCTGCCTCTGGGCCTGGGATGGCCCCACCTCTCTGACCCTCCCACTCCCCTCACTGGTCCTTTCTTCCTGGTTCCTGGCTCCTTGGCTGAAAACAAAACAAAAACCTGTGAGCAGGACACACCCTTGCTTCAAAGCCTCCATTGGCCCTCAGCAACCAGGTGAGGTCAAAATAAGCTTTAGCATCAGATGGGACAATCCTGTGCTCCCATCACTCACTGGTAGGGACACCTTTGACCGTCAGTAGGGGGCACTTCATAGAAGGGACTCCGTGTGTGTGTGTGTCTGTGTGTGTGTGTGTGTGTGTGTGTGTGTGTAAATGTGTAAAACATTAAAGGAGCTGGCATCGGGTGCTTTATTTTCATTTCAGAAGTATTTTCATTTTCCTTTAATAGGTATTAAATATACATTGTTTTCCTCCCTTTCTCTATTTAATTGCTGGGTTGATTTCAAATTTCTTAATATGGCACACCCCACTCTTACCATCTGAACTAAACTGTGTTGCTCTGGCATCTTCTTTCATTCCCCCATCCTGAGTCCCACTCAGGGGCATCAGTCTCCCCAAACTCATCAGGCAGGAGTCCACGACCTGTTCCTACAATGCTGTTTACCATTTCTCCCCTTCAAAATGTGTACTCATTTAATCTCAACCTCTATGTCTTTGCAAACTCCAGTGAGCTACAGCTCCTTTCTGTGCTCACAGCACATTCATTCATTCATTCATTCATTCACTCATAGCAATTCTACTTTGTGTTTAGAATCATGGAGGCTAGCACCAGCCAACATGAATCAAATCCAAGCTTGACCACTCGCTAGCTGTGTAAACTCCAGCAAGTACTTCATCTTTGTGCCCCAGTGCCTTTAGCTACAAATCACAGTTAAAAACGCTAGTGTCAGAATATCTGACATATGGTAGGAAAACAATAGGCGTCAAAGTTAAGGGTCTTGGATTCTTGTCTTGGATCTGCCCATTATTACAAGGGTTAATTTAGGCAAGTCGATGAAATCAACACTGTCTACCATCATTATGCTATATGTAAAATGAGGAGGAGTGAAATAGTCTCTCTGAAGTCTCTTCTACATTTGAAATTCTAAAATTTTCTCCTAATCTGTTGATTTGTAATTCCTGAGTTACGTTATGTATATTACGTAAGTTTTCCTTGCATTAATGTGCCCATAGAATTCCTTAAAATATTGCCAGATCAAATGCAACTGAAAAGAAAATTCTCCCTAGTTTTCTTTTCTCCATATAGCATGCTCACTTTAGTTGGTAACACTTGTACTACAGCCAAAGAGGTTTCTAATAAAATACAAATAATGTCCAAGTATTAAAGGATTCTGATCGCTACACAGTAAAGGGTTACGAGCCCAAAAATCCAAGATTACAGGAATCTGATATTTATGGGTGTTTGTACTGCATGTCAAGGAGCCCTGAGTATTGCCTGCCAAGAATCAGAAGTTCTTCAACCAAACAGCATTTCCTCTCATTCACATCTACATTAACATCCTTCAAATATGACTCTACTTAATACTGAAGTCAGAACGCCATTTCAGAGCTTACTGAATCAGAGACTTTCAGAGCCAGAGGGAACTTTAGCATTTTAAAGATAAATATGCTCCGTTTTTGTCAGATACCACCTTTGTATATTAACCCGTAATCTTAACAAGGGAGGAATAACTGAGAATAATTTACTTCTTTATAGGAACTACTTGCATTTTTATTATTATGCAAAAGCATGGGGGATCTAAAGTATCACACAACAGGTTCCCCACAAATTCATCTTTGCTGATTGTCAAGTCCATACACCTAGTTCTAATAACATAGCTTGAAATTTAGTTCCATGTGATGTCTACATCTAATCTTATTTGTAAAGTCATCATATGGTTGAAGCCATAAATGAAGTGTGACTCTAAAGTAATATAGCTAATTTTTAAGCAAATATTGTATACCAGAACTTTACCATGAGTATTAACTCACCCTTTTTAAGGCATTAAAGTTATCTTGAGAGTGTTCTTTTATATTGTAAATCAGTAATTTATAATTGTATGTATTTATGGGGTACAATGTGATGTTATCATATACAATGCGGAATGACTGATCAAGTTAATCAACCTATCAGTCACCTCACATAGCATTTTTTTGTGATGAGAACATTTTAAATGTACTCTCAACAATTAAGAAATATACAATATATTATTATTAAATATAGTCACCATGTTGTAGAATCGATCTCAGAAAACTTATTCTCCTGTCTAGCAGAAACTTTGTACCCTTTAACCAAAACTCCCCATCCTCTACTCCCAGCCCCCAGCCTCCGGTAATCACCTTTCTACTCTATCTTAAAGTATTCAACTGAATCCATACTTATCTCAAAACTCTTGTTTTGAAATTACCTACTTTCTTTTCTGTGTGTGTGTGTGTGTGTGTGTGTGCATTTGTGTGTGCCTGTGTGTAAACTTTATTTTTCCAGTAAATGAAATTGTAGAAACTATCAAAAAGTCAACTAGATATGTGTTAAAGTACAGCAAAATGTTATGGTAGAATCTAGCTTTATTTTAAATTATGTTTGAATGTTTATTCTTTGTTATTTTTATTAATTATTATATAACTAATATGTTTGAATATTTTCAAAATAAATTATAGGAAAAAATCAGAACTTAGTAAAATAGATAATCTATTGACTAACAGACTGGCTCTATAAAATAAACTATATAGCTAAACTAACGTTCATAGGTATCATGTCTCATAACTCCTTTTTCTATAGAGTTATAGAAAAGGTGTTCCATCGTGTTTCAAACAATGGCAATACTCTTGGGTTAACTGTGTAGTGTTAAAAGGAATATCACTTCTTTGGAGCTAGAAATTCCTGAAATTGTATTCATTATAGAGCATGGAGGCAACTTCATGATTTCCTTCACTAGCCAGAAATGCAAGATGGATGTGTAGCCCCGAGTAGTGCTATCATCCCTCTAGTACAGCGTGCTTTTTGAAAGGACTATGTAGGCAGGAATAGAGACTTGATCAAACATGTGGAACTGATTGATGCTGGCATTCAGCCCTGAATTCATTTAAATTATGATACCAAATACAGTAGAGAGGGACCAAGACTTATGAATGGATACTTCCTGCCTTTGAATGGCACTGAACCCCAAGGGGTCCCCTAAACCATAAGTCTTGCAACCACAAAATGTACTCTTCCTTTTTTCTGTTCCCTTTTCTCTTTTGGAACCCACCAAATTGTCTGTATATAGCTTTTTCCCTGAGCCAGCTCTGGTGTAACACTTAAAAACCACAGAGTTATGCTGGGAGGTTAGCACCCATTCCATAATAAAACTGTGAAATTGTTTCTTGTTCAGAACAGCTACGATGGTATCCTTAAAGGCTTCAGAAGGAAAAAAAATTCCATTTTTCTCTTTCATGGCACTCATCAAAAAAAAAAAAAAAAAAAAGGTGGACGACAGCCACCAACACTGTGTGAAGCAACAGCTCTGCCAAAACTGTGAATAATTAACAGATTTGAAAATATAAGTAGCTTAAGCCAATCACACATTTGGCAGAGGTGAAAGTTGACTGTGGTAACTTGCTACTACAAGCGCACTCTTCTTCAAAAACAAGATTTCCCACCTGTCCCTTGCTGACTACAGAGAGCTGAATCCCCATCCACATTTCCACAAGCTATGATGATGCCTCCAAAATCCTGGAGGAGACAACAGAATATTTATAACATTTTATATTCAAAGCATTTCAGAGGGTTCTCTGTAAAAGAAATTTTTATGATTTAAAGTAAATTAGCTTATTTCCCCAGAAATAGATGCTTCCTTCACCTAACACAGATGATTTAAAAAAATCTAAATCTCTCTTTTTATTGTTAAAATAGAGGGTTTTAAGATTCTCCACCAGGACTCTTTCAAAATGTAACCCATTTCCTCTTCACACCTGCCTAAAGACTGGACAAAAGTTGAACAATGTATTTCAAGGATGAATGGCATCACTCACCTAAATGTCCCCTTCAAGGGAAAAATATTATAAACCAACTCCTTACCAAAGACAAGAAAGCATAAAATGAAAAACCAACAGATTAATCATATGAATAATCGGCTAGACACATGTTTTACTGCTTTCAAAAATTCATTTTAAATTGAAGTATTAGCTGTGGAATGGCTTAGGGCACTGAGGCCATCATTCCATTTAACCTATACATATCATTTCTCTAAGCAAAAATAGTGCACAATCACCTTGTACAGAATTGTTCTAATGTAATAAAATAATGTAATTGTTATTATTTTCCAGCCTTTCTTGGGTGAAAATTAGACTCTTTTTTCCTAGACAATTTCATTCTGTTTTTCAACTATTTACCTGTTCTTTTCTACTTTCCCATGATTCTTATTTCTTAATTTTTACATCCTTCATTACCTGCAGACACATCATATTTTTCTTATTATTTAAACAAGCTATATTTAGAAGCAACTGCACTGTGTTTCTTTTCAAATATGAAAGAGAGTTTCACCTTTGATAGCACACATCTGTTCTTTTCTATGTTTATGTGATGGTGGTAATAAAAGATTTTTCAAAAATGCCTCAGAGCTCAAGATTTTATTTTTTAAATAATTCATAGGCAAGCCTTGTAACTGGTGCAAAAATAATTCTGCTGCTGAGACGCAAAGAAATCATGTTTGATGTTTAAGAGCCAGGATTATATTTCCTACCCATGGTTGTTATTTGTATAATGGCACAGTCTAGATGCATAGTAGTTTGGTCTGTAGAATACAGCAAGGTCACTACGAATTCTGGAGCATTTTCAGCCCCTCACATATCTCTCAAGTTAAAATGAGTCCCAACCCATTGGGAGGCAAACCCAATGTGTGCTCAAAACATCCAAACCAGACAAGCAAAATTCTGGGGTCCTGTGCTTCCTTCTACTCCTCACCTGCCTGAAAAAAACTAGTGGTCTTTTCTAACTCAGGGAAGGATTAAGTAATAATTTAGTAGAAGCTGACTTTTATAGGACTCAAAAACAAAATTGCTGGCAGAGTACCTGTGATTATCATGGAATGAGGCCAAAATATTTGAACGGCTTCTTTTGCCCTTGACTTCAGAGTGACTTTACCAGAATGTTAGAAGTAAAACAGGGCTCCAGCTGTGGCACCAACAAAGTCGCCCAATGTGTTCTGGGCTAAGTTGGTGATCTTGCCCTTCTCCAGCAATCACAAATAGTGCCCGTGTTTGCACTCAGAGGTGACTGCCATCCCCTGGGTTTAAGGGTTCTGTGTGTAATGACTTTTAGGAAACTATAACAGTTACAGAGACCTGCTACTAGCTGATGATTTTTCCCCTCCATGTTGCATGTTTTCATTCAATCATTCATTGGACAATAACCACCCAAACTATAATAACATAAATTGCATATTTATGGAGAGCCTACCATGCGGCAGGCCATTTTATATTCAATATACATACAATAAAAAAGTTTAAAACACTCAACTAAAAATTAATAATGGCACTGCAGAAGCTTTTTATAAATTAAATATTTAATGGGGATTTAAAAATCCCTGTTATTCATTATTTATTTCAACACAACCAAATTCTCCCAGTGCCCAAGCTGCATTAACACTTTCAGTCCTGAGGGTCTTATTGGCAAGCTCCAATTTCAGAGAACTAAATAATAACCTAGGTGTTAATGAAAATCAGGGTTGCTAAGGGTTCTTAATTTACAAATGGGGAGCAATTGTGGCACTGAAAGAACAAACGCCATCTTCCTGTTAGAAAATAACACTCTAGGACGGGCGTGGTGGCTCATGCCTGTAATCCCAGCACTTTGGGAGGCCAAGGTGGGTGGATCATTTAAGGTCAAGAGTTCAAGACCAGCCTGGCCAGTATGGTAAAACTCTGTCCCTACTAAAAATACAAAAATTAGCTGGGCGTGGTGGCACGCACCTGTAGTCTCAGCTACTTGGGAGGCTGAGGCATGAAAATCGCTTGAACCTGGGAGGCAGAGGTTGCAGTAAGCCAAGATTGTGCTGCTGCACTCCAGCCTGGGAGACAGAGTGAGACTATGTCTCAAAAAAAAAAAAAAAAAAAAAAAAAAGGAAAGGAAAGGAAAAGAAAAAGGACACTCTGGGCCTGCGGTCTAAGTAAACTGAATCATCATCCACCACTTAGTGACATGTTTTAAAACCTGCATATGCAAAGCACATATTCCATGTCTATTCACTGGTAATAATGCCCTGCACTATGGAAGAAGCAAGCACTCCAGCTTTCCTATGTTTCTGCTCACAGCTAGTAGCAGTACCCTAATTACATGCAACAGGTTAGTTTTTATTGAACAATTCCACCAAGAATTGTGTTGCAAATAGAGTCCCTAGAGACACATCAGAGATTTTATTTTTTTCTAGAGACGGGGTTCTACTATGTTGCCCAGGCTGGGGTTCAGTAGCTATTCACAGGTGCCATCATAGCACACGTGCCATCACAGCACACTATAGCCTCAAATTTCCGGCCTCAAGCGGTCCTTCAGCCTCAGCCTCCCTAGTAGCTGGGACTACAGGAATATGATAGTATGCTGGCTTGGAGAATTTCAAAGACAGAAGGGGCTTAAAAACACCATATAAGCTAACTTCAAAACATCACAGAATTCAATTACAAACAACATTAATTACCAGAAAATTAAAATTTCTGTCTTTGCATTATGAATAAAGAATATTTATGTCTAACAGAAAAAAAATTATTGCAATACAAGTTCTTGCATTTCGCATGGATGTAAAAAGATCTGGCCTCAATTTGGAATGATACTCAGAATAGAAACATATTCAATAGTGTATAATTGTTAATAGTCATTGATTATTATTATAGTAATGTATCTTCAGGACATATCTGAAGTGGAATAATCACTTTACAAAAAAAAAATACTATTTTCCTGAAAGTAAAAAGTTATATTCTGTCTTGTCCTCAAGATCAACATAGCCATGATCCCAAAGGCTCCAAGTAGAGCTACTCAGCACCTCAGAATAAGAAATTCTCAAAATCAGCAAAGAAAATATCTTTATATTTTAAATTCTAAAGGTAATTGCTTTGTCAGCTTGGAGTTGTTGCTTCATTATATCTGCTTCCCTTGTGCATTGGTGTTAATTCTGACTGGATAATAAACTTTGACAATAGAACAAAGTTGCAATAAATTGTCACAATACATGAAATTCCAAGCTCTCCTATATTTCAGTTCTAAAGGTTGCTTTCAGTTCTAAAGGTAACTGGTAAATTCTGTTCTTGACCATTATCTGTGGCAATAACCAGGAAGTTGCTGGGTTAACCAAACTATTAGACTGTCTTCAGCAATCACTCTCTGTCTGAATCTTCAGATACCTCCCCGAGTCTGCATACCCATGAACAGTTCCATGAAAGCTTGCCATTAGAACATTATAGATAATTCCCCCTTTTTAATCTGTGAAGACATTGAAACATCAGACAGTTAGAAAACTCACCCAGACAGCCTAGAACATATAAATAACAGAGCAAAATTTCTGGTCTTCTGGCTTCAAGTTAATAGACCTTCTCCCAACAAAAAGGCAACAGAGGAAGTTTTCTTGGAAATGTTCTTATTTTTTATATTATCAGGAATGAATTGAGCCAAAAAATAAAGGGTGGGAGAAACCTATGGCTAATTTTAATTTTTTCGCAGATATATTTTTAATTAATTTTTAATTTTTGTGCATGCACAGGAGGTTTGTATATTTATGAGTTACATGAGATATTTTGATACAGGCATGCAATGCATAATATTCACACCGGGTAAATGGGGTAGCCATCACATCAAACATGCCAGAAATATTATATTTTAAGTTACATCATCCATTAAAAGCAATTTGTATTTATATCATGCAAAACACTACTATTTATGCTTATATAAGTATGTATAAGCATAAGAGATATTAATATATGAAATATGGTTATTGAAAATAAAAATTTATTTTCAAAAAAAAGTTTAAATTTACTCAAAGACATCTAAAATTAGTCATGAGCTCTTTTCAGCTAGTTTGCAATCTATTCCATTGACTCATTTTCAATGATAGTATAAGCAAATCATTTTATCTATCCTTTACTATTTGGCCCGGGAATGAAAATGAAAAAAAAACAAACAGCTGGTGATATAAGAAAACATGCATGCTTAAAACATCTTAACTATATTTAAATCCATAATATAAGTCAGTTTGCTCTTTCAGCTTAGGGACCAAAAAATCAGTTAATTAATCATTCAATTGCTAACAAATGTTACTCAGACTTCACTTGGCAACTATGTGGTCACCCCAAAAATCAATGACAATTAAGTGGCTGATCAATAAACTCTCCTCTTTGATGGATCACAAAGATCTTAAAGTTTTATCTTCTATTCTTTTTAATAAACTAGATAAAACACATTTTTTTAATCAACATACTGGGCTGAAAAGATCTAGAACTTCAATATCTTGTTGTATTTTTTAATATAGATTAAAACCAATGTGTTAATGATCATATCTACAATATATCAATGTATTAAATATTAGAAGCTAGATGCTTTTCAAACATCCTTCACCAAATAAGACAACCAAAGTAGACCAACAGCTAAGCAATTATTCAGCCAGCTGCAAACAGCAGTATGGTGAACCTGCCCAGCTCTCCATTTTTTCTAATCTATAAATTATTTTAAATCCTTTGTAAAAAGATTTCAATAGGATTTTAAACAATGGTTTTCAAACACTCAGGTAGAAGAGCATTTCTGCTGGCTACTGATACCTTTATGAACTCCTGAGTTAAACCACTTCTATGGATCACAGAGTGCTTTATAGTTTCCCAAAAGAAAGTGAATCTGTTTGAAATATGAGTATTTAGAAAGTTCGCCTCTCTTTTGGAATGTAGTCAAAGAAGAGAGAAGAGTGGAGTGGCGGGGGTTTCTATACTAAGCAGGCTTTGAAAATTAAAAGCACAGAAGTATATGTTCTTGTATTATATAGTCACACTAATAAAAGCAATAAAACATATCCAGGGGATGCCTGACATGAACAATTTCATAAGCCTGGTATCGATCCCCAGATTCTTTTCAAGTGAGGTTGCTTTGCAGTAACCTATTCCCTTGTGCATTTTCTATCACTGCACTCCTAAGCCTTGTGCTAAATATAGGAGAGCTTGGAATTTCATGTATTGTGACAATTTATTGCAACTTTTGTTCTATTGTCAAAGTTTATTATCCAGTCAGAATTAATACCAGTGCACAAGGAAAGCAGATATAATGAAGCAACAGCTCCAAGTTGACAAAGCAGTTAGACTTGGAGCTGGAACTCCAAGCAAAGTTTTATTCTCCCTTTCAGGATTGTTATTAGAATAGCATTTGTGAAAGTGCTGCATGAACCACACATGACTACTCAAATATTAGAAATGATAAGCCAGAATGAAACTCCTACATGTGCCATTATCTCAATACTCAACACACTTTATTTATTGGATCTAGTACTTAAAGAGCCATCAGATTAATGAATTAAGTAGAATCAAAATTATGTAATATTTTATTTAAATTTTTCTAATATAATGTTAATACTAGTTTTATTGAACTCTGCTATAAATTTTAAAGCATCAACATAAGGAAGAAAAGTCCATACTTTCACATCATTCTAATTCCTTGTACTAATACAAACAACGAAATATGGTCTCAGGGTTAAGAGAAGCTCAAGATGACCTTCTGGATCTCATATTTGCATCACCTAACATTGGGTGTGTGTGCTAAGTATTTTTTCATCCTTTATAACCTCATTTTGACAGAGCTGAATTGTTTTTGTTTTTTATGTGAAATATCTGTAAGAACAAAAGTGAAAAAGCCCTCATTGCATTCAGCAGTATTTCACCAATATAGAAATCTTTACAGTAATTCTGATAAAGGCATTAAATCATTCTTTGCTTTGAAGATCAATTATTCATCATCTAACATTTATGAGAGTCTATTTTATGAGAGGTGCCATGCTAGAAACTGGTCATATGAAGACTGAGACAAAGGTACATATTATCACATGCTCTATGACATAAAATTATCTGCTCAGCTATACTAGGTTCATTTTAGATGACTTCCAGAGCACAAAATGAAAGGCTGCTGATGGCATACCCCGAACATTTGACATCAACATATAGATGGCAATTATAGTCTAGAAAATAACCCTTTATACTTACTGGGACATTAAACTGAAGAAAATGAGGCAGATTTGGTCCCTTAGAGAAGAAACAGATTTCCCACTATCTACCTGATAAGGATGTGGTTCCCTTTACTTACTGTGTAGGTAAAAGCAGTATATGGGTTTAAGAAAATATCAAGGACAATGGGACAATGAATAAGTCTAAAACAACCCCTAAAACCTTTGCGATTATGTCAGGTATCTCAAATAGTCATGGATGTTGCGATATCTCCAGGATACAAATAGAACAGATAACTTTAAAAGCAAACAAAATTTGCATTTTAGTTTAAAATTGTACCACAAATCTTTACAGTAATTCTGATAAAGTCATTATATTATTCTTTGCATTGAAGATCAATTATTCATCATCTAACATTTATGGGAGTCTATTATATGAGAGGCACCATACTAGAAACTGGTCACACAAAGACTAAGACAAATGTCCTTGTAAATATCCGTGTCTCTATGCAACCTAAGTCTTGGCAAACAAATAAAGAAAATCTACTCTAAAATTTTAAAACTTTTGTAAACAATCTGGGCATCCCGCAGATGCTTTAAAAATACCTGTTGGATGGGGACTGAGTGTTTACATTTCTCACTGAAGTAATAAAATGATGCAGATGATGAAAGAAGTTGAATTGGTATTTAGACTCCCAACACTACCCTGATTTCAGGTTTGTCTCTATTAAAAAATTAAATGGAGAAGTTTATCAGCTCTAATTAGGGAGTCAATATAATGAGCACATCTGAATGATTCTAAATCACTTTTCCTTACCAGGATATGTGTTTGCCAAAAGTTTTGACTCTCTACTTTGTATTTTCTTTTGGAATCATATCCCTGTTAAGAATTTATAGATGATGAGAAATAAAGCTAAGGGATATGATCCTACATAAGGGAAAGCCTACAAAGAAAATTCTGTTTTGGATGAGATCTGAATATATGAGAAATCATCCATAACACTTTTCTCTTACCTACTTTTATATAGAAACAAGGATGCTGTATTTTAAATATGTAATGGGAACACATTAAAGTATCATTATAACGTTCTTTTATATGTTTAAATGTTTTCCTACAATCAAACTTAAAATCATGCCAAAAATGTATTTTCACATATTGACTTGCAATTTACTAAAGTCATTTTTCAATCAATACTTAGTGCATTTGCAAAGCATGCAGTGAGATTCTAGACTCTGGAATAGATCACTTTAATGAAATCAAATTTCACATGTCATGTGGAAATAAGTCACATTATTTATGCTTGTTTATTTTAAAGGATAAATAAGCATTTACCTTCTCTGCTGACTTTTATAACTTCCTTAACTTTCAGAATTAATTCAAGTGTGGATTTTAGTTGACTATTCTTGAAACAAATATCCCAATTTCTCCATTTACCAGAAGGTTACAAGGTGCTCTCCCCCAGCAACAGTCTTAGTTGAATTGAATTTCCATATATGCTGTTATGTTTTTACATGAGGCAACATAAAAGTTCACTGGGACAGAACTCCAGTTCTGCCATTCACCAGCTGGGTGACACTGGGCAAATTGCTTAACATCTCTGTTCCTTCATTTCTTCTGATAACATTAGTAGGATTGGCAAGGCATTCCTTAGCATATTAATAATATACCTCTCAAAGTGCTATGAGGATTAAAGCTGTTAATACTTGCAAAGTTCTTAGAAAAAAACTGACATGTAGAAGCTGTAAAATAAAAAATTTTAATGTGCCCTACTTTTGTATTGCATATATAGAACCAAATAATGAAAAATGAATAGTGAAATAAGGAAAAAGCTTGAATAATGGAAAATGGTTCTAAATCGTTCAAGACTTAGATAAATCAAAATTTATTTGAATTCCATATAGCAATAAAATTAATGATGATTATTATTTTCTGAGGATGCCCTTGACATTTCTTGGATGGAAAGAAATCATATATACAATCAAACCAACCACTGTTTAGGTCAATGATAAAACTTTTTAAAAGAAATGTTCACTTCTCAAAAGAAGACATTTATGCAACCAACAGACACATGAAAAAATGCTCAACATCACTGGTCATCAGAGAAATGCAAATCAAAACCACAATGAGATACTATCTCACACCACTTAGAATGGCGATCATTAAAAAGTCAGGAAATAACACGTGCTGGAGAGGATGTGGAGAAATAGGAACACTTTTACACTGTTGGTGGGACTGTAAACTAGTTCAACCATTGTGGAAGACAGTGTGGCGATTCCTCAAGGATCTAGAAATAGAAATGCCATTTGACCCAGCCATCCCATTACTGGGTATATACCCAAAGGATTATAAATCATGCTGCTATAAAGACACATGCACATGTATGTTTATTGCGGCACTATCCACAATAGCAAAGACTTGGAACCAACCCAAATGTCCATCGATTATAGACTGCATTAAGAAAATGTGGCACATATATACCATGGAATACTATGCAGCCATAAAAAAAGGATGAGTTCCTGTCCTTTGTAGGGACATGGATGAAGCTGGAAACCATCATTCTGAGCAAACTATCGCAAGGACAGAAAACCAAACACCGCATGTTCTCACTCATAGGTGGGAATTGAACAATGAGATCACTTGGACACAGGAAGGGGAACATCACACACCGAGGCCTGTTGTGGGGTGAGGGGAAGAGAGAGGGATAGCATTAGGAGATATACCTAATGTAAATGATGAGTCAATGGGTGCAGCACACCAACATGGCACATGTATACATATGTAACAAACCTGCAGATTGTGCACATGTACCCTAGGACTTAAAGTATAATAAAAAAAAAGAAAGAAAAAAAAAAACCAAATACTTTGAAGTGTTATTCTGATGTATTCCACATGTGCATCAGTCAGTAGCTACTTTGGGGACTGAGCACTGGTTTGTCTCTTAGTTTAGTATTTAAAAAAAAAATGCTTTGCTTTAGCACAAATGTATACTCTCATTGACTAAGACATTTGGTATCAAAATAAAAACATCATTTTACTCATCATTTTGACACCCCAAATTGCAGAAATCCTCTGTCCCCTTTCTATCTTTTAATATGTTACAATGAGGAAATATTATCTCCCATAAAACAACAAAGTCCTGCTATCCCTACTGAAAAAACCAACGGAACATATGGTTGTGTCTGCCCATGTTCTACAGCAAACTTGCGCTCACACCACACTGCCTCTAGGATCTCAGCAAGTTTGTCTCGAAAATATATTGGTCTACCTCAACTAGAAAAAACATAAAACATAATCTTGACTGTTGTTTCATTCCTTTCATAAGACCAATAATTCAGTTGTCTTTTATCCAGAAACGTAGTCTTTATAATGTGTTCTGTTCTGTACTGACATTTTAATACCATTTTTCTTTAAGTGTCATGTATTTCAAACGGCTTTATAGTAAGAGTTATTGCTCAAGAGTCACTGCTTCCTTTATGGAATCTAGGGAATTTGGATCAACGTGTAAGTGGTATTGTGAACACATGTATGCTATTTAAGGATTTAGGCCCTATCATTGGACTTGAGATACTCAAATGTCAAATCTATTTCCATTTAAAAGGGAAAAAAAGGAGGATTCTCTAATGTTTTAATGTCACTTTTCTTATAATTGTAGTAATTCAACACCAAGCAATAATTTTGCCTACTTTATGTAAAGCAAACATATTTTTCTCAAGTCAAAAAAATATATATCATACATTTTCAAAAAGAAAATCTTGCATCCTTTTATTAAACTTTTTTAACATTGCATCTGGAGCCTAGAATTAATTTTAACTATATCAGAAAAAAATATCAGAGAGTGGTGAAAGAGTGGTTAGTTTAACCACTTTAACTTGCAAGTAATCTCCTATTCAGTGTGCATGGCTAAATGTGTGAAAATGAATGGCCAAAATTATCTAATAAAACTCCACAGCATTTTAAAGCTACACATGCATGATGCCAATTTATTTTAATTATTAAATGCTTACATTATAATATCAATAAATAATTTACACTATAATTAACTCTATTATAAACAGTTCATGAATAGGCATGAGTACAGAGGTCATTAGCATATAGGGATCATCCTGATCTTTGTGTACTCTCTCCTTCCTTTGGCAGAAAGAAGGCAAGAAAACATTTTCAACCACCTGACAAGTTTCCAAGCTTCATCCAGTATTCCCAAATGTCAGAGATCAGGAACTGTTGTCTTTTATCTTGCCAATCTATCCTTACAGTTGTGAGTTTGCCAGAAATGGCTTCTATGATTTGTATGATGTAGTTTTAAATTGTCAGGATTCAGTAATTTACAGGGAAGAAAGGTTTGGAGTTTGGTTTTAAAAGTTTGACTGAGACAAATATATTGTTTTAGAAATATGTTTAGTAACATTTCCAGGAACAACAATTTAAAAAAATAGTTCTGAGAATTATATTAAAGGCTGACTCGTTATAACTTTGACAAAAGGAAGTGTCCTTGCCACAAACCAAATACATTCCTCTAAATGTACACTCTCATAAATTACAGAAATGTTCTCCACCAAGTAGCAACAGCCACCGCAAGTTCATAGTGATAAACAAAGAAAGAGAAAGAGAAAAAGACAGAGAGAGAGAAGGAAGAAAGAAAGAGAAAGAAAAAAGGAAGAAAGAAAGAAAGAAAGAAAGAAAGAAAGAAAGAAAGAAAGAAAGAGAAAGAAAGGAAAGAAAGAAAGAGAGAGAGAAAGGAAAGAAAGAAAGAAAAGAAAGAAAGAAAGAAAGAAAGAAAGAAAGAAAGAAAGAAAGAAAGAAAGAAAGAAAGAAAGAAAGAAAGAAAGGCAGGCAAGAAAGCAAGCGAGCAAGAGAGTGAGCAAGAGAGAGAGAAAGAGAGAGAGAAGGGAGGGAGGGAAGGAGGGAGGGAGGGAGGAAGGAAGGGAGGGAGGGAGGGAGGGAGGGGGGAAGGAAAAAAGAAAGAGTCAAAGAAAGAAAGAGAAGAAGAAAAAAATCTAACTAACTTCACTGTAGTAGCTTACAGTTTTCCAAGGACTTTTCTGGATCTACACCATGTGCCACTGAACTGACGTGACAACCAGCTTGCTGTATTGCTTTGTATACTCCTAGAGTTGATTCAAAGCTAAGCATGCTGTGATATCAAAGGGGGAGCTGTGCTCAGATCAGCTGCAAACAGGCCCCAGGGGACAAGCACTGTTGTAAAGCAACAGGAACCCTACCCTTGGATCAACATTAGCACACAGGGACTCAATGAAGCAGACCCAAGGAGGGCTTTTCTCTACCTGCTCCCCTTGAAGGCAACATTTTCTCATGTTTGAACATGTGAATAAAGAACAAGGGCCCACATGAATGCTGTCCCTTCTGTTTGGTCTGTTAGCATTTTGCCTACTACAGAGTTCCAGGAAACAAGAAAGGCTGCAGCCAGGAGGCAGTGGCTAGCGACGATTCCAGTGCAGCCACCATGGCTGACCATACATTTGAGCTTAAATGGACTAAACCAAAGAAAAAGGCTAGAAGCAGATCCCACTACATATGGGAAATTTAAAACGTAATAAAAGTGTCATTGGGGAGTCACTGGGGAAAAGTGTTTGATCCCTGCCTCACACCTTAGTCAAACCTAAATCATTAGATGGGTCAAACGTTTTGAAGAAAAATAATTTCTTCAAGGTAGAAAACACTTTAATTTTAAAGTGGGAAAGGTCTTCCTGAATATAATAAAACTCTCTCTAAAGCTCTGAATCTTTCCCAAATCAGCAACCGGGTCTGCATTCCTAGTACTTGCTCACTTTATCAAGGGACATCTACTTGCCAAGTCCTATTTGTCCCATCCTACAACTTAAACAAGACTACAGGGAGACACATCTCAGGATATAGAACACTGACAATAAATCATAAAAATTTTTACCCCTTATAAGTCCTAAAATAACTTTACTTAAAGTAACTGCAAAGTAACACTATGAGACTGCTCATATACATTTCTCTTGCCAAAGAGATCAAAACATTTTGCTAAACATCCTGTAAAAGCTAGTAACAAATGAATAATATTAAACTCTTCTTGGAAGTCCTTCTAAACCAAGGACCCCAAGAATCATATTGAAGCCATATGATTCATGCCTATAATCCCAGCACTTTGGGAGGCCAAGGTGGGAGAACTGCTTGAGCCTAGGAGTTCAAGACCAGCCTGGGCAACATAGCAAAACCTCATCTTTACTAAAAATAAAAATTTAAAAACTAGACTGGTATAGTGGTGAACATCTGTAGTCCCAGCTACTAGGGAGGCTAAGACTGGTGGATCACTTGAGCCCAGGAAGACGGGGTTGCAGTGAGCTATGATCACTCCACTGCACTCCAGCCTGGATGACAGAGCAAAGCTGTCTCTGAAAAAAAAAGAAAAAGAAAAGAAAAAAAGAATTGTACTGGCCGGGTGCAGTGACTCATGCCTGTAATCCCAGCACCTTGGGAGGCCGAGGCAGGTGAATCACGAGGTCAGGAGATTGAGACCATCCTGGCTAACATGGTGAAACCCCATCTCTACTAAAAAATAGAAAAAATTAGCCGGGCATGGTGGTGGGCACCTGTGGTCCCAGCTACTCAGGAGGCTGAGGCAGGAGAATGGTGTGAACCTGGAAGACAGAGCTTGCATTGAGCCAAGATTGTGCCACTGCACTCCAGCCTGGGTGACAGAGTGAGACTTTGTCTCAAAAAAAAAAAAAAAAGAAAAAAAGAATTGTACTGATACCACTACAATGAAAGTGGTAAGATGACCCCTTAGTAAAATGTTTGAAACTAAAATTGCCAGGCGCTTTCTTTACAGTGTCCCCAGGACTTAAAGGATTAAAGGATTGAATCTGAGCTTATGGAAACGCAAGAAAAAACATTCAGTAGCCTATGTCATTCATTATATTAAAAATATGCACATCAATGCAGAAATTTCTACTCCGTTATGTTATCTGAAAAGTCACATGTCACCTGTTTAGAAAGTATCTGATTTAAAAAACCAACTGTGCTTGCTACTCTAGAGTCCCACATGAGCCCACATGAAGAGCAACCAGAAAAAGACAAAAGCAATGGCCCTTTCTTGGCAGCAAGTCAAACCTCTCCATTTTAACTAGCCGCTTGGAAAGATAAGGTCATGACATGTCTAGAAAAACTGCACGCTTACTTGAACAGATAATACACAAAAAGCTGGCCCTAGTCTTTACTAATGTAAGAATCTAAATTTTTATCCCCAGAAAAGAAGTGTATGAAAAATACCCTTTGATACCCTTTAATACGTAGTTCTTTCCTCCCAAAGCAGTGCTGTCTCCCAAGCTCAGCTCACCCAGAAAGCCACCACTGATCAATTCAGGGACATGAGCTTCTCCACCTTCCAAATGCTAGTGCTGCCTTGAGCACTACGTATTAATGAAGACATTAACCAGTAAATTTACATTTAAATAAAAATATGATTCAGGGAAAATATACAAACATAAAATGAAAACATTTTCTGTTACAAACTGGCCATATCTTGTAGAAAAAAAAATCACATACAAATAGTATTTACTACACCTCTGACACTACACTGAGCCCTTTGCAAGTATTATTTGCATACAAGCAGAGGCAAAATGTCCTAATACACACCTCATAGGTTTGTTGCGAGAATTAAAAAGAGTTATTATGTATAAAATGTGTAGAACAATGTTCAAGACACTGGAAACAATCAGTATTAGTTCCCAGTATCTGATTTAATCCTCACCCCAAACACCTGAGGATTAGAGATATTAAAGAACTTGCCTAAAATGACATTGTGTCACTCCAGATCTCATGCTTGTAACTGTGCTGTGGGTGAATAAAAAGTATATTCTCTCTGCCCCCCCCCCCTTTCAGTGTACACAAACAAAACAGTTTGCATATGAATACCATATATTTATAATTCTATATATGAATGCTGCGAAAAAAATGCATGCTGAGTGGTCGAATTATAGTTTTATTGCTTCGTTTTCCATATTTTCTACAAGCAATATGTATTCCTTTAATAATCAGCTGTTTTGTAAATATCTTCAGGAAACCTCAATCATCAAAACTTCTAGAAGTTTTTTTTTGTTTTTTGGAGTTTTTTTGATACAGAGTCTCACTCTGTCACCCAGGCTGGGGTCTAGTGGCACAGTCTCTGCTCACTGCAACCTCCACCACCCAGGTGTTTTATGCTTGACCCAAAGGGTCAAGAATGTGCTCTAGAATGTGGACCACAGGTCAATCTAGGCTCTAGAGGGAAAAAATCATATTTTCAAAATATAAAAACAATATCCCTATCCTATTTCAAAAGCTTTTTGTTTAGACAATGGTTTACTTATTATTTGAAAGCTTAAAGAAAAAAATGATTAAGCAACTAAGAATATCATCTCATTTCAGGTGAGTTCTCCCCATGTAAGCTTGCTACGAAGAAGCAGAATTCTCAGGAGCTGCTCAAGGCAGCACTAGCATTTGGAAGGTGAAGCAGCTCATCTCCCTGGATTGATCAGTGATGGCTTTCTGGGTGAGCTGAGCGTGGGAGACAGCACTGCTTTGGGAGGAAAGAACTACGTATATATTTCAGGACTACGTTTCTAAGATGACAGAGGTGGGAATGAAAAATAGCATGAGCTTGTTCCTTCAAGTGGCCCAGAAGGAGCAAGTGGGGCCATGAGGGGAGCAGAAGGAAACAAGGTCAGACCTTGAAACTGAGAGGGAGCAACTGTCACTGGTGGAAATAGTAAGCTGAATCCACATGTTTGCCTACTGGAAAGAGACACTTTGATAATTTCATGTCTGTCTTTTTCTCTTTGGAGACACGAAGTTCGGGAAGAAGGCAAGCCACATTCTCAGGATCATGCGGGTCTGCCCCAGCTAAAGACGTACAAGCTATAGGAGGTCCTAAGTGGGAGCCCTGTGACCGTTCATCCTTAAATACGTTAGCAGCCACCATGCTGACTGTGATGAGTTGTGTGCTCCAAGTCGGAGAGTCTGATTCCCCAGGTTCCAGAAGGAGCTCAGGAGCCTCCGTAGTGCCTTTCCCCACCTGTAACTCTTTCCCTACCAGTCACTAGCCAGCAAGAGACTCTTAGACCAAGGAGCCTTTCTCTGTTTGCAGTTAACAACAACAAAAAAATGTATATTAAAAGGGTCAGAGTTTCTCTCGATAAAGAAAGTAAACACTGAGCCCAGGGTATCCAGGAAGACAGCCAGCTCTGGTCTTTAATCTTGCACATCAAGCACACCCTGATGGCAAACTTCTCAGCCAAGTGAGACTGCTGGTTGGCCTTTCTAGAATGTAGGAGGCAAACAGTAAAATCTTCTTTAAGAGCATTAAGAGCAATCTGGCCAGAGAGGATTTGAATTCAGGTACACCGGCAGCTTTTCTATTTGTTTGTAAATGAGAGAAGATAGAGGTATTTTAAGTAGATAATGAGGGTGCTAACTAGTGAAGTAAGAGCCAATTTGCTCTAAGTAATTGTCCTCTAGAATATAAAAAGAACTTCAAAAACATGATCCTTTCCCATTCCCCTTCCTCTATATCACCAATATTAAAATAAAATTGAATTCCTTTCTAAGAGCCTGGAGAAGGTAGGGCTACCTTGAATGTTCTTCTAAAGATAAGATGAGCTCCTACAGAATCCCCATTCCAAGTATGGGAAGAAAATAATTTAATTGGAAGGTAAAAAGAAGAAATATTTTACTCTTTAATTGTTTTTTTTTTAAATTGAGAAATATCACCAAGTTAGTAAAGATATAGAGTGGAAAAGGAAGAAAAAAGAATCAGTAATAAATATATTTCCTCTGAACAACATTAACACTCATTTTGTTTTTTAAATGTCCATACAGTGGTCTACTGTCAAATTAGATAACATGAATTTATATTATTATTCAAGAAAGAATCCCATATCAGGAGGCCCATATTTCAATGCAGAATGGATTACATTATTTGTCAAGGAAAACACATTACTCTTTGAAAAACAGAAAAGTTGACCTTGGCAAACAGTTAGTAAAATTATTCCCTACTTGATTTCCCTTATGTGCAGAGTGTGGGAGAGCACATATTTAGTGCTGCTTTGTGGCATTGTTTCAAAAAGAACTCTTGTTATCGCGGCCAGAAAGGAGTAGCGAACATCTAGAAAATGGTTCACATTAGTGTTGGGAAGTGACCAAAGTCTTGTTTCCACCTTTTATGTTATGTTGTGGAAAAAAAAAAAATCTTTTAGAAAGAAAATCATCTAGATTTTTATAGTAAGTAGACACTGGCTTAATGTATGCTTGTCTTTTTATTATCTTTTACCTTGATCCACCATAGTTTTTTTTTTTCCATAATCAGAGACAAATAAAAATAAGCATTTATTCTTTGACAAAATTCTAAAATTGTGTAACGATTTCCCGTTTTATTAGGATGCTATTACCTTATCATTTTACCTTGTCTCAGCTGACATTCCCACTATTTTTGTAATGACTGATAAGAGTGTTTAATTCTATCAAGATAACATTTGATAGCCCTGTGTCTTTATGTCTTTTCATATGGATTACACAAATCTATCTCAACAGACTTACTTATCCCAACTCTTCCTTTCTTCTTTATACCCTTCTGGCTCCCAATCCTAATAGTGTGCTGGCTATTAACATTTTATGGCTGGGCACGGTGGTTCACGCCTGTAATCCCCACACTTTGGGAGGCCGAGGCGCGGATCACGAAGTCAGGAGATTGAGACCAGCCTGGCCAACATGGTGAAACCCCGTCTCTACTAAAAATACAAAAAATTAGCTGGGTGTGGTGGCACGTGCCTGTAGTCCCAGCTACTCAGGAGGCTGAGGCAGGAGAATTGCTTGAACCCAGGAGGCTGAGCTTGCAGTGAGCCGAGATTGCACCACCGCACTCCAGCCTGGGCGACAGAGTGAGACTTTGTCTCAAAAAACAAAGCAAAGCAAAACAAAACAAATAAACAACCCCCCCCAAAATTTTAAATGTAACAATAACATAAAAATAGTACTAACAGCCAATGTTTGTTTTGTACCAGTCACCTTTTTGAAGCCATCTTTGCCTGTTATGCCATTCAGTTCTCTTAGTAATATCAAAAATTAAATAATACCATTATCCCATGTTCCAAATGAGGAAACCGGGGCTGACAGAGATTAACTATACTTGCCACTGTATCTTGTTGTTTGATGCCCTTTATATTTTATATTTAGGATGGAACATTAAGCCACTCATAACCAACCAAGGCTAGTTGAAGAACAACACTACTACTGGGGGAAAACCTAATTGAAAAACACAATCAATCTTTTCCTGCTGAATGTTCTTCCCTTGTATCACTCCCTTCTCAAAATCTTCCTTAAAGCTGCATCTTTTAGAGTTACTGAGAAATGAATAAGTCAGCAAAGATTACAGGAGATTACCAAGAGATTGTACAGTAAAAATGATAGATTATAAATAATGTAAAATAGAAAATGAAAACAGAATATGTTTACAAAATTGTAAACCAAATCTGTGTTTGAGTGTGTGTGTGTGTATATATTTGCGCATAAAATCAAGTTATTAGATGACTGGATCAAGGTATTATGAATGGCAATGCTTCAGTTTCTAAATAATCAATGTGGATCATCAAAAACCAAAGAAACCAAAGCAGTTGGTACTGATTGTTGCAATAAAAGGTATTTGATGAAAAGATTTTATGGAAAGCAATGCCACAAACCAGTTCACTCCTGTGAATGGAGACACAAAACCCCTTATATCTCTAAAAGATAACGTTCAGTAAAGGTTTAGTAATTACCTAGTAATTTTCTCTCCGTGATGGCCTCCTCTTCGGTAATTTCCTCTACCACAATTTTTAAATAAATGCTTTAAAATGTTTACCTGGTAAAAATCCCCTCTTTTCCCCCACTCCATGGTCTCTTACTGTTAGCAAAACCCCCACCTGGCTATAAAGATCCTTAACCAGTGTCATAGTTGGTGGCCAGGTGATGATAAGAGGATGGCAACCCCTTGAATAAAGCCCACTCCTTTATGTTGGTTATTCCATCATTTAACACTTTCCTGTATATATCTAGTAGCAAGAAACTCAGAAGTTCTGGAATGACAACCTCTTGGAGATCACCATGGAAGAGAAAAGCAGAGCTAGAGAAAAGCAGAATCCATGTGCGCCCATGCCCAGCCCCTGCCAGGGGAGGGAAGAAGGTAACAGCAGAGCAAGGGGGTGCCACCCCTCCATCTTCTTTCTTGGCGCTTTTCTTCTTCAGATTCAGATTTTATTTTTTTATGTATTTTCATTGAGATTTTACAAGCTCAAAATCTTGTTTTGAGGGATATTTTCTTTTCCTAAATATTCCAAGAAGAGGCTTCCTGTATAGCATTTTGGGATCTCCAGTGTGTCTCTAAGCCCAGAAAATTCTGCCCCCACACCCAAAAGATTCTTCTTTAACAGAACCAAAGTTTTTTATTTTTTTATTCTTTTTTATTTTTTATTATTATTATACTTTAAGTTCAAGGGTACAGTGCATAACGTGCAGGTTTGTTACATATGTATACTTGTGCCGTGTTGCTGTGCTGCACCCCTCAACTCGTCAGCACCCATCAACTCGTCATTTACATCAGGTATAACTCCCAATGCAATCCCTCCCCCCTCCCCCCTCCCCATGATAGGCCCCGGTGTGTGATGTTCCCCTTCCCGAGTCCCAAGTGATCTCATTGTTCAGTAGAACTAGATGTACCATATGACCCAGCCATCCCATTACTGGGTATATACCCAAAGGATTATAAATCATGCTGCTATAAAGACACATGCACACGTATTTTTTTTTTTTTTTTTTTACCAAAACCCAAACCTAAGTCAGGTGGAAAGGTTGCGAAGCAGTGTGAGAAGTCCTCTAAGGGAAGTTGAGGGTGGGGAAGGGGTAAGGAGAGGTGGTAGGAGTGGAAAAGGAGGAGGTCCTAACTCCCCAGAGGCTGAGGAAAGCCTTCTGGGGAGGCAATTCCTTAAAAGAAGCTGGAAGAATGAAGACAATCCTGCCAGGTACACAGCGGGAGAACATGTCCGAATGAATCCGCTTTAGCGCAAATATCCGTAAGGGCTCGTGCAGGGTGGTGGTGGCTGAGAGAAGATTACTCATAAAAGCATATTAATTTTATAAATATGGAAAATTTAACTAGGTAATTAAATGTGAATTGAGTTTGAAGCTTGCATGGGAGTAGGGAGGAGGTAGTTTCTACTTACAGCGTTTATATAAGTGTGCTTTAATAGAATGGCTCTTTCGGATGACAATGATGAACTGTTCTAAGTAGACAGCTCAAAGAGTTGTTGCTGATAGGCCACTTTCCCACTTAAAATAGCTACTCGGGAGGCTGAGGCAGGAGAATGGCGTGAACCCGGGAGGCGGAGCTTGCAGTGAGCTGAGATCGGGCCACTGCACTCCAGCCTGGGCGACAGAGCGAGACTCCGTCTCAAAAAAAAAAAAAAAAATCTTCAAGAACAGGTGTCGTTCTATAGTTGTTCCCAGTGGCAGAGGTTGAAACAAATAAAATTCCTCAATCCTTTACTCCTTACTAGTGAAGTCAAAGCCACCTGTATGCCTTTTGGTTTTCTCAAAAATTATACAATCAAAGACAATTATTTGGAAAAGAGAGAGGGTGTGTGTGTGTGTGTGTGTGTGTGTGTGTGGTGTGTGACAGAGAGAAAGAGAGAAAGAAAGTTAAAATTACAAAATAAAAGGAAATCAGGTCTATCATCAAGCTTTAAGCTAGCATTTTTCCTGATAATATGGATTAACTTCTGTAAATGATTTAATTTAATACCTTTAACAAGGAGGTATAAGAATCTTTCATAGTGAAGAAAAAAGCTTATGCATTTATTTCATAATTTTGTTATTGCCTATGTTTTGAGTAAAAATAAGCTTGCAAAAATTCTTCAGAAAATGCATTTTTTTTTTGGCCATCAAATGCACATTTTGAGTTGGTATTAGTTACAGGGCTCTAGCTACTGAAATCCTCAGAATTTCTCAACGGAACTACCTAAAAGCTAAGCACTGGGGATTTGTAAGAATCTCAATCAAACATTGCAACTATCAATGCTGTGCATATGGGCTAAGACAAAGGGGATTTGTGTGTTAACTGAATCCAGACAGGTAAATATTTCAAACATTATAGGTTAAGAGCTAATGACTGCTTATTTTTATGTTTCTCACCTAATGATAAAATTTGCAATTTTTTTTTTTATTCCAAAAGACTGAACGATGGCCAAACAGTTCTAACGTCTAACGATGGAATACAGACTTTTTTTTTTTTTTTTTTGAGATAGAGTCTCTGTCGCCCAGGCTGGAATGCAGTGATGTGATCTTGGGCTCAGGGCAACCTCTGCCTCCCAGGTTCAAGTGATTCTCCTGCCTCAGCCTCCCGAGTAGCTGGGACTACCGGTGCATGCCACCACTCCTGGTTAATTTTTTATATTTTTAGTAAAGACGGGGTTTCACTGTGTTAGCCAGGATGGTCTCGATCTCCAGACCTCGTGATCCGCCCGCCTCAGCCTCTTCAAGTACCGAGATTACAGCCTAAGCCACTGTGTCCCACCCAGGATACAGACTTTTACTGAGAGCACAGCTTTAAACTTAATCCCAACTATAAAAGCATATTCCAGCTTTGTGTGTCTAAAAATCATCACTGTAAATCACATGAATGAAAATGTCTATAGACATATTTAAGTAAAGAAAAGCATTTCTAATTCTTTTTGCTGTGATATATAAATCATGTGTGTATGTGTGTTCCTGTGTGTATATGTACATGAACTATGTTATACCTTCCTCGAGGACCAATGTTGTGCTAAATGTACTAAAGAGAGAATAAAAGACTTGGAAATGACATAGGTTTAAAGTCCTTTGACTAATTCCACTGGGATTATTGAAGTGCTTGGGGTTGGGGGAGGTGACAGCAAGAATAGAAAGGAGCCAGATATTAGTGCCTGTTGTAATTACCATGTTCCCTATGGTCTGAAATGCTAAAAATGAATGTTTCCTCTATTACAAGTATATAGACCTTTTCCCCTGCAAAGCTATTAGCATATATAATGCACATGTCTGAAAATCATGGCTTCTCTGTCATTCTTTGGAGACCTTTAGGGACCTGGGTGATTGTATAGTCCTAAATTATAGCCAAAGTATAATCTGTTGTCCTCTAGTTTTCCAGCATATTTTTTAAAAATCACTTTAAGCAATTTTACCCATATTGAATGGCTCACTCCTTTTCAGCAAATTAAAATGTTTGCATTGTCTTAACTCTGGATGAAACTGCTATATAACTTGCAAATGAGAAAGTGCATTAACCATACTTCATCAGGTGCCAGCGTTTCTATGAATAAAATGCGTTAGCGTATAATTCTAGAAATCTATTAATGTAATATTTTTTCAAAAATAAACAAGTTTCTCAGAACTGAAAACATATATAAACTCGATCTGCTTGCACTATTCTAGGGCACATGAAATCACAAGTAAATCCATGACATTAATTTATACCTTTTGTACAAATACATTTCCTCCTGTATTTTAGTGGCGAAATTGTACATTAATACATTCTACATTTTCTCTCTGATTTCCAATTCTTTCATCACAAAAGTAGAATAAAACAAGAAATTTTACTTCCTTATTCAGTTTTTTCAATCTATGTCAATTTAGCATATTTTAAATGGTCTGTATAATTTTTAAAAATGAAAGAACCATTCTAATGTTAATTTGGATCAATCTTCCAAACATATGATTCCAGGTTTCTAAAAGGGGCCCACTTGAGGGGGCTTTTTAAAAGTGAACAAAAAAGCGCCCTGAGGCTTCCCAATTCACATTTAACCTACTTACATGAAAAAGGAACTGCTTTGGTTAAGAATAAACTTCCACAAGCTCAGGTTCAAGCTAAACACGCCAGCATATTAGTGAGGAAATGAGACAGCAAATAGTGACTCCTTTCATACTAGTAAAAGAATACTGTATTTATTTAAAACAGTTGGCAGAAATTCTCATTTTAATTAAATTACATTTACTGAAATAACATTTTCATAATTAAACAACAACAACAAAAAAACCATTTCTCCCCCTCAAAGAACTACCAAATATAATCACAGTCACTTAAAAACGGCAAAGGAGTAGGAGAATGGTTAGAATAAATGTGACTAATTTGGATTACAATTGCGTATTACTTCAGTGGTTTTCAGTGATTTAGAAGCCATTATTATCCTCCCTTGCCATGTAAAATTAATACAAAGTAGATAGCAAGTTTTGTTATTAATGCTTTTTAAGAGGAAGTTACTTAGTACAAGTTTCATATCGTCTATGTTATTACTTGCATATTCGAATTTAAGATGATAGGCTTATGTGAGATTAAAGATAATCTAATCTGACCCCTTCCTTTTACAAATGAGGAATCTGAGACCCAGAAAAGTTATGTGCCTTGTTCTGAATCATTTAGCTCCTTAGAAGAACTCTTCTGGAACGCAGAGGCTTCCCACTGCACAGCTCTGTCGCAGAGCAGAAACATCTTTACTTCATAGATGACAGAAGCAAAAAAGAGAAAATAGTGTACCATCTACGTGGATTATGGTAGGAACAAAATTCTGTTCCAAACTAAGATTCAGTTTCTTTCACTCCTGGTTTCTCCCTTCTCAACGCTCACATGAGAACCAAAGTTCATATTCTGAAGAAAAAAAAATCGTCAAATAATCAGGTTAAGTCTCACATATTGACAAAACCAATAAGCGAATAACATGCGTCCATGATTTACCATGACAGCTTGAGTGAGAGCAAAACAACAAACCCATTTCTGAATGTTGAATTCCTCCAAATAGACAAAAGATGTCCAACTTGGTAAAATGATCAACCTCAGTTATGGAAGGTACACAGGAAAAAACGAGAAACATTTAAATGAAGGAGGAAAGTATACCAAACCGCAGGGAAAACAGAACCACCCTCTTCCTTCTTGGATACTGCTGAATGCTGGTCTTGTGAAGAGTAAAAAGCATTAAATGGCATAGTTGTGCCAAATAAAGTTTCCACCATTCAGAAGAGGACTTACAATAGTTTCATACATGTGCTGCTGGATTATTTAATGAACAAATATGTCACGGTTAAAGGCTTGCTAAGTAGGAAGTTTGCTACACTTGTACAAAAGGAACATCACTGATCTTTCATTAGTTTCCTTCTCCATTACTAGGTCAGATTAAAGTACAAATGAGTGAAACCACACGGTTGCTTTTTCAGAACCGATTAGTAATGTATTAAATGTTCTTACAATCTTAACAGGTTGCAGAAAAAAAAAAATCCAATAACAAATAGAAGTCAGATCCCATAATATTGAATATTTGTGACAATGACTAACCAAAAGAGCCCTTGTTCTTCGTTAATTACAGATTGCCTGCCTTCCCTCCATCAGTCAAATTATGTCTTGCAGCACCATTAAATAGATCCCACAAATTCTTTGCATTGCAAAACGTCCCCAAAATTCTTTCAGTTACAATCTATTACTTTGTCTGCCCCGTGTAATGTTAAACTGAACTGTAGTATGAAGGCCATTTAAACTCAGAGGCCCCAGCTACTGTTAAGAAAGAAGCAACGAAAGTTCTCCCCAAGAGTCTAATTTGCAAATTAATTTCCTTGTTCACTGTCAGTTACTCTCAACTTACAAGCTTGAGGGTCAAACTCATTATGACCAAAAGCTCATTATGACTAAAATGCAACAAAACCTGTTAAAAATAATGCACCACATTTCATAGGATGGAACCCAAACTGGTAAACACATCAATATTATGCAAACTGTGTTCCACAGAACACTAATGTGCCTGCAGATATTAATAGACATTGGGGTGGAGGAGGGGAAGGTTTTGTGAAATACTGAATTACATACCAAGTTGCAAACGCCTTTTCTGCAGACCCTCTTGGTGCCTCTTAATCCTACTGCAAATCCAGAAAGGGGGCGGGAGGCTGATATGCTACCAATTTTTAACTTTGAAGTAAGTTAAAAACAAATTTCCTAGAATCCCTATTTGTAAAACCAAAAATAAAACAATTTTAAAGATGTGCTTAAACAATGCTCTCATTTAAAACTAAAATAATAACAGGCCGGGAGAGGTGGCTCACCCCCATAATCCCAGCACTTTGGGAGGCTGAGGAGGGAGGATCACTTGAGGTCAGGAGTTTGATACCAGCCTGGCCAACATGGTGAAACCCCATCTCTACTAAAAATACAAAAATTAGCCACCCATGGTGGTGCACACCTATAATCCCAGCTACTTGGAGGGTTGAGGCACGAAAATCGCTTGAACCCAGGAGGCGGAGGCTACAGTGAGCCGAGATCACACCACTGCACTCCAGCCTGGGACACAGAGTGAGACTGTCTCAAAAACATAAATAAATTAAATAAATAGATAAAACTACAATAATAACAAGCATAGCACATTATTATTTCTAAACATATTCTTATTATTTCTAAACATATTCTCTCCTTCCAAATACGCTGTGGAAGACTATTTTAGGGTAAACTTGACTGACCCCAAGTGTTCTTCGTAAATGGCAGAGATAAGATATTGCTCCAAGGATCAGGCTCCTACTACTACAAAAAAAAATGGAGGCGCTTATTTCATGGTTAAAACTTCCATCCCTGATTACGACTGGGTCATGAGGTTAAAAAATGACGACTCTATTTTACCTATTAATTTGCATATGTGACACACTAAAGATTTTTCATACCCGTTTCTCTCATCAAATGGCAGTTCTCTCCTACCTTCTAAGATATAAAACCATATCTGTCATTCCATTTCTGATATGAAAAGGTATAATGGTAGTAATTACTAATAGACAAAATTACTATATGTAGAAATAAGTAATCTATGTGAATTAATAAAGTAACTTGTGAATATTAGACCTTATCATTGGGGACAATAATGGAGTGAGTTTGTATGTAACCATGCCTGTCACATAATGTTTTATAAATATCTGATATTATTATTATGCTTATCGTGCATTTAGAAAATGCTAAAATCCTTGCATATTTAGCATTCAATAGGTTTTGTGAAGATCCTTGTATTTTATTGTTAATTTAAGGAAACATGCTCATTAACTCTGAATGGTGAAAATAATAATTGTTTAAAAGCAGAAAAAAACATAATATTTTCCCCAGTATCTAATAAGAAATAACATTATGACAGGATATAAGGCAGAGAGTTAAACATAATATAGTCTCAGTGTCCACAGAGCTTTATAGACGTCTAGTGGGGGAGATAGCTGTAAAGGAGATGGGGGATAAAGAAGAAAACAAGGAGGAAGAGGAGGAGGAAAAAAGGGGGTGACAAAAGAGGAAAATGAAGAGAAGAAAGAAGAGTAAAAGGAAAAGCAGAATAAAGCAGAGAAAAGAGTAAAAAAGAGGAAGAGAAAAGGGAAAGTAAAAAGAAAATCAGCTTTTATTGAGACTTACTCGTCTTCTGTATCAGGCATTCTGAGTATTTTACGAGTTTTGGTAATTTAATGTTTCCAACAATCTTGTATGCTTGGTAATACCACCCTCATTTTAATGATCAGAAAACTGAGGCACAGGTAAATGAGGTAACTTGCTACCATCATGATGAATGTTGGAGTCTGGCCATGCTCCAGGCAGGTTGATTGTGCAGCCTAGGTTTGTAACCACTTCACTAAGAATTACAACATAACCTATCATCCGAAGGTTAAAATAAGGAAGACGGTGGCAGCCATGGGCCCAGAGGAAGCATACAGAGCTGAAGTTGGGTCTAGGGACGCAGAAGGCGTGATATGAGAAGAGTTTGCAGGAGTCAGTCGGATGAAGCAGGGAGGGGCAGCTGAGTCAGGCACAGTAGCCTGTGTGAATTCACGATGGCTTGAAACAGCAAGGTTCACGGAGGTTCAAGGACATAGTGCATGCAAGGGGGCTCCTGAGATGTGGCCAGGAGTTGGAACAGCAGTGCTTCGAGCCTTGCAAGAGAGTTGACAGCAAGACGGATGGGTACTCAAGTGATCCAGTAAGAAATGAGGATGGCTGACCTAAGGGAGAGGAAGTGTTGAAGGATAGAAGGGTAGCAAATAAGACAGAAATTAAGTTCAGGAACAGACAGGTGGTTGGCAGTCCACTGGCTACAGAAGTTGATAACGAGGGAACAACCAGGATCCCTCCCTGGATGCTGGCTGGGGTTGCCAGGTAATTTGGTACAATCTTCCACATTAGAGATTACAGTAGGAAAACAAACAGGCTTGGGAGGAAAGGTGTTATGTTTGATCCTCTTGATTTAAGATGCAGGATATACAGGTTTTGAAATGAAAGCAATCTCCATTGAAGATATAATTTTAGAGACATCAGTTTATAGTTAGTAGCTGAAGCCATTTATTTGGGATCGACCACCCTAGAAAACAATGTTTACAGAGAGGAGACTAGCCTCAGGGAAGGTCGGCACTTACGACAATGGCTCTTAACCACACCTTTGGCAGGCTCAGCACACACCCATCAGAGATAGCGCTAAAACAAGCCATGATTTTCAGTGAATTAAAATTCATTGGCTTATTGATCTAAGAGGTCCAGAGAAGAACTTAGGAAGAAATGGCCAGAAAGGTACAAGAAAAAGCTGGGATATGTTGTAAATACTGAGAGGAGAGGCTTCAAAAAGGAAAGCGTTCAGTGGATGTGGCCACCCGGAGGTCACTGTTGACCTTTCAGAGTGAGAAGGGCCTAAGAAATGTGAAGGGCATTGAGGAGTCGGAACAGGTGAAGACAATGTGTAACACGGTACGCTGACCTGTACAGCGCCTGGTGGGAAAGGGATAAAGACAGAAGAGAAACCTCAAGGGCAACATGGTTTAAAGCATTTGTATTTTCAAGATGGAAGAGACATGCAACAATTGTTGTTGAACACAAATACTTGTATTTTTAATAAGGGTTAAAAGTAATAAAGCTAATTTATACCAAATATGTGACAGGGCAGCTACTTAAAAATAAATTTACAAGTGAATAATTCTCTCACATTTTTGCTCTCTTCTGAATAATTAAAAAGTTTAAGTTTAAATGGAAAGGTAAAGCCAAATATCCACCCCCAACACAGGCATACTTTTTAATGGGTCTCTTATACCTGAACAGTGACAAACTAGAGTTGAACTTCTCAACGAAGGCTTTAACAACTAACACACAATCCATATAACTGATAGCTGGGAACATGCAAACCTCTATCTATGATTCTATTTATCATCTTAGAAGGAGTTAGAAACATCTCAAGGATCAGCATTAATGAACTTTGTTCAGATTCCATAAGAAAGTATGCGCACATTCTATAAATTATGTCAAGTAAAAAAAAAAAGACACACACACACAGGGAGACCTAAGATTGAAGATACAGAAGAAAAGATGGTGGAAAGAGGGTACCAGCACAGGTTGAGGTCTCAGTCTTGGTTAGAAGGAGAGAGAGAGATGCGTGCTCTACTAAGATCCAAGAGCAACAAGAAAAGAATAGTGGGTACAGACAGATTTTTACATGTTGTGGCTAGAAGAAAGTATTTGTTCATTTAGTGACCTCTATTTCATATGAAATATGTTTCAAGGTCATCTTCGGAAATCGATGAGGTGAATGGGATAGAAAGCTTGAAAATGAGGTAAGAATGTACAGTTACCTCAGAGAGGAATGAGAGGTGGCTGAAGCTATCACATAATTGCATCCCAAACAAAAGCAATTATTTAAAAAAAAAATTCTCTGTAGGATAAGAGAAATGAATCACAGAAAAAGCTAGCAATATCCTTCAAAGTGAGAAAACATGGTGTTTCGGATTTTTCAGATAGAAAGTGCACCTACACGAGGGAATGATTGCCAGCTACATTATAAATTGCAACTTGGTGTAAATATTTTGTTGCTTCTGTTCGTGCTTCTACAATAATCGTGAAAAGCTCAGACATGGGGCGGCTATCTATTAAAGTTAAGGCAAGTTTAATGTCTGATTCACTGAGATTCCACTTGCAAGGGGGGAGAGAGTAAGGAAGAGTGGGGCAGAGGGCTTTGGAGTAGAAGGTCTCAGGATGACAAAACTCCAAGACAAGTAATTAGAGTGACACACTCCCCACCCTTAATACACACCACAGAGCACCAACCACCTGCTTATGTCTTCGAGAGTGAATGAGTTATCAAGCTTCATATGAAATGCTCTCCACTCAGGGAACCTTCCCTCACTGGACACTAGTCCTCCAAAACAAAGATGCTTCTTTCTTAATTAATTGTTCAATTATCAAGTTCCAATGACAGCTTATTTTAGTTATGTCTTAATTAAATGGAGTTGTACATTTAGAAGCAAAAGGAATAAAGAATTTCTAGAGAAACAATTTCAGAAAGATTAAAACTCATTAATTTTAGAGTTAAGAGAGAGCCAAACTTCCACACACCCTTTTTGGTCACCATAATGCCCTATAGTATTAGGATGGTATCCAGGAAGCCAAAATGAAAAGAAGCCTAAACAATTTACCTGTGAACTTTATCCAGGTAAGTAGATTTTGACTGAATGTGACTATGAAAACTTATGGCATAGATATCAGTTGAATATGGATCTATATCTACTCATTGAGTAGCTCAAATAATTGGCTCTGTCATGCTATGATTCAAGTACAGAGCTATGGCCAAAGAAGACCAATCTGGATAAATTAGATACTTAAGGGAAATTCCAATTGTTTTAATTCTTCTATTTTCTTAGGTTTTCATGTTTTCCCTTTGAACAGAGTGCTACACAATATTCTTATAATTTTATCAATTGTCAAAAAATGAACATTAAAAATATAAAATTAAAATTATGTCGAAGAGATCATCTTTTAAGTTTTTTAAAGGCCTGGGCTTCTTCTGATTTTCTTATATTCTGCTTCCTTTTCCACCAACCTCCTAGGGACCAGCAAGATTACACATTAAAGGTGTTCAGGTAAATGTTTGTGTTGACATCATTGTAGTTCAAGTATATGCTTTTGTTAAGTTTGTGACTATATAAACAACATAGATCAACATGCTAACCAAAAAGGAAATAAGACTTGCATTTCTGATCAGTGTAAAAATACCAGTTTAGATTGTATCTTTCCTTGATCATCAAGGCATTCTGACATGGTGACTAAAAAAATCTTTCCGTAATAAAGTCCCCAAATATATTGCCTGGTAGGTAGAAATAGTGCTGAATTTCCTGGTGCTTTGCCACTGCTGGACTCCAGTAGATTCAATGATATCATCATAACCAAAAGACATGAAAAGGGTTCCTGATCAAGAATAAGAGCTTAGGAAACTGCCTGATGCACAGGATATTAAAAATTAATATTTTAAGGGAAATACACAAATTATGCTAATAATTGACAAATTACATAGAAATGAATTAAGAAATTGGCTGTTTAGTATCTTCCCCTGAACATAGCCACATAGTTGCATTTCACAGAAATGTAAAACTACTGAGATCTTTGTAGACCATGATACTGTCTTTTCCAGTTGTGGTATCTCACATTTGGAAATATGACAAAGAATTCCTGTCACTTATTGCTCATATTATTTCTTCCATTTTATGTCACAGCTATTTCAACTGTCATAAGTTTAATAATACTTTTAAGTAAAACAAAAACCTATTATTGACAGCATATAAGATACGGTTGTAATTTCATTTTCTTTTCACATTTTCATTAAAATTTCCAAAATGTCATACTTTGCTTGGCATTATTTAAAATTGTTCTTGAATTTAAAAACGTGTACTTTTAACACTGGCTAAATGTAATGAAGCTAATTTACATCAAATATGTGACAGGGTAGCTACTTAAAAATAATTTTACAAATGAATAGTTCTCTCACGTTTTTGCTGTCTTCTGAATGATTGAAAAATGTAAGTTCAAATGGAAAAGTAAAGCCCAATCTCCACCCCGAACACAGGCATACTTTTTAATGGGTCTCTTACACCTAAACAGTGACAAACTGAGTCAAATTCCTCAACAAAGGCTTCAACTACTAGCACACAATACATATAACTGACACTTCGGAACATGTAAACCTCTATCTGTGCTTCTGTTTATCATCTTAGAAGGAGTTGGAAACATCTCAGGGACCAGCATTAACGAAAATTGTTCAGATTCCATAACCATTATAACTTTTGCATTTTGTTAAATATCCTTTGCTATAGCATAAAAACCACCAGGAAAACTTCATAAAATGAATAAAAACAACAGCAATAACAAATATCCAAAACTTTATCAAGCAAAACTACATGAAATGCGTTGCTTGAAACCAAAGAGCTATTGGAGTTGGTGAGAGTCTGGGGATCATGCTTCTTGTATTTAGAGTCCAATTTACCTTCAGGCCAGCATATATAGTAGGAGACTTTTTTTTTTTAATCTTGTTTTTTTGCTTTGTTTTGTTTTAAATCATAGAATTTGAGTGTTTAAGACATTATCATTGGATAGTATCCCAGAAAATTAAATACAAATCCTTGTGCTAGAGAAGGCTGTTCATGGTCTTCATAAATCTATTTAATAGAAATCAAGAGCCTTCCCTCCAACAAATTTGGAAGGCCTGACTTAAATAATATTAAGTGTTCCATCTAGAAATGACATATCAGAGTAGACTCAATTCACCCCTCTGCCCTCCAGAGGGTCCCAAAATACAGTCCTAAATTGTGACCCCTTGTGAGGCCCTTCACTTAAATAGCATGGGTCCAGTGTGGCTTGTGGATATTATGAAAAACAAATCATTACTTTTCAAAGTTCATAAAGCATTATCCCATTTCCTCATTGTCCTTGGTATTTATATATTTTTCTTTTCTTAAAGCTTGCATTGTCCAGATAATAATTTCAATCTTCCACTTCAAACCATGGCAATAAGTACCATCACCACAAAATAAGTAACCTTGGGCAAGTCACTTAACCTCTCAACTCTTAACTTCTCCAACAATAAATCTGTCGGCAAACATGCCGTCTGTCTGTTCTTTGAACAAATATCTATTAAGTTTCAATTGAAGAGAAGCAAAGAACTTGTGTTCCCTGCTAATAGTGCTGCTCAAGTACTTACATAATGGGTTCTTAAGAAACATATTGATAGCTATCTAGTAAATGTAATTCCTACATAAGAGAAATACATTTGCATTTCTCAGCAAAATGTTGAATATTTGTAGAGCAGAGAAAAAGAAGCAGATGAAGAGCACAGCATATTTCTTAGCATTCAATACGGGTTCATTCAATACTGATTGAATGAACATCTATAAGCAATAAGTACTGAATGAACATCTATCTACCAGGTACCTTGTAAGATATGCGGATGGATCAAGCTGAAAAATATCTGGCCCCTGAGGGATGAATCTTAGTGTTGAGACATTATTTATTCACAAAAATGATGAGGTACCTATGCAATATTGTGTTAAAAAAGCATATTATTAAGTACTAAGATATAGTGGACTGCTTCTGGATGTTGTAGACAGAAGTTAAAGTTAGCGGAAAAAATCAAGGTGAATTAGAATTTAGAAGGAAGATGAGGTCCTTGACTCTGTGCCTTAAAGGAAGCCAAAAATTTGAGTCTAGCTTGAGCATTAGAGGAGCGACAGCAGCGTGGTAAAGATAAAGACAAGAGAACATCCAACACTCAGACAGCATGAGACTCCAGGCCTTTGGAAAGAGGGGGCTGGCATTATGTGGAGGCCATGCAAGAAAAAATAAGCAGCCACTAGAGGAACAGGAAAATTAAATTGTCACTAAGGAAGAGCAGACTACCTGCTAGTCTGTTCCTGTAAGCAAAACTGAAGGCAGGGACTGCAGATAAAGTCTTTCGTGGTGACACAGCCATGAGATGGTAATGGTGAAAATGGGAATGCAGATGTAATCCAGTAAGACAAAATGACAAAATGTATTAATATGATGAAGAAAAGGGTGCCCTCGAAGGAGACTCCCAGATTTTAACCCTCAAGGACCAGAAGAACAAAGATCCTAATGACAAAAATGGTGAAAGGGAGACGGTGGATAAATTTGGTTTTGGAAATGTCAGCCTGGAAACATCCGTGATGGGGTTCAGAACATGTTACTCCAAAAATATGGTGCCTTGACATAGTGAATAGTCTAAACCGGAGTAATCTAAGAAACAGCAGATGCCGAAGGGACTCTCTGACCTTCTCCCGAAGCAGGTCATGAGACCCTCATGTGAGAGGTGCCCACCTTATACCCAGAGGAGAGGAGTGTCCTTATCTGAAGACAAAGGGACGCCAAGAGATCGAGTGAGCAGGCTTTGCAAAGCTTCCTCCGTGCAGCTCATGCCCTTTTGTTCTAACATGAGGGGGCTTGAGGTCTTCATTTCTTTATGGAGGTTCCCATGCCACATAAAACTCATCTTGAACATATTTGTAAGCTTTTATCTGGCCAATCTGTCTTTTCTTATAGGGGCCCCATCTGAGAACCTAGAAGAATAAAATAAAAGGGTATTTTTCCTCCCTTACATCTGTAAATATAAAACTGAAGATACTGGTTTTGTAGTCAGCAGCACAGTCATAGCTAAAAACTTGACGAGACACTGCCTACTAGAGGGATGAGGGCAAAGGGAGAGAGAAAGCAGGGAAGGTAGAGTCAAAGGGCCTGCTCATCATTAAAAGGTCAAGAACACGAAGAAACCCTGTCTCTACTAAAAACGCAAAATTAGCCAGGTGTGGTGGCGCATGCCTGTAATCCCAGCTACTTGGGAGGCTGAGGCGGAAGAACTGCTTGAACAGAAGAGGTGGAGGTCGCGTTGAGCCTAGATCACGCCATTGCACTCCAGCCTGGGCAACAAGAGTGAAACTCTGTCTCAAAAAAAAAAAAAAAAAGAAAAAAAGAAAACAGTCAGGAAGGGCCTATGTGAGGGAGGGAAGGGGAGTTCAGGGGGTCAGAGAGAAGGCGCTGTAAACCAGGCTAGAAGAATCTTTCAAGGAGAGGGACCTCCATTGCGCAGTACACATCCAAGAGAATCCAGTGAGGATACAAACGATTTAGCTGGAAGAATTCAATGCATGCCCCTGAGACGGTGAAATAGAGTTGAAGCCAAAGTCACCCCGCCAGAGGCTGATTAGAAAAGCCTGGTGAGGAAGTGAAAACAGCAGTCCTTCAGATGCAAAGGAAGGTAAACTACCCAGTGATACAAGGAGCTTCTCACTATTGGAAAAACCAAATGAGGAGATATGAGAGAGCCTTTGTCTAAATGGTGGATGCTTCCCAAGTCTGGCTTTGCCTATATGCTGAAAAAGAATTTTCACACTGGTGAATCTGGAGTCAAATCAAGTATAACTCCTTAATTTTTTAAAAAAAGAATTCATAATAATGCCAAAGAAATAACTGATATTTTAGACTTGGCACCTATACTTTTGGCATCTTCCTACTTGAAGATCTCTATTTCTCAGAGAGATAAAAATATACAATGTGACTAATACAATGGTTATTTTTGACGCAGCTAATTTGTTATGTTGCTAATTTTATGCTCCTAATTTTATGCTGCTAATTTTTTTTGCAGTAGTTAATTGTTGTTATAAATATATAATCTCATGTATGTTTTAAGTGAAAAGAGTATTTCTATTCAAAAACATACTCTCTTCATCAAGGATCACAGGTCAAACCTTTTTAGTTCCCAACATAACAGTCTCATATTTAATTATATTTTGCCTTACACTGTTCTCTAATTGTATCCCATATGATCTCTCTTAAATTCAGGAAAAACCAAGTCTATCAACTACTAAGACACAATCAATCAGTATCAATACTAGAGTATCATTTGTATAGCACTTTACAAAGCAATTTTATATATCTTATTGCATATTATAATTGAAACCTCACAACCACCAAAAAAGCCAGTAGTGTTTTCTCATTTTACGGAAAATATTGAAGGCAGGGGAGTGAATAAGACAGGATCACTCAGCTCCTGCACTCCTTGTGTTAGAGTTAGGGCAGAGCTGTGACCCATGCCCCGTAACTGCAAAAGGCAGCTCTACTCTAGGATGAACATCTTTGAGGAAGTCTACCACAGGCACAGATAGCCGCCTTTCCTCAGTCACAAATGTTTCCCCTGTAAGTTAAAGTCCACAACCATAGGAGTGCATGCTCTTTGTTCTGCCAATGAACACACTACTTCCTAACCCTGTTTCAGATACCCAATGCCTATGCTGTGACTCCAGGTTCCCCTTTCTTCTCTAAGTATGCAGGAAAATCGATCACCTGTTCTTGAGGGCTCATGTAAGTTTAGAGTGTTTTCTTAGGTTAGTTTTTATCATAAAGTCGCTGTAGGAGTGAGGTCATTCACTTCTAAAATGGGACATCATGACCAGAGAGGCATGAGGCTTGGTACCCAAGAACGTGTGTCTCGTTGCTGTCATCCCTGGGTCTCTGAGATCCCTCTTAAAGAGCTCCCTGAATAATACAGGCATCGACACATGCAGACCCTTTCTGTTCTCCTGGCACTGAGATCTGCTCCTACACCAATTCCCTCCTGGTAGAAGTCTGAAGGTTCCAGATAGCCTCGATGAAAGACTAAAACTTTTCCAGACTAAGAGCCTGAACACTGACATTTTATTTACATGGTTGATACTGAATGAAGTTCGATACTTATTGATTCATGCTTGTTTGCTAAGGGCTATGATGTAGAAAATGTGCTATTAAAAAAGAAAAATTTATTTATTGGACTATAAAGAATAGAGGCAATTGAAAGCCTGGCAACTCTATATATGGAACAATCCTTTTTGCCCCTTAATCATGGTAAGACAAATGTGAAATGTAGTAAGTGGCAACTTGTTGCTTCTCATATAGGCCTTGGTTGCACTTGGGAATACATGCACTGTTCGCAGGGAGAAGATGAATCAACTTTGGAGGGGAAAAAAAAATGAAGAAAAAAGGAAATGGAGGAAAAATATTATCCATACAAACAGATACATTATGAAAAATATTAGTAATGTCACCAAAAGTCATAAAGCTTAATTCTACTTATGCTACATCCCAAGCTTGGGGACAAGCAGTGTCACAGGCCAGTTTCTTAAACTTTATAACAGATCAGAGATGGCAACCAAGTGGCCTGGGCAGTCACTGCGCAAGTCTCCGCCAGCAAGACTCTTCCTCCAGGAATCTGGGACAGCAGCATTGAGGCAGTTTGGATATTTGTCCCTGCCTAAATCTCATGTTGAATTGTAATCCCCAATGCCAGAGGTAGGAGGGTTTGGGTCATAGGTGCAGATCCCTCGTGGCTTGGTGCTCTTTGTGACAGTGAGTTCTCATGAGATCTGGTCATTTAAAAGGGCGTGGCACTTGCCCCAACCCCCACATTCTCTTGCTCCTGCTTTCACTATGTGATGTGCCTGCTCCCTTTTTGGCTTACACCATGACTGTAAGCTTCCTGAGGTCCTTACAAGAAGCTGAGCAGATGCCAGCACCATGCTTCCTGTATATTTGTGAACCGATTAAACCTCTTTTCTTTATAAATTACCCAGTCTCAGGTATTTCTTTTTATCAATGCAAGAACAGCCTAACGCAGAAAATTGGTACCTAGGAGTGGAGCTTTGCTATAAAGATACCTGAGAATGTGGAAGCGATTTTGGAATGCAGTAACGGGCAGAGGTTGGAAAAGTTTGGAGGGCTCAGAAGAAGACAGGAAGACGAAGAAAAGTGTAGAACTTCTTAAAGATTGATTAAATGTTTGTTACCAAAATGCTGATGGACATAGAGACAATGAAGTCTAGGTTACTGAGGTCTCAGGTGGAAATGAGGAACATAACTGGGAACTAGAGCAAAGGTCCCATGTGGTATGCATTAGCTAGCAAAGAGCTTGGCTGCATTTTGTTCATGCCCTAGGGATCTATGGAAGTTTGCACTTAAGAGTGATGATTTAGGGTATCTGACGGAAGAAATTTCTAAGCAGCAAAGTGTTCAAGAGGAAATAACTTGGCTGCTTCTAACAACCTAAGCTCAGATGTGGGTATAAAGGAATGAGTTAAAGTTGGAACTTATATTTAAAAGGAACGCAGAGCATAAAAGTTTGCAAAATTTGCAAGCTGGCCATGAAGCAGAGAAAGAAAAACCTTTTGGGGAGAGGAATTAAAAAATTTTAGTTATGCAAATACAGCAGAATTGGCAAAACAAAAGGGATCCAAGTGCTAATATCCAAGACAATAGGAAAAAGGCCTCAGGGGCATTTCAGGACCTTCCCTGCAGCCCCTCCCATCACAAGCCCAGAAGCCTAGGATGGAAGAATGATTTCATGGGCATGGCCTAGGTTTCTGTTGGCCTTCAAAGCCTTGGGACACTGCTCTGCACATGCAGTCCACTCCAGCTCCAGCCTCAGCTCAGGAAACCTCAGGTACAGCTCAGGCCACTGCTTCAGAGGATGCAAACTGTAAGTCTTGGCACCTTTCACGTGGTGTTAAGCCTGTGGATGCACAGAGTGCAAGAGTGAATGAGGCTTGGTACCCTCCACCTAGATTTCTGAGGATGAATGGAAAAGCCAGGATGCTCAGGCAGAAGACTGCTGTAGGGGTGAAGCCCCAACAGACAACCTCTACTAGGTCAGTGACAAGGGGAAAGGTGGGGTTAGAGGCCCCACACAGAGTCCCAGCTGTGAGAAGAGTGCCAGCATCCTCCAGACCCAAGGATGGTAGATCCATTGCTAGCTCACACTCTGAGCCTGAAAAGCCATAGGCACTCAACAGCCTGTGAGAGCAGCCTCAGGGGCTTAGCCCTGCAAAGCCACAGGAGTGGAGCTCCACAAGGCCTTGGAACCCACCAAAGGCTTAACATCATGTGCATGGGGCCTGTAGCCTATAGCCCCTTTCTTTTTTTCTTTTCTTTCTTTCTTTTTCTTTCTTTTTTTTTTTTTTTTTTTTTTGAAACAGAGTCTTGCTCTGTTGCCCAGGCTGGAGCGCAGTGGCGTGATCTTGGCTCACTGCAACCTCCACTTCCTGGGTTCATGTGATTCTCCTGCCTCAGCCTCCTGAGTAGCTGGGATTATTGGGATGCACCACCATGCCTGGCTGATTTTTGTATTTTTAGTAGAGACAGTGTTTCACCATGTTGGTCAGGCTGGTCTCAAACTCCTGACCTCATGATCTGCCCACCTCAGCCTCCTAAAGTGCTGAGATTTCAGGTGTGAGCCACTGTGCCCAGCCACGGCCCCTTTCTTTTGTCAATTTCTCCCTTTTGGAATGGGAGTATTTACCCAATGTCTGTACCCCATTGTGTCTTGGAAATAACTATCTTGTTCTTTATTTCACAGGCTCATAGGTAAAGGTACTCACCTTGTCTCAGATGGGACTTTGGACTTTTGAGTTAATGCTGGAATGAGTTAAGACTTTTGGGGACTGTTAGGAAGGCATGACTGTATTTTGCAATGTAAGAAAGACATGAGATTTGGGAAAGTCCTGGAGCAGAATGATGTAGTTCGAATATTTGTCCTCAACCAAATCTTATGTTGAATTGTAATCTCCAATGCTGGAGGTGGGACCTGGTGGGAAGTGTTTGGATCATGCGGGCAGATTCTCTCATGGCTTGGTGCTGTTGTCATGACAGTGAGTTCTCACAAGATCTGGTCCTTTAAGTGTGTGGCACCTTCTCCTCGACCCTCTTGTTCCTGTTTTCAACATGTGATGTGCCTGCTACCACTTTGCCTTCCACGATGATTGTAAGCTTCCTGAGATCCCCACCAGAAGCTGAGCAGATGCTGGTGCCATGCTTCCTGTATAGCCTGCAGAACTGGGCCAATTAAACCTCTTCTCTTATAAATTACCCAGTCTCAGGTATTTCTTTATAGTAATGCAAGAACAACCTAATACAAGCCTCTAACTACTGGTCAGTGTTCACCTGTGTGTTGGTGGAATTTATAAATTTTAGATGTTGTATCTGACAGTGTATAGGGAAGATTTTGTTTTTGTTGTTGTTTTGTTTTCTTTTTAAGACAAAGTCTCGCTCTGTCGCCCAGGCTGGAGTGCAATGGTGCTATCTTGGCTCACTGCAATGTCTGCCTCCTGGGTTCAAGCGATTCTCCTGCCTCAGCCTCCTGAGTAGCTGGGACTACAGGCAAGTACCACCACGCCCAGCTAATTTTTCTATTTTTAGTAGAGATGGGGTTTCTCCATGTTGGCCAGGCTGGTCTCAAACTCCTGACCTCAAGTGATCTGCCTGTCTCAGCCTCCCAAAGTGCTGGGATTACAGGCGTCAGTCACCACACCGGGCCAGGGAAGGTTTTTAAATGAGAGGAATTTGATTCTGTGTATAAAGGAAGTTTTTAAGTTAATTCGGGATTGTAGCATAAATAAGTTGAGAGACAGCAAGAATGTACGTATGGCTTCTACACAAGATTCTTGCAACTCCCTGAGCAATACACCCTCATTTGCTTAAGGTTTTTTGTTTGTTACAGTGCCAAAGAAGAGGAAGTCAAAATGATAGCTTTAAGTTTCACATTGTGATTGCATGCTCAGAGCATCATTCAGCATCTCGGAAAAGTAGCACTTGAAAAAGTGTCTTTACATGATGTCTAAGAAAAGTAGAATAAAACACCTCTGAAGATATTGATCATGTTACTTGGGAAAGCTCTAATAACTGGAACTTGTCAGGCAAGATGAAGCACTAGCCTCCTTTGGCATCAGGTTCAAAGCAATGGTGAGGTGGTGGATAAAATTGAGGCAAAGGAATAACAGGTAACTCCATCCTGTTTTAACAGCCATAGATAACTGATAATGGGACTTAGCTGAAAAAAAAATTGAATACTGCAAGGCAGACTTCCCTAGCTACTGTAAGACTAATACCATTACCAAAAATCGTGAATACATATTTCTTCATTTTCCCACCACTTAAAAAGGATCATTAAATACTTATAAAGGGGAAAAATGATAAAATATTTAATTTAATATTTGTCAACTAAATGAGTAATTTATTTCATTCTATCTGAGAACAGCTTTTTGAAACAGAGACATCATTTTAGCTGTGTTGATCTTGCCCTGCTCTTGTTAATGCCATTTTGGTAGATCCATAAGTAGTGATTTTTGCATTATAGTTCAACTCTGTTTCCTAATACTCTTTATTTGTCTGGCTTAGTTTTAATTTGGAAAAGGCTTATATTTCATTTCTTTTTCAAATTAGAGGACCACTAATGCCTTAAAGTCTGCTTTTAAAAAAAATCTTCCACGGAGAATTGGGGAGTTGAAAGCATCACTCTTCAATGGGTCAGTCTGGCCACTGAAAGCCAAATTTTCCATGAGGCCTTGGCCTTGAGGCCATGAGATGGGTGGTTTCCTCGCATCAAATTGCACTGCGAAATTCACTTAGGCCAAAACTAGTAGTTTGCTTGCAAACAGTATGACTGTGCAGCTAGAAGAGATCTTAACATACATTTATGGACATGAATTTTAATCAATGCCCATATGTCCTTTACATCTCTACATATATACATCAAAAACATATTTATTAAATGCCTTCTAGATGTGGGCATAATGCTGGTTGGTGAGGGGGTAGGAAAATAAACAAGATATGGACTTTGCCTTAAGGGAAAAGGAACCTAATATTTATGAGGGACCCACCATGTGGCATACCCTAGACTGTATCTTTGTTACAACTATAATCATTCTGAAGAATACCGTTGAGAAGTTGTATGATTTTTGTCAGCTAAGTGATAAAATGGCTTTTAAGTTTTCTTTTAATATATCCTCATTTGCATACCTCTACCCTTGGGAATCTGTGTGATTTCTGTATAAATCACACAGGAAGCTATGTCCTTCATCCTTTCCTTAATCTGAAATTAGAGAAGAACTGCATGTTTATCCAATTTCATTTCTCCCTACCCCAAGCCCTTCATCATTTTATTTGTTTTTGTTTTTGTTTTGTTTGTTTTTGTTTTTTTAAAGAATTCACAGTCAGTCAAGTATTCCCACTGAAGAGGCTGTGTCTGGATTTCTGTTGTGAGGGAGTGTGAGTAGGCACAGAAAACACAACTCCAAATACAGGCTTTCCTTTGTACCATAAGAGACAATCAACAGACTAACCCAGGAAAGGAATCCCAAGAAGAGTTGTCTTAATAGGCTAAAATTAGAAAGGGGGGAAGGGCAGAGGAAAAAAGAGAAAGTGGAAGGAGAGAGTCCAGGAGAGGCTGCATAAATGCACTTTGTAAATTCATCTTGGAACCTACTTATTGTTATAATATTTATTTAAGCAAAATTTCAAATCACGATTCAAATGCTAGCTGCATCCATTTTAAATACCTTTAGTTCTGTATATCATGATGCGAAAAGACCTTAACAATCAAAAGGTCCTCCCATCAACAATTCAAATAATATTTTAAGAGTTATTCAAATATATTTGGTTATTAGACAGGTTTATTGGAAAAATAAAATAAAAATGAGTGCCTCATCATTTCAAAAAATCAACACCACAAGGAGCGTTTATGGAGATGAAATATATTTACAATAAGAGTGCTTTGAAGTAAATGCTATTGAGAAAGCTTGGAGAATTATTATATTTTATTTCAACAGAAAAAAACAATTGAACTCTGCTCTTGTCTTCTGTTTCAACATCATGTCTCTCTGTCCCTCCTCCTCCTGTAATAAATATTATCTTGCCAGCCCTGCTACTGACAATAATGTAGGTGAACTCTGCACCATGTACATCTGTCATTATTAATGACCATGGGAGAGAGAAACGATAACTCACTCTTTTAGGAACCAAGAGGCTAAAGTGCTGTAGAAATTTCCTTTCACATTTTTTGCTGGAAGAATATCTGCACTTATTCTTCCTAAATTCAGAAACAAGCCTCAGTGACAGAGTAGAAAAACTCTCACATTTTTAACTTTAAGTTAAAAAATACTGTTAGGGCAAAAGACACTTGTTGACTTGTTGCTCTATGAGTGTTAATTTTTATCACAATGCTATACTCAGTGTTTTAGGTATCACAATATATATAATCCTTTTAATGCTCAGGTTATAAAGAAATGTTATGAGAGGAAACATTAAACGTATTTACCAATAGGCTTAAGTATCTTTTCATATGACCACACCGCAGAATGTTCTTACTAAAATACTTACTGCTTTCACTCGGTTTATAAAAAATATATGCTTATTTTAAAATAAGGCTCTCAGGTATTTTTTACTTGAATTATGAAAGAGGCCTTAAAATATTACATCTTTATTGTCAAACTATAAACCAAATGCTACAGAGATAAAGGAAAAGATAACGATATGTGACTCTCTAAAAACAAAGATGCTTTATTTGCATTTTAGAAAAATAAGGGAATGATTGTATTAATATTGTACTGGAAAATAGCCACAAAAGTCTATATTAGTCACTTTTTAAGGGAGAGACAGATAACACTCCCTAGTAAAATAAAAATACACCAATCGATGCAAATATCATGTTATTTTAAACTACTACTAATTCATAGGTGATAACTTTCTATCTGTTCTCAACTTTAAGTTACCAACTACTAATATCTTTTATTTGTCGTTAGCATTAACGCTGATGAAAGTTTGTGATGAGAGTTATTTTTACTTACTAGAAATAGAATTTTCCGGAACATAAAATTTAAGACTTCAATAGATTGGGAGGACTCCTTTAAAGCCACTAAAATGCTCTGCTAATTCTCTCCTGTCTTCCCACTGCTCCTTATAGTGCTTTACACTGTTTTACTGACATGGGAAATTCTAGAAATGTCAGCTTTTGGCAACGGTGCAGTTTACACAGTTATTAGTAGCTCTCTTAGGACGTGTAAAGGAATATTGGAAAAAATAATTTTGTCTTTCAACAGGTTTCAGGTTTCTAGAATACAGTAAAATACCCACAAATTTGAAACATTCTCTACCCAAATCCCAAACTAAAATACAATTTTCCAAGTGTAATGCCAAGTATAAATGAAATGGGTATATCAATGGATATTCTGTAGTAGTAACTCCAGATCCTACGTCTGCTTAAATGTTAAATCATGCCAAATAATAATAGAATAAATCAAACAAAGAAATATAAAAAGTAGATAGAAATGGGCCCCTGCATGTCTGCCTGAAAATTTTCAGTATCCTCTAGATATTATACTATAGCAGTTACCAAAACAGCCTTTGATCTTGAGAGGAACTTTACCACCAAACTTTAATGAAAGCAATCCCTTTCACTTTCATCTGCAGGTCAATGAATGAAAAATAATCAGTCACATTCCAACGCCACAATTTTTAGCTACCAGCAACTGAAGGCTGAATTCAACTTCCAAATCAGTTCATCTACATTAACTATTTAAGAAAAGTAACGTAATCAAATGTTTTTTAAAATTATATGATGCCAAACCACCAATCTGAAATCATAATTTTCTTTTTCCTTTTTTTGTTTTTTCTTTTTAAGATAGGTCTTACTCTGTTGCCCAGGCTGGAGCACAGTGGCACAAGCACGGCTCACTACAGACTCAACCTCCCAGGTGCAAGTGATCCTCCTGCCTCAGCCTCTCAAGTAGCTGGGACCACAGACATGCGCCAGCATACTTGGCTAATTTGTTGATTTTTGTAGAGACAGGGTCTCCCTCCGTTGCCCAGGCTCGTCTCAAATCCCTGGGCTCAAATGATCCTCCCGCCTTGGCCTCCCAACGTTCTGGGATTACAGGCGTGAGCTACTGTGCCCACCCTAAAATCGAAATTTTCAATTTTAATTTTGGTTCAAATGCAAATATACTGGAGGAAGACAGCAGCCTTTGTGTTGACTGAGTGACTCTTATTTAACCAAATGATCCTAGCATTTTTCTTATTATTGTCCAAAGGAAAGGATGTGGGTGAGGCTTAGGAGAAAGAGAACGAGAGAAATTTTTCTTTACAAACTTTTGTTCCTCTGGTTCTCCCAATACAAATTTCAGGGTGAATCAAACTATTCCACCAAAGCCCATAGAGTATTTCTTTTTCTTTTTATTTTTCTTTTCCTTTTTTTTGAGACAGAGTTTCATTCTTGTTGTCCAGGCTGGAGTGCAATGGCACAATCTTGGCTCACTGCAACCTCTGCCTCCTAGGTTCAAGTGATTCTCCTGCCTCAGCTTCCCAAGTAGCTGGGACTACAGGTGTGAGCCTCCATGTCCAGCTAATTTTGTACTTTTAGTAAAGATGGGGTTTCACCATATTGGTCAGGTTGGTTTCAAACTCCTGACCTCAAGTGATCCACCTGCCTCAGCCTCCCAAAATGCTGGGATTACAGGTGTGAGCCACCACACCCCAACTAAAGCTCATAGAATATTAAACCTTATTTAACTCTTCGGGTGTGAAGAGATGTAAGGAGCACATTATTCCACTCCCAACTCCATACCCACTTTCACCCTCTCCCCAGCAGTCCATGCCCAGAAGACAGAATCCAGCCTAATAAGTTTGCTTCCATTTCTCTCTGTCATTGTTTTCGCTAAATAGACTCCCATCATCAGTATATAAAGTAGCCTATTCCTTAGCCCCACTTAAATTTTAAGTCACTAAGACTAAAAAAGAAGTTAATAAAGATTCCAGGGACATAAAATCATTCAATTCAATAAACTGCTCTGAATCAAATTAGTCTGAAACACTTTATCCTTAAAACTGCAAAAACATTGTGATACTAAATATTCAATATTATCAGTCAGGCAAATTGGCCCAGGTCAAATGAGCAAATCTAAAAAATGAGATTGCTAAATTTCTCGGCTTGATAGCTTCGTAATAAATAATGTGCTTCTATTCAATCTGTACATTAAGTCTTTTATGTGGCCTTAAGGCACTCTCTGATGGCTATGCCCATTACAATGTAGCCATAGAAACTGACACATTTATTTCTTGGATTAGTGCGCCATTGAAAATATTAATATGATGCAGTAAATGGAGATTTAATCTAATCTACTGATGGTAGGATGAAGTTAGTAAAAGGTTCAGTGCCCTTATGGAGAAAGAAAGATTATATCTGCAGAGAGAAGCTTGTTATTGGTTACAAAGATCAACTAAACAGCCTATGACATATTATGCACTTTCTACATTTAAACAGACTTTGTCAAACTCAGCAAGCCAGGCTTTCTGCAGGCTGAAGAATGCTTTGAAAATGAAATATATATTTTTTAAAGATTTCTATATCTAAACTGAAAGAACTTTTCTCAAAAAGCATAAACAGTCGAGCACATATCTTACAACATACTTTGTGAAGCATGGCACCCAGGGAGAAGCTGCCATGCCCAAAACCGTTTTCATGAATTTTGTCTTCTGATTTAAAATCACATGGATGCAGCTGGAAACCATCATTCTTAGCAAACTATCACAAGAACAGAAAACCAAACACCGCATGTTCTCACTCATAGGTGGGAACTGAACAATGAGATCACTTGGACTCAGGAAGGGGAACATCACACACCGGGGCCTATCATGGGGAGGGGGGAGGGGGGAGGGATTGCATTGGGAGTTACACCTGATATAAATGACGAGTTGATGGGTGCAGCACACCAACATGGCACAAGTATACATATGTAACAAACCTGCACGTTATGCACATGTACCCTACAACTTAAAGTATAATAATAATAAATAAATTAAAAAACAAAAACAAAAAAATCATTTGCTTAGCCTTTCGGCTTTGTCAAAGGTTAAAAAAAAAAAAAAAAAAAAAAAAAACAGACAAACTTCATCAAAGAAAGCCAATTTTGCTTCACAGGTTTGGAGAAAAATACAGCTAATCAATTTCACTGTTAATTTTGTTAATACCCAACTTGAAATCAGATACCGATAAATATTCCTTTTATTGTGGAATAGATCACATTTGACTCTGGTGTCTCCTAATAATTCATAGGACTCCAGGTCTGTCCCCCCTTTACTCTGTAGCAAACTACATAAATTTCAAAGATATATTCTGACAGATGAAGCATTGTTGAAAAGCAAAGTACAGCACTTTGTCCTTGAAATGTTAACATGTAATGCCATAAAGTATTCAAATAATAATTTACTCAATCTTTCAGGGTAATTAATTAAAATGCTCGAGATGTTGGAGAAAATCACCTTGAGCTTATAAAACTGGAAACCCACCCCCCCCTTCCTCTCTGCATGCAAGCTGCCCCAGCAGACCTACCACATGCCTTCCCAGTTATGGGGTTTGATTTCAGAAGATAATAAATAGCCAGGATCTAATTTTGCCATGTCACAACCGATTATGTTTCACAAGAAAAGGTGGAGTGCTCACCTACCAGATGAAGGTGAAACATAAAACCACTTTTATTTATGTCATGTGTCCAAATTCAACTCAACCTGGCCCTGGGTCCTGTGAGTGTGTGGACTTTCACTGTCATGTGAATTTATGTACCTCAAGAAAGTGTCAAATATAAACATAAATTTAATCAAAGGGATGGAAACCTTTATTATATTAAAAAAACACGTTTTTGGCAGCGAATATAAATTATTTTAATGCTATTTTTTTTTACTACTTTTCAGAAGGTCACAAAGAAAGAATAAGACATTAAGCAGATATATCTTAATTCAGGTGATGATTAGCAGTGTAATTTAGACTCAGGCTTATTTTGAAAGGTTTTTCTTTTTCCTTCAAAAGTTCATTTCTGCTCACTATCTCAATCAATTGCACTATTATACTTTGTATACTTATGAAGGGATGAGAAACAATGTGAAGGGAAATTTATCATAGGAATTTATATTTCCTATGGGAATATAATCAGACGTAAGTTGTTGAACCTCCAAGTGAAATGAAAGACGCCAGACATTTTCTGGATAACTTAGGCCAAAAATATTTCTAGATCATGAGTATAACTGCTCCAGCATTACATTTTCGGTACAAAATCCAAGGCAAAGTTTGGACATCATAGTCCCTGTTTCTGTTCATGTCAGAAGGATAAAACAGAAGGCTGATAACAATAGATTAACAAGGCCCGGGTATTAGTCAGCCATTCCCCTTAGTTGGATAGGCTTTGGACAGAATTTTAATGACTAAAAAAATTGCATATGATGAATAAGGATGTCATTTTCAATTAACATGAACAAAGGATCATTCCCATATTTGGCAAATGAGGTAGCTGTGGTGTAAGAAAAGCTGGACCATTCACAGACAATGCATCACTGCTTGCAAATCAAAACAAACTGATGACATTTGGGTATCCCTGCACAATGACATGACTACACATTTCTTAGCAGGTACTTATTAGCCACAAGTTATAGATCACACTAATGGCCTTCTATTCACTAAAAATAATACTGATCTTCGTATTATTAATGATTAGTGAAATGTAATGCTTAAACAAACCTAAATAGACTATAAACTATGTCAGCATCCAAGTTTAAGATAAAATAAGTACAGGCCAGAAAAGAATTTATAATAGTACTCCATGACAAATTACAAATCAAGATTTTAATGAACCTTAACCCTCTGAAATCACTTTGTGAAAGGCATGCTAATAGAGCTTCATGCTGATGGTAGACCTAGCATATGTGTTTCGGGCGCAGCACACGTGTTTATGAAGTACAAAACATTTTAGGATGTAGCTTACGTGTTTACAGGTGTATGAAGCTTTATAAAATATACATATTTTCAGCACATAGTGTGGGAAATCCTGCTGTAGGTAACTGAATTTTAAGTCACTTCCCGTTGTATATTTTCTCACTTCAGGGGTCATGTCTCCAGCTCAGTGGGTTGTGAGACCATCACAGTGACCTCTTTCAGCTCTTCAGTAATCTGGAAGGTACACTGAGTTAAGAGTTCCTGCAAGTCCCTCATATAGTCACTATATTATTTCACAGCGGTGCCTGTTGGAAGTGACTTCTCAGATTAAGTGACTACTATGGGATTCCATTCACCCCTTGGTAGCATGGAAAAGCCTCAGAGAAGCAACACAAGGCTGACTTAATCCAAACCATTCAGCCAGAAATTTTGTTTTGTTCTGCTTTTCTGAGACAAGGTCTTGCTCTGTCACCCAGGCGGGACTGCAGTGGTGCAATCACCACTCACTAAAGCCTCAATCTCCTGGTCTCAAGGAATCCTCTGCCTCAGCCTCCCCAGTCTCTGGGACCACAGGCATGTATCACCATGCCTGGCTAATTTTTTAATTTTTAGAGATGATCCTTATTATGTTGCCCAGGCTGGTCTCAAATTCCCAAGCTCAAGTGACCTCCTATCTCGGCCTTACAAAGTGCTGGGATTACAGGTGTGAGCCACCATGCCCAGCCAAAGCCAGAGGTCTGGGATGCTAACACCTCCATCCATGCTAGGAACTTAAGGTTTTATGGCCAGCATTCTCCAGTGATGGTCTATCAGACTGAAGGCCCCATCAGACTCAGAACATTGGCCATTGATGTGGTCAGGTACTTTCAGTGCACTATGGCAAGATACAAAACCATTTGTTTCCCAACTGTGTTCTACTGGATTACACAAAGTTAAAGAAGTGACAGTATTGAAGGGCTTCTCGGAGTCTTTTATAATTTAGTATGTAATGAGTTTCTAAGAGGACAACAGTGAATGCAGTGATGTTTTATTTGACCTAGGAAAACTTTTCTCAAGGAACTTTTCTCAAGGAAATTCAAAATTTCACAGGACATACACATTTTCAGCACAGAGTGTGGAAAATCCTGCTGTAGTGTAGGTAACTGAATTAAATTATCCGCATACTAGTTGTCCTGTGATTCTTTAAATTTTGCTTAAATCTAAGAGCCCTTTGATAGAACTCATCACATGCTTCCAATGCAGGATATGACCAAGCATCTAATATCAAGAGGTAGACACGGTGTGTGTCATGTATCCTTTGTGTATTTCTAATTAAATTTAGAAGGAAAAAGCAAACCAGAGAATGCCACCTGTTTATTAGCACCTGATATTATTATAGCAAAATCATCCCCCACAGAAAAAGGAGTCCAGGATGCTGGGAAGAGTTTGATGTAACTTTCCAAAGGTCATGAGCTCTTCAGAGAAGGAATGCAAGTATTCAGGGTCCCTGCTCTCAGCTGGGTCCTTAATGCTGCTCACAAATCCTTATTCTTGCTTTTGGTTAGCGCTTTTCCCCTCACCTCACAGCACCTGTTCCAAATCTTCACTCATCTCTTCAAGGCTGCTAGCCAGCCCCATCTCATCACTCTGGGCATTCCACCTCCTAGTTCACTGAGTAACAAGGAACATGGACTTGAGGAGCTTCCTCAAGGCCCATCATACAAATCAACCACCTTCTGCATGTGTCCTTACTTGCTTCCCGCCAGTTGCAAAGCACAGGTGTCCTTTATTCTACTGAAGGCAGTCCCACCCCAGCCTCAGTAAGTCCCTATGCCATCTCCGCCAGCTGTGACTCCAGCAGGTTTTCCCATGTGCTCCTTCTCCAGCAGCGTTGTCCCCTCACATATAAATATACCCAAGCCTCTCCTATCCAAAAATAACCCCTTGGGCTCTGTCTCCCTCAACTCTTGCCTTCTCTCTTCCCTTCCCTTCTCAGATAAGTGCAGTGAAAGAGTTCTCCATACTGCCAGCCTCAAAGCCTCAATCCCATCCCATTCCTCCCTCCACCACTGTCTGACTCCCAGCCTCAGCACTCTATTCAAACTATCTTCACCTAGTTGCCAATAATGTCCATAGTGACAAATTCCATGGCTATGTTTTAGTCTTTCTAACAGTCACTGTTGAGATGACACTCCCCAGAACTCTCTATGAGACACTCCCTGGAATGCTCTATTCTCCTGGCTTCCATGACACACCACTCTATCCTGGTTCTGATTGCTCCTTCTTTTCAGGGGTCTCTTCCTCTATTCACCCCTTAACCCTTGGGTTATCTCATGATTCTTTTCCTTTATTCCCAATATGCTGTTCTTGGACAATATAGACAGATAGATCTAGTTGTTAGTCTTAGCTCAGTTTTTAACTTCCTAAGCACAAAACTGTTTCCTCATCTGTAAAATGGGTTTCATAACAGCACATCTCTCATTAGGTTATTATAAGAATTAAATAATACACAGAGCCCTCAGTGCAGGGCTTCATCCATGTCTGGTATGGTGGTATCAATAGATATTTGTATCATGTTATGAATGACTTTCTTTCTCAGTGACTAGCATCCAGCCAAGCATCTACATCTGATTTTCCCTCCTACCCACATCCCAAATCTTTCCACTGATTTCACCATGCTAAGTCAGTGCTGCCACTTCATTCTCCAGTCATCTTCATCTAGATCAATCGTTTTCAAACTTCTTTTAAGAAGCTTTAGGACTCCTCTTTTTCTATCTCCCGTATTTATTAAATTTCACTGTAAGATTTGTTTTTAATAAAAAGCTCTTGTGGCCGGGCACGGTGGCTCATGCTTGTGATCCCAGCACTTTGCGAGGCCAAGGCAGGTGGATTACCCGAGGTCAGGAGTTCCAGACCAGCCTGACCAACACGGTGAAATCCTGTCTCTACTAAAAATACAAAAAATTAGCTGGCTACGGTGGTGGGCGCCTGTAATCCCAACTACTCCGGAGGCAGAGGCAGGAGAACCACTTAGGAACCCCGGAGGCGGAGGTTGCGGTAGTAGAGATCACATCACTGCACTCCAGCCTGGGTGAAAGAGCAAGACTCCATCTCAAATATATATATTATATATAATATATATAATACATAGTAAAAAAAAACTCTTGCTGCTATAAAGAAGTTGGAAAATTATCAGTCTGATAGATTCCTACTTGGTATTCCTGGTTTCCATCCTGTCCTCATAAATCCATTCACTGTACAGAAGCCAGAGTAATGTCTCTAAAATCTACATCTGGTATCTCACTTCTTCAATAAAACCTTTAAATGGCTTCTTACAAGCATCAGCAAACAAATGCCAAGCTCTTTAATGTAACTCAAGAGGAAGGAGTCTAGCCCCACCCTTCGCTCTCATCCTGTGCTGGTCTCTTCAGCTGGGAAACACTTCCCACCTTTGTCCTGGCTAATTCTTACAGATTCTTCTATTTCCATCATCCTCTCTTCTAGGAAGTTTTCTCTGAGATCCAGGCCGGGTTAGAGCCTCCTTTTGTGCCGTGTGTTGTTCCATCTTAGCATCTTCCATGGTATATTATAATGACCTATTTGTGTGTCTCTCTTTCTGGGCAGTGCCTATATCCTAATCACCTTTACCTCCCTGTGCCTAGAATAGAGTAAATGCCCAGCAAATATTTGCCACTCTGACATAAACTATTGTTTTCTTTAGAAGCAGTGAGATGTAGTGGAAAGAGCATTGGACAGGATTGACAAACAGGTGGCAAGGGGGATCCCAACACCAGCAAGTAAGTGAGTATTGTCCGGAAGTGGAATCTGAGGCTATATCTGAACTCAGTAAGAAAACGTCACGAGATGTATGAGCACTTTCTCCAGGCGCACAGGACAGGGTCATGGTAGAACTTCTGCAGCTCACACCTGTTTAATCCTTTCTGTTCTTCCTATAGTAGGCTCTGAGGTGAGATCTTGTTTTCAGTTTCAGCTTCATCACTTACTGGTTGTGAGTTCTTTGTTATGCCCAAGCTTCATCTCTCCCTAACACACTTTCGTAAGTGCCACTGAGAAATAACGGTGAATGCATCTACAGAACTGTGAAGTCCTCAAGCAAACTGTGTCTTGTTCTTATTTTAATTCCCAGTAGAGCCAAGCACAGGTGGTGGTAGGTGCTCAGTTAACATCCACTGAATGATTATTAATGTACTTTGTTATGTGTTTTCTGTGACATGGCCTAACTGCTGAGTACTAGAAAAGCTTTTGAACCAAGTCCTATGAATATTGTTACTTCAACAAACGTTTCCCTTGAGCCTGGTAAAATAATTAAATATTTACAGCTATTGTTACAAGTTCATAATGCGGAATACCTGTGTAGAAAATGTACCTGAAGTCCTTTCTTTCTCCTGTAAAGTATAAGTTTTTCTGTTTGGGTTCACCTAAAGAAGCCGTCTGCTTGAAAATACATTCTTGCTTTTACATAGATGGCCTCTAAAAATTAAATAGCAGAGTTATTTGATAACTTCATTGTTGAGCTATAAATCTGAATGTTTTCCCCTAATAATCCATCCTTTAAAAAATGATCCAGGAGGAGTCAATTACAGATTTGATCAACTTTTACTGGCATGTTGGTAAATGACAATAACAGTTTCTTGCAGAAAATGTCACATCATTTGCATTTACCTGCCAGCTTGTCACACTAAACAAGACAAATATTTGCCTACAACATCGAAATATCAAGAGTGATGGCTGTATTAATGTAAGCCAGCAAACTAAGGACTTTCAATTATTATTTACTAAAAATTAAAATAAAAAGAATATGACAGAGCATGATTCTAATTTGGTTAAAAATTACATGTTTTACAGATCTTGTAATATTCATTATATATTAAGTATCAGTATCTTTAATAACATAAATATTTATGCTTAAATAAAAATAGTAAAAAAATGGAAATATACACACTAAACTATTGGTGGATGTTATTACTAGAAGTGGAACCAGAGGGAAAAGTAGGAATGTTTTGACTTTTAATTTTATTTCTGTACAAGTGAAAACATAATAAATGTAAAAATTAGTATGAGTATTACATAATTACAATACTAAATTAGCATATAGTGGGACCAGCACAGTGGCTTACATCTGTAGTCCCAGCATTCTGGAAGGCTGAGCCAGGCAGATTACCTGAGGTCCGGAGTTTGAGACCAGCCTGGCCAACATAGTGAAGCGCTGTCTCCATTAAAAATACAAAAATTAGCCGGGTGTAGTGGCGCGTGCCTACATATATTACATAATTACTGGGTTTACATAATTACTTGGGGTTTTCATTATTATATTTCATTATTATGTAATAATTATAAGTAATGATAATAATTGGGTGTGAAAGACTTCATCATTCAAATATTTTTAAAATGCAAAGCAGTAATTGTCCTGAGACATAGTGCAGAAGGACCTCGGAAGCAGTCCAGAGTTTGGAAGCAAACCCGCAGACCACACTGTTAATGGGTTTGACAGTTCTGAAGAATGAGTAGTGTTCCTTAAAGTTACCTAAGCCCCCAAGGAGGTTTACATTTCCATATGCAACTCTAAGAGAAGCACATATTTTAGTTACCTTTTATCCTGGTTTCTAAAGAGAGGACACTCAAATAGCCTTTTGGTCTTACTGATGTCACTACACTTGGAAGTGGCACAGAAAGCCACTGCTACACTGGTTCCAAAAATAATGATATAAAAACGAAGAGTAGTATTGGATGCTGTTACTCAAAGTTCACTATCATTTGCATTTCTTTTATAGCAGTTCACTATTTTATACCATCATTTACAGATGTCTTATAAACCCTATTATGTTCTAAGCACTGGGGACAAGGACGGTGATCATATTCGTATTGCTCATCATTTTGTTAATTTTTGTTGAACTATGTAATTGAGGTCACTTGTTTTAGGATCTAACTTGACCTTGCAACTATATACATAAAGGTAATATTTACTCTAAAAGAGTTTTTTTTTTTTCCATAGGAATTTCAGATACATTCTGCCCATATTCCAACACAATAAAACAATTTGCGAATAAGACTTCTAACATTCATCTCAGGAAGCTTTCTTGTCAACATTGACCTTAGGTGCATTCATTTTCTCAAGAATATCCTGAAAGATTAATATTAAAAATAATCTTTTTTTTTTTAGATGAAGTCTCACTCTGTCGCCCAGGATAGGTTGCAATGGCATGATGTCGGCTCACTGCAGCCTCTGCCTCCTGGGTTCAAGCAATTCCCCTGTCTCAGCCTCCCAAGTAGCTGGGAGTATAGGTGTGCACCACCATTCTTGGCTAATTTTTTTTGTATTTTTGTAGAGATGGGCTTTCACCATGTTGGCCAGGCTGGTCTCGAACTCCTGACCTCAAGTGATCCACCTGCCTCGGCCTCCCAAAGTGCTGGGATTAGAGGCGTGAGCCACCGCGCCCAGACAATATTAAAAATAATTTTAAAAAGATGCAGATCCTTGCACATTCTTTAAAAATAAGGTGAAACAGGTTTGCATTTCTGTGGCAGTTTTCACCTAGCCAATGATTTAAGTGTTTAGGTAGGCGTGCCAGCACTCCAATGGCTTCCGGAATTCAGCAGAACTGATGGGTTGTAGACTAGGTGTATAGAGATGTATCTGAATCAGCTCATTCATTTAACACATCCCCATTCTGTCATTTACTGACCACACAATTTTAAATAATTTACTTAAACTTCCTGAACCTCAGTTTCCTTAGCTGTGAAATGGAAATCCAAATGTTCAACTCCCCACCTCTCCCCAACAGTGTTGTTATTCATTTCAAATATATTTACAAATGCCCTGAAAACTACAAGAGGTAATACCCATTAAATGATAATTGCTTCTTATCATATTACTAATAAAAGTATAAATGGAATGATAATGTATCTTTTACACTTTTATTATCACCTGATGAAACAGACTAACGTTGCTTCAAAATGACTTTAATTAGTTTAGTTTTTTAACACCCATTAACACTCCTGATAATATTAGTGGCCATTTGAAGAGCTTTTGCTGAATCCTTATCATGCAGAGAATCAGTCACCCATCTTAACTTCTTTGCACTGTGGCAATTTACTTTTTACTAACCTCAAACCATTGCTAACAATGGTAACCAATACAGACAGTGCATACCTCCAAACTGGAAATGAATTCCTCTCCCCTTTCATGGGACACATGGTAATGAAACTTTATCTGAATCAATAAATTCAAATTGTTGTGTAGTATTTTAGAAACAATTCTTAAAATTTGGTGACACACACAAAAATTAATAATTTAAAGACTAAAACTCAACCCAGAAATCCACAACAAAGGTAATTTGACTCCTGCTTAACAGATAATGATCATATTATTATTTCTGGTAATTTTAGAGAAAATGAAAAAGATCACTAGAGGCACAGAGTTTCACAGGAGGAGAGACTCGCCTATGACTCCTCCAGATTTGTGAACACCTCCAGGAGCAAGTGTGGGGGAAGCATAGCTAAGAACCAGGTGAACAGTGTTGCTGGCGTCGTCCCATCATCTCTTTCTGTGAAAAATCTCCTGTTCTTTCCAATTATGTGACCAAATGGTGTGACCTACACATACAAATCTACAGGCATCTTGGGTTGAGACTTCTTTATCTGGCATCTCTTGGGGCCTAGGGTGTCAGTTTATTAATGTGATAAATTATTCTAAGTGCATTGCTGGAAACAAGATAGACGGCAATCCCAGGTGAGATGCATATTTTACTGGAGCCAACCATAAACAATGCTCTGGCTTTTGTTTTGGGACTCTTTGGTGACTGGAAGTACACACAGCCCAATGTGGGGGAGCACGTGATCAGGAAGTGTGCTAGCACCTTCAGGTCAGATATCCCTGAAGTGACACCATCCCTGGGAAGGCCCTGACCACAGGTCCAGGATGATAACCTGAACAAGTTTGTGACTGCGCTGGTGTGAGATTACAAACAATGCCACTAACTTCCATACCTGTCCGAGAAACTCCAAGGAACACAAGTTAATGAGTTTCAGAAATGTTGGAGTTTACAGACAGCATGAGTTCCTCCGGCAGGGTCTACGCCACCAGACTGAGGTTTTCAGCAGCAGCAACAGCAACTAATGTTACTGAACACGTCTTACCCAGGAAATCTAGGTGGTGCTTTACACAATGTTTATCATTTAATCCTCATTATAAATTCCACCAATAAAATACTGCCATTAATTTCATTCTGCAGATGGGAAAACTATGGTACAGAAAAGAAATAAAACTCACATAAAGTTTCCCATGATGCCTCTATTTCCTTCGTACCTAGGATCCTTTCTCACCTGTGGCACATTCTACACCAGAGTTAGTGGAAAAATCCATCTGTGTAACTCAAATAACTCAACAGTTCACACTCAAGTGATTTCTGCTATGGCCTTGACTGATAGTGGTACAGAACGGTATAGAAAGTCTCCATGGTTTCTTGAGGAATTAAAGATAATTTTAGAGTTTTACAATATGTAAACATTATGTTTTATGAACATACAATTTTAATATTTTGTTTTCATGCATCTTGTAAGCATAACGATTATCTCTGGTAGTACTTCAACAAGTGGTTGTCAACTAGTGTGTCAAAGCCTATTTTTGTTTTTCAAGTTTTCACGGTGGGCCCCTAAATTTTGATCAAAGCATAACATTTATCTTTGTTTTAACTGAGATAAATTACTTGCGGCCCTATTGGTTGGAGGAATCACTGAGGGAAATCCATCATTTGAAGCAACCAGCACAAATAAGATCTTACTACAACTCACGTTAAAAAAAAAAAAAAAATCCAAGAGTGACGATGAGCTAAAGTCAAAGAAAAAGGGCAGCTACAAGAACATCCAAAAAGGTGGTCTCACAGGTACCTGCCGGAGCGCTCCGCCAGCAGCCAGGTTCAACAGCACAGAGAGTGGATGCCAGAACAGTAACAGAGCTGTGGAGGATTCCTTTTTCAGTTTTCCGAAACTTTATTTTTAAAGCATTGACCTATTAATTCCTTTTAAGTACAGTGTCAGAAATTCTAGAATATTCACTTCTATGTGTGAACCAAAAAGGTTAAGAACAACTGACAATCTAGCACTAAGAATATATTTTGTCTTTCATGCTATTCTCTCTGCATTTTTTATTTTTCAAGCATAAACTTTTTTTTTTTCCCCCAAACCAAAAACTTCTGGAAGTCAGGAATTCTGCCTCCTTGAATCCTGCTGGCATTATATGTGTGAAAGATGGAGCCAGTTGACAGAATGCAGGTCCATTTTTGAAAGCCTGCACACTCTCCACTTAAAATAGGGCCTTTCAAGTTGCCTGAATCAGAAAGGCTAGGATTTGTTACAGCTGTGAAAGAATCCTAATAATGATGATAAATCTGTGAACGGGGCAGGAAACTGTTTTAATCAAGATGCCTGGATACAGCTGTTTGGCTTGCTCCTTCAGGCCTTGCTAAATCCCTGGATTCTTCCCAGCTCTCTGAGACCTGTCCTCCCATAGCATCCTCCTTGACTTCTGATTCCCACATTCTTTTCCTAACTTATGATCCATGACTTGCTCTATGAGTACAAGGAAACACTGGGGAAATGCTTTATCCTTTGCTACTTTAATATGCTCCAGTTGCCCTTTAGCCAAAAATGATTCCGACGTGAATTAAAAAGAGTGAAGTTTTCTGCCAACATGTTATGACGGAACTAGCTACAATCATGTTCAATGTCTACTCTCGATTAAATTTCACTCTTTGGAAACCTACCTTGCTGTACTTTTTAGTCGTTATGACGAATGCCATGGTGCCTTTCCTCTTGATATGTAATAAAAGACAACAGCATTAGATTTTTAAACTTGGTGTCTGTAACAGAGATGACACTCTGCTTGCTTTTAGCCTCAGAACCTCTTGATATTGTGAAGTTTGCTATTTGACAAGCCAATGGATTTCTCTGACATCTTGGGCTGGAAAAAATCTTAGAGGTGATCAAGCCCCTCTTTTTAGAGAAAAGAAAGATGAGAAGTAAGTAACTTGCTCCACATCATTTAGTTAGTTCTGTAATTAACATCCAGGGCCTGATATTCCATCTCCATCTTCTTTCTACCATACCAAGCTACAAACAGGACCATTTCATGAATTGATTTCATTGCTATCACTAATCATCAGCAATATAAAAGGAATTACCTGAAAGACAGACACTAAACGGCTTAATACCAAATACATGAATAATTATGGTGTTTAAAAAAGTATACTGATACATTTAAGTACTGTGAAAAAAACCTGAGGTATGCAATCAATTATCTGAAAATTTCTGAACATTTGACATTATAGACTTGTAGGAGTACTGTACCCGTAGGGTATTAGCACTTGGCTCAAATCTCTCTAATATTTCAAAGGAGAAGCAATCACTCTATGTTGGCATTTGACAGCAGGAAACATATAAGGTGATTATATTTTAACTATGTCCTATTATTTATACTTCAAATGTCATTACTTTATAAGAGATGGCCAAATATGTAAGTTGTTGTAATTTAATTACGGTTTGGGAGTAAAATAAAATGATAAAGAAAAGACACATTAAAGAGACTGACTGGACTGTACCATATGGCTCTCAAAGTCAACCACATCTCTTTTTGGAAGACTCTCAAAGACCCTAAGAATTGGCTATTTTAAAAGAATATTTCTCTTTGTCATGTAAAAGAAAGGTTCTTGATTTTGTCATTAAATGTAAATGTACTCCATATTTGAATATAAGGCACTCCAGTTTCCATTTAAAGACAGGGAGTAGAGTTGCATCTTTTTTTCCCCATAAAATGCAATTATAGAGAAAAGAAGAGCTTCTGAGTGAATTATTTGAAGTAGAAAATCTTAATCAACCTCTTTCAGGGAAAAGGAGCTCTACACTGGGTAACATCATAATTCTCGGGTTGCTACAGACACAAACACACTATTAATATTGTGTTGTTTTCATTTTTTTCTCTTTGACAAAGATCACAAATAAATATCCAACATTCTAAAACACATGGCCTAATTCTGCAAGCTGTTATAATGAAGTCCTTTGAATTATTATAAATGCCTGAACATTAAAAATTCATCAGCAAGGGGAGAGAGGTGCTTTCTATTTGTGGTGTTCTGAATTTAAACACAACCTGCTAAGAATGGCTGATTGTCCCAAGGAAGCACCGCTGACAGCCATCAGCAGGTCTGTGTAAATGGTGTATGGAAAAGGTAATAAGAGCTTCAGGAGTATATTTCAGCCCATATAATAAAGTAATTGTGAAAGTATAATTGCAGTCTGGTTCCATACCATATTAGGGGAAGAAATGAGATGGTAAGAAAATATGAGATTCACAGAATTATTTTGTAAGCAATTTCTGCAATGACTGTCTCGCAGAATAAGTAGAATTTGTCAGAAAAACAATTTTAAAATGCACAACGATGTTTACCTTTTGAAACCCATTATGATGAACCTGAACAAAATGAACACTGATTATTTGACTATTCTAAAAATATCCCGAGCTTATGAACACTTCATACATAAAAATAGTATTGAGTAATGTTAAACAAGTGATTTCAGCCCGTTAAGGCATTAAAAAAAAGAGTTGAGCATGAACTCCCATTTTTTATTTTTGAATGATACCTAGTTCAAATTTCCAAAGATTTAAATATTTGCACGATTAAAATTTCAATTTTTAAAAATTCATTCCTTTAGCTACTTCATAAACAATCACTATTGGCTTAAGTTACCAAGTTACTGTATCACACACGCTATCAGCTGCTGCCACAGCAGGACTTGAGACAGGGCAAGGAATGCTGGTTCTACTCTCAGTCATATCACCTAGACTAAAGGAAAGGAAAAGCGCAGAGAAGATAAATGCACAAGTGAACGCAGGGGTATTCAGAGCTCAATAGTAATAGCATTTAGGTCAAATATTAAAGTTGTTCATTTAATTCTCAGTTGACTCATCTTCTGTTAATAGGGTTATGTGTATCACATCTAAGATTATTACCTCTGTAAGTACGCAGATTTTTTTTTCTTTTTCTATCCTCACCATTTTAGCACAGTTCCTGGCACAAAATAACCATTTGGAAAATATTTAATGAATAAATTAACCAATATTACAAATGTCATGCCCCTGGAACACTTCTCTGTACTAACCCTATGGCAAATGTTCTAAAACCCCTAGAAAATTAGGATATGGGATCAGGTATTAGGAATCTACGTCTCTTTGTCATTAATTTTTCATTTTATTTTAATGGGACCTTGAGAATAAATGTACCTAAACTGCAGACACATAGCATTCATTCTCCTGGACTGCTGTTGCAGATGAAACTTCAAAATGTGTTAAATATGAGGAAATTACCATGATTTGGATAAAGGCAAAATCTAAAATGCTTATTTTTATATGCCTAAACTGAGTTTTTAGAAGGTAAAACATATTATTGTCAATAAGAGCAAATATCCATTATTTACACATGCCCGTTTAACAAAAACTTTCAAAACCAGATTAAGGTTAAAATGAGGAAAAGGGGGAAAAATCCAAAAAACAATCAAACAAATTGATTTTTATGGTGTTCTATGGACATCGTGTAGTTTGACATTTGTTGAGAAGTCTACTATGCACACACCTAAAGTCTATGCATGCCACCCGGCCTAACCAAAGCTACTAGGTCCCCTGCGGCATCCCCTAACAATAATGGAGAAGATAGGAGAGACTGGCTGCCCAGAAACAGAACCCCACTTTGGGCAGATGAGGATGCAGGTGGGAGAGTGCCAGTGAAAGGGCATCCATGTCAGTTTGTTTTCATGCTACTGATAAAGACACATCCAAGACTGGGCAAATTTGCAAAAGAAAGAGGTTTATTGGACTTACAGTTCCACATGGCTGGGGAGGCCTCACAATCATGGCAGAAGGCAAGGAGGAGCAAGTCACATCTTATGTGGATGGCGGCAGGCAGTGAAAGAGAGCTTGTGCAGAGAAACTCCTGTTTTGTGTTTGTTTGTCTGTTTTGAGATGGAGTCTAGCTCTGTCTCCCAGCCTAGAATACAATGGGCTGTCTCCACTCACTGCAACCTCTACCTCCTGGGTTCAAGCAATTCTCACACATCAGCCACCTGAGTAGTTGTGATTACAGGCACATGCCACCACACCTGGCTGATTTTTGTGTTTTTAGTAGAGACGAAGTTTCACCATGTTGGCCAGGCTGGTCTCAAACTCCTGACCTCAAGTGATCCGCCTGCCTCGGCCTCCCAAAGTTACAGGTGTGAGCCACTCTGCCCAGTCGAAACTCCTGTTTTCAAAAACCATCAGATCTCGTGAGACTCGTTCATTATCACGAGAACAGCACAGGAAAGACCCACCCCCATGATTCAATCATCTCCCACCAGGTCCCTCCCACAAGACATGGGAATTACGGGACCTACAAGATGAGATTTCGGTGGGAACACAGAGCCAAACCATATCAGCATCTAAGAAAGTAATTCAGAAGAATCTTGAAAATAATATCACTCATCCTACAAATTATGTCTGCCTGTGGTGGAAGGAAGAGAAGAAGGGAGGAAAGAAGGAAGTATGGGAGAAAGGAATCCATGCCTCAGGCCATTTATTATGTTACAGGCCTCTCTCAGTCCTATACCTGCCCCCACTTCACCCCCAAACTATCACCATAACTGTTCAATTTCTTGCTGATCCTTTTCCTGAATTTTCCAAATTCGCTTCACGTTAGGTTTTCTACTAATGCCTAACAATGTAATGATACACTTGACTATCTCCTGCCATCACTAAACATCATCAGTTTTTGCAAGTAACGAAGGGATTTTTCTTTTCCACCTACACATAGGATATTTGACTTCCTCCCTCCTTTCCATTGTCTCTCTACAAAGCATAACGTTGGTCAGCCTGGGGCACCAGCAACAATTGAGCCCTAACTGAAGACTTCCAGTTTAGACTAAGATAAAATACTTTGTCAAACTGTCTTATCAAAAGTAGAGAATTAGTGAAAGTCAGGGAAAAAATCAGGGGAAACAAATCATTCCATTCTCTGTGGTAAAGATGACCTAATGAAAGGAAGTTTTTCAAGGCCTCAACTCTATTTTTTAATAATAAGGACAAAAGAGTATTATGTTGTGTCATGCGTCCCCTAGGAGCAAAGAACTATATCCCAAGGCAGTAGAATTACAGAATAGCAAAGACTATCTTCCTAGAATAGAGTTGATTCAACTGTAAGTGCTTCAAAATATCATATTCACATTAAAATAGACATGGGTGTGTTGTAGAATATAAGATCCACATATTGCTTCAAGATGAAACCTTAGCCTTCTAAGACCTATGTACATTGCAGAGGCACTTCCAAAGGATCTTCCTCTAGCCCCCTGAAATATAAATTCCCTCCCATTCATTAGGGCACTCCAGTGGAAAAGTTGGAGAGCTTTGCTATGTGGATACTGGAAGATTATGAGATACCTTCAAAAATGCCGATACAGATTTCTGAATATGTTTGGACACTTTAATATATTCCCCAAATTTACTAATACATTTGGGGAATATATTTACCACTAAGCAAGCTATTTCAGGAAAGCAATTACTAATAACTTCAGTAAATATTACTCCACAATTAGAACAGATTGGAAGTTAACTCAGCAGGTGTGCTTCTAAGACTATACATAAAGCATTAATATTCATGCTAACGTCTGGGCTTATCAATTAAAAACTTGATCTGCATGTAGACTACAACCTCATATGTGCTTTAAGAAGTTAGATTTTAACATAACTCAAACTTTTGACTAAAGTACAAAACCTCTAAAAGGTTATCTTTTATTGAAAAGGCATCAAAAGATAGATCAGTACCTGGTCATTCATTTCAACATGTGAGTTCCCCCAGGGAAGTCTTCTCTAGCACATTCTTAACTAGAAATGGACATTAGCCCACTGACAACAGCAATTTGAAATCCACCTCAACTTCCCCCAGCACATTATCTCTACATTGGCAGCAGTATCTTCCTCAAACACAGTTCTAATCTTTTCACGTCCCTTAATCCTAAACTGTCCCTGGCTCTCTGTATTGCTTATTCCTGCGGGCCCCTCCTACAGAAACCCCAGGCATCTCCCAGCAGACTCCCCCTCGTTGAGCTGAGGATGTTGCGCCTCCACGCGTTGTCTCGTTTTCTCTCTTTTGCAGCCTTTCACTCGAGTTTTTGCAACTTTTCACTAGAGGAAAACTTATTACACGTGACTAATTAGTGTTGATACTCTCTGATAATCAGAACTCTGTCATTCACGTATTTCCATTTTTGCTCAGCTCGAGGGAGCAAGAGCCCAATTTAAACGTTGAATTATAGCTTAATATGTAGGTCAAGAAGTATGCTTGCATCTCCACTTCCGGGGGATAATGTTCTATGTTAATTCAAATAGCCCTATTGCATATGTGGCTTTTACTCTGAGTTGTCATAGGTCATTTTATAAAAGGTGGGAAGTCTAAAAAATAATTCAAAAAATTAGGAGTAACCTTCCCCTTCTTCACCGCTGGATGTTTAAGGCCAACTGAAATGCCATCTCCTCCAGGAAGCAACAGGGATTCCTCCAACTTCAACTTTTCCTTTTATACCACCAGCACTTTGACCACAGACTTCATATCACATCAATCATACTGTGGTTCCATGATAGTTATCTGTATTCCTCTCTTATTAGCCACATGGAGGCAGGGTTCATAACTTACTCATCTCTGTGTCACTCTCTGACCCCCTTAACACTCAGAGTAAAGTTCTGCATTCAGCTGGTGTTCAAAAAATGCTTTTTGATTTCTGAAAATGAATTAAGTGTCCCTTAAAAACAACCCCAAAGCTTTTTAACAAGCGTATTCCAAATTTTTTTTTTTAAGTTGACTTCTTAGGCGCAAATATTCTTATTTCATCCCTATGCAAATATTTGTATGGGGACCGCATTAGAGCTATCTGAAAATAAGAAGTTATAATGGAAACAGTGACACAGCCTTAAGTGAGGCAACAGAAATAGGAACTACTTTAATACTTTTACTGAAATGTTCTCTGCTTGATAAAGTTCATTACCAGAATATCATCTTTAAAAGTGAAATGCATTCAGCTGAGTACTTTTTTTTCATTTTGTAAATAGATTTTTTCCTTGCCTGAGCTCTCAGTATAAAGTACAAAATAGTCTTCCATAACATTAGAAAAATGTCACCCCGTACATAGAGCTGAATTTTTAAAATAAAATAGAATTTTCTTCTTCAGCATTTTAAAGGTACAGCAGTGCCTTTCACATAGTGATTATCGGTACTGCATATCATATGAAGGCTGGATCGTCAGCCTGCAATTTTTTATGTTCTAAAATGAGTTGAGATAATATATTAGAGCCTAGAACAAAGTTAAGTCCCTATGGGATACCCTAAGGCCATAAAGTCACCATCCTTTCAACATTACCCTACTTATTACTCTAGTTATATTTAAAATGACCCTGGTGCTAATCTTTTTCTCACCTATTCAAAATGACATTAAAAAGTAATTAGGTACTAAATTTACAGCCCAAGTCCCAAAGTTTCATGTTATATAAAATGAAAACTTATGTACGGCATAATTGTTTTTAGTTTTTTCCTCTTTTTACATTATTAAATTCTTGATTAGTCTAGGGTATTGTAGCCAAAGTTACCTTACAAAGAAAGTTTCACTCCACTTTAAAATCTCACATGTACTGTATTGGGTTTTAGGCATTTCAATAAGATAAATGGCATATCACCACCACTGTATCTTGACCAAGCGGTGATAGCAGAAATGAATCTTCAACCAAAGAGCCATTTTCTAAGAAATGAAAAGTCATATGTCTAACAATGTTATTTTACAATAAGCATTATATTCTTGCTATTTTCTCCAAAATTCAGAAACAGCTGTATGAACCTTCCACCTCTCAGAAATATATCCTTCCTTCCCTCCCCCACCCCAGGCCAGATCTTTTCTCAAGATTGCAAGTTACAGAAAGGCAATTGACCTCAGTAAATTTTTCCACTGGCTTACATTTTTTCTTTCTTTTCTAAGTACTCTTTAGGGAAAAAAAAAAAAAAAAAAAAGAAAGATAAACACACTTCGTATAGCAAGTGCCATAAGAAAAATATGTTCTGGCAGACTTTTCCCAACTTGTAACTGAAAAGAATTTACATCATCCAAGTATATTATAAGTACAGAGAGTAAAAGAAAGAAATCTCAAAATAGATTTTTGTTCTACTTTCAAACTCCAAGGCTCAGGGAACACAAGTGTTTCACTTAAGAAATGAATAACAAATGACTTCAGTACACATACACCTTTCTCTTTTTGGAAAAATTGCACATAAAAGAGCATTTTTTGGCACGGCTGACCTGCAGAGATATGGAGCTAAGCAGAGTCATGAATTCACTCACTCTGATATGCACACATGATACGCAATTAAAATCTCCATTCACATTCCTGCCGGGTTGTCAATCATGAGGAAAGCCTTTTTGACAACATTCAGCGAAGCGTACCAACTAACCGCTCAACAGGAACTTAAACAGTAACAGCTTTTGTTACTAGCAAGAACGAATTTTTCACCAAGATTGGGTTCAGTTTCTAAGAAATCATTATGCCCTGAATTTTAGGGCCTTTCATTAAAAATGAAAATGTGTCAAAAAGATTTTGTATGGCAAGCTATGTGATGTCATAACTAGAAAATATGAGATATGTAAAAAATCCTAACCTTTTCAACTGGGGGAATCTTTTAAACTTTTTTTCCCCATTTAGAACAATGAACAATGATCTTATAAAGCAGTTTGCTGGGGGGTGGGGGGGGAATGTGACATTTCTAATTCATTCTGAAGTTTTTCACTAGAATTTTTAAACTTTTAAAATAGATCGAGGCTCTAAACTCACTTGAAAAGTGACCGACCAATCTATAAACCAGTGGGTAAGTGACTTTTTTAATCATGAAAAGAATATGTAGCATGTTGGAAATATTGCATGTATCAAACCTTTCAATTTATGAAGCTCTGTAGAAAATATTAGGCACATAAATTCTCTCCAGATGAACCCAGAAGGTTCATAACTTAGTTTCTGTTGAACATCTAATCAAAGACTGTGCCCTTCATAATAGCATATTAGTATGCTTTAAAGTCATAAATCCATAAAAACAGGACCCAGTAAAATTGAATACAGGATGCTTGTTAATCTGCTGCTGTGTCTGTTTTAAGCAACTAACCTTGGATTACAAATTTGAAACAAGTTAATACTATCAGATATTGAAATATTTGTCTTCTTACTTATCATGCTCTGTAACTGAGAGAGCAGATGCATCCTGACCATTAACAGTCATGACAAATTGCCTTGCTAATGAACGTTACACACTGAAAGTGCCATAACTGATTAAACTACAATTTCCCACTACCAGATAAGAGAAAGAGTTGGGGACTCCAGCAGTGGGTGACTCTGATATTCTGCCAACAGGCCTTTAGGGCACAGTGCGATATTCAGAAAAACACTCTAAATTCCATATGAACATATTCTGAAAGCCTATGTGTATACAACAGGTTTTAAAAGCATATTAGATAAAACAGCTTAGGTTGTAGCTGATGAGCCGTGAAAAATAGATGTGTTTTAACTATTTGGTATCCTTGCAAGTATGTGTTAAAGAATATTCTCTGATGTGGGTTTCTCTCGCTCTCTCCTTCTCTTTCCCCGCCCCCAAAACATTGCGTGTGCTTTGCATCTCACATAATCTTTTGTCAGTTCTTTTGTTGGTGCAAAATTGGCAGCAGTTCAAATTCAAAGTACTCCTATTCATTTACTGACCAATGTCATTCTAGTTCACATCAGCCAGAGAGCTAAGCTCTAAAAAACATAAAAGACTTGCTTCACCACTGACGAATAATGTGTACACTTTTACAGAGCCTAAACCTTAATGCTTTCCCTGAAACTAACAATACAGTATATCTTATCATTCCTTTTTCACAAGCAGGCAGCTGCTGAAACGCTTGCCACTTCAAAATATCAATTGCTTGCCAGAGTTGTCCTCAACACACCCTGTCAAATTCATGTATATTGTGCAATGAAAATGGTGCAGGGCTGAAAGCTAGAAATTGTGTCAAATTCTGCTGTAAGGGTATGATGTGCAAAGAACAATGTATGACAACCGTAGAGACTACAAACAATGGCACTGGAGCCAGGGACTTCATAGATCACAACTGCGCCTGTACATATTTTATTGTAGGCATTATATATTTAAAGCATGACAAATGTACCATTGTACATTATGTGCTGCACAAATAGAAGCTCCTCCCACTCATTCGCCTTTTGCATTTCTCTTGATGATGGAAACATAGTTGAGTTTCATTTTTTTCTCTTCTCTTAAAACACTGAAGATTCCTAAATCATAAAGGAAACACACACACACACACACACACACACACACACACAAGGTTATCAAAAGAGTAACAGAAAACAGAAGGCAATAATACAAGATGAGAAAATGAGATCTTGTTCACTTAACATTTTGGCTTCTCTCTGAGGACACAAAAGCAAGGATTATCTTCAACACGAACTGAGGGTATGAAGAGAACTACGCTATCACTATGCCTATAAATTGTTGTCTACCTAATTTTAATGCAGATAAGTGCTGGCTTATTGATTTGCACGATTTTCCAGCAAAATGGAAATCCCACGTGAATATATTCTTTGTGTGCAGAAAATATGGCTTAAGAAGCTTTTACTATTATTGCTTTCCTATGCCAAAAGAACAATTAAGAAAATAATATCTCACTACCCTATCAGGTCTACAAACTAACGCTGATTAATTTCTTAGATTTTAAATATCCCTTCCCATTTCCTGATTCGCTCTGTTTGCTTTAAATGAGTCTCTGGTTAATGAAAAGTTGTTTTTCTTCTAAACATCTCTTTAAATAACATGTAAAATCTGAAAATATTCTCATTTTGGTACACACCTACTTAATTATAAAGGAGCTCACGGCTATAACAACCCGACACTAATTCAGTCAATGACTGTGGAAATGGAAACATGTTTATGGGAGAAGATTACTATGAATATATATTAATCTCTTCTACGACCTAGCTTAGGTTACAAAACCTTTATCACACAAGTAGCTTGGAGGGGAATTAACTGACTCGAGGCTAAGGAAAATGAACAGATATGTTTTTAAGGTGTTAATAAATATTTTGGAAAGAGAATAGGTGGTTTAGGTGCTTAGGGGTGCTGACCTTTGCTATGTTGATTAGTGGGACAATGATGCATTATTAACACACAGCAGCTGTACCTGAACTGCTGCCATGAATATAATAGCCTTTTATAGCCATCAGGGGAGTGAGGTAGGAGGCCTTTATTAACCACTAGACATGATTAGCACATTATGTGAACTTTACTAGGCAAATTATCTCTTATTGAAATATAATGTTGGTTATAACTAATTGTAAACATGATTTTTAAAACTTTGCAGTGAAAAATTCAAATGTTTTACTACCATTCAGCTCATTATTGGCTGGTAATCGCCGACGAAAACATGGTCTATTTTGTGGGAGGTACTTACAGGAGCTGAATCTCAAAAGGCAGATTGTGTCACAGAAGGCTGCCTTTAAAATTATTTAGCATTACAAGTTCAGGGATATTAGCATACATGCAAACTTTCTCTCCCTAATTAAGTAAAAGTGTTCATGAACTAGAAAAGCTGCTTTGGGATTTTTCTTCCTTTTCATTTCTTTAAGTAGTTCTTAAAAGATTAGTTTTGCAGTAAATTTTTGAGAGTTACCTTGAAAAATAACAGCATAATTTATTTCAAAAAGCTTAATTTTGGGAGAGGAAAGATTATCCCATTAGCCTTAGTAACTGAACATAGCTCTGAGAGTCCATTATGAACAGTCTTTTATGCCCTGGCAGGAAGTCATTAACATAAAATAAATCATTAGCTTTGATATTAAGCTTCTACTATCTGCAGGTTTCTATGATTAATGTTCATGACTGCATCTGCCAAATGATAAAATATACTTTTTGTTGGAAGGTTATCCTGCCTCTTTATTATTAACATTTCTCTTGATACAATTGTTACTGGCATTTTAGGCTGAGCCATATTGGTATAGAAAGGAAGCACCGGTTTTTTTTCACTGGTATGAAAATACTAACGCCTATAACACTTTACCCATCATTTTTTAAATTAACCATTTGATTGAGTTAACAGACTTAAGGAAATCAGGCAGCGCTTAGATACTCTTCCAGTGTAATTGCACTGTCTTTAGGCCCAGTTGACCCATTCTTTAATTAACCTTGCACATTATATTTCGCATCTCTGACCCATATATCAGAGGAAGGCATAGAGAGGTAAACTTGCTTCCCTGAAGTCAGGAACAAGAGGGCATTTCCCTCTTTCGCAGTTATTCTCCACTTTTATCTTATCTTCCTACACTGCAAAACAGGCAACAGCCCTCATCAATAGCATCTCTCCTTAGGTGCACTGGCTCTTAATGCAGAGAGGGAAAAAGAGGCCCCCCGGGGGGCCTATCAATATCTGAGGGAGGGAGATTACACACTGTACCTACAGAGACTCCACTTTCCTAATTCACCTTTGACTCTCCAGAAAGGTTATCTCTTTGACTGTCTTCCTGAAAGAACCCCTAGTCTACAACTTTTCAAAACACTTTTATTCCACTAGGGCAGCAGAAGTAGAAGAAATGGGCTGAGAATGCAGTATTTTGCTAAATTCTTTGAATTTTTTTTTAACATCTTTCACCACAAGATTTCAAATAATCTACCTCCTTAATTCTCATAAGTTTTCTTTGATACAAATATAAATTATTTTCTCTACTGGATATATGGAAGACTGGAACACAGATGGATTAAAGGTTTTGGTGTCAGAACTTTTACCAGGCACAGAACAAAGTCAGGCTTCTCAAGAGAATGGGAAACAGAGTGGGAGGGGAATCACATCCTCTTATGGTTACGTTTATTTTGCCTAGGGAGTAAGTCAACATAGACTTAACGGCACTTGGTTTTTCTCTCAAATATTCAACATAATGGAGTCTTTCCCTGAGAAGGGCCTATGGTTTTCCTCAAAAAGACCTGGTTCTTTAGTCGTATTAGGATATAACATGTCTGTTTAAAGCCCTAAGATTCTGAACAGCATCTTCTCCTGTGAAATACTGCTGAGTATCTTAAAAGGGAGTGGTAACCAGGTATTCCTAGTAGTCATGATGTTTTTCCTTTGTTGCTGCTGTTATACACATGAGGGGGTCTGCCATTTAGGATAAATTTTCATGTATTTATGGCCAGAAATATTCCAGAACCATGAGAAGCACAAACACACACACACACATGCAAATACACATGCACACACAAATCCACCCCCACACACCCATACACATGCACATACCCATACACACACCAATGTTTCTAGCTCAGTAACCCCACCCCCAAAGTGGCATCAAAGACTTCAGTCAAAAGGCATTTTAGCCAAAAGCTGGTATCATCACTACTGTGGATCAGACAAATGACCTGTAAGACCACATGGCACCCAAAATACGTTCTATTTTCTTGGCCACTGGCAAAGCTTTTTATCAACCAACCATGGCCTCCTTTAATTAGGAGTCCTTTCCAGACAGTTTCATAAAAGCACATAATTCAGGAATGAAAAACGATAGATACTTGGCTAAAGCAGAACCATTTAAATCTCCCAAGTGAAAAACAAACAGATAAAAAGCATTAATAGTGACCCTGGTTTCATGACCTTTGATACTATAAATATGTATCAGTGATGATTTTTTCATGAGTAACTTGGAAATCTGAAAATAGCTTTTAAAATGTAACTTTACAATTTTTATCAAGTAAGGCAAACTTGCCATAGATCAAACTAAAGAAGTGTGGGAAATAGTAATACCTCCCATCAGGAAAGAGCAAGGAGTTTCTGGAATTACCCTCCCTTCTCATCTTTTCTGCTGCACCATCAACATCCAAGCACAGAGCAATATAATGTTCCCATTTTCAAAATGAATGCTGTAGGGAGCAACATGTTATAACCAGGAAAAGCTCATTCAGGTTAATGTGAATTCCATGTCTCAAAGTATTATGGAAGAACTGCTATAATTAACAGTCTGTTGGCACTTCCATTATAAACCACATTTCTAAGCAGTTTATAACTCAACTGTTTGTAATGAGAAATTGCTCTTTGGGATGAAACTTGGCATGCAAGGTTTAAAACAAAAAATTCTCAAATTCATTAGGCCAGATGTAAGCGGTATCATCTTGGCATTGTGGTTTCCTAGTGGACAGCCCGTTTAACACAATTCGTTATCAATCAGGGGAGACCAGCCTATCTAGTTCTGAAAAGTGCATGTTCAAAGAAAAAGATCAATTGAAAATACATCAATAACTCCGAGGTAGAAGTAAATGAAAAGGGAAAAAAGCATGTCAAAATTTGGTAAAATTAATAACTTGGGTGAACATGCAATTTAAACAAATAAGGGAGCATTCCAGCTTCTAAGATGCCTCAAACAGAAGCTTCTTGCAGGCAAGAACTACAGTTAGGATCATGAGAGCCACGGTGTCTAATAACTATGATGTGCTACAATCTTGTTTTCTGATAAAAGTAAGAATTTTATATTCTTGTATTTGGATGCATACAATATAAGTTTTATTCTAGACAACAACTGATCTTATTTTTAAAATGTAATTGTTAATAGCATACAATCAACTCATGATAATTACATTTCATTTTTATTGACATGTAAGATAATTATCCTACCTGTGACTTCTCAGAAATCTTGAGATTCACACTCAGATAGCTAAAATGTAGGGTGGTAAGTGATCTAAATTTGATTAATTGATTCAGTTCTACATGGCCAACCATTCCCGTTCTAGTTATCTACGTATATTCTGATGAGAATACATCCACATGCTAACCCCTGTTACTTACCTCAAATGTAACCCAACCTAATTTACTGTATTCCAACTGAAGATCACAGCCCCATCTTCATACTATTTTCGAATCTAAACATAGCCTTCTCACTGAGGAAGGATGTTTAAGGGGTTTATCTCTGAGCTCTAAATACACTGCACAAAATGGGAGGGGACGTGGAAGGGAGACTATAATAGCTTAGAAATACCAGTCATGGTTATTTTTCCTCTCAGCATCATATGGGGGTTGTCTTACTCTAGTAGAATATTGTGTAACTCCACATCATCCATTCAGGTCGGGGGGATGGGGAAAGGAAAACAGCATAATTTGGGATTTCAAAAAGCAGATATGGGCCTGAGAGCTGGTAGATTCCAAATAGAAAACAGAATCAGGTTACTGCAAGAATGGATATGTTCACATGATTATGATGGTGATGAAGGAAGGTGAGCTGAAGAGGGAGCCAGGCAGCCTAGGCAACCACAATGGTGATTAGTGTCCAGTGGAGAAGAGAGTTCAGATTAGAAGTACAGACCTCCTAGGTTAAAATTAAGATTGGGGAGGAGAGTAGCAAAAGCAAAGGTGGTCCCAGGAGTTGGAGTGGCCGGGAAATGGGTAACTGGGAAGGAGATAGAGAGGTAGGAGATAAGAGGTGCTGGGCACACTGGTAGACTTGCGACTGAAGGCTGACTTTAAAACAGAAAAGGAAGAATCATCAGCATTTGAGAAACACCCCTAGGGTCTTTTCAAGTTTCTAAAGTCCTAGCAAAAGTTTAGAAAGCACTATAATAAATCACCCTTCACAGCTAAATAAAATCACTGTGCTCCCCACTACCTTCGTCATTTTCTAGGCTAACACTCTTGAATGGAGCCCATCACAAAAAACATATCACCACTAGAAACAGTCTCTCACACACCAAAACCAACATTTGAGAACCAGATTGGTACCTAGGAAACCACCCCGAAAACTGGAAATTTCCCTACTTCTTCCTGTTCCACTGTTCTTAATTCCCTTGCAATCACATCATTTAAACAATATCCACAATGATCATTCAATTAGATAATTACATATGAGTTTAGTTTTCATAACTAGGCAAAATATCAAAATTCTCCTTAATATCACTTACTAACTTTTAAAATACACGATAAACTGTGAGAATACTAAACTACCTATGCAATGTTAAAAATAACATCAGATCCCTCTAAAGCTCATGACTATAACTTTGTTTGCACAGACATTTAAAATTGAATTTGCAATATTGAAATAACCCACACAGTCAACATAGCTACATTTGAAGCTTTTGTATAATATCTGATTTAGTGGCCAAAAACCATGATTGCTTGGTTTATGCTCTTTCTTACATAGGTATTTATTTAAAACATATTTAACAACCTCAAAACTTCTGAAAAGTGCCAGCTGATAAAACTCCCAGGGGAATTTTAATTATATATATGATGTATGAAGTATCAACTATGAATTTCCCAAAGTCCTAGAAGTTATGGAGGTGGATGGAGAACTAATCAAGCATAATGCTCTAAACTTATAACCCTCCCTTCTTTTCACTCTTTCTCCCCATACTCCTCTTCATCTGCTCCTCCTCCCATCCTCTTCCTTTTTCTTACATTTACTGTTCAAAATAGGAATAATGACTCCTTCTTAATGTGCTTGCAAATCTTGTATTTTTGATGTGATGAGTATTGCCACATTAAAGTATAACACATAATACATTCTAAATAGGAAAATAAGCTCAAAGGAGATTTTGCAGAGACTGTAATGAATCTTGTTATTCTTAAAAGTTATCAAATGTCTAATGTTTGCCCTGACATTTTCAAGCAGAGTTCATCACAAATGGGTCCTTCCTTGTGCGTTTTCACGAAAAAGAACATATGCACTGTCCTTCCTCATTTCAATGATAAAAGCTGAATATTCCAAATGCCCATTATTCTTCACTCTGTATATCACCAGCATGAAGCATGGGTTTGTGTTTTGGACTTCCCTGTTTCTAAATCAACCAAAGAAAGATTCAGGACATGATTCCATAAAGGCAACCACTGAGAACAGTGAAGCCCATTATTTCTCCTCCCACTGCAGGCTGAGGTCACCATCCCTGTCATTAGCCATGTCATAACATAATTGTATTACTACTCCTTATGTGGGCAGATACTGAGCAATAACTGAACACATCACATCGTTGTAAAAATGAAAAAGTACCACTTCTTTGTCCTATCTTAGCATAAAACCAGTGAAAACAATCTTTGGAAATGACGCTGCACTAAGAAACTGAAAAGAACTGTTATTACTCTGTAGGTATATATTTAAACTGATGATCTGACATCTTTAACTAGAATAGAAAATAAGACTATATCACTACAGAACTCCAATTGTAAGCTCATTTAATCCAATTTATTTTGGTAGCATTCAGCTCAATTAAGGGATACAATGTTACTTCAAATAGTCTAATTAGATGAAACTCCACTATGGTACTCATCTTTCAATGTCTGAAATACAACCATGCTTTAGGTTGCAAGAGGTGAATACTGCTAACTCCAGCCTCCATGTGTCTGTCCAGTCTATGAGCTACACTGCTATTTCCAATACTGACCTACATACAGCAACATGCCACCCATTCTGGCTGTTTGTATAAGAGATGCTTCACACACTTGCCTTAACCAACATCATACGCATTGTTCCCACAATGGGCTGTGTGAAAATGGAGGCCACTTTGCATAGTGATATGTTCATAACGCATATTAGTCTTACAATAGAGCAATACTAGATTAAACCGTGTCCAAAAATGCCTCCTCCAGAGTTTATTAACTGAAAAATGGAAGTAGTGTTTTGGCAATCTATAGAGCAGCAGTGCCGGAAAGTGTCAGCAGAGGAAAACAATCACATTTTAGTTTAGAAAGCTTCAGGAAGAGAATATTCATTTTCTCCATTAGAGTCTCTTCTGACACTGAAAACAATGTCACTGGGAAACTGTAGCTACAGTTGTAGGATTCTAAAGCACAGATAGATACTGGTTCCGCTGGGATTTAGCACACCAACTTTAAATAGCAAAGTGTTGACAGGTTTAAAATAAAGATAATAAGTAATTTATGATCTTATCACTCTATTAAAAACAAATCACCTGACAAACTGACTGCTATTTGTAATAAACTACATATTCATTACGCCTCCGAAGGAAGCAAGATTTACTTTGCAGTATTGTTCTTTTGGGGATGTCTGATCCAACTTGTTTTAATAAATGTAGGCACAGATTTCTTACTTCGCCTTTTCCAAACTTCTGTCCTTCTTCCATTTCCCTGCAAATCCACTCATGTCATTGCAAAAACAAATGCTAGTTGACTGCATTATGCACAACTACAATTGTAGAGCTGGACAGAAATTTTGTACCAATGCTAATCACGGTGGAGTGAAAAAACTCAAGTGCCTGGGCTTTGTGGGGCCTAGAAAACTATCCAGTACATTTAATATAATCAGGGACCAGTGACAAATATATCTGATGGACTGCTACATAGAGATGGGCCAGAGATGTCCCTGGAGAAACATTTCCATGAAGTCTTCTTCTACTATTAGAAACATATCTTATGACTTTGCATTTTAAAAATCTATTATTCTCTGGATAAGTTAAATAGAAGACCCGCAACTAGTCTATAGAAAGGGTGCCTCATTTGCATTTAAAAAGAACAGTTTGCTTCTTATACACGGGGTGACTTAAAAGGAACTTCAATGAGCTAGTAAAGAAATTCTGAATACTTTCTAAATTAATTTATTCAATTCACAGTACAACTCACTAAAATTATTTAAAGCACTTAATTGGAAAATGATTTAATATATTGAAGTAATTCCTGATTTTTCCAAAGCATTTAACTTTTAAATTAAATCTGACCCTACTTATCACAAGAACGAGGAGTGAAATGTGTATCCAAGTCATTAACTTCTTTTGGGGGCCTAAAATCACTGATAAACTTAATAAGATTTGTCCAGTTTCATTGCCAAAATAGTTCTGAGCTTTTGGTTCCGGTAACTACAGTGGAATATATCTTTACTCTCCAAGATAGGGCTGCAACTTTATTATTTTTTATTAGCAATACTGTTGGTGTCATAAGCAAAACAAAACGTAACACGATACTTGAGTGTACAGACAAAACAGATTTTAGACTAAAAGAACTATGTCACCAGCAAATAATGAAACTTCATCACACAAACTCCTCTGCGCTCGCCAAAGTTCCCCGTACCTTTCAACTTGTCCCTAGCTGAAGGGCTCCCTGTACAATGGAAGCCCTTCTGCCTTGCTCAAGACTGGATGTCCCTCTTTTCTAACTTGCCTAAACACCATCGGCACACAGCACAGTCCTTTGAGTGGGTCTCACACTGGACACAGCACCGAGGAGCTTCTCCACGGGGAAGTGTGTGTGTGAGAGCCTGACTGTGTGTCAACACTGTCCACGACTCGGAGCTGCGACTCGGTCGCGTGGTGGGGAGTCCAGGGGCTGAGAAGGCAGAGCACTAAGTATCTCTGCATCAGGTAAAAAAGCTGTTTGGTGACGACTCGCCACCAGGCACATGTTGGCAGTCCCAACGATTTTTCCTGTGTAATACACCGAGGGTCGCCATGGATGTGCCTGCAGGGGCGGTGAGTATCAGGCGGATTTATCACCAAGCGGGAGCTGGGCATCTAAAAGGCCCGCCCCGCGTTTTAGAGACCTCAATTCTCTCTGCCAACGTACATCCAACGGGACTGCTTAGACACGAACAGCTAGCCCTAGGCGGGGGCAGTCGTGCCCTGCGACCACTTTGGGGGACCGGTCCCTGAGTGTCCTCCCTCTCGGGGATGAGAGAGTTCGAGAAGCCGGGAGAGTAACCCCCTCCCTCGTACCCCCTGACTGTCCTATAGGTGGACCCAGCCGAACTCCGCAGCAGCCCGGGCCAGCGCCCCACCTCCGGGTCACCGGCAGGATCCGCCTCTCCCCGGGCCCCCGCGGCCCTGGCACCCGAGGTCAGCGGGCCGTGGGTACAACTCAGCAGCGGACCCTGCTCCAGCCCCATGCCGAGTGCGGGAGCTTTGGACTTGAACGCGACGTGCTCGCTCGGCTCCAAACAAACTTGCAATTTCCGCGCGCACCCCTAAAACAGGAGCTGTTCTCCAAACCGTGACCCAGCTACCCCGCTGTGCTGTGGCCCGCGGACCTGTGTCCGAACCCGGGCTCGGCTGCTGGAACCGGTTTGGGAAAACAAAAGAGTCGTGGGGCAGTTTTCCCTATGGGGGGCAGGGGCGCCTCCCGGGTCCCTGCACCCCGACTCCCGGTTGCTCCCTGGCAACTACTCCGGAGAAGGGAAGTGGTGCCACGAGCTCCCACTGCCCGGGAGAGGGAGGGAGAGAGAAGGGGCAACTGGGAAATAAACTGAATTCTCTTACTCTGCCTCCGTTCCTGGACCCCAGACACACCCCCAAAGTATTCCACGGTTTTCTCTTATTATTTTTTTAAACGCCCCCCGGCAAACCTAGGCAGGGATCCTTAGTCGCGAACAGCAGGAAGAAAAGAATCCGAGCAAATCGTGTCACTTTCCGCACAATCGCGGTGTTTGGCAAGCCCCCGGAGCTACTCCACAATATTTACTACCCAAGCGCACGCAGGCTGCAGCGGGCTGCGAGCCGAGCGCGCCCGGGACCGGCCTCCGCCAAGCCGGCCCCGCCGCGGCCCGGCCACCGCCGCCCCCCTCCCGGGATCAAGCAGCAAGAACACGGTGGAAACAAAAGCAGAGCGTTCACCTTGTTGCAATAGTAGGGGTCCAGGCAGGGAGAAGGTCCCAGACAGGGAGCGTCGGGCGCAGCGGCGGGCTGGGCTGGAGGTGGATAAAATCTTACGTCCATTTCACTCTCACATCAAGCAACTCCTTTTCTTTTTCCTTTTTTTTTTAAAAAAGTGTTCAGCAAAACAAGCTTAGACGGAACAGAGTGAGGTGTCTGGGCTCAGGAGTAAAAGAAACACCTTCCTTCCCTCACATCCGTTTGTGGTTTGTTTAAGAAGAAGAGGAGAAAAAAAAAAAAAAAGAGGGGGGAAAAGCGCTCAACTCTCCCCCAAGCTGCGGCGCGCACCCGTCGGCGCCGAGCGCGCAGCCTGCTCCACCGCCGCCTCTCGGTCCCGCCGCCGCCGCCGCCGCTGCAGCCGCCGCCGCCGGGCAGGTAACTTCATGCGCTCATTGTCCCCCCCGCCCGCCCCCCCATCTCCGCCTCCCGCGCCCCTCGCAGCCCGGCACACGCGCTCGGGCTCTAGGTACTGGGCGTTTTATTGGAGACTGAGTTGCTCTGCGTGTAGTTTATTTTCTCCACCTTGGAGGCCCGGGATGTGGGGGTTGGGGGAAATTCAGAGAGGACAGGGCGGGAGGGGGACGAGCGTCCCGGGCCGGGCGGGGTAGGGAGCGCTGCCGGACGCTGGCTGCTCACGGCCCAATGGCTGCTTTTCGGAGCCGAAGGCCGGGGACTGGAAAAAGGAGGAGCGGAGAAGGAGAAGGAGGAGAGCACGGCCCGGCTGGGACAGAAGCGGTGGGACCCTGGGAGGCCTCCGCTGTGCCCGTGCCGCGCTCCTCGGGGCCAGCGCGTCGCACACAAAGGGGCTGGCGAGCCAGAGCTACCGGCGGCCTCGGGGTACCGTGGGGAGCGCGCAGCGAGGGGGCGCTGTGGCGCACCCCGCCCCGCAGCCCCGGAGCCCCGCCCCCGGCCCGCCCCGGCCCCACCCCACTCCCACCGCCCCCTCCGCGGCCGTCCCCACCCCAATCTCCGCGACCCCCACACTGTCCCTCGGCTATTCCCCACCCCTATCACTGTGCTTGGCCCGTAGTGGAGGTGACTTTCCTGCGCAGCGCCGCTCCTGAGGGCCGAGAACCCACAGGGAGTGCGACCCCTCTGCACGCTGTGAGTGAGCAATGTCCGAGGGACTCGAGCCGATCGAAGGTTGAGGAGCCGCTCGCCTGGGAGTGGACGGCCTGGAAGAGCCGCCCCTCTTTGGTTTCTCTCTCCCGCCTGCAGTCCGCACCCCTCCGAGATTCGTGCCCCACTGGACGGTTTGCGAAGGCTGAGGCTGCCTTGGGGACTCACAAAAGGCCACAGGGGTGATTCGATGTGTAAATAGGGAAACAATCATCAGCACACAATCCGGCTAAAGGGATAACATATGAGTTTGCTTGTTGCCCCTCATGGGATTCTTCTCTTTTTATAGAAGGACGCCCTATAGTGCTCTTGGCGGTCCACGAAAAAGTTGGAGTCCGCCTCCCCATTTCTCCGGTCGGTGAGTGGCAGGAGGAAATCGCCAATCATGTTTTCCCGCTTTGCCTCCCCAACTCGGAAACTTGCAACTTGCAGTGTCCTGGAGGTTGGGGCAGTTTGGGGTCTCTTGGCTGCTGTCCAACAGATTTATCTCTAAGGGCAGTGTCCTGGATGGGAGGTCCAAGTAGGAATGGGCGACATTTACCTCCCTCTCCGGGAGCAGCCCTGCACACTAGGGCCCAAAATTCTGCAAGAGAGCTTGGAAGGTCTTCATCCGTTCCACTTGTTTTGCTACTCCACACACCCTTCTAGAACATGTCGATTGCCAACTGCTCTTCGTAACTTTTCCATAAGTGTCTCTTCCCGTGTATTTCAGAGCACTAGGCAAATACAAGCAGAGAGACCCGGAAAAAAAAATTATGAAGACAGCATTAATGATAAAATTAACGTGGCTGAGTGGATTGTCAATGCAAGTGCCTTTACTAACTCTTTGTTAAGTTTTGCTTTGTACTCCTTACATCCTCTTTCTCTTAAGCCATTGTTTTAATTTCTTCTCGTTATCATTTTTAAAAGTAGCAAATACAGCTTTCTTCCTACCTTCACGATTGACATGGTGGAGGTTGGGTTGCAAAGAGGAAACAGTAAGAAAAAATAATTCTTCTATACATTCACAAGTCTTTCAAGGCACAAAATAAAAGTAAGAAATAGAAAATGTGTCCTTTCTCCTGATAAAGGTCTTTATAATGAAATTTAAATGAAGTTTTGTGTTTCATAACATCAGCTTTCCGAATACTATTGTAGATACTAAAATGTGCCTATATGTATTTCCTTCCACAATAATAATAGTAATAATAAACTTTTTAGATTCAAATTAAACATTTCTCAGCTTAAATTTCTATCCTCAATCCAACATTTATTATATCAAAACTTGATTTTTAAAAATAAAAGTTTCTTGGAATTCATCATTTATGTCTGTTTCATGGCCTTGTGAACATCAGGAAGATGAAATGAAATGGTTCAAGACTGGAATGCCATTATCTGCATCTTGACACCTGGGAGATAATGATGTCTCCTGCTTTGCTCTACAGACCTACCACTTTTCTCTGCTTTAAAGGAAAATCCAAACGCAGGAGACCTGTGCATTCCTCTACATAATCAAGAGTCTGGTTTCTTCCATAGGAGTGTATGGAGTCAAAGTGGTATTCTGTACATGGCATGGTGTGATAGGTGGGAATACGAGCTACTGGGGGGAAAAGTTCCTTCTTCTAGCCACTTATACAAAGAGAGGCCATCTCAGTGTAATCTGAAAAAATGCTCACTTTATAATGCTGTATCCAAGGCCCATCATAAACTAAATGGATGTATTTCTACTAAAAGTTGGGGAAAGTTGAATAGCTAAACCCCTGAATAAATCTTCTTAATTTAGAAAATAAAATAGTAGAGTGTCATTGTAATACTTTTCAGTTCCTGGACATTCAACTCCACGTCATGGATAAATAAAATAGTTATTTGTCCATTCATTCATTCATTTGTACATTAACAGACAGAGTGGTGAAAAACACTAATGCTATGTGTTATTTACAGGTTTAAAATACAAAAACAAATTATTTAAAATGATTCTTGCTCTAGATGTAGTCTTTTTTTTTTTTTTTTTGGAGACGGAGTCTTGCTCTGTTGCCCAGGCTGGAGTGCAGTGGCCAGATCTCAGCTCACTGCAAGCTCCGCCTCTCGGGTTCAGGCCATTCTCCTGCCTCAGCCTCCCGATTAGCTGGGACTACAGGCGCCCGCCGCCTCACCCGGCTAGTTTTTTGTATTTTTTAGTAGAGACGGGGTTTCACCGTTTTAGCCAGGATGGTCTCCATCTCCTGACCTCGTGATCCGCCCGTCTCGGCCTCCCAAAGTGCTGGGATTACAGGCTTGAGCCACCGCGCCCGGCTAGATGTAGTCTTTCAGAGCAGTATTTTCCAACCTCGTCTGGTCAGTGAAGTCATCTTAGCAGTTTCGAAAAATACTCATGCCAGAGCCCCACCCACATAGATTTGGATTCAGTTCTTTTGGGTAGGGCCTGAGCATAGGAATTTTTAAAAGCTCTCCAGTGGCTTTAATTTTCAGAAAAGATTGAGAATCACTGGCCTAAAAGGAAAGATAAGGCAGTCTAGAAGGAAGGAGTCTAAGGACAAAGGAAATGTTAAAAGCATGAAATTATAGTAGATAGGCTGGGTTGTCATTTTGTCTTGGTCCCCATAAGAGAACATTGAGGATCACCACTCCCAGAACCCCATCACCTACACTGCATTTTAGAGATGGAGTTGGCAATTTGCCCATTTACTCTTAGTAAACTTGCATGACTTGTAAAGGTCCAGGTTATAGTTTATTCATCTGACCTAGGAACTTTGTGTACTCTATTTACCAGAAAATGAGTGCCTGTAAACAAAACGTCTCTTTACTAGTGCTGATGTAATACTATCAGTACCTACTTGTGAAATGTCTACTATGTCATGGACCTGGTCCTAATTTCTTTGCATTGAATTTCACTGTCTTATTTAATTTTCCAGATTACTTTGGAAAGCCTCATCAGTAATTACAGACCACACGGAGCATTTGATTTTGTTGCCTCAACATTGCCCATCTTCATTTTAATTATAGTTTCACTAATTGCTATGTTTTCAAATTTATACTTGTTTTCAGTGACCACATTTTATGTCTACTGATTCTTTGTATTATGTAGGTTAAGTTCTAAATCTTGTAGTAACGTCTCCAAATCACATATAGAGTGCGTTACTTTGGGGAAAATAGCTTTTAGACAGTTAATCTTATCTGTGATTTACAAGAGTCTTATAAAAATTATTCAACAAACCATAGTACTTCCTGGCAGGTATTCTTTGCTAGATTTTGGAGTTAGTTTTTCTTCAGGGGTTGAAGCCCTCTTTAGATGCACATGAGAATGAAATATTATATAGAGGGGTTGATTTTGAAATGCCAGATATTAAAACTAAAATCAAAGCCTGCCAAATTGTATAACTAAATTAATATTTAGCCCTTCACTGGCCTTTCTGACTTAACGGGCTAGTTTTCCAGTGACAGCTGATGTCACGATATTTCTAGGGAAAAGGAAGCCTCATTCTTTTAAAATACGATTCATTTTATACCTCATATGGCCCACCTAGGATTTTAAGGCCTCATTAGACATGTGTATACCCAATGAGGTTACAGGGTGAAGTAGCTATTTGTTTCCTTAGAATCTAGCCAATCTTGAGTGCTACACATTTTAGATTCAAAAGGATATCATTAATGGTTTTGATGGGAAATGTTTACATGTTCTCAATTTACCAGTTAGTATTTACTGTTGTCCAGGGTTACTTAACATTTTTCTAAAGTAATTTAAATATAAAATGGAATGATATGCAATAAGTAATATCTTTCAATGGAAGAACGCAGAGTACTGAAGTTTATTTCCTGGGGAGACTAGTGAGAAATGACTAGATTGTAACTCTTTCAACCAGAAAATAAAGGATTTCAGAATGATGAGGAAAGTTTGAAGGAAATGATACAGGTCCACAGATAGCTCACATGGTACTAAATGACTCATAAAATGCAGTATTTTTTACATAATTTGGGAAGTGTGCCATGCTTGTACATCTCACCATTGAGTGTGGTACAGTACTTTGATCTTCAACAATATACAACATTTGTGACATAATAGCTATAATAGGACTATTCAGCTATTTTACACGGCAATAATCCAGTCCTCTCTCATCAGGATAAACTGTGAGGACAAATCCTTTCAAAATCAGAATTAGTTCCTTGTAGAAAAGTGAGGCTACAATTATCCCTTAAATAGGAGCAGCTGCAACATGGTATCGGCCTGGAGCGTGGCAGTGAAGTGTTTTTCCAATGCAATTAAATGGATTTTTTAATGCAAACTAATATTCTATAAAAAGTCAATTGGTAGGGGAGTAGGTGTGGAATTGCTGAGATGAAAGAAACAATCATTTTGCTTACCTGAGTTAATATTCCTGCCTTTAGTAAATGATATTTTGGTGAGAATGGATAATCAAGGCTCATATTTTCCTGTGAAGTGGGTCCCAAAAGAGAACCAGAATAATACAAAGGAAAGATAATTCTGGTTTATTTCTACACTCTATGTCTTATTTTGAAATGGATTCACAGCCATATTTTGATATTGTTTTTCAAAAAGGTATAATGAGTGAACAGTAACATTTCAATTTAAACAGCAAAGGTAATACTGGGGTGGAAAAATATAAAGAGAGCTCACAGGACCTATATTAGTCAGTGCCCACATCCAGAATGAGACAAAGAGGAATGGGAACTTAAATTTCTTACCGCAGAGATGATTAAAGGATCAGAAAATAAGACCTTTAAGAAAGATTAAAGGACCTGTCTAGGGAGAACAATACTGAGAGGCAATGTAAGTCTTCAAATCATATATATCCAGAGCTGTTTCACAAGCAACAGGGAAAGAAAACCTCCACTGAAGATACACCATGAGGAATTGGATTGTAATACTAGAACATGGAGAACTCAGCCCACACGAAAAGAACTTTTCCTAGCGTAAGCTTAAATGTATTGCCAAAGGAGAGGTGTCGGCTGTCAGTAGGACTGATTTAAAAATCTCTGCAACCAAAGTTTGTGAAGTCACCTGCGCATTCACTGACACCCTTCTTGAGTATGCTTTCCTTACATAAGATCGAGTAGGCTGAGAGTTTGAACTTAGCCCCGATTATCTAAAAGACATGTACTCATAGATTTTCGATAACGTATAGAGAAGTTTAGCCAGATGTGAGCTAAATAATATCTTACGGTTCTTTGAAGTCAACAAATGCTTCTCTTTATATTATGACTTGTTGATGAAAATTTTTAAGGACTTTCGTTACACACAAAAATAACACATCTGATTTTGCAGGCAAAATGTAAGATATGACAAAACTAAAAAGCAAAATAACTAATACATTTTTAGAGTGTTACATTTGTAAAAGGATAGTCTCACATGATAGGGATGGTGTTTTGGATGACCTCAGAGCCAAAGATAAAAAAAAAGGAGTCCTCCTGCCTTACTGTCATATATTTTAATGCTTATCATTCACTAAGTCAAAATTCACACATTTTTAAGACAACAAGAAATACGCAAGACTCCCAATCAGACTGATGGCTGTTGCTGAATTCTGGATTCTCCCATGAAATCTTCCAGGGTTGAGCAGGTAAATGTGACTCTGCACCCTCCCCTTACCCGATCTCCCCCAGGAATAGGTACTATTTCCTTCCACTAAAAATCCACTTATGCTTGACGTTTATAAAATGTGATTAGCTATCTACTCATGTATTGTTTTAATGTTTCCATTTTATACCTAATGGCTTTTGAATATGTCTGTCTCTATTAATATGTTTGATACTGATTATAGGCTCCTAGAAGGAAGGGGCAGAATCTCTTTGAACCCGACTTTGAATCTCTTCAATAGGATATATGACCCCCATGTATCATCAGTTCCTTAAATATTACTCTTTCCAAGAAGACAAATGCTTCTGAATTGTGTTTCTCCCAAATTCAATTCACTTGTTGAAGCTCCAACTCTGACGTGATGGTATCTGGAGATGGGCCTTTGAAAATTAGGTATAGATGAGGTTCATGAGGATGAGGCCACCAGGGTGGAATTAGAGCCCTTATAAGAAAAGACACCAGAAAGATTGCCCTCTCTCTCCCTGACATGTGAAAACACAGAAGGTGGCCGTCTACAAGCCAGGAAGAGGGCCCACCCCAGAAACACGTGATGCTGACAACTTGATCTTGGATTTTCAGGCTCCAGGACTGTGGGAAAATAAATTCCTGTGACTTCCAGCCTCCAGGACAGTGAGATAAATAAATTTTCCCAGTCTATGGTATTTTGTTATAACAGCCCAAGCTAAGACAACAACTTAGCAATTTTTTTCTTAGTCTCAACCAGAGTTAATTTAGGATGCTACTGATGCAGATTCAAGGTGTAATAGTATATAATCACTTCCATTGCATTAAGACAGCTTAGGAAGAGTTACAATAGTCTTATATTCCCTATGTTGTCTCATCTGTATTGTTATAGTTCAATATCACCTTTAGTTAAAGAAACCATTATTAAGAGTCCTCTGTATGTAAGGTGCTGTGAGTAACAATATATGTTAGTTGTTGTTGATCCTCCTTTTCTTCCCCTTCCCTTTTCCGCTCTTGGCTGCTTTACTCATTTATGTTTTCTGTGTCGCCTTTATACACCTTTGTAATGCCTAGATTAGAAATTAGTCAGAGAATGAACAGAGAAAATAACACTTAAGCCAAGAGAAGAGTATGAACCAAGTCGGAGAGGCTTCAAAAACAAAGAAAAGTTTGGAACAACCAGATCAATTGAGTATTTGCTATAATTTTTTTTTTCTAGCATGTTTTTGACCAGTCTTATTTTTTTATTCTTAATTTCTATTTTATCACCTTATGCTCTCGTATACTCTTAATATTTTAATAGTTTAGTGTATTTCCTTTTTTTTTTGTTTTCTTTTTTTTTTAATTTATTTATTATTATTATACTTTAAGTTGTAGGGTACATGTGCATAACGTGCAGGTTTGTTACATATGTATACTTGTGCCATGTTGGTGTGCTGCACCCATCAACTCGTCATTTACATCAGGTATAGCTCCCAATGCAATCCCTCCCCCCTCCCCCCTCCCCATGATAGGCCCCGGTGTGTGATGTTCCCCTTCCTGAGTCCAAGTGATCTCATTGTTCAGTTCCCACCTATGAGTGAGAACATGCGGTGTTTGGTTTTCTGTTCTTGTGATAGTTTGCTAAGAATGATGGTTTCCAGCTGCATCCATGTCCCTACAAAGGACACAAACTCATCCTTTTTGATGGCTGCATAGTATTCCATGGTGTATATGTGCCACATTTTCTTAATCCAATCTGTCACTGATGGACATTTGGGTTGATTCCAAGTCTTTGCTATTGTGAATAGTGCTGCAATAAACATACGTGTGCATGTGTCTTTATAGCAGCATAATTTATAATCCTTTGGGTATATACCCAGTAATGGGATGGCTGGGTCATATGGTACATCTAGTTCTAGATCCTTGAGGAATCGCCATACTGTTTTCCATAATGGTTGAACTAGTTTACAATCCCACCAACAGTGTAAAAGCGTTCCTATTTCTCCACATCCTCTCCAGCACCTGTTGTTTCCTGACTTTTTAATGATCGCCATTCTAACTGGTGTGAGATGGTATCTCATTGTGGTTTTGATTTGCATTTCTCTGATGGCCAGTGATGATGAGCATTTTTTCATGTGTCTGTTGGCTGTATGAATGTCTTCTTTTGAGAAATGTCTGTTCATATCCTTTGCCCACTTTTTGATGGGGTTGTTTGTTTTTTTCTTGTAAATTTGTTTGAGTTCTTTGTAGGTTCTGGATATTAGCCCTTTGTCAGATGAGTAGATTGCAAAAATTTTCTCCCATTCTGTAGGTTGCCTGTTCACTCTGATGGTAGTTTCTTTTGCTGTGCAGAAGCTCTTTAGTTTAATGAGATCCCATTTGTCAATTTTGGCTTTTGCTGCTGTTGCTTTTGGTGTTTTAGACATGAAGTCTTTGCCCATGCCTATGTCCTGAATGGTACTACCTAGGTTTTCCTCTAGGATTTTTATGGTATTAGGTCTAACATTTAAGTCTCTAATCCATCTTGAATTAATTTTCATATAAGGAGTAAGGAACAGATCCAGTTTCAGCTTTCTACTTATGGCTAGCCAATTTTCCCAGCACCATTTATTAAATAGGGAATCCTTTCCCCATTTCTTGTTTTTGTCAGGTTTGTCAAAGATCAGATGGCTGTAGATGTGTGGTATTATTTCTGAGGACTCTGTTCTGTTCCATTGGTCTATATCTCTGTTTTGGTACCAGTACCATGCTGTTTTGGTTACTGTAGCCTTGTAGTATAGTTTGAAGTCAGGTAGCGTGATGCCTCCAGCTTTGTTCTTTTGACTTAGGATTGTCTTGGAGATGCGGGCTCTTTTTTGGTTCCATATGAACTTTAAAGCAGTTTTTTCCAATTCTGTGAAGAAACTCATTGGTAAGTATTTGCTATAATTTTTAAGGTGTTGAGGTGGAAGTAGGAAAAGGACAGATGGAGGAGAGCCGTGAGAGGAGACGGAGGAGGTTCTGATCATTCAGTGTTGTCCTTCTAACTGAAGAGCTGGAACTCTCTGTTAGGGAGTCTTGAAGAGCTTTAATATAGAACCTAACTTTGATATATTTGTATTATAATATTTTATGAACAATGGGATTTTTCACACACTATTTTCATTACAGTAAGGTTTCCATAAGCAATTACAGGAACTACTGACTACGGAAAGAGAGAGCAGATACTACTTTTCCCAAAATTCTATAAATCTGCTTTAGTAGCTATTGAATGTAAATATACCTAGAAAAATATTAAATTGAGTATTGTTACCCTCTGTAATCTATCTCTTTAGCTTCATATTTTTCCAGCCTCAAAATCCTCTTCCTCTCAACCCCAACCTCAGTATCTTAAAATATAGCAAACTACTTAAACAGGACCACAGCCCCTAAATTGCAACTCTAAATTCAAAAAGTTCTGAAAACTTAAAGTTGTGTCATGACACATTGGTAGCAAAACCCAGAGGCATCATCTAATCTGAACTGACAAAAGCCTCTTTAGAATTTGTTGATCCTACTCAATGTATGTTCATATGTTTTATTGCAGAAATATTACTGTTCCATTATGTGATACTACCTCAAATCTCACATTAAATGTGGTTTATGTAATATTCTGTAAAACTTTTCAAAAGTTAAAAAGATGTTTATTTCAAAACACATTTGTCCGTTGGGTGTCAAGTAAGAGATTATGGACCTGTACTTGTAGTAAGCTAAACTCACTGTGACTTATTTTGAAACAGAGGAATAATTCACCTACAATAAAACCATTGATGTTAAATGTACAAATTTGATAAGTTTTAAGAAATGTATGCATTTGTGGACCACTGCTACAATCACAATGCAAAAAAACTGCATCTTTTCACAAAGTTTTCCTGAATCCCTTTGCAGTCAATCCTCCCCCAGTCTTCAATCCCCAGAAACCACTGACCTGATTTTTGTCCCTCTAGTTTTGTCTTTTCCAAAATGTTCTATAAATCTAACCATTCAATATATGAACTTTTATGTCTGGTTTTTTTCCTTAGAATAATGTGTTTGAAATTCATCTATGTTGTCATATCCATCAGTAGTTGCTCCTTTTTGTTACTATTGGACTATCGGTATAACACAATGTTGTTTATTCATTCACTGGTTGAGGAGCATGTAGGCTCTTTCCTGTTTTAATTATTATGAATAAAGCAGCTATAAAAATCCAAGTATAAACACTTATATGGACATATGTTTCCATTTCTTTTAAGTAAATATCTAGGAATGTGACTGCTAGATTGTATGGTAAATGCATGTTAATTTACAAGAAACTGCCAAGTTGATTTCCGAAGTGACTGTGCCATCTTTCATTCCTACTAAGAATGTATGAGAGTTTTGGTTGCTCCAAATCCTTGGCACTGCCAGTTTTGTCAAGTTCAGGCATCCTAGTGGATGTATAATGACAAGTCATTTAATATTAGGAAAAGTCTTTTAAAAACGTTTACCTTTTAAAAATTGGGTTGTTTGTCCACTTATTACTGAGTTATGTAAGTTCTTAATATATTCTGGATGTAAGTTCTTTTTCAGAGTCTAGGGGGAAAAGCTACTAGGGCTAATAAATTAGCTAAGAGAGACTATAGAATGTAAGGTCACTATACAAAAATAATTACATTCTATATACTGTGACAAACAATTAGATATTGAAAAATACATCATTTAGTAGCATCAACAATATGAAACAGGAATAAATTCCACAAAATATATGCAAGACTTGTGCACTAAAAATTACAAAACAATGCTGAAAGAAACTGAAGAAGACCAAGATAAACAGAGACATGCTGTGTTCATTGTATGGGGGCCTCAATATAATTAAGATGTCATTTTGCCCACAAAGATCTACTGAGTCAATGAAGTCTCAATAAAGATCGTAGGCTTTCTTGTTGAAAAAGAAAAGTTTATTTTAAAAAGTTTTTATGAAAATGCAAAGGACCAAAACACTTTGGAAAAGAATAAAGTTGGAAGAATTATACCATTTGGTTTTAAGACTTACTCTAAAGCTACAATAAAGAAAACCACACGCTATTGATGTAAGGATTTATAGACCAATCAAACAGAAGTCCGGAAATAAACCCAAATATACATGGTCAATTGATTTTCAATAAAGATACTTAGGTAATTCAATGGGAAAATGATAGTTTTTCAACATATTCTGCTAGAACTATTGGATATCCATTTGCAAGGTAAACCCTTCCTTCATACCACATACAAAAATTAGCAGAGCACGGATCTGCATTTATGCAAAAATCATAAAACTCACAGAAGAAAATACAGGACCCGGGTTAGACAAAGCTTCTTTAGGACACAAAATGCAATTTATTAAATTGGATTGTAGAAAAATTAAGAACTTGCTTTTCAGAAGACACTGTTAATGAAATGAAAATTCATTCTACAGACTGGGAGAAAACATCTGACAAATGTCTTATAATGCTCATGTTTGCAATATTTCTCTGCCTGGTTTCTGTTATTTCTGTTATTTCCTTTACCTGGTGTGCCCTTTTCCCTGGTCTTGGCTTGAAGAGCTCTTATTTCTCTTGGAGAACGGATAAACTTGGATATTAGATCCTCATTTTGTTCAGGAAGGCTTCCCAGACCCTCCAGCTCTTCATGTTCTAGGCTACTCTTAGCATCTATCAGACTGTACCTTTCTGATCAATTTGCGGGTGCGTTTTCTATAATAAACAGTTAGTTCATTGAGGGAAAAGACATGTTGTTTATGCTTTCCTGGGTTCTTGGACTGAAGAACACTCACCCTTTCCATATCCCTAACCCCTACCCTGTCCTTTCTCAACTAAAACAATTTTTAATACTGCCTCCCCTTCCGGATAAAGCTCTATATACTTCCATCTTATTGCTGCTAAACTTCTTGAATTCATTCCCTATCTATTCTTCTTCACCAGACCCATTTTTTCTTCAACCCACAGCAGTTTGCAGTTTGGTTTTCTGCTCCTGAACTGCTTTCTATTGAAACTGTTCTAAGATTTCCATTGAATTTCTAACTGTCAGTTTCACTGAGCACTCTTTATTCCTCACCTTACTTGACTTTCTTGGAGCTTTATAAATTGGTTCCCTATTACATTGTGAAGCCTTTGAGCTAAGGGGTCCTGCTTTATTTGTCTTGGTGGATAAACAGCTGGAGCGCATCCATACGAAGAGAACAAACAGGTAGAGAAAGCAGCATGACCAAAAAAAAAAAAAAAAAAAAAAAAACAACAACAACAAAAAAAACAGAGAAATAACAGAACTCCGGGGAGCAGGGAGTCATAGGATACCTTCCAGGAGGGAATGGCAGAAATTCATCTGTTCCCTCACTCAGTTAGCCATTCTTTCAACAAACACTACTTGAGTATTCACTTTATGCCAGACACAGTGTTAGACTCCAAGTCCACAGACCCTTTTCTATACCCTCTCCTGTTTGACCATTTGCTTCCATAACTCCAACTCCAACTCATTTTCCAATCCCTCCCAACTTTATGTCACTTTCCTATTTTCTGATTCCCAGGTACATATTTCCAACTGTCTACCGGGTATATCTGGCTGTATCTCTGGAGACACTCAAACTCAGCATAGACACATGCATTTTTTTTCTATAAATTCATGAGTTTTTTTCTATAAATTTATGAGGTACAAGTGCAATTGTGTTACGTGCATAGATTGCATGCTGACCAAGGACTTTAGAGTATCCACGACCTTAATAATGTACATTGTACCCGTTAGGCAATTTCTCATTTATTCCCTGACACATACAATTCTGATAAATCTAATACATGTATTAAGCATTTCCTCCTGGAATATATATCTAGTTTGATAGTAATACTCAATACTCTGCCATGATAATTAACCATGGTTCCCATTTCTCGACTCTCAGGTGGACTATTGCTGGAGTCTCCCATTGGGTCTCCTTGAATATAATCCAGAATCTACACACCCTCTATGACTGTCTAACTAAAAGACAATTTGAACACACCATTGCCCTGCTTAAACACCTGCAACAGCTTTCTGATACTCAAGCACTCCAAACCATTTGTTGTCCTGCAAATAGCCACATATATTTGGCTTCTTTCCAAGCATCTGCTCTTACTGCCTCCTCTGTGTAGGAAAGAAGTCCTCAATACCCTATATTCCCATAATGACTTTTATCACCTTCAAGACCCAATCAAATACAACTTTGGCAAAGCCTTGCTAACTCTCCTTCCCCAATACATACTGTGTATTCTTTCATCATGGCGTTGTAAAGATTTGCTTATAAGCTCTTCTTCCATTCTAGATTATCTAAATCGTCATTATACTCCTAACATCTGGAATAGAAATGAGTACAAAAACTAGTTTTGAAAAGGCAACTATTCTCTGATTTTGATGTGACCAGCTTCTATTAGGTGTTATTTGGGAATAGTGTCATATATTTTATGGTGAATACAGTATTTAAAAAGATTTAGCCACTTCCTTAGCAGTGGTTTATCTCTCCCTCAGAGAAAGCCAGAATGAATTTTTAATAAAATGATTGAAAAGGTACACCAAATCTCCAATTTAATTATTTCAATCCCAGCAAAAAGGTCTTTCAGAGAGGCTGCCACTTGATAAAATGTGATAAAGTTTCAACACATTCTTAAAAATTGTAAATTAATTTATAAACTTGCATTCAAAGTTTAATCTGCTATTTTCACATATGAAAACTCATAAGGTTGCTTCCTATTGATTTAGTATTTTGCATCTAGAGTTTAAACTAGAATTTAATCTCTTTCTAGAAGCTTCCAGAGGCACTTGGGACTTATCAGTGAATGTTGCCCATTTTTACTGCCTTCAGAGTTAGGTAAGGACTCCACACCCCCTGTTCCAGATCTCAACTTAGATCTCTAGGCTTATTTCTCTCAAGTTTGTGTTTCTACTAAAGCAGATCACTTCATATTATGTTAACACTCCCTGAATTTTTATGGCTTCTATGTGTTTGTTCAAGGGCAGCGCCCTGCCTACATGCTACTTCCTCCTGTCATTCTCTAGCCTCTCTTTCCATCTTAACTGCCATTGCCTTTCTGAAATCTCTCTGGCTCCAACCGGAGCTATCACCTTTCTTATTCACTGGAGTGCTTGTTGGTGATCCTTTGATGGGACTTCTTATATTTCTCCCTCCCCTACAGTTTTTTATGTATATTATATATATATAATATACATATTATATATATAATAAATACATTATATATTTATATATAATATATAAAAATATATAAATTATATATAATATAAATACTATATAATATATAAATTATATATAAATTTATATATTTATATATAATGTATTTATTATATATATTATATATGTATTTATTATATATATTATATATATATTTTTCCCTTTCTTTCTTTTATTTTTAGAGGCAGGATCTCACGGCTCACTGCACTTTGACCTTTTGGGTCCAAGCCATCCTCCCACCTTGGCCTTTCAAGAAGCTGAGACCACGGGTATGCAACACCATGCCCAGCTATTTTTTTTTAATTTTTTAAATTTTGTAGAGATGGGGGTTCTCCATATGTTGCTGAGGCTGGTCTCGAACTCCTGGGTTCAAGGGATCCCACTTTGGCCTCCCAAAGTGCTGCAATTACAGGCATGAGTCACTGCACCTGGCCTCCTTTGTCAACTAGACAAAAAGTTTTACGGGAAGTATCACTATGTCCAGTTCATCTCTGAGGCTCCCACAACGCCCAGAACAACTTGAAAATATCAAGTACTCAATAATTATTTGCTTTGTTGAGTTAAAATAAATTCAAACAGCTTTTTCCTCACTACATGTTAACAAAATAATTATAACAAAGACATACATAATCACAAAAAGTAGTAGAGCCAGGATTTGAATACAGACAGTTTACTCTACTTTAAACTCTTGGACTTGGTTGCCTTGACAGCAGTTAGAATATGTGTTGCAAACTTGTTGGTCCAGCTATGGAGCTTCACTGTAATTGCAAAAACATAAAAATTGTCCTGAAGAGACCTAACATTTTCTCCCTGACAGTGTATGAGAAAAAAAAAAAAGTTTTTATTATGACATTAGTTTCAAGGAGTAGGAACATACATAAGAGCATTCCTTTCATGAATTAATGATGATCTTTATCATCTATTTTCTAGTTTAAATCTTTCAGAATGTATAGATACAAACTTATAAACATGTAGACATAATCAAACTTACTATTTGCTATTAGAGTGAGTGTCCCCAATTTGAAGACCTAGACAATCTCTGAAATCTACCCAACCTGGGCATAAATACAAATTGTGCTTTTGGTCAGGCTTTGGGAAGTGAATCTGCCTTTCTGATCCTCAATGTCCTAATCTATAAGACAAGGATGCTATTAAGAGTGCAATGCATAACTTGTGATAGGAAGATCCACAAGCGGCTCAAAAGTGGCAAGGATGTACTGTATTAAAAGCCAAAGATGTAGGAATTGAAATAAGCTTGGTTTGGTGATCAGATCCTTATTCTGGGCCTTTGGGCTTCAACAAGGAGGAGGAAGTAAGGGCATAGCAAAACATTCTTCAGTGTTGGGATTTGAAATTCACTAAGGGAGTGTGAAAATAACGTTGACTTCATTGGTCCCCACATAAAGTAACCACTTGTTCTAATTGGAAGCATTATGTTTATTCATTTATAGAATATGAGAAAGAACTGAGTGAACCAATGACGTAGCACAGAATTTTCCATTTGCATTTTGGGATATATTTGAACCTATTTTTAAGTAGTGTCTGGGGTTTTTCTGGGGCAAAGAAAGTAGAAAGTCTCTTTTACATTGTCCTTTAATAGCAGGATCAAAATTTTCCTGAATTATCTGTGATTTTTCCTTATGTGCAGATGAGTTTACTGTTTTTACCATTTGGTATTTCCAGTCAACGTGCTAATCTCCACCATCATCTTGATCAAGAATCCCCTTCCAGCTCCACATCTCTCTGTTAAGAATACCTTAAGTAAGTGGGAAACAAGTGTACAGTTTCTTTTCTAAAATATTTTGAGATTTTGAAGTTCTGGCAAGATCCAGAGGCTACAGATGAGATTGAATAATACTCATTGCCAAGTGATCAGACACAAAGACTTGTACGGAAATTGAAAAATACCAACCAGGTTGACCGTTGCTTTGTGATCCTTCATGGGCTGCTATGGGTGAAGCACACCAACATGGCACATGTATACATATGTAACAAACCTGCATGTTGTGCACATGTACCCTAGAACTTAAAGTATAAAAAAAAATAGAGTGCAATGCATACCTTATGGTAGGGAGACCTACAAAGGTGAATGATTCTAATATTTATTGAGCACTAATAGTAGGCACTGGTTTAAGCTCCTTAAATGTATTAACCCAGCCAGGCACAGTGGCTCACACCTGTAATCCCAGCTACTCAAGGAGGCTGAGACAGGAGAATCGCTTGAACTCGGGAGGCAGAGGTTGCAGTGAGCCTAGATCATCCAATTTCACTCCAGGATGGGCAACAGAGCAAGACTCCATCTCAAAAACAACAACAACAAAAAAATGTGTTATCCCATTACTCCATGAGGTGGACTCTACTGTTAATCCCAGTTCCTTGGAGAACTTGGAGCACAGAAGTGGTTCAGTCCCACAGCAGGTAAGTGCTGGCAGTAATTCTAGCCCTGGCTGCTTCTGCAGGTACCTGCTTCTCCACTATGCGAAGCTACTTTTTCACAGGCGTGGCTGAAGTGACTCAGGGTGACTTCAGAGCACATGGTCGCGTGTGCATGTAATATGCTGAGTCCGTCTGAGTGATGTGGCAAGGCCCAAGGAGATCTAGCAGGACTGGTGAGGGCCGAGGTTCATCATCTACCTGTGCAGGTCCTGGGTTAGGGTGTTTGCATTTGGGAGAAAGTGCGACCAAGAGGCCAGAGTTGTGCTCCTGCCACCGTGCTGAGGCTGCTCTGCTCTGAGCTTTTCTTGAAAGCCTGAGGGTAGATCAACTTTCCCTTTACTCTTTGTCTAATACTTTTGCAGCCCATCCCCTCACCATACTATCCATAAACATCAGCAGTCAAATAAAAAAAAGAATACTTCTGAGGCTGCCATTTAAGATCCTGTGGGGCTGGGAGGTCTAATAAACATGTCTAGAATACCAGATTTTTTTTTGGCCAACTTCGTTTCAAGATGCTCCATAACCTCTCCTTTTTTTGTGAAGTCTTTCTTCACCTCCTTGCCCCAGATGTAGTGTTTGTTCTTCTTGTATGATGTTTTCCATATGCATCCTTCTCAACCAACCAAAAGTGTATACTCTTGAGAACAGGGATTCTTTTATTTTTCTTTTGTTTTTTTGAAACAAGGTCTCACTCTGTTACCCAGGTTGAAGTACAGTGCCTTACCTCAATCATAGCTCACTACAGACTTGAACTCCTGAGCTTAAGTGATCTTCCCACCTCAGCCTCTCAACTAGCTGGAACTACAGATGTGCACCACCATGTCTGGTCAATTTTTTTATGTCTTATAGAGACAGGGTTTCACTATGTTGCCCAGGCTGGTCTTGAACTTCTGGGCTCAAGGATCTTCCTGCCTCAACCTCCTGAAGTGTTGGGATTGCAGGCATGAGCCACCACCACTGGCCTCAGAGAACAAGCATTTTGACTTTTGGATCACGGTATGACTTGCAGCATACAGCATAGCATCTAAAAAGTAGAAGCTCATTATGAAATAGAAAAATGTGAAACATCTGTAAATCAAACCATTTCATAAACCAAGTCAAGTCAAAATACAAATGACAGATTGGGAGAAAACCTTTGCAACTTGTATAACAGTGTATTGTGATTCGTAATATATAAACAATTTCTTTAAATTAAAAAACTTATTTAAAAAATGGATAAATGACAGCTATTTTACCAAAGGTGAAATGCAAATAAGTGAATAGTCAGTAACATGTGGAAAAATTCTAATACTCACTAGAAATTGAGAAAGTGTAAGTGAAGTCACTGCCCCCCTAATATTTTAAACATATAGGCAAAAACTTAAAAAAGATTTACTTCTAGAGAAGAAAAGAAATGAGGGAGGAGAAACATTTATGTACAATGGGTAGTTGGGAAAGGGTGTGAAAGAGTTTGAAATCACATATTTTATGTGTAATTGTGTGTAGTGTATTAGTCTGCTAGGGCTGCCATAACAAAGTACCATTGACTTAGTGACTTTAACGACAGAAATGTATTTTCTCACAGCTCTGGAGACCGAAGGTCTGATATCAAGGTGTCTGCAGGCCTGCTTTCCTCTGAGGTCTCTCTCCTTGGCTGGTAGATGGCTTTCTTCTCTCTGTGTCTTCACATGATCTTCCCTCTATGCCTGTGTCCTAAACTGTTTCTAGAAAGACACCAGTTATATTGGATTAGGGCCCACGCCAACAAACTCATTTTAATTTCTGTGTCCCTTTAAAGACCTTGTTTCCAGATATGGTTATATTTTGAGGTAGTGGGGGGTAGAATTTCAACATATAAAGTTTGGGAAGACACAATTCAGCTCATAACACATAGGAATATACATAGATAAACACATACTTAATAAACAGGTAGGTGCGTGTTACAGAAACAAAGCAAGTAGGATAAACTCCAAATTGTTAGCAATGTTTACCTCTAGGTCTGGGATGGAATGGATAGATAATATTTGATTCCTTTTCCAATTTTAAAAGGTCTGGAACGATGGCCTTCCATATTTCCCTATTCACAATATAGACGAGGCGCAGGGCCCGGGGCTGAAATGCATATGGGGTAGGTTTATTTCCTTCTCTTTCTGCACAGTCAGTGTAAGAACACAGCTGTGTTAAATACCAGGAGGCTGTTCTGGGATTATTATTTGTTCCTTGTTCCTTTTTGAGCTTTTCAGGATTTTCAAATAATAATAACAATAATAACAGTAATAACAATAATAGAAATATCGTGTACAGAAAACATATCATCATCAGAGGCACGCACTGCCCAGATGCTAGCCAATACTGCTTCTACTCTTGTGCAAACAAGAAAGCTGTATTTCCCAGCCTTCCATGTAGTTAGTCAGATTGGATGATTTGACTGAATTTTGACCAAAGTAACATAGGTGGAAGAAAATATGCCACTTCAAGTCTTGGCCTTAAAACATCTCTTGTTATCTTCCTTAGTTTGCTCCCTTTCTTCTTGACAGCTTATTGAATAAGAGGACCTAGTGAGGGAACTCTGAGCCCATTCTCTGAGGTGGCAGAGGCACATGGTAGAAAAAGCTGGGGTTCCTGAGTCACCACATGGGGTAGATCCAAGATAGTCTGATTTATATCTGACTTTGTGTTAAGTCACTGTGTTTTACGGTTATCTGTTCCAGCAAGTAACATTAATTACTATGACAAATATATTGCCAATACTAGTTCCTTTCTATAAAGTAAATATCATCCATTAAAATGAAATATGTACACACCCTTCCAACTAGAAATTACTCTTCTAGGAAACAAAGCTTTACAATTAAAACCATGAGTATACAAACATGTGCTTGTAATGATATGCTTGCAACAGAAAAAAAAAGTCAACTATATTTTCATCCATAGGTAAAATGGTTCAACAAATTATAGCATCATGATTTATTAAACCCTATGCAGCCATCAAAAAGAATAATCTAGCTATATGTACTGACTGGAAAGATACTGATCATATCAAGTTATTTACACAACAAACCTAGAGGTAAATATCTATAACTTCATTTGTTTTTATAAAAGTTAGATGTATAAATGTGAATAAACCTAAGAAAAATTAGGGAGAATAATGTACACAACTTTATTTTAAATAATTACATTAGGTAGATGGATTTCAAAAATAGCTCCAATTCTTCACCTCCTTTTTATTTATGTTCCTTGCAATACAACTTTGCAGTTTCTTCTAGCAAGAGGTAGAGTCCATTCTCCTATTTCTTAAGTCTAGATTCATATTGGCATTTGCTTTTGACAGTAGAAAACGATGGAAACTATTATTTGCTTTTGACAACAGAGAATGATGGAAACTATCACAGAGCCTAGGCCTCTTGAATTCTAGGCTTAAAACTAAGCTAACTAAACTAACTATTCTCTTTTTTTGACCCATGCCACTACTATGAGAGCAAGAATATGCTAGCATAATGGAAGAGACCAGCCAAGTTCAGCAAAGTTACCTATGGATACACAAGCAACTCCAGCTGAGACCAGAAGGGCTGCCACCCTGCAGACCATTCTACCTTCCATCCTTCTCTGTCTTCTTCCCTACTTCCTTCCCTCCCTTCTTTTTGGCTTTTTCCTCCAACTCTTTCAGTAAATCTAAGACTTAGTGGTGTAGGGTACTCTAATAGACCATCACATCTGCCATATTAGGCCTGCAGTGATTGAGATTAGGAAAGACATTTCTTAACTCTGGCAACCTACAAAGTAAATGGAGCCTTCATACAACTAGTGCACTGGGAGAGTAGTGCAAAGATTATCTTTACATAACTAAATTATTCCTTTAATAAAACTGTTTCTTAATATATAGTCTGCTTTTTTTCTGCATTAAATGTTACCTGCTTCTATTTTTTAAGTGGAAGTATATGTATGTATGTATGTGTGTGTGTATACACACCCCCTCACAACACCCCTATATTTTATATTGTATTTTATATATACATATATAGTACATATAAAATGTTCATACATAAAATATATTATGTATTATATTCTTATATAATATATAGTATATACTATATATGTATATATACACTTACATTTTGATATATACTTATGTTTTACATTGTTACATACACTTATATTTTCATATTTTGTATATAGTTCTATATTATATAAACTTATATTTTTACATTATATGTTTACATTATACATAAAATCATATGTAGTGTAAATGTATGTATATTATTAGGGTGGTAAAAATGTAATTGTGGTTCCTGCCATTACTTTTAATGTCAAAAATTACAATTACTTTTACACCAACCGAATACGTCTATAAATTTATATATACTACATAATATTAAAATATAAATATATACCATAAAATGTAAATATATATATTCTTTCCTATTAGCCCTCTGATACTGGTTACTCAGACAATGAGATGTGTGCATACGTTTTTATCCTTGCCTGCAGCATACAGGCCCTCTGTCTGTGGAAATAAAGGGAACGAAGAGGCCTAAAGCTGTTTATCTGGGGTTTGAAGGGCCATCCTGGTGAGAGTATCACCCAATTTCATTGAGATGGCTACATTTTCCCACGAGCGGCCTTTGCTAGGATGAGAAATTCTCATGAATAGTTACGACAGTGCAACAGGAAGACAAATGAATGGCTGTTCCAAGGGAGGCATCACACAGGAAGACTTTTTTAAGAACACGTCATATGAATGTTATAAATAAAACTAAGAGAAAAACTGACGATTTTATTAGTTGTATTAAATTGTAATAATTCATTAAATAATATCTCAGAATTGCTTTAGGTGCCAATTAGTTGATTCCTTCTCAACAACAATGGAAACAAGACTAGTGTTGAACAAGACGTAGGCATAGCAAATAGTAAGTACCGAATGGTTCCAAAACAGCCCTGGGGTGGAAGAACAATATTAACTGTAAAATAGCCAAATTAAAAATCATTGGAAGTTAGATTTCAATATGGTATTTTCCTTTTCAAGAGAAAGCATGAAATTACATTAAGGCTCATTTTGATTATTCAAAACAGTGAAATAAAGATCTCTTCTTTTGTACAGCAGTGTGTTTGCTGAGTAGAAGTCTTCATTTTCCACTACATTTCTCTGCCTTGGTACATAATTGTTGCCTTGTATGCTAGTTATTCCATATGTATTGAAGTACTCCAAGGTGGTGAGCTAATCCTTTGGTTTAATGCGGTATTATGTTTAGAGTATGATTCACAAATATTTTGAGTGAAGAAATGAACAAAACTCCAAATTGGATGATTAAAATCACCTTGTATTCTTACAAGGGAATTGGTTAAACATAAAACACACTCAGTTAATGTTCAACTTCATGAGTAATCAGGAAATGCACATTAAATCATCTATGATACATCACTTTTCACCTAACACACACTGCTGCACTGAATTGTAAATTGCTACAACCTTTCTAGAAAGCAATTTGGCAAAATATATCAAGAGCTCAAAAGAGTTCATACCCTTTGTCAGGATAATAACACATCCAAGAATCTATTCTAAGGAAATAATCAGTGACACAAAGATTTTTGTACATCTTCTTGTAGTCATAGCACTATTTATAATTGTAAAGATATTACGATTTTGAAACAATGTCTGAAAATAGAATTGTTGCGTTTCTATGATTAAAGGTCTATGATTAAATGCTGTGATACCAATAATAATCACATGTTTGAAGAACATTTAATCACATGCAGAAACGTTCAAGTTCAGTTTTGTATTCTGGTTGTGTGTGTGAGAGAGAGAGGGAGAGAAAGAGAAATGCTTAGAAAACTCCTCCTGGTATAGAGAAAAAGGCAGCTGTATAAAATATATAAACAGAAATATTTGTAATGCATGATGGAGCTTCTGACAAGGAACAAGAATTCCTTAGAAGTGTAAAAGGGCAAGAAAAGCAGAAATTATGGTGCAAGTAAGCACAGGAGTTAGTGTTTTATCTGGAGGATGCCTTGAGTGGGTTTAATAAGTCCTGTGTAGGGAGCAGGAAATAAACCATGGTGCTGATAGGGCCAAAAGTCAAATCAGAGACCCTCATAGAAAGAGTGGAAGTGCTACAGGGCAACACCCACCCTAGGTAGTAGATGGAGAAAACACTCAAGAGAGATGGTGGAGTTTATGTTTATCTTATGTTTGAGTTTGAGTAAAGAAGAAGAACACTGGAAGAAAAAAAACTCTTTCCCCGGGTGAAGGTATAAACTTTGGTTACGCTTATCTGGAGTTGAGACCTGTGTTTATATTACATGTAAATGAGTCTCCAAACTCCCAAGATAGACATTTACTTAAAAGTGTTATAGGTTGGGTAATGCCCTCAAAGCCCAATGTTTTATTTGCTGTCTCTTCACTCTGTCCTGAGGGAGGGTTTCCCAACCTAGGGTTGTGAGGATGGCTGAACACACCACACTCCACCCTGGACAGAAGAGATACGTAGCAGTTTATTAATCACACACACGCACAGCCTGGGGGAGGAAGACCTCGTGCCATGCAGGGTCACATGGGGGTTGCCCTTGCAGAGTGAACACAGAGTGGCTGTGGGAGGCAGTCTTTGTAGTATTAAGAGGATGAGGTGACCCCTGGTTCACGTGAGAGATTGTGGTTGGTTGGTCTCAATCATTTCGCAGAAAGGCCGGAAACTGAAGCCTGCCATTCAGCGGTAAGTGGGACTTGTACTTGGTCTCTATGGTGAGTACGGTTTTTTGGCTAGGGGACCTTATCCAAAGGAGTAGAATTGTTAAGGGGGTGTTACAGTTTGCCCATCTGAGGTCCTCCAAGTTTCAGATGTCAAGGCAGCACGTAATACAGAATCTTAATTTCAGGTCTTACAGCAGGGGTCTCCAACGCCCAGGTGGGGAACCGGCTGCGCAACAGGAAGTGAGCAGCCAGGAGCCAGCATTACTGCCTGGGCTCCGCTTCCCCTCAGATCAGCAGTGGCCTTCTGATAGGAGCGTGATAGGAAGGGACCGTGATTCTGATAGGAGCGTGAAGCCTATTGTGCATGCGAGGCATCTAGGTTGCACGCTTTTTATGATAATCTAACTAATGCCTGATGATCTGAGGTGGAACGGTTTCATCCTGAAGCCACCCCGGCGTCTCCCAAACCCACCAGCTACCAACTTCATGGAAAAAGGTTGGAGACTGCTGCCTTACACCACATCCAGAAGAAGCAAAAGCAAAATCCCTCTGAAGAGATTCATTTTAAAAGTACCCTCAAGGAATTTCCACAGTTGAAATTCTAAGAAACATCTCCAGACATATTAAAAACCAAGCTGTCTGGATGAGTCACACTAAGCATAAAACTACAGAATCAGATCTTTAATCACTAGTTGTTAGAATTATCTGATAAAAATATCGAAAAATATGTTTAAGGTATCTTTTTTTAAAAGATAATATTAAAAGCATGACCAAAAAAATGAGACTACCAAAATTGACTAGAAAGATTTGATTTAAAAATAGAGATGAAATTTGAGACTATAAATGAAATTAGAGACTAAATAGACTGGTTAAACAGTAAATTTAAAGCAGTTGTAAAAAGAAGTAGCAACCTGGAAGAACTATGTGAAAAAATGGGAGATTAAGAGACTTGTAAGATAGGAGACACTCCAATAAAATAAACTATCAATCCTGAATTATCTTTCAAGATAATCCTGAATTATCTTTTAAGAATGAAGTTTTTTGTTTTTTTTTTTTAAAGACATTTTAGGCCAATAGAAATGAAAAGGGTTTGTTGCTAACAAGAATAAACCAAAAAGAAAAATCATATATTTCAGGTAGAAAGAAAATGATCTCAGAAGGATGATGAGATAGAAGGAGATATTTTCCTGAATTAACAGAGCAAACATATAGGATGACGAAAGAAGTCACAAAATAATACATCTAAAATAACTGCTTTAAAATCTTTTTAAAAAATACAAATATTTATCCAGAAACTGTCAGACTTAAAAAAAAAACCAAAATGATAGGCAATAAAGTAGACTGTGATAAATTAGAACACCTGAAACATAAGGACGAAGAAGAATGAAAAATACGTAGCAGGAATGTCCAACAGTACTAAGACACTGTTGGTCTGCTCTCAGCTCATATCTGTTCCTCACTTTTCCCCTCTGCTCTGCTATTTATTGCACAAACTGTTACAGGAATTGGCTCATGTGACTGACTACAGAGGCCAAGAAGTCCCATCATCTGCCTTCTGCAGGTCGAAGGACCAGGAAACTACCTGGTGTAATTCAGCTGGAAGCTGAAGGCCTGTGAATGGTGGGGGGGCAGGGTGGTGTCGGTGATGGGCCCAGATATAAGTTCCAGAGTCTGAAGATCTGAGAACTGGGAGATTCCATGTTCCAGGGCAGAAGATGATGGGTGTTACAACTCAAGAAGGGAGAGAGAATTTACCCTTCTTTCACCTTTTTATTCTATTCTGACCTTCAATGGATTGGATGATGCCCACCTACATTGATGAGGGCATATTATCTGTACTCAGTCTACTGAGGCAAATACTAATCTCTTCTGGACTCACAGACCCTCCCAGAAATAATGTTTTGGTAGCTTCCTGGGTATCCCTTAACCCAGTGAAACGGACATGTAAAACAAATCATCACAACTGTCCATTTAAATCATTGTGGAATGAATTGAAATTTGAAAATTTTGTTTGCTACCTAAATTTTCATACATGTTCTATGTACTTTTGAAAACAAAATGTAATCCTGTGTTGTATAATAGTGTTTACGTCAACTGTGGATGACATATACAATGGTGGTCCCATGAGATTACAATGCTGTATTTTTACTGTACTTTTCTGTTTAAATATTTTTATGTACACAAATACTTAAGATCGATCATGTTACAATTGCCTAATTGCCTACAGTATTCAGTACAGTAACATGCTACACAGGTTTGTAGCTATGTGTATAGGCTATATGCTCCTAGCTACAAACCTGTATGAGGTTTGCAGAGTATACAATTCAATACAGACATAAATTACAAAGCCAAATTCTGTCTGCACTGTTTACCTTTTTGATCTGACAAAGGCCAAGAGAAGCATGTTAAAGTCTCCCACAAAATTTGGTTTTCTGTCTCTTTTTCTAAGACAAGAGTCTTAAATATTGTGACAGTATGTTATTCAGTATATAGTATATCTTGTGTGTATAATTGTTACACATTATTTGACACTTATATACCTCTTGTTGCTTTAATAATTTTAGCTATGAATTATAATTTGTCTGAAATTAATAATGTCATTAGTTTTCTTTTATGTTTACATATACCTTATTCTCTTTATACCATTTGTCTAAGGCATATCTCTGATAAGCATCATGGACTAATTTTTTATCTTTTTTTTTTGAGCCAGGGTCTCACTCTGTTGTCCAGATGGAGCGGAGTGGCATATATCATATTTGTTGATTCATTCATCACCAATGGACATTGGGGCTGTTTCCACATTTAGTTTAATGTGACTGGTGCTGCTCTGAACATGTGTGTACAAGTACTAGTTTGAGGCCCTGTTTCAATTCTTTTGGACCTATACTTAGGAGTATAAATGGGAGTCATATGGTAATTCTATGTAATATTTTGAGGAACCGCCAAATTGTTTTCCACAGTGGCAGCGCCAGTTTACACTACCAGCAGCAATACACAAGGGTTCCAATTTCTCTATCTCCTTACTAACACTTATTTTCCATTAAAAAAAAAAGACACCTAGTGGGTGTGAAGTATTATACCTCTGTGGCTTTGATTTGCAATCCTTAAAGACTAATGATGTTGAATATCTTTTTATATGCTTATTGGCCATTTGTATATCTTCTTTGGAGAAATGTCTGAGTCTATTGCACAATTTTAAAATTGGATTATTTTCCTATTTGTTATTGAGTTGTAAGAATTCTTTATAAATTCTGGATACTACACCCTTAGCAGATTTAAGACACAATTTTTTCCCCATTTTGTAGGATGTCTTTTAACTTTCTTCATAATGTCTTTTGATACACAAAAGTTTTAAACTTTGATGATGTTCACTTTATTTTTTGCTTGTGTGTGTGTCAACTCTAGCTAGACTCATTTTTAAACCCTAGAAATGATGCTGTGACTCTGTCCTTTGAACTTAATATGCTAGTGGCAGTAATTTTTCTTTGAGCTAAGTGATCTGTGCATTGAGTTAAAGGTAATGGAATTTGTGATTCCCTTTGATGGAAATAGTCACTTCCTTTTGGTGACAAACCTGAAAACAGATGTTCCACTGTACAGTTTAATGGCTCTTTCTAGTTAACGTGTTATGCATTCCCCTGGAAGCAATGAGTTAGAGATTACTCTTTTCTCACTCCATTGTCACTATCACCTACGCTTTACTCTGCAGACATATACACAACGTTCTATGGGATATCAAAGAAGAAATACATTATTCTGCCTAGGAAAATGAAGACTTTCATATGGTGTAATAACATGAATTAAAATTACAAGGTCGCTGGGCACAGTGTCTCACGCCTGTAATCCCAGCACTTTGGGAGGCCAAGGCCGGCAGATCACGAGTTCAAGAGATTGAGAACATCCTGGCCAACATGGTGAAACCCCATCTCTACTAAAAATATAAAAATTAGTCGGGCGTGGTGGCGGGCACCTGAGTCCCAGCTACTCCGGAGGCGGAGACAGGAGAATGGCGTGAACCCGGGAGGCAGAGCTTGCAGTGAGCCAGGATCGTGCCAATGCACTCCAGCCTGGTGACAGAGCAAGACTGTGTCTCAAAAAAACAAGACATAGCAAAACAAACCAAAAAACCCCAAAATTTTAGATAAAAAAAATTTGGCAATGTCGACAAACTTTGGAAGGTCATCTTATTTGTGTGCATACTTGAGCGAAGCAGTGGAAGTTTTCCTCTTTGATGTGTATGATTCTTTTCAACTTTGTTCTTCTGGAACGATAGATGATTCACACTCAACTTGAATGAGAATGAGTGCAGTATCATTCATTTCACTCATTCAACAAACAGATACTGAGGGCCTACATGTCCCAGACTCTGCTCCAAGTGCTGGGAATGCAACAATGACCACAACAGACAGAGTCCTTTCTGTTACAGTGCTTGCATTATAGTCAGGAAGACATACAGTAATCAACTAACAATGACATACAGTAATTTCAGATAGTGACAAGTAAGGAAAATGGAACTTGAAAATGTGATATGAAAGGGGACACACATTTTAATAATGTGGTCAAAGAAGCCCTCTGTGAAGAGGTGATATTTGAGCTGAGGTTTGGTTAATGAAAAAAAGCTAGCCATATAAGAATCTGAGAGAAAGGGACTGTGATTTGGGAGTAAGTTAAGGAAGTTTAAAGTAAAGCAAGGAAACTGTGCTGAAGCTGGCTGTGCAGGTGGGAGATTGTGGGCAGATGAAGTTGGTTAGGTGGGCAGGGGCTAGAACTCCTAAAGCTTTGTGGCCTATGGTGAAGAGCTACAGCAGCATGGCTCCTGCTCCATTGGCAGCAGCTAGAAGTGGAGCCGGGGATTGCAGTGGCCCAGCAAATGGTCTGAGGGCAACTCTGAGGGAGCAGCTGCAGCTGAGATGGGGGTGGCAGCAGCCGTCATCAGGCGCTCATGGGGAAGGGAGATGCTAGCAGCCCCCATCCTCCTGAGTGTGCCTGTCTGCCAGGAGGCAAGAGCTCTAAGCAGATTCTTAGGCCAGTCCAGTGGGGTCAGACTGGAATCAAAGTCCTTTGTGAACTTCATCACTTAATTTAGAATATGATTTTTCTCTTGTATATTGACATATTTCCTGTTATAGAATATACACTTTTGAAGGCAGGACTTTGCTTCAGTCAGAGCTGTATGGTCAATGCCTGGTATTGTACCTGATTTAATATTTCAATAAACAAATATCCATAAATCTGTATCAAATTAATGAATAAAATAATAATATAGCAAGAGTCTCTGATTTTTCCTGTTAGTAACGTGGACTGGGACTATAAGAGTTAACATCACTTTTGAAATGGAGATGCTTCTGTAATTTAGCTACATGGTTCCAGATTGCCAATATGTACACAAAACACAGCCAAATGTTTCTTTCTAACCAGTCATATCTTATCAGTGTCAGCTGAACAAAAAGCCTCATTGTTGAGATATTTTTCAAGAGAATTTTCTTTTAGTGATAGTGAAAATCTGAAAAAAAATCAACCTCAAGATATTTGTGTGTGTGTGTTAAAATGTATCAAAGTCTAAGGTTTTGCTTCAGCATAAGTATTAATTATAACTTCCAACTGAGGAAGTCATTTTCCTCCTGTTAAGCATGATTGAATTAGCAAATGTAAGGAAAGCACTTAAAACATAATAAGAATGTCATTTGGTCGTTTATTAAGCTTTTGGCTCTGATATGCGGCCCAGAGAAGTCGTTCTCTATCTTCATGGACAAAAGAACTGAAACTGACAGAACTGGTGATGCATGAAAAAGTCTGTGTCATGCTTTGGGGAAAGCCAGTAACTGCATCCAATTTAGTACTTTTAGGAGGTAGGAGATGATCATTTTTAAGAATAGCTATAAATACTCAGCTCTCTGTTGTCTTAGGCTATACGCCTGCATGTGACATCCAAGGAAGTCAAGGTAAGGATAAGTAAGATCTCAACTCTTGATCTAAGTGACGGAAGAGTTACACTTATGAACCACTAAGAAATATTTATATTATTGTTCAGTAAGATAACACTTGTACATTTTTAGCTCTTCTGCCTTTAGCCTGATCACTTACAAAATTATATGCTGTCAAAAACAAAAACATTCCATTAACAACTGTCATTTGAAAGGTTTGTAGTATTATTTTCAGCACTAATATTAACTGCAAGTCTACTCAGAAAACCAAGTATTTTTGATACATTTCAAAAATGTACATTTTTATTTATTCTTTAAATATATGCATTCATGTCATACAAGTAAATATTAAATGAACCTTAGTTGAAAATAATAATATTAAAACAAACAAACTTTTAGGTATGAAAAACACTTTCATGATTGTGATGCTGGTCTTATTATATAGAGTGCTTGCTAAGAATAAAAATGAAAATCAAACCAATTGTGGAAAAGCAGAGGTTTTGAAAAAAATATATAAACTTGGTAAAAAAAATTTTTTAATTTAGATTGGGTGCTGAAATTAATACAGAAGTGAAATGTTCTTTCAAATATTTCAGAATATTTTCTAATAATAAATGTGGTCCTTATTACACAGCCTCTCTTTTGGCATTATATCAGTATGGATCATGATGAAGTCAAGAAAATACATAATAATCTCAGACAAGAAAAAAGTGAAAGTACTCACTATATTGTTAACAAGTCTTTACTGAGAAAAAAATTTTAGTGGTGGAATTTCTTATTTTAAATTTTAATTTAAGGTTCAAATTTTAATTTGGGGGAAAGGTTACACTTATCAAAATGTATTTGAATCTTTCTAATTCTATTTCCATGACCAAAAGCCTCATCCAAGCCACTCCCACCTCGATGGCAACAGCCCCCTCACGCATCACTTTCTCACGCTTATCTCTCCACCATCCTGTCTTGAAGAGCAACCATAGTGGATCTTTTCAAAACATGGTTCAGAACAAGTCATTCTCCCATTTAAAACTCTCCAGAATGTCCCCTTTACAGGAGAGACAGACTCAAATCCCTGCCCCTGGCCTCACCTGATGAGGCCCTTGTTGAGCTTTCTTACTTCCTACTGCTGTCTTTCTGCTCACTAGATTCCAGTCACACTTCTCTTCTTTAGTTCTCAAACACACTAAACTCTTCCATGCCTCAGGGCCTTTGCACTAGCTGTCACCTCTGCCTACACAATTCTCTATCCAAGTCTTCTCAGGCCCTCGTCTTTCTCATCATCCAGCTCTTAGCTTAAATATCAACCCTATAGAGGTTTTCCCTGATCACTTCATCTTACGTCACTCCATGGTCATTCTACCACAGTGCTCTGAGATATTTTCATCACAGCCATGTTGCTAACTGACTTGTTCTTAGCCTTTCTCGTTTACTGTGTGATACACATACACACAAAAATAGGAGTTCTATCAGTATGAGAACAATGTCACTTATGAATCTTTCAATGGCTGCATAATCTGTAGTGATAGCTTCTATTTTATTCCTGATATTAGGGTTTGTGCCTTCTCCGCTTTTAGACTTGTCAGTCATGCTAGAGATTTTGATTAACTTTTTTAAGGCCAGATTTTTGTCTCGTTGATTTTCTCTATTGTGTCCTTATGTTCAATTCCATTGATTTTTTTCTCTTACAGGTATTATTTCCTCCTTTCTGCTTGTGTTGGGTTTACTTATTTTGCTCTTTTTCTAGTATCTCAGTAGGAACTTGGGTATTAATTTGAGACCTTTCCTTTCTTGGAATGTAAATATTTACTGCTCTAAATTTGCCTCTCAGCATCACTTAAGTTTCATCCCACATATTTTGATAATTTTGTATTCATTTTCATTACTATGTATTTTTAAATTTCTTTTGAGGCTTCCTCTTCGGGGCAGAGTATTTGGAAGTGTCTCTTTAATTTCCATGTTGATATAGTTTGGGTATTTGTCCCCTTCAAATCTCATGTTGAAATATGATCCCTGTCTGGGCACGGTGACTCTTGCCTATAATTCCAGCACTTTGGGATGCCAATGGGGGTGGATCACTTGAGCCCAGGAGTTTGAGACCAGCCTGGGCAACATAGCAAGACCGCATTTCTACAAAAAACACAAGAACTAGCCAGGCACAGTGGCATGTGTCTGTAGTCCCAGCTACTCAGGAGGTCGAGGTTGCAGTGAGCCGTGATAATGCCACTGCACTCCAGCCTGGGCAACACAGCAAGATCCTGTTTCAAAAAATAAATAAATAAAAATATATTTGATCCCTAATGTTGACATTGGGGCTAATTGGGAGTTGTTTGGGTCATGGTGGTGGAACCCACATGAATGGCTTGATGCTGTCCTCATGGTAATGAATGAGCTGTCACATCCATTAAATTTCATGAACATTGACTATTAAAAAGAGCCTGGCCCCTCCCTCCCCTCTCTGTTGCTTCCTCTCTTATCCTGTGATACCTGCTCCCCTCTGCTCACCTTTGCCTTATGCCGTAAGTGGAAGCTTCCTGAGGCCTCACCAGAAGCAGATGCTGGTGGCATGCTTCCTGTACAGCCTGTAAACGATGAGCCAAATAAACCTCTTTTCTTTATAAATTAGTCAGCCTCAGGTATTCCTTATAGTAACACAATTGGACTAAGACACATGTGCTTAGAAATTTTTCTGTTGTCTTTCTAGTTATTGCTTTCTAGTTCCATCCTACCATGATCTGAGTACATACTCAGTATAATTTCAATATTTATTCATTTATTTATTTTACAGATGGTTATCTGGTTGTTTTGTCCAGGCTGGTCTTTAACTCCTGGGCTCAAGCAATGCTCCCACCTCAGTCTCCTGAGTAGCTGGGATTACAGGTGCATTCCACTGTGTCTGGCTGTATTTACATTTATTGAGGTTCATTTTATGGTCCAGGATATGTTATCTTGGTGAATGTTTCATGGGCTTTCGAAAAAAAATGTGTACTCTATTATTATTGTTTGCAGTGTTCTATATGTTTCAACTAGTTGCTGTTGGTTGATTGCTTTGTTCATGTTTTTTGTATCCTTGTTAATTTTCATCTAGTAGCTCTATCAGTAGCTCAGTGGGATAGAAAGTCCCCAACTATAATTGTTGATTTGTCTATTTCTCTTTTCAGTTCTATTTGTTTTTGCTTCATGTATTTTGAGGCTCTGTTGTTGAATGGGTACATATTATGTTTTCCTGGTGGACTGATTCTTTTATCATTGTGCAATGTTCCTCTCTCTCTGGTAATTTTATTTGTTCTGAATTCTACTTTATCAGCTATTAAATAGTCACTCCTGCTTTTTTCAGTAACAACTTTATTGAGATATAATTTACATATCATACAATTAACTAAAATTAACTCAAAAAGTATAATTCAGTAGTTTTTAGTATTATATTCATAGTGTTGTGCAACTATTATCACTATCAATTTTAGAACATTCTCACTGATCCAAAAGACAATTCTATATTCTTTAGCTTTCAACCCCCAATTCCTTCCTTCCCTTCCCTAGTCCACCCCAGCCAAAAATGTACTTTCTGTCTCTATAGATTTGTCTTCTGGATATTTCATATAAATGCAATAATAGAATATATAGTCTTTTGTGACTAGTTTCCTTCACTTAGCACAATGTTTTCAAGGTTTATCCATGTTGTAGCATGGTATGGTTTATATTCATGACTGAATAATATTCGATTGTATGGATATACCATATTTTGTTTATCCATTCATCAGTTGATGGACATTTGGGTTGTTTCTGTCATTTGCTATTATGAAAAACATACCTATGTACATTCATACACAAGTTTTTGTGTGAACATGTGTTTTCATTCTCCTGAGTATATATCTGAGAATTGTGTCAAAGGGAAAAGTTATGTTTAACATTTTGGGGAACTGCCAGAATATTTTCCAAAGCAGCTGCAACATTTTACATTCACACTAGCACTAGCTACCTTTCAGCTGATGAAAGAGTGACCCTTAAACTATCCACTGGAGATGGTGGAGATGCAACATGAAACACGGTGGATTGGACCACCCATCCTCCACCCCTCACAGACCCACATTGAAATACATCAAGGTTGTTATTTTCAGCCATTAGCAGACTCAGAATAATAGACGGTTTATTGTTTATCCAAATGATCCCATAATTATTATCTCTCTGGGCATGTAATCTGTGGTTCTGAAGAATGCCAAATGACCTTCACTTCTCTTATACTTTTGGTAACTCTTACATGAGTTAAATCCGTAAATATTTATTTATTCTTAATTTTATGTGAGATCAACCCCCAAATTCCACATAGAAGGGGTACATTTCCTACGTAGTTTTCACTTTGTAAATAGTACAGAAAATGTCATAAACATTTGTGTTCATTAATTTTACCCTGACTTCTCTGTAGATGCCAAGACTCAATTTCACCTACCTACCTACCTTCCTTCCTTCCTTCCTTCCTTCCTTCCTTCCTTCCTTCTTTCCTTTCTCTCTTTCTCTTTCTCCTTCCTTCCTTTCTTCCATCCTTCCTTCTTTCTTCCTTTTTTAAATTAAGATTTTATTTTTTTAGAGCACTTTTAGGTTAACAGCAAAATTGAAAGGAAGGTACAGAAGGTACACACATCCCCTGCTATGACACATGCATAGTCTTTCCCATTAAGAACATCCCCACCAAAGTGGCACATTTGCTATCATTGATGAGCCTACATTGACACATCATTACCCAAAGTCCATAGTTATTAGGGTTCACTCTTGGTGTCTTTTCTGTGGGTTTGGAAAAATGTGTAATGACATATATCCACCATTATAGTATCATACAGAATATTTCACTGCTATAGTATCATACAGAATATTTCACTACTGTAGTACCATACAGAATATTTTCACTGCTATAATATCATACAGAATATTGTCACTACTCTAAAAATCCTCTATGTTCTGCCTATATTTCCCTTTCTCGCCTCCAACCCCTAGAAACCACTGATCTTTTTACAGTTTTGCCATTTTCAGAATGTCATATAGTTGGAATCACATAGTATGTAGCCTTTTCAGTTTGGCTTCTTTCACACTAATCATATGCATTTTTGGTTCTTCCATGTCTTTTCATGGCTTGATAGCTCACCTTTCAGTGCTGAATAATATTCCACTGTCTGATATGTCAGAGATTATCTGTTTACCTACTGCAGTACAACCTGGTTGCTTCCAAGTTTTGGCAATTATGACTAAAGCTTCTATAAACATCCATGTGCAGGTTTTTGTGTGGATATGTCTTTAACTCCTTTGGGTAAATGCCAAGGAGCACAATTGCTGAATTGTATGGTAAGAATATATCTAGTTTTATAAAAAAACCTCCAAACTGTCTTTCAAGTGGCTGTACCATTTGCATTCCATTATCAATGAATTACAGTTTTCATTTTTCCTCATCCTCGCCAGCATTGGTGTTGTCAGTGTTCTGGATTTTGGCTGTTCTAATAGGTGTATAGTGATATTTCATAGCTTTTTTTTTTTAATTTGCATTTCTCCGATGACATATGATGTACAGCATCTTTTCCTATGCTTATTTACCATCTGTACCTCTTCTTTGGTTAAGGACTGTGCCCATTTTTTGATTGTTTTTTATTTTTGAGTTTTAAGTGTTCTTTTTATATTTTGGATAATAGTCTTTAATCAGATATGTCTTTTGTAAATATATTTTCCCAGTCTGTAGCTTGTCTTTTTATTCTCTTGACAGTGTCTTTTGTAGAGCAGAAAATTTTAATTTTAATGAAGGGCAACTTATCAATTTTTAAAAATGTAGATTGTATTTTTAGTGTTGTATCTAAAGATCCATCATCAACCAAAGGTCATTTAGATCCTCTCCTATGTTATATTTTAGGAGTTTTATAGTTTTGCATTTTAGATTTAGATCTATGATCCATTTTGAGTTAATTTTTGTGAAAGGTGTAAAGTCTGTGTCTTGATTCTTCTTTTTGCACGTGAATTTCCAGCGTGCCACCAGTGTTTGTTGGAAGACTATGTTAGCTCCATAGTATTCACCTTGCTGTTGTTTTGTCAGGAATAAGCTGACAATATTTCTGTGGGTCTATTTCTGGGCTTTCTCTTCTGTTCCATTCATCTATTTGTCTGTATTGTTGCCAATACTACACAGTCTTCAGTACTGTAGCTTTATAATAAGTCTAAAATTCGGATATTGTCAGTCTCTGACTTTGTTCTTCTCCTTCAATATTGTGCTGGTTATTTTGGGCTTTTTAACACCTGAAAAAGATGCCTGGAAACCGATGTTCATATGGCATTTTGAGTCCTTTAAGAATGTCTCGTGCACTAGACCACCTAACTGAGCCACTCTCATCAAGAGTATCAAAGACTTCCATGTTGCTAACTTCAGTGGTCAGTTGGTCATTTCTCTTTCCTTTGATTTCACCTTCCGTATCGCATACTTTCTTCATGTAGCTTTGAGGCCATGATCCTCTTTAGGTTTTCCTTCTATGTCACTTAACTGGCCTCCCTAATTCTATTCTTGTGTCACTTAACTGGCCTCCTTAATTGTATTTTTGTGTTTCTACAGTCTAATCTCAATATATTATGGATTTTTAAAAAATAAATTGTGAGTTAATCACGATAATCTTTCTTCAAATCCTGAGAGTGGCTCCTCATTTTATTAGAGACCAAAGTCCTTAAAGTGGCCTATTTTCCTATGTTTCTTCCTCTTGCTCACTCTGTTCTATCCAATTTGCCTCCTTTGCTTCTCCTTAGACATGCCAGATCCATTCCTAGCCCGTGTGCTACCTGCTTCCTCTGAAAAGAACACTGGTCTCAATTTGAAACTTTCTGATGTTCAAGTTTGAACTTAAATGTCAACTTTAAAAAGAGGCCTCTGTTGACTACTTAAAATTAAGTCACCCTTTACCGTGTTCCATCTCTCCTAATTTGTTAATCTTGCTCTTTATTTGTTTTACTTCATACATACTTTATAATACATTATATAACATACCCATGTATTATGTGTATTATTTATCAACTGCCACCACTTCTAATCCTACTAGAATATAAGCTACACAAGAGAAGAAATCTTAACCTTTTTGTTCACTGATGAATTCAAGGCCCATGCACAATGCCTGGCACATAATACATGTTCAATAGATGTTATTGAATAGAGAATAAATAAATCTCCCACCAGAGAAAGTCAAAATAATCATCAAATATACCAGAAATGATCATTTCTAACTGTTACAAATTAGTGACTTTGATTTGTTTATATTTAAAAATTATCCAACAACCCATGGAAAGATTCACAAAAACATAAAATATGTAGACTGGCAATAAAGTTGTAAACAGCCAGCATTGTTTTTCCAAACAGCATCAAAGGAACTTTACCCATAACAGAAGATCTTTGATGCTGGTGCATTAATGAAAGAAAATATTTCAGCCTAATTAAATTTACAGTGCAGAATAAGAAAAAGTTAAGTCTTTGTGACTATTTTCAATGGTTATTAAAATACATTATTTATGTTAATATCATAAATTATACTTGGGAATATATTCTTGATTTGCTTTATTAACTCAGCGATTTCATAAATGTAACTATTTATTGCTTTTAAATTATTGTCTAATAATTACTTATCCTTATAGTTTCTAAACCAATGTTCCTCAAAAAGTGTTCCAAGAAATGTTAATAGACAGTTTATGAAAAAGTAGAGTCCAAGCTCAGGTAAGTTTAGAAAACACCGAGTTAGATTTCTTCACTATGGGACTGCATGTACATTTGAATTTTCCTAGAAGAAATTTGGTGGGCAACATTTCCCACATTTATTTGGTCACAGAACCTTTTTAATCAAAGACCATCAAAATTCTGAGAAACAGTGCTATCTATGCCCAGGTAAAACTGTGGTCTAGTATGACATTTCTGTAATATTTACCACACACGGTAAATACATGTGTGATTGTATTTACTTCCTCACAAATGTGATAGTAATTTGTTATATGAGTCCTACAAAAACAAAACAAACAAACAAACAAAAAAAACCCCAAAAAACAACTTTGCAGATTCCCGGATAGAAGACATATAAAAACTAGGTGGCAGATAGACATTTATCAAACACTAATGTAGAGAGAGGCTGGGGAATAACAGCAGCCAAAATTTGAAGAGAAAACGGTAGGCTGAGAAGAGATAGAGGCGGCAGAAAGGATGGAGAGAAGGTTGAAAAAAAGCATGCTTAACACTTTTAAGCCCTGATATGCAGCCAGAATCCAGATTTGGGGCAAAAGAGAAAAAACGTGGAAAAGCCTCATTGCCTATGTCCCGTTGGAAGCGAAAAAGAGTGAGGGCTCCTGCTCTGTTCCTCACTTCCATTATTTCAAGTCACATTTCTATAAAAATTATCAAGAGTAAGCAAAATGCACATTTCATACAATGTGGCGGCTTTTTTTTTTTTATCCTAACAAAAGAACGAATTGCCTCAGGAAATTAGATTCTTGTGACATTTGTTCCTCTTTACCATTGTAATGCAGTGTTCATTCTCTGATTCCAAAGGACAACTGATAAGCAACACATGTGTGACATCACTGAAGAAGCCAAACTTACGTGGTGCGAAATATTTCTTTAAAGACAGTAATACGGAAAAAAAGGGTATGTTATTCTGGGGAAGATGTCAACTAAATTTATTTTGTCTCAACAGTAAGCAATTTTATTTTGGGCCACAAAACTGCATCATATTGAGATATCCCCAAGAGTATGAAAATGATCTTCTATCTTGAATATGTTATTAAATGACTTATAAATAATTATATATGTACATATTAATTACATCTATTTGATATTTAATTTGTTTAACTAAGTTAAACTGTTCCTTTAGGTAATCAATTTTAAACAGATTGGCTTGAAATTTATAGAGAGTATTTAGAAGTAAGGCACATAGTTTGAACAAGAGCTGTGCACTGACCAATTGTCCTCTCATCATCATAACATCTAGCAGTTGATTCATATAATTTGTCAGGATACATAGTAGATTTGATATCTATTATTGGACTAATATCTTTATCACTTTTAGGTTGATGTTGCTGAAGAGTACAGTCAATTGAGTGTCTTCTCTTCATTGGGCATTAGTCTTCATAGTAGCTTCTGCAGCATCAGAACTTGCAACAGAAGAGAACATTTTTCCAGCCCAGTGGCTTCTGCTGGGTTGTAAACAGTCGGCTTGTATTTAAGGGCGGGAGCATGGCCTATAACATGACAGTCCCAGCTCAGTTCATTGCTTCTGCCACCTGCCTTCTGGCTTAATGTTGGAAGCAAGAAGCATGCAATTAAGTGTGAGGAAATGAAAATAAATGACACCGTTCATTGCACATTACAAAGTGCCTGGCAGAAAGAATGCTGCTTGTAGAGACCCAGTGACCCTGTGGAAAATGTGCCTCTGCTTGAGAAAACGCTGGGACTGAGATAGTGACCTGAGTTTTCTCTCTCACCTAATGTACCTATGGTTGCTATAACACTCTTACATTTCCTTCCTGGTTTAAAAAACAAAACCAGAGAAAATTATGTTTTGAAAACAAAATAAATTGCAAGTGCAGCTATATAAATACCTAGGACATTCACTGTATAATGATTTGTAGAGTCAATAATTAAATTTGAGTACAAGAGAATATACTCACAGTGACATTTAGCTGATTTTGTAAGGTAAATTCTATAAAAACAATGATTTTAAAGTAAATAATTGTTTTTTGGGAGCAACCATTTGAAAATTGTTTTGTAAAATAACATATTTTAAAGCCCAATTTATTTTCAAAATTGCACCTTAAAAAGCATTTAGGTAAGCTGTATTGGGTTCATTTGGTAGCAGTTTAGTCATCCTCAGTGGACATCAAAACATAGGCTGGGGCAGGGAGACACTCCATTGCATTCTATGCATAGACAGTTCTACCTCCTTTCCAATAAAGAATTGAGAGCAGGAAGTGAAACACTCTTGGTCACAGAGCCCAGGAGGGCACAGCTGAGCTGATGGAGAATCTCAGAAGCTTTCAATTTCACACTAAGATTTGATCTAGTTAATAAAGGCACCTTTTAGATGTGTATATCATTTCCAGACATATTCTACCATACAGATTTAGTACATATTGCAGAGAAAATTATATACAATATATTTTAAATTCTAAGAGGGTTGGGGAATTTGTAGACTCTTTAAGAAACTGAGGAGTGATTTTCATAATGAAAACTTATCATCAATATCTGCAGGAACTCCACACTACAGAAAATGGTGCATGTAGGTCTTTTCCTTTGGCAAAAACAAGCAAACAAAAAAATTCCACAAAGTAGGCAGAGGCATGAGAATCTCAGGCCAATGTTCTAAATATGATCTGCATTGGGAGAATACCTCTCTGGAACTAAGAATAATAGAAGGCTAAGGACTCAGTAGTAAATTAATACTTAAAGTTTCAAATATTTTTGTAATTCAAATCTCTAATGTTAACATTGCTAATGTCTGTAGTAACCTAATAATTCAAGTTTCATTTAAACTCATTTTTATTCTGGTTCAAATTTTGATGTCAAGTGGCTCAGCGGAGTGGAGAACAGAAGGAGCCATGTAGTGGATGCTGGGATAGCCTGTTACATGCTGCCAGGAACCTCTTTATCAATAAAGAATTTATCTTCTGGGCCACTAGGAGGCTGCAGGAAGATGGTGCTCAGCTGTAGCTCCTCTATGGGGTTGTCTTCCATGAACATGGTTGCCTCACCATAAAGCTTATCTCCTTTCAATGACTGATCAATGTGGGTGTATAAGGGCCTGGCTGCCTTGCCCTATCTCAGAACAAGGGATGTGGAAGGAACATGATGGGAACATTGGTGACATGGAGGTCTGGGGAAGAAGTATGTGGCTAGATCTCTCCAAATGGTCACAGAATGTGACGATATCTGTTTCCCATGTGAAAGTTCACTGATGGGTGGTCTTGGCAAAGGAGGAGTTTAAAAATGAAAAAGACAGTATGATTTGTTCTGTTCATACTAATCAGCCTCTTTTCATAGCCACCCCTGTTATTACCTCATGGGCTCATGAACAAATCAGCCATGGTAGCCAGGAGAGAGGTTGGTGGGCACGGAAACACGGACATCCACTCACCAAGGCCAGCCTTGCTACAGCCACTACTGAGTGCCCAATCTGCTAGCAACAGAGACCAACACTGAACTGCTGATATGTCATCTTTCCCTGGGGTGATCAGCCAGCTACCTGTGGCAGGCTGATTACGGTGCACCACTTTTATCAAGGCAAGGACAGCATTTTGTTTTTACTGGAAGAGATTCTACTGCAGATATGAATTTGCTTCCTCTGCCTGTAATATGCTGCAAAAACCACCATTTGTGAACTTACAAAATATTTTTTTCACCATCATAGTATTCCACACATTATAGTTTCCCATCTAGGAACTTATTCATAGCAAATGAAGTGTGGCAATGGTCTCCTGTTCATGGACTTCACTGGTCTCACCACGTTCCTCGCCCTCCTGAAGTGGCTGGCTTGATAGAATGGTGGAGTGACCTTTTGAAAACCCAGTTAAGGCATCGGTTAGGTGACAACACCTGAAGGCTGAGGCAATGTCCTCCTGAAGGCTGTGTGTGCTCTAAATCAGCATCCGACGTATGAGGCTGTGTCTCCCATGACCAAGATTCATGGGTCCAGAAATCAAGGGGATTGAAATGAAAGTAACTTCACTGCCTATAATCCTTAATATCCACTAGCAAAGATTTGCTCCCCATTCCTGCTACTTAAGGCTGGCCTGGGCTAGTGATCTTAGTTCCAAAGAGGAATGCTTCCATAGGGGATGCAACAAAGATTCTATTGAATCACAAGTCGGTACTGCCACCTGATTTAGAAAGATTTGTGAAATCTCAAATTTATTTTCTTTGCTAGAGGCAGAATTGTATTCCATCTCATTGACTTCTAATAACCAACATGTGTGTCTTTTGTAACTATACTTATATTCACATACAGAGAGACAGAGGGTGAGTGAGGACAAGTGAGTATGCTCCCTCTTTGTCAACTTTTAAGAGAAAATATTGCCATTATTTCTCTAATCCATAGTCGCAGCAATATGGCAAGAAAAGCCCCGGCTTTTAGCCAGACAGGCAATTGTGTTCAAATCCCAGTTCCTTGATTTACTAAGTTACTTAAGTTTTCTGGGGCTTAGTTTTTTATCTGTCACATAGGGCTTTATCCATCTATGTTGTGAACTAATAAGGCAGAGCATGTCCTAGAGTCAGCATAGTACCTGGTTAGATATCAGAAGGGGAAGTCCTGGTTTGTACCTGTTCTCTTGGAATAATTATTCATAATTAGATTAATTGATACTTATAATGGTATTAGTGATTATACTAATTATTAATTGCACTCCCTCTTAATCTCAGAAGTTTACATGACAAATTATATGTTCATTCTAATCATCATCAAATGTTAGTTTCTGTGCTCCATTTTCCTGTTGCTTATTGTTGAGAATATTGCTGTAACATGGAATTGTAAAGTCTATTCAATGATTAAAGTGCCAATTGATGATCCTATTACAGACGTTGGCTTTATTCAAGGGTATGTGTTACATGGACTGTCAATCTCTAATGTGATGGCACTTGGAGACGGGGCCTTTGGGAGGTAATTAGGTGAAATTAAGCCATTAGGGTAGCACTTTCATGATGGGATTAGTGGCTTTATAAGAGATGGAAGAGAGAAACGACCATGTGAGCACATGGAGAGAAGGCAGCTATCTACAAGCCAGAAAGAAAGTCCTCACCATAAACCGACCAGAAAGCCCTCACCCTAAGCCAACTATGCTGGCACTTGATATTGGACTTCTAGCTTCCAGAACTAAGAGACTGGGAGAAATAAGTGTCTGTTGTTTAAACTACTCTGTCTCTGGCATTTTCTTATAGCAATCTGAGCTAAGGGTAATAAAATAGATACCTTTTTTCCCTGTAAAGAGTTCTTGAAAGAAAGCCTTAAGATAAATAAAATGTAATCCACCATTTAAATGCTATAATGTGAAAAGTTTACAAATATTCAGTAGAATTATTGTTGCCCCATATTTTAACACACTTTCTACCTGGGGCTGCATGTGCTTTGTTGCACATAGAATACTCTAGAAGGTAGGACTTTCAATACTCATTCATGATTACTTACCAGAGGCAGAAAGTTGACTCATGCATGGCCCTGGTCACAGCCTCTGAGGATATATTTCTTACATCCTTTCTTTGCTAGACAACTTTGAGAAGAATGTTCTGTCAGGGTATTTATAGAAGCCATTAGCATGATGAGTGAATTTTATGGATAACTGATGGCTCTTTAAAAATATGGCCTTAAGAAGAGAAAGAGAGAAACTCATAGGGTGTCTTTTCCAAATAGCAGATTGCTATATTTGGGTGGTCTGAGGATTATGACAAATGTCAAGGACTGCAGACCTCACGAAAGCAGCTCATTATATAGCTGAGCACACAGAATGCTACGTTCAAGGTTGAGTAGCTGATTTTGTTGCAAACACTAATTTTCAGATTATATCATTTGAAAATTTTAATTAGCCATGAATCCTTCTAGGGATAACTTTCCCACAGCTCTTTTTAACACTGTAAAAACAAGTCAGATTTTGCTTCAGCAACCTAAAGATCTCAAAATAAGGGTTTCAGTGTGATAATGATTGTTTCTTCCTCAAATGTTAATTTTGAAAATTCATATTTCAGAAGAATGGATGGTCCAATCCTATGATCATTCTGCATTTCTAAATCTCATTAAAGTTAATGAATTCTGAAAATTAAAATAATAAAGAGAGCCTTTACAGTTTGACTGAATATTTACAGTTTAATAAAATAAGGTCCAGTGAAACACTTAAACCTGTTGGCAATGTCCACTTTACAAATGGCTGCTGGATTCACACACAATGTCTTTATTGTGGGGCTCATGGTGTGGACCGCATGAGGGACAACCTAAAAAAAGGTTCCTGTCTTGGGCTTATCTACTTAGACTCAGTGTATGTCAGATATAGAGAATGTGAAAATCCAGTACATTGACAAAGACACAATCCTTTGCAATGGGGCCATTCCAGAAAAGGTTGCATTTTTGGAGCTGATGCTGAAAGAGATTTTGGTACATATATAATTACATTGTTGCAAGGGACACAGGTAATACAATTCTACATAATAACTAGTGTTTTGCATGGACTGTTAACATTCTTGCCTAGTTTGTTTAACTCGTTTAATTCACATTTATTCCCTCTATTGAGTAGGTAATGACAAATCATTTCTACTCCACTGTGTGTGTATGTTTTCCCTTGGATACCAGATCTCCCCAAATCCATATTTTAGAAAATCTCTGTGAGATAGCATATTTTCCTCTGAATTTCTATAATTCATGTATTTCTATAAATTTCTGGCAGGCTCAAAGCTTCAAACAAACTCCATGAGTTCGTTTGTTTCTTTAATCTTTTTCCCTGTAGGTTGCTCTAAGCCTGTATTATCTAAAAGAGGAGCTACATGTTTCTAATCGTGTTATTCAACCGTTAGCATCCGCATTTTGCAAATGGGAACACCGAGGTACAGAGAAATTAAGTACCTCATCCAAGGTCACACTCAAAGTTGTGAATAGATATCCTCCAAATTTCGTCCAGCAATAGAGTTCTATGACTTTGTGAGGCATTCAGTAACCTAAATTTCAGTCTAGACATCCTTGTGTGAACTCAGAAATTAACATAATCTTATAAACCATATTTTATACTAGTTTAAAATGGAAATGCTAGAATTATGAGGCAGAACAGTGTGCGAAAAAACTAGTTATTTCTTTTTTTAAAAAATTGTTATTGTTAAGAACAAAGCAATAATTGGTAACACTACATCAAACCAAACAACCTTTGTTGCTATAAGACCATGATAGTCTAACAGAGTAAACAAACTCAAACAACTAATTGAGCACAATTCCAGGAAAGCGGTAAAAGCTGATGAGACAGCTCAGCTTAGCAATATGATTTGATATTTATATTTTTCAGTTTATGTCCCCATCCTGGAATTCCTGTGATCTGCTGTGGCTCACAAAGATTACTAAATGGAGCATGCTTTATCCAGCACCTTAGTTAAGCCTTGAGGAAACTTTCCTAGTTCTTGCTGAACTTATTAACATATAAAGTTTTTCTTACCTAGAATTTCCAATTTGGAACATAGAGCTAGTATCAAACTGCACTGTGCTGTGTACTAAGATCAAAGCAATACACTTCCTTGTGTATGAGCTCATAGTTTGTTGAGTCACATGGTCTGTGTTCTCTTGATAAAGAATGGATTTTATAACACTCTTGACTGCTCAAGAAAATAAGTGCAGTCCAAGATATTATGCTTTTCATAAATAAAAAAGAGCCTCACAGACATCTTCTCCACAGATACACTTAGAATGACACAGTGTATTTTGATCAAAATGTATGTTATCCAGTCTCAAAAATCTCAACGAAAATACCAGGGAACTGACAGGGTATCTTTAAGGTATGAAGTTAGATTAACAGTATATTTACATGATTCATTCTATCAATTATTCAATATATTCATTAAGTGTACAAGTGTTCTAAAGAATAGTGAATGAGATAAAATCCTTATCCTCAAGGAGCTTACATTCTAGGTAGAAAGTTATACATGTTCCATCCATGTACAATTAAATTATCCAATGTAGTCATAATGGTTAGAACAGATGTGTGATGGGCTAACGATTAACATAGAATAATCCTATCCTTCCTGATCCCCACATACTAAAGAGCGTTCTGGCTCCATCTACTTCATTCCCTTTCTTTCTGTCCTCTCTAAGAAGGGGCCTGCTTGCCAAATGAGCTCTTGGGTGTTTGAGATGAAATATTTTGAGCAAAAGAAGAGAGGAAAAGGACAAGAAAATGCATACAAAAAAAGAGGACAAAATAAATTATTTTGGGAAATAAAAAAATTGTGTGTTATACAGAGTAGGTATATATATTTATGAGTACATGAAGTATTCTGGTACAGGCTTGTAATGTGTAATAATGATGTCATGGAAAATTGGGTATCCATCCCCTCAAAGCACTTATTTCTGTTAAAAACAATCCAGTTATATCCTTTTAGTTATTTTAAAGTGTAAAATTAAATTATTATCTACTGTGGTCTCCCTCTTGTGCTATCATATACTAGGTCTTATTCATTCTTTCTAACTTTTTTTTGTACCTATTAACCATCACCACCTCCCTCCCACTCACCACTACCCTTCTCAGCCTCTGGCAACCATCCTTCTATTCTCTATTTCCCTGAGTTCAATTGTTTTTGGTTTTAGATTCCACAAAAAAGAGAGAACCCATGATGTTTGTCTTTCTGTGCATGACTTATTTTACTTAATGTAATTATATCTAGTTCCATCCATGTTGCAAATGACTGAATCTCATTCTTATTTTTTTATTTTTTTATTTTTTTTTGAGACGGAGTCTCGCTCTGTCGCCCAGGCTGGAGTGCAGTGGCGCTATCTCGGCTCACTGCAAGCTCCGCCTCCCGGGTTTACGCCATTCTCCTGCCTCAGCCTCCCGAGTAGCTGGGACTACAGGCGCCCGCCACCTCGCCCGGCTAATTTTTTTGTATTTTTAGTAGAGACGGGGTTTCATTGTGTTAGCCAGGATGGTCTCGATCTCCTGACCTCGTGATCCGCCCGTCTCGGCCTCCCAAAGTGCTGGGATTACAGGCTTGAGCCACCGCGCCCGACCCTCATTCTTTTTTTTATGGCTGAATAGTACTCCATTGTGTATATGTACCACATTTTCTTTATTCATTCATCTGTTGATGGACACTTGGGTTGCTTCCAAATCTTGGCTATTGTGAACAGTGCTGCAACAAACACGGGCATGCAGCTATCTCTTTGATATACTGATTTCCTTTCTTTTGGGTATATAACCAGCAGTGGGATTGTTGGGTCATATTGTAGCTCTATTTTTAGCTTTTTTGAGGAACCTCCAAACTGTTCTCTATAGTGGTTGTACTAATTTACATTTGGGAGGGAAAATTTTGAGGAAAAAAGGCAATATATTAAGGACAAGGAGAAAGATGATTTTTTAAATAAGTGTTGTTGGCGGGCTATAAGTTCCCTTAAGGTGTTAGAGAAAACAAAAGTGCTGACTTAACTTGAATTTTTGGGGGAGAATTTGTGTGTTTCTTAAACCACCGTACTGTTTTAGAACTGAATAATGCAGGTTGTAATTAATCCTTTTTAGTATTTATTAGAGTATGCAGAGTGATAGAGTATAATTGAAGCAAAGAAGCAGCACGTTCCACAGTGCCTGGGGTACCAGGAACATTCTAGATGGAGGAATGCACCAGCTGGTCCTGGGAGACAAGTGGAGGCCAATCAGGAGAGGATGGTGCGAATGAGGGTGGTAAAGGAGAGTGATCAAAAGGAGAAAAAGAAGGCAAAACCCCAGAAACAGAGGGAGGAAAAATGTAAAAGGAAAGAAAGATTGTTGCATTGATGGACTTTCGGGAGATTTTTCAGGTTTTGTACTCTCATATGGAAAGTTTTGTTACAATACAAAATGTTGCAATAAACAGGCAAATACATTCGTGCCATTACTTCTGTAGAACAGATTTATGCAAGTGGGTGGAAGGGTCAAAGTTTCCTTTCCCCAAAGTTTGCAACAACTCACGCCCTCACCACCAAAATGCTAGGGAAGATCCTGATTGTTTGACTTGGGTCAGACTGGCATTGGGAATCATCACTGTGCCACATGGTGCATGGGAGATTAACACATCCACCAGGTAGGGGCCACTATAGCATTCTGTTCATCGTGAATTCTCAGTTCAAGCAGAGTGCCAGGTACATAGTATGCATGTTTTCAAACATTTTACTGAATGAATAAATAAGAGTAAGGGGGTGGAAGGCAGAAAGTGGAACCGGGGACATAGAAATTGGGGAAAATGTGAGAATGTTTAGAATGTGGTATTCATGGAACTTTGTAACCAGTTGGATGAAGAAGGTAAGAAAACTGAATGGGCAGAGGATGATGCCAAACCTCTTCCTTATGAATTATGTAAATTTGCTAAAATAAATTATAATCCACCTACAGAAAAGTACTTATGTAAGTATACATCAACATAGATTTTCACATACTGAAAACAGCTATGTAATCAGCGCTCAGATCAGGAATACGTGACATCTAATCAGCTGACTTCTAACGTGGCAATTAATCGTATAGGTGGAGTCAATTTTGTGACTGGAATCTCTTTTTATGGAGCAGTTGTATTTGTTGACTCTCATTGTTGAATACCATTGGTTCTCACTGTCGTATTGTCTTCTCTGTGCTGTGAATGTACCACAATGTATTTGTCATTCTACCTCAGCTGACCATTTGGTTGAGTAGTACTGCTGGTAGTAATCTAGTACATCTGTTACAAATTTCTAATACTTGTCTACTAGTACTAGTAGTTGTCTCTTGGTGAACAAATGTGGACATTTATGCAGGAATATACCTTGGAGTAGAATTGCTGGATCATAGAATATTCGTGTATTTAGCTTTAGAAGATACCAGCAAAGGGCTTTCCAAAGTAGTTATGCCAATGTACTCTTCTACTAGGAATGAGAAGAGTTTGTAGTTGTCCCACACCCTCACCAACACTTGGCGTTATATATCTTTTTCATCTAGACATTCTAGTAGGTGTATAATAGTATTTTATTTCAATTGTTGTTTTAAGTTTTAGTATTTCTCTGAGACTAATGATGCTCATATGTTTATCTGCTATTTGAATATAATTTATTTCAAGTGTCTGTTGAAAGTTTTGCCCATTTTCTACTGCTATATCTTTTTTTTTTCTGATTCTTACAATTAAAAAACACATCCTAGATATACTTTGTTTTTTTGTTTTTTTTGTTTTTGCTAACACATGTGTTGTGAATATTTTCTCTCATTCTATCAATTGCCTTATCAGGTAACTTGACAAAAATCTTTATTTTAGTATAGTCTAATTTAGTGCTTTCATATCTTTTTATATAAATATACCATCTTAACCATTTTTTTAAAGGTACAGTTCACTAGTGTTAAGTAAATTCACATTGTTGTGAAACAGGTCTCCAGAAATTTTTAGTCTTGCAAATCTAAAATTCCATACCCATTAAACAACTCCTATATCCCCACACCCTTTAGCCCCTGGTAACTAATATTCTACTTTGTTTCTATGAATTTGACTACTTTAGATATCTAATATAAATGGAATCACGTACTATTTATCTTTTTGTGACTGGCTTACTTCACTTAACACAATGCCCTTAAGGTCCATCCATGTGGCAGTGTATGACAAGATTTTCTTCCTTTTCAAGGCTGAGTAATATTTCATTGTATATGTATCTATCTACCATAGTTTGTTCATGCATTCATCCATTCACGAACACTTAGGTTGCTCCTATCTTGAATATGGGTTCACAGATATCTCTTCAAGACTCTGTTTTCAATTCTTTTGGCTATATATCCAAAGTGGGATTTTTGGGTCATATGGAAGTTTCATTTTTAATATTTTGAGAAGCTTCCATACTGTTTCCATAGGGGTTGCTCTATTTTGCAATCCCACCATGCCCAAGCTTTATAATTTCTTCACATCTTCACCAACAATTATTTTCTGTTTTGTTTTGTTGTTTTTAGACAGTAGCCATGCTAATGGGTATAAGGTGATAGCTCATTGTGGTTTTAGTTTGCATTTCTCTGATCAATGATGTTGAGAATTTTTCCAGATGTTTCTTGGCCTTTTCATTTTTTAATAGACATTTTTGATTACTCCAAAATTACAACAATATTCTATTAGATTTTCTTCTAAAAATGTTAATTTTGTTTTATCATATTAGTGTTTACCTTTAATATTCAGATCTTCTCAACCTATTTGGAATGGACTTTTGGTTATGTTAGAGTGTCAAAATATCTACATCTATATTTTTACTTTATATCTGTATATTTTGTGTGTTCCCATATATGCATAATTCTCACAGTAACTTCTCCCCCTGCAATTTAGTCAGCTTTGTTATAAGGTGACTGCGCATGTGTGGGTTTGCTTCTGAACTCTATTTTGTCCTGTTGTCCAGTTTGTCTACTTTTGAGTCAATGTTATAGTGTTGTAATTACTGTAGATTGATAATAGTTCTGAATATTTTATAGTGTAATCTACCAATTTTACTCATCTTCTTCAAGACTATCTTGGCTATTTTTGGCCCTTTGCATTTCCTTATTAATTTTGATAATTTTTTCACTGCTCCCTGTCACACATAAAACCGGCTGATATTTTACTTAGGATTTCATTGAATCTATAGATTAATTTGAGGAGAAACATTATCTTAAAACAGTATCTATAAACAGTACTGAGTTTCCTAATCTGTGAAAATGGCATAACCCTGATGTTTTAAAGATCTCTAATTCTTTTCAACAATATTTTATCCATATTAGTGTAGGCATGTTGCACATTTCTGTTTAGATTTGTTGCTAAATGATGATTTTAATGGCATTATAAATAATATTATTTTTAAATTTTCATTTTTTCTTTTTCAGTGATAAACAGGAATATAAATGATTTTTTTCTATTGGCTTTCTACCAAGAAATCTTGCTAAATTTACTTTTTATTTCTAACAGTGTGTCTGTAGATTCATGTAGATTTTCAATTACACAACCATGTTGTCTTAATGGTAGCTTCATTATGCCTTTTATTTATTTTATTTGCCTCATTTTGCTAAAATTTCTGGTAAATTGAAATTTGCTAAAATTTCTAGTAAATAAAAGTGTTTATAGTGGTGGTCATTGTTTCATTGTTTCCTTTTCAAGCTCAGAGAATGTTTTCAAGATTTCATCATTGAATATATTGCATACTGTAGGCATAATTTTTAAAGATAGTTCTTTGCCAGATTAAAATTAGTTTTTCTAGTTTAAAAGGTTTTTTTTTTAAAATAATGAATAAGTGTTGAATTTAGTGGAAAGCTGTTTATATAATGTTACAATCATATCATTTTTTCTGTCATATTTTCTGACTTTCAAAAATATTTTAATTGGCTATTAATTCTACTTCTGCACATAGTATAAATAAAGATCAGATATAACCAGACTAATGAGAGGATAGTCTACTTTCTGACTAAGGAAGGTTGCATGTCACCTTCAAGTGTAATTTCAGTTCTCATTCTTTTGGGTCAGGCCTATGTACATATGGGTTAGGAAATGTGCTAAGAATTCTATCTATACCAGACATATATAATTAATTGTATTTATATCCTGTATTGAATTTAGGAAGCTGTGTATCTCTGGACCTTTAGCTTTACCATCTATAACCCTCCTGCATGCTCAACCTCTAGGATTTGGCATCCACTCCAATTCTTGGAATATATATATCCGTTTATCTCCAGGACTGGACCCTGATTTTGTATCCCAGACTACTAGTCTATGGCCCTGATCACCTACTTTGTTCTTGCTAACTTCTCCCCAAGGTCTGAAGCCCATTTTGTCTACCCAGTTCTAAGTTGGCAGGGCATCCCGGGAAAGTTATGTAAATATTGTTCAGAACTGGTAGTATTTACATGGACTTTCACCCCTTGTGGATCAGACCCTCTCTAAATATATACTTGAGTACAGCTATGCTTCTTTGGCCATTCTGATTTTATTACCAGCTATATTTTGGGGAGCCAACTGAACAACTGAGTTAATGACGCTAAATATGGCCTCTACTTCACTTAGTTTATTTCTCCCTCTCTCTCCATCCTAGAGTGCTTTGTGGTTTTCTATATTTTTTAGGCACATTTACATATTTTAAAAACAGCCATCTAGTAAAGACCTACAGGACCACTGGGCATCTAATGCAGAAAACCAAGGAGAAGAAAGCTCCCTCCGCTCTCTATGGTCATAGCAAGTCCAGTTCAGGTTGACCAATAGAAGGATTGTTTTTGTATACGGAAGTATCCATTTCCTTTATGAAGAAATATATGATTTGAAATTCTTGACCTCTCTTATCTGTAACTGATCACAATCAATCTCTGTGAACAGGATGGAGCGAAAGAAGAGAAAGATGATTGTGGGAAGTGCCTCGCCCTGAAAGTGTCCCACACTGTATCACTTTTAGTATGTTAAGGGAACACTCAGGTAGTCCATGATTTCTTGGAAGGAAGGTCAAAGGAGGCCTGAAGATTAATTTCTGGAATGCTTTTCACTTTGTTCTGATTCTATAATAAAGACTAAAGGATTTCCCTCCTATTGAGGCACACTTATGATGGTCTTGTCCCGAGCCTCCCTTTTCATGAGACAAAGTAGGAGTTTAGTAGGATTTGGAAGACTCTTCTACAAGGTTGTTAGGATTAGGCATCTCGTAGCTTCCACATCACTTCAGTTTACATAGGCTATATCAGGTGAAAAATGTTCAGGTTTGTTTTTTCTGACCCAGCAGTCACTCAATTTTGGTTATAACTACTACTTAACTATTAAAGTTAAGAGTCTTTGAAAGATTTTTACAAAGTTTAATCTGTATTTATCTATGTAAGAGTTAATTTAACTCAGCACGATTGCCACTTCTAAAAACATGTGTAATTGAGATACATAGTCATATTACCATAAGTATCAAGATGATTTTAGTTTTGATTTTGTTATAATTTCTTAACTAAAACAATGTACTACTGCAAATGGATTTTTTAAAAGTTTGAAATACTTGTTTAAGAATCGTGAACATTTCATGTGTAGAAAACTTTTATTATAAATAATTTGGTTATACATGTTACCCAAATAAGAGAAGATAATTGCTTTCCTAATAATAGGGTATGTTTCCTGTGATGGGTAGGTGTCCAATATAAGCTAAATAAATTACAAGTAACATCTTTACCTTGCTGCAGGTGAATAAATAAAGTGACAGTGAAATAAATTATTTTTTCTGCTGGCCAAACACAGAGTCAACCTTCCTTAATAAGGTAATGAAGCAACAGAGCAATACTTTATTTGCTTTTCACCTTTAGTCTGGAAAGATCATATCTCAAGGGAAGTCAACTCTCCTCTCTAGAATTACAGAAAACATAACAATATCATTGCTTGCATTTTAATTCACATATTCATTCTGCAATAATTCCATTAGTTCTCACTTAAATAAAATATTCTATACGTTAAAAGATGCTTTAATACCAAATTGCAAGTTTTTATCACAAAATTATATGAATGTAAAGATAGGTTAGTTTTTAAAGCCACAAAATATTTACATTATGCGTATCTGTGCAAGGCCAGCAAAAAGTACAGTTTTAGAAAAATAAAGCATTTTTACTTTATTGTTTATTTATTAATTTATTTGAGACAGAGTCTCTCTGCCGCCCAGGCTGGAGTGCAATGGTGCAGTCTCAGCTCACTGCAACCTCAGCCTCTTGAGTTCAAGTGATTCTCATGCCTCAGCCTCCCAAGTAGCTGGGACTACAGGTGTGTGCCACCATATTCGGCTAATTTTTGTATTATTAGTAGAGATGGGGTTTCACCATGTTGGCCAGACTGGTCTTGAACTCCTGACCTTAAATGATCCACCCACCTTGGCCTCCCAAAGTGCTGGGATTACAGGTGAGAGTCACCACCCTGGCCTTTTTTTTTTTTTTTTTTTTTTTTTACATTATTTTACCTGTCGGTGTTTGTTGTTGTTGTTATTTAATGTGTTTTTTTATGTTTATTCTAATAAAATATACATAACATAAAATTTACCATCTAAACCATTTTTAAGGGTACAGTTCAGTGGCAATAAGTACATTCATATTGTTGTGTAGTCATCACTGCCATCCGTTTCCAAAACGTTTCGTCTTCCCAGACTAAAACTCCATACCGTTAAATAATAACTTCCCATTCTCCTCTGCCTCCAACCCCTATAAATCCCCATTCTACTGTCTGTCTCTATGAATTTGACTACTTTAGGTACCTCATATGAGTGGGTTCATCTAATATTTCTTTTTTCATGACTGGCTTATTTCACTTAGCGTAATGTTAACACTTTTCTTTTCTGTTTGCTTGTTTGTTTATAATAGCCATCCTAACATGTGTGAGATGAACTCATTGTGGTTTTGATGTGCATTTCCTTAATGTTTAGGGATGTTGAGCATCTTTTCATGTACTTACTGGCCACCTATATTTCTTCTTTGGAAACATGTCTATTCATTATTTGACCATTTTAAAATTATATTTTTTGATTATTTTGTTCTTGAGCTATAGGAGGTTTTAAAAATATATTTTGGACATTTATACTTTATCAGATATATGATTTGTAAATATTTCCTCTCTGTGTTGTCTTTTCACTCTGTTGATGGTGTCCTGTGGTGTACAATTTTGATGAAGTCCAATGTATCTAAATTTCTTTTGTTGCCTGTACTTTTAGTGTCATATCCAAGAAATAATTGCCAAATCCAATGTCATGAAGCTTTTCTCCTGTGTTTTATTCTAAAATTTTATAGTTTTTATACTCATGCTTAGATTTTTGATACAATTTGAGTTAATTTTTATATTATATTATGTTATATTATATTATATTATATTATAGTGTAAATTAAGAGTCCAACTTTATTCTTTTGGATGTGACTATATTTTTCCAGCACCATTTGTTTAAAAACCTGTCCTTTCCCTGTTAATGGTTTTGGCACTCTTGTCAAAAGCCTTTTGATCATATATATGATGGTTTATTTCTGGGCTTTCTATTCTTTGGTCTGTATATCTGTCTTTATGTTGGTGCCACACTGTTTTGATTACTGTAACTTTGTAGTAAGTTTTGAAATCAGGAAGTGTGAGTCCTTCAACTTTGCTCTTCTTTTTCAAGATTGCTTTGACTATTTGGGAATCCATGAGATTCCATATATATTCTGTGGCGAATTTTTCTATTTCTGCAAAATATGTCACTGGGATTAAAGCTCTAGATTGCTTTAGGTAATTGACGTCTCAACAATATGAAGTCTTTCTATCCATGAACATGGATGTCTTTCCATTTATTTATGTACTCTTTACATTCTTTCAGCAGTGTTTTATAGCTTACAGTGTATAGGTTTTTCACTTATTTGTTAAGTGTATTTCTAAGTATTAATGTTCTATTATTTTTGATGCTATTGTAAATTGAATTGTTTTCATATTTATTTTTTGTATTATTAACACATTTTTAATTTATATAAATACAATTAATTTTTAAATTTTGATTTTGTATCCTGAAACTTTTCTTAATGTATTTTCTAAATTTAACTTTATCTTCAGATAGTTGCATATTCACATGCTATTTTAAGAAATAATAGAGATCTCATGTACCATTCACCCAGTTTTCTCCAATGGTAACATTTTGTGAATCTTAGTACAATATCATAACTAGAAGTTTGACTTTGGTGAAATCCACTTATTTGGATTTCACTTGTTTCATATGTGTGTGTTTGATTCTATGCAATTCTATCACATTTGTAGGATCATGTATCTATCATGATAGTAAAGATACAGAACCATTCCTTCACTACATTATAAACCACACCCACCTCCTTCCTCTCTTCCTAACCCTTAGCAACCACTAATGTGTTCTCTGTCTTTGTAATTTTGTCATTTCAGCAACGTTGTATAACTGGAATGATACAGATGTAACCTTTTAGGATGGGCTTTTTTCACTCAGCATTATTTCTTGGAGGGATTCATCCAAGTTCTTACATGTATTAATAGTTCATTTCTATTTATTGCTGAGCAATATTTTATGATAAGGATGCATCAAAGTTTAACTATTCACCCATTGAAAGGCATTTCCAGTTTTTGGCTATTGTAAGTAAGCTTCTATGGACATTTATGTACAGGTTTTTGTGTGAACCTAAGTTTTAATTTCTCTGGGATAGATGGCCAGGAGTGAAATTGCTGGGCTACAGGGGAGTTGCATGTTTGGATTTGCAAGAAACTGCCAAACATTTTCCTTGTGTTGATTGCACCATTTTCATTCTCACCAGCAGCATGTGAATGATTCAGTATCTTTGCATCCTCATGATCATTTGGTGTTGTCACTACTTTTTATTTTAGCCAGTCTGACAAGTGTGTAGTGATATCTCATTGTAATTTTAGTTTGCACTTTCCTAAGGCCAGCTGCATAACCTCTTTAGTGAAATGTCTCTTAATGTTTTTGGCTCATTTTGACTTTTAGTCCTTATTTGTTTTTGCTTTTAACTGTTGAGTTTTGAAAATTCTTCTTACATTCTAGATACTAGTTCTTTGTTATATTTTTGGTTGCAAATATTTTCTCTTGGTCTGTAGCTTGTCTTTTCGTCTTTACAAGGTATTTCATAGAGTTAAGTTTGCCAGTTTTTTTTTTTTTTTTTTTAAGGAGGTCCATTTCTTCATGAAATCTCCTAAAATTAACATTGGATATGGCACATAGTAGGCATTTGATGTTTCTTTGCTGAAAGAATAAAATGAATTAAATGATAAAGAAACTAGCAACTTTACTTCTAATTTTATGGTGTCTACTCCTGATATCCTGACCGTTGTTAGATTTGAAAATAGTATCATCTCATGATTTTTTTTGATATCTCTCACATTTTTCAACACTTTATGTAGGAGCATGTGGAGGAATATTTATTGTGTTTTGAGGGGCCAGGAACTAGAGAATAAAAAGGAGTTTGAAAAAGGTGTGGATTGTGAAGGAACACGAAGGAGTAAGAGGGGAATGGCATAATATGCCCTAAGGTAGCAGTTTGCAATGTAAAGTCTGTGGACTCCTGAGGAGCCCGAGGTGTCATTTGCCTTTTGCACTTTGTTGACATTTGCACTGGTGGTGTAAAAGCAATGGTTGGTGCAGAAACGATAGTGGTTAAAACTGCTGGAACTTTAGTATGAATCAAGGCAGTGGTACCAAACCATACAAGAAATCATTATATTATTTTCTACTTGCAGAAGAAAAAAAAAGCCAGTTTCGCTTCAGAATGACCTTGATTAAGCAGTAAAAATAATTATTTTTATGAACTATCAATCCTCAAGTATCCACCTTTTGTCTATTCTGCATGATGAAGTGGGAAGTATACATGAAGTGTTCCTGTTGCATATTGAGGTATTTATGGTTGCTGCAAGGAAAAAACACTGTTGTGATTATTTTAGGTGCAACTGGAACTAACCATTTTTTCATGTAACACCAATTTTTACTTGAAATAATGTTACAGATAAACTGTTTTTTCAAACTTGGGTATTTGGCAGACATTTTCTTGAAAATGATGAATGAGGCCACAAAGTACCTCTTACAAGTAGTCTTGTGTTTATTTCATTCTCCACCCCAAACTTTCTTTTTCCCATGTTTTTCTAAAATATTTTCTCATGTTGAGACTTGTCATTACTAAATCAATAACTTTGATAATGTCTGTTTGCTTTAGATTCAGCCAGCAATAGCAGAAGTAGTAAAATTGCTATCACATTGTTATAATGACTTCCAATATCATACTCAGAAGGCCAAAGGGGAATTTAACAATTTGTTTGGAGATTGGAGGGGAATATATAAAAAATGTCTCTTTAGTATGCATATTGCTCTCTGGTCACTCTGTAAATACCCATAGTTTAGAGATTAGTAAACATTATTTTAATTGTCTGTTTACTTGCTGCCTTTCAGCACTAGATAGGACTCTTGGAAGGCAGGGATTATGTCTTATTAACCAAGACAGCTCTTAAAATTAGCATACGGCCTGCCATAAAGTGGTCGTTGGATATGTCTTTGCTAAAGAATGGAATGAAGGAGTGAGAGAGGAACTAGTAAATGTGCTTCTAATTTGTGCGTGTGTGTCTACTGCTGATGTCTTGGTCATTGTTACATTTGAAAATAGTAGCATCTCATACTTTTTTGATATCTCTTACAAAATTTGTCACATTTTGGCCAATGTGATGCTAAATAAGTATGCTTTGAGCATGGCAATTTTTGGGGTAAAGTTTGGGCAATAATACATATTTTTATAGGACTGATGAGATTGTGGTGTGTGTATGTGTGTGTATATACATATGTGTGTGTATATATATCATACATATATATAATATATATATCATACATATATAATATATATCATACATATATGTATTATATATATATATGAAGCACTTAGCATATACCCCACACATACTAATTGTTATTTTTACTGCAACTGCTATGGTGACTGCAAGAAGAAAAAATGCATGTATCTCTGCTTTTGCTGTCACCTAACTTCAAAATGTCTACTTGGGACTTGTAGATAAATAATTTAAGAGAGACAAAATCACATTAGGCTTTAGCTCTAATCTCTTTGGGACACTAATTCTGAGGTAAAATTTTTGGATAATATATTTATCTCCATATCTTGCTGTTTTCTCAAAAGGTAAGCATAAGAAACAGGATCAAGATCCAGAAATATGTACCAGCTCACTCAGCATCCAGACCATTGATGTATTAGATATCATAGGTAAAATGTAAATAACCCAAGAGCATGGACTCTATCTGCCTGTTCATTGCTAGATCCCTAAAGCTTGGCCCATAGTAGGTCTTCAATTCATATTTTTCCAGCGAATGATTACATCACTGGTGTTTAAATAGTAATTGTTAGTGAACTTTCCCGCCGTAATGTTGTAGGTTTTCATTTCAGACAATGGTGTTGTATAACAGATAATGTTTGAAGCAAATAGGTAGGGGATATGGTGGTGGGAGACGTGCAGCTATACACCTCTATGTAACCAATAGAGAAAGTATAAAAAGGCATTTTAAAACATCTGAAGAACTGGTGTTACTGTTATAAAAGTTAAGCTAAGTGGCAGAAGCTGCCAGGGGCTAGTGAACTGGGAGGGAACTGTGGACTTCCGGTGATAATGCTGAGTCAATGTGGGTTCATGAATTGTAACAAATGGTTAACAAATGTACCACCGTGGTTGGATGTGGACACTGGGGAAGCTGTGCCTGTGTAGGGGAAGGGGTCATATAGGAAATCTTTGTAACTTTCACATAACTTTGCTATGAACCTAAAACTGCTCTAAAATTAAATTTATGAAAAAAAGGCTAAATTGTAACCTCATAAGTCTTCCCCTAACATTACAAAATAAAACCACTTCCCCTGGAAAATTAATAAACAAGGTTTTTTTTTTTTTTTCTTTACATCCTTGGTATTGGGGCTTAGTCATTTCAATGACAATGGAAAAATCTATTACTTTTGTTTTCCCAGAAATTATAAGTTTCATTTTATAATAACTGCATAAAGTGATACACGAAACTATAGGACTTTTTTGGTTACGTAAGTCCAGCTCTTAATTAGTTTTTTCCATAAACAATAATTTAGTGTCTCAATTCTCCCAAGGTACGATGCTAAGTATTCTAACAAATGTAGAGATTTTTATAGGAATCTGTTTCACTTGACAGGTGGCTTGCCATTTCCAGAGCATGTACACATATATTTTCTCGTTGTTCCTCAGAATCCTGGGCAGTTGTCAGAGAAGGTCTTTAAACCTCCACCTGAGACATTATTGTTTATCTAAAAATTTTACTTTTGTACAGTAATAACATTAAAACAAAATAGAATTTTAAAATAAAAAAATCACATATACCCAACTATCTTAATAAGTTTAATTTTTAGCATTTTATCTTTTAGACTGTTCATGTTTAAACAGTAATCATTAATGGATTTGAAGGGATATTCAGAGAGACTGCTTATTTAGAAAAGTAGAAAAAGTTATGGCAGTTAGGAAGTTGAAGTAAAATATGTCACTAATACATTTGGGAAAAGATGAGTGATTCACATCGTGCTGTTGGGAAGCAGAGCACAGGAGTGAACCTGGCAGAACTAAGAAATGTTTCATTGTATTGTTTTGATGCAAGAATTCTCAACAACTGTATTGAGAATACGGTTGTTAAAATGACCTGATAGCGTTAAAGTTTTTTGAAAGGCTGAACTCTGGATGCCCCACTTTTATTACCCTGGAGAGAAGTCCCCTCTGCTTTGTTAGTCCCCCTCCCACCCCCTCCTTTAAAAAAGTCTACCTTCCGAAAGAAGTAAATAAGAAAAAGAGGAGGAAGAACTTGTATCTATTTGTTCTGTCTTGAAGAAAGTCAGGAGAGGACTGTAAGCAGAGATGATACTGCAGTTGAAGATTGAGGTCATGAAGAATGGGCTTTGAGGTAAGGGTGTAACAAAGCTTCTGAGGACCAAAGTGGTTTCTTCCAGTGATTTTTTTTTTTTCTTTTGAGACAACATCTTGTTCTGTCATCCAGGCTGGAGCACAGTGGCACAATCATGCTTTGCTGCAGCCTCCACCTCCTGGGCTCACGTGATCCTCCCGCCTCAGCCTCCTGAGTAGCTGGGACCACAGCTGCATGCCACCACACCCAGATAATTTTTAATAAATTGTATGTAGAAATAGGGGTCTCCCTATGTTGCCCAGGCTCGTCTTGAAATCCTGGCCTCAAGTGATCCTGCCTGAGCCTCCCAAAGTTCTAAGATTACAGGCGTGAGCCACTGCGCCCAGCCCTCTTCCACTGATTTTGATGGGAGCCACTGCCCATTCTAAGTCATGGGGCTGCATGTCCATGCTGTCTCCTATTCTGTCACTGTGGCTGACTGCAAGGAAACTCGGAACAGTAAGTGTTGGCAACTGGTATTAGAGAAACTAAACAAGTTTGCTCATTAGATGGTTCTTCTCGTTTCTCACTAGTAGCAGGGAAGTTATGCCTGCCCAGGCTACCCAAAGTAGAACTCAAAAGTAGAAATTCAAAAGTAAAAATATTCAGTTGTGTGTGTTATAATTTTTATAACCACAGCATAAAAGTCAGTTCTTTTTACTTTGCTTCACTTTAGATAATAACTAGATTTAAAATTGTGAATAATTTTACAATTATTTCTAACAATTGCATTATATTACAGAAGATATATTGCTGCATGTTTTACTACTTCTGGCCAATTAGGAGACATCTAAGTTATAAATTATAATTTATATTATACATATAGGTGTGAACATTTTTATTTTATTTATTTATTTTTAATTTTTTATTACACTTTAAGTTCTAGGATACAGGTGCACAACGTACAGGTTTGTTACATATGTATACATGTGCCATGTTGGTGTGCTGCACCCATTAACTCGTCATTTACTTTAGGTATATCTCCTAATGCTATCGCTCCCCTTGACCCTCACCTCACGACAGGCCCCGGGGTGTGAGGGTCCCCTTCCTGTGTCCAAGTGCTCTCTTTGTTTAATTCCCAACTATGAGTGAGAACATGCGGTGTTTGGTTTTCTGTTCTTGCGACAGTTTGCTGAGAACGATGGGTTCCAGCTTCATCCATGTCCCTACAAAGGACATGAACTCATCCTTTTTTATGGCTGCATAGTATTCCATGGTGTATATGTGCCACATTTTCTTAATCCAGTCTGTCTTTGATGGACATATAGGTTGGTTCCAAGTCTTTGCTGTTGTGAATAGTGCTGCAATAAACATACGTGTGCATATGTGTCTTTATAGCAGCATCATTTATAATCTTTTGGGTACATACCCAGTAATGGGATGGCTGGGTCAAATGGTATTTCTAGTTCTAGATCCTTAAGGAATCGCCACACTGTCTTCCACAATGGTTGAACTAGTTTACAGTCGCACCAACTGTGTAAAAGTGTTCCTATTTCTCCACATCCTCTCCAGCACCTGTTGTTTCCTGACATTTTAATGATCGCCATTCTAACTGGTGTGAGATGGTATGTCATTGTGGTTTTGATTTGCATTTCTCTGATGATGAGTGATGATGAGCATTTTTTCATGTGTCTGTTGGCTGCATAAATGTCTTCTTTTGAGAAGTGTCTGTTGATATCGTTTACCCATTTTTTGATGGGGTTGTTTGCTTTTTTCTTGTAAATTTGTTTGAGTTCTTTGTGGGTTCTGGATATTAGCCCTTTGTCAGATGAGTAGATTGCAAAAATTTTCTCCCATTTTGTAGGTTGCCTGTTCACTCTGATGGTAGTTTCTTTTGCTGTGCAGAAGCTCTTTAGTTTAATTAGATCCCATTTGTCAATTTTGGCATTCGTTGCCATTGCTTTTGGTGTTTTAGACATGAAGTCTTTGCCCATGTCTATGTCCTAAATGGTATTGCCTAGGTTTTCTCTAGGGTTTTTATGGTTTTAGGTCTAACATTTAAGTCTCGAATCCATCTTGAATTAATTTTCATATAAGGTGTAAAGAAGGGATCCAGTTTCAGCTTTCTACATATGGCTAGCCAGTTTTCCTGGCACCATTTATTAAATAGGGAATCCTTTCCCCATTTCTTGTTTTTGTCAGGTCTGTCAAAGATCAGATGGTTGTAGATGTGTGGTATTTCTGAGGGCTCTGTTCTGTTCCATTGGTCTATATCTCTGTTTTGGTACCAGTACCATGCTGTTTTGGTTACTGTAGCCTTGTAGTATAGTTTGAAGTCAGGTAGTTTGATGCCTCCAGCTTTGTTCTTTTGGTTTAGGATTGTCTTGGAAATGTGGGCTCTTTTTTGGTTCCATATGAATTTTAAAGTAGTTTTTTCCAATTTTGTGAATAAAGTCATTGGTAGCTTAATGGGGACAGCATTGAATCTATAAATTATCTTGGGCAGTATGGCCATTTTCATGATATTGATTCTTCCTATCCATGAGCATGGTATGTTCTTCCATTTGTTTGTGTCCTGTTTTATTTCTTTGAGCAGTGGTTTGTAGTTCTCCTTGAAGAGGTCCTTCACATCCCTTGTAAGTTGGATTCCTAGGTATTTTATTCTCTTTGAAGCAATTGTGAATGGGAGTTCACTCATGATTTGGCTCTCTGTTCGTCTATTATTGGTGTATAAGAATGCTTGTGATTTTTGCACATTGATTTTGTATCCTGAGACTTTGCTGAAGTCGCTTATCATCTTAAGGAGATATTGGGCTGAGACTATGGGGTTTTCTAAATATACAGTCATGTCATCTGCAAACAGGGACAATTTGACTTCTTCTTTTCCTTACTGAATACTTTTTATTTCTTTCTCTTGACTGATTGCCCTAGCCAGAACTTCCAACACTATGTTGAATAGGAGTGGTAAGAGAGGGCAACCCTGTCTTTTGCCAGTTTTCAAAGGGAATGCTTCCAATTTTTGCCCATTCAGTATGACATTGGCTGTGGGTTTGTTATAAATAGCTCTTATTATTTTGAGATACGTTCCATCAATACCAAATTTATTGAGAGTTTTTAGCATGAAGGGCTGTTGAATTCTGTCAAAGGCCTTTTCTGCATCTATTGAGATAATCATGTGGTTTTTGTCTTTGGTTCTGTTTATATGCTGGATAACGTTTATTGATTTGCATATGTTGAACCAGCCTTGCATCCTAGGGATGAAGCCCACTTGATCATGGTGGATAAGCTTTTTGATGTGATGCTGAATCCGGTTTGCCAGTATTTTATTGAGGATTTTTGTATTGATGTTCATCAGGGATATTGGTCTAAAATTCTATTTTTTTGTTGTGTCTCTGCCAGGCTTTGGTATCAGGATGATGTTGGCTTCATAAAATGATTTAGGGAGGATTCTCTCTTTTTCTATTGATTGGAATGGTTTCAGAGGGAATGGTACCTCCTCCTCCTTGTACCTTTGATAGAATTCAGCTGTGAATCCATCTGGTCCTGCACTTTTTTGGTTGGTAGGTTATTAATTATTGCCTCAATTTCAGAGCCTGCTATTGGTGTATTCAGGGATTCAACTTCTTCCTGGTTCAGTCTTGGGAGAGTGTGTGTGTCCAGGAATTTATCCATTTCTTCTAGGTTTTCTAGTTTATTTGCATTGTGGTGTTTATAGTATTCTCTGATGGTAGTTTGTATTTCTGTGGGGTCAGTGGTGATATCCCCTTTATCATTTTTTATTGTGTCTATTTGATTCTTCTCTCGTTTCTTCTTTATTAGTCTTGCTAGAGGTCTATCAATTTTGTTGATCTTTTCAAAGAAACCCAGCTCCTGGATTCATTGATTTTTTGAAGGTTTTTCTGTGTCTCTATCTCCTTCAGTTCTGCTCTGATCTTAGTTATTTCTTGCCTTCTGCTAGCTTTTGAATGTGTTTGCTTTTGCTTCTCTAGTTCTTTTAATTGTGATATTAGGGTGTCAATTTTAGGTCTTTCCTGCTTTCTCTTGTGGGCATTTAGTGCTATAAATTTCCCTCTACACACTGCTTTAAATGTGTCCCAGAGATTCTGGTATGTTGTATCTTTGTTCTCATTGGTTTCAAAGAACATCTTTATTTCTGCCTTCATTTCGTTATGTACCCAGTAGTCATTCAGGAGCAGGTTGTTCAGTTTCCATGTAGTTGAGCGGTTTTGATTGAGTTTCTTTATCCTGAGTTCTAGTTTGATTGCACTGTGGTCTGAGACATAGTTTGTTATAATTTCTGTTATTTTACACAGGCTGAGGAGTGCTTTACTTCCAACTATGTGGTCAGTTTTGGAATAAGTGCGATGTGCTGCTAAGAAGAATATATATTCTGTTGATTTGGGGTGGAGAGTTCTATAGCTGTCCATTAGGTCCGCTTGGTGCAGAGCTGAGTTCAATTCCTGGGTATCCTTGTTAACTTTCTGTCTCATTGATCTGTCTAATGTTGACAGTGGGGGTGTTACAGTGTCCCATTACTGTTGTGTGGGAGTATAAGTTCCTTTGTAAGTCTCTAAGGACTTGCTTTATGAATCTGGGTGCTCCTGTATTGGGTGCATATATGTTTAGTATAGTTAGCTCTTCTTGCTGAATTGATCCTTTTACCATTATGTATTGGCCTTCTTTGTCTCTTTTGGTCTTTGTTGGTTTAAAGTCTGTTTTATCAGAGACTAGGATTGCAACCCCTGCCTTTTTATGTTTTCCATTTGCTTGGTAGCTCTTCCTTCATCCCTTTATTTTGAGCCTATGTGTGTCTCTGCATGTGAGATGGATATCCTGAATACAACACACTGATGGGTCTTGACTCCTTATCCAGTTTTCCAGTCCGGGACTCTTAACTGGAGCATTTAGCCCATTTATACTTAAGCTTAATATTGTTTTGTGTGAACTTGATCCTGTCATTATGACGTTAGCTGGTTATTTTGCTTGTTAGTTGATGCAGTTTCTTCCTAGCATTGATGGTCTTTACATTTTGGCATATTTTTGCAGTGGATGGTACTGGTTGTTCCTTTCCATGTTTAGTGCTTCCTTCAGGATCTCTTGTAGGGCAGGCCTGGTGGTGACAAAATCTCTAAGCATTTGCTTATCTGTAAAAGATTTTATTTCTCCTTCACTTATGAAACTTAGCTTGGCTGGATATGAAATTCTGGGTTGAAAATCATTTTCTTTAAGAATGTTGAATATTGGCCCCCACTCTCTTCTGGCTTGTAGAGTTTCTGCCGAGAGATCTGCTGTTAGTCTGATGGGCTTCCCTTTGTGTGTAACCCGACCTTTCTCTCTGGCTGCCCTTAACATTTTTTCCTTCATTTCAACTTTGGTGAATCTGATAATTATGTGTCTTGAGTTGCTCTTCTCGAGGAGTATCTTTGTGGCATTCTCTGTATTTCCTGAAGCTGAATGTTGGCCTGCCTTGCTAGGTTGGGAAGTTCTCCTGGATAATATCCTGCAGAGTGTTTTCCAACTTGGTTCCATTCTCCCCGTCACTTTCAGGTACACCAATCAGACTTAGATTTGGTCTTTTCACATAGTCCCATATTTCTTGGAGGCTTTGTTTCTTTTTACTCTTTTTTCTCTAAACTTTTCTTCTCACTTTATTTCATTCATTTGATCTTCAATCACTGATACCCTTTCTTCCAGCTGATCGAATCAGTTACTGAAGCTTGTGCATTTGTCACGTAGTTCTTGTGCCATGGTTTTCAGCTCTATCAGGTCATTTAAGGACTTCTCTACATTGGTTACTCTAGTTAGCCATTCGTCTAATCTTTTTTCAAGGTTTTTAGCTTCTTTGCAATGGGTTTGAACTTCCTCGTTTAGCTCGGAGAAGTTTGATTGTCTGAAACCTTCTTCTCTCAACTCTTCAAAGTCATTCTCCATCCAGCTTTGTTCCGTTGCTGGCGAGGAGCTGCATTCCTTTGGAGGGAGAGAGGTGCTCTGAGTTTTTGAATTTTCAGCTTTTCTGCTTTGTTGTTTCCCCATCTTTGTGGTGTTATCTACGCTTGGTCTTTGATCATGGTGACGTACAGATGGGGTTTTGGTGTGGATGTCCTTTCTGTTTGTTAATTTTCCTTTTAACAGTCAGGACCCTCAGCTGCAGGTCTGTTGGAGTTTGCTCAAGGTCCACTTCAGACCCTGTTTGCCAGGGTATCAGTAGTGGAAGCTGCAGAAGAGTGAATATTGCTGAATAGCAAATGTTGCTGCCTGATCATTCCTCTGGAATCTTTGTCTCAGAGGGATCCCTGGCCATGTGAGTTGACAGTGTGCCCCTACTGGGGGGTGCCTCCTGGTTAGGCTACTCGGGGTTCAGGGACCCACTTGAGGAGGCAGTCTGTCCATTCTCAGATGTCAAACTCCGTGCTGGGAGAACCACTGCTCTCTTCAAAGCTCAGTTGGAAAATCTTTTATTTTTTTCTATTGCATTAAAACTGGAGTTTGCAATATGAAGTATAATGTAGGATATGAGTATACAAACTTCAATAACTTTGCTTTTGTTTTAAAGTTCTGCTAGAAATTAAAGGTATGACACTGGTTTAACTTACATCTCTTTGTTATTAGGTTTCATTTTCACTATTATTAATTATTTCCTTTTGGGTGCAAATTATTAGCTCACTTTCTCTTCCTTCCTCTTTCCATTCTGCTATCTTGCCCCATATGTTTCCTGCTCTGTAGGACTTAAAATCTAGTAGGAACAGTAAGCAAAGGTACTCAAATAACTAACATATGTTAAAATTAACCTTCTTTCGTCAGGCTAATATTCTTACTGCTTCACCCGAACTCTTCCTGACAGGATTTTAAGCAACATGTTTTTCCCTAAGTATTAAAGGGAATTAATATTTTGCCTCTCCCTCAATAAAGTTCTCTCCTCTTTCTCTGTCCTTTTTGGATGAATTTACCCAGTTATCCAAGCCAAAGATTTCAGATCTTGTTAACTATTGTTTTATTCTCATCTCCCACATCCATTCCATCACCAAGACCAGGCAATGCTATTTACTAGGAATCTCTGGCACCATCCAGTTATTTTACTACCATGCACTTAACCTTAGCTGAAGTCAACTTGTATTTCACCTGGTTTACCAAACTGAAGCCTCACTTGGCTCCCAGATGTTAGTTTTTCTCTAATCCATCCACACAATTACCTCTACTCTGGTAGAGGTGAGAATGGCTACTTTTTTCTGGCCATTCTACTTTTTGCTTTTTACATGCTCATCTTCCTTCTCTGAACATGAAAGAGGGAAGTTTAAAAATTCTGTTGTCATTTTTTTTCACTTCCAAGAGAATCACATTTGTACCCTCTCTTTAGTTCAGGATCTATAAACCAATCATTTAAAATCTGTTACCTCTAATCTAGACTTTTATATATAAAAGTCATGTGTGTGTGTGTGTGTGTATATATATATGTGTGTGTATATATATGTGTGTGTGTGTGTATGTGTGTGTGTATATATATATAAAGAGCACATAAGACAAAATTGGGCAGCAGTGGAGCAAGGTCAGGAAAAAAATATACATATATATGTATATATATGTGTGTGTATATATGTGTGTGTGTGTGTGTGTGTGTGTGACCGAGAACCTTCTATTCAACCACTTTCTAAATATTTCTGCCTGGATGTCTCAACAAAGCTTCCCCACGTCATTGCCACCATGGAAGTTCAGAATATAACCCTAATTTGCCTGGAAACTCTAATAATCTTTAACTATCCTTTCCACATCCTCTCCTGTTGCCTGATCCTAATCTTATTATCTATACTACAGTTCATGATATTTTCAAAAATTCTGATTATGTTGCCCCATTACTCTAAGCTTATACAACAGAATCGCCTAGAACTCAACCACTAATTATTAAAGGAATAAATCAATGATATTTCCAAAATTCAAATGAGATAATGCTTTTCTTATATTCAAATCCTTTAGATAACTTTCCATTTTGCTTAGCACAATGTTCAAAACACTTACGTGAGTTGAAATTCACTGAATGCTCTGGTTCCTCTTTGGTCTTTCACCTCATCTTAATTCAGTGTCATTATGACAGTATTTACTGAGCACCTACTATGTACCAGGCAGTGCTTTGTGCAGAGGATTTAATGATAACCCAGATAGACACTATGCTTATTGTTCTGGAGCTGAGAGTCTAGCGCAGGCATTAAGCAATGGCAATTTTGATGAACCAAGTGTTATGTAAATTATTAGAACACTGTTACCTTCACACTTTGTGTTCCAGCCAGCCACAGTAAGTTATTTTGTTTGCTACAGGTACCATAGTCACTTGTCTTTTGGTCTTTGCCTAGGCCGTCCGTTGTCTGTCTTCTATTGACATACTTGTCTTTTTTCGTGACCTTGCTCCACTCCTGCCCAATTTTGCCTTATGTGCTCTTTCTTATGAAAATAAAAATCTTTCCAATATTGCCTCTTCCCATGAACTCCCATAGCGCCTTATAAGTCTACTACCTTAGCACTTACAGCTCGGTAAGAGTCTCTTACTTGACCACATGCTCCAGGAGGGCAGATCTACCTCTGGCTTGGTCAATGTGTCAAACACATAGTAAGCTCTCACTAAATAGTTCCTAATTGAATGAATGGATGAATGGCAAGTGGACAGGTGAGTAAACTGGTATGGGAATGCAAAATAGAGAGCTGTTATTATTTTACAAATGAGAAACAATTTATGCAGCAGTTAAGATACCTTATTTAACCAGGAAAAAGTAAACAGCACATTTAGAATTACTAATGTTTGGTTTTTCTTATTCAGGCCATTATTTTGAATTCACTACCTTGCGTTAACTTCTGCTATATGCTGTACTTTCTGCCATTGGCCAGGGTGACTATTGGCAATGGGATGTCAGCTGTCATCAAGAACATGCTGTCAGCAAAAATCCTTTCTAGTGCATTGCTACTTCTACCCTTCCTGGCTGTCTATTAGAAAAAGTGGAAGATTTCCAAGTAAAAAGCACTTAGAGACAGTTTTTGGTGATTCTATTTCTGACCACCTAGGGTCCCACCCCACGTGGACCGGGAAAGACAGCAAAGAGGAATTTTTTTTTAATGCACTGACTAAGGCCATTGTTTTAAGCACCCATTTCTGCCAAATGGCCATGGGAGTAGCTTGTCATTCACACCAATAGAGTCTGAGAAGAATTTCAAAATCTGAATGTGATTCTTGACATGAAAAAGACTGAGGTACCCAAAATAATGTGTTCTTAGGGCAGGAAATAACACAGCACAGACCTTGCTAGCAAGGAGCCAAGGGAGAAAGAACCCTGAATAGTGCTTGGGGAAATTCCTGTACACTTGGGAACCTATCTTTTGGAAACTTGGTTTTATATTTTTTATTTTTGCTATTTTCATTCTGTTCTCCCTGAGCATTTAATGAAGTTCCCCTTGAGAATCAGCTGGTCCCAAGTATGCAATAAATAAGCAAAGAATTTTTTTGTGTGTTTTGTTTGTTTGTGTGTTTGTCCTGTGTGTTATCAAATGAAGGCATAACGTTAAAAAGGAGTGTGTGCCCCCTTGCAGGTCAAGCACAGGCTCGCCACAAGAATTAAAGCAAGAGACTCCACAGCACAGTGGAGTAATAATGGAAGAGTTGACTCCAGTTGTTCCTCCAAAGTTGCTCAATATGTATGAGATAATTCTGCCTTCTATTTAGAAAGAAAGTCAATATTCTTGAATCTGATATGGCAGCATAGTCTATAAAGACCATGCACTTCAGAGTTTAAAGCCTCGTTTTCTTTACTAGAGTGAATTTTATCCTGGAATTATCATTACTGTTATTTTAGAAATTATGGATTTTTTTTTTTTTTGACGGAGTCTCTATCTGTCACCCAGGCTGGAGTGCAGTGGCACAATCTCAGCTCACTACAACCTCCTCCTCCCCCATTCAAGCAATTCTCCTGCCTCAGCCTCCTGATTAGTTGGGACTACAAGCCCGTGCCAGCATGCCCGGCTAATTTTTTGTATTTTTGGCAGAGATGGGGTTTCACTGTGTTAGCCAGGATGGTCTCAATCTTCTGACCTCTTGATCCATCCGCCTCTGCCTCCGGAAGTGCTGGGATTACAAGCGTGAGCCACCGCGCCCGGCCAGAAATTATGGATGTTTAAAGTGATAACTTCTGTGTCTGACTTAGGGTATTTTCAACTGCCATTTATTCATTTATTTTTGATCGCTGATCTTTTTATTAATACACGAACCAACACAGACTAATATGGAATTGCCACAACCTATCTGATGGCTTTGGTGTTTTGAAGAGAATTTATAAACAATTCAGGGAGAATTTTGTGTGCCATTAACCGAAAAGAAAAATGGAAAAAGTAAAAAAGAAGTACCTTTCTCCAAAATGAAACGTATGCGTTGTTTGCTCACTGAAATCTAAAATAGTCTTCACCTTCCAGTGATCACTTTACATTCGAATGCTCATAACTGTTGTAGAAAGCTTGACGCCCACACTGCAGGATCTTGCTCCTCTTTAATTTCCTCTAATTTGTGTAGTGAATAACCAAATACTCATAATGCAATTAGAAGATAATCAGGCTTGTAATTATGTTAATTGCTGGAGACTTACATCAATCCTCCAGCAAAGTGATAGGATTTCAGGGGAACTATTAATGTGGCAAGAGAGTGAGCGAGAGACTGGGATGGGGAAGTGGGTAAATTGATGAACAGCTTTGACTTGTGTCATTTAACAACACTGGGAAGACAACAGAGCCATGCATGAGAAAGGCCTTCAGTGGAGATGCTCGGAAAACAGAGTTTTGGTTCCAGAAAGTCAACCTCTTATTTTTTTTTCCCCGATAAATAAATACCTTGTACCCTTAAATTCACTGGAAGAAGCCTAATGCAAAGAAAACCGATAAATAGATGAGGAAGAAAAAGTAAGAGAAAGAGCGAGAGAGAATGTTGCTATTTGTTCAAGTTACCCTGTCTTATAAAAAGAACAAAACAAGATATTACTACCTTCTGTGCTCCTACACTAGAAGGATCCTGTGAAGAGATCTCAGACTAGCTCATCCGATGATGACCAACAGTCAAGCTGGAGCTGCCACGTGTTGATTGTAATCTGCATAGCCTCAACATTAAGTTTATTTCTAAAAACAATAAATAAAAATCTTAAGATTTCCCAGCTTTCTTTCGAGCGGACTGGAGCTGAGCTGGCTACCCCGAAGCCTGCCGTGGACTGGCATTTTTCGCCTTCTTCATTGGTAACGATCAGCCTGAGAAGCCCACGCTTTCTCTTCCTGCACCCACGTCGGCTGAAACGGCTTGTGGTGTGGGTTAACTGCCACTTCACAAAGACTTATGCCACCACACGCCTATCACCTCATGAAGTTAAAAATAAAATCACTTTACCAAGGTTTGTCTATTTTCTGGAAGTTAAAGACTAGGAGATCTGGATAGTGCTGCGCTTGATGCCACATATCAGATATGATTCAGATAAACTGAAAGACTCTTTCTTCAAATGCAGGCAGACAGAATGATCACAGCCATGAAAGTAGGTCTTTCAAAGCCAACCTTCTGCCAAGGCTACTCAGCATGAATACACAGTGCTCATTTTCCATTATAACTTATATTTTATATCCTTAATGTCAAAATAAAGGGACAAATTTGGGTTTGTAGTTCACCATGTTTACTGCTTCTTGGCCATTTGGGAAGCATATTGGAATTTTACAGTGTATAATTAAACTGTAAGAATGTTACAAGCTGAGGTAAGGTGCGTCACATAATAGTCACTCATTTTCTGTTACATTTTTGATTACTTGTGAACCATTAATGCAAACACAGGTTCTTAGGGTTTATGAAAATTTGAGTCATTATAATGACCCACATGATTAGATTTTACTGGCTACTAGAAAGCCCATATATATACACACACACACACAAATATATATGCTGGACCCAGAACCATTTAAAAGAGAGAGTTTCTCTGAAAGTATCAGTCAACTGGCAATTTATTTGGAAATAAAAGGATGATTCTATGACCAATAAAAGAGTAACCACCAGTTACGAATATTACAGAATAAATGAGAGGTTTGAGAAAAGGCCAAATTTAGTGAAATGGAGTGATTAGGAAAATATATTGCTCATAGAAACTATGAACTTTTCCTGTAATTTATTTATGGTTGGCAAATTGTCCAAAAACCTAATTAGACAAGCTGATGTTCTTGGAAGAGATCTCAGAGTAACTCATTACATTAACTCCATAAATTTGTTCCTTCAGAAATCCCCAAGTAGGCAACTAATCATACATAGAGTTTTTTGCTTTTTCTCATTCCTTAATTTCAACTTGTGTCATTGGCTAGAATTTTATTTTTACTGCTCACAAAAGTAATTGAGCCAGAGAAATTTATTTAGCTTATAAATCATCACTACAAATCAGATGCAGATTTAGAGATAATTCTGTTAGCATTCTACTATGATTTCTCATCAATATAAAAATGTGAATTTCATCTCCAAAGCCCTTTAGTTTATACAATGAGAATAGAATTTATAATAGTGTTGTTATGTACTGAGTACTGAGGGAAAGGATGATCATTCTAAAAAGTGAAACTCAAATCTTCTTTAAGAGTGAAATCGGTTTTATAAATGTTTGTTACTTTTTAGTCCCTCTCAAGGTCATGGAAGAATGGCAATGCCAATGGCAGAACAGTAGTCACAGCAATGGGTTTCAAGCTTGCAGGGAACAGACCGCTTCCATTCTCAATACATGCAGTTTCATTTATTACACATACCACTGATAAATCACATTTGTGTATGAGGCAGATGGGATTAGTACTATCACTGTTAGAATATCACATCTTAGCTCAATTAGTGTTTCATGAAATGTTATAAAACTAAGTAAAAAAGAAACAAAAAAATCCATATTTTGCTTTTATATATTTTCCTCTTTCTTACTGTTGTGCTTTCTATTCAGGTTCTAATTTCTCCTAGAGTTAACAAATTTGGGTCTGGGCAGATTTTCCCCAAATTGCATTCAAGTTTCTATTAACTCTGTAGCAAGGTTTTAGCTTATCCCACTTCATACTGATTTATTTTCTGACTTGTTAAAATACTTCAAATGATTGATGAATGCAATGGACAGTAGCTAATACTCATATTTACAGTTTAAAAGATTATTGGGCCTAACATCCTGAGAGTACTAAAAAATTGAAGGAAAGTGGCTAGACATGAACACTGAAATTATTGAAGAACTAGTATTTGTCAAAATCAAGCTTACCGCTCTGCACAGGGATATTCAAAATGTGTTTTAAAAGTAAATATTCCATCGGTGTAACCCTGAAATGCTCTGTGAAAACTCTGAAAAGAATTGCCTTAAGGTATGGCTAAATTATTTAAGCCTTATTCCTTTTGAAGTTTCATTTGTATCCCTAAATGATGTTAATAGTCAAAAAGAGATTGTGTTAAAATGGATGCATATAATTAATGTGATAAAAAGCTAGCAGTATGTTTGTGTACTAACATGAAAATTAACTTTATTTGGTTTATTCCAGAAGACAAAAAGATTGAGAAAAAGTAAAGAATTTTTACAAGTTCATTATTATAATGATTTATACTGGTTAGGAGATGGCTTAGAGATTACTCAAAGGACTTGGGTTGTGTGGAAGAGAGAATGGCTTCTCTATTGGGGCTAGAATAGAAGTTAAATATGTAGTTTCCATTCATGGAGTAAAAGTTGTTTCCAAGAGAAGAATGCAGAAATAGTAAAACAAACTTTGGAGGAGGTTAAGATAAACTTTGTATGTGTGTGTGTGAAGAATTTGAAGAATTATGTAAGCATACACATGTACATAAAGGCTTTCCTTGAAATAAATCTTTTAAAATTTGATTAAAGGGACCTGTTAATTGAGAGACTAAAACCTCTTAATGACCATATGATCATGAAGGTAAAAATATTGAAAAATTAGAAGATTAAATTAAAAATATACACAGTAATGTTAGTTCATTAAACTCCCAGTCAATGATATTCAAAAGGGTATAAATCTTGGATGAAAGAATATCAATTATAAGAATTTAAGCCAAAAACATACCGTAAGATGGAAATAAATCTTATGCACCAGTACAGAGTATAAAGGTTATGCGAATACATCAAATATGGTATTTTATTTCACACTAAAAAATGTAGAGGGGCCAATGTGGTGGCTCATGCCTTTAATCCCAGCACTTTGGGAGGCCAAGGTGGGTGGGTTGCTTAAGCCCAGGAGTCAAAGACCATCTTGGGCACCATCAAGAAACCCCATGTCTACAAAAAATACAAAAATTACCTGGGTATGGTGATACATGCCTGTAGTCCCAACTATTCAGGAGGCTGAGGCAGGAGGATCCTTTGAGCCTGGGAGGTTGACGATGCAGTGAGCAGAGATTGTACCACTGCACTCCAGCCCTGGTGACAGAGACAAAGTGAGGCCTTGTCTCAGAACAAACAAACAAAACAACAGAGACAGTTTAGAGTACAGCACTGTGCAAATGGCATTATAATTATGGGATAGTGTACCCTCTTCTTTTCAACTCTTCGTTGTTTAATATAACATGCCAATTAGAATTAACGATAAGTTTGTCAGTTATGTTAACAGCAAATGAATGTTGGGTTAAAGCAAGATATTTTTGACTGGGCACAGTGGCTCACAAGTGCAATCCCAGAACTTTGGGAGACTGAGGCAAGAGGATCACTTGAGGCCAGGAGTTTGAGACCAGCCTGGGCAACATAGTGAGATCTTGTCTCTGCAAAAAAAGTTGTTTTAATGAGCTAAGCATGGTGGCACATGACTGTTGTCCTAGCTACTCAGGAGGCTGAGCCAGGAGGGTCTCTTGTGTCCAGGAGTTAGAGGTTATAGTGAGCTATGATCGTGTTACTACACTTCAGCCTGGGTGACAGAGCAAACCCCTGTCTCTGAAAATATATGATTTTTTTTATAGGGGTGACAATAAAAAGTATATTTATCAGTTAAAATGCTGAGTTATTTAAAGTCAAATCACCAGATGCTATCTATAGAGAAATCCTTAAGTAAATGAAGAATTAAGAAAATAATCAAATCATTAGATTATCATGACACCTGTGAAAAGTTTGAGTTGCTGAACAAGATTGATCCATTTGACAGAGTCCCCTTAAAGGGACAGGAGAGAAAGCCTCCTTATGGTTATTTAAATGAATATTTTACTTATTATTTTTGTTAAAGCATCATGCTATTACTAGTATGGAATGAAGAATCCATAAAACATTTTGATTAAGCACACTAAAATTATGTTTCTCCAGTTAATGTATGAACTGAATTAGAATTTATTGAAGATAAAAATGTCACTTTAGATATGTGATAACTCCTGCAGTCTCAAATGAATAGTAATATCTCAAATGGATGATAAAAGATGAAGTCCATTTTAAATAATAACTCATGTAATTTAGAAGCAATTGACTGGGTAGAAAAGGGCTTTGTTTTTAATTCTTATGATTTTCCTATAAATGGAATAGAGCAGTGGTGCAAATATAGTCCTAAATAGTAAATAACTCTCTTGCTCCTCAAATCTGTATTTTACTTAACAATAAGTTATGATTTATAAAAGTAGCTTTTGATCAAATTATAATCTTCAGGACTACTAGTAAACCAAAACATCTGTCTCTGATACCTCTAGGTATCTCTTTATTACCTGATTTTAATATTTCTAAAACTGTTAATTTTAACTATGGTGTAATTTTTAGACTTATGAAAGGATCCCCATGCTCTTGACCACACCTCAGTATAAATTCAGTACCAATAATCTTTTTTAAAAAGACTTTAATCTTTAGAAGTTTAGATATATAGAAAAATCAAGAAGATAGTCCCAAGAGTTCCCATATACCTATCACCCAGTTTCTTTTCTTATCAATATATTAATATGGCAATTTGTAACTATCAATGAACTAATATTGATACACTACTATGATTAAAGTCCATTGTTTATTCAGATATCCTTAGTCTTTACTTAATGTCCTTTTTCTGTTCTAATATCCCATGTAGGGTCCCACATTCGACTTAGTCATTTTGACCCGTTAGGCTCTCCTTGGCAGTGAGTTTCTCAGACTCCTATTTATTGATGACCTTGACAGTGCTCTTATGTCCCAGGCAAGTTTTGTGGGAGGCCCTTCATTTGGAATTTGCTGGAAAAACTCCTTTGCTCTCACTTCTCATTTACCTCAGTTAGGTTTCACAGCAATTGCAAATCTTTGATGTATATACTTAGGCTCTTAGAAGGATTGCATCACTCTCAAGTTTGCACTACATGTCATCCATGAGTGGCAGGAGATGTTTTTCCTTCACTAGAAGTGAACAGTGCTACATGTAACTATCTCCTTCTGAGTGAGAACGGCCAGCACCCACTCTACACTGGGTGCCAATCCGCACCAAATGCTGTTGCCTTCATTATAGGCTTAATAGCACCACCCAACAGGATCTGCTAGAAGCCTGTTTAGACCTTAAAAAGAGGAATTTAAAGTTATACAAATCAAAGTTACATGAAGTCATAAAAAGTAGAAAAGCAAACAGTATTTTAACTTTTCTCATCACATGGTCAGAAATATTTCCAGCAGATGGCAAAATTTCCATTGGTCCTTTTTTACATTTACCAAAATTTCATTCCTGACCAGTTATAATTTTCTCCTTTTACAGGATATAATGTTTCCTAACAGTCACATTTCATATGAAATAGTATTTCTTTAAAAGACTAAGAATCTGGCATATAGTGATTATTTAATAAATGTTTACTAAGTAATAGCTGATTGGATAAATAATACGTTTTTATCCTTGTGATGTTTGGCAAATTTTATTCATAGATTATTGGGTGCTAACTGTATGAAAGATACTGTGCTGGGTCCTCTAGGTGAAATAAAAATGAAAAAAAATTGAAGCTGCGTGGACCCCTCTTCTCTCTCTCTTGACCTGTCTTTTATCACCTTTAGATAACCCCCTGACACTAAGATTGTGGGCCTGGTAATCATCATGGAAAGATATTTAACCTTCATATGACAACTCAGTTCATTTCATGATAAAATGTCTTTATTTCACATATATTCTTTAAAAATATTTTCACTGGGTCTAGAATTCTTTCATTCTGTTGCAAATTTGGTTCTACTTATTTGTGACTTAGTTGTCACTATTTTAATGCAATCATTTTATTGTTAGGTTATTTAAAAATTTGCATATTATTTAGTGTTTTGTAACTTCACCATTATGTGTGTAAGATTAGCTTACTTTCCTCTCTCTCTCTTTCATCCTGCTATGGTTTGTTTAGTATAAGAATTTGTGGACTGCTATTTTCAATCTATTATGAAAAATTCTCAACACATGCCTTTTAAAAACTATTGCCTTAACATTTCTCCTCCCTCCCTACTCCACCTTTGTTGTTGTTTCTTTGTAGAGCTGCAAGTAAAAGTATGTTAGGTGAGAGGTATTCTATGTTTATGGATTGAAAGATTCAATATTCTTAAAATGTCGATGATTTTCAAACTGATCTATAGATTTAATGCAATCCCAATCAGTATCCCAGAAATATATTGTTTTAAAATTGACAAACTGATTCTGAAGTTTACATAGAAATATAAAAAGACCAAGAATAGCCAACACAATACTAAAAAAAATAAAGTTGTACTCAATTTTAATCCTCTCAAGCTGCAGCAATCAAGACAGGATTTTATTGGCAAAACAACTGGCTCTAGACTGATAGAACAGAATGTAAACTACAGAAATAGGCCTGCATAAATACAGCCACTGATCTTTGACAAAGGAGCAAAAGTACTTAGATGGAGAAAGGAAAATTGTTTATGATAGTGTTGGGACAATTGTAAGTTTATATGTGATGACAATGAATCTAGATCTTAACCTTTCACAAAAATTAACTCAAAATGGATGACAGATGAAAATGTAAAGTGAAAGACTATAAAACTTCTAGGCAAGAAAAGTAGGAGAAAATCTAGTGACCCTTGATTTGATGATGAGTTTTTAGATACAGCATGAAAATCATGATCTATAAAGGTTATAGTTGATAAACTGGTCTTTATTAAAAGTAAAAAGTTCTGCTTGGTTAATGACATGATTAAGAAAATCCAAAACTAAATCACAGATCAGGAGAAATATTTGCCAAACAAATATGTGACAAAGGCCTTGTATCAAATGTATACAAAGACCTCATAAAATTCAACAATAATAAAATAAGCAACCAAATTAAAAATGTGCAAAAGATCTGGATAGGCACTTCACCAAAGAAGATGTACATATGGTAAACAAGCATATGAAAGGATGATCAACATCAATTGCCAGGAAATCACAAATTTTTTAAAAAGGTGATACATAGCCATAAAAAGGAACACATTCATGTCTCTTGCAGCAACATGGATGCAGCTGGAAGCCAGCATCCTAAGTGAATTCACACAGAAGCAGAAAACCAAATACTGCATGTTGTCACTTGTAAGTGGGAGCTAAACATTGGGTACACATAGTGTTAGGTTTGACTCTGTGTCCCCACCCAAATCTCATCTCAAATTGCAATTTCCATGATTCCTACATGTCGAGGGTGGGATCTGGTGAGAGGTGATTGGATCATGGGGGCAGTTTCCTCTATGCTGATCTTGTGATAGTGAATGAGTTATCATGAGATCTGATGATTTTATAAGGGGTCTTCCCCTTTTGCATGTTTGCTTTCTCTTACCTGCTGCCATGTAAGATGTGCTTTTGCTTCTCTCTCACCTTCTACCATGATTGTAAGTTTCCTGAGGCCTTGCCAGTCATGCAGAACTGTGAGTCAATGAAACGTCTTTCCTTTATAAATTACTTAGTCTCAGGTATGTCTTTTTTTTTTTTTTTTTTTTTTTTTTTTTTTTTTTTAAGCTGGAGCCTTGCTCTATTGCCCAGGCTGGAGTGCAATGGCATAATCTCAGCTCACTGGAACCTCTGCCTCCCGGTTTCAAATGATTCTCCTGACTCAGCTTCCCGAGTAGCTGGAATTACATGTGCTTGCCATCACACCTGGATGATTTCTGTATTTTTAGTAGGGACAGGGTTTTACCATGCTGGCCAGGCTGGTCTCGAACTTCCGACCTCAGGTGATCCGCCCTCCTTGGCCTCCCAAAATGCCGGGATTACAGGCATGAACCACCCAATCCGGCCTTGGGTATGTATGGACTATTACACACACACAAAGATGGAAACAATAAATACTGGGGAATCCAAAAGAGGGTAGTAAGGGAGAGGGCAAGGATTGAAAGACTACTTATTGGGTACTATGTTCACTACTTATTTGTGATAGGACCATTAGAAGCCCAAACCTCAGCATCACACAATATACCCATCCATGTAACGAACCTGCTGGTGCACCCCCAATTCTAAAATTTAAAAACACCAGCCCTTTGAAGACCCCCAAAGCCTCATTTTAGTATCAGAATAATAATTGACAAACCAATCAGAAAGTGCGTCGACATTGCTAATGACCAATGGGCACTAGAGTATCTACTTGTTATCGAGCACTGTGCTAAGCACCTTAGACATATTTCTCACACAAACTCTAACTGGTAGAACTACAACCATTCATTTTACAGAGACAGAAAATGCGGCTCCAGAAAGGTTGAGACAGTGCTCTAGGTTACGCAGTGAGATTGAATGCAGTCTGTGCTCTTAGCTATCACTTTGCCCCGGTGAGTCAAATTTAGGGCCATGGCTGATGGTGTCTGACATTTTACCATCTATCACACCTTAGGTTGTGCCTAAGTCCTGGAGAGATTCTGGGCATATGGATAGAAAGGAGAAGATGCAAATCTGATTATTGTCACTTCACTGCTCAAAACTATTCACTGGTTTTTCTTTGGCCTCAAGGAAGAGTTCTAAATTATTAATGTGGCCTTAAAACCCTGTGTGGTTGTGTCTTTTGTACCATGCTCTTCATCCCACTTTTCACTCCCTTTCCTTTTCACTCCAGGTCCTTTACACATCCTATTTCTCCCGTCTCTTTGGCTCTTCGCCAGTATGGGCCCCAATGCCTGGCACATAGTATGCGCTCAATCAGTATTTCCTGGGAGAGTAAACACAATGGGCTAAACACCTCTAAGGGCTGGGACATTTGGATTCTGATTCATGCTGTCACTAGGTAACTTTGAACATGAGCACAACCTCACCATGTCTCAGTTTCCTGACCTGTAAAGAGGGCAAACATTTATCCCTCTCAGAAAACTGTTTTGAAGGATAATTTTTAAGAAGCAACACACATGAAGAATTGAAAGTTACCAAGTGCTAAGCAAAAATGAAGGGTAATTCTGATTTTTTTTTCAGTTAAAAAAATGTTTATCAATGTATTTTTATAGTAGTAAAAAAATTAGAAACAGTCTAACATTCAACAAGGAAGTATTTAAATAACCTCTCTCATAGATATACAGTGAAATATTGCACAGCTGCTAAAATTGCTTTTGAATATTTAATGCTGTGGGAACATTTTAGTTTTTTTTAAATTTATTTTCTATTTTCTATTTTATTTTTTATTATTATTATACTTTAAGTTCTAGGGTACATGTGCATAACATGGAGGTTTGTTACATATGTATACTTGTGCCATGTTGGTGTGCTGCACCCATCAATTCGTCAGCACCCATCAACTCGTCATTGGCATCAGGTATAACTCCCAATGCAATCCCTCCCCCCTCCCCGCTCCCCATGATAGGCCCTGGTGTGTGATGTTCCCCTTCCCGAGTCCAAGTGATCTCATTGTTCAGTTCCCACCTATGAGTGAGAACATGTGGTGTTTAGTTTTCTGTTCTTGTGATAGTTTGCTGAGAATGATGGTTTCCAGCTGCATCCATGTCCCTACAAAGGACACAAACTCATCCTTTTTTATGGCTGCATAGTATTCCATGGTATATATGTGCCACATTTTCTTAATTCAGTCTGTCACTGATGGACATTCGGGTTGATTCCAAGTCTTTGCTATTGTGAATAGTGCCGCAATAAACATACGTGTGCATGTGTCTTTATAGCAGCATGATTTATAATCCTTTGGGTATATGCCCAGTAATGGGATGGCTGGGTCATATGGTACTTCTAGTTCTATATCCTTGAGGAATTACCATACTGTTTTCCATAATGGTTGAACTAGTTTACAATCCCACCAACAGTGTAAAAGGGTTCCTATTTCTCTACATCCTTTCCAGCACCTGTTGTTTCTTGACTTTTTAATGATTGCCTTTCTAACTGGTGTGAGATGGTATCTCATTGTGGTTTTGATTTGCATTTCTCTGATGGCCAGTGATGATGAGCATTTTTTCATGTGTCTGTTGGCTGTATGAATGTCTTCTTTTGAGAAATGTCTGTTCATATCCTTTGCCCACTTTTTGATGCGGTTGTTTGTTTTTTTCTTGTAAATTTGTTTGAGTTCTTTGTAGGTTCTGGATATTAGCCCTTTGTCAGATGAGTAGATTGCAAAAATTTTCTCCCATTCTGTAGGTTGCCTGTTCACTCTGATGGCAGTTTCTTTTGCTGTGCAGAAGCTCTTTAGTTTAATTAGATCCTGATTTTTTTTTTTTTTTAAAGCTGATAATACCAATTACTGGTGAGGATGCAAAGCAACAAGAACCCTTACTCATTGCTGCTGAAAATGCAAAACAGTTCAGCCACTTCACTTTGGCAGTTGTTACAAAGTTAAATGCAAAATCTTATCCTATGACCCAGTAATTAAGCTTCTAGTTATTTACTTAAATGAAAACTTATGCCAACACAAAAAAATCTGCATGTAAATTTTCATAGCAGTTTTATTCATAATTGCCCCAAACTGGAAGTAACCAAGATGTCCTCAAATAGGCCAATTGATAAACTCACTTTAGTGCATTTGAACAATGAAGTATTATTTGGTAATAAAAAGAAATAAGCTATCAAGCCACAATAAAGCACAAATAAATCTTAAATTCATGCTGCTAAATAAATGAAGCCAGTCTGAAAGGCTACATACAGTGTAATTTTAATTACATGAAATTCTGGAAAAGGCAAAATTGTAGCAATCATAAAAAGAGCAGTGGTGGACAAGATTTGGGGGAAGATGGTGAAGGTTAAATAGGGATGATTTTAGAGTGAGAAAGCTACTCTATATGATACTATAATGTTGAATAAATGACACTATGCATTTGTCAAACCTATTGAACATTATGGCACAAAAAAGAAAACTTATTGCTTGCAAATTAAAAAAAAAAATTTAGAAATTCAGAAAGCCCAGCATGAAATACAGAATGTGACAAAATGTATGCAACAACCCAAAAAAGGTTGATGGGGAAAGGTGCTGACCAAAGCAACTGAAAATAAGCAGAGTTTATAAGACTGAATGCAAAAGAAACTGTGTCTAAGCAGTGCAACCAATAAGCAGTGTACTTTATCTAGTCGATAAAGTTACTTCCTATGATGGTACAGGTTCACATTTCTAAAATTGCAATATATGTGCACTGGAATTGAAGAATTAAGTCAATAGATGGCAGATGGTAGGAGCCAGGTTTCTCAGTGTTGGAGTGAGAATTAAAGATAAACAAAGGGACGGGGCTAGAAATATCCGCGTGGCAAAGGATTAAAGTTGGAGACATCATATGAACTCATGTTTAGGTTAGTGTAGGTGTACAGATTACATACAGAAATATTTATGGATATGTGTATAATACACAGGTTAGCACACACACGTATATTTTATTACTATCTTTCAAGAAAGCCTGGAAGAAATGGCACCCACTAGCAACAAGCACATCCAGTGCCCAGATCTTGATTTCTTAAGCCATTTTCCAGTTAAAACAATAACTCCTGGAGAAATGAATGATTCCAGGCCTGGGGCAGGAAATATACAGGATGAGCTTGAAGCCTCTTGCAGTGCCAGAAAGTAAGAAAGTACTCAGAAAACTTAAAAAAACCCCTACATTAATGTAGAAACATCAAAAGGATACAGGAACCACCTGAAGGAGCTCCAAATGGTTGAATCTGGAACAAACTGAGCAGTAAAATAAATTAAGTAATATTGTATTATAACCTAAAGCATAAAGCAAATATTTATGAGTCTGCTTTCATAAGAAGAAATAATAAAATTAATTAACTAATGAGAAAAAAGAGCCAATCTCTCATGGAGAATTTCAAGTAATTTACATAGACACTTCACCCTTAAGGAAGTAGAGCTTAATTCCCCACTGCCTGAATGTGGACTGTACACAGTGATTTCCTTCCAAAGACTACAGTATGGAGAAGGAAAAACAAAAAAAATAGCTTTACAGTGGAAAAACCTGACAAATATTTCCTTAAACCAGGTGGTCAAGGACAACGTCAACAATTATAGGTTATGTTGAATGTGTACACTTGATACAATGTGATGAGTGGCACTATATCTCTGTGGTACTCCTCCCCCAAATCATAATGCTAGTCTAATAAAAAAGTCAGACACATTTTAATAGAGGGACAGTCTATACAATGCCTGATCTGTACTCTCCAAATCTGTCAAGATCATCAATTTTTCAAGAATGCCAGCAAACAGTAAGCAGTCAAAAAAACAAGCACACAAAGAAACAAGGCACTATAACACAAAACAAGTAGAAAAACAAACAATAGAAATAGATTCACACAAACATTAGCTATCAGAATTTCAAGATTAGTGTTAAAGTATCATGAATAGAAAGGTCTAAAAAATTGTCATGGCCAAGTGAAGCCTAAAAAGATAAAACTACTAAATGTAATATGTTATCTATAATGAGATACTGGAAATTAAAAAAAAAGACATTAGTTAAAAACTTAGCAAATCTGAGTAAGGTATAGAGTTTAATTAATGATAATGCATCAATATTAATTGGTTCACTAATAGAAACAAATGTGCCATATTAATATAGGGTGTTATTAACAGAGAAAACTGAGTGTGGAGTATGTGGGAACTCTCTGCCATCTTTTTTTGTTAAATTGAAAACTCTTCTAGAAGAAATAAGTTTTATTATTTTTATTGAGCAATAAGTATGTTAGGCTTCCTCAGTCTATGTTCTTGATCTCTTTACCTGTTTTCCATGCCTCCCCCATTATATTCTGGTTGATTATTAAAATCTACATTCCAATTCACTAATTCTCTCTTCAACTCTATGTAAAATGCTACTAGCTTCTAATTTTGGCTTTAGCACTTTTCATTACTAGAAATTCCCTTTCCTTTTGCAACTTTTAAAAATGTGCCATTATTAATAATTTTTAGCTTATTGTGGATATAGTTATGCTTATTTATAATTTATTAAAAACAGTAAGTATACTTATTTAATAATGTTCTGAAAATTCCAATAGCTAATAAAATAGTGTGAATGTATTTCTATTGTCTGTTTTTTAACTTCTTTTTGTTATAGTGCCTTGTTTCTTTATAAGCTTATATATTTTTTTCAACTGCTGATTATTTGTTATTATTTTTAAAAAACTTATTTGTGGGGAAGAGATTCCTTAAAGACTGCAATTAAAGTGTCTTCATTTAGAGAAGATTACTGTTTTTTCCTGAACTATTCTCAGGACACTTTTATACAGTTCATCTTTTGAGTTTGCCTGGATCATCCAGGTAATGTGAACCTAGGCAGTAAATTCACTCATAACTTCTCAAATTGTTATTTCTCTTTCTTTTGCACCGTGCTCTGTTTAGTGCCAATCCATTAAGTTATGTAATTGGATGGATTTACTTCTGGTTTATCTTTAATCTTAAGCATTTAGCACTTTGAAAATTCTTCTTAATGTAAAGAGGTTCTCCTATTAGATTCCTTATTTTGGGTGGCCACTGAGCCTTATCTTCCATCTGTCTCACCTGATGAGTTTGTCATACTGAAGCCTATGTTTTCAGGGATCAGCAAATACTTCAGAACAAGAGTGGCATTAGTGTTTTGGTCATCTGCTTCCCTTTCTATGTTTCTGATTTCTCTTATATTTTGACCTGGCAGTACTTTACTCTTTTGTTAGTTTGTTCTTGTTTTTACAAAAATATTTTTAATATTTTATTTTGTACTTGAGTTTTCAGAGCAAAGAATGTCTTGAATAACCTGGTCCCAAATTAATGAAAACCAAAGCCCCAAATTATTCTTTTAGTAAATATTTAAGTGCTTATTTTGTTCTGATACTGCTTTAGGAGCTGGATAGATGGCAATAAATAAGCCAAAAATAATCTGTTTTCAAGGGGCTTATATATGGTTAATGAAGATTAAAGATTTAAAAACAAAAATGTTAGACATCAATGTTAAATGATGTAAATCTTAGGAAATTAGAATTCAAGATAATCTTATAAATGTCTATATCTGCATGTGGGTTGGGGGAGCTCTGTACTCTAGGGATAATTTTGAAAAACTTCAATGAAATCTATTCAATATGAATGAAAAGATTTCCAAGCAATAATAGGATCAAGTTGAATTTAAGTATTATTAATTAAAAGAGAATTCAATGAGTATAACTGATGATTTTCTTATTAGTACTTGGTTGATCAGGCACGAAAAGTAGAGAAAAACAGAAACATATACAACTTTACATGTTGGTATGGCTCATGCTTCTCTCCTTCCAAAACATATTATTAGTGCAAATCTAGCTTCTAAAATACTGCTTTGTACAATGTCATGCATGAATATCATTTACATTGCATTATACCAAACAGTACTTTTTATTCATTAAATTATTTATTTATTTAATCGAGGTTGTCCTGAACCTTGAAAATATGTGGTTATAAATGAAGACAAAATAATACTATTACCTTAATTATTTTTTTCAAATAAATAACTTTTGGCTTTGTTGGATTTTATATTGTATTTTAGTTATTTGATTTCATTGATTTTTTCCTATTGTTATTGCTATTATGATTTAGAGATAGGGTCTTGCTTTATCACCCAGGCTGGAGTGCAGTGGCGTGGTCATTGCTCACTGAAGCCTTTACCTTCTGGGCTCAAGTGATCCTCCCACCTCAGCAACCTGAGTTTCTGGGAATACAGGTGTACACCACTATTCCTGGCAAATTTTTGTATTTTTTTTTCTAGCGATGAGGTCTCATTATGTTTCTCAGTCTGATCTAAAACTCTGGCCTCCAGAAATCCTCCCACATTGGCCTCCCAAAGTGCTGAGATGACAGGCATGAGCCACTGCCCCTGACTCCTATTATTATTATTTTTTTATTACTTTTTTCCTTTCTACTTCCTTTTGCTTTTCTTTTATTAATGTGAAATATGAGATGACTAGTTTTCAGTCTTTTTCTTTCTCAATACATACATAAAAAGCTACAAATTTTAATCTAAGACTTGTAGCTGTATTCTGTGTTGATATATGATATCTTCATTTTCATTCAGTTAACAATATCTTCTAACTTTCTTGTGATTTCTTCTTTGACTAGTATGTCATTTAGAAATTACCTGTGTGATTGCTAACAGTTGATGATTTTCTAGTTATCTTTACTCATTCATTTCTAGTTTTTTGTTTTTTTGTTTTTTTTTTTTTTTGAGACGGAGTCTTGCTCTGTAGCCCGGGCTGGAGTGCAGTGGCCGGATCTCAGCTCACTGCAAGCTCTGCCTCCCGGGTCTCCAATATTGGCAGAGTATATACTCTGAGTGAAAGCAATCCTTTGAAATTTTTAAAGGCTTTTTTATAATGTAGCATATGGATAATTTTTGTAAATATTCCATATGTAGATGGAAAAAGTATGTTTTGTCATTAGTGAAAGCAATATTCTTATATCTGAAGTAACTTAAACTTGTTAATTGTTTTCTGTCAATTTATATCTTTTTATATTCTTGTTCTGTCAGCTATTGAGAATATGTGCCAAAGTCACTATGATCATAAATTTGTCTGCTCTTTCAAAATTTATCAATTTTTTCATTATGTTATTGAGTGCATATTGATTTTGAATTGTTATAATTTCCTAGTGGATTGATGCTTACATCATTATGAAATAGTAATTTTTGTGTCTACAAATGTTCTCTGAATTAAAATATGCTTTGATATTAGTATAAAAATGTATTTATTTTGGTTGATATTGTCATGGTAGATATTTTTCATTCTTTTATTATACTTTTAAATATTTCACTTTTTATTTATATTAAAGATACATGTCTTGTAAGTGGCAAGTATTTATTTTTATTTTAAACATATTTTAGTTTTTAAATTTTTTATCTAAATCATAATTTTCTCTTTCAGTTCAGTTTTTTCTTAGATAAAATGTCATATTTTATTTGTCTAAAAATATCTTAGTTTCATTTGTTTTTGAAGAATATTTTTGTGGTTATAAAATTCTAAGCTGTGTTTTCTTTATTTTGTAGCACATTAAACATTATATTCATAATATTTCATTGTATCCTGGTTTCCATATTTCTATTGAAAATTCTGCTCCCAGTCTTAACTATTCATTCTTTGAAAGTAATATATCATTTTTCTCTTTCAACTTTTAAAATATCTCTTTCTGTCTGCATGTATGTCGGTCTGTCTCGTCTCTGCTTTCCTCCCAACTCCACTCTCATCTCTTATCAGATTTATTATGATGTGTCAAGTAGGATTCATTGTACTTGTCCTACTGAGGTTTACAGAGGAACCCGGGGTTGATAACCTTCATCAGTTCAGAAAAATTATCTGCCATTATCTCTCCTTCAATCTGCTATTAAATCAATTTTTAGACACTATCCATTTTAGTTTTTGAATCTCTATGTCTCTTGTGTTCTAATTTTCTGACGAACTTCTCCATCTTTTTACTTATTTTCTTTACATGTTCCCAAATTTTATTTGATATGTTAATTGTAATTACTTTAATATTCGTATCTGCTAACCTCAATATCTAAATCACCTGAATGTCTGTTTCTATTGCCTATTTTGGTTATTGTTGGTTTTTGTTATTTTGGTCTTGTCTTTTGGCACATAAGATTGCAGAGGATCAAGATAACAAGGAAAACCTCTTGCTTTTCTTAGATGATTATCTTAATCCAATCAGGAACTGAGTGAGTCCAGCCAGGATTAAACTTTTGATAAGGCTCAGTGTACTACTACTTCATCCTATGATTCTAGGCTGTATATCTCTATTCACAGGCTAAGTGGTATAAGCAAAGAGTCCCTCCCATTATGAGTCTTCCATTTTATTCCTCAGTTTGCTTAGCTGTTTTGCCTTCTACCTGCACTTCTTAACAATTCTGCAACTGTCTTGAAGGCAAAATGGCTATTATTTGATGCCTCTAAAATCTCCAGTTTTATCCCTGTAGCCTCGAGGGACTGTCAAAAGCACAGATATTTCTCTTTCTCCAAGAGTTGGTCTTCCTGCTGGGATGCCACCCAAATGATCAGTCTCTCCTCTTGCACACAGAATCAACAAGTGTTTTCAGAGAAAAAGAAGCTGCAGATAATCAGTTCAGCTCTCTATGGCTCTTGCTCTCTCTAATTCTCCTTGCTTTAGTAGGTCTCTGATGCCTTTAAACAAATTATTTTATAGTGTATTTAGTTTTCAGAAGTTCTTAGTAGTAGACTTGTTCTATCACAAGCAACTTAAATCTATACAGGGGTCATAATAACATTTAGACATTTATTATTTATCTAGGATAATCATTTGCACCTGCTTTGCAGGGGCTTTGAATAACAGCATATCAGAATCTACAGTAGAACCTTCTGGGTAGGGACGTGGGAGTAGTGTCATTCGAAAAACTCCCTAGGTGATTGTTAGACTCATTTATCCGTCTGTCCTCCATCAAGTTGAGACCTTTGTGGGCTAAATATTTTCTACCTTTCCCCTCCCATTTCAAATTATCATGAGATAATTAGTTGTCTTGTATTTCTTTCCCTGGCTCCTTGCATTTTCTCTCAGGATATAAAGGGAAGCTTCCCAGTTGAATGAAAAATGATTTTGGAGAGTTTCCAGATTGTTTTAGTGTGCTTCAAAGTTTGTGTCCACAGTGACTCCTCTGGAATAGATATTATTATATATATTATGGCAAAGTCTGGATTGCAGCTAATTTCATCATTACTAATGCAAGCAATTGCTTATCATTTATTGAGTAATTCATTATTTCCTTGTATGGAGGATGTGGTTAAAATTCTAGCCCAGCTTCGTAACTTTAATCACTTATTTGAAAACAATTCTCTACAAAGTCTTAAAGATCCTGTTTTGATTGATTCTCACCATAACAAGTAACTGTAAGTAATTTAAGATTCTCTGGCTAATTCTATTGTGCCTTTTAGTTTCTCCCTCCCGCACCCTCAATGTTGTTAACTATTTCTGCCATCTCCTAGACGGTATACGATAAATGTTTCCAAACTTGTTCTCTCAGCTACCATTTCTCATCCACCAATTGGTATAGTGATGTCTCTCCAATGTCTAGCTGCAAAGGGCTCACCAGTGCGCCATCCCTGAGCTGCTTCCCCAGATTGCTCTTACTTCTTGTGATGATCCCAGTGTGTTTTATCTCATCGTGATACTTCTCTGTAGCAATGCTGAGGAAGAAAAGAAAAACCCCTGGCTTTAGCCCCTATCATTGTTTCAATCCAGCATGATTATCTCTAAGGAGATTTTGCAGAGGCAAGCTTGCTTAGTGATAATTAAGGAGCCTTAATTCATAAAATATCACATTTTTTTTTGTAAATATGATTTGTTTGTTCCTGCTGAAAGCCCTTTCTATGACTCAGATATGAATCAATAACAGACATGACTTGAGAACTACCTCTGAGCTAGAACATGATGCCAACTTCCCATTCCCCTCCCAACCAGTACTCCTTCTCCTGCCCAATCCTTCCTCCAGAGTATAATAATGTATTTGAAGTTTTACTTACTTTCAATGTTTATTACTTTTAAGAACTATTCTAGATCCCAACATGAATCCAACAGCTGCTAAAAATTATTTGCAAAGGCATGACATGTTTTTGGCCATTAAAAAATTAATAAATCATTTGTTGTACTTTGAATAGAATTGCAAAAATAAGCAAATAAGTAATGACTGTAATTACGTCTTTACTTTATAACAGTATTTGTAATTTTGGCAAAAAAAGCAGGCTAGTTTGTTCAAAAGGTTAATAATCTGGCCTCAGATCTGATACTTGCAGGGTGAAATCCAATCCAGAACATTTTATTTCTTGCCTCAACTTCCAAAATATCTACCAGTATCAATCATTTTTATCAATATCGAAAATAGAAGAAGTTTATGATTAAAGCATTCTGGATGTTTTTAGGTCTAAAAAGCTGCTTGGGTATACCCACTCTTCAAACACCTACAGCAACCTGAAATATGTGTTAATATCACAGTAAAGTTACCTAAGCACTTTCAGCTATTGCACTCCTTTCTAACTTTTTGTTACCCCTCCACAAACACAATCACTCGCAGAAGATAAAGATGTTGTCAGTGAATAATTTTCTAGCATTTTGTTTGATGTCTCATAATGTGATTTTAAATAAGAGACTTTCCAGTTAAACGTTCTATCTTTGAAAAATTGTTATTTTACCAAACATTAGAAGTACATAGCCTTTATCTCTCACATGAGCTAGAAATAAAGCCACCCTCTATGAATGAGCCTTAGTTCTGTTCCTGGATTTATCCAAGTCCATCCTTAGTTTAGCGCATTTATACTTGCACCTTCTCCTGAAATCTTCTCATGGTTAACTTCTGAATCTCTTTCAGGTCTTTGTCATAAGATTCATATTCTGCCTATTCAATCTAAAGTGGCTCTCTGATCAATCTGTATAATATTACCATCTTTGGCCAGGCGCGGTGGCTCAAGCCTGTAATCCCAGCACTTTGGGAGGCCGAGATGGGTGGATCATGAGGTCAGGAGATCGAGACCATCCTGGATAACACGGTGAAACCCCGTCTCTACTAAAAAAAGAACCAAAAAACTAGCTGGGCGCCATGGCGGGCGCCTGTAGTCCCAGCTACTTGGGAGGCTGAGGCAGGAGAATGGCGTAAACCCGGGAGGCGGAGCTTGCAGTGAGCTGAGATCTGGCCACTGCACTCCAGCCTGGGCGACAGAGCCAGACTCTGTCTCAAAAAAAAAAAAAAAAAAAGAAAGAAAGAAAATATTACCATATACGGTAAGAAAAATTACCGTATATGACGGTATATTACCATCATATACCTTATTATACTATAAATGATCTATTTTATTTATTTGTTTACTCATTTTCTCATGCAAACTCCATGAGAAGGAGGACCTTGTCTGTTTTGATCAATGTTCTGACTCTAGCACCTTGAAGAAAGGCTGCCACACAAGACAGACTTGGTAAATATTTATTATATGAATAACTAAGTGGAAACTCAGTATACTTGTGTGAAAGAGGATTAAATACATTGGAGGTATAGTATTAAAAAGAATCAATTGCAGCAATAGACCCCAAGGAATACCAAAAAAAAAAAAAAAAAAAAACCCACAGAAGGAAAAGGGGTTTTCGGAGTAGACAGAAAGATTAGGCAGACAAGATTTAAGAAGAAAATATTTTTAAATCTTAAGTTTTAAAGATTTGAGGTCTAGGAAGTGTTTACTATAAACAAAAGGGAGCTTTTAATAATCCCCACTTCCAAATTCATTGCTATTATTATTAGCAGTGAAATGGTACAAGGTGGAGAAGCAGGTGGTATTAATTCTATCTGTAATAAATCTCAACTATTAGCCATTTGATGAAACAGCGAATCTGCGTGGCATTGACTGCTCTTACCGACAATAGATTTCATTTTTAATTTTCTCAGAAAATGTAGTCAGCTGCTCTGTCCTTGCTCTTAAGAGTCATTCAAAAGGGCTACAAGATAAAGGTACAGTTCCTGTCCTGAAAAACAACAATTGGGTAAGTCCTGATTCGCTATTGTCAGGGCAAGCAATCAGGCCATTGCCATTATTTCTCCCATATGCGACTAATGAAAGGGGAAAAGAAACAAACATATTTCTGCTAGAAGAGCACAAAGTTCTAAACTTTTTACTAAGATTTTCTCTTAAGGGTCTGAGTCATAAGGCCTGTTTAAGTTCTCTTGATCATTTCCCCTTGTAGATAGCAGATGAAAAACAAGGATCCCTACAAGATCAAAAGTCAGGAGTAAATAAATTTCATGAAAAGAACAAACAGGCTGAGAAAATAAATTAAACTAGTATTTGAAGTACTACTATAGGCTGGGAGCGGGGGCTTATGACTATAATCCCAACACTCTGAGAGTCCTAGGTGGGTGGATCACCTGAGGTCAAGAGTTCAAGGCCAACCTGGCCAACATGGTGAAACCCCATCTCTACTAAAAAATACAAAAATTAGGCGGTCGTGGCGCTGCACACCTGTAGTCCCAGCTCTTCGGGAAGCTGAGGCAGGAGAATCGCCTGAACCCTGGAGGTGGATGCTGCAGTGAGCCAAGATTACACCACTATACTCCAGCCTGGGCAACAGAGAGGAACTCCATCTCAAAAAAAAAAAAAAAAAAAAAAAATTAAAGTCCTACTCCATGTCTAGCTCTGGGTAAACAACAGAACAGGTGATACCACTTTCCCATGAAGAGATACTTCTATCCTGGGTGACAAACTTACCTCTTGAAAAATCAGCAAACAGCAATGTTCCAAATGGATAAAGTACCAACATAATTTTTTTTCATATTTTATTTTAGATCCAGGAGGTACACATGGAGGTTTGTTACAAAGGTGTACTGTAGGATGCTGAAGCTTGGAATATGATTGAACTTACCACTCAGGTAGTGAGCATAGTACCCAACAGGTAGTTTTCAACCTTCCCCCTCCCTCCTTCCCTCCTCTAGTAGTCCTCAGTGTCTACTGTTTTCATTTTTATGTCCCTATGTGTTTAGCTTCCAACTATAAGTGAGAACATACAGTATTTGGGTTTCATTTTGTGCATTAGTTGTCTTGGGGTAATGGCCTTTTGCTGCATCCATGTTGCAGCAAATGACATAATTTCATTCATTTTTATGGCTGCATCGTGTTCCGTGGTGTATATGTACTCCATTTTCTTTAATCCACCACTGATGGGCACCTAGATTGATTCCATGTCTTTGCTATTGTGTATAGTGCTGTGATGAACATACAGGTACATGAGACATTTTGGTAGAACAATTTATTTTCCTTTGGGTATATACCCAATAAAAGGATTGCTGGGTTGAAAGGTAGCTCTGTTTTTAGTTTTTTGAGAAATCTCCAAACTGCTTTCCACTGCTTATTTACATTTCCGCCAACACGGTATTAATGCTCCCTTTTCTCTGCAGTCCTGCCAACATCTGTTGTTTTTTGACTTTAATAATAGCCATTGTGACTGGTGTGAGATAGCATCTTATTGTGGTTTTGATTTGCATTTCTCTGATAGTTAGTGATGATGAGCATTTTTTCGTAAGTTTCTTTGCCACTTGTATGTCTTCTTCTGAGAAATTAATGTTTCATATCTTTGCCCATGTTTTAATTGGGTTACTTGTTTTTTGCTTGTTGCTTTGTTTAAAAGTTCCATAATACCTTTGTCAGATGCATAATTTGCAAATATTTTCTTTCATTTTGCAGGTTGCCTATTTACTCTGTTGATAATTTCTTTTGTTCTGCGGAAACTCTTTAGTTTAATTATGTCTCACTTGCCAATTTTTGTTTTTGTTGCAACTGCTTCTGAGGACTTAGTCACAAATATTTTGGGGGGATCAGACAATTTTAGGTGTGTAGATTTATTTCTGGGTTTCCTATCCTGTTCCATTTGTCTATGAGTCTTCTTTGTACAAGTGTCATACTGCTTTTGGTTACTGTAGACTTGTAGTACAGTTTGAAATCTGGTAATGTGATGCCTCGCACTTGGTTCTATTTGCTTAGGATAGTTTGGCTATTTGGGCTTTTTTTTTTCTTTCCATATGAATTTTATAATTATTTTTCTAATTTTATGAAAAATAAAGTTGGTACTTTGATAGTAATAGCATGAAATCTGTAGGTTGCCTTGGGCAGTATGGCCATTTTAATGATACTGATTCTTCCAATCCGTGAGCATGGAATGTTTTTCCATTTGTTTATGTCATCTCTGATTTTTTTCAGCAGTGTTTTGTAATTCTCCTTGTAGAGTTCCTTCACTGCCTTGATTAGCTATATTCCTAGGTACTTTATTTTTGTGGCTATTATAAATGGGATTGAATTGTTGATTTGACTCTCAGCTGGAACATTATTGATGTATAGAAGTGCTATTAATTTTGGTACATTGAATTTGTATCCTGAAACTTTACTGGTTGTTCTAGGAACCTTTTGGCAGACTATTTACGGCTTTCTAGGTATAGAACCATATAGTCAGTGAAGAGAGATAGTTTGGCTTCCTCTTTACTATTTGGATGCCTTTTATTTCTTTCCCCTGCCTGATTTCTCTGGCTAGGACTTCCAGTACTATGTTGAATAGGAGTGGTGAGACTGGGCGTTCTTATTTTGTTCCACTTCACAGGGGGAATGCTTCCAACTTTTGCTCATTAAGTATGGTGTTGGCTATAGGATTGTCATAGATGGTTCTAATTATTTTGAAGTATGCTCCTTTGATGCTTAGTTTGTTGAGAGTTTTTATCATAAATGGATGTTGAATTTTGTCAAAAGCTTTTGCGGTGTCTTTAAGATCATCATTTGGCTTTTGTTTTTAATTCTGTGTATGTGGTGAATCATATTTACTGCTTTGCATATGTTGAACCAACCTTGCTTCACAGCAATAAGGCCTACTTGATCATGATGAATTAACTTTTTGATGTGCTGCTGGATTCAGTTTGCTAGTATTTTGTTGAGGATTTTTGTGCCTATGTTCATCAGGGATATTGGCCTGCAGTTTTCTTTTTCCATTGTGTCTTTGCCAGATTTTGGCATCAGGATGATGTTGGATTCATGGAATGAGTTAGGGAGGAGTCCATCTTCCTTGATTTTTTGGAATAACTTCAGTAGGATTCGTACCAGCCCTTCTTTGTATGTCTGGTATAATTTGGCTGTGAATCCATCTGGTCCAGAACATTTTTTGGTTGCTGGGTTTTTATTACTGATTCAATTTCAGAATTCATTACTTGTCTGTTGACGGTTTAAATTTTTTCCTGTTTCAATCTTGGGAGGCTGTTTCCACAATTTATCCATTTCCTCTACATTTTCTAGTTTGTGTGAATAGAGGTATTGATAGCAGTCTTTGACGTTCTTTTGTATTTCTGTGAGATTGGTTGTAATGTCATCTTTGTCATTTCTGATTGTGCTTATTTGGATCATTTCACTTTTTTCCTTTGTTGATCTAGTTAGCAGTCTATCAATCTTGTTTATCCTTTCAAATAAATAACTTTTGGATTTGCTGATCCTTTGTATGGATTTTTGTGTCTCAATTTCATTCAGTTCTGCTCTGATTTAGTTATTTATTTTCTTTTGTTATCTCTGGGATTAGTTTGTCTTTGTTTTTCTAGTTCCTCTAGCTGTTATGTTAGATGATTAATTTGAGAGCTTTTTCAATTTTTAAAGTAGGCATTTAGAGATATAAACTTTACTCTTAACACTGCTTTTACTGCATCTCAGAGATTGTGGCATGTTGTGTTTCTGTGTTCATTTATTTCAAAGATTTCAAAAAACTTACTGCCTTAATTTTATTGTATACACAAAAGTAATTCAGGAACAGTTGTTTTATTTCTATGTAGTTGTGTGGTTTAAAGAGACGTTTTGGTTTTGATGTCTATTTTTATTCCATGGTGGTGTGAGAGGATGGCTGGTATAATTTCAGTTTTTTAAAATTCATTGAGACTTGCTTTATGGCTGAGCATGTGCTTGATCTTTGTGTAGGTTCTGGATGCACATGAGAATTATATTTATTATGTGATTGATGGGTAGAATATTTCCTAGATGTCTATTAGGTCCAATTGGTCACATGTTGAATTTCATTGTTACTTTTCTACCTCAATGATCTGTCCAATGTTGTCAATGAGGTGCTGACGTTCCCCACTATTATTATGTGGCTAAGTCTTTTCTCAGATCTACAAATACTTGTTTTATGAATCTGGATGCTCCAATGTTGGGTGTGTATATATTGAGGACAGTTAAACCTTCTTGTTGAATTGAACCATTTATCGTTATATAATGTCCTTCTTTGTCCTTTTTAACTGTTGTTTGTTTAAAGTCTTTTTTACTTGATATATAAATAGTGACCCCTACTCTTTTGTGTTTTTCATTCACTTGATAGATCTTACTCCATCTGTTTACTTTGAGCTTGTGGGTGTTGTTATATTTGAGATGGGTCTTTTGAAGAGAATAGGTAGCTGGATCTTATTTTTCTATAAAATTTGCTACTCTGTGACTTTTAAATGGGGGTATTAAGGCCACTTATATCCAAGGTTAATATTTATATAAGAGGTTTTAATACCATTGTGGTGTTGTTCGCTGGTTGCTTTGTACTCTTGATTGTGTAGATGCTTTATAGGGTCTGTGGGCTATGCGCTTAAGTGTGTTTTTGTGGTGGCAGGTATTGTTCTTTTGTTTCCATGTTTAGAGCTTCATTAAGGACCTCTTGTGGAAAAAGGAATGCTTTTACATGATTGGTGGCAGTATAAATTAGTTCAACCATTGTGGAAGAGAGTGTGGCGATTCCTCAAAGACCTAGAGGCAGAAATACCACTTGATCCAGCAATCCCGTTATTGGGTATATACCCAAAGTAACATAAATCTTTCTGTTATAAAGATATATGCTTGTGTATGTTCATTGCAGCACTATTCACAATAGCAAAGATGTGGAATCAACCTAAATGCCCATCAATGACAGACTGGATAAAGAAAGTGTGGTACATTTTCACAGTGGACTACTATGCAACCATTAAAAAGAAAGAGATTATTCCCTTTGCAGGGACATTCATGGAGCTGGAAGCCATTATCCTCAGCAAACATGCAGGAACACAGAAAATCAAATACTGCATGTTCTTACTTATAGGTGGGAGCTGAACAATGAGAACACATGGACACATGGTGGGTGGGAAGGAATAACACACTGGGGCCTGTCAGAAGATTGGGGGTAGGAGGAGGGAGAGCATCTGAAAGAATAGCTAGTGGATGCTGGGTTTAACACTTAGGTGATAGGATGTTCTGTGCAGCAAACCACCATGGCACATGTTTACCTGTGTAACAAACCTGCACATCCTGCACATGTACCCTTGAACTTAAAATAAAAGTTGGAGAAAAAAAATTTAGAAGAAGAAAAATCTAGAAGAAGAAAAAGAAGAAGAAAACAAATTTGAGCTATTTGAGGCTCTATTGTGAGCAATTTATATGTTAAAAAAAGGACTTCTTGTTAAGCTAGTCTAGTGGTAATTAATTCCCTCAGCATTTGCTTGTATGGAAAAGATTTGATTTTTCATTTGTTTATGAATCTTAATTTGATGGGATATGAAATTCTTGGTTGGAACTTATTTTCTTTAAAGATGTTGAAAATATGCCCCCAATATTTTCTGACTTGTAAGCTTACTTCTGAGAAGTCTGCTGCTAGCCTGATGGGGTTCCTTTTGTAAGTGATCTGACTCTTTTCTGCAGGTGGCTTTAAGATTTTTTTCTTTCATGTTGACCTTTGAAAGTCTAATGACTATGTGTCTTAAGGATGGTTGTCTTGTATAATATATTGCTGGAGTTATCTGAATTTCTTTAATTTGCATGTTGAACTCTCTAGTAAGATGACAGAAATTTTCATGACCTATATTCCAGTTATATTTTTCAAGTTACTCTCCTTCTCTCTCAAGAATGTCATTGGCTTGTAGGTTTGGTCTATTTACATAATCCCACATTTCTTGTAAGTTTTGTTCATTTGTAAAAATTTCTTTCTTTCTTAATTTTTCTCTGATTGAGTTGATTTTAGTTTTGAAATTCTTTCCTCAGCTTATACTAGTCTGTTGTTAAGGCTTCTAACTGTATTTTGAAATTCCTGTAGTAAATTTTTCAATTCCAGAAGTTCAATTTGGTTCTTTCTTAAAATGGCTATATCATCTTTCTACTGTTGGATCGTTTCACATTTCACTGGCTTCCTTGATTGTGTTTCAACTTTCTTTCTTTCCTTTTTTTTTTTTGGAGACAGAGTCTCACTCTGTCTCACAGGCTGGAGTACACTGGTGCGATCTTCGCTCACTGAAACATTTGCCTCCAGGGTTTTAAGCGGTTCTCCTGTCTCAGCCTCCTGAGTAGGTACGACTACAGGCATGCACCACCATGTCCGGCTAATTTTTAGTATAGACAGTGCTTTGCCATGTTGGCCAGGCTGGTCTTGAACTCCTGACCTCAAGTGATCTGCCCATCTCAGCCTCCCAAAGTGTCAACTTTCTCTTGAATCTCATTGAGCTTCCTTGCCATCCATATTCTGAATTCTATCCCTGCCATTTCCACTATTTCAATCTGGTTAGGATCCATTGCTGGGGAGCTAGTGAGATCCTTTGGTGGTTAGGCCACACTCTGTTTGAATTGGCAGAGTCCTTGCACTGATTTTCACCTGAGAGGAGTGGTTTTTAAAAATCTTTTTAAAGTTGCTGTTGTTTGGATGGGGCTTTTTGGTTTTTATATTCCTTTTTTCCCCTTGCGTGTTTGTAGTTTATGATGTGTATGGACTACACACTACAAATGTGCATCATTTCTGGGTACTTACAGAGGACCAAGGCTCTGTACCAGTTCCTTAGTTGTGGCTAGATTCCTATATTGGGAATCTAGAAAATCTATGAAAATAGGCAAGGTGTGCTGAAGGAATTTATTTTTGTTTGGTGGTGTAATGCAGGCTTCAATGCAGCAGATGGCACTTAAGAGTAAGGGCCAGCAGATGGGTTATTGGCCACATGCCTCTTTTGTATCTTCATGTGTTTGCAGCAGCACTCCGGGGAGGGGGAAAATAAGTGGTAAGAGATGACCCCCTTCACCAGGTTCATTCCTGAGCCTTGGGGAAGCCCTCTCCAATCACTGACAGTGTGTCTGTGTTTCCTTAACCCCAAGGGTGGCCCTGGCGGGTTGCCTTCTCCACCCCTTTTAAGAACAGCCCAAGAGGAAGGTTATGTTGCCAGGAGACCCATAACCACCCAGGCACCCAGTGGTCCTCTGAGCTTGGCAGAGTCAGGGCAAGTTGTAGTGTATGTCTGCAGGTGCTCTGGTGAGTGGTTCAAGGGTAGAGGATCCTTGGGCAGGCCAGTGGTGCTGTGGATGTGCAGCTCATATGATTCCCCTAGCCCAGGGATTTTTGCCCAGCAGACCTCTGTGGGGACCACCCAGCTCATGCTTCCCATGACCGGGTCTCCCTCCAGTGTCTGCCCCAAGAGTCGGCCCAAGAAGCTAGATTTGTTCCATCCTTCTGCACCCAGATTGCTGGACTGTTCAGTGTTCCAGGCCATGTGACTCTCATGGGTAGAGGCTGTGGCTGGCAAACAGTCTACGCCCTTCCTGGACTGGTCTTATGGAGAGAAGAATGCCTAGCTCCTGCACTGGCACACCAACCACCTCTCACCTTCTTGGTGTTTTGAGACTGGGGCTCCTCCCCGGCTTGACCCAGGCCCCAGATCTTAGCTCAATACACCTGGACAGTATGTGCAAAACCTGTGTGGTTGAGACGGAGCCTGCGGCTTTTCCTCTGGCCCATCAGGGTGGCGTAATGGCTGGGCGGGGTTGCTGAACTGCTGTCTGACAGACAGCAAAACACTCAGGTGGGGCAGTAGAGGCTATGCTGTGTGAATCCTCTTGTGGAGTGGCCAGGCAGGGGCCTTGGGAGGGAGCAGCAGGCAAGAAGACACACAGATCAGATGTGCCCAGTCCTGTGGCAAAGACAGCCTTGCTCTTTCTTGGCTCAGCAGGAACTGGAGCCACTCATAGCAAGCTAGAGAGCCTGGGGGCATGAGCACCTATGGTTGCATTTTGTTCCAGCTGTCCCAGGTGCAAAACCTTCTGGACTCTGCACAGGTTTGAGCTCTGCCTCTGCCTACTCTCTGAACCGTTTCCCCCTGACAGTATACATATCTGGGAGTCCTGGGATCTTTTGCAATTAGGATCCCACAGGTCCACGGCAGGAGTGTGGTGGTGCCCTGAAGTTCCTTCACTGTAGAACCTGTTCAGAACCAGGAGCTGATCCTGGCACACGGTAACTCTGTGCAGGCTTCCCAGCCTCTTCTCTCTTCAACTTTGGTGTTTTTGTCACCTTTCTATTGACTTTCAGTGTTTTCTCTCAAAAAATCTGTTCTGGCCAGGAGCCGTGCCTCATGCCTGCAATCCCACACTTTGGGAGGCTGAGGTGGGTGGATCACTTGAGGTCAGGAGTTTGAGACAAGCCTGGGCAACATGGCAAAACCTCATCTCTACAAAAAATACAAAAAGTAGCCAGGCATGGTGGTGCACCCCTGTAATCCCAGTTCTTGGGAGGCTGAGGCAGGAGAATCGCGTGAACCCGGGAGGCAGAAGTTGCAGTGAACCAAGATCACACCACTGCTCACTCCAGCCTGGGTGACAGAGTGAGACTCTGTCTAGAAAAAAAAAAATCTGTTCAAAGTGTGATGTAAACCATTTTAATTAACGTTAATACTAATTTAACCCTCTGTTGACATTTTGGTTTCTCTCTGTGGAGGGGCATTTCCTGGTTGCATCCAGTTGGCCATCTGGCTCCTTCCAGGATTATTATTCATAATTTTATGCCATTCCTGTTCAACCATTCTATAGTCTATTGCAGAATCTCTTAGTTTTCCTAAAATGCTGTTCTGAGAATAGAAATCTTCCCCTTTTGTTCATTTTCTTAAAGTCAAGCTTTTCTGCAAAGAGACCAAGGATACCCTGAGGAATGCCCTTCCCTTCATAAGCTTTGTCTTAGGTGAAAAGAGGAAAAGAGAGTGTAACTGTTTTTCTCTTTCCCACCTGTCATCTCTATTTCATCTCCAACTTTTGCTTTTAGAAGAGCAACATACATTTTCCTTTTTTGAAAATGATATTTCATTACCCATAGGCTTTTAATTAATTCTCATAATTGAAATTATGTCAACAGAGGGTTAAATTAGTATTAGGTAGAACTTAGTTAAATTGTTTTTTCCCTAAATTTAATAAACTTTCACCTTCTGCTAATTAAAAAGGAAAGTAAGCCATTAAAATATAATCACAGTTCCTACCTTTCAACAACATACACTTCGATTAGCCTTATCATAAACTACATTTTTATAAAAATATCAATTTTTTCTCATTAGAATGCTCCTAAAATCAGAAGCTGTCTTTCTGATACAGAATTAACACTGAATTCATAAATGATTCTCAAACTTTTAATCTGACAATTTTTGTGAAAAATGCTGCACCAAATATATGTAATACTGTCATGTGATCGAAGTACAATTGTCTTAACATAAAATATTACTCTATTATGTACATGTTGGTCTTTCAAAATAATACTATATCTTAACTGTTTTTAGAAATAGCATTTGTTTTTCCTTTTATATTCTTTCATGTATTGATCAGTTTAGTCACCTGCTAAAATGCACAAGCCAACAAATTGGCATGTGACGAAAGTTTTAGGAAAACATATGGAGGAATCTATTATTGAGGGTTTCTTAAGTTCACACACACACACACACACACACGAGCAGACACACATTGTTATATACGTTTTGAACTGGAATAGATTACCAACATCAGACTATAGCAGAGAAACACGCCAGCCCAATTCAGAATATATTAGTGTACTAAGAAACTGATACGTGAAATTCAGTGACAGCAGTCTCCTATGATCTGCAAGGGCTATGTTCCAAGATCCCCAGTGAATGTCTGAAACCGCAGATACTACTGAACTCTATATACACCATGCTTTTTCATATATATATGTATATAAACAATAACTAATAATAAAATATAACAATTATGACAAATTCTGTAAGAAAATTGCATGAAGTGGTCCCTTTCTCTCTCTCTAAATATCTTATTATATTGTACTTACCCATCCTCTTTTGATGGTGCGATATGACAAAATGCTTTGTATATCCCAATTACCCTGATTTGATCTTCATACATTATATTACTGTATCAAATATCAAAATATCACATATACCCTAAAATATGTACATCCATTACGTATCAATAAAAAATGGCTTCCTGTGGGCTCAATGCTTTCTGGGGCAACACAGATGCTGTCAACTGAAACATTTCTGTTCGTATCTCCCACTAAAAAATTCGATGCTTTTTCCATCTTAACTTTGCACTTATCATGTACTGTGGCCATAATTTTCACAGTTTGAGGTGTGATCGCAAAACTATCACACATTTCTTTTTCCTTCTTCACAATTTCATGGATTAAAAAGATTAATTCTTACTGTAGATCTTAGCAACCTCAGCATCCAATTTTTATGTATTCTCATTAAGTAGAAAACTTTTACCTTTCTACTTAAGCTCTTTGTGGCTTCTCTTTGGCTATCCAAATTGCCAGCATGAATACTCTTGTACTTTGGGGCTATTTTTGAGTAAAGTAAGGGTATTTGGATCCAAGGACTGACAGTTGATCTGATAACTGAGAAGGCTACTGCGTGACTTATTGGTTGGTAGGATAGACAGAGTGGATACACTGGACAGAGGGAGGAGTCACATCCTCTGCAGGATGATGCAAGATTTCATCATGCCACTCAGAAGGGTATGCAATTTAAAATGCATAAATAGCTTATTTCTAAAATTTTCCATTTAATATTTCTCAGACTACAGTTGGCCATGGGTAACTGAAACACAGGAAGTAAAACCATGAGTAAAGAGGTACTACTATACATATATTGTAAATATTATTAAAACTATTAAAATAATGTAAAATGTTAAATTGAAGTCCAATTTCTAAAAAGTAGACATACATATACTTCGAAGATTGATTATTAAAAATGCACTTACAAAATCTAAATGTAAAATTATTGTAGTATAATAATGAACATTGATAACTTTTTATATTGATATATTTAAATAACACTAATTAAGCTAATTATCTCATTAGAATTTATAATTTTCTTTTTGTTTTTGATGGATCCATCTTTTTAAAAACCTTTTGCAAAGGTTTTCACCAAAAGATTTTCAGACTCTTAGAGTAACATGGGGCAGGTTTTTCCTGCTACTGTAAACAACTAGAAAACTAGAGAAAGTACATATAACAATTTGTTGTACATTAGACAACAGGCAGCACAGAACTCTGATCTTTGAGAAGGATACAAATGAAATGAGCCCTAGAGTTGCTCTGACTTTTTCTTGGGGTCTCGTTTCAGTTTTTGGTTCAAGGAGAGGGACCTTAAGTAGAGAGGACAGAGATTGGACTTTAAGAAAACTGAAGAGTCTAGAGGTTGTGGGGCAGAGAGGGGAATACTACATAGAAAAAGAAACTTTAGGAAACAATTTGAGAGTCTCCTAGAGTATTTTCTTAATTCTTAATTGTGTCCACAGAGAGTGATAATACATGAAACTAGTTAAGAAATATCAGGGAGCTGTAAACGAAATAATTTCCACAGATCACACAGGATAGAGAGATAGTCAAGCTTTCATCAGCTACAGTAAAGAGTTACTTTAGGTCGCTCAGGGAATTTGGTAGAAATGTCAAAATGTTCTTCATTTAATATTATGGTTAAACAATACTTAGGATAAAGGCTGCTCTAGACTCACCCTAACAAAGGTTACAAAATAGCCTCATGAGGATCAAACTTATTATGAGAAACAAAGTCTGCCAGAACAAGTACAACACAATCCAGAACTCAAGTATGTAACAACACAATATCTAGCATCTAGTCAGGAATTTTAGGATATGACAAAAGCTAGAAAATGCATCCATGACTAAAAGAAAAAAAACAGCTATGAGAAACGGGCCGGGAAATGATAAAGGTGATGGAATTAGCAGAAAAGGACTTCAAAAGAACTGTTTTATTCTGTATATGAGCAGGGAATTAAAGGAAAACATGAACATCATGAGGTGAGAAATGAAAGATTTTTTAAAAAAACAAATAGAACTAGAGGTGAGAAATGCTAAAATGAGAAAAACACTAGCTGAGATTTATAGCAGAGTAGACACAAGCAAAAAAATAAAAACAAAAAGATAAATGAACTTGAAGCCATAATGATTGAAATGAAGCACAAAAGAAAAAAACAAAGCTTAGTAAAATGAATAGATCCTCAGGGAACTATGGGAAAACATCAAGTGGTCTATCAAGTGTGCTATTTGAGTTCCAAAAGGATCAGAAAGATTCAAAGAAAAAAATTAAAGAAATAAACAATTTCCAAATTTCTAACACCAAGCGCACTGCAACGAATTATTTCACAAAATGGGTAAAGAGTAAGACTTAAAGGCAGCTGGAAAAAAAATGTTATATAAAAAGAATGACAACAGGCTTGTCAGAGATTATGAAAACCAGAAGACATTCAATGAACATCTTGAAAGTGCTATCAGGACAAAAACCAACTTGTCAATCTAGAATTCTTTATCCAGTGAACATTTGATCTTAAATAGAAAAGCAAGGTAAAGACTTTTTATAGACAAGCAAATGTGAGAGAATTGATGACCATTAAACCGAACTATAAGAGATGTTAAATGTAGCTCATGAGGCTGAAATTGTCAGATGAACAGTAGGTCTACACAAAGGAATCAAAAGAATCAGAAAATATAATTACATGAGTAAAAATAAAATAATTTTTTCTTAGTTTTTAATTTTTTTTAAATTGATTAATCTAAAAATAATATCTAAAAATAGTGACAATGCATTGTGAAGTTTAAAATATGCAGAAGTGAAATGTATGACAGAAATAACAAAGTAATTCGAGGAGGAAATGGAAATATACTGTTTTAATTTTATTATATTTTATGTGAAATATAATATTAGTTGAAAGTAGACCAAATTAAGTGTAAGGTGCATCCTGTAGATCCTAGAGCCATCACACAAAAAATAAATAAAGCAACACACAGATAATAAACCAACAGTGGAGATATACGCAGTACAAACAAATAATACAAAAGAAGGAAGAAAAAGAGAAAAGGAAAAAAAAGAATAAATGTGATAAAGAAAAGACAAAGAGCAAGAAAGTAGATTTAAACCCAAATACGTGAATAATTATTAAATTTGAATTAAAAGAATGAGAAGCTGGATAGAAAATCAAGACAAATATATGCTTCCTAAACAAAAACCATTTTAAATCTAAAGAAACTGTAGGTTAAAGGTAAAAGATGAAATAAACTTTTATTATGACAAACTTATGAGAAAACTAGAGAAGGTATAACATAGCTAAAATCTACTTCAGAACAAAGAATATTACTAGAGATAGAGGAAGACTTCATTGTTAAAACAGGTCAATTTATCAATAAAATATAATAATCTTTAAAAATATATATATATATATACACCTAATAATAGAGCTTCTAAATATCTGAAGCAAAAACTGACAGTTGTTAAAGAGACATGGTTTAGTCTACAATTACAGTTGCAGACTTTAATAATTCTCTCTCAGTAATTAATAGGACATATAGAATATCAAGAAGGATATAGAAGACCTGCACAACACTATCAAGGAACTTAACATAATTGATATTTATAGAATACTCCCAGCCACAACAGAGAATAAGCATGAAAAACATTCAGATAGACCATGTTCCAGGCCATACCATAAAACTGGCCTGAATACATTTTTAAATGTTGAAATAATAAAGGTATGTATTGTGACGACAATAAAATTAAGGTAGAGATCAATAACACATCTATCTGCAAAATTTCCTAGTATTTACAAATTAAACAGCACATTTCTAAATGACCCATGAGTCAAAGAAAAAATTCAACTCACTAAAAATGAAAATTCAAAAGATTTCAATTTGTGGAACATGCTGCTAAAGCAAACTTTAGTGTAAACTTTATCGCTTCAAAGGCTTATATTAGAAAAGGAAGAAGTATAGAAATAAATTATATCAGCTTTCAACCTAAGAGTCTAGAAAAAGATCACATCAAACCGAAATAATTAAAAGGAAGGGAATATTAATGATGAGAGCAGGAATGAATGAAATAGAAAATAGGCAAACAGAGAGAAAATCAGTGAGTCCAGAGATTGTTTTTCTGCATACAACAAGAAAGCAGCCCCAAATCATAACTCTAGTGAAATGTTAGGCTGTTCGGCATAAGCTAAATCAAGACAAGAGAAGGAAAGGAGGGAAATGTCACCCTGCTTTGGGAGGATGTTTTCCACTTTTCCAGTGCGTTTTACTACCTTTGGGCTCCTTGACAATTTGTTGGAATGCTGTTAGGAATAATCTGAAGCTCACTAGAATAGATAATATTACCTCTGGATAATTTCCACAGATCTTTTTAAAAAGAGATTTCAGCCAGGTAGGATGACTCACACCTGTAATCCCAGCTCTTTGGGAGGCTGAGGCAGGCAGATCACCTGAGGTCAGGAGTTTGAGACAGCCTGGCCAACGTGGTGAAAACCCGGTCTCTATTAAAAATACAAAAATTAGCCGGGTGTGGTGGTGGCTGTCTGTAATCCCCACTACTTGGGAGGCTAAGGCAGGAGAATCGCTGAACCTGGGAGGTAGAGGTTGCAGTGAGCCAAGATCACGCGACTGTATTCTAGCTTGGGTGACAGAGCAAGATTCTGTGTCCAAAAAACAAACAAACAAAAAAAGAGGTTTCAAAATTTCACTCGCAGGACTGCAAATAACGGCATAAAACATTGATGTAATTAAAACAGGGTATTTCATCTGAATAACAACAGAGGTTTAGTATCCTAATCTGTAATATTTGAAAGACTGACTAGGTGGTCTACATATTTCGAACTCTATAATTTGGTGACTTTATATATCTGTAAGCTGACAAATGGATTGATAGATGAAGTAGGAATTTGAATGTTTAGAGCATTTATATAAATTAAGTTTAATTAATGAGTGCAGTAGTAAAGTGCAAAGTGATTGTAGCCTCAACCTATTTCAACCTCTTCACTTTCAACTGAACTTAAGATTTGTATTGGGAAGGCAGACATACTTTTTCATATTTGGTCACTTGTGTAAAACGAAGAAAGGGAGGGAAAAAGGGAAGGAGGTGTGGAGGAAGGAATGGAAAGTAAACCATAGAAATCTAAATATTATTAAGAAGAATGAGAGCATGAATGTCTATAGTCCCAACTACTCTGGAGGTTGAGGCAGGAGTTTGAGGCTGTATTGTGCCATGCTTGAGCCTGTGAATAGCCACTATATTGGGTAACACAGACAGACCCTATCTCAAAAAAAAAAAAAAAAAAAAAAAAAAAGATTTGTGTTGAGTTCCTAGATAATTCAAGTGACATGTTTCCTAGTTAAAGTAATTAATACCTCCATTCATGCTCTCATTCTTCTTAAATTATCTAGTTTCCCTAGTTCATGAAATATTCAACAGTTTATATTTTCTTTTTCTCTCTTGTTTTTCATCATATCACTTTCATTTGGTTCCTTTTCTTTTGCTGGGACTATAGTATTGAGATTTCTCTGGTTTACTTTGCATTCCTCCCTCCACACCTCCTTCCCTTTTTCCCTCCCTTTCTTCCTTTTACACAAGTGACCAAATATGAAAAAGTATAAATAGAACAACCAGTGATGAATAATATCTGAAACTTAAATTTTCGGCCAGTCATCCATTTGGCCACGGTTTCCAATGATTTTTAAAAAATGTTTTACTAACAAATGCTTTTAAAATATTTAACTTTTGAAAGATGTTTTTCTTTGTCATATAATCTATGTTTACACAACTTAGAAAGATAGCTTTTGGACATTTGGAGAATGGTCAGTATTATCCTTGTCCATTGGGAGACATTCTCAAGTTGTATAAATAGGGTCTTCAACATTTTTCTCAGCATTTTAGAGCAATATACAGTGTTGACTCTAGCAAAGTATTTATAAGAAGAATAAGCACTTATTGGCCAGGCACAGTGGCTCACACCTGTAATCCTAGCATTTTGGGAGGCCAAGGAGGGCAGATCACCTGAGGTCAGGAGTTCGAGACCAGCCAGGCCAACATGGCAAAACCCCGTTTCTACTAAAAATACAAAAATTAGTGAGGCGTGGCAGCTTGTGCCTGTAGTCCCAGCTACTTGGGAGGCTGAGGCAGGAGAATTGCTTGAACCCGGGAGGTAGAGGTTGCAGTAAGCCAAGATCATGCCACTGCACTCCAGTCTGGCCAGGTGACAGAACGAGACTCCATCTCAAAAAAGAAAAAGAAAAAAAAAAAAGAAAAGAAAAACAAAATAAAAAAGAAAAAGCACTCATTGACAGATGTTATTAATACAAGTGGAAAAGATATGAAAACTAGAGGTATCATCGAAAACTATGTTCCTTGGGATAAAAATTAGTACAAGTCATAGAGTTAGCAATCTTAGGAAACTAGCTACAGATAAAATTTTTTGTGTATTTTAATTATTTATAAAAGCATACCGTTAATAATTCTATTTCCCATTTGGCAAAAATTATTTATCTTAAATATATTGTGGATTACTTTCTTATTGCACATGAATTTCTGAAATTGATTTCTAAAATGTTTTTTCTGTTTTTCTACTACTATGAGTTGGGTTTTTTGGTTTCCAATATATATTTCAACCAAGTATATAGAAATTGAAGAATAAATTGACTTTTCTGTACTTATCTTTAACATATCTATATTATATCTGTATATTCCCAACCCTCAAGGACTAACTGGGAGTCCACAGGCTACTATAATATTTTGGTTTGTTTTGAAAATAATTTCTATGGTGACTCTTGATATACATGTATGTTATCTATTAATGAATCTGTTTCTTATTTTCCAGAATTTGATATTCTATTTTTTTCCTGATTTGTGAGATTTTAAAGAGTGTGCCCCTTTTTGTTGTTGCTTTTGAATTTGTTGGAAATGACTTTAGAGGGAAGTGGTCAAGATGGCTAACTAGAAGCAGCTAGTGTGCATGGCTCTCACAGAGAGGAACAGAAGGGGCGACTAAATACAACACCTTCAACTGAAACATTCAGGTACTCATATTGGGACTAATCAAGGAAACAACTTGACCCATGGAGAATAAAGAAAAGCAAGGCAGGGCAACGGGCCACCTGGGACAACATGGAGCCAAGGGAACCTCTGCTGCCCAGGAAGTAGTGAGTGAATGAGCGACCCAGGAAACCACGATTCTCCTGCAGATCTTTGCAACCCTTGGGTCAGATCTCCTTGTGAACCCACTCCACCATGGGCCTTCAGTCCGACAGACAGAACTACGTGGAGTCTTGGCGGAACACTGTATAGGCATGCGTAGAGACCCTAGAACATTAGATACTTGGTCTTTCTGGCAAAAGTAGCTGCAGCTCTGGCAAAGTGGGAGGCTAGACACCCATACATACCTCTAGGAAAGAGGCTGAATCCAGTAACAGCCTGCAGGCCCCCCTTCAATGGCACCTCAAAATGGTAAGACCCACTGGCTTGGCATTCCAGCCACCCTTGGTAGTGGCATTGCACCTCCCTAAGAAAAAACTCCTAGAGGGAGGGGTGTGCTGCCATCTTTGCTTTTCAGGCACCTTAGCTGTTTCAGCCATCAGGCTTTGGAGAGTCTGAGCCAATCGGGGTGGAGGGGATCACTCAGCACAGCACAGCTGCTCTACCAAAACCTGGCCAGACTGCTGATTTAAGCAGGTGCCTGGTCTTGTTCCTCCTCACTGGGTGGTGCCTCTTAACTGGGGCCTTCAGCTTCCCCACCTGTGTTCTCCAGTTGACAGAGATCTGAATTCCCCTAGGGATGGCGCTCCAAAAGGGAGGGGCAGGCCACCATTTTTGCTGTTTGGGTGACTTAGCTGATCCAGCCTTCAGGCTTTGGAGAGTCTGAGCCAATGTGGGGCAGAAGGGATCCTTCAGCAGAGCACAGCTGCTGTACCAAAATGTGTCCAGACTGCTTCTTTAAGTATCAAAATGTGACCAGACTGTTTTTAAAGTGGATCCCTGATCCCATTTCTCCTCACTGCATGGGACCTCCCAACTGGCATCTCCAGCCACTTCCTACAGGTGCCTTTGGGTCAGCAACAGGCCCTTATCTCCCTGGGAAAAAGCTCTAAGAGGGAGGGACAGGCTGCCATCTTTGTTGTTTCATAACCTTCACTGGTGATACCTCTAGGTACTGGAAAATCTGAGGCAACTAAAGACTGGAGTGGGCCCCAAGCATACTGCAGCAGCCCTATAGAAAAGTGGCCAGACTGTTACTGGAATGCCCATTCCTATATCTCCTCACTGGGCAGGTCCTGCAGGCCTGGGTCTCCAGCCACTCCTTGCCAGAGCTACTGAGCCAGTAGCAACTCAGCAACTATCTAGATAAAGCCTCTGGGGCAACTGAAAGCCTCCCTTCCACTTTTCTGCAGTGGAACAGGCCTTGTCACCCTCAGACTAACAAGGAGCAAAGACCCAGAGTGCCTTATCCACACCTTCAACAAGCTGACCCAAGGAGAGGCCAGTCTGTCTCCCATGGGTCCCATCACCACCAGAAAGGGAACCCCTGGCTTAGACTCACAGCACAGACCCTCCATCCTGGGCTAATTACACTGAGCAACTGCTGAACTGCATCTTTCTGGAGTGGAGCCTCCAGGAGACAAATGACCTTTAGCCACACCCAGTACTGAGATCTTCTCCTCTGCTGTCTCTGAGCTGGGGAAGGAACATAAACACTGAAATTGCCCCAGAGCTGCTGGGCAGCCCAGGAATGCCAAGTCGTGATCTATACAGCCAGCACTCAAGGAGGAGAGAAACCCACATTTTCAGAGGATTGAGAGAGAACATGGCTTCAACTGTGAGGAAATATAGGAGAACCACACAACCAAGCAAGAGTCTACCAACTGACCAATAAGCCTAAGTGTCACCTGCTTGATCACACCCCAAAGCCTCAACATCAAGAATACCTAACTAACATACCTGCCTCTGAAACCAGAGACAAGAAGTCAGCTTCAAATACGGACTCTACATGAAGCATTGGCCTGGTTATAACACTCAGAAAATCAGTCTATTGACTATATTCAATCTACACTGTAGTTAAAGGAACACTCACATACAGAGATTGAGAAAGAATCAACGCAAGAATTCCAGTAATACAAATGACCAGAGGGTCGTATGGCCTACAAATGACTGCACCAGTTCTCCAACAAGAGTTCTTAACCTGTCCAAGCTGGCTAGAAAGACAGAAATAGAATTCAGAATATGGAGAGGAATAGAGATCACTGAGATTCAGGAGGATGGCAAAACTCAATCCAAGGGAAATAAGAATCACAATAAAGTGATACAGGAACTGAAGGACAAAATAGCCAATATAAAAAGGAACCTAACAACCTAACGTATCTGACAGAGGTGCATAGCACAAGAATTTCACAATGCAATCACAAGTATCAACAGTAGAATAAGCCAAGCTGAGGAAAGAATCTCAGCACCTGAAGACTAGTTCTCTAAAATAAGATTGTCAGACAAAAATAAAGAAAACAGAATAAGAAGTAATGAACAAAACCTCCAGGAAGTATGGGATAATATAAAGAGATCAAATCTACGAGTCACTGGCATCCTTGAAAGGAAGGGGGAGGAAGCAAACAACTTGGAAAACATATTTCAGGATATTGTCCATGAAAACTTCCTCAATCTTGTTAGAGGCCAACAGTCAAATTCAGGAAATACAGAGAACTCCTGCAAGATTCTACACAAGAAGATCATTCCAAAGACATATAATCATCAGATTTTCCAAGGTCAAATGAAAGAATGTTAAAAGCAGCTAGAGAGAAAGGGCAGGTCACCTACAAAGGGAACTCTATCAGGCTAACAACAGACCTCTTAGCCAAAACCCTACAATCCAGAAGAGACTGGGGGGCCTATATTCAACATTCTTAAAGAAAGAAAACGTCAACGAAGAGTTTTATATGCAGCCAAATTAAGCTTCCTAAGTAAAGGAAAAATAAACAAATGTGGGAATTCATTGCCACCAGACCTGCCTTATAAGAGATCTTGAAAGGAAAGCCCGCTACCAGCTAATACAAAAGTGCGCTTAAATACACAGACCAGTGTCACTGTAAAGCAACCACACAAACCAACCAACATAATAACCAGCTAAGAGCACAATGACAGGATCAAATCCATGCATATTAATACTAATCTTGAATGTAAACAGGCTAAATGTCCCATTTAAAAGGCACAGCACTGGAAGCTGGATAAAAGAGCAAGACCCAATAGTGTGCTGTCTTCAAGAGACCCATCTCACATGTAAAGATGCTCATGGGCTTAAATAAAGGGATGGAAGAAAATCTACCAAGTAAATGGAAAATGGAAAAAGCTGGGGTTCCAACCTTAATTTCAGACAAAACAGATTTCAAACCTACAAGGTCCAAAAAACACGAAGAAGGGCATTACATAATAGTAAAGGGTATAATACAACAAGAAGACCTAACTATTCTAAGTATATATGCACCCAACACAGGAGCACCTGAATTCACAAAGCAAGTTCTTAGACACCTACAAAGAGACACAGAGAGACATGGGCTCACATATGATAATAGGAGGAGACTTCAACACTTCATTGACAGTATTAGACAGATCCCTAAGGCAGAAAATTAACAAAGGTATTTAGGATGTAAAAGTCAGCAATAGACCAAATGGATCTGATCGAACTTTACAGAACTCTCCACCCCAAAATAAGGTAATATACATTCTTATCAATGACACATGGCACATATTCTAAAACTGATCACATAATTGGACACAAAACAGTCCTCAAGAAATGTAAAATAACTGAAATCATACTAAATATGTTCTAGGGCCACAGTGCAATAAAAATAGAAGTCAAGACAACAAAAATTGCTCAAAACCATGCAATTACACAAAAATTAAACAACATGCTCCTGAATAACTTTTGGGTAAATAATGAAATTAAGACAGAAATCAAGAAGTTATTTGAAAATAATGAAAACAAAGATACAACATACCAGAATCTCTGGGATACAGCTAAGGCAACTTTAAGAAGGAAATTCATGCACTAAATGCCTACATCAAAAAGTTAGATATCAAATTAGCAACCTAACTTCACAACTGAAAGAATTAGAGAGCCAAGAACAAATAAATCCCAAAGCTAGCAGAACACAAGAAATCATAAAAATCTGAGCTGAACTGAAGGAAATCAACATGAGAAGCCATTCAAAAGATCAGTAAATCCTGGAGTTGTTTTTTTAAAAAAATTAATAAAATAAGCCACTAGTTAGACTAATAAACAAGAAAGGAGAAAATATGCAAATAAATACAATTAGAAATGATAAAGGGAATGCTACTTCTGACCCCAAAGAACCATCAGAAACTACTATGAACACCTCTATGAACACACATAAACTAGAAAACCTAGAAGAGATGGATAAATTTCTGGACACATACACCCTCCCAAGACTAAGACAAGAAGAAATTGATTCCCTGAACAGATGAATAATGAGCTCCAAAGTTGAATTGGTAGTAAATATCCTATAAACCAAAGGTCCTGGATTTAGGAGTGGGCAAAGATTTCGTGACAAAGACACCAAAAGCAAGTACAGCAAAAGTAAAAATTGACAAGTGGGAGCTAATTAAATTTAAGAGCTTCTGCACAGCAAAAGAAACTATCAAACAGACAACCTACAGAATGTGAGAAAAAATTTGCAAACTTTGCATCTGACAAGGTCTAATATCCAGAATCTTTAGGAACTTAAGGAAATTTACAAGAAAAAAAAACGAACAAATGCATTAGGACATGAGTAGACAATTTTCAACAGATGATATACATGTGGCCAACAAGAATATGAAAACAAGCTCAATATCACTGGTCGTTAGAGAAATGCAAATCGAAACACAATGAGATACCATCTCACATCAGTCAGAATGGCTCTTATTAAACAAAATAACAGATGCTCACAAGGTTGTAGAGAAAAGGAAACATTTATCCACTGTTGGTGGCAGTGTAAATTAGTCCAACCATTGTGGAAAGCAGTATGGCAATTCCTAAAAGAGCTAAAAGCAGAACTACCATCAGACCCAGAAATCCCATTACGAGATATAAACCCAGAGGAATATAAAGTGTTCTACCATAAAGACAAATGTGCACAAATGTTCATTATAGCACTATTCACAATAGCAAAGACATGGAATCAACCTAAGTGTCCATCAGTGACAGACTGGATAAAGAAAATGTGGTACGTATACACCATGGAATATTATGCAGCCATAAAAAAGAATGAGATTATGTCTTTTTCAGGAACATGAATGGAGCTGGAGGCTATCATCCTTAGCACACTAATGAAGGAACAGAAAACCAAACATCACATGTTCTCACTTGTAAGTGGAAGCTTAATGATATGAACTTATGAGCACAAAGAATGGAACAACAGACACTGGGGTCTGCTTGAGGTGGGAGGGTGAGAGGTGGGAGAGGAGCAGAAAAGATAACTATTGGGTACTGGGATTAATACCTGGGTGACAAAATAATATGTACAACAAACCTCCATGACACATGTTTATCCTTGAACAAACTTTCACATGTATCTCCAAACCTAAAATAAATTTTTTATAAAAGAAAATGACTTTAGAGTTCTTAATGCTGAATTTTTTATTTAAAATAGATTTTCCTTATTTAAAAATCCTTCCATTCTCATTAAAATTTTTAACAATTTGCAGTGTGTACTAAAGTTATTATCAAGCTATAGAATGTTAATTTTTAGTTTATCATGGATTTAGGGTAACTATTTTAATAGCTTGCTAAATACTGTGGCATCCTTACATTCCCAGATTGAACTTTCTTGATCATGGCATGGTGTAGCATTGAGTCTCATTAAAATTTTAACAATTTACAGTATGTACTAAAGTTATTATCAAGCTATAGAATGTTAATTTTGAGTTTATCATGGATTTATGGTAACTATTTTAATAGCTTGCTAAATACTGTGGCATCCTTACATTCCCAGATCGAACTTTCTTAATCTTGGCATGGTGTAGCACTGAGTTTAAAACAACTTCATGAGAAACAAATTGTTCATAATAAAATTTTCTTTTAAAAAATTGGCCCCCAAATAAACACTATCTATTAGTCTTGTTTTAAGCAGGATTTCTCACTAATACCACTGGTCAACTCTGGATCAATTTCAGTCAATTATTTTTTTAAAAAGGGCACTGGTTTGACATGAAGTGATAAAATATTTAGTATATTTTCAGTGGAGACTAATTAAAAGAAGACATTGTTGGTAAATTAACAGAAACATTTCTAAAAGGGAAGAGGCATAATTCATTACAAATTAATTGAATTTAAAAATACTTAAGAAATCTTAAAGCTTGGAATGACAGTTTTCTTTTCATAGATTTTAATCTCCTTTTCTCAATGCAGAAAAAAAAAGAAGTAAACAAAACACACCCACAAAAGAATACCCATGACATAACCCACTCTGAGCCTATCACTATTAATATATTCTTGCACATTTTTCCAGATCTTTTTTTCCCAACACATATACTAAATTTAAAAAAAATTGCAAAGATAGAATATATATCATACATAGCATCTGTTTTATTTTCCTGAATATCTTTCCAGGGCAATGGGTAATTTCTCCAAGGTCATCATTAATGATTATATACAATTTCAATCATACACTCTATTTTATTGGACTATCATTTACTTAGTTGCCTACTATTGGGCAGTGTTATTGTTTCTAACATTTCATTATTATTAGCAACACAAAGCAAAAATGAATTGTAAAAATTGGTTGTAAATAAAAATGAAATGCATTTTGAACTGTAGAAACAAACAAAACCTTCCGAAATTTAAACACAGACAAAATAGACTCAGAACAATTTTGAAAACATTCCCCCAGGTGCACCAGTTACCAACACCACCTGCTATACATATTCATTTTCAAACAATTAATTGTCATAACCAAATAGATTTTGAACAATTGCCTCTGACTTTTAAAAATTTGACATATTTGTATCTAGATTTATCTTTTTATTATATTATCAATTTTAATTGATATTTCAAACATATATGCCAGTTTGACATTTTTATAAGCTTAAGATTTTTATATTTTATTCATTGAATAAATCAAGTAGCTTCCTACAATTTTTCTGTTTTCTGAAATAAAGTATCTAACATGAAAACAATTTATTCTGTGGTATTTGAAATAATTAATTAGTAAATCTCTCAGTATTTGACATATTTTAGAGAGTGGTTTTTAATACATGTTTTACAATTTCTCCTATAGATATATATTGGCCTGTATAGCTTTTTCAACTTGTGTCAACTTTTATATTTAAAAATTTTTTGTTGACATTCTGCCATTTGCTTGAGTAATTAAAATCAATTACGAGTAGTAAATCACAATGCTTACAAAATTTTATTTCCTTCTCCATTCTCATCTTAATTTTTGTTTGTCTTTTGTAGTATTTGACTTGCCTGGAATTTTAAATCTTATATTATTGGTTTACCAGCAAAATTAGCTTTTAGATTTGTCATTGATCTATTATTTTTCTACTGTCTAAAACATTTTCTCCTTGTGTAAACATCAGCATTTCCAGAAATAATGGTGTCCAGATATGATAGATTGCTGGAACTTTTTGTGATGTTTCAATACTCAACCCAAATTTCCAAATTTTAAGGAGCAACTTCACAAACACATTGACATGTTAAAGAATAGGTATCATTATTTCACAGGTAGCATACTTAAGAAATCTTTTTGTGTGAAAACATGACTGGACTCATACCACAATATGTAGAAATATATTTCCAAGTTTTTTCATCTGTACCTAATATGATAAAATCTGTAGTGATTTATCTATATGAATTTCTAAATGCTCTATAGTAGTGATCTTGCACTTTTCTCTGACATAATTACTATTGTGGGAAGTGTGTCTATAGGTTTTCGTATTTTCTGACATGTAAAGTGTCTGATTTTATTGTGTTGGATCTTGAGAAAAGAATCTGTACAATTTTTGGTGTTTTAAATCTACCTCTTTTTTTGTTCTTGGCATAGTATAGTATCAATGTTTGTGAATTTTTTGTGGACACTTGAGAGTTGGAAAGGAGTGGGAGGAGAAGAGAGTTAATGATTTTTAAGTACCCACCGTATAAAAAGGCTTTCAGTATATCTCATTTAATCTCCATAACAACACAGCGAGGTAAGAGTTATTATCTACACTTTTTTTCAGTTGAAAAATAGATATACAGTTAAGTGACTTGCCCAATCACATCTTGAGTACCTGGTCATACTGGAACTCAGATTAGGGTGTGTGTGACGCCAAAGGTTGTTGCCCTTTTTACTAAATTACTGTGCCTTTCAAGGAGATGTAATTCCTATTAAGGGTGTATAGAGTTTGATATACATCTAACTGTTGTACATTTACTGTATTATTCATTTCTTTGCTGTCCTTATTCAATTTTTAATGGGGATTTACCCAGGATAATTGGATGCTGTAATTTAATAGTGAATTTTTAGAAATGTGCATTCCTCAGGCAATCGGTCTCATCTAGCACAGTTAGTGGTTTCAACTACTAACTCCTCCTGGCTGTCAGCTTCCAAACATGTAGTTTAGCTCCAGACTTGAGCTCAGCAAATATGTTTTTAAAAGCACAGATGAAGGCCGGGCGCGGTGGCTCAAGCCTGTAATCCCAGCACTTTGGGAGGCCGAGGCGGGCGGATCACAAGGTCAGGAGATCGAGACCACAGTGAAACCCCGTCTCTACTAAAAATACAAAAAAAATTAGCCGGGCGCGGTGGCGGGCGCCTGTAGTCCCAGCTACTCAGGAGGCTGAGGCAGGAGAATGGCGTGAACCCAGGAGGCGGAGCTTGAAGTGAGCCGAGATCGCGCCACTGCACTCCAGCCTGGGCAACAGCGTGAGACTCCGTCTCAAAAAAAAAAAAAAAAAAAAAAAAAAAAAAAAAAAAAAAAAAAATAAAAGCACAGATGAAATGTTTTATCATATTGGATGATTAGTAAGGAAGATTAATAAGCATTTACTTCATAGCATTTGGAAAACATGAAAAATATAGTAAAAATCATCTCTAATTCCAAAAGGTGAGATAACCATTAATATTTTAATGAGTTTTCTCACTGTCCAATTTCCTTGTCTTTATATATGCACACACACATACATATTTTATTTATCAGTTTGATTCAAACCAAATATTCAAACCATTGTAACCTCCTTTTTTTAACTTAACAATATAACGTGAACATTTTCATATTATTAAATATTATTCTAGAATGTGATTTTTTATTAGCCGCACTGTATTGTGTTGTGTATATGTATTATGGGGTGACAATTACATATTATTGGGCATTCAGGACTACAATCATGTAATTTTTATGCAAGTTATGGGGTGGTTGTTGGTGTAAATTTGAATTGCACCTAGTTACATAATAAATGAAATTATTATTAATAAAATTTTATTAGGCAGTGTGGCCTTGGAATTGAGCAGCCAAGAACCAATAGTGTTGAAATATGCATTATATCTTTGACAATATCACCTTCAACAATTTATCTTAGTGGTGTACTTCATTGCAGCTGGATTTCATCATGAACTGTCTCTCCAGCAATACCCCAAACCTTCCTCTCTGCAAAATTTTCACTCTTTTATTAGTCTTTTTATCAGGTCGTCTAATGCTGCCAACCTTTTTCTGTGCTGATCACAACAGATATGAGAACTAAGGTGACCCTTCTAGATAGTAATCTTCTACAGACAGGTGAACTGGGAAAGTACATTTTAAATGGAATTAAATACTGTTGTATACATCTTGATGAGACTATTCATTACTAATGGTTCTTCTGTTCTTGGCATGCTTAGAATTTCATTCTACACTTTCTTGAATCTGTTATCTGTACATTTTTGCTTTCCTGTAAGTGGTTTGTGAAATAAAGAGAGCATTTACTTTCCATTTGACTATGCTATAATAGCTTCTAAATAGGAAAGTTGTGAGAAAATGTTCACATATAATGTGAAGCTATTGAATTTTTTCATAAAAGATGAGAAAAAGCAAAAAAAAAAATCTCATTTCATCTAATGCATTTCACAGATTGCCATAAACTAAGACTCTTTATCATTGGAAAGAAAATGCTGCTTTTCTTCAATAGGAAACAAACATATTTGCATTATAACAGAATGGGAAAGTTGTAAATAGAAGGGTAAATTTTGGTTGTTGCTATGCAGACTGAGCTGTCATAACCCTCAGAGATATTTGGAGAATATTTTTATACAAAAGGTGAGGATCTAATTATTTATTCATTAAAATCTATGATTTACTTTCCATACATAAATAACCCCATAAAATTACCAACATCTCAATGACTTCAGGTCTTCTAGGGCAATTTCATCATCTATCTTGATGACCCTTTTAAAACTCTAGTTTCATAACATCACATTTGCAGAGCTTCCATATTCATGTAGTTTTAGTCAATACTGGCCATTCCATTGATCTCTTTGACTTACTCTACCTCTAACATTAGAGATACAAAAATTTCTCTCCTATTATTTAATAGTTTCCATTCTCTTTGAGACAAGCCATTGTGTTCATTGGGCCATCTTTTCCTGGCCTAGTTGGTATTTTTCATGTCTATTCTCACTTTCCTGGGTATTAGGGTCTCTCTTTCCAACCTGAACTTGTTGAATGCTTTATTTCTTTGACTTCTTGCCATTCCTGCCTTCTATTATCTTAATCAAATTAATCTAAATTAATCCCCAGATTCTAATTTCCACTGCTACTCTTTTTACTCCTGAGCTGTCAAGGGTTGATAAAGTTATGTTTCTGAGCAAATCTATTACACATCCATGCTACTTAGCCCCATTGGGGCTGTCATTTCTGCTCAGTATCCCTATTCCCAGTATCTGCAATGAATGCAGCAATTCTTTTGAGCTCTTTTCAGGTTACTAACTTGACTCCAATCCCCCAGTTCCGAACAGATACCTTCTAAACTAATCAGGAGACAGGAGGCGTCTAATATCAGTGCTGTCACTCTGTCCTTTTACACTATGATTCCTCCCACCTGCTTCTTTATTTCTTATATTTGAGAAAAGGGTCCTTACTGCAATGGTTCTCAGACTCCAGTAAATCACAGAACCATTTGAAGACATTAACAATGGAGGTTTCCTGCATTTGCCTTACAGACAACGCTTAAGCAGGTTTGTAGTGGGGCCCAAGAATCTGAAATTGCATGACTACTCCAAGGAGTTCTGTTGCAGAAGGGCCATAGATTTACTGTAAGAAAAACTGCTTCAGGGCCAAGGCTCACTTTTGCTTGTCCTCTGAATTGTATCTCTCTTGCTAGAATTGAGATAAAGCAGAACATTAGTTAAATTTCAATTTCAGGTAAACAACAAAGAATTTTTAACCTATGTCCCAAACATTGCAAGAGATATGATTATGCTAAAAATTATGAAAAGGAGAGTTTATTAAGTATTAACTTACACGATCCCCAGGCCCCACAATAGGCTGTCTGAAAGCTGAGGAGCAAGGAGAACCAGTCCAAATCCCCAAACTGAAGAACCAGGAGTCTGATGTTCGATAGCAGGAAACATCCAGCATGGGAGAAAGATGTAGGCTGGGAAGCTAGGCCCATCTCTCCTTTTCACGTTTTTTTGCCTGCTTTATATTCGCTGGAAGCTGATTAGATTGGGCGCACCAGATTAAGGGTGGATCTGCTTTCCCCAGCCTGTGGATTCAAATGTTAATCTCTTTTGGAAACACCCACACAGACACACCCAGCATTAATACTTTGTGTTCCTCAGTTCAATCAAGTTGACACTCAGTATTATCCATCACAACATCCTATAGTTTTATTTGCCAAACATGAGACCCCTACTTCCTTACTCTGTCCAAGGCTCTGTTTTACTTTATCTTTTTTTTTTTTTTTTTTTTTTTTTGTCTCTGATGGCTGTTAGAAAACAACTGCTTGCCATTACTCTATAAATGTGCTTGGACCTCAGCTTTCCTCTATATGCAGTACGACACTGAACTTGGACTTTGCTTCCCACTGTTATTTCTCTTCATATTTCTCCAGGAGTTATCTGACCATGATGACTCATCATTCTCTTTATTTCTGCTATGCCTTCCATGTAGATTAATCTTATTTCTTAAAACCATAGATTTCTGCTTGTTAAAATTCAACTTCTTTAATGCTCAACTTGGTTGTGCTTCCCCACAACCCCATGTATACCTCCATCATTGCAACCACTTTCCTCTCACAGTGTATTTTTTTTTTGGTGTGGTTTTCCTATTGGTCTGCATGTTAGTTCCTTGGGGACTGGAACTGTTTCCCGCTGTGTCTCACACAGTGCTCAGTGTACAGTAGATTGCAACTGGCATTTCTCAATGACTTCTGTAAATGTAATCCTACCTTTTGCATGAAACTTTCTCTGTTCTTTCACCTGTTCATTGCCTCTTCTCTGGCCTTGGGTTACAGATATTTGTGTATTTATTTTACTTACCATCTCCCAATCTCTACTTTCCAATGGCAAGGATCAAACCTTATTGACTCTTGTATCCGTCTTCATATGAAAGCTACTATCTTACAGCATATAGATCATTTACAGCAGAACCACTCTGTTGCCATGCTATGCTGGCATTCCATGAATAGATCATGGGTATGCTTGCTGAGAAATGGATTTCATCAGCCTGGGACAGTCATCTTCACCCACCAACAGCCCATTCTACCCAGTGTGCCTCCCAAACATATTTTTATGTGTGCTGTGATGTGGTAAAGATTAAGAATCACTGCTTTGTTCGGAGCAATTGAATAAATGAGTAGATAATTGTTATTTACTAATATTTACTATTGAGTGGGTTGCTTAACTCCTCTGACAGTTTCCTTGAAAGATTGTTCCAAGATTGGATTGATATTCTTCATAAAAACTCTTAGCTTTGTTTCGTTTCATTACTATAATGACAATGATGAGGGTACAATGCCTTGTGAATGAATTGTGATAAGGGTTCTTTGTGATAAGGATTACAGAGTATACAGAGGAAGTTAGGTATTCTGTCCTTAAAGAGATATCAGTATAACTGGGGAGACAAACACTCACACATAGAAGAAGTGCCAGAGTAGTCTATGGTGAGTGTCAAATGCATGTGACAGAGACAGAGTGATGGAGGGCTCAGGAGTCAAGTGGTTAAGGGAGGGCTGCCCAAGAAGATGGGTAGGAGATAGGTCTTAGAGATGGTTAGGAGTCCTATCAGTAACAGGGGGCCTGGCTGACATGAACTATTCTAGGAAACTATTTAACTGTAAGAAGGAAACCAAGATACAAACTGCTATGTACTTTCTGGCTGAAATTATCGACAAGTGACAAATTTCAAATTTTATTTACTTGAAGTTTTTGACACATCATTTGAAAATACTTTCAGTGACAATTATTCCCCTTTTTGGTAATTAAAAAATAAGATGGTCATCCATAAATGTAATTTCCTCTCTCTCCCCGCTCTGGGTGGGGCTACGTTGTTTTGATACCTTTATTTGCTGTAAGCATTCTTTTTTCTCTTTCTTTGTGATCCTTTCTTTCCTTTGTTTATAATCAGAATGACTTTAGATAAGAAGGAAGATAACTAGAAATCCAAATTCTCAGTGCAGGGGCAGGTGACCCTTCTGAGATCTCAGTCAGTTGTAGTTTTTGATCAGCCATAACAAAGAAAATGATGAAAAGGGAGAAGTGAGAACTGGGAGAGCAGTCTGTAAAACCATTCTCCAGACTGCGGCTCCACCACCTCCAGCCAGTGGACTCCACTCCTCTGAGTATTTAATCAGGATTTAAAACTAAGAAAAGTGAACTGAAAACCTGGAAAGTGGTACCTGCCTTAAAAATTTCCTAAATTGGCCTTATTAGAATAGCTTTAGTGTGATGCTGGGAATACACTTCCTATTAAAAACCATTTGCTATACTGGCTGTTTTGACTTGTGGTTTATCTTAAAATGAGTTGACCTCACTGGTATCTTACAAAACACTTCAGTGTTACAAAATTAGCTCTCAACTCTAACCTGAGTACACAACTTTAGTTTCCTGTAAATTACTATATAAGCTCAAAGCCATTTAGAACACAGAGCACTTGATTCTTTCCAGGCACAATCAATGGAATGTCATTTTTCCTCCATGTGATAGATACCATTGAGATTTTGTTCTCCTTGCATGATACATTAGTATATTATTACAATAACACAAGTATTATAATAATGAAAGTAATACGTTAGTGGTAAGGACAGTCTTTACTACTTATTAGAAAGGCCAATATCATTATTAGACAATGTATTTAGATGGAATATTTTCACTGGGATCCTTAACAGACCAAAGAGTGCTGAGGTTCTGGGAGAGTTGATCAGAGGTTTTCATGAAATCATCTAAAAGGAAAGTAAGTTGCCTTCATTTCTCTCCAATTCTTCCCTTAGTGACCTCCCACTTATTTTCAGTAGTCTCATGAGGTCAGAATCTAGTCTATTTTTTCAGAACACCATTCCCTTTGCCCAAGAGTGTTTGGTCCAGAGAAGGTCAGGATGTGTGTTGACTGACTGTCAGCTGTACTCAGGAGCCCACTGTGCTTCTTTGGCCTTTCTTCTTGTGTCTCCACCAAAACGTATTCATTCTTTACTTGAATTCTACTTATCACAGGCAGTGTTAATTAATAATGAATTAATTAAATAGATAAACCCATTGAGATAATATGTTAACCCTACTTTTCTCTTTTAGACAATGTTATGTTCAGTTAAAATAATTATGTATCAAATGACTGTCCTTATAAAATGATATTAATGGGAGGAATTTTAGGCTATATGCAAGTCTGTGGGAAAATATTTTCCTTAATAATAACTGTTTACATGAAGTGATTAGATAATTCTTTTGGCATTTCATAAATGACACAGTGTAGGCAGCAAAATCCACGGAGGCTGAGACTTGGAGGAGTTGTGAACATGACTCAGAGCAGTTCTAGACGGATCAGCATGACCAGAAACAGGTTACCCTGGCTGAATTTGTTAATCTGCAAATTCACAGATTATTAAACATTGATGGCTATACTAAACACGACAATCCAATGTCATAAGGATAACTAGATAGCTTAACCTAAATAGACAGGGTTATAAATTCTTGAGCTCAAATGGAAAAAGAAAAAATATAGATTATCTTAGTTTCATTATTACTGGTCAAATACTAGGAAAGTTTATAGCTTTCAGTAATCTTTGGGGGAAGAGAACAAAAAATGAAAAATAGAGAAAAATAAGGTTGGGAGTAATTCAAGAATTTACTGAAGAATGAGACATCTGTAGTCTACCCACTCTAAGTATAATTGTAAGTAGCATGCATTGCTTTTGTTTCTTTTCCTTTCTTTCTCTCGAACCATTCAAAGTTGGTGATATTTCATATGAACACTGTATTTATCAAAAGTCTCCATTTGGAGAGAGTTGTAACTCTGCCTGAAAATTGGATCATCTGTTGATAGCGTGTGGTGGCGAAGGCAGTCTCCGGGTCTGTGCCTTTCTCTGCACCGGCCTTCTCTCACCCTGCTCACCTTTATCGCTTTGTCTTTGCTCTTGGAGTGTGCCCCAAGGCTGGAATTTACCACATCAAAGCAGAACATGAGTGCCCTGGGTTATAAGGCTGTAGGCTGGGACTAACGTGTATCTTTTTGCCTTTGCTTATCACATTCTGAAACAAATATGTACAATGCACATTTATTTTACATGTATGGATTCATACGCATATACCAACAAAGACACTCATTCATAAAGATGACCTGTCATAACAGAGTATGTGAAGCTATTGCTTCTATCATTGAAAATTCCCTGTGCTATCTGCACAAATACATCACATATTAAATGCAACAAAACAACAGAGATATAAAGTCTACATACACTTATTCCTCAATTAATAATAATTTATCAGAATTCAGAATCTAGAATATTTGAAAATCATAGTAAATTCACTTTAAGGAATAGTAGACTGCTCATGGACACAAAGGACCTGGGGATTGCATATCACCATTTTGTATTTTTTAGTTAACTCCAAAGCAGCCACTAAATAAAATAAGTGTCTCTCCCTTCTTTCGGTGTATACACAAAGTCTTCCACTTGTCAGGTTTCATGTTTCCAGAACTTTTCAGCCACAGAAACTGATGTCCTCAACTTTCAGGGCTAACTCTACTCATTTTCCTGGCAATCCTTGCCAAAGAAGGCTGTGTGTATCTCAGGATCTTTTTACTGGGCAATTAGAACTTTTGCTGCCACAAACCTGGTGATCCTTGTGCAGAGTGCAAGGGCCCTCCCAGCTGCACAGAATCCTAACACCTCTTCATCTAATCATCGTTGGTGCAGAGCACAGAGGACAGTCCTTCTGAGCTGGTGTTCGTATTGGTTCTCCAAATCCTAGAGGCTCCTAAGAACAGCATGCAATCCAATTCTATTTGTCTTGGTCCTTGTCAACACCCTCCCTGCAAGGGCTAAAATATTTCTTCATACCCACCATGCCACAGGTTAGGACCTTGCTTCAAACTAGTTGAATCACTCAGATCAATGAGCATATCTGTTGACTGACATTGACAAATTCTGCATGACCCATCAGATTGAACCCCAGGTTCAGGTGCTAACCTGGACAGTACCTGAGGTTGTCACTCCATGATGGATGTCATAGGTTAATTATGTGTCATTGTCATCCCCGTTATGAAAGCTAGCCCTAGAATCTGGTTCAGTTTTTCCTTCCCATCCCCATGCCCATATGGATAATAGATACAAGATATTAATCTTTTATGGTGGCAACTAAAATTTATCTTAAGAGGAATGTGTCTGTTTATAAAAATCTCAATGTGCAATTTTAGATGTGGAAAGATAATGTTTAGAGCCTGAAAGTGTGAGCTAGGAATGACAAAGAACTGTACTCTTTTTTCATAAGAAATGGGTATTAAGGGTAGATAAGTTTTGGAGAAAATTGAAGAAGAGAGAGTTTAGAAACATTGCTGCAGACTAGAGTCTAAGGAAAATGGATATTTCAGCACATTTCTTGATGGCAAGAAATGGGAAAATGGATTTTAAGAACAGGAATGTCAGACATTTTATTTTAAATTGCTTGCTTATTTTCTATATTCAAATTATAGAAAATAAAATTTGGAGTAATTAAATAACTTTCTGGGGGGAAGTTTAGTTACTTATTTTAATTGTTATTAAAAAAATCAATAAATGAACATTAGAATTGCTTTGTTTCTTTTCTTGCTTTCTTGTTTCCATCCTTTTTTTTTTTCCCTTTGGTAATATTTTACAGAATGCAATACTTAACCAAAAATACCTGCTGGGAGGAAGACATTTCACCATCCTCAAAATGACTTGTCATGGGGATGTGCCTCCAGTTGTACATGCCACTGCTGCGGACATTTGAGAGCCCTTGGGGCTAGCCCTGTGGAGCTCATTTGGAAAACTTCTGAGCTGAGTTTACTCTGAGTTTTTTTCTAAATTTAAAATTCCCTGACTGTATGACAGATTAATGCTGCTCTTTTATGACTCACCTTAATCCAAAAGAATTATAATAAGCTATAAATGATTAGGCAAAAATATTTGATTCACCAATTTGCATACATTTGATATCAAAATGTTAGCATGTCCAACAGCATTCCCTTCAAACCTACCCAGATTCTACTGTTTTTCCTCATCTTCACTAGTACATCTCTAACCCAAGCTTGTTATGCTGCAAACCAAAACACCTGAAGAGCAATTGTGACGTGCCAGCGTCCTAAGAACCCCCTAGCAACTCTGCAAAGTGAGCATTATTATTATTGCTGCTTACAAATGAGGAAAGAGGGGTTCAGGGAGCTTAAACCACCTGCTGCAGGCCACATAGCTGATATATGAAAAAGCCAACATTCGAAGGGGCTCTGAGTCTATTATCTCATCCTCCATACCACAGAGCCTTGCCGTTGTCTCTTACCTGGCCTGTTTCTATTCTTGCCTGCCAACATTCCATTCTCCACTCCATGGCCAGAGTGGTTTTCTAAAAATAGAAACAAGATCGTGTGGTTTCCCTGCTTAAAATTAGCCAGTGACTTCTCATTGCACATAGAAACAAATTATATGCATTCCCTCCTGTGGCTTATGAAACCTCACAGGGTACCTTCCTGTCTCCTTCTTTATCAGTCTCTTCATACCATAGCATAAACTGCATGGGTGCAGAGATTTTGTTGGTCTTATTCATTGCCGTATCTGCAGCATGTTAACAGTACCTTTCACATAGCAGCGTTAAAAGAATGAAGGAATTGATAAGTAGACCATTTAGATTGAAGGTAGGCAGATGGGGAGAGGAAATTCACTTATTAGATGGATCATCCTTTTGCACTGATTCTTCTCCTGAAAATCCTGAGCTCCAAAACACCAGGACAAGCCTCTTGTGATTTTCAGGTTTGCGAAGCCCTAGGTGTTTACTTATGTCTCAGAAGTGCGTTTATATGTGACCAGAAAATACGTTCTGCCAAAGTCTATGTTCATACTTACACTATTCAATAAATGCTAAGGAATCTTGTTGAGGTGGGGAGGAATTGACCACTAGGTCTTTCATCTTTTAAATCAAACAGTTTACAAACTTAAGCACCAATATTTGTTGAGGGAAAAAAGCTTTTTAATTGTCAATATTTATTTTTCTTTTGTACCACCACGAAACTATCAGAATATTCTGAAGAGAAGAATTTGATCTTTCTACTCTACTGAATGATTCACATAGTAAGTACATTTTTCTTCTTAATGACCCTCTTCTACATCTCTTGATTAATCTTCTTATATGCTACAAATATTTAAAGTAAATGTGTTTTGTTTGCCAACATAAAAAATGATCCCTATTGTTAAAATGTCCATACTACCTGAAACAATGTACAGATTCAATACAATCCCTATTAAAATTCTAACGGCATTCTTCACAGAAATAGAAAATGCAATTCTAAAATTCGTATGGGACCACAAAAGACTCTGAATTGTCAAAGCAGTTTTGAGGGAAAAAAGTTATTACTGTAGCTTTGTAATATAATTTGTAATTGGAAAGTGCAATCAGACTTCATAGATTTCACTTTCTGATTTCAAGTTATATAACAAAGATACAGTAATTCAAACAATATGACACTGGCATAAAAACAGACACATAGACTAAAGGAACAGAATAGAGAGCTCAAAAATAAACCCAAATATATACGGTCAACTAATTTCTGATAAGGGCACCAAGAAGACACAATGGGGAAAGGATAATCTGTACAATAAATGGTGTTGAGAAAGCTGGATTTCTGCATGCAAAAGAATGAAACTGTACCCTTAATTTTACACTATACACAGAAATCAACTCAAAGTAGGTAGAAATGTAAATGTGAGACCTGAAACCATAAAATTCCTAGAAGAAAATACAAGGGAAAAGATCCATTAGCCTCGCCAAGGATTTTTTGGCTAAAACACCAAAAGCTTAGGCTATAAAAGCAAAAACAAATAAATGGGACTACATAAAACTAGTAAAAGGAACAATTAAAAAAAATCAAAAGCCAGCCTACAGATTGAGACATAATATTTGCGAATCATATATCCTATAAGGGGTTAATACTAAAAATACATGAATGATTCACACTACTTAACAGAAGACAAATAAATAACCCACTTTGTCTCTACTAAAAATACAAAAACCAAACCAAACCAAACCAAAACAAAAAAAATAGCAGGTGTGGTGGCAGGCGCCTATAGTCCCAGCTACTTGGGAGGCTGAGGCAGGAGAATGGCATGAACCTGGGAGACGGAGCTTGCAGTGAGCCGAGATCGTGCCACTGCACTCTAGCTTGGGCAACAGAGTGAGACTCCGTCTGGAAAAAAAAAAAAAAAGTAAAAGATCTGATAGACATTTCTTTAAAGAAGACATACAAATGGCCAAGAGGCATAAGAAAAGGTGCTCAACATCATTAGTCATGAAGGAAATGCAAATCAAAACCACAATGAGGCATCACCTCATACCTATCAGAATGGCTGTTATCAAAAAGACAAGATACAACAAGTGTTGCCAAGAGAAAAGGGAATCCTTGTCCATGGTTTGTAGTAATACAGACCAGTGTGGGTATAGTGGAAAACAGTATGGAAATTCTTAAAGAAATTAAAAATACAGCTACCATATGACCCAAGAATCCCTCTTCTGGATATATCCCCAAAAGAAATATCACCATCTTGTAAAAATATGTGCACTCTCATGTTCACTGCAATACTATTCACAGTAGCCACCATAAGGAAACAAATGAAGTGTCCATTAACAGATGAATGGATAAAGAAAATGTGAGATATGTATGTGATGTGTGCTTGTGTGTGTGTGTTTGCATTTATATAATGGAATGTATAATTTATATTTAATAAATTATAAATAAATAAATAATATATAAATATACAATTTAAGCCTTAAAAAGCAAAAAGAAGGAGATACTGCCATTTGTCACACTGTAGATGAACACAGAGGACATTATGATAAGGGAAATAAACCAGACACAGGAAGAAAAAAATGAAAAATAAGATATTGCACAATCTCACTTATATATGGAATTAAAATGAAGTCTAATGCATACAAATAAAACAGTAAAATGGATGTTATGGAGAGGGTGAGGGAAAAAAAGGGGGAGATGTAGTTCAAAGGATACAAACTGGAGATATTTGGATGAACAAGTCTAGGTATCTAATGTACAAGATAAGGACTGCAGTTAATGATATTGTATTGTATAAGATGTGGGAGCTTTGCTAATGGAATAGCTTTTAGGTGTTCTTGCCACAAAAAAGGGGTAACTATGTGAGATGATGAGTATGTTAATTGGTTTGACTATAGTAAATGTTTCACAATGTGTGTGCATATCAAAACATCATGTTGTATATCTTAAATATATACAATAAAGCATAAAGAAAAAAAAATCCCAGAAAGAGATGTGACTGTCACTTCAGTCAGATTTTCACATATTCTGTCTTATTTTTGAAAATGTATGCACAGGTTCTTGAATAAATAATGCAAGATTCTGTGTCCATTTCATGCCAAGTCTGCTCTCTATTTTTTTTTTCTTTTTTTGACATGGTCTTTCCTGCTCTGAGCCCAAATTTTTTAATTTTCCCCCTCAAATAGGAAACAGTTCTCAGCCTATAGAAGATTTTAGGAGTTACGATATATTTCGGAGAATACTTTGAGTCTTTGTTGATGTAATTTTTTAAACTTCATTGGATCAGTCAGATTTTGCTGGTGATTAAATCACTCTTATAATTTAGTGGACTAAACAAGTCTTGTATGATTCTCTGGGTTGCCTGAACACATTCTTTTCTGGCTTTCCTTGGCTCACTCTTGTGGCTGCATTTAGCTGAATGATTGGGTAAGCAGGCAAAGCCGAAATGGCTTCATTCACGCTGATGGCAGTGGGTGCTGATCCTCAGCTAGGGCTCCTGGTTCTCCTTCACATGGCCTCTTCTCCGGTGGGCTAAACATTTTCCTTGTGTGGTGATCTTAAGGAAAAAGCAGACGCTGTAAAGTCTCTTAAGACCTAATCTCAGAAGTTGCAAGGCATCATTTCTTTTGCATTCTATTGGTTAAAACAAGTCGCAATATTGATCTGAATTAAAGGGTGGGAGGCAAATGGTCATCACCTCCTAGGGAGAGCAGCAGAGTCACATTACAAAAGGGTGAGCATACTGGAATGGGAGGAGCTCGTGGTCGTATTTGACAATTTATTACATTCATTAACCTTGCGCAATTTTTGAGTCAGTTTCTTTCCATTGCATTCCCAGAAACCATTTCCCAAATCTACTGATTTTTGTAGATTGGGAAAAACTGTAGTATTTTGGCTAATTTGCTCTAAATAATAAATTTCAGCTCAATCTTGATCAGATAGCCTATAATCACTTAACTTTGTGCAGTATTTGTAGTCAATGTTGTTATAATTGCTTGCTACTTGGACAAGAATCTGGTAATACCTCTTTAGAATTATTTCAGTCAAGTAACAGAAAATCCTATTCAAACTGATTTATTCTATAAAAGAGAGTTATTGTTAACATGAAAAATCTAAAATTAGTGCAGGCTTCAGGTATAGCTCGATCAAGACATTTAATCATTTCACCAAGAAACCCACTTCCTTTTGTTTTTCTGCTCTTTCTCTTATGTTGTTGACTCTTCATTCTTGGGTTGGCTTTATTTATGGTTCCTAGATTAATGTCTGATTATCCTAGGGACATCTACTTATATATATTTACATCTAGCCAGAGACATGTTTGCCTCAGATTTCTCTTTAAAATAATATGTTTATTGAATGTGTTTGTTACATGTCTACCAATGAACTAATATCTGAAGCCAGAGGAGTAGGATTTGCTGATTGGGTTAGCTTAGTCCACATGCTGAGCCCTATGGGTAAATACTGCATTTTGGAAATGCATATTCTCCAAGTGGAAATTAACAATTGTTGAAGAGGGGGAATAGAAACTGAGGAGGCCACCAATAGACCAGTGGGTTACAGGAACAACGAGTTTATTCTAGGATTATTTTGGCATGCAGTGAAGTTTCTATGGCAGTCCTGAGGCCAACCCTAGTATAACAGCCCATATTTTGAGAAGGCCAACTGTAAAATGGGAGGTGAACTGGCAGGTCAGAGGCCAGCTGATCATTAGGGAACCACAAGGCGAGATAAGCTGAAGCAAAAGAAAGGCCTTGGTGGGCCTAAGGAAACTGCAGTGACCTTCCAAACAGAGCAAACAGAGCTGAGTGCCAGGGACAATGTGGAGGGGTGGCATGAGAACAAGCCAGGCCTTGGTTGTGTTGGGGCAGGTGCAAAACAGGTTGAAGGACATTAAACAGCAGTCCCGTATTGGCATTTCCAAAATGGCTCTACACAGCATCCCCCTCTGCTGGGAGAGGTGAGGTCATGCCGCCCTGCGCTCAGCTGCAGCGCACAAGGCCCTAACGACCGTCATTGTTTCCCACAGTGGTGTCCTTCACACAGTGAGGGAGTTCTGGAAAAGAAGGGCTTGCATGTGTGTACTAGAGCACCTGCGGTATGACTGGCATCATGTTTCATTTGGCCCTGTCTCCATTTTAAAAAGAATGCTGAGCCCAGTCTTAAAAATGGTTTTATCCGTGAAAAATAATGTTACCTGTTTGTTTGTTTGACTAGAAAAGATAGGAACACAGTACCTGCATTTCTACAGGACAACTGCCTGGATCCAGTGGTTGCTACTTATTTTTAAGGAGTCTGTGGTGTGGCCCCTTCAGAGCTCATCTGGATAGTGCACGCAGTGGTTACACTCGCCTGCACCCTTGATTGACATGAGTTTGGAGCCTTTGTAAAAACTAAGCAGAATTAATCAGAGAAGTAGTTAAAGGACCTAAGCCCATGGTTTTTTAATGCCTAGAGTAAGAAGCAAAATTATTGGTATCAAAGGCACTCTCCATTCCACAATAATTGTAAGCAACTTGAATCATCATAACAGATGGATAATAAAACGAAAAGCCTCCAAGACTTTGAAAGTGCTTTTTGGGTGGCAGACACACCTCTGGTGATAGCCTAAGGCATGGTGAGGCTGAGCCAAGGCACTTCAATTTCCACTCACCTTGTAGAGCCTGTATAGTTTGTCTCTTGATACTGTGGCCTAGCTTATAAGATAAATAAATATAATTAAAAACTTGCTTTTCAATAATCCTTTATCTTACTAACATATTTAATCCTTCTGTAGTGGGAACACTGAGGGAGGAGAAATTACTCACATATTTTTCTTTTTCTAATACGCCATTTATTTTCCAGTTAAAAAAGCAACATATACTCATTATAGGAATTTGAAAATATAGACTAATTACTTATCCACTAAAAATAAAAGGAAAGAAAACCACCCTCCAACAGTTTCATCATCCAAAGGCAAACTTTGATTTATTTACAATTCTCCTTTCACCTCACACATTTCTCAATTCGCCTTTATCTCAATCTCCTCTCCAGCTGTTGACCTCTTTCTCTGCTGCTGTTTACGGAAAATGTCCTCAAAATAGTTGGCCCCTCTGTCTGTAAATCCTCCACTCCCCTTCTCTCAGGGGCCAAATCCAATCCTGTTAATACCACACCTAGAACTTTTGTTGTTCAGGTCACAAGTGAACTCTGGTCCTAAGTCCAGTGTTCAGTCCTCAGACAGGATTGACACATTTGTTAATTACTTCCTCCTTGAAACATTGTGTATACTGGCTTTAAGGATGCCATTTTTCTCTGGTCTCCTCATATCCACCTAGCTGCTCTTCCCATTCTTCTTCTTTGCTGTTTTCTTGGTCTTTCCCGTCTCTAAACGTTGACATCTCAGGGCTGACTCTCACTCCCTTGTATAAACTCATTCAGCTTCAAGTCTCTAATGTTATTTAGATGGCTTCTACCAGAACTGCTTTTCTCAGACTCACCTTTCCAATTGCACATCTTGATAGGCATATTAACTTGAACTATGCCAAGGTTTTTTTTTTTTTGATTCACAATTTATACATAGTTATGGGGTACATGTGATATTTTGTTACATGCATAGAATGTGTAATGATCAACTCAGAGTATTTAGGGTATTCATCACCTTGAGTATTTACCATTTCTATGTGTTGGAAACATTTCAAATCCTCTCTTCTAGCTACTATGAAATATACAATACATTGTTGTTGACTACAGTCACCCTATTCTGCTATCAAGCATTAGAATATATTCCTTCTATCTAATTATGTTTGTTCCCATTAATCTTCATCCCAACTCCACCTACACACATACTCTTCCCAGGCTCTATGATCTATTCTTCTATTCTCTAATTTCATGAGATCAACTTTCTTAGCCCCCACATATGAGTGAGAACATGTGATATTTGTCTTTCTGTGCCTGGCTTATTTAACTTAACGTAATGATCTCCAGGTCAATCCAGGTTGCTGCAAATGAATAACATTCCATTGTGCATATATACCCCCTTTTCTTTCTCCATTTGTCCATTGATGGACATTGAAGTTGGTTATGTACCTTGCCTATTGTGAATAGTGCTGCAATAAACATGGGGTGCCAGTATTCCTTTGATATACTGAATTCCTTTCCTTTGGTTAAATACCCAGTACATGGATTACAAGATTGTATGATAGTTCTAGTTTTACTTTTTTGAGAAATCTCCATACTGTTTTCCATAATGACTACACTAATTTACATTCTCCCCAACACTGTATAAAAGTTTCCCTTTCTCCACATCCTCACCAGCATCTGTTACTTCTTTTCTCTTTTCCTTTTAATAATAGCCATTCCAACTGGGCAAGATGATACCTCATTGTGGTTTTGATTTGCATTTTCCTGATGATTAGTGATGTTGAGCCTTTTTCCATATACTTATTGGCCATTTATAGGTCTTCTTTTGAGGCATGTCAATTCACATACTTTGCCCACTCTTTAACGGGATTATTATTATTTTTTACTGTCGAGTTGTTTGAGTTTCTTATATATTCTAGATATGAGTCCCTTGGTGAATAAATAGTTTGCAAATATTTTCTCCTATTCAACAGGTTGTTCTTTCACTCTGCTGATTATTTCCTTTGCTGTGCTGAAACTTTTTCATTTAATATTTGTTGATTTTTTTGTTGCCTATACTTCTGAGAACTAAACCATAAAATATTTGCTTATATCAATATCCTGAAATGTTTCTCCTATGTTTTCTTCCAATGATTTTATAGTTGCAGGGATTATGTTTAAGTTTTTAATCATTCTGAGTTCATTTTTGCATATGGTAAGAGATAGAAGTCTATTTTCATGCCTCTGCATATGAATATCCAATATTCCCAGCACCATTTATTGAAGAGAATATCCTTTTCTCAATGCATGCTCTTGGTGCCTATGTTGAAAATCAGTGGGCTGTAAATATCTGGATTTATTTCTGGGTTCTCTATTCTGTTCCATTGGTCTAAATGTCCGTTTTTATAGCAACACTATGCTGCTTTTTTTACTTTAGCCTTGTAATATATTTTGAATTCAGGTAGAGTGATGTTCCAGCTTTTTTTTTTTTTTCCTCAGGATTTGGGTTTGTTTTTCTTTGGCTATTTGGGCTCTTTTCCAGTTCCATATGAATTTTGTTTTTTTTTTTTTTCTAATTCTGCAAAAAATGACATTGGTGTTTTGATAGAGATCACATTGAATCTGTAAATTGCTTTGGACACTATGATCATTTTAACAATATTAATTCCTCTGCTCCAAAAGCATGGGATGTCTTTCCATTTGTTTATGTTCTCTTAAATTTCTTTCATCAGTGTTTTATAGTTTTTCTTGTAGAGGTATTTTACCTCCTTGGTTAAATTGATCCTTAGGTATTTTATTATTATTTTTTTTGTAGCTATTATAAATAGGATTTCCTTTTTTTTTGTTTTTGTTTTTTTACATTTTTTTATTATACTTTAAGTTCTAGGGTACATGTGCACAACGTGCGGGGTTGTTACATATGTATACATGTGCCATATTGGTGTGCTGTATCCATTAACATTAACTCATCATTTACATTAGGTATATCTCCTAATGCTATCCCTCCCCACTACCCCCTCCGCACAATGGGACCTGGTGTGTGATGTTCCCCTTCCTGTGTCCAAGTGATCTCATTATTCAATTCCCACCTATGAGTGAGAACATGCGGTATTTGGCTTTCTGTTTTTGTGATAGTTTGCTGAGAATGATGGTTTCCAGCTGCATCCATGTCCCTACAAAGGACACGAACTCATCCTTTTTTATGACTGCATAGTATTCCATGGTGTATATGTGCCACATTTTCTTAATCCAGTCTGTCACTGATGGACATTTGGATTGATTCCAAGTCTTTGCTATTGTGAATAGTGCTGCAATAAACATACGTGTGCATGTGTCTTTATAGCAGCATAATTTATAATCCTTTGGGTATATCCTCAGTAATGGGATGGCTGAGTCAAATGGTATTTCTAGTTCTAGATCCTTGAGGAATCGCCATACTGTTTTCCATAATGGTTGAACTAGTTTACAATCCCACCAACAGTGTAAAAGTGTTCCTATTTCTCCACATCCTCTCCAGCACCTGTTGTTTCCTGACTTTTTAATGATTGCCATTCTAACTGGTGTGAGATGGTATCTCATTGTGGTTTTGATTTGCATTTCTCTGATGACGAGTGATGATGAGCATTTTTTCATGTGTCTGTTGGCTGTATGAATGTCTTCTTTTGAGAAGTGTCTATTCATATCCTTTGCCTACTTTTTGATGGGGTTGTTTTTCTCTTGTAAATTTGATTGAATTCTTTATAGGTTCTGGATATTAGCCCTTTGTCAGATGAGTAGATTGCAAAAATTTTCTCCCATTCTGTAGGTTGCCTGTTTACTGTTATGGTAGTTTCTTTTGCTGTGCAGAAGCTCTTTAGTTTAATAAGATCCCATTTGTCAATTTTGGCTTTTGTTGCCATTGCTTTTGGTGTTTTAGACATGAAGTCCTTGCCCATGCCTATGTCCTGAATGGTATTACCTAGGTTTTCTTCTAGGGTTTTTATGGTTTTAGGTCTAATGTTTAAGTCTCTAATACATCTTGAATTAATTTTTGTATAAGAAGTAAGGAAAGGATCCAGTTTCAGCTTTCTACTTATGGCTAGCCAATTTTCCCAGCACCATTTATTAAATAGGGAATCCTTTCCCCATTTCTTGTTTTTGTCAGGTTTGTCAAAGATCAGATGGCTGTAGATGTTTGGTATTATTTCTGAGGACTCTGTTCTGTTCCATTGGTCTATATCTCTGTTTTGGTACCAGTACCATGCTGTTTTGGTTACTGTGGCCTTGTAGTACAGTTTGAAGTCAGGTAACGTGATGCCTCCAGCTTTGTTCTTTTTGCTTAGGATTGTCTTGGCAATGCGGGGTCTTTTTTGGTTCCATATGAACTTTAAAGCAGTTTTTTCCAGTTCTGTGAATAAAGTGATTGAGAGCTTAATGGGGATGGCATTGAATCTATAAATTACCTTGGGCAGTATGGCCATTTTCACAATATTGATTCTTCCTATCCATGAGCATGGTATGTTCTTCCATTTGTTTGTATCCTCTTTTATTTCACTGAGCAGTGGTTTGTAGTTCTCCTTGAAGATGTCCTTTACATCCCTTGTAAGTTGGATTCCTAGATATTTTGTTCTCTTTGAAGCTATTGTGAATGGGAGTTCATTCATGATTTGGCTCTCTGTTTGTCTGTTACTGGTGTATAAGAATGCTTGTGATTTTTGCACATTGATTTTGTATCCTGAGACTTTGCTGAAGTTGCTTATCAGCTTAAGGAGATTTTGGACTGAGATGATGGGGTTTTCTAAATATACAGTCATGTCATCTGCAAACAGGGACAATTTGACTTCTTCTTTTCCTAACTGAATACGCTTTATTTCTTTCTCTTGCCTGATTGCCCTAGCCAGAACTTCCAACACTATGTTGAATAGGAGTGGTGAGAGAGTGCAACCCTGTCTTTTACCAGTTTTCAAAGGGAATGCTTCCAATTTTTGTCCATTCAGTATGATATTGGCTGTGGGTTTGTCGTAAATAGCCCTTATTATTCTGAGTTCCATCAATACCAAATTTATTGAGAGTTTTTAGCATGAAGGGCTGTTGAATTCTGTCAAAGGCCTTTTCTGCATCTATTGAGATAATCATGTGGTTTTTGTCTTTGGTTCTGTTTATATGCTGGATTACGTTTATTGATTTGCATATGTTGAACCAGCCTTGCATCCCAGTGATGAAGCCCACTTGATCATGGTGGATAAGCTTTTTGATGTGCTGCTGGATTCAGTTTGCCAGTATTTTATTGAGGATTTTTACATCAATGTTCATTCATCAGGGATATTGGTCTAAAATTCTCTTTTTTTGTTGTATCTCTGTCAGGCTTTGGTATCAGGATGATGTTGGCCTCATAAAATGAGTTAGGGAGGATTCCCTTTTTTTCTATTGATTGGAATGGTTTCAGAAGGAATGGTACCAATTCCTCCTTCTACCTCTGGTAGAATTCGGCTGTGAATCCGTCTGGTCCTGGACTTTTTTTGGTTGGTAGGCTATTAATTATTGCTTCAATTTCAGAACCTGCTCTTGGTGTATTCAGGGATTCAACTTCTTCCTGGTTTAGTCTTGGGAGAGTGTGAGTGTCCAGGAAATTATCCATTTCTTCTAGGTTTTCTAGTTTATTTGCATAGAGGTGTTTATAGTATTCTCTGATGGTAGTTTGTATTTCTGTGGGGTTGGTGGTGATATCCCCTTTATCATTTTTTATTGCATCTATTTGATTCTTCTCTCTTTTCTTCTTTATTAGTCTTGCTAGCAGTCTATCAATTTTGTTGATCTTTTCAAAAAAACAGCTCCTGAATTCATTGATTTTTTGGAGGGCTTTTTGTGTCTCTATCTCCTTCAGTTCTGCTCTGATCTTAGTTATTTCTTGCCTTCTGCTAGCTTTTGAATGTGTTTGCTCTTGCTTCTCTAGTTCTTTCACTTGTGATGTTAGGGTGTCAATTTTAGATCTTTCTTGCTTTCTCTTGCAGGTATTTAGTGCTATAAATTTCCCTCTACACACTGCTTTAAATGTGTCCCAGAGATTCTGGTATGTTGTATCTTTGTTCTTATTGGTTTCAAAGAACATCTTTATTTCTGCCTTCATTTCGTTATGTACCCAGTAGTCATTCAGGAGCAGGTTGTTCAGTTTCCATGTAGTTGAGCGGTTTTGATTTTCTTAGTCCTGAGTTCTAGTTTAATTGCACTGTGTTCTGAGAGAGTTTGTTTTAATTTCTGTTTTTTTACATTTGCTGACGAGTGCTTTACTTCCAACTATGTGGTCAATTTTGGAATAAGTGTGATGTGGTGCTGAGAGGAATGTATATTCTGTTGATTTGGGGTGGAGGGTTCTGTAGATGTCTTTTAGGTCCGCTTGGTGTAGAGTTGAGTTCAATTCTTGGATATCCTTGTTGATTTTCTGTCTCATTGATCTGTCTAATGTTGACAGTGGGGTGTTAATGTCTCCTATTATTATTGTATGGGAGTCTAAGTCTCTTTGTCAGTCTCTAAGGGCTTGCTTCATGAATCTGGGTGCTCCTGTATTGGGTGCATATATATTTAGGATAGTTAGCTCTTCCCGATGAATTGATCCCTTTATCATTATGTAATGGCCTTCTTTGTCTCTTTTGATCTTTGAAGGTTTAAAGTCTGTTTTATCAGAGACTAGGATTGCAACCCCTGCTTTTTCTGTTTGTTTGTTTTCCATTTGCTTGGTAGATCTTCCTCCATCCTTTATTTTGAGCCTATGTGTGTCTCTGCATGTGAGATGGGTCTCCTGAATACAGCAAACTGATGGGTCTTGAATCTATCCAATTTGCCAGTCTGTGTCTTTTAATTGGACCATTTAGTCCATTTACATTTTAGGTTAATATTGTTATGTGTGAACTTGATCCTGTCATTATGATATTAGCTGGTTATTTTGCTCGCTGGTTGATGCAGTTTCTTCCTAGCATCAATGGACTTTAAATTTTGACATGTTTTTGCAATGGCTGGTACCTGTTGTTCCTTTCCATGTTTAGTGCTTCCTTCAGGGTCTCTTATAGGGCAGGCCCGGTGGTGACAAAATCTCTAAGCATTTGCTTGTCTGTAAAGGATTTTATTTCTCCTTCACTTATGAAACATAGTTTGGCTGGATATGAAGTTCTGGGTTTAAAATTCTTTTCTTTAAGAATGTTGAATATTGGCCCCTACTCTCTTCTGGCTTGGAGAGTTTCTGCCAAGAGATCTGCTGTTACTCTGATGGGCTTCCCTTTGTGTATAATCCGACCTTTCTCTCTGGCTGCCCTTAACATTTTTTCCTTCATTTCAACTTTGGTGAATCTGAAAATTATGTGTCTTGGAGTTGGTCTTCTCGAGGAGTATCTTTGTGGCGTTCTCTGTATTTCCTGAATCTGAATGTTGGCCTGCCTTACTAGGTTGGGGAAATTCTCCTGGATGATATCCTGCAGAGTGTTTTCCAACTTGGTTCCATTTTCCCCCTCACTTTCAGGCACCCCAATCAGACGTAGATTTGGTCTTTTCACATAATCCCATACTTCTTGGAGGCTTTGTTTGTTTCTTTTGACTCTTTTTTTCTCCATACTTCTCTTCTCACTTCGTTTCATTCATTTGATCTTCAGTCGCTGGTACTCTTTCTTCCAGTTGATCGAGTCAGTTACTGAAGCTTGTGCATTTGTCACGTATTTCTCGTGTTATAGTTTTCATGTCTATCAGTTCTTTTAAGGTCTTCTCTGCAATGATTATTCTAGTTATCCATTCATCCATTGTTTTTTCAAGGTTTTTAGTTTCTTTGCGCTGGATACGTAGTTCCTCCTTTAGCTCTGAGAAGTTTAATCGACTGAAGCCTTCTTCTCTCAACTTGTCCAATTCATTCTCCATCCAGCTTTGTTCCATTGCTGGCGATGAGCTGCATTTGCTGGGAGCGGGAGGCTGGAGTTGTTCCTATTTGGCCATCTTCAGGATTGCCTTTTAAATTTATTTCTCAGCTACTTCATTATTGGTGTATAGAAACACGACTGATTTTTGTACACTGATTTTATATCCTGCAACTTTAAAGAATTTATTTATCAGATATAAAAGTTTTTTGGTGAAATTTTTAGGTTTTTCTCTATACAAAATCATGTCATCTGCAAAAGCAGATAATATGAATTACTTTTTTCTAACTTGGATGCATTTTATTTCTTTCTCATGATTAGTAGCTGTAGCTAGGAGATTCAGTACTATGTTGAATCAAGTGGTAAAAGTGAGCATCATTATCTTGTCCCAGTTATTAGAGGAAACACTTTCAGCTTTTCCCCATTTGGTGTGATGATGACTGTGGGTTTGTCATATGTGGTCTTTATGTTTAGGTATGTTCCTTTTATGTCTAGCTTGTTGAGAGTTTTTATTGTTAAAGGATGTCAAATTTTATCAAATGGTTTTTCTGCATCTATGGAGATAAACATGTGATTTTTGTCCTTTATTCTATGGATGTGATGTATCCCATTTGTTGATTTGTGTATGTTGATCCATGCTTGCATCCCTGATATAAATTCCATTTGATCATGATATATTTTATCTTTTTGACGTGCTGCTGGATTCAATTTGTTAGTATTTTGTTAAGGATTTCTGTGTCTAGGTTCATTAGAGGTATTGGCCTGTGGATTTTTTTTTTCTTTTTTAAATAATTGTATTCTTTTCTTACTGGGGTATCAGGGTTTACTGATCTTGTAGAATGAGTTAGACAGAATTCTCTCCTCTTCAATTTTTTGGAATTGTTTGAAGATATTGATGTTAGGTCTTCTTTGCAAGTTTGGTAGAATTTTGTGGTTTCATTCCTAATTCAACCATTTCTCATGATTTCCACCTTTACCAGTCTGATTTCGACCACCACCCTACTACTGGGTTATTGAAATTACTTTCTCAGCGATGTTTGTGCTTCTGTCTTGCCTCCCTGTAAAACCCAAATCGGATTACAATACTCTTTTGTTTATAACTTTTCAATGGGTTCCAAACTCCATGTTTTTAGCCTTACATAATCTGGCACTTGGATAATTCTCTAATCTCATCCCCATTCTCTCTTTGCCTGCTTTCTGCACTCCAGCCATATGGTCACATTTTGTTCCTTAAACACCTATCATGCTCCTGTTTCATGGTATTTGCTCTTGCAGTTCCTTCTCCCTGGAACCTTCCTTTTCTGGAGAGCCTCTCAGCTAATTGCTGCCTTGCTTCATTTGCATCTCTCTTTGAAGGAATTTTAATCTGTGAAATATTGAGTTTTCTGTCACATGGCCACAGTATATCTTTGTTTATTTAGGTCTTCTTACATTTCTCACCAATGTTTGGCAGTTTTTACTACACAAGACTTAGACATCTTTTGTCAGACTTATCACTAAGTATTTAATATTTTTTGATGTAATATTAAATGGTAGTTTTTTATGTCTGTTGATGTGGTCATATCAGTTAACGCAGAAAAAGCATTTGAGAAAATTAAGCATCCATTTCTCATTAAAGTTCTCAACCTAGTAGGGATAGAAGGGGAATTTCTTAACCTAATAAATGGCATCTACAAAACCCTAAAACTAACAGTGTACTTAATAGCAGAAGACTGTCAAGAATAAGAGTATTCAACTTTATAGGGGAGGTTCTACCAGTACAGTAAGGCAAGACAAAGAAATAAAATGCATCCAGTTTGGAAAGGAATAAGTAAAGCTATATTCACAGATGGCATGATAGTTTTATATAGAAAATCCTATATTATCTACTAAGTACTGAAACTAGCAAGTGAGGTTGGCAAGGTTGCAGGGTATAAGTTAGTATACAAATATTAATTATATTCCTAACAAAAGCTGTGGAAAACCTCTACCCTAAAAACTATAAAACATAGTGAGAAACTATTTAAATATGCTGCAAGCCCAATCAATAAAAACTTAAACATATCTTTTAATATCACATCAAAATACAGAATAGCTGGCAATAAACCCTTACTTCTCTGGGATTAATTATACTTGATCTTTATATGTATATGTACATATAATAGAAATGTAATATATATGTATAATATACATGTAATATAATCCTTTGCTGGGATTAATTATAGTTGAACATTATATGTATGTCTTTTTATATATTTTGGAGCCATTGTGCTAAAATTTTGTTTACAATATTTACCTCTACAGTCATGAAACATATTGGCCTGTAGTCTTCTTTCCTTAAGCATTTTTGTCTGGGGTAATGCTGGCATCGTAGAATGAACAGGGAATTATTCTCTCCTCTTCAATTTTCTGGAAGAAATTGTTTAAAATTAGTACTATTTCTTCCTTAAAACTGTGGTAGAATTCACCAATGAACCTATTTAGACCTAGAGTTATCTTTGTGGGATAGTTTTTAAGTGAAAATTCAATTTCTTCCATAGAAATAGGCTTATTCAGGTTATGTATTTCTTTCTGAGTGAGGTTTGGTAGTTTTTAATCTTATAAAGAATTTTTTCATTTTATCTAAGTTATCAAATTACTTGGCATCAAGTTGTCCATGATAAGTTCTTATTATCTTACTGTTAACTATAGAATCTGTACCGATGATGCTTCTTTCATTGTTATTATTAGTAGTTTTTTTATTCTCTCATTTTTTTTTTTTTCCTGATTAGTTTGGATAAAATATATCACTTTTATAAATCTTCTCAATAAAAGAGATTTTGGTTTCATTGGCTTTCTCTAGTATTTTTCTATTTTTTATTGCATTGATTTGTTTGTTTTTGTTTTTGAGGAGAGATCTCACTGTTTTGTCTAGGCTGGCCTCAAACTCCAGAGCTTGAATGATCCTCCTACCTCAGCCTCCTGAGTAGCTTGGACTAAAGGCATGTGCTACAATACCCAGCTGATTTTTGTTTTCATTTTTACTATTTTCTTTCTTTTGTTTACTTTAATTTGCATTTTTTTCAAATTTCTTAATGTAGAAATTGAAATAATTGATTTAAACCTTTATTATTTTGTAACATATGTATTTAATATTACAAATTTTCTATAAGTACTGCTTTAGCAGTATTCTTCTTATTTTAATATATGTGCTTTCATTTTCATTCAGTTCACTTTACTTTCTCTTTCCCTTTTGGTTTTCTTCTTTGATGCAAGTGTTATTTAACAGTGTTAGTTTCCAAATATTGACGATTTTTCAGAGATCTCTCTGTTATTGATTTCTAATTGAATTCTATTGTGGTCAAAGAAAATACTTTGTATGTTCTCCTTTTAAAAATATTAAAACTTTTTTATGACCAAATATTGTTTATATTGGTAAGTATTTTGTGTGTACTTTAAGTAAATATATATTCTGCTATTTTTGCTTAGAGTGTTCTATAAATACCAACCAGATCAAATTGATGGATAGCATTGTTCAAGTCTTTTGTAAAAGTCTTACAGATTTTCTGTCTACATGTATTATCAGATATTGAAAATAGGATTCTGAAATCTCTGACTATTATAGTGGACATTTCTATTCCTCCTTGCAGTTCTTTTTTTTTTCATCATGTACTTTCAAATTCTGTCTTAAGTACGTACACGTTTAGAGTTGTTATGCAATCTCGATAAGTGTACTTTGTTATTATTATGAAATGACTTTTATCTATGACAATATTCTTCATTTTGAAGTCTTCTTTGATGTTAATATGGCCACTTCAGCTTTCTTTTGATTAGTGTTGTCAGTTTCCCTTTCCATCTTTTATTTCTTTAATTTTAAACCCATTGGTATCTTTATGCTTAAATTGTGTTCCTTTGATGTGGCATATAGTCAAATCTTTGTTTTTTTATCCAGTCTGACATTTGCCTTTGAATTGGCATGTTTAGTTTGAATTTATGGTTAGATTTAATTCTATTATCATGCTATTCACTTTCCAGTTGTTTCATCTATTCTTTGCTACCCTTTCCTTTATTTTCTTCTTTCTTTTGGGTATCTTTTATGATTTTTTAATTGTTTTAAAATAATTTCTTTTTTTTTTGGTTATTGCTGTTGGCTTATTCGCCACAACTTGTTGTTTTGTTATTTTAGTATGTTTTAAAAAAATATACAGGTGGAGCATCCCTTATCTGAAATGCTTGGAAACAGAAGTGTTTTGGATTTCAAATTTTTTTCAAATTGTGGAATATTTGCATTGCGTATACTTACTGATTGTGCATTCCAAATCTGAAAATCTGAAATCTATAGTGCTTCAATTAGCATTTTATTTGAGCATCATGTTGGAACTTAAGAAATTCTGAATTTTGGAGCATTTCAAGTTCTGGACTTTTGGATGTGAAATGCTCAAAATGTGTATCTTTAACTTTGCACACTCTACCTCCAAATTATATTGAACACATCATGTATAGTGCAGGAGACACTCATTTGTTCCCTCCAGGCACTTCTACTATTGTTGTCATACCTTCTACTTTCTCCAATATTTAAGCCCCACACTATACTCATATTATTTTTGTTTTAGCAGCGAGTTATTTTAAAAAATGTATTTTTTGAAAATCTTACATATTTATTCAAATAATTAGCATTTGTGTTGTTTTGATTTTTTCTGCAGATCCGTACCCTCTCCATCTGATATAATTTTCCTTCTTCTTGGAAGACTTTGGTATTTCTTATAGTGTAGCTTTGTTCTAAAAAAAAATTTTTTTGAAAAGGTCTTTTTGCTGGGTATAAAACTGTACATTGGGATTTTTTTTTTCATTGCTCTAAATATGTTGTTTAACTTTTTCTTGTTTTTGTTGTTTGTATGAGAAACCTGCTCTCATCCTTATCTTCTTCTTTGATGTGTAACCTGTCTTTTATTCTGGCCACCTGAAAAGATTTTCTCTATCACTAGTTTTGAGCAGTTTGATGATGAATTGCCCTGGTGTCATTTTCTTCAGATTTATTGTGTTTGAATACATTGATTATCTTGGGTCTGCAGATTTATAACTATCATCATATTTGAAAAATCCCTGACCATTATTTTTTCAAACTTTTTTTGTATAATGCTCTCTTTCCCTTATCGAGATTGCAAATACTTGTATATTAGGCCACTTTGTTGTGGCCTAAAGCTCATATATTTATTCAGCTTTAAAAATTCTTTCTCTTTATATTTAATTTTGAATTGTTTATATTGCTAAATTATTAAGGTCAATAATAATTTCTGCAATGTCTACTCTGCCATTAATCTTATCTGATATAGTTTTCATCCCAGACACTGGAATTTTCATCTCTTGAAATTTAATTTAGTTCTTTTTCAGAACTTTCATGTCTCTGCTTAATGTTTTGAACATTTGGAGTGCAATTATATGAATTGTTTTAATGTACTTGGTTGCTAATCCTAACATTTATGTCAATTTTTGTTTTTTTCTAAATAGTTAACTTTCTCCTCATTAGAGGATATATTTTCCTGCTTGTTTGCATGTCTGGCAACTTAAGTGGATAACAGACATTATGAATTTTATCCTTATGGGTAGAAGGATAATTTATAAATATGCTTTTGCTTGCTTCTCAGTCAATGTTAAGTTACTTAAAATTAGCTTGATCCTTCAGGCCTTGCTTTTAAGATTAGGAGAGTCCTAGACTAGTGCTGATTACTTTCCTCTACAGAAGTTTTTCTACCATTTCCTGTATCTTACCCAGTTCCACAAGAATTATGAGTATTTGTAGTCTGGTTGGTCAGACAGGTTCCAGTCCCTGTGTCATGTGAGTGCTGCTGGGTACTGTTTTCTCTAATTCTTTCAGGTGGTTCTTTCCCCAGCCTCAGAGCTTGGTTGCTTCTTTATAAAATAAAAGTTAGAGAACTATGTTTACAAAAATAAAACAGAGAAGACAATAATAAAATGAGAAGTAAAATTTCTCTTTCATTGTTTTTGTTTATAGCAAAACCCTCTTCTAAAGTTAATTATTTATGACTTTTTTAGTACAACTTTTATGCATTTATTAGAAAGATTCCATGTATCATTTTATCCTACTGTATTATACTTGTTTATCTAGTTTCTTTGATTAGAATAGCACATACATAGTTATCTTTTATGAATAAATGTAAGTGCACAGCATATTCTGTATTCAGTGTTAATCATTTATTAAATTATTTTAGGAATATATTAATTATCAAATGAGATTTTTCTCATTCCCTTCATGATACCAAATAGATCTAGGTCCTAGGTTTGTGTTTTAAAATTAGATATATTAAAAATATTTTGGCAATTTGCTCAAGGAACCTAGTTCTTGGTCTTAATGAGGATTTTATAAGCTGTGTGCTATGTGCAAGTCACTTAGTTCTCCTCAGTCTCAGTTTTCTCGTCTGTCATTAAATCGTTTTGAATTAGGTTATACCTAATATTAATTCCGATTGTGAATTTAGATGACATCCTTAAATTTCTTCTTTAGGGCATTATCAATAAAAGGAAGAGTTTTGTTGGCAACCTGGCTTGTCATTGGTGGGTGATGATGAGGACATGTTTGCCTGATCTTCATACTCACAATGGTCTTATATTTGGTTTTATTTTTTTATTTTCAACTTTTATTTTACAATCAGAGGGTACATGTACAACTTTGTTACCTGGGTATATTGTGTGGTGCTCAGGTTTGAGGTACGAATGATGTCATCATCAAGGTACTGAGCATAGTACCCAACAGTTATTTTGTTTATTTACTTATTTATTTTTTAACTATAATTTAAGTTCTGGGGTACATGTGCACAACGTGCAGGTTTGTTACATAGGTATACATGCACCATGTTGGTTTGCTGCACCCATCAACTCATCATTTACATTAGGTGTTTCTCCTAATGCTATCCCTCCCCCAGACCCCCCATCCCCCAACAGACCCCAGTGTGTGTTATTCCCCTCTTTGTGTCTGTGTGTTCTCATTGTTCAGCTCCCACTTACGAGTGAGAACATGCCGTGTTTGGTTTTCTGTCCTCGTGATAGTTTGCTGAGAATGATGGTTTCCAGCTTCATCCATGTCCCTGCAAAGGACGTGAACTCATCCTTTTATATGGCTGCATAGTATTCCACGGTCTATATGTGCCACATTTTCTTTATCCAGTCTATTATTGATGGACGTTTGGGTTCGTTCCAAGTCTTTGCTATTGTGAATATTGCCGCAATAAACATACATGTGTGTGTATCTTTATAGTAGAATGATTTATAATCCTTTGGGTACATACCCAATAATGGAATTGCTGGGTTAAGTGGTATTTCTAGTTCTGGGTCCTTGAGGAATTGCCACACGTCTTCCACAATGGTTGAACTAATTTATACTCCCACCAACAGTGTAAAAGCCTTCTTATTTCTCCACATCCTCTCCAGCATCTGTTGTTTCCTGACTTTTTAATGGTCGCCATTCTAACTTGCGAGAGATGGAATCTCATTGTGGTCTTGATTTACATTTCTCTAATGACCAGTGATGATGACATTTTTGCATATGTCCCCAACAGTTATTTTTTTAAACCCTCGCTCCTGTCCATTCCTACACCCCACCCCCCATAGTCCTTAGTGTTTATTGTTCTCATTTTTATGTCCATGAGTATCTAACACGTAGTATTTGGCTTTCTGTTCCTGCATTAATTTGCTTAGGATAATGACTGCCAGCTGCATCCATGTTGCTACAGAAGACATGATTTTGTTTTTTTCTTAATGGCTGCATAGTATTCAATGGTGTATATGTACCATATTTTCTTTATCCAATCCACTGTTGATGGGCACCTAGATTATGTTTGCTATTGTTAATAGTATTACAATGAACATACTAGTGCATGTGTCTTTTTGGTAGAGTTATTTGTTTTCTTTTGGATATATACCCAGTAATGGGATTGCTGGGTCAAATGATAATTCTGTTTTAAGTTCTTTGAGAAGTCTCCAAAATGCTTTCCACAGTGGCTGAACTAACTTACATTTCCACTAACAGTGTATAAGTGTTTCCTTTTCTCCACAGCCTCACCGACATCTATTGTTTTTTGACTTTTTAATAATAGCTCTCCTGACTGGTGTAAGATGGTATCTCATGATGGTTTTTATTGCATTTCTCTGATAATTAATGGTGAGAATTTTTTCGTGTTTGTTGGCTGCTTGAATGTCTTCTTTTGAGAAGTGTCTGTTCATGTCTTTTGCCCATTTTTTAATGGGGTCATATGTTATTACCAAGTGATGATGTACACATTATTACAGAGAAACTCTGACATAAATGAAAGAAAATGTTAGTCATAGAGCTTTATTCTCTTTTCCTATTACTAGACACTCCATTTGCAGTAATTTTTTTTTGTAATTATCACATGAGAAGCACATTTATATTGCATTGGATTTTTAAGTTAAAATGTTAATTTGTTAAGTGGAAATATTTAAATTATGGTGCGACTTTTGTAATATTGTTTTGAGATTTCCTTAATTTTTAATAAATTCTGAGTGTAAAAAATATCAGTGCCCTTATCCTCTCTTGACCTGACGGTTGCTGGAGTATGTGTGTCACAAGGATTAAAGCTAATATGCAGCATTTCATTTAAAGTGCTTGGACTGGCTCTCACAATCCTACCAGCTGAGGCTATATTTTGAGTTTGTTTTCCTTCTACTTATATGCACATATACATATGGTAGGCCTGAGATAATGAGATTCTTTTCAATTTAAGCTGCCTGTAGTTAGACATATGAACAAAACACCTCCGTATAATTTGCCTTCCTTCATGACATTTACATGGGTAGATGTGTTTTGATTTGCTTTTGTGTAGCAAATACTGTGTTATCTGGGCCAAAAACATTTCACCGTCAAAATTAAAGATGGTAAGCACAGCTGATTTTTAAGAGTATTTTGGGCAGCTGCAGAATTCTGATGACTATCCACTAGGCATTTTATTTTTTCCTTGCCCAAACTGAGTCGCTTTCTATCTTAAGGCTAACTTGATACAAAAAAAAAATCATTCTTTGCCTACTGATGAAATAAATATACAAGTAAAACAAAACTAAATAGGAGGTACATTTAATGGAAAAGCCTTATGTTTAAGAAATGCATACATAATTTTGAAATTAACATAAACCAATACCCACCCATGTGTCACTGGGCCAGAAGTTCATCATTTTTAATTCCATCAGTAATTGTTATTTATTTCTCTAAAATTATGTATCATTAGATATTTTCCTATTATAATGAAAATAAGATATATGGGCTAAACATATATTTAGGCTAGAATATAATTGAATAAAATTAATACTTGATTTAAATTTGCATGAGGGAAGATTTGAATCAGATGAAAAGTGATAATTGTGACTAAATTTAAGTATAGTCCTTGAAACCACTTTCTAAAGTTCTCTCAGATATTCGATTTATATAGCTTTTCCTATTTGTCATAGTATATTAGTTACTTTGAGAAAATTAACTTTATGCTTTCACCAATCCTACCTCAACATCATTAACCTCATTTTACAGCTGAAGAATCCAGAGCTTACTGGGCAACCCACGCAGCTGGAAAAAAAAAAGGCCTGGATTTTAATCCAACTCTGTCTGAGGCAAAGGGCCTGTTCTTCCACGCTGAGACACCCATTCTGCCAAGAGTTGTGTCTTGCTCTGCAGCCCATTCACTCTCCAACAATGCCTAGTGGTGAGGGATTGGGCTTCATGTGGACATGACCATGAGCTGACTCTCGAAGGGCCCTGCCAGCCCTTCCAGGAAATGGCCCAAGGCTGGGCATGCTGTTCTCCCTCCCCCATCTCCAATCTCGAGTTACTTTCTTTGTGCAAGGAGCTAATTTGAGTTGGGGTTGAGTGTTAATGGGTCACACCACTCAAGAAATGGCTGCTTTCTCCCCCCAACTCTCTACGCTAGCCCTGCTGGGGGAAACGCCTGAAGTAAGTACTGTCCAAAGTGTTTTGAGGAACTAGTATGTGTTAGAAGAAAAATAGACTTTGTGGTCAAAGAACTGCAAACAGTTGGTCCGAGTCAAGTTTAACAGGGTCAGAGTCTTTAATGTGTTAATCTGCTTTACTGGTTTCCAAGAGAGAAAGTTAATGTATAAGATACCCCAAATATATTTGACCACATCTAGCTGTTTTATTTTTTTAAATAGAGGCTTTTAGGGGAATAGTATTCTGTGTAAGATACTTTAAAAATCGTTGGCTCGACCTAAAGAAGTAGTGGGAATTTCTGAAGCCCTTGATAGGTGATTAAGGGACAAATTTTGGGAAGTTTTCCCCTTTGTGATATTTGAGTTATATCACATTGGTAGTGTTTGTTTTTATGTGGATGACCCTACTTCTGATACTCTCCTTAGTATCACCTTGGGCATCCCTTTTGGGGGAAGCTTCCTAAAGTAGACATCGTCCTGGAGTGTGTGAGTGCCCTGGCTGAGAAAGGATGGAAGAACAGAAACAAGTACCCAAAGCCAAGAAGAAACGCTGAATCCAGGAGGTCCCAAGCACAGATGCACACATATGCAGTCACCAAATAAAGCAGGCAAGGGTTTCTTTTTTCCTTTGGAAGCATCGCAAAAAAAGTGAGTCCTGAGCTCAGTTTTATAGGAGGGGAGACTTTGGCAGGAGCGTGCTAAGTCTCCGGACGAGGCAGGGAAAAGTGTGAAACTAGAAAAGGTGAATCACTTCCTGGAGACAGTAAACAATTGATTTCTGTGCCCTCTATGTCCAGGCACTCTAATTAAGTTTATTCCCCATTCTAGAAGAGGGGAAAACATGGGAAAAGGAGGACACCTGTGATCTCATAAATCTTTCCTGCTGACCCTTTTATACTATAGCCTTTCTCCTTGGCTCCAGGTACTTGTTTTTGTTCTTCTACCCCCATTCTCAGCTAGAAAATTCCTGAAGAGTTTCCTCTAAGTAGACACATTCATACTTTAAAAAATATTGTTAATTGAACAATCACATTAGAGAAAGTGCATAGTTTTTAAGTTCAAAATTAGGTTCTTGGAAATTAAAAGAATAGAAAATAAGGTGCAGGAGCAATAGCCCTACTAGAAGAGCCTTAGAAGCAGCAAGATGGAAGATACCTTTAGCCTGCATGCATTGAGGAGGCATGACAGAGCCCTGCAAAGGAAGGAACAGGTGTTCATCCATCTCCTGTTCTCAGCCAGCTCCACTCCACCCTGTCTGCTCACCCTCTCCCGATTCCCTCTCACCAGTGGCACCTTCTGGGCATCACTTTCTATATAAAACTCATGCTAATTTTCTACACAGGAGGGAAACTGGCCTTTTAACAACATAAATTGGATTATATTATTTCCCTTGCTCAAAACTATTCAGTGGCTTTCTGCCTTTAGAATAATGTTTATATCCCTCACTGCCACCAATGAAGAATAATGTTTATATCCCTCACTGCCACCAATGAAGCCCAGCACATGGCCCCCCAGCCTCGGTGCTCTCCTCCTTTCTGAGGAGAACACATCACCTGGACTGGCTTTGATTTTGCACCTTGGGACCTTTGTGCATAATTGTTCTCTGGCTCCCATCTTCCTCTTTTGTCATTAGGGGTTGGCAAACTATGGCCCACAAATTGGTTTCGGCCTTTGCCTTGTTTTTGTAAGACCCTTGAACTAAGTAAAAATCATTTCTATGCTTCAAAAGTGTTCCAGAAAAAATATGCAGTAGATATGAAATGTGGTCTCCAAACTCCCGAATATTTACTATCTTGCTTATTATAGCAAGTTTGTCAACTCCTATCTAAATTCATTTGTCTCTACTAATGCATTCTAGTTATGTTCTTTATATTGCATACCTCACCTTGCAATTATATTCTTTTTAGGGTCCTTAATTGTTGAAGGTCTGATTCCTTTCTGCCTCTGCAAGGACAGAGGCCATCCTTGCAGAATTCTTGAGTGTATGGCTCAGTGTCTTCCACGTGTCTTGCTGCCATGAGTGCTAAATACATATTTCGGTTTCACTTCCCCATTCAACTTCTCAGATGTCCTTTAATGGTTGGTGCTCCTGCTCACATCACAGGTTAGTTACCAGGTTAGTTACCATTTCTGTGCTTACTTTTGTGTAATTAGTCACATGAAATTTCTACATTAGGAAGCCCAGTTCAGTTGTGGGAATAAAATGTGTACCCATTCCTTTCCAGCATGTGTGAATTCAGCAGTGTGACCCTGCATTTCTAGGGTTGTGCATAAGGGCTACCTATTGTGAGTTTCACAGACATCACTATTCCTGTGGGGAGTCGGGAGGCTGGCCCCCGTGACGTGGTAGTTATAGCATTGCATAGGCAGGCTGGAGACCGTTCTTGTGTTTGACCGCTGATGATGTGTCTGGTTGAATCCTCTGTAACTGAAACCTAATCAAGAGCAACAATTCTGAAATGTTAGAAATTGGATTACTGTTGATAATTGTCTTTCTATAACCATGAAAGGTCCATGTTAATAATTCTTTGCCATACTATTCAAAGATGACATCTGTTTAAGCATACATTATAAAAGTCAGATTCGTTCAACAGAGAATTTATTAATTTGTTACCTTCCCTGAGCAAATGTGACTGCACATTGGTTTAAATATTTACAAATGTAGGTGAATGAGCAGCAGAAGAAGACAAAATTAAAGCCAAATAGGACACATGTTTTTAAAGAAAGATAGGGTTTCATAGACTTTGTTGTTGTGTGAGTAATAATGCAGTACAGAAAATGTGATATGTTCACACTGTGCTTCTCATATTCACTGATTGAAAAGGGACAGTTCCATTTTCTGCAGTGCAAAACCAAGTCATTCTTATTAAAAGGTCACAGGAAACTGAGGAGAAATGTCAGGCACACAGACTGACCTATTCAGAATATAATCAAGCTTGCTTTAAAAAGACAACATCTACATTATGAAGGGGAGAGATCTGATTGTATGCTGTGTGCCTTCATAATGCAGTTAGTGCCGATAAGACCTGAGACAATCTTGCCCTTCAGAAAATGAGTGTTTGTGGTGGGTGTGGGTGGGTCAGAGGGAACCTCATGCTGTAATGTGGCTAAGATCATTTCTTCAGACACCGTTTCCTTTCAAATTATTGAACTTACCATTTCGTTACAAGATGAATTTCTTTTTTTACTTCCAAGATAACTTTGCTTCACTTTCATTTTCTCTTAGATTAATTAATTTCATAAAGGGTTGATGAAAGTGGTCCCACGGATCCAGTGGCAGATTGACAACCATGCGCTCCAGTCCTCTGCCCAGAGACTAAATGCGGTGCAGAGGTACCATTTCTGCAGTGCATCCTGCCATATTCTACCATTCCATTTGAAGAGACCAGCTGTAAAGGCAAGATGGTAATTCCATTTTCATGCCAGTTCATCCTTGGCCTCTATCCAGATTTCTAGTATTTAGGGCTTGATTTTGCTGGCTGCCTCATTCCTTGTGTGCACAGAGCTCCCATTTACTTCATTATGATAAACAGAATGATGATAAACTTCAATGGTAAACAGAAGGGTTCTTTACTTCAATGGGAATTCTGCATGTATGAAGAGATATAGTCCAGTAAAATCAACTCATTTCATATCAAATAAATAAGCAGAACAGTGTGTGCAATGCCAAGTTGGTGTCATGTGACATATGTCTAAGAGAATGTGAACACTAGAGACTCCACTCCTGTGGTTACCAAATTACCATCTGATGGTTCATACTTGATTTCTTCAGTCTCCTCATTGGAAATCTTCAGCTGGTTATATTTTCTAGTGACTGGTATGACTCTTTCAGCTGATATATAGTATTGGATATTATTATTATTTTTTTCCTTGTGAAGATGGATCACAAATAAGGCCCCCTGAAGCAGGTAGTTTATGGAATTTTAAATATTTGTTATTTCTTCATTGGTTCAGATGTGCATGGCCAACAATCTGGTATATATTTTCTCCTAAGGTGGTAATGTAGCAAACTGACATCATGTGGATGGTGCTGCCTGGTTACGTATTCAGGGTTTTAACCAAGAGGCTTGTTTAGGTATGCATAATTAGTTGAGTCAAAAACTTTAGCATGTATTTTTAATTGTTGTTAACTCTCTGTAAAGTAGTATTTTATTCAAATAACAAAATGACTTTTGCTAAAATTATTCATTTATTGTATTTAAAATGAGAAAATCCAAACTGGAGTATAATATAAAGAAAAAAAGGACGCAGGTACAGTTAGATATCCATTTTACTAATGACAAGCTTTTTTTTTTTTTTTTTTTTTCTGATACAGAGTCTTGCTCTGTTGCCCAGGCTAGAGTGCAGTGGCACAATCTTGGCTCATTGCAACCTCCGCCTCCTGGGTTCAAGTGATTCTCCCGCCTCAGCCTCCCAACTAGCTGGGATTACAGGAGCACACAACCATACCCAGCTAATTTTTTGTAGTTTTAGTAGAGACAGGGTTTCACCACGTTGGCCAGGCTGGTCTCAAACTCCTGACCTCAGATGATCCACCCACCTCGGCCTCCCAAAGTGCTGAGATTACAGGCACAAGCCACCGAACCTGGCCACTAATAGTGGAATCTTGTTAGTTAAATTGGATTTGTTTAGATTTATTTTCCCACACATATGGAATAAACTTGGCTTACTGTATATTTTTCTCAGCTTAGATAAATCTTCAATAGCTTCTATTAGCATCTACGGATAATAAACTATTCCATCAATTTTTTTTTTCTGTTAAGTTTTCCTTTCAAAATGTATTTCCTTTTTCCCTCTAATAAGAGAAACCTGACAACTTTCTAGGTACAACCATTAAGGGAAATCCCCCTTTTGCCTTTAGGTTTCTTTACTTTCTGCTTTCTCTCTTTTCTTAAACTTTTTAATACTTTTTTCCCTTATGTTTCTTAGTAGCTGGCTTCTTTGTCTCCTTTTAAAAACACTTTACAACATTTCCCCTAAGTATTGTTGCTATCTTCCCCTTTCTGGTAGATTGATTAATCTAAATGTCACTGGATTATTTATTAGCAGACTAAAATTTTATGGATGGTTTGCAGCTTGGCCTCTGGCACAGATTACATTTTTCGAAAAAAAAAAAACTCTATTTTTATTTTCTTAGTATTCAGTTTCTGAACACACATCTGAACAGGTTTTAAGAAAGCATTTTTTCCAAGAAATACAAAGGGATTTCTCTGCAAAACTATTGTGTGGCCTAGATTCAAAGGCTCCACTAAAAGCAGCAAGACTATAAATAAATGAGTCATAAACAGATATTTCCATTTTTATTATATACTTTGTGAGCTACAACTAAGTGGGAGAAGTAAAATACTGCCGAGTAAACCTTAAGAGAAATAACTTGGAAATTGGAGTTTTAACAAAATTGGTATAATTTTCAAGGCAAACTTTTTTTGCCCATTTATTGGCCTATTTCTCAAGAAAAATTTCGCTTAAGAAGGCAAAAAAAAAAAAATTGGGAGACATATGGTCCTTTCCCTATAGCTAAAAATGAAACAAACTGAAAAGAAAAATGAAAGAAGAGTGAAAATATTTTGTCACCTCAGATGATGAACATCATAATTTTTGGTCTAATTCTTTATACCGAAGAATAAAAGATAGTGCAAATTTCAAAGCACTATCACAATTGTTTTATTAAGTTCCACATTGCCACTGTAAAGTCAAACATGGAAAAAAAAGCCATAAATACAACAATTTGCTGTGTCTGTGTGTGAGTGTTGTTTTGGCAAAATAAGTTCATCAAATGACCGCCTGGAAAGGTGAGACACAAACAGGGATGATGACTCACTGCAAAACCAACAACGAGCTCACGCACATTAATGTTTTAAAGTCTCCAATTTCCAAACGTTGTTTGGACAATTCATAATACTGTTTGGACCTTCATTATATTGCTTATAATAGTGAAACAAAAAATGGAAAACTAGATGTTCAACATCAGAGAAGTGATCGAGGAAATTAGGGTATATCCTCTGGATGTAATAGCACGTCGCCATTAGCCCAGGACTTTTGGAGAGTTTGTCGTCACAGGGCAGATGCTTGTTCTGATCAGAGAAAAGGAGGATGCAAAATATCTGCAGGGAGATGCACAGTGAAGTGTTACTGTAAGCAAAGCATGTGGAAATGAAAAATGAAGCATTTGAATCTGAATGGGATTTTGGGGAAAGGTTCTCCATAAGCCAGTGTTTCAACCAACCTTTAAGTGAATTGTGAAATTCTGCTAAATACACTGGTGGTGGTAAGGAACCAGGGTGGAAATAGAAACAGAGGAGTTCAGAGCCACATGAAATTCATCGATCATCTTTTTTGTCATTTTAAATAAATCATATGTCCCCGGATGCCTTGATTTTTCCTCATTTTGAGCTTCGTTTTTAAAAACTTATTTTTAAGAGAAATAGTACAATTTGACAGAAAAGTACCACCAGAAGGAAAGGTACTATAAAATACATATTGCTGTTTATTTTGTTTTCCATGTTTGTATTTCTATTACTTAATGAGAAAAAAAAGGTCTGTGAGCTCTGGCTTTAAGTGTTAACTCTGTGAGTTTTTCCAAGTCCCTTCCCCTAAGGCAGGCTCAGTTTCCAAATCTATAACTAATCATCATTATTATTTACTGATAATGCAAACACTAAATAGGGTTCATTGTATGCCAGGCCCTGTTTCAAGTGTTTTTTTTTTTTTTTGGACAGTTTAAACTAGATTAATCCTTATATAACTCTGTAGCAGTACTAATATTATCTCTCTATGCATGATGGGGAAACTGAGGCAGAGGACAGTTAAGTAATTTACTGGTGCTGGGAGACATGGGATTATAATTCAGGCAATATGGCTCCAGAATCTCTTCTTTTGAACTCTTCATTCTTCTGCTACTCACTAATTATAATAATGACATAATGATACTATTATAGAAATCTGAAAATAATGATAGCAGAATGATACAATAATGTTGCCTGAGAACACTAACTGGTGTGACCATGTGCTGTGCTCTGTAAATTTTCTCACATAATCCTAATCCTAATTCTCTTTCTGGGAACTGTGAGCAGTGACTGTTGTGAATACCTGCTGTTTTCTGTATCAGGGAGCTGAGAAACCTATGGTCACACAGAGACTGGATTCAAAGTAGGGTGAGTTTCTCTGCAAGTAGGGGTGCACCCCACTTAACAAGTGCATCCCAGTAGGAAGAGGGAATTTTCCAGGTGCTCTCTAGACTCACTGCCAGCTCTCCTTGCTGTGATTTTCTGCCACGAAGGTCTTTCAAGGCAAACTGAGAGGCCCTCTGGTTCTGGCTGAGCAGAGAGCTTGTTTGTTGACTGCAGTTAAGGGTGGATCTTCATAACAAGATGGAGGAAATCTGCTGCAGTGATGACAAATGAAACATTACAAAGCACAGTTTCAATATTATTTCGTTCTAATTAATGTGGGGGAAATCAGTCTTATAAAAATTATGGTGTATTTCCAGTGCCTAAGCAAGGTGCGTGGCCGAGTAGGCACTCAAGGAATGTTTGAAGAGTGAATACATATTAAGATAGAAAAGTACTGGCCTCTTTCCATGTACTCCTCTCAGTTGGTAGACATTTGTTAAGTCATTAGTTCTGTGACTCACTTCTAGTACGGTTGTATGTCCTGTTGAAATCCAGCCACATCAAGGGACTACTATACTCTAAGGAGATGAAATCCAAGGAGGAAAGAGCTGTTTCTCAGCATTTAGCTTCTCCACTAAGGGCATGGGATCTACCCCTTTTCTTCTTGCCGTGAATATGCATTAGCAAAGCTAGAGCCTTCAGATGCTCCGTGTTTGAGAAATATGCCTTAAAATAATCTATCTTTGAGAACAGAATTTTGTAATAGCATTTCACAAGCCTCTTGAAAGACTCTGTCTTCAGTGATATTGTGAGGCTGGTGTCATCAGCTCTGAAAGCAGGCATTTCTTTGCCTTCTGTAGAGAGTATAGGAGTGAAATAATAGTGAAAAGTAAAATCTGTCCCCAAAGTATTCTATATGTACCATAAGGGTGAGGTAGTGATGTTAACGCTCTGGAGATGAAGCTATTTTTGTGCAACTCATTATGTATATTTATGCCTGAAAAAAAAAAAAAGAGAGAGAGAAGTGTCTGTATTTCTTTCACAGTGTTCTTTTTAATATTTTATAGTATTTAGTTACAATGAAAATAAATATTCAACAGTAATGGAAGTCAGTAGAAATTCTGTTTATAAGAGTCTATTAATATACCACTCAGGAGGTTAGGGAATAGAGATGTGTTGAGTGGAAACATAGTAATTAAGTGGCTTCAATGTGACCATGTAGTTAAATTAGGTTAAGAATCATAGCAACAAAAAAAAAATCCATAGAAACTTTTTTTTGTGTACCCGAAAATAACTGGACAAAGAGCATAATGTATCTGTTATTAATGAATGTATTTATGCTCTATTATTTGAACCTCTAATGGTATTTCACTGTAGCAACAGTCCCTGGAATCTAGCCTCCGAGAATATCTCAGAGATGAATGCTTAAAAAATGAAACTATTTTGACTTCTGTAATCTAATGTGTCTGGCCTAAAATCTCTGGTTTTTACTTGAACATTTGAATTCCTATTTTTCACACATTTTCCAGCTCCATTTTACTGTTCTTGAATTGTGGCCACTAGAACTATGTGAAATTTCACAGGCACAAATGCACCAGGATTTGTTTTACTTCAATACCCTCCAAGATGACACTCACCATTTGTTTGCCTTTTGAGTTGCAAAGGTAAAAAAATACTGGCATTCCTTCCAGGAAGGTATCATTTTATTGTCAGTATAACCCCTCTATCGAGGAATTGAAGTGCTTAGTGTTGCCTGATGGTCCCATGTCCCAGAACTAGAGTAGCTCCACACTGGTGGGAAATTGCAAAGACCTTTGATCAAGTACAATGGCTCATTGAATTGCCTGGGGAGTTTTAAAATCTGCTACCCAGCAAAAGGCGTGGAGGAATTACATAATACTTCTCAAAACCCAGCTTTCGGTACACCTACAAGGCTTGTATTTTGTGATGGGAACTGGGAGGAATTAGAGTTGAAGTATGCCAGTGGACAGAGCCTCCAGAGAATCTCATGAATAGTAATCATGTTAGCAACCTTTTGCTTGAGTATTTCCAATGTCCTAGTCACACCGTATCTACCAACCTACCTACCTGTTTATCTTTATGTATATGTATGTGTGCTTTGTGTGTTTCTATATATGGTCTGATTTCCCACCTGTAAAGGGTAGCATGATAACATGTCAGGCAAATCAGATAAGCCTGCCTGAAATATTATCATGCTACCCTTTACAGGTGGAAAAACATGGTCTGGAAAGTTTAAGTAATTTGCACTATTAAGCTGCCAGATGAAGGTTTGAAGATTTGAATTCAGGTCTGTCACTTGCACAGACCATGTGCTTTTTCACTATATTGAAGTGAGCCACGCATGTTAGACACTGCAGCACCAAACCTGAGTCTTAGGTATTAAAACCATCAATTACTAATCAGTAGACAGCAGGCAATCACTATAGTTCTTCATATACTTGGTTATATAGATATAAATAAATATAGATACAGATGGTTGCACAGGGATATATTTATAGATACCTGTATATACACAGGTTAATATACACACACATTATTTCCTCGCCCTGTAAGTTGAGAGGGCTCAGAATCAATGATACCCCAGAAGGAAGGAGCATACCTAGAGTCCAGATCTTGCTTTCTTTTTAGAAATAATATATATTCTAAAATAATATATATTTTAGAAAGATATATATATATGTATAACCTATCTACAGGTCAATCACAATCACAAGTTGTTATTTGGGAGATGAAAGCCAATTGCTCTCAGTGGAGATAGAACAGAAGCCTCTAAAGTGATTGGCCTTCTCTTCACTGGTGTGTGCCTAAGGGCTGAGTGCACAGAGGTCCTTGAAGCAAATTCTGGAAACTAGGGTTGGTTATCAGGGGATCATAGAAGGATTTTGTGGTGATCTGAGACTCTTGAGTGAAAATTTTAAATATGTTGTGCTTCTATCTCAGTGAATATCTGAACATTGAACTATTCTGTGTCATCTATAATATGGGTATTATAGAGCACAGTTGTGATGTCAACACACGTGTGTTTATGATTAAATTGGTGTCAAGCACTCAACCTAAAGTAAACATATTACATTTTTTGATAAACATTACTTTGGAACAGATTTTGATCTTCATAAAATTGAAAAGAGGGTAGAGAGCTGCCATATACCCTTCACCTAGTTTCCTCAATGAATAATAACAGCTTGCAGTAGTATGGTACATTTGTTAACAACTAATGGACAATATTGATACATTATTATGTTTATACTTTATTCAAATTTCCTTAGTTTTTACCTAAGGTTCTTTTTCTCTTCCAACATCCCCTCCAGGTTACCACAATCACATTAGTTGTTGAGTCTCCTTAGGTCCTTGTTGGCTATGACAAGTGATCAACCTTTTCTCAATTTTTGATGAGCTGACAGTTTTGAGGAGTTATTGGTCAGGTATTCTGTAGAATGTGCTTTAACTGGTATTTGTCTGGTCTTATTCCTATGATTAGTTTGAGTTTGTGGGTTTTCAGAAGGAAGATCAGAGAGATAAAATGCCATTTTTAAGTCTTTTTTTATTGTATGTATTGAAAGTATTCAATATGAGGTTCTGATATATGTATATATGTATATATATACACACACACACATACACATGTGCATACACATACACAGAGTGATATGATTACTGTGGTCAGGCAAATTAATATTGCCACCACCTTTATAGTTGTGCGTGTGTATGTGTGTGTGTGTAGTGTGGTAAGAGCACCTAAAATCTACACTTCACACATTTTAGTATCCAATACAGTATTATTACCCATAGTCCTCACACAGCACATGAGATCACTAATAGCAAGTTTGTAAACTTTGACCTACTTCTCCCCATTTTCTCCTCATCCCCATCCCTGGTATCTACCATTCTAGTCTCTATTTCTTTGAATTCAGCTTTTTTCTTCGAGTCCGCAGATAGGTGAGTCAGGCAGTATTCTTCTTTCTGTGTCTGGCTTATTTCAATTTATCACATCATATCATGGGTACATATTGTCAACATGACCGATCACTGTTGCTGTTGACTTTGATCTCCTGGCTCAGATAGTGTTTGTCAGATTTCTCTGCTTGAAAGTTATTCTATTTTTTTCCCTTTCCAAGCTTTACTTTTTGGAAGGAAGTTGATGTATTGAGCCCACATTTAAGGAGTGGGGAGTTATGCTCCATCTCCTTGAGGTCAGAGTATTCACATACATTGTTTGGAAATCTGTCTCTTCTCCCCTATTTACTTACTTATTTAATTACTGTGATTATGTTAATATGCATGTACAAATATTTATTTCATAGCTCATATTATAATTCTATATTATTCTATTTTGTTGCTTAAATTGTTCCAGATTTGGCCATTGGGAACTCTTTCAGCCGATTCCCAGGATGCTTTGACATACCTCTATGTTCTTTTATTTGAGAATGATATTAGAAAGCAAGATCTGGACTCTAGGTATGCTCCTTCCTTCTGGAGTATCATTGATTCTGAGCCCTCTCAGCTTACAGGGCAAGGAAATAATGTGTGTGCATATTAACCTGTGTATATACAGGTATCTATACATATATCCATGTGTAACCATCTGTATCTATATTAACCTAAGTATGAGTTCATGCTGATGTCCTCAACTTTAATCCATTGCCACTTGGATAATTGTAGCCTCCTACCTTGCTTATCTGTTAACTCCCACTTCAACAGTGAGAACCTGGCTCCCACCAGCTGCCATCCATGTACTTAATCGTTCAATTAAACATACTTAATTTCTAGTCCAGCATGTCTCCAAGTTGTTCTCTGCAGTTGTATTTTCTGTAAGTTCTCCCTTTAACAAAAAATGCTTACTGGTAAGTTGTTTGGTGTTGATACATTTGAATGTATTTGCATGAAGATATATTTGCATCGTGATTATTTTTTTGGCATATGTAAAAATTCTGAAACCAAAGCCCTTTATGTGTTCAGTGATTAGGTCAAGATCTCTAAATGCAAATTTCCACTACCTACAGCAGAACAAGCTGGCTTAAAAATGCTGTTGCCATCTATCCAGATGAAGTCATTCTCAGTGACAGGCACTGCTGGCTTTGGTGTTCTCTTAGCTACTTTTTCAGGATTCTTACTCTCTTCCTCACGATCCCCTCAACCAGGTACCTATGTGGAACTCATTTCTACAGGCCGTCCTTCTGCCATCTGTCAGTTAATTTCCATATGCTGTAGTTGAAACAGTTAGGAACTACCCTTTCCAATATATTTAAGATTTAATATGAGACGTTTAAGACCCTAAAGCATTCTGTGCTTATAGAAACATGGAATATAAATGATTTAATGTTTAATCGTGAAATTCCAAGTACAGATATTTCCAAAGAGAGGACCCCCATCTAGTGCTCCTCAAGTGATGCCTACATACATACCTACTTATGTAACCGTCCAAATGAGGACACCTTTCTGTGTGTACATGCCTTTTATTTTCTTGCTTTTAAATAGAAACTTGAGAGCCGTTTTTGGAACTGGAATCTCACTTTAAACAGATGTGTGATTTGAGCATTTTTATTCATGTTAGAATTTAGTCTGAAAAAGCAACCACTTGACATTGTTCAATAAGCATTTCAACAACCAAAGGGATATGTTGTCAGACTCTTAATTAGAGTGATGTGACGGGGCACGCTCACAACACAACGTGAGTAATTGCATAAAACAATCGCCCACACCCACAAGTACCAACTGTCTGAGATACAGCATGTGAGGAATATGATGGCAATCTTTCCAGATTAATTGAGATTTTTTTTTTATAAAACCGATTAGTTAAAAATAATTGATATAATTGATATAATAAGACAGCCTATAGTCTTTTTGCTTTTTAGACCTTATCCATTGCGAAATGACATGCCAGATAAGAGAATTCTTTTTGTGGTGCATATTACAGAATACTCACCATTCCAGGAAAAAGAAAAAAAGGATAATGAAGGACATGAAAATTAACTTAATTAAAGTGGAGAAATTATAGTGGAACATTTAAGAAAATTGACACAGAAAAGCTGGGTTTTTGAAAATGTAAAATATCCCTATACTTAAAAATATTGAAATAAGTGACTTGAAAGAATTGGACTGACCCCAGGTAAGCTGCTACCAAAGTCAGTGGCAAATAAGAAGGCTAAAGGCAAATTAAAAAAATTAAGTTCCTACTCACAAAACACAGAAATAATCATGGGAAAGTATTTTGTATTAGTATTCATGTAATCGCTGATACTTGTTTTAAAATTATGCCCATTGGTAACATATCTCTGGGTCTTAAGTGAGGAACACCATCCTGGAACCCGTGGCTTTCTTAGTCAAAGGGAGAAGCTTCTGAAATTTCACATTAGCCAACTTTCCATCCAACCCAGGTGAAAGCTCATTATACAGGTTTAGTTCTAATATGTTTACATTCTACTTTTACTGTGAAGTTTTCTTTCAATGTTTAACTATGGTTATTATTTATTTTGAGGTACTCTAGACATCCCAGCCTCACGCTGAGATGGCGTGGGGATGAGGTGGATCATGGACAGTAGCTTTAAAAGCAAAAGTGAATGGTAAATGTTATTAGAGAAGAGCAGTGCTCTTCCTGAAGGAAGGGTGCAGGAGTGGTGGGTAGAGTGCTTTTTTCATTTTTTTGAGCAACTGCTTCTTGTTCTGACTTGTGGTAACCTAATGATGAAAGCCTCAGGCCCTCAATCTTTTGCATTTTAAAAAATCATCAGCTTTCAGATCTCCTCTGTCCTCTAGCTACCTTGCTCTGGATATCTTGTTCCTACAGAAAAATAACACCCAGTATGCAGAGACCATAGCAGAATTTTTGATTTCATGGAACTTAATCACACATTTGCCCTGAATGTGGTGAGTGAACAATGCAGAGACCCAACACTCAAAGCAAAACAGACAGCAGTGCTTCATACAGTCATGATGACAACAGAGGCTACTCACCACACAAACACTTGCTGTATTCTGGGCTCTCTGCTTTCCACCTTCCAAGCATCATCACATCTAACTTTCCGCTTAACCCTATGAGGCTTACTCAAGCACTCATTCATTCATCTGATACCTCAGTGTCTCTCACCAGAGGCTTGTGAAGCCAAGGTGGCTAATAGGTAGCCCCTGATTCCGACCACTCACAATGTCACTGTAGGTTAACATGTTGGTGGAAGGTTGTATAAGTCAAGAAGGGAACAAAAGAGGGGATAGGCCTGGAAAATTCTGGGGCTCGAATAGAGAATAAGAGCTTGCCAGATAACAGGGAGAGAAAGCACACTCCAGGCAAAAATAACAATATGCAAAAGCCTTTGAACAGAAAAGAACAGGTGTGTTGGGAAAAAGAAGCTCCCGCGTAAGGAGCATGACGGGAAAGGGAAGTCTGTGAGATGGTCAGCAATGGGTCCTGGAGAATCTCTGTGAGAGCTAAGAAGCTTGGGACTTTTTCCTCTAGATAAAGGAGAGTCAATTCACAATTGACTATTAGAAAACTTTTGCACATGACAAATGTTTATTGGGATTAAAAATAGAAAAGCAAAAATAAGACAGTATAAATTGACACTAACCCCACCACATGAATTAATCACCTAGCATAAATATGCAAATATAAAGATCTGTGTATATAAATATAAAATACATATATATTTATATGAGTATATGTAGTCCTACATTTTTTCCATGTGTTTATGTATGTTTGTGTTAACATAATTTTTCTACAGATTTAAATTATAGTATACATGCTTTGGAATCTTCCTAATCATATATCATGAACATATTTTTAGGTCAGTAAATATTCTATTGCAAATTTAATTTTAATTGCTGTGTGCGAGGGGGAGGGAGGACAGTGTGATTAATGTCAGACCTAGCTGGTGTGAATGGCAGGACTGGGCAAATCTGAAGGAAGCAGAGAACTGTTCACTTTTGAAGTGCCTCCTTTAAGAGGTCTGGACTTGGTTGTGTGTCTGATTTCTCTCTTGGGAAGTGAAGTATTCCCTTGCAATGGCTCTTAACTTTCCTCCTCATCTCCATTTATCAGATTAATTTTGGTTGCAAGGCTGTGCCCATGTGGGGCTTGCTTTGAACAGTGCTGGCTTCCAAGGCATATTCCATGTCCTGTCCTGGTCATGATAACCCTGGTATTATGATGGCCCAGCAGCCCTTTATTTTACAAATCCTTTGGTTCCACTTTGAGTAAAAGTGGCATTTAAATGTTGGTGAAAAAATAAACAAAATGGCAGCAATTTTTAACTTGACTTTAAACTCAAATGTCTGAGAATTAAGAATTAAAAGTATAATCCTTGAATCAGGCTAATTGCATACCATCGAAAGGGATTAGTTTGATAGACTATGTTTGGTGTATGATGTCAGAGGGAGACAAACTTTCCTCCTAAATTTACCTTTAGGCAGTTGTAGGGCTCTTGTTGGCTTCTTTAAAATAGAAAATGAAACTTTCAGCACATGTATCAAAAGATATATATATAATTGCTGAAGACAATTTAGAAAATTTAGAGGAGGAAAAAAAAGAGAAAAGAAATATTCCAGAATTATTAGATTTTAGTTCCAATTGAAAAGTAATTTTGTATTAATATAGTTTGATGAAAGTTGACAATATTAGTGTCCTAAAAGGAGAATAAGCCTGAAATTGAGTTTCTTCTGTGAAGGAGATCCTACGTGGTAAGTTACATGGTCATAAAATAACAGGCCTTCTATATTGATTCTACTGGCTCTGGAACTTTGGTTTAGGAACCCATGGTTGGCTGTTATTTCAAAAGCATACTCATTTATATAGCTGGGCATATCAATCCAATTAAAATATAAAGAATTTACTAACTGTTGCCTGGTATAAAGAGTGTGGAAATTTCTGTGGGAGGAAACTCAGCATAATTTTTACTGCTTTATTTTGACAACCTAATATCTTCAGAAATATAGGCAACCTATAGTTTGATTGTGTTATTTTCATCATGGAAAACGCTGCTGCTTAAGTAGAAACAAAATGAATTTGGTAAGATACAGTATTAAAATTCTAGGATTCTGACTTTCTGTAATTCTGTACCAATCTATGTAAGAATAATGTTCAAAGCAGGTGCTAATGGTAAAGAGACATAAAATCAAGTTTATAGTTGGTAGACCACGATTAGTTAAAATTGTTGAGAAAATGACTGTTTCAATGGATATGTACTCTACTTCTTAGGAAACTGAGAAATTAACTTATTTCAAATATACTACTCTCATTTCTAAACATGAATAGGGATTTTAGAGAATAAAAAGCACAAGACTTTTTAAAAAGGAAAAGCTATGGTAGAAATTGAAAGGTTGTTGAAAAACTTTAAAAAGTTTTAAAATAGCTAATTGTTTAAAAATGTATAACTTTCTAAAAATCTTGAGATACTAAATATTAACTGATACTTTTGCCCAGTATAATTTCTTTTCTTGTCAAGGGATATACCTGTTAATTAAGGAAAAACAATTTTTATTAATGAATATTTTCACTAATGAATATTTTAAAAGTATGCTTTTTATCTTATCAAAACTGAGGTGAGAGAAGGGCATAAAATATTATAGAATCTTCCGCCATGGGGTATGGGAAGGAGGCAGGGAAAAGAGAAGGAAATACCATCAAGAGAAACTTGATTCTAGCATTGTCTGTCCTAGATGGAGCTTCCACCTCAAATTGAAAACATTTGGGTTTTAATAAAAGAATGATTTTTTATGTAACTGCGGTTTCATTTTTGCTTGGATAATTGGAGGGTAAAAAGATACTGCATGCATTCCATATGTAACTCATTAGGCTGCAACAAAGATTCCAAGCACAATTATTTTGTGAGTCAAGATTTCAACTAAGGGTAAGCTATGATCTCAAAGTGTACAGTCACAAAGCTCACCTGTGCTGCCAGGTTCAGTGCAGGGTGCAATAATAAATCTCAAGGAAGACCAGTTATCTTTAGACATAGAGTTTCTACTTGTTCATATATGTTTGGCATAGGAATTCTATGGTTCACCAATCAACTCTTCCTGGCAGTGCTTTCTGTGGTCTCCATATAAACTTTCAGGAAATAAGGCCATACGTTACATGTTCAAATTTAGAACTTTAACTTCACAGTATTTGTCACATATAATAACCTCTGACAAATTGTAATCTATGGGTTACTTAAATGTGAAAAATTCTAGCACTCAAACCACAGATAGCATAGTAATTAGACAGTTGAAATTAACCTTGAGTTAGATTATGAATTAATATCCCACAGAGTATGGTTATTATTATCTATGATTGTGGCTTAGGAATTTTCTTTTGGTAGGCAAAATTCTTTAGTTTTGGATACCATAGTAGGTAGATTTATAAGATAAGTAATAAATATATGCACACAAAAATTTAAAAATATAGACAATCTCATAAATACCAGGTAATTTTTTTTTTGATAAATTAAATAACATGCTATTGAGCCACTTCTTTCTCCAAATTCTGACCAGAATCAAGATGATACTTTGTAGGTTTGTGATTGGCATACAGTGACTCATCCAGGGCTACAGTAAGTCTCCCAAAAGCATGGTTTTTGTTTTTTCCTGTTGAGTATTCCTTACTTCCTGTAGGTGTTTCTTACAGGAATTCATTGTTCTCTTGTTTGATTTTGGCCTTTAAATTATTGATTCATCATTTAAACACTGTTGGTTGAGTGTAAATTAGTTCAACTACTGTGCAAAGCACTATGTCAATTCCTCAAAGACCTAAAAATACCATTCAACTCAGCAATCCCATTACTGGGTATATACCCAAAGGAATATAAATCATTCTACCATAGAGACACATGCATGCACGTGCTCATTGCAGCACTATTCACAATAGTAAAGACATGGAATCAACCTCAATGCCCATCAGTGGTAGACTGGATAAAGAAAATGTGGCACATATATACCATGGAATACTACACAGCCATGAAAAGTGAGATAATGTCCTTTGCGGAAATATAAATGGAGCTCAAGGACATTATCCTTAGCAAACTAACACAGGAATAGAAAACCAAATATCACATGTTGTTACTTATAAATGGGAGCTAAATGATGAGAACTCATGGACACATAGAGGGGAAAACAGACATTGGGGCCTACTTGAGGGAGAAGGGTAGAAGAAGGGAGAGGATAAGAAAAAATAACTAGTGGATACTAGGCTTAGTACCCGGATGATGAAATAATTTGTACAACAAACCCTGTGACACAAATTTACTTATATAACAAGCCTTCATATGTATCCCTGAACCTAAAAATAAGTTTAAAAAATAAAAATAGAAAAGAAATGTGAAGTAATAAGGCGATTCCCTCCAGTAAAAATATAAAAATTAAAAAATGAAATATTTCAATGTGACTCTCAATCTTCTCCAGTCTACCCTGCCATAAATTGATAACAATCCAATAATTATATCTCATCTTATTTCAGAAAATTTCCCTGACCCCACAGACAGAATCCTTTTCCTAATACTTGTCCAAAATGTAACCTGAAATGATTCTCCTAATATTGTGAGAACATCTATTGATTAGCCAATTGTGTGCATGTAGCAAATTATAGTTTATAATGCATTGAATATATGTAGGAATAGTCACATTTTTAAACTTACTTTATACTTCTTTATTTTACAGATTTTTAACATTGAACCAGACACCAGACTCTCAACGATCAGATTGCTAACCTCTATGCCAGATGTAATACCCATTAAATTTTCATAAGAATACCTTGAGGTGGAAATTTGTATCCCTTTTTACACCTGAGGAAGTGGAGTTCAGAAAAATTACATAAATTCCCCAAGGGGGCAGAGCTTTATCTCAACAGTGAGAGATCCTGCCACACATGGTTTGTTTTGAGACAGAGCCTTGTTCTATTGCCCTGGCTGGAGTGCAGTGGCATGATCTCGACTCACTGCAACCTCTGTCCACCTCCTGGGTTCAAGCGATTCTCCTGCCTTGGCCTCCCGAGTAGCTGGAATTACAAGCATGTGCCACCACGCTTGGCTAATTTCTGTATTTTTACTAGAGACGGGGGTTTCACCATGTTGGCCAGGCTGGTCTTGAACTCCTGACCTCAAGTGATCCACCCGCCTTGGCCTCCCAAAATGTTGGGATTACAGGCGTGAGCCACCTCAACTGGCCTCACATATGGTTTTGCAAATTGACATCCCCTAGGGTTGTGCAGGGCACATGAAAGCCCCACCAGGATACAACTCAGGTGTTTTCTTTACAACCCTTTCTAGTATGTCGCGCTTTTGTGGTAGGAGAAAGGTGAGGTAAGAGAGGTTTGTCTACAGCACCTCGGTGCCATTCCCCTTCACCCTCCACCTGGGTCTTTACTTTGTCTTCCCACTGGCCTGTGACCTCTTGCTGACTCTGTGAATGAGACTTCTAACCACCCTCTCCAGGTGTGGTCTCTCCCCTGGGAAACAATACCTCTCTTGAATCTCTCTTTGCAGATTCTGGCTAAGGACTATTATGGCCCTTGCAAATTCAGACTTTATCATTGCTGTTTATTGGCTCTCTGACATTGAGTAAGCGATATATCCACTCTCTATCTCAGTTTCTCATGAGTTAAATGAGAATACAAATAATAGTAACATTATTTTTTACAAAAGTATTTAAAGAGGCAAAACATAATGTTATTATTACAAAACTTGGAATGTAGTAAGCTCAACAAATGTCTCTTCTTTCTTCTTTGTCTTGGTCTTCATCTTCGTCTTCTCCCCTCATTTTAACATATATGCATTTTAAATTTGGCGTTTCTCTCTTTGCAACCTACTTTTGTAGTCTATTAAAGTAACTAAGCAGTGGGATTTCAGGCTAATCTCCAAGGGCAAGGAGGGAACCCAGGTAGACTAATAGAAGAGTCATGAGGCTTTTTTGTTTTTCTGGCAACCATCAAACCACACAGGTCCTGGCGGCTAATATCATCCGGTTTGCACTTAAATGTTGAGATGCTCTCACAGGTTTTGTGTTTTTCATAAAGGATGTAATTCAGAACACTTTGCTCCATCTCAGGAAGTTTAGGCAAAAAGGCAGATGGAGACTCAATTATAACACTGTCCTTACCTACCGCTTCTCTCAACTCCTTTCCTCAGAGCGTTCTACTGCCGCTAGAACTTGCCTTTAACCCCTTACCACTCCTTTCCTTCTCTAACAATTCCTCTCTTCCCTTTCCTCCCTTGCCCTTCCCTTCCCTTCCCTTCTTTTCTGCTTTCTTTCCCTTCCTTTCTTTTTTTTGAGATGGAGTGTCACTCTTTTACCCAGGTAGGAGTGCAATGGCGCAATCTTGGCTCATTGCAACCTCCACCTCCTGGGTTCAAGTGATTCTCCTGCCTCAGTCTCCCGAGTAGCTGGGATTACAGGCACCTACCACCACGCCTGGCTAATTTTGTATTTTTAGTAGAGACAGGGTTTCTCCATGTTGGTCGGGTTGGTCTTGAACTCGTGACCTCAAGTGATCCACCTGCCTCGGCCTTCCAAAGTGTTGGGATTATAGGTGTGAGCCACTGTGCCCAGCCTCCCTCCCTATCTTCTTTTCTCCCTTCCTCCTTTCTTCATCCCGCTTTCCCTCTTTCCCTTCCTCCTTTCCTTCCTTTTTTAAAAAATTTCTTTTTCTTTCTTTCTTTGTAATAAATCTGATGCTACAATGATATTCTCATTACCTATGCTTCCTAACTTAAGCCATGCATATATTTCTGAGTAATGGTAGTTGTATGTCTAGGCTTGAATTCTATGAATATTATATAGGTTAATAAATCTAGCAAAGAACACATTTAAAAAATATTTTTTTCTCATGGAGCCGTTGCATACACTAAGAATGCCAGAGCATTTTCCCCCTTCATCAAACACCTGGTAATGAAATTTATTGACATATAAACTTAATAAGCTACTAATTGAGTAATTATCGATTGACGGAAATGTGTTTTTAAAAGTCACATTAACAATTGGCAGAAAGACAAAAATAGAACAGACTCAGTTTTCGACTTACTTTATAGCATTACCTTAAAATTGTAAAGAGTTAATCTTATCACACTACACATGGCTGAATTTATAAAAGATAAAATCACAAACGAGTAATGCACAGTTACTTGTTACATATTCTTCCCATTACAACTGACAGGTTCATTAATCATACAGTGTATTTTACTATTAGAAGCTATAAAGGAGATCAAATCTCTTGTAATTTTTCTTCTTCTCTTTCATTTGATAAGTGTGTTGTTTCAGTGTGCAGATAAAATCTAGTGTCAGTCAGCAACAGTCTCAGGAGATTTTCATTTTTCCAGTAAGAATATCCTTGCTTATTTGCAATGTAAAAAGTCCCTAGATCATGCATCATTTCCCTATAACTTGACCATCAGATTGAGTAAAATGTCTGTAACCACAGAAGTGGCCATCCAAAAGGAAGTGCTGTGGGAGAGGAACACTGTTTTTGGCGATAGCGGTGTTGCTTACTGAGCGGTGAAGGCATTAACGACGAACACCTCTATTCATAACGAAACATTGATTCATAATTAAGGTTCATGTAAATTACACAGAGAGCTGACAGATTTCATAAGCTGTTCTGGGGAGAGGTGGCAAATTTTACAGCTTGTCACAGATTGCCAATGAAACACTTGAAAGCATAAATGAAATATAGGACTATTTGCCAATAAATAAGGGAGGCTATGATATCCTTTCATAGAGAGTGATGAAAAAAATATGTCTTAAAGGGCTACATTCCTACTTTGAAAACAAAGGTTTTTTTTGTTTGGTTGTTTCTTTTTTTTTTTTCAGTCTAGGAAGAAATCCTGAAAAGAGAAGCAATCAACCCGTAGAGCAAAAACAGATGGGCACATTTTAATTTTTTTAATCAGTTAAAAAAATGAGATGTCTTTTTATCTCTTGTCAATTTAAAGAGGGGAGAAGTCAACCATGAAAATTCTTCTGTGTTTCTCAGTGTTTTCATTTTCTTTATTTTTAAAAGTATAACTTATAAATAAAATTCTTAGGATTTCTTAGTTTTGGTGATTTGTGTGACACTGATGTACTGTAATTTATACAAGAACTACTTCAGTGTATGTTTTTCAGTGCTTCTTGCCAACCTAAGTATTCTAAATATAAACTGAAGAAATTCAGTCTGGCACAAAACAGCTGATGAAATATTCTGGGCTTGCATTCCGCTATTTTCCCATAAGACCTTCTATGAGAAGCAGGGAATGTAAAGAGATCTTGATTAAAGTGCAAAACCGTATGCAGTCCAGTTGGTTGTAAACTCAATTTAAAGTCTACCATGAGTGGCCTTTCAACTCCATCGTACAGCGCTTCATTCCTGACTGGGACACAGCCTCATAATTGTCTATTCTTAAGCAACAGCTAGTCCCACATTATAACTCTCCCCGAGATAGTTGCAATTTTGTCATGTCTGCATATTAGGATTTCTGCAGAGGCTAGATTGGTAAAGCTATTTACTCAGCCCGTAACTAATTTCAAACTGCATTTTCACAGCACACTGGAGAACTGAGTAATCATTGGGTGAAACTGAGGGGTGTAAATAGTCAATCTCCACTTGTTCCTCCCATAGTGCTTCTATTTACACAGATAATTGCCCCAGTTCTACATGTTTTTATTTGTGTATAAGTACCATGCTTTATATTTGAGATATGAGTCTTACATTCACTTTGCTTTACTAAGGGTTACATATAGTAGATTAGCTCGACAAGTTGACTAAGTGTTCCTATTCAATGAGATCTGAGGCTCTAGCTTGCCTGGGAAGTTCAGCCTGCATAACTCCACCCTGGAATTTTACATAGGTTCTTACACCTGGATGCTTTTTTTCTTTTTCTTTTTCTTTTTCCCGTTTGCAAATGTGGAGATTACTTATTGGCTTTTTGGCTAAGATCAAGCGTACAAGTGTAGAACATTGTTTAGGGGTCTGTGTGTGTGTGTTTCCTTAAAGCGCACAATTATTCAGGGGAACATTCACTGGAAGTTGCCATTAGAAAGACAAAGAGGGAATTTCTAAATGAAAAGATTAAATGGATTTTCCCACAGTTATGCTTACTGTGCTGAAACGTCAATTTGAAGATGTGGTTTGATTTTGCGGGAACACCCAAACCAATGTGTCTGCTTCTCAAAGGGTCATTAGGATGAATGGGTGCATAGAAGTTTAAGAAAAACAGTCACTTTAAGTGCCCTAATTTCTATGTCTAGAAGAGTTTATTGTGATTTTAGTTCTAGACTTATTCTTTACCTGCTTCAGACCAGCCCACAATTAGACCTGAGCAAACAGTGTCCTGCCCCAGGCCTGAGTTTGGAATGTCTTCCTGGAACTTCTTGTCCCGAAGGGGAGGGCAGGGGTGTGTCCCACAGCACCATCTCTGCAGAATAACAGGGTGGCCCCAGAGTGGACCAGACCTGCTGGGTTCCTGGCTGAATTTCTCCTCTGCCAGGAGATCTTCAACCCTCTACACCACAGGCCAGCGGTGGGTGCCTTGGCTGGCCCTGTTTCTAGTTGGGTGGCCTGGCAATCTGCTTGGCTCCCTGGATCACAGGAGATTGGGCCACTGGATTGGGATGAATAGGCTGATTTTAAGTAACTCTCATTTAAATAGGACACAGGGCTCTTACTTGGGCTCGAGTCGTGTATAGGGTGAGAGGGAGGTTCCTGGGTTGGCCACAGCATCCATGGTGGTACAGAATGCATTCAGGGCGGTTGCCCTGTCCTTTGAAGACTCCACACTGCGTGTCAGGCAGCCCTCTGTTTTGTCTGAGGGTCTTCCAGACCCAATTCCCAAGGGCCCTTCAGTTTGCTGGCCGCTCTTGCCTGCAGTGGCTATGGTGACATTGCCCTTCCGGGTGCATCTTACTTAGGCCGTGTGGGGGTGGACTGATTGCTTTTCTCACTTTGTGCATGTTCCTCCTGTTGGTGGCCTGGTGGAGTAAACACCGAAAAACATCTCATTTTAGGAATGCAGTGAGTGTAACCTAAAGCTCATACTTTGGAGGATATGTTGCCCTAAGTTGATGCTAGAAAATTCTGAAAGGTAAATGTAATAGGAACAGAAAATGAATCAGCGTTGCAATTTTCCTATGTATTCTGGATAAGACTTGCATTTGGGGTCACTATCAAGGAAGCAGGGTAACAACTACTGAGAGTGTCATTGGCAACCAGAGTGCCGTACACGGTGGCTGATTCGGTTCATTAGCAGTGATGTAACCAGCACTACATTAATGGTGCTGGGAAATGCAAAGGTAAGATCAAGATTTTCAATACAAATATGTTCCAGAAAGTCCTGGCATTGCTACCTTTTTCTGCGACAAAGAGATTTGAAATTCTCCATCCAGGGGTGACTATGCCTCACATGGGCCCCTGAATTTTGCAGTTCATTTAAAAATCAAGTTATCTATATAGACAGAGTCCCCACTGACAAATATTTTACACAAAGCCCCACACAATCTAGGAGTGGCTCTCCTTCAAGCAACATATATCAAGGGTCTAGAGACGTTGGAAGTAAAGGCATAACGTGGTGTTATTTTGTTGTTGTTTTGATTTCATTTGCTATTGATGTGCAAGATTACCACATTTGGCTTCCATTACTATCATCTCCAGCTTCAGGGTTATTGAGTCTTTTCTCAGATAATCTTCTTTAAAATTGTAAATATTTATTACTCTATTACATCTGATTCTGCCAAGTTTAATAATAACTTAATATGGAGCAATGCCAAATACACAGTGGGCAGTCAATACATTTATTTGGAAGTAAGGAAATAGTGTGCCATATGTAACCACACGAGAAGTCCGAGTCTGTCCATTTTAACCTCTTTTTTTCCAAGTAATGGATGGTGATGAGAAGGAGCTTCCTCTCCCTAAATGATGCAAATTTATCTTAATATATCTCTATAGTGGATAATATATACGGTTTCCTTTGGATACAAAAAGGGAAAAAGAGGGCTGGTTTAAATTCAGAGACACCCAGGCTTTGATATTTAAAATGCATTATTAGAAGGGGAAATATTTTCTGTACTTTGGGTGTCAACGCTTGTTACTGTGGATCCCCTAAGCAGAAGGGAAATGGTTTAGAAACAACTAGCTGAGTTGACCATCTGACTCCTTCTTTTGGATCTTCAGGGATGGAAACATTTTCTTTTAGACTCTGCTAAACATACTGGGTCCTTCCCTTTGTCTCATTCCCTGTTCATAAGTTCTGCTTCAAACAATGTATTTGCTCATTGTATATCATTCAGTTTTCTCTGTCATAACTGTCTTCACACCATTTTCACACTTTGAATCATGCCCGAATTGGATATTTTCCTTTTCCCCTCCAGTTCTACTTCTTTTCCCTGCTTGGTACCTTGCTAGGCTGAACCTTATGAACTGGCGTTAACAGACTCTCTGCTCTTTGCCTCTGGTTGGATTTGCCAATGGGAGGCCCCAGCAGGAGACGAGTGAGCATAAGGAGATCTCAGGGTACTCATTGCCTTGCCTCCCTCCCTGACAGGACCTAGTTGCTGCATTTCCCTCCTGAAGGTGAGAGTTTCTGTCAAGTGCCTAGTGGTTAGAAGGCAGAGGTGGGAGCAGTTACTTCCAGTTACTTCCAGTAACTGCTCCCACCTCTGCCTTCAGGCCTGAGAGTGCCCATAGCTTCCTACTTTGCTAGTTCCCAGTGCTTCATTAGTGCTGTTGGCTTTGCTTAACCCTGCATTGTTAGATAAACAATATCTTCATTGCATTCTCTTAATCGCCTCTTTTGAGTGTGCCTCTCACTTGGGCCAGGAGCCCTACCACTAGAGATTCTTTCTGTCTCCTCCAGTTTTCCAGAATGTATATTGCTTCTCATTTATAAACAGAGAAGGACCTGGATTAGGCTCAGATTGCTATGTGAATCTGTTTATTTTATTCATTTGTTTTATCTCATCCCTGGAGCATCCTGAGTATCATTGATTAAATGTTAGGATTAGGTTTGGCTGATAATAGAAATAGCTCAAATAATGCATGCTTAAACAGGATGAAAACTCATTTCTCTCTCACATTAAGGAAGTTGAAATGTATATGCCAGCGATGTTATGGCATCAGGGAGCCAGGCTCCTTCCTTTCACTACTCCAGCCACCTGAGGAGCACCAAGATGACCGCGGAATGTCTAGGCAGTCCGTCTGTCTTAGGGTGGAAGAACAGGCAAATGGCATGCTTGGGATTTGCACCCTTTCTATTAAGAAGACATCTTGGAAGTAAAACATCACACTGATTACATATCAGTAGCCAGAACTGAGTCCTATGACCACAGTTAGATGCACGGGAAACTGGGAAATGTAGCTGTATATCTGCCTGACAGTATGCTTACTGAAAATAAGAGTTCTAGTATTAAAGAAGGAATGTATTAATATTGGGAGACGATGGACAGTCTCTTAAAATGGCACCATGGTCTAGTGATCCTGTGAGGCTGTCAACACCTTTCCTACTGACTGTGCTTATGAAGTAGGTAGGGAAACTTCAGTGGTGGCATCTTGTCTAATTATTTACTATTTCTTATTTATTTAAAGTCGACTGAATTGTCCATCTTCATTAACTCTTCTTTCCTACACTATTCTCTGTTAACCTTCTGCAATATGATTTTTATCCTGACAAATTTATTTCATCTGTTTCTTGAAAGATATCCAGTTACTTTCTTCTTTAAAAATTCAGTGTTTTCTTTTTTGTTCTCATTCTTTTTAGTGTTGTCACAATGGATACTGCTTCACTGATCAAATCTCCTTCTTCCTTAAATTTTCTTGTCACTGGCTTTGGACATACAACAAGCTTTCTGTCTGTCCACCACCTCTCTGGACAGACCTTTTCTTGTTTGCTTTGATGACTTTTTTTTTTCTGTTTCCATTTCCAAATTCTGGCCATTCTTGGAAGGTTTAGGCCTCCATTCCCTTCTAGCTTCCTTCCTTGACTTAATGATTAGATATCCTCTTACCGGTCAACCATGTTTTTCAATGGCCCAAACTTTGGCACAAGCTCTAATCTCACGTCTTTGAATGATCTTTAAACAATTTCTCAACGCTTCAAAAAGGATTCCTGAAACCACAGAAATCTTCCTTCACAAATCTCTTTCAGAACTACTCCATTTGTTAACACCACCACGTTTTTCCTAGTTTTCTAGGCACAAAACTTTGGATCCATCTTTAATTGCATCATTTTCTTCTATCTATCATTGAGTCAAATGGACAATTCTTTGAAATTTCTTTTGGCTGCATCCTTTCCCAACCTATTGTCATTCACATAGTAACACTGACTACTAAATAACTATAAAAACTTTTTTGTTGATCTATTTGAAGAAGCTGTGTGTGTGTGTGTGTGTGTGTGTGTGTGTGTGTGTGTGTGTAATCATTGGTATATAATAGCAATAGCCTAACTTTTATTGAGCATGTACTATATTTCAGGGACTATACCTGTTATTTTATAAGTATTAACACATTTAATTCTCATAAGAACCAAAGAAGGATATACTATTGTTATTTATATTTTTGAGGAAACAGAGGCACTGAGATGGGAAATAATTTGCCCAAACTCACATCCAGCTAATGAAAAATCTGGGACTTGTCTGAGGCAGTATAGCTTCAGAGACTGAACTCTTAACCTTTTTTCTGCATTGCCTCTCCTTCTGCTGCTTGATCACTAGATCATGCCATGCTATCACCTCTGTTTCCTAGTTACATCAAGTGTAAACCTAGCAGTCTCCTCTTCTTGACCTGCCAGGATCCATCCCTATCAACCCATCCAACCCTATTTGTCATTGCAGCCTAATAATGTATATAGCATCCTAAACTACCTATTTCATTTTTCTCAGTTCCCCAAATTCCATTTCTTTCTTAAGCTACAATATACTTGTTTTCTCCTGGAATAATACTTTCTTGTTCTTGTGTCTTGGCAAATATGTTCCATTCTGTTTGGCCTCAGAAATCGTCTCCAAGGCTGCCACTGAGGAGCCTGTCCCTTTGCCTATCCATCCTGAGAGGGGAGGGCATTCAAAGGGAGAGGGGTCACATAAACAGAGATGAGGAAGGGCACTCCACTTTGCTCGTTGTCTCTAGCATTCTTTAAACCAAAGCTCAGGTATAAGAATCTACTGCATGAATCAATTATTGATACTCATCATAAAAAATAGAAGTTTTGAGCAAAAGTGGTCCAAGACGTTCTTTTTGAAATTGAGGAAATGGTAGGGTGTTGTATTTAAATAATTGATGACGTCTTCACAAATTATAAGAGAACCAGAACAAAAGCCTGGTTTTCTGATTCCTAAACCACTGTATCAGTGTTGCTCCAGAGCTTCTCTGAAAGTGCAGTTACAGACAAATTGGGTGCTTCATTCTCCCTCCTCATGTTAATTTATTCATTGTCTTCATTGTGCTCCATTGCCAAGTTTCATTTGAACAAAGAAATCTGTCGCTGAAATCATTTTGAAATGCAATGAGTTATACTAGGGGTCAGCAAATGATGGCCTGTGGAGCAAATCTGACCTTACCCTTAATTTGTGTATGGCCTGTGAGCTTGGAATGGTTTTCACATTTTTTAATGGTTAACATAAATCAAGAGGAGAAGAGTATTTCATGACATGTGACAGTTATGTAAAATTTGAATTTCAATGTCCAAAAATAAAGCCTTATCCGAATACATGACACTCATTTCCTCATGTATTGTCTATGGGTCTGTGGCTGATTTTAATGGCAGAGTTAAAGAGCTGCAACAAAGACCGCAGGGCCTAAAGAGCCTAAAATGTTTTTTAAGTGACCCTTTGCAAAACAAGTTGTCCCTGTTTGTGTTAAGCCACATTACAGAGACTTGTCTTACTGAGCCCTTCTTTCTCTGAACATGTTAAATTTGTATCACAGAATTTCGCTGCCTTGTGTGTCTGTGTGAATAACAGTTTTAGAGATTTTAATAATTGTTTCATGTATTTTACTTTGTTTTTTCTATCAGACTTGAAAGCTTCATGGGGCAAGGATGAGATCTTATCCAACCAATTTATCCTACTTCTCACTTACACCAAGAGTTCTTAACATGTGTTGATTGAAAGGACAGGTAAACTTTTGAGTGCACAGCAAATATTCATTGGTTAGTAAAGTCAAATATGTTATATTAGTTTCCAGCAGAATCATGAATATTATACTAGTTTGCTAGGGCTCCCGTAACAAAATACCAAGGACTGAATGTCTTAAGCAATAGAAATTTACTTTCCCACAGTTCTGTAGGCTAGAAGTCCAAGATTAAGGTGGCAGCAGGGTTGGTTTCTCGTAAGGCCTCTCTCCTTGGCTTGCAGATGGCTGCCTTGCTGTGTGTGATCACATGGCCCTTTTTTGTGCACATGTATGTCTCTGGCGTTTCTTTCTCTTTTTATAAGGCCACCAGTACTACCGGAACAGAGCTCCACCCTGTGACCTCATTTAACCCTAGTTACCTCTTTCAAGCTTCTACCTCCAAATACAGTCACATTGGGGGTTATGGTGTCAACACATGAATTTTGGGGGATACAATTCAATCAAAGCAGACATCAGGGGATGATCTTTTGGAATACTTCCTAATTGGAGTATGATATACTGGAGTAGAAATAAAGAGGTATGTAAGCATAATGCGATGGTCTGATTGTCATATTCAGCAATAGCAGTCTGATGATAAATATGTGACTCTCTCTCTCTTATTATTGCTGACTCTAACCACGTTGTCTTAGGTGGCTGACAGCATCTCTTTTTCTCATTTTTCATCTCTAGAATGCAAAGGCTTTGTGTCTCCCTAGACAAATTACATAAAGGAAAAAGTACATTAGACACTTTGAAGGAAAAAAAGGCTGTGTAAAATATAAGGGCATTGTCAATACTTTCTAATGTCATTAGAACATTCTTCTGTGACCTCAGGTAGAGATTGGAAGAAGAGAATATGGAAACAAAAATAATCAAGCAGGTATACTGTCAATGCCAAGTGGTTTCTCTCTGTTGTCAAAGCCTCATTCTGATAGAACAATGATCAATGATTTGAGACTGTTAATAATTACCACTGAACACATTGAGGACTGGTCTCCTGGTGTATCAGACCCAAGAAATGCTTCCTCTAAATAGAAATGTCCTAAGTACGGAGCAAACTTGGTGTCTGACTTTGTCATGGAAAATTTGAAAATTATATAATTTTATAAAGGATAATTACTTAAGCTTGTGAGGTAGGGAAAAAAATAGAATAATTTTTAAACTTAAAAGTGAAAAAATTGGCCTAACCTAAAGAACATATGGAAGAACACATTTCTGAACTACATACTGCTAAAAAAAAAAACCCTTCTTCAGTCTCAGTTTTTCTCCCCACCACTGTTATGCCAATTTCAGTTCCAAATATGTAAATCTTGCCACGACCATATCTGAGAGTGTGGTTGTTCAACCAAAATCACACCAAAGGATTCTTATTGCCAACTTCGACTTCCTCTGGTTCTAGATCTCTCCTTTTAAGTCGTTCATAGCCACTGGTTACATGAAATGGTGGCAGTGAAGGTGGAGATGGAAGTAGGTGTGTGTGTGCCGACATGTGTATGTGCACACGTGTGTGGGAGTGTATATATGTGTGTGTACACGTGTGTATTAGAGTGTGTGTGTGTGTATGTGTGTGTGTGTGTGTGTGGTATTGGTATTGGTAAAGGGACATATTCCATTTGACAGAAAACATGAAAAAGGTTAAAGCTTTTGAAAGCATCCAATGAGTATTTGATTAAATACTTAGAGGATGCTCATGTGATTTAAGGAAGTTGTGTGCTAAAATGGGAAAAGCATAATCTTGGGAGACAGTGAGCGACCTGGATTTCAGCCCCACTTCTGCCCTGTTCCAGCAGGATGACTTTGAGGAACTGGATAACTTCTCTAGTTACCTAATCTGTACACATAGGATAATTGTTTCTACCACAAAGGTGTATTTCAAAAAAGTTCTTATTTGGAAACAATTTTGGACCCATAAGAAGTTGTGAAAATAGCTCAAAAATACAGAAAATAGTTCAAAAACAATGCAAAAATAGTTATTCCAGTAGTGTATTTTGGGGGTGAATAGTTCCATACAATTTTACCTCATGCATAGTTTTTCTAAGAACCATCTAATTGGAAAACAAAACTGTCCTATTAAGACTTAGAAACCCCTGAGGATGGTTTTGAATGAGAATAACTGCAACAGCCAGTATACTCGCATACCTTTCTTTAAACAGATGCTTTTGTGGTTTTCCCACATATAGGAATCTTAGCTATGATAATTAGGTGAGGTCTGTCTCATTATAAGACATTTTATCATAACACTGAGGATGTGTTTGAAATCGGGTCTTTTTGAAAATGACAAAAGGATTTGTTAAAACTTACTGAGCCCATTCTCTGTAAAGAGGGTAGTATTCAATATGTTGTACTAGAACAAATGCTAAAGGTTAGAGATAGGTTCTGATGTAACTAGAAAATTCATACCAACCCTAAATCTTTGTTCAACCAGCCTGCATCCTCTTTTGGGTGTTTGGTATGATCAGATCTTTTGAGTGGGCCATCTTCTTAACTTCAGGGCTAGAATTTTCTATTGCACAGTTCTTAGTCATTGGTAACCAAAGGTATCCTGTTTGCATTAGAAGTTCTTTCTCTCCTGAGTTCATTTATTCTTTCATACATATTTGCTGGGTACATATTCTGTGATGAGCACTGAGTCAGGTGCCCTCCATACAAAGGTGTATTCCTGCCCTCATGGAAGAACAAACCTGGTAGGAATGAGAGACAAGCAGAGAAGCAATTAATCATAATACAATATCCTATGGAATCCCCAGAAGGGTATCCAGCCTGAACCTGTGAAGAATCAGGAAAGGGTTCCTCAATGGAGCAACATGTAAGCCATGTCCTGCAAACCCCAAAGAAGTTATCCAGGCCAAGAAGAAGAGGGAAGGGCATCACAGGCATAGAAGGGAAACTGAGGCTCAAACGAAAGAATACACATAGTATGGCAACAACACCTTTGCAACACCATTCACACCAAGCTCTCTCAGTCCAGTGGGACCTGCTCTGTCATCATCTCATCACTAATCTTGTGAGGTTCATCCCATGCATGGTAGGGCATTTGATTCTAGAATGCTCCTGCTCTTGCTCTAATTATGTAACTTTTACCCTTGCTTTCCTTCTGGCTTGCTTTGATTCCTTTTTACTTGAAGGGAACCTCCAAAATGGAGCCTGTGTTTGTACAAACTGTATTCATTTCTGTTTTAGTAAATGAAGTTGTATATTCTTGTTTCTGCTTTTTTAAAACAGAAATTCAAACTCAGAAAACCAAAGTACTCCAAGCCAGTTTACTTTTTCATTTAATGAAGCAAAGCTATAAGAAGTAAGGCTTCTTATAGTAAAAGTACTAAAATATTCACACGGGATTTTCAAAATATAGCACAGGAAAGAGTAGAATGCTTCAAAAAAGAATATATGTTTCAAGAAGAGCAAGAAAAATGATGGACTGAAACAGCTCCTAGGACACAGGTTCTATAACATCTGAAGGATATTAACTCTGACACCAGTCAACTACAATAAGTGACTAATTTTATTATAGCCTTTGAAAAGAGCCCTATACCCCAAGTGATTACAAAACAGCTGTAAAGATTTGACTTGACCCCTCTCTGGTACAGAAGATTTTTCTTGTTTTTCATCTGTCGGGTTATGGCAATAGCTTTGACCATCTTTATGCCTGTCTTCCATAGAATACTCTTAATTCTGTCCTGAAGTTCTTATCTCAAGTATTTTTAAGCAACAACATGAATTAAGTGTTAAACTTTTATGTTGCCCTTACAACAATAATTTCAAAAAGGCATATTTATAAACTTCTACCTTAACAATTGTCGAATTTAACAACTCTCTTTGAGTGCTCACCAAGTGGAAACAAATTTGGCATTTTATGATCATTAAGGGGCCAAATATTGGCCATATCCTGAATTTATCAAAGCAAAAGTCAGCTTGTTCTAGAGTGTTGTGCCTGCTAGATTCAGCCAGCAATTGCTTGGATTAAATGCTCAGGTTGTGCAATTTATCTTAATCTCCTACTAACAAAGCCATCCCCATTGTGCTGGTAGGATTTCCCTTGTTAGTAGTGTCTTTTCTGAGCTTTCTCATTATTCTCCAGAATTTCCATTAAGAAAACAAATATATATATATATATATAAAGAAACCACCTAAAAATTAGACATAACACACGGACATTCAACCCATGGGTAGCTACATAAGACAGAAATTTGAGCTGTCATTTATTGGTTTATTCAACCAAAATTTATTGAACACATACTAGGTGCATGAAACTAATGCAGCCATCTATATGATGCCAAATATATAATACATTCAGTGTTTTCTTAAAACTTCAGCTTAATTCTGATTATAAAATAGATATAGATAAAACATTTTTTTGAAATTATTTTGAGAGCTGGGTGTCTCGCCTTAAAACATAATGTCTTTAGATGACTTGTTCACTAACGACTTATGTATAAATAAAAGGTAAGAGCTGACAATATGTATGATTGACTGGAAAGGCAGTATGGGTCATCCAGACCTCAAAGTCTACCCCAGCCTGCCCCAGCCATCTAGAGTAATGGCCAGCATTGGCTGTCCACACCAATTAAATTAAAGTGTCAGCTCACTTCCACCCTTTACAATCAATGTGTAATGCCAAAAAAATTAAACCAAGTGGTCAATAATTTTTCCCAAATTGATTCAAACTTGGTTATGTGCTTTATTGTCAAATGTTTTATTTTGAGATTAAAAAAAAAACAAACTACCAGACAAATCTGAAGCATTTTATTGTCAAATGTATTTCGTACTTTACGTGGGAATAATTTCTATAGAGAGCAATGTATGTAATTGTAAGTGATGAATGGAAGTATAGAAGTGATTATGATCCATCTGTCATTGATATTTTCCTAAAGTTGAATTCATTTAAATTAACTAATTGAAAAAGAAATTGTTGTAGTTGGCTGGGGAAAACTGCAACTACAGTCATGTAGAGCAACAAGTTTCCAAGTATAAGATTAGAAGAGGAGTAGGTTGTTTGTACTAGTTTTCATTCTTGTTACAATTGTTGTTATGAGAATGGATTCATGTTGTGCCATTTTCTGTTTCTTTGACATTTTTTGTCACAAGAACAAGATATGAGAATCTCAATGGCTAGTGTTATCTATGAAAGGCAATAAACTATTCTGTTTTAACCTTTTATATGGTCTCGTTTTGATTGACTAGCTATTCTACCTCTTTCTCCTAAGTTACCAATGCTGTTAAAAGAAAAGAAGAGAAATGGTTGCCCAATCAAATGGGAGAACATTAAAAAGGTCAGAGCAGTAGACTTTGCTGCTGGCTTTCACAGCATGGATGAAACATTTTTTTAAAAAAAGAAAAAAACTTATTCTTGTGACAAAGATTGCAATAAGAATAGAAAATGTCAGATCAAGAATCTATTCATGGGACAATGATTGCAATGGGAATGAAAATAGTGCACGCTTTACCCTTTCTTTTTATAATCATAGTAAAGTAACTTCATGTGGTGCTGCTTGGGAGCTCAACTTGAGAATTCTGAAACTAGAAGAAAAAATCAAAAGGAATAGTGCGGCATAATGTAAGAAGTATCAACATTTAAGTGACCACCCAAGGTATCGGCATGTCTCAATTACAGAATGTGGGTGGTTATAACTTAAGGGCTGGTAAAATTGGTCTGCAGATTAGCCACATGCAGTTAAACAGGAATTGTATTTCAATACTTACATTGCTTTTGAAATATCAAACTGTGGATCTTTCTTTATTATGTAAGTCATAAAACATGTTTCTAAATACCCGTAAACTAGTAAGTCATTAACAAACACTATAGACAGACACTTAAACATTTTTTCCTGTGACTACAAATGACAAATCACTCACTTGCTTCTTTTTAAGTTCTTCCTAGAACAGAACCCTAAATTGAGACTTCCAGTGTGCTCAAATAATAATTGTAAGATATAGAATTGGGCAGTAATAGCCCTTCCCAAATTTAAAGTGAATTTGAATGAATTACTTCAATATACATGACAGTTAAGATATTATTTCTAGAGTAATAGTATAATTAGGAAATCAAGTAATATCTCAAAACTATCATGTAGAACTCCCACAATACATTTACTGAGAAACACAACCAAGTAACAAAAAGAGAATCTTTCTTTTAGCTTTCTAACTTGATAACTCATCTATTTAAATACTGGGTGTATACCTAATATTTGCAACCAGAACCATGGTCCTGGGCGCACACAATCCCATCCTGGCTCTGTGGTTTCTTACCAAGGCACTGTAATGTTTCCAACCCCCCCCCCAAGGAATCACATATATTTATACTTGTATTTATGAATTTTCATTAGCCTTATACATATTGGAGGAAAAAATCAATAGCCGACTGCCTTTTAGACTTCCAAAGTCAAGGAAATTGTTGAAATTAAGATTTTTTTTTTTTTCTGATTCTAAATGAGTGTTTTGAACAGAGAGCAGCAGACGTATCATCCCTAACTTGAGACCACTAAATTTACTTCTTGAGAATTTGGGGTTTCTCTTCCATTTGTGGGAAGATCCTTAAAACTCAGAGCAGAATCTTAGCTTTAAGCATAAACATTAGTTCCAAAATGGTTGTCCATATGCTATATTGGTATTTACATTGCATGATATTATATAACAAAACTAGCAAACCCTGCAAGTTCTGGAACACACAGATTTGAAAAAAAAAAGCAGTAAAGTTCGGTTCAAACTCCTACATGTGTTATACTTTTGAGTTTGCCATCACAGTATGACTAAAGGAAAAAATTATTTGGCTGGAGTTTAGACAGTAGCTTTTTTGAGGAAAGGGACCCTGTTTTATTCATTCCCAGCAGTGAAACCTGGTGGTACTCAATAAATATTTTCTGAATGGATGAATTAATGGCTATGTTAATAAGACATTTGTGGTCATTGAGGGTCCAAAGGCTCTAGCATGTCCCAAACTCAGATATGGTGGGGGAGCTCCAGGTGCAGCTTTTCATGGGGAACTCTCATGATGCTAGAAGTCAATGAAGCATATTTATTCATGCCTGTTTCAGGGTAGGCATTGCAAAAATCACATCAGGGAAATGGCAGTAGCTGCTGTTATTTCGAAACTAGGAATTCATGGAGATTTCTAGGTATGGTTTGAACTTTAGGACTTTTTTGTTTCAATTATATATTGTTTAAAATGTATCTATATCTATCATCTATGTATCTGTTTAAAATGTATCTGTATCTATCATCTATGTATCTATCTATGTATCCTTGTGTCTATCTATCTATCTATGAATGACCCAAGGTATTATTTGACCCAATGTAATTGTACATGTCTACAGGGTACAGGAATTTTAGGATTTTTGGAACAGCCTTTTCTACCTCCCTCAGGATGATTACAACATGCTACAGAAGAGCCTGAGAACTAAGATCCCAAGTCTGTTAAAATGTGAGTATCCTGGGGATGGTTGACACCCAACACCCTAAGCACCCAGAGAATCTTGACAACAATAAAAATGTTTTCCAATGACGTGAAAGAGATTTTGACATGATCTGGAATTATTACTTATGAATTTGGTGTGAACTCACTTACCACGCCCTGTGCTGTAAAAAGGCTTTAAGGGAGACACAGAAGACACCCAAAGGTGAGAGTCTGAGAATAAAGTGGGAATGTTGAAACAATCTTCCTATTCACTATGTTGGGGGAACACAGACACACTCAATATATCTTGTTAGAGTTATTAGGATTAATGAAAGTGACTTTCTTTCATAAACCTTTACTGGGATCCAGTGCCAATACATTTTTAAAAATAGAGTTTTATTTTCTCTTTCCTGGTTGGTGTTTTTTGCCTTGACTAACTTCTACCTGAAGCACCTAAAGCACTCAGTATTAATAGCTCCTTGAAGAAAAAAGAGATAATTTGGTTACAGAATCTTCCTTTCTTCTCCAACAGGTCTAGTCTCTACTGTCAACCACTGACCCAAAAGTGCTTAAAACCAGAATCTAATATATGCTTTCGCTCATCATTTAAAATCTTTCTGCTCTACTAGGGAGAAACATTTTTCTCTCATAGCCTTATTAACTGCTGAAAAGAGCATTTTTATTCTTAATTTATGTTCTGAAAGCATGTCAGCTTTTGTCTCTGTCATTTAGAAGCTACGATTCACAAACATGGGTGAGTTCATTAGCTGCCAAGGTTCGGATGGCTGTTGGGGTGGCCCTTGGTTTGATGTAAAAGCACAAGTGCCTATAATATCCTGAGAGCCAGCAGAATGTTTTTCAGCTGCATAAAAGAGATTTTGATATGATCTGGAATTCTTTGGCTAACTGGAGACCAAATTGCATTCAATGTCTTAAAAGCCAGTATGAATGATTACAGAACATCCATTTCATTAGCAGATGGTCATTTGTTTTCACTTTCTGCTTAATTTAATGTAAATATTCAAATTGACCTTTGTTTTTCCACAGTCTTACAGACTGTCCTTGAAATATCATGTCAGAGAATCTGGTTTATAGGGTAGCTTTTCAGAACAGTAATTCTTGCTTTTAAAGGATCTCAATTTTATTAAAAAAATGTAAAATCACTTTATAATGATTTAATTCTATATCAGTGAACACTGATGAAAAATGTAAAATTTGTAAGAGTAAAGGCCACATTACATGTAATCACGGAAAGAAGCAGTGATTGATGGCAGAAATGCACAATGATCTTCCTTTCATGGATATCGTTTTGAGAAATTTTGAACTGGATATAAATTAATGGTTTGGCTTTACGTTTTCAGATTGGGGGAATATTCATTACAAACTCATCAGAATAAAGAAGAAAAAATGTTTTTCTACCTACCGTCTACTTTCTTAAATTCAGCTAAAGAATTGACCTAGTTATCCTTTTGGCTGAACTGTGGCTTGGGAGGTAGTGCATATTTTGTTTCAGAGAGTCTTGATTTGTTGAGAAATATAGATGTCCATTAATTTAGCTTGGTTCAAATGTAGAAACCCACTTGATAAGACCCATGATAGTTGACATACAGCTTCTGCTTGTATATGGTCAGTAATATGGAATTATTTACTTTTCAAATAAATCCATTTTATTTTTAATAACTCTTACTGTAGAATATTCTTCTTTTTAAAATCAAACTCGAAACTGCTTCTCTGAAATTTCCAACCTTTGCATTTGGTTCTGCTTTCTGGAACATCATTGAATAAACTGCATTTCACTTGGAGACTATTCATATATGTGGCATGCTGATTTTTCAAATCAAATATTCCAAGCTTCTTCAGCAGTTCCTCATATGTAATGGTCGAGGGATTTGCCTTTTTTGCCCCTCTTTTGATGTCTTCTAGATTGCCAAATGTCTTTCCTATGGAATACTTGGCAGAACTAAAAATGTATCTAAATGTGATCTGAATAATAAAAAATAGAATGGATCTCTCACCTCTTAATATGCAAGCCATAATTTATTTATTTATTTATTTTTAAATTATACTTTAAGTTCTGGGATACATGTGCAGAATGTGCAGGTTTGTAGCATAGGTGTACACGTGCCATGGTGGTTTGCTGCACCCATCAAACCATTATCTACATTAGGTATTTCTCCTAATACTGTCTCTCCCCTAGCCCTCCACCCACTGACAGGCCCCGGTGTGTGATGTTCCCCTCCCTGTGTCCATGTGTTCTCATTGTTCAGCTCCCACTTATGAATAAGAACATGTGGTGTTTGGTTTTCTGTTCTTGTGTTTGTTTGCTGAGAATGATGGTTTCCAACTTCATCCATGTCCCTGCAGAGGACATGAACTCATCCTTTTTTATGGTTGCATAGTATTCCATGGTGTATATGTAGCACATTTTCTTTATCCAGTCTATCATTGATGGGCATTTGGTTCTAAGTCTTTGCTGTTGTGAACAGTGTTGCAATAAACATACGTGTGCATGTGTCTTTATAGTAGAATGATTTATAATCCTTTGGGTATATACTCAGTAATGGGATCACTGGGTCAAATGGTATTTTTCTGCTTCTAGATCCTTGAGGAATCACCACACAGTCTTCCACAATGGTTGAACTAATTTACACTCCCACCAACAGTGTAAAAGCGATACTATTTCTCCATATCCTTTCCAGCATCTGTTGTTTCCTGACTTTTTAATAATTGCCACTTCTTATAATGTAGCCTAGAATACCTTGTGCTTTTCAGCACTTACTAATTGAACTCATGATAATCTAAAATTCCAGGTATTTTCCATGAAGAACTCTGACAAATGAATACCTCTCCCTTCTATTCTGGTGCAAACACTTGAAGGGGAAATAATTAAAAATTGTTAATATTTTAATAAGGTGATAAAAATCATCACAGTATTTTTTGGAACTGGATTGACTTTAGAAGTCATCTAGTATGATCCTTAAATTTTACAGATGATAAATTTGAGAGTCCAGAGAAAATAAGCACACGGCCAGAATATTTGACCGTGTGTGTTGAGACAGGGCCAGGCCCCCAATTCTTCAATTTACTTGAGAGCAGAAATACTGTTTAATAACTTCATAACGAAGACAGAAAAGGCATTGGTTATTGAGCATTGGTAAAGCAAACTGGCTGAACCCACTGGCTAATTTTAACAACTGTCATCTGCAAATTAATTTCAGGAAGTTATATCCAGCTAGAGATTTGAACTGTGAAAGGCCGCTTGACATTTCTTTAAGGTGAAAGTGTAGAATTATTTTATTGCCTTCCAAGTCCTCAGCCGCTGGCCGTAGTAGGGTCTCAATGGGATTATGTTGTTCTATCATTTTCCTCCTAGTTCTATTTGTTTCAAGTTGCAAAAGGACAGGATAGCAGAAAAAGATGCAGTAGAATTAGGAACAGGAAACCGCAGACAAGAAACTGTTTATTTATCTTGCTCCCTGGCAGTTATTCCTCCTCTAACAGTGAGAGAGGAGCGAGGCTCGTTTCTGTCAGATAAGCGGCAAGAGGTGCTTTGATGATGGGTTAGCGTGAAGATGGAGTACAGACTACCTGCAAATGTAGAATTTATTTCAAGGAAAAGACAATTTCAGGATTAATGAGAAAAGTATAGAATTTTCCTCTAGGTTGTTATTAGTGGGAGGCTGAGAAGAGCCACACGGTTGGTCACAAGCCTCTCTGCATAACCCTGTGGAATGGAGGCTGCTCACAGTCTGATTCAGTAGGCTTGGGGAAATTCCAGTGCTTTTAGAATTGCTTCTCAAGTTACCGCAATGCACTGTTAAGGTTCATAATCACTGATAAAATAGTTAAGAGCCTGGGCTGTGTATGTAGTTGATCTGCTGATTTGAATCTGAGCTGATCTCTTATTAACTATATGTCTTGAGTTGTGCCCTCTAAGCTCAGTTTTCTCATATGTAAAATGCAAGTGATATTGGGAAACTATTATTATTATGAGCCAGCTTCGTAAGGTTGTTATGATGATTAAATAAACTTATAGGCAAAATACTTGGTAGAGTAAAGATACTCAGTAAACATCCGATGCCTACTGGTATCCTGAGCATTTATTTAGAAGTGCCTCTAAAATGCAATCTTCGTAAATATGATACTGTTCAGATATTATGACAAATACATATCACACACGTATATACATAATACAATTTAAAAATTGGAATGTGAACAGCAAAATGTGAGAACTGGCTGGAAAGGGCTGGATTTGCAAACAAGATGTAGTGTATCGCAGGACCAGAAAGGACTCAAGTGTGTCCCTGCTGTTAAAGAATAGTTTGAAATTCTTTACAAACTATAAGATATTGGATTAAGGGAAAAGATAAAGAATTCCAGCTGGTTAATACACATTGAATGCCTTTGTATCCTGTTATTTTATTTAATTCTCAGAACCAATTATTTATGAAGTCAATACTGATATTACTTGATTTCAAACTGAGAAGTCAGGGCTTGGAGTGGTTAAATAATTTGTAAGATATATTGTTAGTAAGTGATGAAGACTCTCAAACATATGGACTGTATAGTAATTGCCATCTAGACCACAAAGTAATGACTGAAGACCTTCTACCACCTAATGGCAGAATATCCAAATTGCAGGTTTTGTTTATTTGAGGGTTGAAGAAATTTCACATTTAAAATTTTAGCAGAAATCTAAGATTCTGCAGGGTGTGAACAGAACTTGAGTCAATATTTGTCACCACACCAACAAATTTGACTAGGAGGTATCATACCATATTTTAGAATATGTAACATTGTTTAGTGCTCAGAAAAACATGAGTTGGGACTTCATCACTTTTGGGATCTTGTGCCAACTCTGACCTCTGTGAGCAAGCTTTATGTCTTATATAAAATAGGGACAAAGTTTTATACTCTTCAAGCTCCTTTATGCATTAGAAATAATACACATTGAAATAATTTGGCACAGTTCCTGGCACATACAAGATGCTTAGTAAATGATAATGCACTTGCTTCCGGTGCACACTTCACTTACCTAAAAGCAACTATTCAGAGGGAAAGAGAGGAAGAAGAGGAGAAGAAATGGGGAAGGGAAGAGGGATGAGGATGGAGAGGGAGAGATTTTTAACAGAGAAAGAAGCCTCTAGACCAAAAGCAGAGAGATAGGGAAAAATTTAACAAATGGGTTGGGCACTCTTGGTGGCTCACACCTGTGATCTCAGCACTTTGGGAGGTCGAGGCAGGTGGATCACCTGAGGTCAGGAGCTCGAGATCAGCCTGACCAACATGGTGAAACCCCATCTCCAGTAAAAATACAAAAATTAGCCGGGCATGGTGGTGCATGTCTGTAGTCTCAGCTACTCAGGAGGTTGAGGCAGGTGAATCACTTGAACCCAGGAAACGGTGGTTGTAGTGAGCTGACATTGCACCACTGCACTCCAGTCTGGGCCGTAGAGCAAGACTCCGCCTTAAAAAAACAAAAAACAAAACATCAACAAAAAAGTTAATAAATGCTCGATTGGAACTCCTAAGTGTCAATTTCTAGACATTAAAATGTGATTTAAATGGTTTTATGGGGACAATTTTGACTTAATTTCCCTTTAAACATTGACTAGAGAACTAAAAATTGAATGTGTTTTACTCTACGGTCAGTAGTAGTATTATAACAGAATAATAATATTCTAAATGTGTTGCTCTATTTTAAAGGTATTGATGAGGATTCAGTAAGGTAAGATTGAAAACTTAAAATGCCTTGCCAATAATTGGCGCTTTAAAATGCGAGTTCTCTTCCCGTTGTTGCAGGCATGTCCCCTTGAAATTTCAGTGAAGTGTGACACCGTGAGAATCTTCACACAGGCCCCTGAATTATAATTTAGAAAAATTAGGTTTTTTTTACTCCCATAGAAGGTTGAGAACTTCCTGTAAAATGATTTGATTATTTGTTTTCACAGAGCATTAAAACAGAGTGTTTTTCTTAGTGATTACAGACTCAATATGGAGGTAGATGGGTTTTGTAATTTTTATTGAAATACAGAAAATTTTAAATTACATATCTTAATATTCTTCAAATCAAAAACTAGTTGTGATCTTTCCTTATTTTAGTACTTTTTTTGTTGTTGATGTTGTTGGCAACAGTGTCTCGCTCTGTTGCCCAGGCTGCAGTGCAATGGTGCGATCTTGGCTCACTGCAACCTCTACCTCCCAGGTTCTAACACTTCTTGTGCCTCAGCCTCCCGAGTAGCTGGGACTACAAGTATGTGCCGCCATGCCTGGCTAATTTTTGTATTTTCAATAGAGACAGGGTTTCACCATTTTGGCCAGGCTGGTCTTGAACTCCTGACCTCAGGTGATCGACCCACCTCGGCCTCCCAAAGTGCTGGGATTATAGGTGTGAGCCACTGGGCCCGGCCCATTTTAGTCTACCTTTAAGACCTATATCTGTCTTCCACTCCCCAAGTTTTTTTTTGGTCTAAATTTGTTATCATTTTGATTCATTTGACATTTCGCATAAAAATATATCCATATATATATATATAACAGACATTTAAAGTTTGGTTCAATGATAGGATAATCATCTACCCTTTTACCTGTTCTCCTAGGAGATTCTTGCAAGCCTGAGGTGTCTAAGCCCTGTAGGCTAACCTTGAATGTCAACTGTTAATTTTTCCACCTTCAGCTTTTCTAGAAGGCATGGATGACAGCTGACCAGAGAGTTTTATTGAACCTGACCATTGATGTCACATGAGTTATAGGGAGGATGTCTTTTCACCTTTACTCAGGCATTCCTTAGCATAGACACACAATAATACAAGGAGTAACCCAAACACTTCTTCATGTGAAAAGTTGAGAGTGTCGGCCAGGCGTGGTGGCTCACGCCTGTAATCCCAGCACTTTGGGAGGCCAGGGAGGGTGGATCATGAGGTCAAGAGTTCAAGACCAACCTGGCCAAGATGGTGAAACCCTGTCTCTACTGAAAACAAAAAAAAATTTGCTGCGTGTGGTGGCAGGCACATGTAATCCCACTTATTCGGGAGGCTGAGGCAGGAGAATCACTTGAACTTGGAGGGCAGAGGTTGCAGTGATCCAAGATCACACCGCTGCACTCCAGCCTGGGTGAGGCAGAGTGAGACTCCATCTCAAATAATAAAATGAAATAAAATAAAAAAGAACAGTTGAGAGTGTCATTGAGGTTGTCATTGCTTTGCTCTGTCATCAACATTTAATAAACAGATCACTCTTACAAGAGTTGCATTGCAAAATGGTAACTCCATCCACCTAAACAAGATACATTCAGATACATCTATCATGTCACAGACTAGAGATGTTAAAATGATTATGACTGTAGTGAGGTATTGATATTACTGGAGATGTACACAGCAGGAGGCATTATCTAGTTTCATGATCTACCTGAAATGCAAAACAAAAAGGCCTTTTTTCTGAAGGCACCTGCTGAAATCCTTCTCTTCCCTTACTCTGCAGTTTAAGTGACAATTCTTCCAAGAAGTCTTTATGAGATCCTTCAGGCACAATTAACTGTTCCCTTCTCCAAATTCTCTGGTATTTATCAGAGTCTGTCTGCTATCAAACTATCAAACTTTGCTATGTGTCTGTCTTGTGTATTCACCATGGGAACTAGCATGTTGAACGGAGTAGTTACAGGAATAAAATATCTTTCCAATTCGAGCCTCTTTCTGGCTGTTGTGCTCAGTGATTTCCCATCTCTCCTACTCTATGTAAGCTGCTCCATACTGTACCCGGTGTGTTCTACCTAGGAACCAGGACAGAAATCTCTCATCTTTTCTTTCTTGCTGACTACCACGGAAAACATGTTGGTTGAAAGGGTCATCTGCTTATTATTGTTAAGAAACACACAGGAGATAATAACAGGAAACTATTCCGAAGAATGAAGACGGTACAGAGATTTAAGGTGCTTTTCCAGGTTCTTAAGGTCATGCTGCCTGGTTTATAGTTTCTGACTAGTTTTTCTTTTTCTTTTAAATTTCCTTTCCTATCCCCTTTCCCCCGCTTCATTCCCTCCCTCCCTCTCTTACTCTGTCTCTTTCACTGGCATGCAGATTCCTGCTGCTCTTTATTTAGAGTGTGTGCTGCACCTCATTATAGTTCCCTTTCCTCGGCCACTGCTTGCTTTCTTTATATCTTTCTCAGAGCCTTTTCCATAGAGGATACTACAGCAGAGAAGAAACATCCACTTATGTATTTCCTTGTCTCAGGGTGTTAATTTTTATATCCGAAACCTCTAAGTTGACCTCAGACCTATTATTCTCTTCTTGGTCCAACCCTGTTATTTATTTATCTATTTATTAGCACCCAAGCTATTTCAAAGATAAATAAAACATGGTCCTTATTATCATCAAATAATAACTTGTCTTCTATTTGGATAAAGTTCTAGGTTCAAAATATTGCAATATTTTGTTAAAAGTTCCAAAAGGAAGATGCATTAGGTAGACTTTGTGCAAAGGCAATTCTATGGAGATAGGATAGTTAAAAAGCAAAAACAAAAACAAATAGTGCTGAAACAATTAGATCCCAACAAACAAAAAATGATTCTGAGCCCTGATTTATACCACATATAAAGGTTAATTCAAAATACACCATAGATCTATATGTAAGATACAAAACTAAAAAATTTACAACAGATAAATACACTAACCTCATTAGTTATTAGGGAAATGCAAATTAAAACCATAATGAGACATCACTTCACACCCACTAGAATGACTATAATGAAAAAGATAAGAAAAAGTTTTGGCAAATGTGGAGAATTCAGACCTTTCAAATATTACTGGTTGGAATGTACAATGGCACAGCTACTTGCAAAACAGTTTAGCTGTTTCTTGAAAAGTTAAGCAAAACATATAGTTACCATATGATCCAGCCATTCCACTCTTAGATATTTACCCAAGAGAAATGAAAGCATGTGTCTACACAAAGACTTGCATGTAAAAGTTCAGAGCAGTTTTATTTTAAGAGCTCTGAACTGGAAACAACCCAGAATCCATCAAATCCTAGTCTGCTTGTGAGGAAAGACGCAGTCTCCCCAGCTCGCATTTTCTTTCCTGATCCTGAAGACGGGCACACTGACCATTTGTATTTTTTAATTTTTTGTTGTTAATCATTATGCAGAACTTTCAAAGGATAACAAACACAAAAATCACAAGACTGGAAGCAAGGCTACCAACCCTGAAAAATGTTATTTGGGCTGGTTTTATTCTACTCTTGTACTAGCTGGTACAAGAGATCTGGATACTACTAACCAATTTTACTCACCTACCTTTATTCCTGAGGATGAGGCTTACCAAATCTCTTTCTGAGTGTTCTTTCCTACCCTTTTAAAAACAAAGCTTGCTTTCCTAAAGATTCAAAGAGATTAAATGAAGGCATGTTGCACATTTCACCTTTTCTCATGTAGCCTAATTTAGACCACTAAGCACCTTTCAACTGGATGACACTCAGCCTAGGATATTTTTTCAAAACCTCAAACACAAATAAGCACTCAGTTTCTACTTTTCTGAACTGCTCATTTGTTTTTCGCATTATTAAGACAATGGGTACAATAGAAATTAGAAAAACAAGCACAAAGAAGAAAAAGAAACCCATCTATATATTACAAGGCAAATTAATAGTTTGGTACATTTATATACATAGCCTACAGTTGTAATTGGAATAAAACTGTAAGTATGGCTTTATAAGGCTTGTTCCACTTATATGTTAAGTATTCTGCAATATGACTAAATAATTTGGAACATATAGCTATTGTGGCTACAGAGTATTCCATTGTGTGGATTTACTATAAATTTAACTACCTCTCTTACTATTGGAAGTTAAATTTGTTCTAATTATTCAGCCTTACAAAGAATACCTCAGTGAAAATCTTTTTACACTTTTATCCCCATTTCTGATTGCTAATTTTAGTTAAGTACCTAGAAATGGAATTTCTCAATCAAATAGTCAAATATAATTTTTTTTTTAAAGAACATGTAATAAAATCACTGACCAGAAAGGTTACATCAGTTTAAGGGAGTTTCTGACACAAATCCTGGCTGGCTTCCTTCTGTGGCTTTATCGGGTTTCCAGATCTGAATTTAACAAACACTCCACACCAGGATGTAAGCAAGACAATCCACTGAGTAAAGGAAATAACACGTTGCCAAGAACTTCTATTCCCACATCTTAAAGGTCTCATTGTTTTTAGTGCTTTTTTAAAAAAATAGTTACAGAAACAGTGTCAAACATTTTTGTGTACTTTTTACCCAGCTTCTCCAAGTGTTAACACATTACATAACTATTAGTACAGGTAACCAGACCAGGAAATTAACATTGATACAATACTATGAATTCATTTGAAGACCATATTCAAATGTTGCACATTGTCCCACTGGTGTCCTTTCTCTGGTCCAAGATCCAATCCAGGATCTCACGTTTAACCATCATGACTCCCTCTTTGTCTCCACTCTGGGAAAGATTGTGGCTTTGCATCTTTTATGAACTTGACATTTTTCAGTCATATTGGCCAGGTGTTTTGCAGACTGTTCTCTAATTTGAGTTTGTGTGGTGTTTTCTTTTGATTAAATTTAAGGGATACATTTTTAGCAGGAGCACTACAGAAGTGATATTGCCTCTTTCTTGAAGCATCTTATCAAAAAGCATGTGATAATGATATCTATAGCCCACTCATGTTCATGTTCATGTTGAATATTTGCTTAAGGTGCTGTCTGCCTGGTTTCCCCATCTCCATCATGAAATTTTTATTTTATACTTTGTAATTGATACATACCTTGTGAGGAGATATGTTAGAATTTCATCCTTTAACATTTTCATTTTTTTGTATCTTTTATAATGTATATACTTTATCAGTTCAATACTGTTGGTATATAACTTATAAACAACTGATCAATGCACATATGGAGGGTAAATGCTCTAACAACTTTTGATAAGTTTACCTAGGCAAAAACATTTTGGAAACAACTGTTCTCGACAATTTATGTTCCTTCCTTACCCTTTAAACTTGATCCCCCATTCCTTCTTACAAGAAACCTTCTATGGTAGCTGACTCTATCCTGTTGTAACTTTTTCCTTATCTACATTTTATACTGTGCCAGATCTGTACATGTTTGCAACAGTTTGCTAGTTTTTAAAGCACTCTTCATTTTTTCTCACACTTCAGTGTCATGCATCCTATCTAGATTCTAAGCTGGTCAAAGACAGGGATCATATATATTATATTTGCTACTAGGCTAAGTCCTCTGAGGGTAGTATCTGTGCTTGGTTTATTTCTGTACCTTCCATAATATGAACATAATGCCTTGCACATAAAAGCCTCTCAATTAGCCTTTGTTTATTGACTGCGTGAGAGGATAAACATCTGGTACAATGTTTGCATAGTAAGGAAACACAATTACTTTGGTTCAATGACTGTGGCAGACACTCTTGGGTGGCTAACCAAGCCTCTATTTCCAACTTCTTTCTCGCCAACTTCCAGTTAGTGTCGGGCCCATGACATAGTTTTAGCTAATGAAAGAGAAGGGGAAATCTGATGTGTAGTTCTGGGAACAGCTTTTATTTTCCTCGTAAATGTACTGTTGCTTCTTCCTGCTCCTGGCTTCAAATGTAGAGGTAGTGGCCGGCTGCAGCCTCCTGAAGACCATGAAGGAGAGAACAAGAGAAAAGCAGGGAGATTGTTCTTTTCATCTTAACACTGAGGAAGCAAAACCAAGAACAAGCTACTTTTGAACATCTTCTGTGTGAAAAAATAAATCCATATTGGCGTAAGGCATTATATGTGGATTTCTGCCTTCCTGTTTAGCTAAAGTATTTCTGACTTAACCTCAATAGGCCAGAAAAGCAAAAATTATTCTTTGATTGATTTGAAAAAGCTTCGTTGAGAATGAGAATTTCATGATCATTTTTTATAGCAGAAGAAATGGCCTGGGGTACTTGAATTAAAAGAAATAGAAATTCCCATAGATATGGTACTGCTTTGAATGTGATCTGGAGATGGAGATAGAATGAGCAAAATAAAAAGAGCTAATTGCTGGGCTATGCCGATGGGTGGCGGGTTGTGGGGTAACCAGAGATGGGACAGACGCAGACCCCCAGGAGGGCTTTGAGAGCTGGCAGCGTGAGGGAAAACTCATAATGCTACAAGGAAAGGTAGGAATTAGGTAAAGATAATGCAGCAGGCAGGTCAGAAACAGGGCTACACTTACGAAAATGGAAAACTGAAGAGGCCACCAGAGATGTGATGAAATGCGGAGCAGCGGGAGGTAGCAGATAGCTCAGGATGGAGAAGCTCAGAGGTAGGAGTTCAAACCTCACTCCTGCTATGTCCTAGCTGAGCGTGCTGACCAGTTCATGCACTTTCACAAGCGCATGTATTGTGCAACAGTCATAGAAGAGGGTTTATTATTTTGTGAGGCGTATACCTCAAGAGAGGTATGAAACAACCGCTCCAATGGGAAATGGTAGAAAGTAGTAAACACATGACATTTGTTGATACCAAACTGTCGCTTGGCTTGAGTGTGATTTTGTGCCACATGTTCTCTATCAATATGGAAGAGAATTCTTGGCAAAGCGTTTTGTCCCTGTGACCAAGGCTCAGCCAGTGGAAGGGATGGCTTCCAATATGATGGTGGGCCTCAAGGCTCAGGGTCTCTGATGTGCTTGGGTTTCAGTGGTCCCACATACAAACTTCTGGCACTCTGCTCAATTTCAGAGGCAAAGGCAGGAAAGTTTGATGCAAACAATCTTAGCAGTTTAAATCCCTAATAGTTTTCAAGCCAATAGTAGTTAATGAATGTTACATTTTTGTCTTTTCACCTATTTTAATTGGGGGACCTTCTGCAAAATGCTATTTTGGGTTCTAGCACATTCACAAGTAGGGGTTACTACTCAAAGCCAAACTCATTCAGCCAACAGCACTAAAAATATTCTTGGTTTCTGCCAGTCAATTTTCTTCTATTTTCACAATTAGTGGTTCTGCCTGGAAACTGCCTGCCAACATGCAAATCTCGTCCAAGGGCTGATGGAAATTTGAGAATGTGCTAAGCTGTGTAAGGTTTAAGAGCAACATTATTCATTCACTATTTGAAATATTTAAACAAATGTAAATCAAAAAAGGGGATGAAATCTCATTATAAGAAATGAATGGCTGCTTTCCACTCTTTCTACAATAGTCTTGATACCATTTACATACCATTTGTAATATTAATATTATTGTAGTAAAATAAATCACATCTTTCACTTTTACATTTTTAATTACATTTTACTGCATTTGTTCTTTTGTTTATAGTTAACTAATAAAATATTTATTACATCTTACATATATGGTGGTGTTTCTGTATTTTAATCAGATTTTACACATAATCTTTTCTCTCTCTTTTAGTATCTTTTTTATGACCCTACACACCACAGGATGTTGTTTTGTGGAAAACCTCATTATTTTTTAATGCATGGCTATTTATTAATGTATTGTGTCTATAACACACTATGCATTTCCTTGAATTGATGAATACATTTACATCCACTTGAGAATAAAAATTCCCTTAAGGGCCAATCTCACATTTCTCTCGCTGTGCTGCCAGAAGCCTATACTGATTGTTTTTCTTATTTTGTTGAGAAGTGGAAAGTGAAAAGGAGAGAAAAAGATGGAGAAAAAAAGGGATACAATAATTAGTATTTTTACATTTCATTTTCCGGAAAACCTTTCTGCTGAGGTAAAAAATTAATGCCTCATTGCAAAATGGAATTTTTTAGAGCATGCAAATTAATTTACCCTTTGCAGAATCTTATATTTGATATGCATTTTATGTTGAACAATTGATCTGCTGTTTCTCAAGTTATTTTCCATTGTATTTGTTGAATTATCCCCTCTACTGCTTCACTATGTTGCACTTAGAGGATTAGATATTAATTGAATGCTGAGTGAAGAACACAGTTAGCTAGAATAGCAGGTACCACTGAAGATAATTTTAAGCTGCAATAAACAAAAGACTTTTTCTTATTTAAAGCTCTGCTATTAACCATGAGTCCTACTCCTTAAAAGTCAGAGAGTCTATGTAACCTGACAGACCAGGTTAGAGAGAAACAACACTTCCCTCCAGGTGTGAAGAGCTGGACACAGCAGCCCAGTTAATTCATCCACTATTTGCACTATTTGTGAATTACCCTGGGGCTTCCTGGGTGTGGGCCCTGGGCATGCATCATGCTAAGCACTCTTCCCCACGATCTTGGAAATCTTGTAGGGACACTTGTCCGGATTCAGTTTTGGAAATAGTACAGAAAAGTGGCTAACATAAATGACTAGAAGACCAGAGGATTTGACGTCAGCAGAATTCTCCTTTGCTCCGGTGAATGTGAGCCAGGTTTAAAGGGAGGAAAGTGAAAGAATGGGGAGCACGACTGAAACTCTATTTTCTACAGAAAGCGTTATTTTGAATGCTGCAGAGAGAAAACATGATACTGGCAGAAAAGTGTCCCTCTGTCATTTTCTCCCTCCTGCCCCACTATACAGCTTTGCTTGACATCATCAATTGCCTGCACACTCACAGTGCTCTTGGAGGCGTTTCCATGATGACTCTCTATATTTTAAATGCTTCTCTGTTTCCAAGAAATAAATTTAATTTTCATATGGTTCGAAGAGGCTACTGAGCAGGAAATTTATTGTGACCTTTAATTTCAAAAAGGAGTCACACACAAAAAAATTGTGACTATGTGTTCAGCAAATAAGAATGTGAAATGCTTTCTAAGAGAATGTACTAGAAGGAAGTGTTTCCACCTAGTCACAGAGAGACACCACGTTTCTCCATCTTCTGAATAAATCAGACACACGTGCCTCCATGTGGGCTGGATGCAGGACCTCTTTGGCAATTAGGGGCACTCTTGATAGTCTCTTACAAGCTGTGGGAGATAGTCCGGGAGCAATTAGGTATCAGCAGCTTTTCAGGCATCACACTGACATATCACTGGCTTAGGGATGCTCTCAGAGGTCTAAATTAACACCCTTGTCACCTCTCTGCTCTCCTAGAGCCTAAGCAATGGGGAGATTTTTTTTTTTAATTTTTATTTTTTAATGATTGACTAAGCACATATTTAAAGGTAATTATTCCTAGTTTTCTCAAAGATCTAGCAGCAAGTTAGATCTATGGGTCAAATGATATTGTTCATTTGCTATTAAGTTATTCAAATTCTCAGAGCCTCAGTTTCCTTATGCTAAAATGGGAACACAAAAATAAAGTCTTCACAAATGTTAACTGCCAATAACAAACACTTCTGAGACTACTTAAATGCTAAATATCTTATTTCTCTCTCTCTCTCTCTCTCCTTTTTTTGGGTTGTTGTTTTTGACAGCATCTCGTTCTTTTGTCCAAACTGGAGTGCGGTAGTGTGATTATGGCTCACTGCAATTGCACAATTTTAAATGTTTAAGAGACAGGGTCTTGCCATGTTGCCCAGGCTGGTCTCGAACTCCTGGCCTCAAGAGATCCTCCTGCCTCAGGCTCTCAAAGTTCCAGGATTACAGGCCCTGAACCATTGTGCCTGGCCCTCATTCCGTTTCTTTGTTCCTTCCATTTGTCCTCTGCCCGGCCTTATCCATGTACTCTAGTTTCCTACAAAAATTGTGCCTTGACACTGCTTCTGACATTTCTCCTTCTCCTTTAATGGAATCCCTTGAGTTCTTTGAAGATGAGCCTAAGCTCTCACTCTCACGTACCTTTGGCTTCTGTTCACCTCACAGGGCTATATGCTTAACACTAATCATTGAAACAAAATGGGCCTTCTTGTAATGTTGATTTGTTCTTTGTGTCTTTGTTCTCTTCTGTACTCAGAAATTAGCTTTTCACTTTCTAATTTGGTGGTGGATTCTGTACAATTAATCTCTGCAGCATTTCCAACACCAGCTGGCCCATCTTCCTTCCATCCTCTCTGTGGGTCCCGAACATGGCGATCCTTCTCTCCTCTCCCTGTGCTGGTGGATACTACCTGTTCATGGAAGTCTTCGCATTTTCCCACCGGGAGTAGAAACTGGGTTTTTGTCCCTCAGGGCATGGGATGCTTTTAATAATTTGCAATTACATACGTATTTGTCTTTTTTGTTTAATGACTTTCCGCCAGGAAACATTTCCATGTGGCTGCTGCTGTTGTTGTTCACTATTAGAAAGGTAGCCTAACTCATCTTCTCCCCACCTATGATCCTCATTGGTCATAAAGCAGATAGTACCATTCTTCACACATAGATACTGGTGCATAAAGGTACCCAAGAAATGAATTAATAAATTGACTGTGTATACATACATAGTTATTACATTGTGTGTGTGTGTGTGTATAATTATTCACATGCTTTTGAGAATTAATATTTTGTTTCTCTTTATTTTTCACTGGGACTACTGGAAGATTCCCCAAAGCTCTTTAATGTCTCACAGCAGGCCACTGTTTACATGCCTGTCTGAATCGTGTGCTTAAATAAAAGTGAGGTGATGCAATTTTCTTGCCCCAAATTTACTAAGCTTCATTTCACTGCTTTCAGATTTAAGTGTTCACTCTTAAACATAAACTTCAAGACTTCTCAAAATCGCACTCCTCCTACCTTTCCAGGCTCCTCGCCCTAAGTCAACACCACACAGTGGTCCTCTGGCTGTGAGCACGTGGTTTCAACAGCTCCGATTCTCTGTGCCTGCTGTCCCCTCTTTCCCAGCCTTCCTCTCACCCCTCGTTTCCACTTACTCTCTGACATGCCTTGAGATTTTATTTCCTCTGTGGGTCTTTTCCCGTAGCCTCTCTGTGTGATAACACTGTTGTAGACTTCTGTGATTTAGTGTTTATTGAGCACATCTTTGTTTTCTGTGCAGTGCTGTATGATTGGTATCCCATCAGACAGTAATAGCCATGAAGGCATGGACTAGCCCCTTAGTCTGGCTCCATTGTCTTTGTCACAAAGTACTATGATTATTCAACTCTGCTGAATTATTAATAAACCTAGTAACATCTGCTTCAAACTTTCTAATGTAATGTATTCTGGTTTGAGAGTGCTCTAAACAGAGACATTTGAACTCCTTTTAAGTGCCTTTGAACAGGTGGGATAGGTAACAGCTCAGCCAAGTGTATTGACATCATGTAGGTTTCGTACTGTATTCACTAAATGGAGTTTTGCATTTAGAAATTACCTAGAACCTACCCAGTACTCACATAACTACTGCAAATGAGGAGAAAAACATATTTTTATTGGCAAAGAGAATAATGGCATAGGCCTACTATAAGGATCCTGATTGCAAATTGAAATGTGACTGCGAAGTAATTTGTCTAAAGACGAGTGTGCCATTAATCCATGACCAATTCTGTTCTTTGTCCCCAGGGGGATCATCAACCTTGTTTTACAGGTGGATTTCATAACAATTTTATAAGCATATATGTTTACCATTATGGAGATGACTTTTGCAGGATGGAAGTCTTATTTGGAGATGTTGTATTTCCCCCTAACTTTTAAAAATGTGTGAGAGCAGGATTGATGATAGTTTATGTAAAATTATCCCAAGTACACTGAAAGTAAATAATCAAATAGTTTCTTTGCTTTCATAACAAATAGAAGGTTTGATCAATCTGTTCTCTGAGGAATATGCCAAAATGTGAAACCAAAATAACTCATTCCCCTGCACTGTCAGATATTCCCAATTGACTGTTATGTTTGACTACATCAATTTTACTAATTTTTAAAGATTTCTTTAGACACTGAAGTTTGGCATTTACTAAGAGACATGCTTTCTTCCTCTCTTCTTTCCTGCTTAGGTGTGTTTTACAAGACTTGTGCTACTACCAATGGGTAAAAGTTCCAGAGTTTTTGACTCTCTTCTAGTCTGTTTACAGCTCACTCATTTGTCAAAATGTGAGAATTAAGAACATCAAGCTTCAAAACTGTGTCATTGGTAGTCCAGAAATATTAATTAACAGACAAAACTGAATTCACTTTATTCCCAGTGATTTTGATTCTTAGCAAATGAATTAACTAAATTTACTATACATAGATGCCATCTTTAAAATATGCTTTGAATGATATATGCAAATGGTAACCAAATTAAGACATGATTTTCTGACAAAAATTGAAAATCCAAAGTATGTACTAACCAAAGTGGTATAATTCATTAATTATTTTTACTCTTCCACTCTAAGTACCTTCTGAATTGGTTTTTCTTCATAGGTATCCGGCAAATAAATAAATGTACCAATCCTTTTTGAGGAGAGATAACACTCACTGTCACTGTACTTACATCTTGGTTTGTCAGATTTCATGAACAGAGCAAAATATTGCTTCCCTCGCTTGTATATTGTATGCTCTGCAGAATGAAAACTCACAGATAGCCAAGCAGAGAGAACTTTCCTTATCTGTTTTGAAGTTTTAAAACTTTTGGGTAAGCTATGTGTAAGAGTATGGGGAATATTGTGTGATGTCAAGTTGTTCTTTCTAGGACCACAGAAGTAAAAGATATAAAGTGTAGTTGGAGTGCAAATTCTTAGTGCTTGTTTATTTTGTGCTATTAACTTGATGCTATTCATTTTGTTCTGTACCTGTTTAAATAGCCTAAATTCAGTTTATGTCTTTTAAAATATTGTGTATGAATTAAGCTTAATATTTCATATCATAAAATACATTATGTGCATTTTAAACTGTCTATATTAAAATTATACATTTTAAATTTTAATTTTGTACTACATATAATTATCTATATTATAGTATATATCTATATAATACACTATAAATATGTGTAATTAAAATTTTAAATACATAAATTTTATGTAGATTTTAATATTTTTAAAAAATAAATATGAAGTTTAATTGTGATCTAAAGTTTTAAATATAATTTATATTAAGTATTTAAACAAGTAGAGAAAAAATAATATTTTACACACAAATATATGTAAACTATATTTCTGTGTTTGACTCTGAGGGATAAGTAAAAATCAAAACTGAGGGCTTCAAATAAATTACTAAAATGTGTGTGTATATGACATAGATCTAGATCTATCAATATGCACACACAAGCACGCACACACACACATGCACGCACATACAAACACACGCATGCGCAACTTGGACACCCAATCAAATCAGAAGTCATTTTTCATTCAGCACCTGGCTGACTGCCCTCATCAGCTCTCACTGCCTCCTCTCTCCTTCCCCAATTACACTGGCCTCCGTGGTTGGTGCTCAGTCATTTCAAGCCTCTCCTAACTCAGGGGCTTTGCACTTGCTTAGGTCATCTTTCCCTAGGTATCCACATGCTCACTTCCTTCAAATCTCTGCTCGCATGTCATCTTATTAACAAGGTTTTTTTCTACCCACTCTATAAAAATGAGTAAGACTCACCCTCTCCTCTTTAGCATTTCCTCATCCTTTGTTGTTCTCTACAGCATTTTTTATAATCTGCCGTGCTATGTATGTATTTCCTCTCCTGCCTTATCTATGCTTGAAATGATTACTCCTTCTGATAGAAGAGGAAAAAGAAGATCTGTATCATTATGGCATGCTTGGTGAATGACGACGAAAACGAGGGGACATATCTGAGATGTGTGAAGAGTGTCAACCTCCTCACCCGATCTGCATCATGTACAGCCCAGTTCCTGGAAGGTGTTAGGTGCTGAATGAGCTCTTATTAACCAGAATAAATAGAGAGACAACAGGTGACAGGGAGCTCATCCCAGCCATGTGGTTCCTGTTTGTCCCCCACCTATTTCATATACCTTAGGTATTTCTTCACTTTAAAAGAAAACCATTTTAATTTTGCTCCCGTGCCTTTACACTTCAGAATCTAATCAGGTTAAATTACAAGGGAATTATAATTGTGCTCCATTACTTAAGACTTGCGAAAACTTGCCCTCAGAAACTTTAGTAAAAAATTAATGTTCTTCTAGAAGATACTTGATATTTTGATAATTTTCTCAAACCATCAAACCTCAAAGGCATTTTTGAAAGTAATTTCTCATTAATTTTAACATGAATATCAAGAAAGCCATGTTACAAATTCTCATTCTCTTTGGCAATAGGATACCGAATAAGATATTTTATAAGATATTATTAAACATATTATCTATATCTAATAAAAACTTATAGCATAATTCACATAAAAACAAAACAAAACAAAAATTAACAAATATTACCATTGAAAGATGTGCCCACAAGGTACAATAATGACTTTAAAATAAAATTAAGTATTTCTGATAAAGAAATGAATGTCCAGGAATGCCTTAATTTTCTAGACTATTTAAAAGATCTAGATAGTCAAACATTACTAAATTTATATCTCTCTTCCTATAAAACCATAGTTGAGGGTGAAATATCCAATATACAACAAGATAACCACAAATTCTCCAGCTTATGTAGTGTTGCCAAATATTTATGTCTCACATAATACAAATGACATATTGCAATCCACATTTTATCTTTCTAAGAATTGCCAGAGAAAATATTGGAAAGGCATTCATTATAGAAGCATTTTATTTGGACCTGGCAATGTAAGAGGAGTGAAAGATGGACAGAGCCCAGTTGCCTGGCAATAGGAAGGTCCAATGTTAGAGATCATGACATCAAGAAACAGACTGACCTGCATAAAATATGATGAGTTAAGTATGTATGTGTACTTTGTGTGTCAGAGTTAAGTAAGATATCCAGGTGAAGGAATCTAGAATTTAGTTAGAAATGAAATAAAGCTGAGCTTAAATAGAGATTTGTGATTTGCTTATGTAGAATGGTAACTGAAGAAGAGTTTGAAGAATAATGAAAGGGCTAAGGCTAAAGCTTTGTGGAATCTGAAACAGTCCCTTCTCTTTTCTAAATTATTGTGTAAACTGGGTCTTACTGCATAATTCAGCTAGAAAATAATTAGTTCAGATAGACATGGAAAATGTAGGAATTTTAAAAGGTAACAATTGACTACCTCAAGAATATTGTATGGCATAACATAAGGCATGCATATAACCCATCAATTACCAATTACGTGAATATTTAGGGAAATAGGCAGTATTGTAAGTAATTCTTTGCTTTGGAAAATGTTTCCTCCATTCTAACTCTCAACTGTGTGTATACCAGCCAATTTATTTCTTCCTTGCAGAGTGTGCATTTAATCAATGTTTACAAATAAACCACTAGAGACTTAGTTTGAAATGGGAGATTAAATTTTGAAATTTGTTTCAATAAACTGATGAAGGTTTAATCATTGTTGACTTTTAATGCTGATTTAATGGGAAGATATTTAGATGTTTAGAGAAATATAAAAAATGAGCCTGAGATATATGTTTCTAGGCAATAAATAAAATATTTACATCTATTTTGTGAGGCCCCTCATAATGACTTCCTTTAACCATATTGTATCTGCAAGAGAAATTCTAATATCATAAAATGTGAGGATAATTGTACCTCAGTGATCATGAGCCCTAAAGTTTAGGAGTAGAGAAAGTAAGTGACCACTGTAGCTCCAACTCACTTAAGTTTGTAAAGCACCGTGTTTGTCTACACTAGATTAAATGGAGGCTTCTTCCAGTAGCTTTAAGGACCCTGGGGTCTATAAGTCCTACTCTCAAATTGTCTAAGGACAATCAGTGATTGGCTCATGGATGAGCAAGCGACTCAGACTTAAATCTGGAGATTTTGGCCTATTCTTCTGGGAAAGAGACTCTTGCTCTTTTTCACTGGATTTGAAAGTGAAAAAATGTAAGGAGTGAAGGTGCTATGTGAACTCGTTCCCTTGAAGGGAGAGCTTGCTGAAAATGAAGCTTTATGGATGAGAGACACATGGAGTGGAATGAGTGGAATTGGGGCCTGGGAACAGTATGTGAGCCTTGGTCACATTGCCCTGAAACCAGCTGTATCTTTGTTTTTTGTTTTTTGTTTTTTTTCCAGTTTTGGTGCTTAGTTCCTTTTTTAATTCTAAATTCAACTTGAGAGGAATTTTTTGTCACTGTAAGTGTCCTCAGTGATAAGATAGTTTCCTGTTGGTGATTTTGCTTTTCTCTAAGAAGTTCTTAGCTATAACCTCAGAGGAAAGTCACATCTTAAAATCTAGTACCCAAGCTATGGCTATGCCTTGCTCAATATTCAGGAAGTCTTCTGGGTCAATCTGGTCCTCCCACAGCTCCAAGAAAAGTTAGGTGCCTTCTATACTCAAACAGTTTTATGTCCTTTGCTGCTTCAGTTTGGTATTTGATTTGAGACTGCATATGGTGGAAACTGAAACACCATTGCCTGCTGTGTTCTGAGCAGGAGCCTCATCGGACTACATGATGTTGCGCACTGGACATTTTTGTGATGTGTGTTGGGATGTCTGTCAACCGCAAGCATGCATGGCTGAACCATTATGATTTTGCAGAATTCATGTAGCCTGTGTTCCCTCTGTCTCTCTCTTGCTTGTTTTTGGTTAAGGATGAGGAGTTAAATGTAGACTTCACGTGAAACTCTATTTCCTTCACATTTGTTTTAAGGCCAGAGCAGGTGCACCCCTGTGCAATCCAGTTTTGCATAAGCACTTTGTGAGTGTGTCCTCCCCTGGCCTCAATACCCAAGACTCAGTTTCTACTTGTGCCTACAAAGATAGGGTAAGGATTCTTCATTGTTGGACAGCACTTTACCAAACATTTGCAAGCCTGAATTTGGCCATAGGAAGTAGATGGTTATGCCCTTGATTTATAGATGAGGCTATTGCACCTCAGAGACATTGAGACCAGAAGGCAGATCTTTTAATACCAAGCCTAGGCTTCTACCATCATTCATCAGTCTGGTTTTGAGTGATAAGGGACTCACATAGCCATCTGTCTTCAGATGCAAGGATGTGCTCTACCTTCTCCACGTGGGAGTGTTGGAGAAAACGATTGCATCCTGTGCCTATGCTGTCCCCTACACCTTTTCCTTTCCTTTGACATTGTCCCTCTCACATCATCCCAGTGCAAGAATGTACGGGCAGTCATGTCCAAAAGTGTGCACACACACATAAACACACACACACACTCACACTAGCTCCCTCTCTCACACACACAAACACGCACAGCCTCTCCTTACTTAACTGTCTTTGGACTAGCCCTGTTTGCATTTTGTCTTTCTAACTAGGACCTGCCAAGAAGCTTCAAACCAGTGAAAAGGTTATTATACGTTTTTGAAGTTTTTGTCCATGGAAAGGACAAAATTCTTATGGAAAATTCCATTTCTTCTTTTTTATGTGAAGAAAATGGAAGACAGTAGTTGGCTGCCTAAACATATTAGAGTCTGTCATTAGTTAATAAAATATGTCCATGTTTACTGTTATTTGGGGAAATGTGTTGTGCCATACCAAATATTTTGTAGTAATTCCAAGCTGTCAAGAAAGACAAGTCCCAAGGAATTATTTTTAGTGTGATTTTAAGCCCTGTGAAATTAGCTCCTTTTTGAACTCCGGTTAGTGCAATACAGCATGAGATCTTTTCCAAAAGCTCACAACTGGTGCACCTCCTGGAGCTTGCATCCTGTGTCCCTGGCTGTTCGGCACGGCACTTGTGGTCAGGTGATAGTGAGGGGAAGCCTCCAGGAACTATTTCTACTAGTTGTGCTGCCCAAGGACTAAATTAGTGATGCAACGTGCTTGGTCTCTTCATGGAGGGAAAGTCTACCCTAGCCTTTCCTATTGTTTGCTTTTAGAACAACTCCCAAGCATGACAGAATTTCCCAGGAAATATTTCATATTGCACTGCATGGAGAAATAGCTAACAACGTTCTCACTTCTCATCTCATAATCTCAAGAACTCTTATTTTATGAGATTTTAAAGATTTTTTAACTTGTATTTTGTTTCATTTTAGATAACTTTTAAGAACATGTCTTGTGCAAAATAGTGATTGTATTGGAGGAGAAACTTATTTGGTTGCATTTAAAATTATAGGAGAAGTTTGATGCTGGCTAAAGTAGGGCAGGGGAGGGCATAGCTGGGATTGTGGGCTTCTTCTTATAGCTCAAACTATACTTTTGAGTAGATCACACAAATCTATATCTTTATGTGGCCGAGCTATTTGTGCTATATTATTAGTTTTTAGAGTATAGCAGAACCATACTTACATAAACCATTTAATGGGAATTTAGTGTTTAAAGATACTTATACATATCTTTATGCCTCTGAATAGTGTGCTATTGTTACATATTTTTGCTGGAGTAGATACTTTAAAACTAAATTTATTAGCTATTCTTACACATTTTCCTGTAATGAGTATGCCTTGTCAAGCATGATTTTGATGAATATTTACTCTCTAAGAACATATCACCCAGAGATTGTAACACACACCAGATTGTTTTGAAGAATTCTTTCAAAACCCTCCCTGGCAACAAGTTAGAAAAAGAAAAAAGTAGTTTTACTCTTGGTCATCATTCAACAGCATCTAAGTGGAATTGATGTGCTGCTTTTGAGGATTAGAAAGAAAAAAAAATCCATGTTTTTCTTCTCACTTCCTTTTTTTAAGCAAATATGTATGACGGATTTAATTTATTTTCTTTTCTGCAACCATTAGCTAATGATTCACCAATTTATATATTCTTCCCAGATCTTTCTCAAGCTCCAGTCCCGAATCCAACTTGACATCTTCCTCTGAATGCTCTTCAAGCCCCTCAGGCCTATGTTGCTCCCAGACCTGCCCCTTCCATAGCTGGCCTTACACAGTTGGCAGGCACCACCATCCACCCAGTTGGCCAAACTAGGCTTCTGTGGATTTCCTGATTCCTGAATTTTCTCAAGGGCTTTTTCTAACCACTTATTGCCATCTTTTTGGAAAAGACTGTTAGTCCGGGCTGTTCTGTCATTCATCTTAGAAACAATCTTCATCTATTTTTGGACCCAATGATAATGAGTTCTGAAAATTTTCACCCCTATATATCAGCCTAGTTATGGCCACGCAAGTAAAGACATGAGATGTGAGAGAACAAGGATGGAACCAAACCACGTTCCCTGTGTTCCTTTCACCTGCATGCACACGGGGGTCTCGCAGTGATAACTCCGCCTGTGTTTGAACTCCTGAGACATACACAAGGTGTTAGAGAGAAGGCACACTGTGTCGCTGTCCTCCTGAGGCCTCTTGTTTGAGTGAGGGAAATGGGGGAGATAAAGGCTCATCGCTCCAAAGGATTTCAGAAGAAGCATTCCATTAAGTGGGAAAAGTGGGGCTTTCCAGTACATTGGGAAAAGAGTGAATATGCGCCTTACATCTGCCCGATTTCTTGTGCTGCCATTAATTTATTATGGCAATGGTCCGGGTGCAAAATGTTAGCAAAGGCAAAGTGGTTTGAGTCCCAGTTTGTTAACAAACAATATAATATTAAAGCTGTGTTTCAAATGTGATTCATAAGGAATCAACATTTAAAATATAATTCCTAGGACTTCTAGATTTATAGAGTAAGTATGTTAAACATTTACATATTTCTCTGATTACAAGAAATTGTTAAATATCCTCAAAGTTTTAATAAATTTATCTTCTTTTCACATAACTTATTTTGTTTTTCCTGAAATTCAGTCATTATTGTTCTTAGGAGTAACTCGATTTCACCACACTTTCCTTTTTTATTGTCTCTTAAATTATAGATCAGATAATGCTATATTTAAACATTTAATCAGTATAAAAGCTCATAAAGAGTCCTTCTTCTTCTTCACCTCCCATTCTGTCCTAAGCTCACTACCTGCTAGGTGAAGATATGGTAGTTAACAGTGTAGGGGCCGGGCGCGGTGGCTCAAGCCTGTAATCCCAGCACTTTGGGAGGCCGAGACGGGCGGATCACGAGGTCAGGAGATCGAGACCATCCTGGCTAACACGGTGAAACCCCGTCTCTACTAAAAAAATACAAAAAAACTAGCCGGGCGTGGTGGCGGGCGCCTGTAGTCCCAGCTACTCTAGAGGCTGAGGCAGGAGAATGGCGTGAACCCGGGAGGCGGAGCTTGCAGTGAGCCGAGATCCGGTCACTGCGCTCCAGCCTGGGCGACAGAGCGAGACTCCATCTCAAAAAAACAAACAAAACAAACAAACAAACAAAAAACAGTGTGGGTTCCTCCAGGCCCTCCCAGCCACTGGTACACTGCATTTGATAGAACTTAACAGCAGCTTATATAAGTCTTACGAACTTTTTCTCTTCAGAACATGCACCTTGGCCTCCATGCTTCAGTGTTACAAAGTATTCTACATATGGGAAGATCAAGTCATTTAACAATATCTCCAATGCTGATTATTTTAGTAGAGGAAATAGATGGAAATAGTAGTAACCTATTCTGTGTCAAAACTACCTCTTAAACATATTTTCGGTTTTTTTTTCCTCCTTCACAACCCTCCTGCCAGTACAGTTTAGGGTGCTATCTACTGATTCCTGAATTACTCTGACAACCTCTAACCAGTCTATCTCTTTTTCTACAGCTTTAATTTCTCTCTAATTCATTGTCACCTTGTCACCAGTATGATTCTTTTTCATTGCAAATTTCATTATATTGTTCTCAGATTATACTCTTTCAGTGGTGTAGGATGAACCCCCTCACCTTAGCATGATATGCATGGATGCCTATGGAAGAATCTTTCTTGTGTCTCCCTTCCCAATGCCCCTCTTTCCTTTCGCCATGTGCATCCTGATGTCATATGAAACTCTTGGTTGTTTTCTGTATGTATTCTGACCATACGTCAATGTCCTCTGCTTTGCTGCATTGTACATCTGGAAAAACCTGTCCCACTTTGCCTGTGTTGTGAACTCCTCTGCACCCCATTCAAATGTCATCATCACTTGCCTGGCCTTCTTTCACCGTTAGAGACCTCCTCTTCCCTGCTTCTATAAGCTCTTGTACATATCTCTATTGTATGTATTTAAATGATTATATCCTATGGGGACCATGTTTTATTAATTTTGATATCCTCTGTATCTGTCAAAATGCCTGAAAACTAGTAAAGGTAAACAAAATAAATATTTATTCAAGGAATGAATGTATGAGTGAATCAGGAAGATCTTTGCTTTGGGCAACTTGATCACCGGAAAATGGAATTGAAAGGAGGGAGAGAGAGATACAAAACATATGCGATTAATCAATTTTTTGGTCAATTGATTGAAAATCCACAACATTTTTGAAAGACCAATAAAAATCAACATTTTAGACTCAAAACTGTCAACCTGACCCCACTCCTCCCCACTTTCCCATCACCATAGCCCCTCCTCTTACAGTCTCACATGGCCTGCTTGACCTGTAGGTTTTTCTGGCCCACACTCCTCATGTACATCAGTGAGCATCTGCTTTCTCCTCACCTTTGGCCTGTGCTTAACATTCTTGTGATTCTTGCCCCTTTGCTCAGCCTGACAGTCTGACACCTCCATCCCAATGCTAATATAGATTGAAGAGGAAGATGTAACGTTTGTGCATACTATACCTTAGTTGAGATCCACGGGAACTGAGATTCAGTTTGGATTTTGGATGCTATTGTATATTTTTTTAACGTACAAGCAGATTCGTGTTCCTTCAAATGTACTATAATATTTATTGCTGTTTTTAATTTGCAAGGTTAAATTTTCAGTCTGTTTTATCCAGGGACTTACCTAAAATTCTGATAATTGGTTCCAGATGAAGAGTGAGCATGGAAATGTCTCTGTGGCTTGAACTGCGAGACTTCACATAACTGAGGATAAATAAAATGGAATCTAATACAAGAATCATGCAGTTATGCCTTTCAATTCAGAAATTGTATTCAAACAATGAGGCACAGAAAATAGTTTCTAATTGCTGACTTTAAAAGAAATGATGTACAATTTAGGGCAATATTTTAAAAATGTACATGTCTAGGTATTCTCTGAAGCTTCATCATGTACATCAAGAGTTATGTGATATTGTTTATTCTAATTGTATTTAATCATATTTCCAGCTCTAAGACTAAGAAAAGAAATTCAGCTTGCAAATTTTTTAATGATAGTAAAATCTGTGACTATTGTATGTAGCTAGTATTTTATTTACGTCATTTGAGTTAGGCCTTACAACACGTACTGAGGTAGGCATTATTTTCTTTGCTTTGCTAATGAGAGAATGGGCCTTCAGAGGTAACAGTGACATACCCAGGATAAATAGCTCTTGAGTGAAAGGGCAGAGCCTTGACACCAGATCTGTCTGACTCAGAAGCCTGAACCATTGTCACTGGCCCATACTGCTTGCCACCTGCCCATATGTGTTCCCTCCATGGTTAGAGTTGGAAGCATGTCAGGGCATATGAATTTAGCTCTCCTGCTTTGGGACTTTGATACATTTTAACGTCAACCTCCTTTGTGGGTTATCTCGTGTACTGAGTCACTAGATGGGTAGACTTAAAGAGATAAAGGCTGTTTTGTTTTATTAATGCTCCATTTCTTCACTCACTCATCATTCTGTTTCCATTGTGATAAACAGAGAGGAAAAGACATAATATCTGAGGCTTGTTTTTGGAGCCAGTTAAAATGCAGACTCCAGGGCCTCATCCCTCCACATGTGTTTTAGTAAGGCTGAGATGTGGCTCAGTTGTTTAAATTAGTAACAAGCCCCTCCAGTGTTTCTGATGTAGGTGCTACATTGAACAGACTCTGAGAAACACTGTTTAGACTCGAAAAATGCTGTCCAAGAGAAAAATTATGTGGATCATAAATGGGTTACTTAAAATTTTATAGTATTCACACTTAAAAAGTAAAAAGGAACAGGCAAAGTAAATTTGAATTATCCCATGCATTCAAAATACCATTTAAAGTGGCATCAATATAAAAGTTATTGAGCTACTTTAAAGTTTCTTCATACCAAGTCTTTGAAGTATTTTGCAATTAGAGCACTTCTCAATGTGGTCCAGTCACATTTCAAGGGCTCAGTAGCCCCCTGTGGTTGGTGGATGCAATGTAGGAGAGTGCAGGTCTAGAACTAGAGAGAGGGACATTGTTGAGATTTGGTTTCCATGGCAAATCACGACTGAGGCCCAGATGAGTTAGCAAGCGTGTCTTCAAATCAATTGCTGTGTCAAGCATGTCACACAAAGTGGAGCTAAGCATGAAAACAAGTCTATTAGACTTAGGAGTGCCCTCCTGGAGGGGACGAAGAGAGGTAATAAAGCAATGGCATGAAGGAGACAGGGACTTTAGGTAAGGTGAGGGGACTCTCCCATCCTGGAGGCCAGGGCCAGGATCCTGGGCCACATCCTTAGGTGTACTTTTGCTGGAGGGGGAGGCATGTGCCTAGGGCAGAAGGGCTAGATAAATTTAGTCTTTTGTACAATGAGAGTATCAGAAAAGATTGTCTCTAAATCCTCATTACTAAAATGAGATGATTCAGTGACTATGAACTCTATGCTATGTGCACAACTAATGCTAATGTGTCCTTTGTCTACCTGGAGAACATTTCTTTTGTGTGATTGAGTTCTGTCAGCTCCTGGCCTTTTGGAATGGAAGTCTGAACTTTAACATGCAGTTTCCTTTGCTACAGTACACAGAAATCAAGGTTTATATCCATACCTAATTCTAATTCTTAAAGGGCCAGACCCCTTTCCCCAAAAGGCAGTTTTAAATTGCACCAAAACAGAAGGCACCATAGCTTTGATACAGAAATATATGGTTGGTTAGCCACAAATTACATAAAAGCATGGCTTTTGAGTTGCATAAGAGGACTCTTTTGTGTCTTGCATTTGAAGTATGTGTAAAATCCCAAACTACCAAAATATGAATAGTTGACAGAGGCATTCTGCAATTTGTAATTAATTAAATCTTTGAGTTCATAATTAGATGGTAGCTTAGGTTGTTTAAGGCTGTTGGCATATGCAGTTTCATGTATCAACACATTCTAATGGTTCAAATAGCTACCATCTTACCTTATACACTGATACAGACACACAGATGCATAACAAATCAATCATGACTAAGCTTGTAATCTATAGGAGTACACCAGGTACATTGTCCAAAGAGGGGTGAGGTAAAGCTAGCTAAATGATATAGTACTCATAAACTATTAGGAGAAATGAAACACAAATTTTAAAAAGAGGCATATTTGCAAAGTCACAATAAAAATAAGTACATGAAGTGTTCAGAGAAGGGAGAGGTTACTCTGGGTCAGGTTCATAAGAGTAAGATTCTTAAAACCAGCGGAACTTGAATTGGGGTTTGCTGCTGAGCCTAAAATTTCTAATACTATAGCCATGAGTCCACCGTATGATACAATGGAATTGATTTCAATAGTTGGGTAGAACTGCTGCAGCCACAGTAGCTGCCATACGCCTTTGGTGTCCCAGCATATTTCCCCCTTTAGCGTGTGGTGAATGTCAGCTGGCAGGAGGAGTTTTGTTTTCTACCTCTGGTGAGCTTGGACGCTGGACTTGAGGCTCAGAATAGCCCATGATTTCTCCACACCCAAAAGGGGATAGAGTGAGTGCTCTTCTCTACACAAAGGAAGGATGTGGGCTAGCATGTTTTGTACCAGTAAAGATAGTGAAAGGAAGAAGGGAAATTATAGATTAGAAACCCAAGTTCCACTTTTTGACACAACTGCAAATCTGTTTATGGTCATATTAATCTTCATGAGTAGTCAGCTGTAGCCTTCTTAATCTTAATTGTTCCCCTGGTCAATAAAAATACAAATTTTACTAATTTCTCAGCAATAATGATACTAATTAAGATGTTTTACAGTTCTAAAGCTCTTTTTATTGGAGCTTTGTACAATGGTTCTGAGAAGAATAATTACTAACTATATATGGAATTGCTTTGAAATAAAGTTCCTAACACCTATCAGTTACCAAATAGATTGATGGGGTGCCCTCAAATACCACAGATGTTGTTAAGAAGTTTGAGAAATTCTTTTCTTCACTGCATACAGATATTCCAGTTAATTCCATGTGTTTATGAAGGAGTGGAAGTCTCCTTCATAAACTTTGAGATGTTTAGGGACAGTCACAACTATTCTTTCTTTAAAACGTCTTCCCCACTCTCTATACCATGGTGTTTGGTGTTTCCTGATTCTTTCCCCTTCCTCCTCTTTCTCTTCCTCCACCTCCTCTTACCAGAACCTCGAAAATACCTGTTAAATGTAAATGTTTTCTATGTGGGATAAGATTCCTCAGCATTGACAACAAGTATATATTTCAAATCCATGAATCATTACATTAATGATGATGCTGGGTCTAGAAGGCATGAAATTTAGGAAAGAAAGATGCATTTTACAGAAGTTATCAATAGGGGCTAAAACATGGAGTGTGTTTGGGGAGGAGGAGCAGTGTGGGGGCTGTGAATAACTGAGTGGAATTGAAAGTGTGAGGCACTGAGTGTGAGAATTAGAGAGGGATGGTGGGTGGGCAGTTGCCCAAAAGAAGAAAAAATATGCAAAAAATGGCAAGGTGACAGAAAAAAAATGTTGCTTAAGGTCAAAATGCCATTTATCACTTACAGCGTTTCTCTCGTTACCAGGAAGCAGGCAAAGGGTCTTATGACTTATTTATTCACTGTGTCTTCTACAAAGGAATTAAAATTGAGAAGTCTCAGAAGAATGTGTATATATTATTTAAAAACTGAATGAAGGCAAAGAAAATACAAAGGAAGAAAGATAAGAGAAAGGCTAGAAGTAGAAAGTAGATAGAAAAGAGTGCTGAAAATTCTTATGATTACTAAATTGATTGGTTTACTCTGCTCTGAGCTTCTTGGTGGCAAACACCAAAAGAGGAGTAGGGTCATTGATAAGGTTTATGTTGAAAGAAGAGACAATTTTCCAATGGAGCTATATAAATCTTTCTCATAAAATCTTATAAAGTGAACATTTGATTAAGTAGCAGTTAAGTAAAGTCCAATGGTTTAGCACCCAGAATATACAAAGAATTCTTACAAGTCAACAGTATAAAGTCAAACAACCCAATTAAAAATTGGCAAAAGGTTTGAATAGCTATTTCTCCAAATAAGATTTACAAATGACCAATAAGCATGTAAAAGGATCATCATCATTAGTCATTGAAGACATGTATATCAAAACTACAATGAAATACTACTTCACACCCATTAGGATGGCTATAATCAAAAAATCAGAAAATAAACGAGTGTTGGTCAGGATTTAAAAAAATTGTAATCCTTGTACATTGCTGGCCGGAATGTAAAATTGTGTAGTCACTGTGGAGAATGGTGTGGTGGTCTAGTTCAGAAAGTTAAATATAGAATTACCATATGAGTCAGCAATTCAACTCAGACACCAAAGAACTGAAAATTGGTATTTTAATACAAATTTGTACTTGAATTTTCACAGCAGCACTCTTCATAACAGCCAAAAGGTAGAAACAATCCAAATGTCCATCAACAAATGAATGGATAAGCAAAATGTGGTCTATCCATACAGTGCAGAATTATTTGTCATAAAAAGAAATGAGGTTCTGATGCTATAACATGGGTGAACCTTGAAAACATTAGGCTGAGTGAAAAACAGGTCACATATTGTGTGATTTATATTTATATGAATTATTTATATGAAACATCTAATATAGGTAAATTTATATGAAACATCAAATATAGGTAAATTCGTAGATACAGGAAGTAGACTCATGGTTTCTAATCAGTGATTGCTGGAGATTGGGTGGGTGAGTAGGGGAAGGGGAATGACTACTCAAGGGACATGGGGTTTCTTTTTGAGATGATGAAAATGTTTTGGAAATAGATGGTCCTGGACTTCTTTTTTATTGGTAATATTTAAATTAGCATTTCAAACTCACTGCTTGTTATTGGTATGTTCAGGGTATGTACTTCTTTCTGATTTAAGCTAGGAGGGCTGTATTTTTCCAGGAATTTATCTATCTCTTCTAGGTTTTCTATTTTATGTGCATAAAAGTGTTCATAGTAGCCTTGAACAATCTTTTGTATTTCAGTGGTGTCAGTTGTAATATCTCCTGTTTTGTTTCTTAATGATGCTATTTGGATTTTCTTTCTTTTTTCCTTGGTTAATCTTGCCAATGGTCTATCAATTTTATTTATCTTTTCCAAGAACCAGGTTTTGTTTCATTTATCTTTTGCATTTTTTAAATTTGTTTGTTTAAATTTCATTTAGTTCTGCTTGGATCTTGGTTATTTCCTTTATTCTGCTGGGTTTGGGTTTGGTTTGTTCTTGTTTCTCTAGTTCCTTGAGGTGTGACCTTAGATTGTCTGTTTGTGCTCTTTTAGACTCTTCAATGTAGGCATTTTGGGTTATGAACTTTCCTCTTAGCACTGCCTTTGCTGTACCTCAGAGGTTTTGATAGGTTGTGCCATTATTGCCGTTCACTTCAAAGTATTTTTAAATTTCCATCTTGATTTCATTCTTGACCTAATGCTCATTCAGGATCAGGTTATTTAATTTCCATGTATGTGCATGGTTTTGAAGGTTCCTTTTGGAGTTGATTCGGTTTCATTCCACTGTGGTCTGAGAGAGTGCTTGATATAATTTCAATTTTCTTAAATTTATTCAAGCTTGTTTTATGGCCTATCATATGGTTTATCTTGGAGAAAATTCCATGGCTGTTGAATAGAATGTGTATTCTGTGGGTTGTTGGATAAAATGTTCTATATTTATCTGTTAAGTCCATTTGTTCCAAGATACAGTTTAAATCCATTGTTTCTTTGTTGTCTTGATGGCTTGTCTAGTGCTGTCGGTGGAGTATTGAAATTCCCCACTATTATTGTGTTGCTATGTATCTCATTTTTTAGGTCTATTAGTAATTGTTTTATAAATTTGGGAGCTTCAGTGTTTGGTGCATATATTTTTAGGATTGTGATATTTTCCTGTTGCACAAAGCCTTTTACCATTATATAATGTCCCTCTTTGTCTCTTTTAACTGCTGTGGCTTTAAATTTTGTTTTGTCTGATATAAGAATGCTATCCCTGCTTGCTTTTGGTGTCCTTTTGCATGAAATGTGTTTTTCCACCCCTTTACTTTGTGTAAGTCCTTATGTGTTAGGTGAGACTCCTGAATGCAGCGGATAGTTCGTTGGTGAGTTCTTATCCATTCTGCAGTTCTGTATCTTTTAAATGGAGCATTTAGGCCATTTATATTCAATGTTAGTATAAAAATGCGAGGTATTGTTGCATTCATTGTGCTCTTTTTAGCCTGTGTACTTTGTTTTTTGTTTGTTTGTTTTTTTTTTTGTTTTTGTTTTTGTTTTTGTTTTTGTTTTTGCTTTTTAACTTGTATTTTTGGTCCATAGGTCCTGTGTGATTTATGCTTTAAAGAGGTTCTGTTTTGATGTGTTTCCAGGATTTGTTTCAAGATTTAGATCTCCTTTTAGCAGTTCTTGTAGTGCTTGGTAATAGTGAATTCTCTCAGCATTTGTTTGTCTGAAAAAGACTTTCCTTCATATATGATGCTTAGTTTAGGTGGCTACAAAATTCTTGGCTAATAATTGTTCTGTTTGAGGAGGCTGAAGATAGGGCCCCAGTGCCTTCTAGCTTGTAGGGTTTCTGCTGAGAAATCTGCTGTTAATCTGATAGGTTTTCCTTTATATGTCACCTGGTACTTCCATCTCACAGCTGTTAAGACTCTTTCCTTCATCTTAACTTTGGATAACCTGATGACAATGTGCCTAGACGATCTTTTTGCGATGAATTTCGTGGGTGTTCTTTGTGCTTTTTGTATTTAGATGTTTAGATATCTAGCAAGGCCAAGGTAGTTTTCCTCGATTTTTCCCTCAAATATGTTTTCCATGCTTTTAGAATTCTCTTCTTCCTCAGGAACACCAATTATTTTTAGGTTTGGTCATTTAACATGATCTGAGACTTCTTGGAGTCTTTGTTCATATTTTCTTATTCTTTTTTTCTTTGTCTTTGTTGGATTGGGTTAATTCAAATACCATGTCTTTGAGCTCTGAATTTCTTTCTTCTACTTGTTCAATTCTGTTCCTGAGACTTTCCAGAGCATTTCATATTTCTTAAAGTGTGTCCAAAGTTTCCTGAATTTTTGATTTTTTTTTTCTTTAAGCTATCTATTTCCTTGAATATTTCTCCTTTCACTTCTTGTATCATTTTTTGATTTCCTTGCATTGGACTTTGCCTTTCTCTGGTCCCTCCTTGACTGGCTTAATAACTAACCTCTTGAATTCTTTTTCAGGTAAATCAGGGATTTCTTCTTGGTTTGGATCCATTGCTGGTGAATGAGTGCTACTTTGAGGGTGTTGAAGAGCCTTGTTTGGTCATATTACAAGGGTTGGTTTTCTGGTTCCTTCTCATTTGGGTAGGCTCTGTCAAAGCAGAGGTCTAGGGCTGAAGGCTGATTTTAGATTCTTTTGTCCTATGGGGTGTTCCCTTGATGTAGTACTCTCCCCTTTTTCCTAGGGGTGTGGCTTTCTATGAGCTGAACTGTAGTGATTGTTGTCTCTCTTCTGGGTCTAGCCACCCAGCGAGTCTACCTGGCTCTGTGCTGGTACTGGGAGTTGTCTGCACAGAGTCTTGTGATGTGAACCATCTATGGGTCTCTCAGCCATGGATACCAGTGCCTGTTCTGGTGGAGGTGGCAGGAGAGAGGGGGATGCAATGGACTCCATGAGTGTTCTTAACGTTGGCTCTATTTTTGTGCTGGTTGGCCTCCTGCCAGGAGGTGGCACTTACCAGAGTGCATCAGCTGTGGTAGTATGGGGAGGAACTGGCAGTGGGTGGGGCCCTAGAACACCCAAGATTATATGCCCTTTGTCTTCTGCTACCAGGGTGGGTAGGGATCGACCATCAGGTGGGGGCGGGGCTAGCATGTCTGAGCTCAGACTCTCCTTGGGCAGATCTTGCTGTAGCTGCTGTGGGGCATGGGGGTGAGATTCCCAGGTGACTGGAGTTGTGTACCTAGGAGGATTATGGCTGCCTTGGCTAAGTCATGCAGGTTGTCAGGGAAGCGCGGGAAAGCTGGCAGTCACAGGCCTTTCTCAGCTCCCATACAAACTGAAGGGTCAGTCTCACTCCCACTGTGCTGCCCCCCACAACAACCCCCAGTCCATTTTCTGGCAGAGAACTATAGGGGCTTGAAACCCTGCCCCAGGCTACCCACCTCCCAGTTGCAAAAGAAAAGGGCTTGGTTCTTCCCCCGCCTATGGAGTTTGCACACCAGATTTGAGCCCTCCCTTGAGTTCTGGCCAGCAGGCTTCTTAACCCGTTCAAATTATTACAAGTTCAACTAGAGATTTCCTTCTCCCTGTGGAGTTATACTGCCTGCTCCTCACCCGTTGGATACTCTAGTGCCAGCCAGGAATGGGCTGCGAGGGGACCCAGCGAGCTCCCAGGGCCTTTCTCCTGCTTTCTCTATCCCTGTATTTCGCTCCACTCTCCAAACTGACACAGTTCCAGCTAAAGTTGGAAACGTCTCCTCCAAACAGACCTTCAGCTTCTCCAGTGGGGGTGTGTCGGTTCAGGAGAGGAGGGTCTCCCTTTCCCAATTCTGCAGTTTGGGCACTTACAGTATTTGGGGTGTCTCCTGGGTCCTGCAGGAGCAGTCCGCTTCCTTCAGAGGGTCTGTGGGTCCTCTCAGGATTGCTGGTTTGTTCTTGCGGTCCATCTGGAGCTGAAATTCACAGTGTAAGCCTCCGCATGCTGCTCTGTCCAGAGCTGCAATCTAGTCCTGCCTCCTGTCTGCCATGATGATCCTCCTCCCAAGAATCTTCTTTTGTATTGAAATTAAATACATTTAAATTTAATTATGAAGATAGATAAAAGTGAGTATCATTAAAATCAGAGTACGAACCTGGTACTTTGCTCTGTGATATCACCCTCACTTCCACAGTGTGTCCCCAAGAATCTTTGTGGATTCAGAAACTCTGGCGAACATGGTCTGAAAACCATTGTTCTAAGTTACACAAAGCTAGATTTAAATGATTAAGGTACAAGATGAGACAGAGACACACTCACATTGGGTAGAACAGGCAGACAAAATTTTGTTTTTCCTATTTGACATTAACACTTAATCTGCCAGGATACAATTTACTCATTCTGACCCCATGTAAAAAAAAAATTATATATTAAAGAAAAAGCTCTAAAGAACTTTCAAAAAACAGAGATGTCCATTGAACTCCTATCTCTACAGCTGCCGAATGTGGCCACCCATCCAAGCATCTTACACCATCTGTGAAAGCTAAAGGTCCCAAGGTCCTGTACTGAGAGATTATGCTTTAGAAAGTCTAAATGTTAAATGTAACTAGATCTTCATTAAAAGGGGCTTACCACTGGGACCATTTTTCAGTCCATAACTTTTTCTTGTTCTTAGATTCATAGTGTAAAAAATGACCATTTCAACCTACAAATTATATTATTCTTAACACATTTCTGTGGAAATTGATCAAAAGTATAGTAATAATTACTTGTGGAACAGTTTTTTTTTTTTTTTTTTTTTTTTGGTAAAAAGACCTATTTGGACCTCATGTAGAATATAGATCTAAAAAAACCCAAACTTGTAACTTTTTAAGCTCTCAACCATAATTCTGTATACATGGTAAACACCTTAGTCTTTATGTTGATTTTTTCTGTCCCCCTTTGACTATGAGAAAGGAGAACTTTGCTCCCCCACGTACATTTATTGTGGTGCTCAAAGTCCTGGGATGTCAACTTGATCATGGTACAGAAATACAAAAAGGTCATAATATGACCAGATAGTGACCTACTTAAGGTCCTTGTTTAAATGGAATCTTTTCTGAGACCTTCCCTGATCCTCCCATTAAAATTCCAAATTCCTTCTCCCCCAAACTGCATATCTGCCCTTCCTGCATTACTTTCCCCCACAGTGTCCATTACCACAAGTATATATTATGCTTATTTACTTTTTAAATGACTTCCTTGACCATCAAAATATAAGCTCTATGGGAGCAGAGATCATTGCTGGGGCTCCCTGAGAAGCACCCGCACGGTGATGATTCTCCTATCCTGTGATTCAGAGATGGAGCTAGGCCATAAATGGGGACACTCCGAGGGTTCACATTCTCAGGTAGGAGAGATTAGAAGGGCTGCTTCATAGCACTCAATGGAAGGTACAAAGTGGCTAAAATAAAGACAGAACTTTTATTCACCTGGGCCCATCCAAGGAAAACAGACTGCATCTTATGAACAAAATGACCTAAAATTTGAAGATTTGTCACTGAGGCCTTAATTCTTGACATAGATCTGATCTCTCTGTTGGACTCTTCTCTCTCCAACAATGACTTCCCCTTGCTTGTTGTCTTGGCAGGTTAAACATCCACAATGTTCAGACACATGTGGTTGTGTCTTCAAAACTTCCCTAGGACCAACAGTTCATTGACCACTTCCTTCTCTTTAGGTGCCAGTATTCTCTGTCACAGATCACCCATGAGGGTGTTCTCTGATCATGGATTCACACTGCAGAAGCACCACTCCTTTTACTGGAACAATCGTGTTGTAAAATCCCAGGCTGAACCAGTTCCTTCTTGTCAACCTTCCTGGATGAAGGTTTCTGAAGAAACTTTTGCAGGGAGATCTTTCTGTTAACCCACTGACAGAGAAGAAACTTACCAGGATGAGAGGCAGGACTGGCTACATAAATAACAGCCCGGTAAAAAATAAATATGTGAGACTTCCATTCAAAAGTTAGTAAGGATTTCAAGACGGCAAGAGAAACACTAAAGCACAGGCCACTGCACTGCTGGGAGGTGAGGGAGGTGTCAAAGAGAGCTTTCTTGAAGAAGTCATGAGGCCTCACACAGAAGAGAAGTTTCCAAGGAAGAAGAGACAGAAAGTGTGAAGACGGAGGCGTGGAAGAGCAGGTGGTGCAGAGGCTCTGTCAGCCAGTATATGAGGAGCAGGTCAGAAGGTGTGAAACTCTAGCCAGAGGGTGAAGGGTTTGCAGCAAGGGAAGGACATATTCATTTGCATCTCAGGATTGGGAGTGGGATGGAGAAGGAACTGGAAGAGGAGAGCCTGGTGACAAGGAGATGTTGGACACGCTGAGTCTGTTTAGAAGGTTGGATAATGGTCCCAAAGACATAGGTCCCAATCCCTGAAACCTGTAAATGTGACCTTAGACATTAGCGTACTAGAGTGGTTGGAACAATGTGCCACACACTGGGGGGCTTAAACAACAGAAATGTATTGTCTCACAGCTTTGGAGGCTGAAGGTTGACATCAAGGTGTCAGCAGGAAGGATTTATTCCTGGCCTCTCTTATAAGCTTGTAAGTGGCCATCTTCCCCCTATGTCTCTTCACAGCATCTTCCTTCTATGAATGTCTCTATGTGCAAATCTTTATAGGGATAAAAGTCTTTAAAAAAGGGGAAATTTGCACATAGAGTGGCCCTTGGATTAGAGCCACTCTAATTACCTCATTTGAACTTGCTTACCTTCTTAAAGACCCTGTCTCCAAACAAGGACACATTCTGAGGCATCCAGGGTTAGGGCTTCAACATACGAATATTAGGGGGATGCAGTACAACCCACAACACTTTATATGGCAAAGACATTGCAGATGTGATTAAATTAAGGATCTCGAGATGGGGGGTTATCCTGGATTATCTGGGTAGGACCTAACTGTAATCATAAATGTTCTTATAAGAAAGAGGCAGAGGGAGGTGGAAACACATGGAAGGGCAGAAGACAACGTGACTACAGAAGAAGAAATGAGAGTGATGCAGCCACAGGCCAAAGGATGCCGGAAGCCCTCAGAGGCTGGAAGGAATACGGTCCTGCTGACACCTGGGTTTTGGCCCAGTGAAGCTAATTTCAGACTTCTGGCCTCCAGAACCCTAACACAGGAAATGCTGTTTGTTGCTTTCATAAAACAGTGTGCAGTTTTAAGCCACCAAGGGTGTGGTAATTTGTTACAGTGGCTATAGAAAACCAATAAAAGCAGGAAAAGCTGATGAATTAAACTAAGCCTATGGCAAACGGAAAGGAATCAAGATCTGTAAGGGAGGAAATCACATGGTATGGCTGGCCATGTAATGCAGGAGAAGGAGCAGCTCTCTTTGATGGCTACTCAATTTCCATCTTGAGTGCCTGTTGTTCCTAAATTCAGGGCAAGACAGGAGAACATGGTTTGGGGAATTGAGTCATGGGTCTAGTTTTAGGGTGATGATGTTTGATTTTCCCATGGTTATTCAAGGTTAGCTGTCTATTTGATCTCATGGCCAAAACGCTAAAAGAGTAAATGTTAGGCTAATTATGGAGCAGCTAATCATGCTATAATATCCTCCTTCCCACATTCTGATCTTTATAAACATTTTGATTTTGGTCAAACTTCTCTATTTTTATAAAGCACCAGAGTCAAGAGCTTGACCCTTTGCCTTCAGGATAAGCTAGGGGTAAGCTGGCTACGTGTCCTGCTTTGCCCGGGCAGTGCCAGCTTATGCCTGTTGTCTCAAAGACTCATCAGATATAGGCACCCCCCTTTCACTCTGAAAGGAATGGTAGGAGAAATATACTATGTGGTCATCTCAACACCGGGTGGGGGATGGGATCTTTCTGTCTTGCACTTTTCAGCCTAAGGTACAAATTAAAGTCCTGAACAAGGGACTTGCCCAGGGTGCTTAACTCATTAACTTGCTTACTTTAATGTAACCTTCATGCTGGGGGGAGGGAGAAAAAGTTTATACTTGGCTATAGAGTATTAGCTCCAGTGCCTGGCGGGGCACAGTAGCTTATGCCTGCAATCCCGGCACTTTGGGATGTGGGAGGATCCTTTCAGCCCAGGAGTTCAAGATCAGCCTGAGCAACATAGTGAGACCCTATTTCTACAAAAAGTAGAAAAATTAGCCAAGTGTGGTGGCACATGCCTGCGATCCCAGCTACTCTGGAGGCTGAGGAGGGAGGATTGCTTGAGCCTGGGAAGTTGAGGCTGCAGTGAGCTGAGATCACACCACTGCAATCCAGCCTGGGTGACAGAGCAAGACCCTGTCTCAAATAAAATAAAATAAAATAAAATAAAATAAAATAAGATAAAATAAAATAGCCCTAGTGCCCTTCTTTCCTCTAAAAGAGTAAAGAGTGGCTGCTTCATGGGCAAGGTCAGGGCAATTAAGCGCTTAGTAATGCTATGGAAAAAAATAAAATAGATGTTTTTGGAAGCTAGCCAGAATGAGTGCAGGGAACAATGACTCTAGGCTTTCCTTCTTTCAGGCTGGCTGAAATGCTTTTTCATTTTCCAAATATTTGCCATTATCTTGTCAGCGTTTGCATCTCCATTCGTGGTCACTCAGTCTTCACTTGCGAATGAGCAGACATGCCCTCCATGCGCTGCATGCTGGAGTTTTCATTTCCTGCCGCCAGCCACTAGTAGCACACCTGAGTGAACTCAGACTTGCTGAGGCTAGAAGATGAAGCATGGACATCGAGGGCGTCCCCATGCCATTGCCCTGTCAATCAGATGTGACACAGTAGACTATTCAGTGCCTGGGATGTTGCCTTGATTGTCTGTATCCTGGTAGCGAACTTGGCAGTCATTTTGCCTGGGGAGTACTGGTGTGTTCTGGTGCTGGGAGCTTTGTGTTGCGTGGAAGGAGCCTTCCCTTCTGAACATCAAAAGTGTGCATTTCACGCTCCTAACAAATGGATTTAAAATAGAAACTTGCTTGTATCACATTAGCCTCGTGTGCCAAGTGAACTAAAATGTATTGAATGTCAGACACTGCTAGTTATTTCACAGATAATCTAATGAGTGGAACTTGTAAAATATTACCATCCTATTACACAGATGCAGAAACATGGACTGAAGGGGCTAAGTTCCCAATTTGCAAAGGAAGTTCCCAATTTCACAAAGAAGGGAAAGACAGAAGCAGGACATGAATTCAGGTATTTTAATCTCCAGAGCCTGTTCTTGTTTCATTTTATTGTTCTGCAAGGTGAAATGTAAACACAAATACACCAACTAAATAATGGAAAAATTACACAAACTAAATTACTGGATGATTTTCTACAGCTACTCTTTGTACTACCACAGAAGTACAATTCTACCCAAATTTGTAGTACACAAGGTTGGTAATGTCAGGCTTCCACTTTTTAAAATGCTAGTCTAGTGGCTAAAATTTCTGTAGAGTTTAGCTGTTACATCTTCCCTCAGCAAATTCTTATTCAAGCTTTCATGCTCTCACAGAAGACGAAGATGAAGAAGTTAATCTTTATATTTAAATGGTGCTTTGTATTTAAAGTCAAATTGGGGTTTGAGGCCCAGTACAGAATAACACGCCATCCTACAGCAATGAGACTTTATTGCTCTATTACAAGCATTATTTCATGTCCTGCTGTTGAAGTCTGTCCCTTTTCAGAGCTTAAAGCAAGCAATGCAAAGTGCTTTGTCATCCATGATATATGCTAAAATCACAGGTGGGGAGATGTGAAGAATTTTTATTCTTACAGTCTTTATGATGTTAATGATTCTCCCGACAAAACCACTGCATTTTATGTAAAATTAAAAACTCATAACCTGTGAAACTCATAAAGACTTAGCATCAGCTACCATGGAGTATCACCGAAGTAAGTATGGTCAATTTTGTTTGTACTCTTACAGATAAACAGAAAAAACTTTCAAAATTCTTTGACCCTGCTTTTTGCCGTTTGAATGGTCATGGTTGAGTGGAAAATCAATGAAGTGCTGTGAGAATTGCACCTCAGTGTTGCCGACAAGCCACACAAAAATCCAACTTTTCACAGGAGATGAAGATTGCCTTTGCTTCATTTACTCTCTTAAGACACATTAAAATCAAAGCTATCACCCCATTTGGCCATCTGTCAATGCTCCCTACACAGTAAGCGGGTAGACTTTGTTCCTGGAACACCAGAATGGGAGGATGTTTTGTTGTTGTAATAAATGGTTTTAGGCTTACGAGACAGAATTAAATCAATGCAATTTATAAAGTTGGGGTAAAAATGTTAGATGCAGTTTTCTAAACTACAGAGAATTATATATGGATGAACTACAATAAATAAAGCACAGCTTTAGCAGTTTACAGAAATAAGTGATAAAGATGAAACACATTAATGTATAGTCTTTCATTTGGAATCTTTTCTTGCTTTCACAACATGCATACAACCATTCTTTACTTATTAAATTGCAAATTTTATGTTTGAATATAATACAGTAAATAATGGTTCCCAATTTCCTTCCTAAAGTTCAATTTCCAGTTTTGTTTAGAGTAGACGAAAACCCTGAAAACCTAAGTTTTCGAAGGCTTTTGGACAATTGTTCTCCTGTTTATTAACAATGCACTGCCTTTTAACAATGGCGTGTAGTTTTAGATTGAACATACTGAATCCAGTGTGCTGACCCTGAACTCAGATGCGAGTGCTCGCTCTGCAAATGCTGATTAATAGAACTTGTGTGGTCAACATCTTCAGAGCTGTTCCAGGCAACAGAGATGCCCTGGGCCTTGCTGACAAGCTCATAGAGACTTCTGTTCTTCTCACTACCAAACTCCAAGTCTACTTCCATGGTTTGCCATTTGCAGCAGATTAAACTCTTGCCTATATTGGTAGATTTCACCAGGCATGATGAGGTTCCAGGGATAAGCCACTGTTTAGTAATCAGTCAGTCACAGGTTCTTTTAAACGTGGTTTTATGCAGAAATTTGTAATTTAATCTATTGGAAAAAGATAAAAATCAAGAAATCATAAAATGTGTCATATTAGAAAAAAATTGAATGATACAAAAATCTAATAAAAATGGCTTCCTCTCAAAAAGGACACTTAATTTTCAAGGCTCAATTTGTTTTGATGGAAATCTCATTTGCTCTAATACTATCACTGTGTTCCTGGAACAAGTGAAATAATGATAACAGCAATAAAATAGTGATCTATGGAATGTTTAGTTCCACTGGTTAATAAGGATTTGGGTTTAGGCAACAGTTTATCTCATTACTTTTTATCTTTGAAGAGTCACATGCTCATTTAGATATTAAACACTCAGAGAAAGCCTATGATAAAAAGTGCATTTAACTTTTTCAACTCTCTTGTTCCCAAATCTACTAGAATGCAGAAACTCTTGTTTGCCTTAATATTTACTTGTATTTTACAGAACAAATTTTTGCAGAATTCATTTTGGAAAATGCAGCCACTGACAGCTGGGATAATTTTCTAAAGGAAATCATTACAGCCTTCTTATCACTTTCAAGAATGTCCCTACAATTCATAAAAGTTGGCTTTTTACTGTCCTCCCAAGCATTTTCCTTCTTACAACAAAATAAAGTTACAACAAAATAAAGTGTCTGCCAAAAGTGAATGGAAAGGTAAAACGTGGCATGTGCATGAGGGAGTTCAGAAGTGTGAAATAACTTCGTACACTACAGTGTGGAAGTTCTCAAAGATACATTGTTAAGTCAAATAAAGTATGGGAAAAATGATTTATCACACACTATTATTTAAACAAATTATACAACAAAATTTTCAGTAATATACACATACATAATTGATATCATATACACTATATATATAAAAATATGTATGATGTAACATATACCTAAATAAAGATATGAAAGTTGGGTTAAAAATACATGCATTAAATATTATAGGCTGGAGTGCCCATAATAACAGGGGAATGAGCTAATAAGAGAAGAGAATGATGGAAAAGTATACAAAAAAGTAAAGCAAAGTGCAATGCAATAAAATAGAATGAAATAAGAGCCTTCCTTGGGCCAGTCATGACAATCTGCCATGATTCAATTCTGGGCACTTAAGGTCCAAAAGACAGAAAGAAAAAGGGTTCCAGGTCATTGTGATGTATTTGATTTTTGTTCCATAGTACAAGAAATCCAGGTCCACTTACTTGGTCCAGCTATAGGATTCCCTGTGTCCGCGTCTTCTCTGAAAGACAGTGGCACATTTTGGGGCTATTCAACCTCTCCATGTGGGAATCAGAGGGGCCAGAAGCTCTTGCAGCTTTAGGAATCTTCCTGATTTGGGGTCCAGTACCTGGAAACTAACCATAGTTAGTCACAAATTCAGGCCCTTTCCCTGAACATGAGTGCACTATAAGGGTTCTATTTACAAATACTGGGAAATTACATGGTTAAGACCCAGACTATTTTCCATCAAGGTCAGCTGCCTCTGATAGCCTATCCTCTCTGGGGCATGCAGTAGGAGCTACAGTTGCTTGTTCCTTCTCTTTGACTTTGTACATCTGTGTCTGAACCTCTCAACCCCCATTCCCATCCATATACATTTCAATATTTTACATATATATCTGTCTATATAACTCTTGGAATAGTGCTTGATACTTAGCAAGTACTCTAAAGGTTAATAATTATTTGTTTGACTTATTATTTAAACCTGCTGCTACACAGTCTTTCCTTTGGGAGCTTTGCATCCCAGGATATTAAATGTAAAAAAAGACTTTCCTGCTTATTCTAGAAATAACCATTTGTGCAGGTATCCAACTGTGATTGTCTGAGAGGAACAGCCCAAGAAAATAAAAATTAAAAATACGAGGCAGTCACATACTAAAATATCCTACATGGTTCCTACAGCATTGTCCCTAATTTTTGACTCCATTGTTGAGATGGCAACTGAGAACCTCACTTGTCTTTGTTTTCATTATTTCAAGAATGAATCTCATTAAATATTTTCTTCACTCATTTCTTTGCCTAACGTTTCCATGCTTGATGAAAAGCACACAGAACTCCTCAGCAATACAGACCTTGAGCCCCAGTACATGGTCATCTTCATTTCCCATGGGAGGAATGGCATGTTTTCCCCGCTTACTCTGCTAGAGGCTAAGCAGAGGCTCTATAGAACTTTTCTCAACACACTTATTTTTCTTCTCAGTTATACAAATCTCATGGAATCATCCTACACTCCCTTGCGTCTAAGGGTTTGCCTTTAATCCTCTGCTAGTTGATTATTTGCAACCATTGTGAAATGCTGTAACAGAATGGGTGAATATTTCTCTTTCTTATGTAATTTTTGTTCAGAATTTAATTTAACAGGCTTTAATATTGCCATATGACAAGAAGAAATCAATCAATTTTCCTAGGATTCTTTCACCCAGAAATACTTTTTCTTTCTTAAGTTATTGAAGGCCCAGTAAGAGTTGATACAACTGCAAATAAAAGGTTATGATGCTAATAGGTTGGTGGCTTTTTTTTTTTTTTTTAGACGGAGTCTTGCTCTGTTGTCCAGGTTGGAGTGTAGTCGTGCAATCTTGGCTCACTGCAACCTCTGCCTCCCGGGTTCAAGCGATTCTCCTGCCTCAGCCTCCTGAGGAGCTGGGATAACAGGAGTGCACCACCACGCCCAGCTGATTTTTGTATTTTTAGTAGAGACAGGGTTTCACCATGTTGGCCAGTATGGGCTCCAGTTCCTGATCTTGTGATCTACCTGCCTTGGCCTCCCGAAGTGCTGGGATTACAGGCGTATGGTCTTTTATTTAATTGACTAAGGGTCTCTCCAGTTGGACTCCTGTTATGTGAACTTCTGGGCAAGCAGGATTTACTATGTGTATTTCTCGACATAAAGTCAGAAATATTCAAAATGCTCAGAGAAGACCCTTGACCCTGTCTGATTACCAGATTGTTTTCCTATTGATTTTTATCAGACGTAATTTGAAGGAAAGCCTTTCTCTCTTTCTCTCGCTCTCTTTTTTTTTTTTTTGTTTGAGACAGAGTGTCTCTCTGTCACCCAGGGAGGAATGCAATGGCGTAATTATAGCTCACTGTAGCCTCAAACTCCTGGGCTCAAGTGATCCTCCCATCTCAGCCTCCCAAGTAGTTGCATAGTCCCAACTACTTGGGACTACAGGTGTCCCCAGTGTGAAGGGAAAAAAATGTGTCTGGGAGTGCTGCATCTAAATATTCACCATAATTCTTGACATATTACTATTTTACTTTCATTTGTTCAGGTCCTGCATTTTTTTTTTTTTTTTTTTTTTTTTTTTTTTCCTCCTCCAAGAGTGCCACAGCCGAGGCTGGCTGCCCCAGCTGAGAGTGATTAAAATCTACTTCCTCAGATGCAATGAGGCCCAGGAATCATCAACATCTGAGTCTGACAGTCTATAGGGCTCCTTCTCCCATAGCAGGTACCTTCTGGAAACCCTTAGTGCTCATTGTTAGTGTGATCAGGGACCTCATGAGTGCCCAACTGTCCAGGTCCCTGGTGCTGAATTTGTCTTTTGACTAGGATGCTGAAAATTGTTGAATCCCCTTTCTTTTGGGGATTCCTAATTCCTCAGAGATTTGAACCCTACCTTCCATTTGATGTTCGATCACTTGGATAGGCTTCACAAGTTTATAATTTTAAACCCACTTGAGTCTAAAAACTATTACCCTCTTTGTCTTTGGCCACATCCTTTCCATTCACTGATACACTGGTAACAACCCAGTTGGGCTGAAATTAACCCATCCTCTTGGTGTTTTTTGTCCTAGTTAGTTCTCTAGTCCTTTAGTATTAATCTTAGCTCGTTTACATTACCTATCTTATTTCCAAGGATGTGCTAGTTTGGACACTAAGATTTTATATCTTTATATATAGTATGTATAGAATATGTACTAATTCGTTTATACACATATTCTTTTTTTTTTTTTTGAGATAAGGTCTTGCTCTATTACGCAGGCTGCAGTGCAGTGAGAGATCAGAGTTCATGGCAGCTCCAACCTCCTGGGCTCAAGTGATCCTGCCTCAGCCTCCTAAGTAGCTGGGACTACAGATGCACATCAAAATGCTAGGCTGATTTTTTTTTTTTTTTTTTTTAGCAGAGATGGGTTTTCATCATGTTGCCCAGGCTGATCTTGAACTCCTGGGCTCGAGTGATCCACCTGCTTCAGCTTTCCAAAATGCTGGGATTACAGGTGTGAGCTATTGTGCCCAGCCCACATACATATCTTACATATATTATATATGTATATATGAAAGGCATACACATAATTTTGCAATCTGATAAAAATGAAACCCCCCCCATCAAAAATAAAACCATCATTACCTTGTGCATGTGTTTTCTCAGTATCCCTTCCCCTTTATTTGCAATTGGAGGAATGGTGTGTTAGTTTCTATTCTTTTCTTCTTAGGCAGCAATGAATATATAGCACTGGGAGTATATGGGACACTGCTGCGGCATATGAATAATCAAGATGGTATAGGGTTTTACTTGAACATAGTGACCATACGCATAATCCTCAATCTAACTGACAGACAAGCTGATAATGGTATAAGGTATTTTATATAAATATTGTTCCACGAAGTCTAACATAATATTGTATCAGTCACTCTGAAATTGGTAGAAAAATCACCTCTCTCATGACTGAGAGAGGTAGCATACAAGTGCATTTTACAATAAAATGACTTCTTCCCATTTTTCTGGATTGAAAGACTGTATTGTGAATGCGGACTAGATTGTTAATGTAAAGTACAATGTTGGATACACTTTTGGTGTTTGAGATCCTTAGAACATTAAAAAGAAAAAATTCATGAAAAAGAGAATTAGGTTGAGACATATATTTTGAGCCTTTGAGTACATTTTGGAAGTGAATGTATGTATTCCTAGGCTTTGGATCAGAAAGCTAATGGAAGTTCTTCTCCAAGGTAAAAGAGACAATGCAAGGAAAAGATCCAGCTGTTCTTTGTATCTGCTGGAGACACGCATCAGAACAAAGCCAAAAGCAGCAGAGGCTGGTAGGTCATTAATGCCTTTCACACAGGCAGCATGGAAAGAAAGATGGCCACCCTCAAACACTCATGAATTGGAGGTAGCTTTCATTTTATCCATTCTGCTCTTGAGAAGTTGACATTATAATAATGAAAAACATGTCAGGGTGGTGAGATTTGAATTGAGTGTGCACATTTGTTAGCATTGCTGGCTGCATGGGTACTTTTGTTGATAAAATGAAGTGCTCTATAATATTAAATCATTATTTCATGCCACTTATATTGATGTTCTGAAAGGCATTGCAAATTATATTATACTATTTCTTATAGTTGATTAACTTCATAAAGCTGGTCATGTCCTGTTTGTGGGATAAGATACTGGGAGATTTTTTTTTTAAGAGAAAAGGAAAGATTATTTACAGCATATTTATTTTTTCTCATACATTTGAAATCCAATGCATCTTTTCCAAACATGCTAGAATGGATGAAAAATAAAGACACAGAAGGAAGCAAAAATAAGAGCGAGCAGGAGAGATCCCATGGGTTTTCTATGCAGTATTTTATTTTCCCTTTTTTGTCCCCCTAGTTATACAAGAGGGCTTTCAGAAAGACCTTGCATGGAACAAAGAAGCATAAAAGAAAGACCCAGGAAAAAGAAAAATGAAGGATTGAAATAATCCTAATAAGCCCTCAAGAAGAGACAGGGATTTCTTATTGTCTCTCTGACATCATATGGGAGTCCAATGGTGACCTGAGCTCTGTGGAACTCACTTTCTGTACTGGCTCCAGATTAGGCCTACTTCTGAAGAGCTGCACAGCACGGAACCCACAAAACCCTTTTTCTTGTCAATAACCATGCCTCCTGCAATTTTCTTCAGTCTCTTTATGAAGTATACAATAAGTTTAGAATACAATAGAGAAAAATTTATGAGTAGTACTTTAGTCAGAAGACCAAATAAGCCTGTTTGCAAATATCCTGGCAATGTAGTCATATGTTACTGGGGCCAGTAAATGTAGCTGATGTCTGGGAGAGAGCTCCCAGATGTTTCTGGCATCCTTAGAGGCAGCTGGAACTGAATGTTGGGGATGTCCCCAAGCATATTGTACCTTCTTAATGTGAAACTTTCAGAGCCGAGTGAGTACTAGCAGGAACCACACTGCGAGCAGGAATTAAATGTTGAAAGTACTTTGAAGGTGCTTTTCTTTATTCACCATTTGCTTCACTGGGCAGTCTGTTAAAATGTTCTTTGACAAAGTAGAAATAGTAATTCTATTATACTATACTATATATTATTGCCAGTAGTATTTTTAAGAACAGTTATTAAGAATTAACTGAAAAGCTCCTGCACAATAAAAGAAAATATCAATAAAGAGACAACCTACAGAACAGGATAAAATATTTGCCAACTATGTATCCAAAAATGGTCTAAAATCCAGAATCTATAAAGAACATAAACAAATCAACAAGCAAAAACCAAATAACCCCATTAAGAAATGAACACAGAACATGAACAGACACTTCTCAAAAAACAAAAAGAATAAAATATCTAGGAATATAGCTAACTAGGGAGGCGAAAGATTTCCACAATGAGAATTACAAAATGATGCTCAAAGAAATCAGAGATGACACAAACAAATGGAAAAACATTCCACATTCATGGATAAAAAGAATCAATATTGTTAAAATGGCCATACTGCCCCAAGCAATTTATAGATTCAGTGCTATTCTTATCACACTACCAACGACACTCTTTATAGAATTAGAAAAAACTACTGTAAAATTCACATGGATCCAAATAACCAAGACAATCCTAAGCAAAAAGAACAGAGCTGCAGGCATCACATTACCTAACTTCAAACTATATTACAAGGCTACAGTAACCAAAACAGCATGGTACTGGTACATGAATAGACACATAGACCAATTAAAAAAATGGAGCACTGAAATAATGCTGCACACCTCTAATCATCTGATCTTCAACAAAGTTGACAAAAACAAGCAATGAGGAAAGGGCTCTGTATTCAATAAATGGCACTGGGATAACTGGCTAGCCATATGCAGAAGATTGAAACTGGACCCCTTCTTTACAACATAGGTCCAAAAATCAACTCAAATGGATTAAAGACTTACATGTAAAACTGAACCCTATAAAAACTCTGGAAGCTAATCTAGGAAATACATTCTGGATGTAGGACTGCACAAAGATTTCATGATGAAAATGCCAAAAGCAATAGCAATAAAAACAAAAATTGACAAATGGGACATTATTAAACTAAAGAGCTTCTGCACAGCAGGAGAAATTATCAACAGAGTAAACAGACAACATACAGAACAGGAGAAAATTTTTGCAAGCTATGCATCTGACAAAGGTCTAATAGAATCTATTGTAGTGAATCTACAAGGAACTTAAACAAATTTACATGAGAAAAACAACCCCATTAAAAATTGGGCAAAGGGCACAACCAGACACTTTTCAAAAGAAGACATACATGTGGCCAACAATCATATGAAAAAAAGCTCAATATCACTGATATTACAGAAATGCAAATCAAAACCACAATGTGATACCATTTCACACCGGTTAGATGGATATTATTAGAAAGTAAAAAAACATAATAGATGCTGGCAAGGTTCTGGAGAAAAGGGAACGCTTATACACTGCTAGTGGGAGTATAAATTAGTTTAGCCATCATAGAAAGCAGTGTGACAATTCCTCAAAGAGCTAAACACAGAACTACCATTTGACCCAGCAATCCCATTATTGGGTATATACCAACAGGAATATAAATTATTCTACCATAAAGACATATACATTTGCATGTTCATCACAGCACTGTTCACAATAGCAAAGACATGGAATCAATCTAAATGCCTATCAATGATAAACTGGTGGTGGGAATGTATATTGGTTCAGCCACTGTGGAAAGAAATTTGGAGATTTCTCAAAGAACTTAAAAAAGAGCTACTGTTTGACCCAGTAATACCATTACTGGGTATACACCCAAAGGAAAATAAATAGTTCCACCAAAAAGACACACACTTGCATGTTCATTGTTGTGCTATTCACAATAGCAAAGACATAGAATTAACCTAGTGCCCATCAGTAGTAGACTGGATAAAGGAAATGTGGTACATATATACCATGGAATGCGACACAGCCATAAAAAGAATGATATCATGTCCTTTGCAGCAAAATGGATGGAACTGGAGGCCAGAATCCTAAGCGAATTAAAGCAAAATCAGAAAACCAAATACTAATGTTCTTACCGTTTTTATTTTTATTTTTTATTTTTTTGAGATGAAGTTTTGTTCTTTTTGCCCAGGCTGGAGTACAATGGCACGATCTCGGCTCACTTTAACCTCCGCCTCCTGGGTTCAAGCGATTCTCCTGCCTCAGCCTCCTGAGTAGCTGGGACGACAGGCATGTGCCACCATGCCCGGATAATTCTTCTATTTTTAGTAGAGATGGGGTTTCACCATGTTGGCCAGGCTGGTCTTGAATTCCTGACCTCTAGTGATCCACCTGCCTCAGCCTCCCAAAGTGCTGGGATTATAGGCGTGAGCCACCGTGCCCGGCCCATATGTTCTCACTTATAAGTGGAGCTAAACATTGAGTCCACACTGGGAACTTCTAGAAAGGGGAAGGAGGTAGTAGTGTGGGTTGAAAAACTAATGATTGGGTACTATGCTCCCAAACCTCAGCATCACAAAATATTCCCATGTAACAAATCTGCATGTGTACCTCCTGAATCTAAAATAAAAGTTTAAACTATAAAAAAGAACATTATTTAAAAATCAGTCATAAAATGATATATTTGATCAATGTGACAGTAAGAACTGAAGCTATCTCAACCTTGCACATTTAATAGTTTGATGATTACTAATATTTATTGCATAATACTTCCCTACACACCATTCTAAGCCCTTTATATGTGTTAAGTCATTTAAACCTCTTAACAACATTACTATGAAGTATTTTTAAGGAAACTCAAGCACATAGAACTTAACTTGCCCAAAGTCATTCAACTGTTAAGTTAATGAGCAGGAATTTGAAGACAGGCAGGCTTGGATTGTATGTTAGAATTTCTTCTCTACTTTCTTTTAAAGACTAGTCAAATAGAAGACAGCAGTGATATCTGACCCCCATTATTACTGTCTTGTCAATGATAGCATGGTAAGAGAGCTTTTCATATGGTCATGTCATCAACCTATCCATCACTGTACTCATGATCTTTTTTACTAACATTTATCTCTGCTTGCGTGGTGGCTCATGCCTGTAATTCCAGCACTTTCGGAGGTGGAGGTGGGGGGATCACTTGAGGTCAGAAATTCTAGAGCAGCCTGGCCAATGTATTGAAACCCTGTCTCTACTAAAAATACAAAAATTAGTCGGGCGTGGTGGCGCACACCTGTAGTCCCAGCTTCTCTGGAGAATGAGGAAGGATAATTACTTGAACCTGGGAGGCTGAGGTTGCAGTGAGCCGAGATTGCGCCCCTGCACTCCAGCCTGGGCAACAGAGCGACACCCTGTCTAAAAACAAAAATAAAAACAAAAAAATTGACCTCAACAATGTAACTTTTCTCTGCTTTGAAAACACCATTATCTTTGCAGAACACATATTTAAAATATCTGAGGCCCCACACTCTTTGCCTATTTACCAAATTCCTTTTTGTCTTCCAAGGTTTAACTAAAGAAATACTCCTGCTGAATTTCCCCCAAACTCCCCAGGGAGGTCAGGCATCTTGTGAGCCTCTTTCTCTTGCTTCCCAAATGCTGGCCTCTACATCAGCTACCTTGAATCCCTGGGACTTGAGCTGGAGATCCTTTGCCAGTCCTAAGAGATCTGTATACCTGACCCCCAAATATATATACACATATACACACATACATTGTGTGTGTGTGTGTGTGTATATATATATATATATTTTTTTTTTTTTAACAAAAATTCTCTCAAGTGATTATGAGGTTTAGCAGGTTTCGGAGCTACCCAAAACTGACCACCCTCTCCCCAGCTTTCCTTTCATCCAGCCTCTTGAGCATTCATTCCTGGAACCCAGTGCTACACCTGGCACAAAGCACATGCCCAACAAATACCACTGAAGGAATGAAGGAAAAAATTGATTCAGATCGAGTTGACACCAGGCAGATTTTCAGGATGATAAATTCTAGAACATATGTCAACATCAGCCTAACTCAATTCTCAATTCTATCATTAATGTCACATTATTATTTATAAGAATGACCTAAATTCAGGAAAAATCTATTTATATTCTGTAAAGTCTAATTATCAGAGGAGATAGTTTATAGTTTCATGGTAATTTCAGATAAGCAACATTTTACATTTGCACCACCAGTCATATGCCACCACGCCCCACTAATTTTTGTATTTTTAGTAGATACAGGGTTTCACCATGTTGGCTAAGGTGGTCTCGAACTCCTGATGTCAAGTGATCTGCCTGCCTTGGCCTCCCAAAGTGCTGGGATTACAGGTGTCAGTCACTGTGCCACGCCTCTCATGACCCTTTTCAATAAACACTTCCCAAAATATATTGATATTGACCACTTCAACACATTGCCATTATCGCAGCTAACGATATTAATGGTAATTCAAAAATATCATCTAATATTCAACCTACATTTAAATTGCAGCAGTTGTCATAAAAGTACTTTTGAGAATCTCTTTTTTTTCTTTTTTTGGGGGAAAGGGTCTCACTCTGTCACCCAGGCTGGAGTGCAGTGGCACGATCTCAGCTCACTACAGCCTCGACCTCCTGGGCACAACGGATCCTCCTGCCTCAGCCTCCCGAGTAACTGGGACTACAGGTGTGCAACACCACGCCTGGCTAATTTTTCTATTTTTTGTAGAGATGGGGTTTTGCCATGTTGCCCAGGCTGGTCTGGAACTCCTGGGCTCAAGTGATCCAATCACCTTGGCCTCCCAAAGTGCTGGGTCTACAGGTGTGAGCCACCTCACCTGGTCTCCTTCAGAATCATTTCTTAAAAAATAAATAAAATCAGGAGTGTTCAAGGATAATGGCTACTCTAGTTTATTAGCCTCTGAATGTATAAGGATCTATTTTCTATGCATAAATAATCCATTGACTTTTTGAAAGATCAGCCCATTGTCTTTTAGAATGTTTTTACCTTTGATTTGTCTGACAGTTTCCTCATGGTTTTAACTCAAGCTTGTCCAATCTGTCTTATTTTGTTGTTGTTGTTCTGTTTTTTTCTGTTTGTTTTAGGCTTTTAGCAGCCTGAAGCCATGGTTTCTAGTTTCTGTCTTTAGTGACAAGTGGAAAAGTGGAATGAGAAAAGGGCTTTACCGGCCCAAGCAGGAACAGAAACTAAGAACCGATGACTCTATTCTCTCCCTTGGACACCCTGGTTCAACTTATTTCTCTTTCTTCCATATTTCTCTTAGTCAGGAAGTTAGATCTAAATATTTGACTAAATTTAGGTTAAATGCTTTTGGTGGGAATACTCACTAGGGAAGCTGTGGAATTTGTGTTGCATTGTTTCAGTAGGTACAGAATGTTTAGTTGTGCTCCAAATAATTCTTGATCAGCAGGCAATGATACAGGGCAGTGTTACTTATAAAGGAGGGCTGGTGCTCTGGTAGCTTTTCTCTGGGCAAACCTTAAAAGCCTCATTTGCCACAGATAACTCTCCCATTGTCTCTGGCATAATTTCTGGAATGCTGACATCATTAACCTTTGTTTACGCTGAGCTATTGGAAGCCCTTGATAGGGTTAACCAATTAAAAACCACTCTCTGCCATTTGCACTTTATCTTGAACCATATTATTGGATTATACAGCTATTGATCCAGCAGGGTACTTGGGGGAAAACAACAGAGAGCACATGAGTCTTAAGGGAAAGGAGAAGTACAGAACAGTGGAAATTAGAGAGCCTGGTTGGCGATATTACCAGGGTCTCTTAATAGTTGTCCTGCAATGGGACTGGCAGTTCGTGTAGACAAAGAAGTTAATTTGGGGGTGGGGTGGGTAATGAGGGGTGAAAAGAAAAATGTTTTAAAAAATTGGTTTGGAATGATTCTTATCTACCAAAGTATGTTGCAGCCCCAACCTGCTGGTGTGTAACTGTAATGCTGAGACCTCCATAAGAGGGTTGCCTCACCTGCAACAGCACAATTGACTTTACCATATCAAGTTCCCCTTTTATTTTTCTGTCTGAGTTTACTAATTAAAACATGAGTTGAGAATAGTTAATAGAAGGACCTAACAATCTTGATTTTTTTTTCCATTCTATAATCCAAATATATTGTCCTTTATATTTATTTGCTTATTTGTCACCATCTTCTGGATGAAGGCAGAGGCTGATGGCCTTGGTCTCTTTTCTGTGTCCAGAGCTAGAACCAGCCTAGCCCATAGGAGAGGTCCAGTAATATTGTTGTTAAGTGATGAATTAACAACTTGGAAACAGCCTGGAACCTTTGTTTTCTATTGGATGTAACTACTTTGCATTACTAAGCATATTAACTGTTTTTGGTGGAGTTTATTGGATGATGATGTACTGGCTAAAAATTACAAAACATGTTTCCCCAAAGTCACAACCTTGCAGTTCTAAAGAAAGGACATACCATTCCCATTTACCTTGAGAAACTGTAGGTATACTCTTGGATTATTTTAGGTATATTTCATGCAATCATATATTTTGAAAATAAGGAAGGAAATAGAGTTTAAGAGTTTTCTCTCTGTGATGTTTTGTTTTGGTAACGGTATATATTAAATTGAAGGGATTGTTGGCATATATAGAAACTTGGAGCAACAAATTTTTTTCATTTGTTGGATGAAATGCAAGTCCACTTAGAAAACAGTCTTCCTGCATTTCCCTCATGAGAAAATAGTGAATGAGTAAAGAATAAAGAGTTATGGATATTGACCTTTGAAACTCTCCCCAAAGCTTTGTGACTACTGATGGGATGACACGAAAAGTCATTTCACTTATAATGAGATACAAAGTCGGTCTGTCTTCTTTTAAAACCTGGCATTTAAAAATACATTTACTTCTATTACGTCCTGGCCTAACCTGCACAGGCTATTGCATATGACATATTACCCCAGCAGATGTTTTAGACAACATGCTGGCAGCGATGCAAGTAAAGAATAAAGTTTATAGTTTTGTTTCTTCAATCTCAGAGTCACACAATTGAGAAAGCTTTTTTATCTGGCAATTTATTGCAAATGTTATGTAAACTGCCTATTAATTTTATGCCTACTGTGCAGCAGAACTCTTTAATATGAAGAAATGGGAGGAAATAGACATCTAGATGATTTTCTTCCATAAGATGTCTTCTCACCTTAGAAAAATCTTTTGTAGCCAATTTGCTTCTGACCTTATGAATGAGGAAGCTGGTTAGAGGGACATGCAGATGTTTGGGGACTTGTATTTCTTGATACTAACGGGGGTGGAGAGGGAAAAATGAGAAGAAAGATATGATGATAGGAATTTCTATAGTTGTATTATTTTGAGCAACTACCTAGACTATTCCTAGGTTATAGAAGAAGTGTGAGGTTTTAAAAGAACTGTTCCAGGGAAATGATTGCATTCATTTTACTGTCATGACCTCTACTGCAATTTATATTATGAACTCAAAATAAGCCTGTTTAATATTTCATTAAAATGTATAAAGTATAAACATACAGTATTATGTTACATAATGCATTTGCAAGTTTATGCTCAAATGTGGAAGATTTCTGTATTCATGAAGGAATGACCTTCATACCCCAGTGGAAGATCACCAGTTTATGCAATTCTATAACATTTTTATTTTATTTATGTGCCGAATGAAAATATGACATTCCTATCATCTTCTTTAACAAATGTATTATCTATCAGAGAGGGCACAAAACCATCTCTGTTTTCACTAGGTGGCTGGCACAAATATTTGTCCCAATGACTTAGCAATGCCACCTTCACCTGTGTACGTGCTCAAGCATTTGCATTGTGTTTCTGAAGTTCACTTTTCCTTATCCAAACGTGTAGAATAATAATTTGAAAAATAGGGAAAAAACCTATGAGTTTTATGCTATGTAATCAATAGGAAACGTTCCTAAACAGCAGATAAGTGGAAATTAGGGAGATGACAGGAAAATTAATTAATCCTAAATCAATTAAACACCTCCACCACCACAATAAAATCAGAATGTCTGAACAATTTCTGAGTTTCACATGGATAATTCATCAAGATAAACAGATGTTCATTTAGCATTATGACTTCCTGTCTCCCAAGCAGCATTGATTCTGTTCTGATCAATCTTTAGTTTTGAATTTCTAACCAATGGAAGGCCTTGAAAAAAGCAAACCATCTATGTGAATTGGCTGTTTTTGTAGGTGGCAGGACAAAAGTTGTTGATTTGGATTCAGAAAATACTTAGTTATAGATTAAGGGTGAAAAAAAAATCAATGTTTTAAATTGCTTGGTAGTTTTGACTCTGAGCCTAGTGGGACCTAGAGTCTCATAGAGTGAATGCATTGAAGGAAATAGGGTAGAGAATAAAGTTTATATTTTGTTTCTTCAATCTCAGAGTCACACACGTGACGAAAATGCAAATGGACCTCATGAGAGGCTGTCAGGCTCTGTCTCTCTGGGACCTCCAGATCTCTTCTGAGCATTGTTTCAGATTTTCACTTCCTTTGAAGATTTTCTCATGATTTCTATGCATTTTTATTTTTCATGACTTCTATGCCGAAATTTGATCACATGGGCACCGGTACTACAGTCTCTTCCAGTTTGGCACTGAACAAAGACTAATTGTAGTCTCTCTGTCCCAATTCACAATTCCCACATTCAAGGTTCCCAACCCCCACCTCTTCCCTTCCCTTCCTCATCTGGGTCAGGGACAGTTGAGTTCCCATCAGGGATGGGCAAGAGTTCTGGCTTTTATTACCCTCTGGTAGGTTGTGGGAATTCACTCTTCCAGAAGATGATGTGGGCAGGTCTAGTCATGAAAACCTGTGAGGTTTTAAGATACCTCTAGAACATCAAATCATATAACCTTACATCTAGATTGCTCTGTAGCCCCCTATCTCATCTTAAAAAATAGAAGGAGATTATCAATTTTTAAAATTGATAGCTGACTTTAGCTTCAGGTAAACAGCTCTCACTTTTTTATCAAAATGAGAGCAAAACTAAGTGCAGCAAAATATATTCTTTTGATTTTCGTGAAATAACTTTCCCGCTAAATTATTCCTCAGAAAATTGGCTTAGTGTAGTGAAAGCTCCCCCAGTAAAGCTCAATATAATTGTTTGAGAGAAGTATTGTTTTACTGAATGTTTATAATGCACTCTGGGGGAATAACCATGATTTAAGTACAATTAATCTGACTAGCAGCATTTTCCACAAATACTGCAGATGTAGTCTAACCAAATATTAGAGCTCCATTTAAAATATACATATATTATTTCCCCTTTACATTTTTTCCTTCATACATTTTAACTGAGGTGGAATTTATACAACATAAAATTAACCACTTAATCCCTTTACATTTTCAATAGAGTTCGAATGTCAGGCTTGAAAAATAATAAAATTAAAAAAGAAAAACAACTCTAAGCAGTAACAATCAATGGAAAAGAGTTTTAAACAAATGGATTCGCTACAGGAGGCTTAAGGCAGACAGACTGCCTCCAGCAGCAACAGCAGGAGAGAGAAGGGAGCAGTGAACCCTTTTCCCCAAACCCAGAGGAGTTCAAGAGATAGATGGCTTCATCCCTAACTGTGTTAGAAGTTGTCCTGTCTCTGGAAGCTGACTCCATATGGTGATCCGTTAACTTAAATGTTGGAGGGAAGAAATGGCTTAGACCATTTAAGAAATTGAAAGTTTCATTGTTCCACGTATATATGGCTATAGAAGAAGCTTTTTAAAAAATTCAGATTATTCAGCCATGGACTTATGTAATCCCAGCTCACTGACACTAATATGTTGAAATTAATTTGCTTTATACAAGGTTCTTACAGATCATATATACCATGATTAAGCTCTCAAACCCAATTATTCATAACACCTTAGCTGAAGTTAACCTTAAAAACGTAAATAGATTGTCATTGTTTTCATATCACACTTTAAACAGTAAGAACAACATCAGACAACAATCCAAGGTGTTAAAATAGCTCCCAGCCCAACAGGGCCAACCTCAATTTCCACCACTTTTCTCCTCTCTTTTCTCCAGCCACATGGGCCTTTTTCCTAGTCCTAGAAAATACTAAAGATACTCATTTCTACAATCTTCATTTGGATTGTTTGCTCACTTCATTTAGTCTCCTTCCAATGCCACTTGATAAGAGAATTCTTTCGATTAGTCTATTTAAAGTAGCACCCACTCTACCCCCCCCCTTTTTTTTTTTTTTTTTTGAGACGGAGTTTCCCTCTGTCCCCCAGGCTGGAGGGCTGTGACGCGATCTCCGCTCACTGCAAGCTCCGCCTCCTAGCTTCACGTCATTCTCCTGCCTCAGCCTCCCAAGTAGCTGGGACTACAGGCGCCCGCCATCACGCCCGGCTGATTTTTTTGTATTTTTAGTAGAGGAGGAGGTTTCACCGTGTTAGCCAGGATGATCTCGATCTCCTGACCTCGTGATCCACCCGCCTCCGCCTCCCAAAGTGCTGGGATTACAGGCATGAGCCATCGCGCCTGGCTGATTCTTTATATTTTGATAGTGCCTTACTTTTTCTTTATAATACTCATTGCCACCTGATATTACATTATTTATATTTCTATTTTTTTTCTCCTCTGTTGGAACATAAACACCTTGAGAGCAGGGACCTTGTTTGTTTTGTTCTTTTAATCCACAGTGTCTAGAATAGAATCTGGCACATAGTAGGTACTCCAGGTGTTAGGCTGTAAACTTTGTGTTATCAGTTCATGGCAAGATAAGTAGGTTGTGTGAAAAAAACATTTGGAAACTTTTGTAGCAATTTGACATTGATAGAACATTCAAGCATAGGATTTTGTAGATTAAAATGTATCAGCCCACGGTGAATTGAGGAAAATTAAAAAAAAAAAAAAAAAAAAAAAAACCAAGTGGTTCTTCAGCTGGAAAGTTTGAGAAGTACAATCCTCCTCCTACCTACCTTCGTTAAGAAACCTCTTAACTTAGATGGTGGAAGGTAAATCCCACAAAAATACACATTCCACTGGTCTGTGCTATGTAGGAATATGAACTCCAAAGTGTAAAATCTGCTGCTGGATCTTACCCCATATGTCACTAAAAAAGAACCCCAAGGCATGGCTGTCCTCTTTGTATTTTGGAAACAACATATCCCACATGTGGGTGTGCAGCTCTGATCAATATAACAAGTAACCTGCCAGAGAAGGCTCTGCGGTAGATCCATACTGCAGAGATAATCCAGCTGAACTTTGTGGCAACTCGGAATTCTTTTTGGAGCATCTAACAATTACCCACTGGAGAATAACAGAATAGGGCTCTAGTGCTTTAAAATAAAATCATGCTGTATTTTCTAGAAGCTCAGTTTCTGTTTGGTAAACAACTACTACTTTGCTAAAAGATCCAAATAGAAACAGAACACATGACTTTGGGCCATCAATGACCAAGTAGGCCAAACCATTCAGGATGAAGTGGGTGTTATGTAGCTTACCAGGCCACAACATTGGGAGCAAACAGCAGTGATATATTAATATTGTGATTGGAAAACATACACATATATATTTTCTCAGCAATATATATAGTACAATATTTTAGCAATAATGTGTAATAGACACATAACATATAACAATTAGCTCTAAGTATTAAAAAAAAATCTGAAAAGCAACTCAATGAAAAGAATAACCTCCAAACAGTAACCTAGAGTATATATTCACTGAAAGTACCCTACAAAAATTAGAGAAAAATAAACATTTTCAGACATATAAAAACTAAGAACATTTATCAGTAGCAAACCCAAATTAAAATTAAAATGAACAATTTTCCTTATGTAGAAGGGATTTTGTTTGTTTGTTTTTGAGACAGAGTCTCACTCTGTCACCCAGGCTGGAGTGCAGTGGTGTGATCTTGGCTCACTGCAACCTCTGCCTCCTGGGTTCAAGCAATTCTCCTGCCTCAGCCTCCTGAGAAGCTGGGATTACAGGTGGCCGCCACCACACCCAGCTAATTTTTGTATTTTTAGTAGAGACGCGGTTTCACCATGTTGGTCAGGTTGGTCTCCAACTCCTGACCTCATGATCTGCCCACCTCGGCCTCCCAAAGTGCTGGGATTACAGGCGTGAGCCACTGGGCCTGGCCAGAGGGATGATTTTTATGGCAATTTAGAGACACAGGAAAAAATGATGGCAGGATAAGTTGCAAATATATAGATAAATGTGAATTAACATTGGCATATATGTAATAATAATAAATTGACTATTAAAATATATAATACACAACATATGACAGATGGAGTATATAATGCTAAGAGTTTTAATATAGTTTAATTATCTACGAAATCATGAGTATTAATCTATGATAGACATTTGTAAGCTAAAAATGTATGTGATTTTTAGAATAACTACTAGTAAAATAGTAAATTGATGTATAACTAACAAGTTGTAATGAGTAAATGAAATAATAAAATTACATATTTGAGTTAAAATAATACAAGTAAAAAGGAAAAGGGGGAATGAATGACTGTTGGAACAAATAGAAAGTGAAAGCAAATAGTAACTTGGTAAATTTAAACATTCAAATTTCAGCAATCACATTAAATATGTTACTAAATATATTAATTACATGGCAAAAATTTTCAGATCTAAAAAATACCTACCATTTGCTGCTTATAAGTGACCCATTTGAATATAGGATATCAGAAGTATTGAAATTAAATTGACAGATATATTATGTAAACAGTATCTAAAATATATTAAAGATTAATGAGTCTTTTTATAATAATGAAAAGGTTTACTAAAAAGATTTAATAATCATAAATGTACACCTAATTTAGCAAATATGTAAAGTAAAAATTGGCAGACCTAAAATAAGAAGTAAATAAATTCACAATAATAGCAGAAGATTATAACACATCTTTCAGTAACTAGGAGAACATCCTGACAAAAAATCAGTAAGGATGTAGAAGATTTAAATAACAGAACAAACAACATTGATATAAATGATATATGTATTAATACAACATTGCATGTAACAACTGTGATATATATGCTTTTCAATTACATATGGAACATCTACAAAAATTGACCATATACTAGGCAACAAAGTAGGTTTCAACAAATTTTGAAAGATTTCAATCATATCAAAAGCATATCAAAACTTGTTGGATACAGTTGAAGCCATGATTAGAGCAAAGTACACAGTCATATATCAGAAGGCAAGATAGGTTAGAATCAATTTTTATTAGCTATCTAAAGAACTTAGAACAGCAAGTTAAATCTCAATGGAATTAAAGAAAGGAAATATAGAAAACTATAGAGCCAAATGGCTTCCCCAGGAATTCAAAGACTTGAGATTGATCTACAGATTCAGCCCAATACCAATGAATGTTCCAGAAAATATATTAATGAATATTGGCAAATGTTTCCTGGAATTCATATGGTAATTGAAAAGCCAAAAACGGATGAGAAAATCTTGACGAAGGATAACTAAATAGAAGTATTCACTTACTTAGATTTCAATACTTACTTTGTAGCTATCTTTTTTTTTTTTTTTTTTTTTTTTTTTTTGAGATGGAGTCTCGCTCTGTCGCCCAGGCTGGAGTGCAGTGGCCGGATCTCAGCTCACTGCAAGCTCCGCCTCCGGGGTTTACGCCATTCTCCTGCCTCAGCCTCCCGAGTAACTGGGACTACAGGCCCCCGCCACCTCGCCCGGCTAGTTTTTTTGTATTTTTTTAGTAGCGACGGGGTTTCACCGTGTTAGCCAGGATGGTCTCGATCTCCTGACCTCGTGATCCACCCGTCTCGGCTTTGTAGCTATCTTAATAAAGACAATGTGGTATTGTGTCCGGAATTGGTGGGTTCTTGGTCTCGCTGACTTCCAGAATGAAGCTGCGGACCCTGGTGGTGAGTGTTACAGTTATTAAAGATGGTGTGTCCGGAGTTTGTTCCTTCTGATGTTTAGACGTGTTCAGAGTTTCTTCCTTCTGGTGGGTTGGTGGTCTCTCTGGTCTCAGGAGTGAAGGTGCAAACCTTCGCAGTGAGTGTTACAGCTCATAAAGGCAGTGTGGACCCATAGAGTGAGCAGCAGCAACACTTATTGCATGTAAGAACAACGCTTCCACAGTCTGGAAGGGGACCCCAGGAAGTTGCCACTGATTGGCTAGGGCAGCCTGCTTTTATTCCCTTACCTGACCCCACCCACATCCTGCTGATTGGTCCATTTTACAGAGAGCAGATTGGTCTGTTTTGACAGGGTGCTGATAGGTGTATTTACAATCCCTGAGCTAGGCACAGAGTGCTAGACAGAAAAGTTCTCCAAGTCCCCGTTAGGTTAGCTAGATACAGACTACTGGTTGGTGTATTTACAAACTTTGAGCTAGACACAGAGTACTGATTGGTGCATTTACAATCCTTTAGCTAGACACAAGAGTGCTAGACAGAAAAGTTCTCCAAGTCTCCACTAGGGTACTTAGATACAGAGTACTGATTGGTGTATTTACAAACTTTGAGCTAGACACAGAGTGCTGATTGGTGTATTTACAGTCTCTCAGCTAGACAAGAAGGTTCTCCAAATCCCCACTAGACTCAGAAGCCCAGCTGGCTTCACCCAGTGGATCGCTCACCCTGGCTGCAGGTGGAGCTGCCCACCAGTCCAGTGCCATGAACCGGCACTCTTCAGCCCTTGGGCGGTTGATGGGACCCGGTGCCACAGTGCAGAGGGCGGTGCTCCTCGGGGAGGCGTGGGCAGCCCACCTAGTGAGGGGGATGGTGGGAGAGGGAGGCTCGGGCGTGCCAGACTGCAGGTCACGAGCCCTGTCCTGTGGGGAAGCATCTGAGGCCTGGCTAGAATTCGAGTGCAGCTCAGGCAGGCCACACAGCTGGGGGACCCAGCGCACTCTCTGCAGCTGCTGGCCCAGGTGCTAAGCCCCTCACTGCCCAGGGCAGCGGTGCCGGTTGGCTGCTCTGAGTGCAGGGGCCCGCGGAGCTCACACCCACCCAGAACTTCCGCTGGCCTGCCAGCGCAGCGTGCAGCCCTTTTCCCACCTGCGCCTCTCCCTCCACACCTCCCAGCAAGCAGAGGGAGCCGGGTCCGGCCTGAGCCAGCCCAGAGAGGGGCTCCCACAGTGCAGTGGCGGGCTGAAGGGCTCCTCAAGTGCCACCAGAGTGGATGCCGAGGTCAAGGAGGCGCTGAGAGTGAGGGCTGCTAACACATTGTCACCTCTTGGTATTGGCACAAAGAAAGACAAAGCAACCAATGGAACAGAATAGAGGGTTCAGATATAATATACAGATATATGTGAAGTCACTTGACTTATATTGATGGTACCTCTGCAGAAAAGCGAGCAATGGACAGTCTTTCAATAAATGGGTCAATTGGGCATATACATACACAAAAACAAAACTTGGCTTGAAATTACATCATAGATAAAAATCAATTTCTGGTATATTGTTGCCCTAAATATTGAAAGTATAGCAATAAAGTTTCTAGAAGGTAATATAGTGGAGTATTTCAAAGTTATAAGGTAGGTAAGTATGCCCTGAATAAGAAAAATAAATCACTGGTCATAGAGGAAAACACTGATAAAACACGATTTTTTTCGACCAGGCACAGAGGCTCACGCCTGTAATCCCATCACTTTGGGAGGCCTAGGCGGGCAGATCACAAGGTCAGGAGATCGAGACCATCCTGGCTAACACGGTGAAACCCCGTCTCTACTAAAAATACAAAAAAAATTAGCCGGGCATGATGGTGGGCGCCTGTAATTCCAGCTACTCGGGAGGCTGAGGCAGGAGAATGGCGGGAACCTGGGAGGCAGAGCTGGTAGTGAGCCGAGATCTCCACTGCACTCTAACCTGGGCAACAGACCGAGACTCCGTCTCACAGGAAAAAAAAAAAAAAGATTTTTTTCTACTAAGACCTTTGCAACACATAAACCCTCAGAAGGCTTGTCCCCAGAATGCATGTAAAGCTTCTACAATGCAAATAGAAAAGATTTAAATATAGGCCAGAAACTTCTAGAGGAACTTATGAAAAGAAGGTATCCAAAGAGATAATAAAGGTATTAAATGGTGCTTAACCTTAGCAGTTATCAGGAAAACATGAATTAAAATTTGAGACACCACTGCACTTGCATCAGTATGACTAAAAATAAAAAGACTGGCAATATCAAGTGTTAGTGAGGATGGGAAGCTAACTGTGATGCTCTTCTGCTGCTAGAACAAAAATTGTATAATGCATTTGAAAAATTGTTAGGCAATAGTTACTAAATTTGAAGGCACACATGTTCTACAACCTAACAGTTTTATTCTTAGTTATATTCCCATAAGAAATACATATATATGTGTACAAAAAGGCATAAATAAAAGTCACAATAGTCCCAAACTGCAAACATCTCATATACCCATAAACAGAAAAATGGGAAAATAAACTGCACTTTATTCATGCAAAGGGATACCATACATCAATGAAAATGAACAAACTTATATAAAGTAATTATCGATGAATCTCATGAATATGACATAGGATGACAAAAATACATAAAACAACTCAAACTGTAGGATTCCCCTTATACAACATTTGAGCACAGGTAAAAACCAGTATCTGGTATTAGACATCAAGATAGGGGTTCCCTTTAATGAGGAAAGAGTGGTCACAAGAGAACTCCTGGAGTGCTGAAGATGTTCTATTTCTTGACTTCTGGGGTATTACATGGATGGGTTCATTTTGTGATAATTCATTAAACTATCCACATATTATTTGTACCCTTTTCTGTGTGTATACTTTAATAGGTATTTTATGTGTCATAATTAAACAAAGTATTTTACTACAAAGCAGATAATACAGATTATTACTTATCTATTGACAACTAAATGAGCATATTAGAGAATAGTCAAAGTTCCTTCCAGGAAATAGAATGTAACCACAGATTTGCCCGTCTTAGCCGAGACTAGAATCATTTGTTAATCTATTTCAACACTTGACAATAGTTTTTCAATTTTTTAAAAAAGTACTAATAATCCCTTATTACTTATGTCCATCATGACTCCTGGGTATTTTTTTTAGTTTTGTCTTATGATCATAAGCTCCTACAGGCTATGTATAGTTTTCATATGACACACTTGGCGTAATACACAGATCTTCATCATTTTGTGATTGCACAGAAAATAGTCCTCAACAATGCCCTGCTCAGTTTAAGCTATGGCATCATATTTGATTTACCCCAGAGTCAATCTATACTTAAGTTTAATAAAATGGCATTATAATTTTTTAAAAATCTATGCTTTAAATATGCAAAGTGAGGTAAAATTTTAACAATAACACAAAGCAGTCTATGTTAAGTATTTATACTACTTACATTGCTTTAATAAAAAATCTTTCAATTAGCTCTTCCAATTTTTTCCACTTTACAAAATCTACTAGTTGGGTGGTTGAGTTGGCAGAATGAAGACTGAATTTTGTTTATGTGCTGGAAAGCTATTTTCTGTTAGTAGAAAGAAGGTGATCTAGCCATCCTTGTTGTTGGATTTATGACTCTTTGTTAAACTTTTCTAAGTGTCACCTTTAAAGCATTTGGGATTTCCATCCTAATTCCATGCTTCAAATTAGGAGCATAAAAATGTTATATGAATTTCCTATCTTCAATTTAATAGATTATGTAGAGTATTCCATTAGCAGACAAAAAATTTCATGATATCTTTAAGACAAGATTTTCAAAATTTGGAGAGGTTCTAAGCTTGATTTTGGGCTCAGTCAGGACAAATTGGAAAATGCTTTCTTTGTGCATAACAACTTTTAAAATACAGAAAAGATATACAAATCTTTAACGAAACAGTTCCTTAGTTCTATAAAAACTTCTCTTGGCTAAACTCATTCTACGTGATGAAGTTAGAATACTTCCTATGTTGGGAAACCCCGACCTCAGGAAGCTATCTATTCCACATTTGGATAGATCCTATTGTTAGGTTTTTCATTTTAAGTTCTAAATGCGAAAAGCTATTGTTCATCAACCCAAGGTCTACCTCTAAGACTGCTCTCATTCTTCTTGGCATATTTGACATATTACAAATGTACCTATGTGCTCCCTCTCTTATATTCAGGCCACACAACCATAGTTGTTTCTACTCTCCTTAGGTGTTGATTGCTAATCTTCATGATCTTAGTTACCATCATTTAAAAGTAGAGGTGGCCCTTATTTGGTACTATAGGTGGCTATTCTTATAGCTTAATTGGAAATTCTTACGGAATCTTTCATATAATAAATAAATCCCTTACATTGTAAATGTAAACTCTTACTTAACAACTCTGAGTAATAACTGAGTCTATTGGCTCTGGACCAGTGTGTTCAAGAACAACAAGAATATGTGATCTTCTGATTCATGAGGCTGAAAGACTTTACATAATACAGAAGAATGAAACCATACTCCTCTGAAATGAGCAATGATTTTGGCAAAAGCATTATTTTTTTCTCATAACAGTGAAACACAGTTCTGGAGGTGAGGCATGGAGGCCCCCAAAGAGATTTTCAATATAGAAAAAGGATGTTGCAATCCCTTCAAGAAGGACACTGGTTGATGTAAATGATATCAACGATTGAGAGAAACTGCAAGAATTGATAACCAATACATGTATTCCTGCCCCTGTCTCTCAATTTAGTATAGTCTGACCTGTGACCAGAGACAGAATAGGTAATAAACAGGAGATCCAGACTGACAATGTTTACTTTTAAATATGGCATGTTGGCCGGGCACGGTGACTCACGCCTGTAATCCCAGCACTTTGGAAGGCCGAGGCAGGCGGATCACGAGGTCAGGAGATCGACACCATCCTGACCAACATGGTGAAACTCCGTCTCTGCTAAAATGCAAGAAATTAGCCAGGCGTGTTAGTGCATGCCTGTAGTCCCAGCTACTCAGGAAGCTGAGGCAGAGGAATCGCTTGAGACTGGGAGACAAAGATTGCAGTGAGCTGAGATCACGCCACTGCACTCCAGCCTGGGGACAGAGTGAGACTCCATCTAAAAAAAAAAAAAAAAAAAAAAGGCATGTGCAATGAAATATAATACTAAATGCAATCTGGCAATCTGAAAAGTGTAGAATAATATTGGAATATTATCATTCCTCAAATGAACAATGTACTTGTATTTAATGGGACCTAAGTTTCCATTCAATACAGTATTTGGTAGTGATTTGTATTCTCATATTGAGTTTGTAATAAGTTAAAACTTATATCATTATCACTTGAACTTTTGCTAAGCTAGATCTCTACATGTTACTTGTACAATCAATTGAATCAAATTAGAATATAAGATGTTTTTATTCATTCTTTAAAAATTCATCTCTTTAATTTCCCCTTATTTCCAAACTAGAGATGATTTTGGACCTTGATTCCATCATCCCACATCATGCCTACCCCTTCTCATTTTGTATTTTTTTTTTTTTTGCAACTGTGATAAGCCACATTTTCTCAGCAATGTTTAATAGGCTGGCACAGAAATAGTATTGGTGTTATGCAATGGGGAACCACTTTTCAGTGCTAATTCGAAACATAAAGTAATTTCTTCTGCCAGAAAGATTTTAAAACCACCTCCTCCATTGAAACTACAGATAGTGGCAAACATAATAGAGAGAATGGCAAGGACAGAAATCCTGCATTCAGGTTAGACAGAGAGACAACTTGCCACACCCTGACAGGCATTCCCATTACCTGGTAAAGCCAGCAGCCAGAGTTTTGCAGAACATATAGATAAGAAAGCCTTCGATGGAAATCTGATAAATCCGCAATTCTAAGGGATGAGAAGCATGTTTGTAAAGTCTCAAAACCAAGCAGTTATGCTTTTCAAGCTAAGAAGTGACATCCTAGTGAAATCAGCTTGAGACAGGTCTTGAGAAACACACAGATGTAGCTGACCAGTAGGTCAGCTGCTCAGGGGGCACTTGGCCAGGTCAGGAAGACATGGAGACAGCAGGTGGCTCTAGAATCCGCTCTGTAAACTTTTAATTTAATGGTATAATGTCTGGAAAAATATACATGGTTCTTATTAAGAGCATGATTTTCAAAAATATGTATTTTTTGTTAGTAACATTAACTAGGTATTACAACGAAGACTCTGGTTCTCAGATGAGAAAGAAACAGACAAGCAGCCCCTTCACAGAATATTGTTTTTCCTAAGATGTGTTTCTGGTTTTCCAAGTCTTCTGTTTCGGTATCACTGAGGTCTTAATACTCCTTAAATAAACAGGTCTGCGCTGGCTTTTAGTAAGCACCTATCTGTGCTAAGTGATCACAAACCACCTGATTAACAGTTTGTTCTAATGTTAAGATATCTTTAATTATGATAACTAATATCTGGATTCCATTTTCCTCCTTTTTTCAATTCAAGAAATATTTTCTTACCTTTAGTACACTAGTGCCTCTTCTCCCCATATTCACAATATTTTGGGTAGTTATTTTTAATGTCATCTGAGTTTTTGTAGTACATTGAGATATACTTTTCCTAGACACTTGAGTTTACTTAAAACAAATAGTTAATTTCTTATAGCCTCCTTATGTAATCTCCTTGGTGTTAGTCCATTCCTAAACATTCTTTACATGTTTTTCCATGTTCTTCCTTTCTTTTTCTCTTTTACATAGTCCAGTGTTCACCACTGTTCATCATAAGGAAAATATTCTCAATAAATACTTAATAGCTTATCTTGTCACTCACGACATTACAAAAGCCGCTGTCTTGGAGATGTTGGAGAAATGTCAGATATCTTTGGCTTGTCATTTCACCATCTGTTCTTCACTTTAGATTCTTTTTGGAAACTTTGCCTAAGCACATAGATGATTCATTTTCTTTTCCATAGTGTTGATGACATTTCCCCAAGTGTTAAACCTCATGCTTGTGGTTAATCAATTCTTGGATCCTATCATCATTCCAGCCTGATGATTCTTGCTATAGAATCCATGTGTCTTTGGTTGAGGCTATAGATTGTGGTCCTCAGATCACTTCCAAGACTTCTGACATTGGCTCACTCACAACTGGGAATTAAAATTTGCCAGTTTTTCTGCTGAAGTGAGAGGGCCTTCTTAATGAACGTGCCTTTTATCTTTCATTGAGCTAACCAACTGCTGTCAGGACCTCTTTAATAGTTAACTCCTTTTCAGGGATTTATGAGACTTTTGAGCAAAGTAGGCTAATGTTATGCTGAACACTTGTAAGGCCAAAATTCCCAACAAGCTTTCATCAACAAGTCATTCATTCCGAAAATTCTGATGAATGGAAAACTCCAGAGAACATTCAACACTGCCTCTATGAAATCATGTAATGCTGAAGTTGGAAAGGAATTTAGTAATAATTTAGCACATCCTCTTCATTTTACTTATGGGGAAAAATGAGACCCAGAAGAATAAGTGATATGCCCAAAGTAGTTCTATAAGTTGTCAAATGACAACTAGAAGCCAACATTTCTGACAACAATCCTAGGGCAGGGCCCCTTCGGTGGAGTTCTACCATCCATTCTGGCTTTTCTCAAAAACATAGCTTGCAAGAGTTGAAGAAATGGCAGAATAAAGTAGCGTAGAGCTAATGAATGGGTTCTGGCTGCAATTTGAACGCTCATAAATGAAAAACCTTATGGGCTCAGCAAAGGAAATTTGGCTATTTAAGGAAAGTGGTCAGAGGTTTGGTGGGGTTTGCTGGAAATGATGATTGATGTGGTGATTATGATGGGAATGAAAGGTGAGGAAAATGGTGATGTTAATAGAGGCAGAATGTGACAGAGTTCTGAGTGATTAGGGTAGAGGTTAGCAAATTTACTCTCTCATCAATAACAGAGTGTACCTTCATCTTCCAAATGTGATGAGTTTATAGCCAAAGGGTAGCAAAGAATTCATTGTTTCTCAAAACATCTTCTGTGAAAATGTCTGTATTTCTTAAAGGAAGGCTAATTGTAGATAGCGTCTCTTGATCACAGATTTAATCAAATACAGTTTCCTGAATTGGCGCTGTCCACATTTCTACTTTTCTACTTGGCTGGTGTATGTGAGGACAATGGTGCTTTTTGCGGCAAAGTAATTATTGTAGAATAAATTTTTTTGGACTTGCTGCATTGGCTCTGTTCCTCAAAGCTCATCTTGTGAAGGAGTGAAGGGACTGAAATTGAATTGTGTGATATTGAATCATTTCATATTGGCTTTGTTTTCATACATATTTGCTGGATTGTACACCCATTTCAATCTATGTCATTTGTCACACCTGCTACTATTTTATTATTTCTCCAACAACTAAGAAATTTGTCCTCCTGTTTTGTACACCTTCCACTGCATGAACACACAGCCTCTGCTAGAGCAGCATGCAGCAACTTTCAGAAGTTTAATTCTTCCTTGAACATGCATAACAAGTCAGCAGCTTTCAAAGACAGTGCTTTGAAAAAAGAAGAGATTACTTTTAATGAAAAGAACTCCACATTTACCATCTATTACAAAATTCAAGCACACAGAGCTTGGAGCAAAAAGACAGGACAGAATAAACCAGCATTGTGTGGAATCATAAAAATGTTAGGAGTACAAAAGACACAAAAGATGCTATATTGAAGAAGGATATAAGGTCACAGAGGAGAAAAAAAGTGAACTACAGTGATAAGAGGAGGTGAAACGTAATTGTCTGTGTACCTGAGGGTAGGCACCACAGAGGACTAAAACTCAGAATTGCTAACAATCGTCTCTTGAAGAGGACCACTAATACTTCAGAGTCTCTAGCACTGGAAGTCAGAAAATCAGAGAAATGTAAAGGAAGTAAATTTGTACTGCTGAATATCTTCTGAATAATTATATGTGCTGTGTTATAAAAAGAACCATATCTTAACTTGGAAAATATATGGTTTGGGAATAAAATGAACAATTCAGGTAGAGAATACATTTTTAAAAACTGTTGCAAAAGGAAAAGAAAAAATATTATTATCTCTTTATTCTGGTGGTTACTCTGGGTTTTCTTTGTCCCATTTATATAGCAAAGACTACTGTCCTCCTTTTTGGAATTAATCAATCCATGGTAAGTACTTTATTTGTTGAATTTTGTGTGTATTCTGTGGGAGCCATTTTGCAACTGTGGTGCTACATAGTTAGATGAACTCAGACTCCTAATACTGGGAGTAGGTTTTCATCTTTTTTGTTTGTTTGTTTGCTCCCGTGATTTGACCTAATCCTCCTATAGACAGTCGAGGGTTGATACAATGTACAGCCATATATGTAAGTTGGGGTACAACTATAACCAAACCCTGACCCCCATGGAGGTTTCAGTTTAGTGAGAAATATAGGGGAGAAAGGGCAAACAAACAAAAAGTATGATATTTGGGGTTGGCTATTGTTTGTTTGTTTTTTGAGCCAGAATCTTACTCTGTCATCCAGGCTGGAGTGCAGTGGTACGATCTCAGCTCACTGCAACCTCCACCTCCCAGGTTCAAGCAATTTTCCTGCCTCAACCTCCCACATAGCTGGGACTACAGGCACTTGTCACCATGTCTGGCTCATTTTTGTATTTTTAGTAGAGATGGGGTTTCACCATATTGGCCAGGCTGGTCTCAAACTCTTGGCCTCATGTAATCTGCCCACCTCAGCCTCCCAAAGTGTTGGGATTACAGGAGCGAGCCACCATGCCCTGCCAAGGGTAGGCTTTCTGGTGGGTAATATTTGACAGAATTCCATACTCTAGTAGTGTTTGCATTTCTCCCTACGTGTACCTGTCTATCATTCTGTGACAGTATATTTTTAAAACTCCTCTCCCAGCCAAATGTTAACTATGCATTCATCTCAGATCTTCACAGAATCTCTTGTGCTGGGCTATGCATCCATGCTTTCTCTCTCTGCCTTCCTAGGTGGCTGAGAGGAGAAATTCATAGCTCTTTTATTAAAAAAAACTGCAGTTGCAGAACCTACTTAGGGGCTGCTCAACACATGGTAAATTCCTGCATGAATTTAATGTGAAGAAAAACTGTGGCTGTGTAGATTAACTTGCCTGCTCCCTGTTGTGGAAAAAGAAGTGTGTAACCAGACACATTTTATTTTCTACTTCTCTTGACAAAAATCATAGTGATTAATGTCTTACCCGAATGTTACAATCTGCTCAATTCATTTGCCTGAAAAACACCTATTCCTCTGCTTTCTTCAGATGGTATCTGTTCTAGTTTATCTTTAAATATATGTTCATGAGGTAGTGGGGGTAATTACATAATTATGTGCAGTCAAGTTCAAGTTCAATTCCATTTTGCTACTGTGAGTAGAGGATTCCTGGACAAACTCTTCTCTTATGTGGGAATTGCATGCACCTCTTGCATTGATCAGGGTTTGCTAATTATTCCTCTTTTCTTGCAGCATCATTTTTTTTTTCTTTCTGATGAACTTTTGCAGCAGCAAACACTTATGCTCTAACATTTCCTGTATTTAAAAAGAATAAAATGCTTTTATTTCACCTATTCCCTTCCACCTCATCTTTCTACCTCTTCATAAAATACTCCCTTACCTCACATTCTTTTCTGGGTCTGCTCTGACTGGCGTCTTTCCTCACCACCCTACTCAGACTGCTTTGGTCAAGGGCTTGCTCACCTCTCTGATGAAAAATCCCAGGGACACTGTTGTCCTCTTTTCTGACTTGACACCTCAGCAGCATATGATATAGTTGATGCCCTCTTTTTCTGAAAAACTTTCTTTACCTATGAAAACACCCCTTTTTAAAATTGTCTTCTATCTCATAGTCATATTTTGTTTTTAAGGTGAGCTTTAGTAAGTTATGATTCACTTACATAAATTCACTTGTTTTAGGTGTACAGTTTAACACATATAATGTTCTGTAAACTTTGCCAAAAATCAAATTATAAAATATTTACCTCAGCGCAAAAGGTTCCTTCATGGCCCTTTGTATTCAAACCCTCCACCCAAACTTCCCCAGCCCCTGACAGCCACTGATCTGACTTTTCTCTCTGTAGATCTACCTTTTCCAGAGTGTCTCATCGATGGATTATACCGAATGATCTCACCTCTTATGTCTGAGTTTTTTTCACTTAGCATAGCGCTTTTGAGAATCACCTGTGTTGTTGCATGTATCAGTAGTTCATTGTTATTTATTTACAAAGTCCATTGTATTGGTGTACCACAATATGTTTTTCCTTTCACTACCAGATCATCATTTGGGGTGTAACCAGTTCTGGTGATTGTGAATATATCTGCTTACATTTGCATATAGTTGTTTGTGAAGGCGTACATTTTTCTTTTCCTTGAGTAAATACTGAAGATGATCTTTTGACGAGCAGAAGCTTTAAATTTCATTAATTTTGGCTTACCAATTTTGTCTTTTACAGTTTATGCTTTCTGGTATTCTATTAAGAAATCTTTGCTTGACCCAAGGTCATAAAGATTTTCTCATATACTTTCTTATGGAAATTTTATAACTAGTCTGTGATACAATTCAAGCTGAATTTTATATTCAGTGCCAAGTAAGGGTTGGGTTTCATCTTCTTTTCTTTCCTTGTTTCTTTCTTACCTTCTTACTTTCTCCCTTTCTTTCCATGGCTGGTAGATTCCTACTGTCCTTTATATTGGGTATGTGCAGCACCTCCATGCAGTTCCCTTTCTTCTGTTTCTGCTTTGTTCCTCTGTATCTTCTTTAGAACCTTATCCATGAAGGAAACTGTAGTAGAGAAGAAACATCCCTTTACATACCTGCTTTTCTCAAGGGGTTACTTTTCATATCTGAAACCTCTATGTTAGTGTCAGATCTGCTATTCTCTTTTTGGTCCAACTCCTCCCTCCCTCCCTCCCTCCCTCCTTTCCTCTTCCTTCCCTTCTTTCCTCCCTCCCCTCCCCTCCCTCCGAGCCTCCCTTCCTGTCTTCACTCCATCCCTCTTTCCCTCCTTTCCTCCCTCCCTCCCTCCTGCTTTTCTTTCTTTCATCATGACAATTCCTGAATATATTTTGTTAGATTTATCCCTACACATTTCAAATTTTGATGGTTTTATAAATAAAATCGTACCTTTTAAATTTCATCTTAAAATCGTTCATTGCCAGTACACAGAAATGCAATCAATTTGTGTATATTGGTCTAGATTCTTGTAACATTGTGAAGCTAATTTGCTAAATCTAGTAGCTTTCTGCTTTTTGAGTATATTATTTGTGTTGATATAATAATCATGTAGTTTACAACTATAACTATTATTTCTCTTTAAATCGTTCAGACTTTTATTTCTCTTTCTTTTTTTTTTTTGCCTTATTTCACTGGGGTGGAACCTCTACCACCGTGTTGAATAAGGGTGTTGAGAGTGGACTTCCTTGCATTGTTCCCAATCTTAAGGGGCAAATATCCAGTATTTTACCATTTCAGATAATATCAACCGAAGGCCATTGATAGATTTCTCTTATCAGGCAAAGAACTTGACTTCTATTCCTATATTACAAATATATATTTTTTAAATCGTAAGATTGACTGTTTTAAAAAGTTTTTTTCTACATTTGTTGAGATTCACATGATTTTTCTCTTCCAGTATATGGATATGGGTGATTACATTAATGTATTCCAAAGTTGAACCATCCTTAATTCTTGGGGTAAACTTCAATTGAACATGATATATTGTACTTTGTATGTAGTGCTAGAATATATTTGTTAATATTTTGTTAAGGATTTTTGTCTCTATGTTCATCACTGATATTGTCCCATAGCTTTCTTTTTTGGTAATGTCTTTGTCTCGTTTTGGAAAATTTGGGGATATCTTTCTGTTATTCATTTCTAGTATAATTACATTGTGGTCAAAGAGCATACTTTCTATGATTTTAATCAGTTTTAAGTTATTGTTTTATGGTCCAGAATATGGTCTGTCTTGGTGAGCTTTCATGTGAAATTGAAAAGAATGTGTTTTCTGTTGTTATTCAGTAACAACAGAAGTACATTGGTTGATAAATGTCAATGAGGTTATATTGGTTGTTTTGTTGTTGTTCAGGTCTTGTATGCCCTGTTTTCCCTATAATTATTGTATTGTTTACTGAGAAAGAGTGTCAAAATCTCCAAATAAAACTGAGGCTTTATTTCTTTTTCATTTCTATTAGTTTTTGTTTTATGTATTTTAAAGATCTTTGTTAGAAACACACACATCTAAGATTATTTTGTTTACTTCTAACTCAAGATGCCATTATATCCTTCCCCCAAACTTATTCTTGATCTGGAACTCTCTATTTTGATACTGTCACCATTCATCTAGTTATCTAAATCAGAAACTCTGAAATAAGTCTTTATACCTCATCTCTATAGTCAATCACCTAATCCATCCATTTACATATCTACTTGTCTAAAGGAGTTACTTTTCATATCTGAAACCTCTGTGTTAGTCTCAGATCTGCTATTCTCTTCTTGGTCCAACCCCTCCATCTCTCCATCCTTCCCTCCCTCCTTCCATCTTTCCTTCCCTTCCCTCCTCCCATCCTTTCTGTTTTCCTCCCTTCTTTCCTTCCTTTCTTTCTTTCATCATGACAATCCTGCATATATTTTGTTAGATTTATTTCTACGTATCAATTTATATCCTAAGTATATTCTTTATATTCCCCTCATCTCCTGCACAGTTAAAACAGAGGTAGGTTCATGCAGTTACGTAATTAAAAGCAGAGATACTGAAACCGGCTCAAGGTAAACATACTAGTTTTAACTCTTTAACCTTGGGCAGTTACTCATCCCCTTCAAATCTCAATAATTTCAGATGTCAAATCCGAATAATAGTACGTATCTCAGAGGGTCATTATAAGTACTAAATGAGATAAGGTATGTGAAGAGCTCAGCACAGTAACTGTTACATAATGAATATTCAACAAATAAGTTTTGTTAATATCATTGTTATTATTACAAACATATCCTCCGGTCATGCCTTTTAGATTCTAGTGGTTGGAGAGCTGTTATTATATCCATTTTATAAGTAAGGAAATTGAAAGTTCATGAGATATTAAAAAACCTGTCCATTATTACCCAAGTAGCAAGTGCAAATTGAACCCTATTCATTTCCAAATCCCAGACTTTGGCTGTAGTGTGTGAATTTTAAATTTTTCTCTTAAGAAAAACAAATGGCCTATATTTTTCCAGTAAAATTAAGGTGCAATCAATTATGGAACTTGTATTATCAGAGTGGAGAAAGCATGCACACTCTTTCAGTGACACATAGCTCTTCCTGATACTGAATAATATAAAGAAAGAAATTTCTCGTGATGGACTTTAGTGAATACTAAGTTTTGCAGTAGGCACTGTTGTCAACAACATGCTTTCAGAAAGTATAATAATGGATTTCCTACGACCATTCCTATATTACACATAATACATACATATTATACATAATACATAATACAATATTCAAATACACATCAGTTAAGTAAAATCTGAAAAGGAATACACTAATATAGTTTAGCTCTAACCCCTAATGGCCAACAAAGTTATACAATATGTGGAATAATTGTGTGATTTAATAGTTTGGCAGAAGCAAGGAAAATAAGCGCATTCTGCATTGCAGACAACTCATCTACTTTTGCTCTCACGGAAGTGTTTTCCTTCCTAATTCGTTTTCCACTGTTTCCTACATTAGATTCCTTTTCTCTTTCATCTCTCCTTAGTTCTAATAATAGAGTCATTTCCTTATAATTATCTGGAATTATGAAATTCCTTTAAAGGGGCAAAATGGAGGTTTCCTTTGGAGGATGAACTCAGCCTGTTTTAGACTAATTTTGTGCCCTTTTGCTCCTCTTAGTTTATTCCATTCTCTTTCAGTTGCTACAATGTAATCCCAGCTACTCGGGAAGCTGAGGCAGGAGAATCGCTTGAACCTGGAAGGCAGAGGTTGCAGTGAGCCAAGATCGCGCCATTGCACTCTAGCCTGGGCGACAAGAGCAACAACAACAACAACAACAATAATAAAACAACACGACACAAAACAAAACAAAACAAAATGGAAACAAAAACAGACAAGCAAACAAAAAAACCCCAACTAACCAAAAAAAACCCCCAAAAAACAAAAAACCACACACATACATGCACACACAGTGTGCTATTTGATTTGTTTTCATCTAGCTCCAATGAATTGATCCAAATTTTGGCCTCTTGTGGCTCTGATTTTTCTTAAATGATAGGATTTAAGGTTTCTTGATGAGGAAATCAGGTACACATTCTTCAAACAATTTTTTCTAAATTGTAATTCTGTTAGACTTTGAAGGAAGTTGGACTGAACTGACTAAAACAATTTGCTGCTGTGATGGGATGGTCAGAATGAAGAAACCCTTTAAGAACAGAGTTCAGCATGATGGAGCAATCAAAACAGGAACAGGAATTTAGCAGGTATGTTTAAAGTTATGAGTTACTGAAAAGATACTAGGTTATAAATTGCTAATATGTAAAGCTTCTCAATATCCCTCAATCTGCTTTTGGATTTTGTTTCTGCATCTTAAGATGATGCTCCTTGAAGTAAAAATAAAGATATTTCATTAATTTAGCTATTGTTTGTAAAGTTGGCAGAGACTAGATCAAATTTTTTCCCCGATAAGCATTTTCATAAGGGCTCAGTGTTTTCTGATACGGTCTTGTTGTGAAACTGTTTCATGAGTCGTTTTTTTTTTTGAGCCAGATTATAAACAGAATCTATTTCCTGTGAGCAACGTGGCTAGGAGAACTCCTCTCAAGCCAATATTCCGGTTAAATGCTCCAAATTACCAGTTAATTGCTCTGCCCTGATGTAACTGGCTTATGCATCTTCCAGGTTCCAAGACAGAAGGAAATAGTGCAGATAACTATAAATTATCCAGTGGGTTTTGAGCCATTTATACAGGTAATCGAATATTGGACATGTTTAACATTTACCTAAGTATACGTGAATTGACAAAACCCACATCTCAGAATAGCATATTTTCCTCATTGCGTATACAGTGATTAATAAATCCAAATTATGAAGTCAACATATTAATTGCTACTGTACTTGGATGCTTCTAATATAATCTTTTTATTCCATTTATTTTGCATACCATAATGTATTTCATAAAGAAAATACACTGGTGTAATCAATTTATTAAAGAAATAATGTGTACAGAACAAAGTGGAGACAATTGGTTGTGGATTACTGGTAGCCAAATTATTATTTGAATATTAAAAGGACTATACCATAAAAATAATAGCTTTAATAATTTAGGACATATTCAAAATTACTTTAGGTGCCTTATCCAGATTTGGAAATGAATGCAAAAGTGCCTTATTAAATACCAATATAACTATATAGCTTGAATGAAATAAAAAAAGACTTTTGAATTATAACAGGCCACTCATGCAGAATAATTCATGCACAATACAGGATTCCAATTGGGGACTGATTTAATAGTGATGTTAATGAAGTGCCAAGAAGAGGGTGAGTAATAGGGTAAAATTCCTTTGTAACAATTTCCAGGAGAGGGATTTTTTTTTTTTTTTTTGGTAATAGAACTTTTTAGAAATTTCAACTGGAGCAATTTCATTTGGGTTGGGAGGGATCGACTGAGAAGACAGAGAGGAAAAGATGAGGAGAAAAAAGGGCAAATAAGGGGGAAACTGATTATCTTTCTTCTATGTAAGATTAAAATGTGCTCATGTAGTATAAAATGAAATTGACTAAATGTAAATAGGAAATGAATCTGCCTCATACATTTTCCAAGCTGAACAAATTCTAACAATAGAAACAATAAAGAGTAAAGATATTTTGTAAATTTACCCAGTTTTAAAGATCTTGTGCTCCTTTGGTATATTCTTTAAAAAAGATTACTATCTCCAATGCAACAACTTTGCCATATTATACAATTTAAACCACAAGTAAAATAAAAATGCATTTTGTCCCTGTAGTTGAAAATACCATTTTCCAGAAGAATTATAACAACAAGAAAACATCATTTTAATGGACTGAACTCATTCAGTGGAAGATGTTTTAATTTTGTTACCATCTTCATTTCAGAAAGTAGTCTGTAAAGTTAAACATACGTGATGTCTCATCTCTTCTGGAGACAACAGTGGCTTATTTGATAAAGTTGTCTACTTGTTTCAACTGTATACTCCTTCCCAAATTTGCTAACTACAGAACATTTAAAGAACAGAAAAAGTCCCAAAGCAGAAGGCTGGATAGTTTAATAAGGCATAATTTTTATATATTTCAGAAAATAGAAAGCTTACTACTAAAATTTTATGGCTTCTTAAAGATTTGAAACATTTGAAAATGGTATAGGGATTACCTTTTACCCTCTTATTCCAACTTGATCCAGTGGGGAACACATTTCTTATTTTCTGTCATTTATTTGGGATTTTCCTTTTTGTGCCCATCTGAGGATATTAAGTTGTGAACTTTCCCCGAAACTATAAAGAACATTTTGAACTCATATTTTGGAAATAAAAATGCTGCTTCTGACGGGGATGTGATACCTCATGCCTGTAACTTCTGAATTTTGGGAGGCTGAGGCGAGTGGATCACTTGAGCCCAGGAATTTGAGATCATCCTGGGCAACATGGCAAAACCTTGTCTCTACAAAAAATACAAAAATTTGTGAGGCATAGTGACATGAGCGTGTAGTTCCATTTGAGCCCAGGAGGTTGAGGCTGCAGTGAGCCGTGATCAGGCCACTGCACGTCAGACAGGGTGACAGAGCAAGACCCTGTCTCAAAAAATAAAAATAAAAATGCTGCTTCTGTTTCTATAAAATTTTGTCTTGGTTGCTCCATTCACATACCGTTTTATTTCCACCATATTAATATGTATAAACTATCACTAATAAGGCTTCTCTGTTACGAAGTTTCAACATCTATCCTGCCTATTGAATAAAGTTTAGACACATTGATTGGGCAAACTACGTCCTTCAAAATCTGTTTCTTTACTCCTGTTTGAAATTAATTTTCTACCTAGAAGTGCTACTTTGGCGAGGCTGATTTGTTCCTCATGTTTAAGAAACACGAAACAAAGCTAGAACCAAAACCCAACCCCTTTTCATTTCTTGCCTTACTCATGTTGGCTGTACAAATTCTTCTATGGAATTTGTCATCTATGGAACATCTACCTGCTTCTCCAGATCTACAGAAAATGCTGTTGCTTCTATTAAGCTTTTCCTATCTTCCCACAATCACTTTGTTTTCTGAACTCTTACAGCAATATTTTACTCTCTCAAATTGGAGAAATCAATAAGATACATTTATGTCTAAACTTGTAATAATCATGGGTAGGCCTGAATTCTAGTGTGGATCTGAGCTTTTAGTTGTGGTCAGAAAAAGAATAGACTCAGTTAAGCTAAGCTACCTGTGATCAAATATCGAATCTGGAAATTTTTAGCTCTATGACTTTGAGCAAGTTACCTAAACACTCTGAGGTCCAGTTTCCTCACTTCCCAAAATGAGATATTAATTGTTCCAACTTGAAAGAGTTGGTATGTCCAAAGCATATACATACCTTGCACGTAGTTTATCTTACTTTTTTTAAACTATTAGTGTTGAGCTCCTAGTGGCAAGGGCAATACATTATTTATTCTTGTGTGTAAACAATGTTGTCTCCAATAATATTTGCTGACTAAATGTTTGAGTTCTAAATTCCCCCCAAAAATTGTTTGGGATTGAATTTTCTATGATGAGTCTTCTTTCCTATAAAGCTGTCAATACTTAAAACTACTTGATTGGTTTATGCTTATTTAGTCATCTATGAAATATTGATTGGGCACTTGTTTTATGCAAAATATAGAGGTAGAACCAGTGAGGGACAAAATGCGTACCCTTTGGCCTCAGAATATAAAATCTTCATTGATACTGAGTTATGCCATGAAAGCAGAATGTGTAGCATTATGCAAAGAATATGTGTTTTTAACTCTGAAAGACCTGAATTTCAGTCTTAGTTCTGCAACATCCAAGCTATGATCTAGAGCATTATTTAAGCACTATTGTTTCCCCAAATAAAAAACAGTAACCCCAATAATATAATATCATGGCTTGTAATGCTGACAAAAATGAGGTTATATGCTTTAAGGAAAAGTGTAGCATATTAGTTGAGACATAGTGGCCACTCAGAAAAATACTAGTTTTCTTCTACAAATTAAACAAAATATATTTTTAAAATATCAATTTTAGATAAATATTAAAAGATTAACTGGATAGTAAGACAAATTATGAAGGCATAAAGCATATAGAGAGCATTTGCTTACATGTTCATTAAAAAGTAATGATTCATTTCTATTAAGTACAAGATACTACAGTGGACACCATGAAAAAATATAAAAATAAATAACATTTAGCTCCTACCTCTAAATAGCATATAACGCAATGGGTAAGTTGAAGTACACTGAGAAATAATCATGGTGAATACTATAATTGTGTATTTAAAGAAATTTAAATAACATGCTTTGAGGTTTCTAAAGAGTGAGAGCACATTTCTGCCTTGAAGATTTTGAAGGCTTTATAGAGTATGGTGCAAGCTGAACTTAAAAGCCAGCTAGGATTTAGACAGGTCAGGTTTTAAGCTGCATATTCCAGTTAAAAAAATAGAGAATTATGAAATATCAAGTTTTATTGGAATAGAGGGTACATTTTTTAAGAAACATATGACCTACATCTAGAATGGAGGTTGGGGTTAGTTTACACGTTGCCAGGGAGATGGTCAAAAGATTTCCATTGAATTTAGTAGATAAAATGTAAAGATATTTGGGCAGATGACAGTAACACAGGTGACATAATGAGAGCTGTACTTTCAGAAGTTTAAACTGATGGTTTAGAGTTTAAAATAAAAGTGTCTAGTGACGTGAACCTCAGGTTGTTTAGACAGAAATAACAAGTTCTGAATTAGGGTTAGGATCATGGGAATAAGAAAACAAAAATCTACTAGAAAATATTGGCTATTATCAGTGTTGTCTGCAGAATAATTGAAGGTATAGAAAAATAAAATAAATTGGACAATAGAACTAACCTTTTTTTCAGCACATATATATCAGGCATAGATAGTGCTGGGCACTTGACATATTAATCTCCTTTAATCCTTCCACGATAGGTCAAGATAAACTATATTTTCAGATGGATAAGCAACAATCCCAAAGCTACATGGCTCATCAGTAGAGGAACTAGAATTTGAGCCCAAGTGTATTTGACTTGAGAGTCTAAGGGTGACAGCATGTATGCTTGGATTTTCTTCTATCATTGAATAAATGTTGAGTCCTAGCAAAAAATTAGACTCTAGTTATTTCAATAATGAATGAAAGAAATACAATAAATAAAAGTCAGTATTTGGATAATATTCTACATTAAAATGAGTTTTTGTTTCAAAACAAAATGTCTTTGAAAATCATAGTAAAGAAACAAATATGCATAAACAACTGGGCACAGTGGCTCATGCCTGTAATCCCAGCACTGTGGGAGGCCGAGGCAGGCAGGTCACTTGAGGTCAGGAGTTCGAGACCAGCCTGGCCAACATGGTGGAACCCCGTCTCTACTAAAAATAAAAAAATTAGTTAGGCATTGTGTCATGCGTCTGTAATCCCAGCTACTCGGGAGGCTGAGGCAGGAGAATTGCTTGAACCCAGGAGGCAGAGGTTGTAGTGAGCCAAGATCGTGCCACTGCACTCCAACCTGGGTGACAGAAAAAAAACTCTGTCTAAAACAATAAAACAAAGAAAACACCCAAAAAACAAATATGCATAAACACACAACAGAAAAGAAAATGACAAAGAAGTTTCCAATAAACTGTTGGATGGGAAGCTATTGGAGAGATCAGACTCATGAAATAGGGAAAAGAAGCCACAACCTGCTTGAAGGGCATACAACTGAAGAGTGAGCCTATATTCCCTACAAAGCCTAATAACCTGGCCTTGGAACTTAGAAGTGCTACTTATAAAAGAAGGTAGAATGTGGTATGGGACTTAAAACTGGATTTATTGTGAATTTGTAAGCAGTTCTTCCACATGCTTCTTGAATTATGTACTGAATTAAATTATTGACAACAGTATGAGGGTGGACCTTTTCATACTGGCGAGATTCAGAAAGTTTACCTTCTACAAATCTTTTCCTAAGAGGGCAGAAACAAAAAGAAGCCATAAGATTCAGAAAACTGACCCAGGAGAGCTATGGGAAAAAGTCTGGAACCCAAAAGCCTGGAGAAAGACTAGGCAGCCGCTAGTCCAAGTTACAACAGAAAGCTGGAGAACCCTGGCAGGGGGGTGTCTGAGACTTACAGGATCTCAATATTGTAACAGATAGGAGGAGAGTCTTTTATTTTTTTAAGGTTCTAATAATGACAGATAGTGTTCAATGGCATTTTGTACAGAAAAATGAAAAAGAAGAGCAAGTAACCCACAGTACAATATGATTAACATAGATGAAGACAAGTGATTATTGTAGAAAGCTGAGCTGTTAGGTGAAGTTGGGCAGATTGAGTCTAGACAGATATGGATGAGGAGCAAGAAAACTTCTGAAAAAAATTTAAAGTCTTTGATTTAGAAATTATACAATCGTGGAACAGCAAAGTCAACATGTTTATGTCAAGACATCGTTTTAGATAGTGACCATTTTGGAGAGAGGGAAGTTGGATTTGTGTGTGCAACAATTGGGTAAATTTATCCAAACAGAAATACTTTATTAGAGTGTGTAATTGCCATGTTTTATCAAATATAACTTAAAGATGAATAATGGTGACTTCTGCCATATATCTGTACCAATCTAAGTAGAATAGAGACTTTAATAGTTAAGAGGATTAAAATCTCATTAGAAACCAGGCATGGAGGCTCAAACCTGTAATCCTAGCACTTTGGGAGGCTGAGGCGGGCAAATCACTAGAGGTCAGGAGGTCAAGGCCACCTGGCCAACATGGTAAAACCATCTCTACTAAAAATACACACACACAAAAATTAACCGGGGGTGGTGGTGGGCGCCTGTAATCCCAGCTACTCGGGAGTCTGAGGCAGGAGAATTGCTTGAACCCGGGAGGCAGAGGTTGCAGTGCGCCGAGATCATGCCACTGTACTCCAGCCTGGGCAACAGAATGAGACAACATCTCAAAAAAAAAAAAAAAAAAAAATCATTAGAAGAAGGCTGCATGTATTGCCTCATACTTTCTGTCATTCTTAAGAAAACATCATAAAACAGTACAGTATTTGAATGAAGAGATTAACTTGAACAAAAATTCCTACACAAATCCTAGTACACCCCTGAGAAGCTGTAAAAGACAATAGCCAGACTGACTTGTTCTTCATAAGAGTTTAGTTAGCGCAACCCAACTCATATGTTGAAAAAAACATTTTTTTTTTTCAGGGGAGGTATAATTTTTTCTCTACCCTCTTAGGGTCTCTGACTGGGTCTAGGTATGAAACTGACATAAGGCAGATTAACAGGAGGAAAACATACATGTTTTATGTTGTAATTTTTACTTGTATATGGGGACTTTTACAAGAAAAATGACCCAAAGGAGAAGTTAGAGCCAAAAGGTTGTATACAAGTCTGGACAAAGGGTAGTGAATTTATGAAAAAATGACAAGACAAAGGGGTTTGGGCTAAAGCAGTTAATTGTGGAAAAGTGACTAGAAAGATAAGGGCTATGTAGTAGGCCATTCATTCTTGCATTGTGAGATAGAACCGTTCGCTACCCTGGAAAGGGGTGCTGAAGCCAAGGAGCCAAGTGGTCTGGCTTGGTGGGTCCCACCCCCATGGAGCCTAGCAAACTAAGAGTCACCGGCTTGAAATTCTCGCTGCCAGCACAATAGGAGCCTGAGATTGACCTGAGACACTTGAGCTTAGTGGGGAGAGGGGCGTCCGCCATTGCTGAGGCTTGAGTAGGTGGTTTTACGCTCACAATGTAAACAAAGCAGCCAGGAAGTTCGAACTGGGTGGAGCCCACTGCAGCTTAGCAAGGCTGCTGTGGTCAGACTGCCAGATTTCCCTTCTCTGGGCAGGGCATCTCTGTAAAAAAGGCAGCAGCCCCAGTCAGGGACTTATAGCTAAAACCCCCATCTTCCTGGGACAGAGCACCTGGGGAAAGGAGCGGCTGTGGGTGCAGCTTCAGAAGACTGAACCGTCACTGCCTGATGGCTCTGAAGAGAGCAGCAGACATCCCAGCACAGCTTTCAAGCTGTGTTAAGGGTCAGACTGCATCCTCAAGTGGCTCATACAGAAAAGCTCTGGCTGGCATCTGGCAGGTGCGCCTCTGGGACGAAACTTCCAGAGGAAAGATCAGACAGCAGTCTTTGCTGTTCTGCAGCCTCTGCTGGTGATACCCAGTCAAACAGGGTTGGGAGACCTCCAGCAAACTCCAGCAGATCTGGAGCAGTGGGGCCTGACTGTCAGAAGGAAAACTAACAAACAGAAAAGAATAGCATGTCCACTTAAAGACCACATCTGAAGGTCACCAACATCAAAGACCAAAGGTAGATAAATCCACAAAGATGGGGAGAAACCAGTGCAAAAAGGCTGAAAATTTCAAAAACCAGAATGCCTCTTCTCCTCCAAAGGATCACAACTCCTTGCCAGCAAGGGAACAAAACTGGACAGAGAATGAGTTTGACGAATTGACAGAAGTAGCCTTCAGAAGGTGAGTAATAACAAACTCTTCTGAGCTAAAGGAGCATGTTCTAACCCAATGCAAGGAAGCTAAGAACTTTGAACAAAGTTAGACTAATTGCTAACTAGAATAACCAGTTTAGAGAAGAACATAAGTGATCTGATGGAGCTGAAAAATAGCATGAGAACTTCGTGAAACATACACAAGATTCAATAGCTAAATCAATCAAGCGAAAGAAAGGATATCAGTGATTGAAGGTCAACTTAATAAAATAAAGAAAGAAGATAAGATAAGAGAAAAAAGAATAAAAAGCAACCAACAAAGCCTCCAAGAAATATGGCACTATGTAAAAAGACCAAATCTACATTTGACTGATGTACCTGAAAGTGATGCGGAGAATGGAACCAAATTGGAAAACACTCTTCAGGATATTATCCAGGAGAACTTCCCCAACCTAGCAAGACAGGCCAACATTCAACTTCAGGAAATACAGAGAACACTACAAATATACTCCTCGAGAAGAGCAATCATCAGATTCACCAAGGTTGAAATGAAGGAAAAAATATTAAGGGCAGCCAGAGAGAAAGGTCGGGTTACCACAAAGGGAAGCCGATCAGACTAACAGCAGATCTTTCTGCAGAAACCCTACAAGTCAGAAGAGAATGGGGACCAATATTCAACATTCTTAAAGAAAAGGATTTTCAACCTAGAGTTTCATATTCAGCCAAACTAAGCTTCATAAGCGAATGAGAAATAAAATCCTTTATAGGCAAGACAAATGCTGAGAGATTTTGTCACGACCAGGCCTGCCTTAAAAGAGCTCCTGAAGGAAGCACTAAACATGAAAAGGAACAACTGGTACCAGCCACTGCAAAAACATACCACATTGTAAAGACCATCGACACTGTGAAGAAACTGCATCAACTAACAGGCAAAATAACCAGCTAACCTCATAATGACAGGATCAAATTCACACATAACAATATTAGCTTTAAATATAAGTGGGCTAAATGCCCCAATTAAAAGACACAGACTGACAAATTGGATAAAGAGCCAAGACCCATCAGTGTGCTGTATTCAGGAGACCCATCTTATGTGCAAAGACACACATAGGCTCAAAATAAAAGGATGGAGGAATCTTTACCAAGCAAATGGAAAGCAAAACAAAAAACAGTAGTTACAATCCTAGTCTCTGATAAAACAGACTTTGAACCAACAAAGATCAAAAGAGACAAAGAAGGGCATTACATAATGGTAAAGGAATCAATGTAGCAAGAAGAGCTAACTACCCTAAATATATATGTACCCAATAGAGGAGCCCCCAGATTCATAAAGCAAGTTCTTAGAGACCCACAAAGACATTTAGACTCCCACACAATAATAATGGGAGACTTTAAGACCCCACTGTCAACATTAGACAGATCAACGAGACAGAAAATTAACAAGGATATTCAGGAGTTGAACTCAGCTCTGAACTAAGCAGACCTAATAGACATCTACAGAACTCTCCACCCCAAATCAACAGAATGTACATTGTTCTCAGAACCTCATCACATTTATTCTAAAACTGACAACATAATTGGAAGTAAAACACTTCTCAGGAAATGTAAAATAATGGAAATCATAACAGTCTGTCAGACCACAGTGCAATCAAACTAGAAGGCAGAATTAAGACACTCACTCAAAGCTGCACAACTACATGGAAACTGAACAACCTGCTCCTAAATGGCTACTGGGTAAATAATGAAATGAAGGCAGAAATAAAGACGTTCTTTGAAACCCATGAGAATGAAGACACAGCATACCAGAAACATAATCCATCACATAAATAGAACCAATCACAAAAACCTCATGATTATCTCAATAGATGCAGAAAAGACCTTCAACAAAATTCAGCAGCCCTTCATGCTAAAAACTCTCAATAAGCTGGGTATCGATGGAATGTATCTCAAAATAATAAGCGCTATTTATGACAATATCTGGGACACATTTAAAGCAGTGTGTAGAAGGAAATTTATAGCACTAAATGCCCACAAGATAAAGAAGGAAAGATAAAAAACTGACAGCCTAACATCACAATTAAAAGAACTAGAGAAGCAAGAGCAAACAAATTCAAAAGCTAGCAGAAGACAAGAAATAACTAAGATCAGAGCAGAGCTGAGGGAGACAGAGCATGAAAAACCCTTCAATAACTCAACGAATCCAGGAGCTGGTTTTTTGAGAAGATCAACAATATAGATAGACTGCCAGCCAGACTAATAAAGAAGAAAACAGAGAAGAATCAAATAGACACAATAAAAAATGATATAGGGGATATCACCACTATCCCACAGAAATATGAACTACCATCAGAAAATACTATAAACACCTCTACACAAATAAAATAGAAAATCTAGAAGAAATGGATAAATTCCTAGACACATACACCCTCCCAAGTCTAAACCACGAGGAAGTTGAATCCCTGAATAAAATAATAACAAGTTCTGAAATCAAAGCAGTAATTAATAGCCTTTCAACCAAAAAATGTCCAGGGCCAGACAGATTCACAGCCGAATTCTGCCAGAGGTACAAAGAAGAGCTGGTACCATTCCTTCTGAAATTATTACAAACAATAGAAAAAGAGGGACTCCTCACTAACTCATTTTATGAGGCCAGCATCATCCTGATACCAAAAATTGGCAGAGACACAACAACAACAAAAATTACAGGCCAATATCCCTGATGAATATCGATGCAAAAATCCTCAATAAAATACTGGCAAACCGAATCCAGCAGCACCTCAAAAAGCTTATCTACCACGATCAAGTCAGCTTCATACCTGGGATGCAAGGCTGGTTCAACATATGTAAATCAATAAACGTAATCCATCACATAAACAGAACTACTCAAAAAACCTCATGATTATCTTGATAGATGCAGAAAAGGCCTTCGACAAAATTCAGCAGCCCTTCATGCTAAAAACTTTCAATAAACTGGGTATCAATGGAACGTATCTCAAAATAATAAGAGCTACTTATAACCAACCCACAGCCAATATCATACTGAATGGGCAAAAACTGGAAGCATTCCTTTTGAAAACTGGCATAAGACAAGGATGCCCTCTCTCGCCACTCCTATTCAACATAGTATTGGAAGTTCTGGCCAGGGCAATCAGGCAAGAGAAAGAAATAAAGGGTATTTAAATAGGAAAAGAGGAATTCAAATTGTCTCTGTTTGCAGATCACACGATTGTATATTTAGAAAACCCTATCATCTCAGCGCAAAATCTCCTTAGGCTGATAAGCAACTTCAGCAAAGTCTCAGCATACAGAAGCAATGTGCAAAAATCACAATCATTCCTATACACCAATAATAGACAAACAGAGAGCCAAATCATGAGTGAACTCCCATTCACAATTGCTACTAAGAGAATAAAATACCCAGGAGTCCAATTTACAAGGGATGTGAAGGACCTCTTCAAGGAGATATACAAACCACTGTTCAAGGAAATAAGAGAAGACACAAACAAATGGAGAAACATTCCATGCTCATGGATAGGAAGAATCAATATCATGAAAATGACTATATTGCCCAAAGTAATCTATAGATTCAATGCTATCCCCATCAAGCTACCACTGACTTTCTTCAGATAATTGGAAAAAACTACTTTAAACTTCACATGGAACCAAAAAGGATCCCACATAGCCAAGACAATTCTGGGCAAGAAGAACAAAACTGGAGGCATCAAGCTACCTGACTTCAAACTACTCTACAAGGCTACAGTAACCAAAACAGCCTGGTACAGGTAACAAAAGAGATATATAGACCAATGGAACAGAACAGAGACCTCAGAAATAACACCGCACATGTACAACCATCTGATCTTTGACAAACCTGACAAAAACAAGCAATGGGGAAAAGATTCCCTATTTAATAAATGTTGTTGAGTAAAGTGGCTAGCCATATGCAGAAAACTGAAACTGGATCCCTTCCTTACACCTTATACAAAAATCAACTCAAGATGGATCAGAGCCTTAAATGTAAGACCTAGGACCATAAAAATTATAGAAGAAAACCTGGGCAATACCATTTAGGACATAGTCATGCATAAAAACTTTATGATTAAAACACCAAAAGCAATGGCAACAAAAGCCAAAATTGACAAATGGGATCTAATTAAACTAAAGAGCTTCTGCAATGCAAAAGAAACTATCATCAGAGCGAACAGGCAACCTACAGAATGCGTGAAAATTTTTGCAATCTATCCATCTGACAAAGGGCTAATATCCAGAATCTACAAAGAACTTAAGCAAATTTACAAGAAAAAAACCAACCCCATCAAAAAGTGGGCAAAGCATATGAATGGACACTTCTCAAAAGAAGACATTTATGCAGCTAACAGACATATGAATAAATGCTCACATCACTGGTCATTAGAGAAATGCAAATCAAAGCCACAATGAGATACCATCTCATGGTCAGTTAGAATCATGATCACTAAAAAGTCAGGAAACAACAGATGCTGGAGAGGATGTGGAGAAATAGGAACGCTTTTACACTGTTGGTGGGAGTGTAAATTAATTCAACCATTGTGGAAGATTCCACAAGTGGCAATTCCTCAAGGATCTAGGACTAGAAATACCATTTGACCCAGCAATCCCTTTACTGGGTATATACCCAACTGATTATAATCATTCTACTATAAAGACACATGCACACGTATGCTTATTGTGGCACTATTCACCATAGCAAAGACTTGGAACCAACCCAAATGTCCATCAATGACAGACCGGATAAAGAAAATGTGGCACATATAGACCATGGAATACTTTGCAGCCATATAAAAGGATGAGTTCATGTCCTTTGCAGGGACATGGATGAAGCTGGAAACCATCATTCTCAGCAAACAATCACAAGAACAGAAAACCCAACACCACGTGTTCTTGCTCATAAGGAGGAGTTGAACAAAGAGAACACATGGACATACGGAAGAGAATATCATACACCGGCATCTGTTTGGGGGGGAGGTGCTTGGGGAGGGAAAGCATTAGGAGAAATACCTAATGTAGGTGACTGGTTGATGGGTGCAGCAAACCACCATGGCACGAGTATACCTGTGTAACAAAACTGCACATTCTGCACATGCACCCAGAACTTAAAGTATAATTTTTTAAAAAAGATTATGACCTTCTGACCTCTTTCTGTTGCTTTCTTGGGTTACAATCTTTGATGAAGCAAGCTGTCATGTTAAAAACACTTATGTGGCAAGAAGCCAATTGTAGCCCCTGACCAACTGCCAGTGAAGAACAGAAGTCTTCAGTCCAACAGCCCATGAGGGGGCTGAATCCTGTCAACATATGTGTTAATGAGCTTGGAAGCAGATTCTTTCTCACTTGAGCCTTCAGATGAGACCATGGTCCCAGACTTGATTGCAGTCAAGGGAGAGACACTGAGATAGACAACCCATATAAAGCATGTCCAGATTTCTGACCCTCTAAAACAATGAGACAATAAAGATATGTTGTTTTAAGCTTCTAACTTTGGAGGTGACATGTTATAAGGCAAAAGCTTACTAATGAAGTATCTATTTAAATCATATTTTAAAATTGTAGAAAGATTGGTCTGTTTCTGTAATATTGTTTGCAAATACAGTATAAACTTGTAGATTTGATCCTTTTTGGACCCGAAACCCTTTAATATATTACATTTTTGCTGATTCTTCAAAAAGAGTCTCCATTCATTCTCTCCAAACCTTCAACTTGCCCTTTGTTTAGGTATATTCTTGCCAAAGAAATATTTACTCTTTTCAAATTCAGGAAGTAACTGCAAGTTGTTTGGCACTAATTAGTGTATTATTTCCTGAAATAAAGGGCTTTATGTTTAAATATAATTTTACATTAGAGTAAGGGTGTGGCGCTAAGTGAGAACTATATGATAGATACCACAAAAGAATTGGTAAAATAAACATCTGCCAAGCAAATCAAAGCCATATGTTATTGTCGTGTGTGTTTGTGGCTTAGTTTTTTATTTATTTTTTCTCTTAGTGTTTATATCTGAAGGTTAGAAAGGAAAAGTTAGGGTGAAAGAGGGTAATCTGCATCATTTATAATAGGGCTGAGACACATAGATTAAGTTTCACTTACAAAGAAAAAATAATTGGAAAGTAAGGATCTAATTCTAAAATTCTTCCTCCGCTTCTTATTTTCTAAGACAGCATATTGCATTCTGTATATACCAACTGTTTTTTAAAAATCATGTAGAAAATAATAGTCTTTCTCTTCTAGAATTTCACTCTAGTGAAACGCAGCTTCATGATTTCCCCCTCTACTAAACAAAGGCATCTGCGGCACTACTGGACCCTTTCCAGTGTCAACCTTACAGTCTTTATGATGTTGACACTTCTTCCTGAGACTTGGAGAACATTCTACACCAGAAATGTGTTTCGTTAGGAAGCACATTTCTGGCTGTGTTCTTTAAGTTGAGAAAATTTTAGTCTACACAATCTTCATTCCACAAGAATCTTGGTGTCTAAAAGCAAGAAGAGTTCATGTGGAGGAGCTAAGTGTTTTCCATCCTCGCATTAAAATCTCAAAGTTTCTTTTAGAAAGTGGTCTGGATATCAGTTCTTCAAAATCTTATATGCCTCATATATTTCAAATTTCCCCTTTATACCTCCCAAGGTTAAAGAGACAGAGGAATTTTTAATGTGCAATGTGTAAGCTGTATGTACTATAGTAAGTATACTTGTTTTACTCTGAAAAGCATTGTTTTTGAAATTTCCAGTGTGAAATGTAAAAGAAACCATAGTTTCTGTGCATGTGTACCTCTAAAAGCAGAATAAGAATTGGGGAATGTCTCTTTTTCTCACCCCAGTATGCTGGGACCATCATAACCAATAGGAGCCTGGTTACTGAAGGAAAACATACATGCTGTCACTAAGAATGAAGGCCCCTCTGTGATGGAATGAATATGCAAATCTGATTTCTAGAGGAAGGTATTCATGTTTAGGCAATGACACTTAATTATGGAGGGCATAGTTCTTGACAAACAAGTATATATGGTAATAGACATATCTTTGTTGTTCAACCTCAATAAATATGCTTTAGAAGTCAATTGGCACCTAATTAACAAATAATTAGAGCCTCAAAGAATATAAATTTACATTTAGTTGCATTAGTTAACTCAGTGCCTTTAATGTTTTGCTCTTAGTAGCCTTTTACACAGGAATTTTACTACAGTTATTTCTCTTGCCAAATGAAATGTCAGGAAGCTAAGAATTATTAGAGCATTCTAATTGAAATTTGAAAACTAATTAGAATGTGTGTTTCTATTTAGGAGCTGCTGAACTACAAAATCTGAACAAAAATAAATCACTATATTTATACTCTAACTGTCATACATTCTTAAAATTAAATTCAAACGTGAGACTTTTGATTTACAACATAACCAAAAATATATACCGAAGCACTTTAAACTTCTTCAAAAAGTTGTGAAGATATTTTTGAAACTAAATAGAAATAAAATCTGCTTTTCCTAGGATAAACTAACAAGTAAAATAGCAAGTAGTAGAATTTTAACAACATTATATGGAAAATATGGCAACACTGGCCAATATCAGCAGTTTCATTCACAGGAATTGCATGGGATTAAACTTTTGCAAAGAAAAACTTGGCAGGCAAAGTTGTCAAACTCTTTCCAGAAATCGACTGACAGAAAACACACACACACACATACACACACACACGCACACACACCCACCCACAGTGAAGAAAATTCTGGTATCAGTGATGTATTCCTAAACCTCAAATTACAAACATTTATGAGCCAAAACACACTACTTGAGAATCTGTGACTATTTAACTATACATTTAAAATGTTTATATTTTTTAAAAACAATGCTTACATTTGACAACATAGAAAATTACCCCCTGGAGGTTGCTTATTTTGAAGATGCTCAACATTTGAGTAAAATAGAAAAAGAGAAAAACCAACATAATATGAGACAATCCACCCTTTTACACATAATGTCAGAAGTCATGTGGAAAAGGACTGAACCTCTGCCTCCAAGCCACAGCCACACTCCACAGAGAATCCACAATGTGCCAGTCATTTCCTCCACTCAAGCTGTATGAAGCATTCATTCAATCTGGTTAGCAAATATTTATTGCATATCATCTCCCTTACAGGTACTATAGTGTATAGCCACCCCGGAAACTTCTGAGCTTCTGGAGGCTGCATTCTAGCAGGGGTGGGGTCTGTGAAGTAAAACCTAGTTCACATGAACGCTTGAATTTCAAGATTGGCATTTCATTTATTTCGTCATTCATTCACCAAGCAAATTCCAGACATTGGAGCTACAGTGGAACTCTAGAGTTGGAGAGACAACAAGTAAAAATGGATATAATCGAATAAAGGAGGTCCCTCCCTTAGTCTGAAAATGGTACAATCCTAGAGTCGTTAGCTATATGGGACAGTAAGTTTGTGGCCTTCAATATGATGTAGGAAAAGTGATCTAAAGTTATCTTGGGTAGCTCATGATGTTGTATTTTGTCTCTGAGCAGAGTTTTTAGTTCAAAGTGAAATGCTGTTTAAAATCAGGATTGCATAGCTGCAGTTCCATCAATTGCCTGAGATATCAGGTGGTAAGGGGGGACCCAGAGACTGCTCGGTGGTGTAGCCTTTACTCTTAGAGTCTGCTGGGGCCAAGCATATGATTCATGTGAGCAAGAGAGGGAACAGACCTTAGTAGAGAAGTTAACAGTGTCACAGGATCCCTAGGGAGTGAGGAAGGCTTAGGGACGAGGTGAAGGGACCATCTCCATCCACAGAACAGCAAGTCAGAGGTCCCCAGGGATGAGAAGAATCCAGCAAATGGTCAAGCCCATCAACAGGCAGGGAAAGCCCTGCAACTCTGAAATAAGAACTGGGCTGTGACACTGCCTCCTCTCTCTCCCTATACTCCAAACCCAGTAGGACTGCGAAGAAAAGGGAGAAATCCTGTGTTGGGTAAGGAAGGAGAGAAGTTGTCTCTATTCCCTCCTCTGAGCACTGGTCTCACGTCTTCAGGAAGCCCAAACACAGGTTAGAGGCGTGTGTGTGTGTGTGTGACCTCTGAGGCTTCAAGATTAAACCAAATTCAAAGTTTTGCTTATCACAAGGCACTGGACATTTTGATTACTGACTAAAGAACCTTGATTTTAAAAAAAAAAAGTGTCTTGTCTTCTCTATTCACCTGAACATAGATTCAGGAGTATCTCTGAGAAATAAAGTAATGCAGCCACTGCATTTAGCAAAATGATGTCCCAGTGGCCTGAAATGATGACTGTGCCTACTGAAATGCCCAGTGTCTACACTGGCAGCATCTGGTGGATGATGGCTGAGGATGCATGCATGGAGGAACTAAACTGCTGATACATTAACTAGGTGTGTCTTTATGATCAATACTGATCACTTTAACAAAATCAACCGTGCAGTAAACTACATTGATCTTAAAGATGAGTGTGTGAACCATACTACAAGACTAGTTTCTGTTATTCTGTGTGTGTAGACATAGCCAGGACCTCACTCATAAAGCTCAGAATCAGCCCTCGTGCATTTTCAGATGACAGATCTTATCTGCAAACATTTTAATAAGTATCTTGACTTTAGATTAATATGGTATTTATGTAAATTAAAGGGACTGTGTGAAACTAGAACAATAATACAATCTTTTTAAAGCTGTGCTCTTGTCACAGCGACATCTGCGTGAACACCCCTTTTACTCTCATATAGGACCCCAGAAGAAGAATGTGGAAATATCACTTGGAGAGAACTGCCAAGGAAGTTCACTCACAGATTCCCGCATCCTCTGGCACAGTGCTGCGTGACTTTGAGCTGACCTTGAAATTTATGGTCTGGCACAAATAGTCATTAAACTGGGAACAGCTTGTGCAATGCCTTGATAACAAATGGTACCCAGCAATGTGTTAGCCGTGGAAAGAAATAAAAATATCCAATTTAGTTTTAATTCTGGAATGGAGAATGGACTGTGATTTTGAGAAGCAGTCGCAAAGTTGAATGCCAATTCTAAGGAACAGGATAATGTTTGCGATCTAAGTGTACTTAAATTGGAGACTAGTAGCAGGCTGTTCTGATTGAGCTACGAACAGCTGGCAGGCATGAGAGTTGTGCACTAACCTTCATCAGGTCTCTTGTTGTAAATTTATGAATTGGTCCCTTTTTCCTCAGCTCTGTGGAGCAAAGGGAAGGAAACTTATGCTTATCTAATATATGAATGAGACACCACACCCTCTTAATGGCAGCGTATCTCAGCTTTTGCGTAGTTTATACCTTCGTTACACAAAGAGTCATAAAAATTTAAACTGGACCCAAGGTAGCACAAGTTAATCTTTATCTCATGAGTTCCCTGAAAAAGTCTAGGCTATTGTATGGTTTAGAATTTGGTTAATAAGGATTTTCCCATAGGATGTCACATTGTATATGAAAGTTTGGTAAGTAAGTTTCCAATATTACATACAAAAATGAAGCTTTAAGTTTGTCTACATAACATGAATAATATTGACCTATTAAAAAGAAAAAAAAACTGGCTTATTAGCTGTACCTGAGAAGAATATGCCAGTTGAATCTGTCTTACCCACAGGCCCCGGCAGAGGGATAGCACTGGGTCTTTACTTACACACGTGTAGTAGTTGATTACCTGCAGTATATACCCAACTCAAAGTCAGGCCCTCTATAATTGTGTGGACTGGAAAGAATAGTTGAGCGAGGTCAATTAGATTCCCTTTTTCCAGAATTCTCACTGAAATGTAGGAACAAATTGGCCAGGTGGGATCTGAAAGAGACAGAGTCCTGGATGGGCAGAATGCAATTGAGTCTCTTGGTGATCTAAATCAGGGTGAAGGTCCATGAATTCCTGCTACTCAGGTCTCTAGAGCCACTTTATGTCTAGAAATGACTCCTACTTCCAACTTCCAGCTTTTGTGCTTGGACTTTGGAGAGGTTTCTAAAAGGTCTTGAAAAACATTCTGGCAGAGACTATCCATCACAAAAGTGAGGACAAAGAAGTGAAGGGAAATACTTTGATATTTACCATTTTCACTTTTTACAGAACTGCAGTACTCTGTAAAGGAATCTTAGATTTTATCTGACTCAGTGTATCTAAAGTGTAGATCCATTCGTATGGCTTTCCAAGAACCAGTCTATAAATTATAAGATGGATTCCCATAACCTGCTTCCCTAGATTCAGTGCCTCCTGAGTGGTTCCTAGGACTCTCTTTTTAGAGAGCCTCCAGGCGATTCTAATGTCTTGGCCAGCCAGGTTTGGGTCCTGATATTGCCAACTCTCTCATTGTGTAGATTAGAAGATTGAGGCATAGTGTCTTCAAATGTCAAGCCCTAAACTACACAATTAATATATGGAAGAACCTGAAAAAGATGAATATCTTCTTGTTTCGAGTGTGTTTTCTAGCTTACCAGGGTTTTTTTTTGTTTTGTTTTTTTGTTTTATAGAACTTTGGAATCCTTAATTGCAGAATCGACTTTACTAATTCACAAGGACAAGTATATTGGAGATTTACTGTGCCATTGGTATACTTTTCTATTCTACTATTACCCTAGCCTTTATCAATAGTGAAAATGGATAGAAAACATAAGGGGCTATACGTTCTCAAAGAAATGCTAGAAAAAAATTACTATTATCCTCAGTATAGTTTGTTTATGACAAGGAAAGTATAGAGAAGGACGTAAAAAAGACTGAGTATGTGCTACGAATGTTGACTTATGTGTCGGATTTATAAAGAAATTATAGATTTAAAAATAGCTTTGTAAAGAGAATATTACCAAATGAATATAAAACTATTGAAAATCAATTGAATGTAACACAAAGGTTCTACAATTGAACCTAAAACAAAGTTAAGCTATGAAGTTACTTTAAAATCATATAGTAAAATATTTATGTTGGTAATATTCTTTAAGTAAGCATCTTGTTAGTTTCTCTTTCATGTTATTTCTGTAGTTGTTTTTAACCCAAGGATATTTTTTACTCTTTTTTAAGGGCTTATCGTCACAGTTATTTGGCCTATACACTACATCTTTTCTTTAAATTTTTTGATGTGTTATTTTCTTTACTGTGCTGAGTTTTCCTTTGCCAGCTAGGTTTAAGTGATTCTGTAGATGCAGTCTGGTCTCTACTTTACAGACAATTTTGATGCAGGCTTATTGAAGCATAGAAAAAAAATGCACATTTAAATGTAACTACAAAAGTTTAACATTGACATAAGGAAAAAACAAGTATATTAATGTGTCCATTGAAAGTCTTTGTTACTGGGCTCATCAAAGAAGTTTTGCATGTTCTTTGAAAGAGTTGCAAGTAAAGTACATGGAAATAAAACTAAGCACAATGAAGTAAAAATGTATTAAATGTATTCAAAAATTTATGCTCAGAAATGAAAATTATTAATCCCACTCCTTCATATCTTCCTGCATTCTTCTACATTTTCCAATAAATGTGGCATATTACAGAGAACACATGCCCAGGTGCAGTGGTTCACACCTGTAAACCAGCACTTTGGGAGGCCAAGGTGGGTGGAACACCCGAGTACAGGAGTTTGAGATCAGCCTGACCAACATGGTGAAACCCCATCTCTACTAAAAATACAAAAAATCAGCCAGGCGTGGTGGCATTCGCCCATAGTCCCAGTTGCTCAGGAGGCTGAGGCAGGAGAATCGCTTGAGCCTGGGAGGCGGAGGTTGCAGTGAGACAAGATTGTGCCACTGTACTCCAGACTGGGAGACAGAGCGAGACTCCATCTCAAAAAAAAAAAAAAAAAAAAAAAAAAAGACACTTAAGTACAGTCATATATATCACTTAACCATGGGAATTGTTCTGTGGAATGTGTTATTAGGCAGTTTCATCACTGTGCAAGCATCTCAGAATACACTTGCACAAACCTAGATAGTACAGCCTACAACAAAACTAAGCTAAATTTTACAGCTTATTGCTCCCAGGCTGCAAACCTGCACAACACGTTACTGTACTGAATACCGTAGGTGATTGTAACATAATGATAAGTAAATATTTGTATATCTGAACATATCTAAACATTAAAAAGGTACAGTAACAGCACAGTATAGAAGGAAAAACATGATACATCTGTATAGGGCACTTAGCATGAAGTGAGCTTTCAGCACTGGAAGTTGCTCTGGGTGAGTCAGTGAGTGAGTGGTGAGTGAATGTGAAGGCCTAGGACATTACCGTACACTGCTGTAGACTTTATAAACTCTGTACATTTAGGCGGCATTAAAGTTATAAAAATAAAAGGAATTGTGTTACCTCCCACTGTCTCATATGTGGTCCATCGTTGACCAAAACTTTAATATGTGGCATGCGACTATATTTTCTCCATCTCACTTCCCTTTTCCTTCTCCAGGGCAAAAAAAGGGGTTCTTGGCTAGCACTTGGTACTCACTGTACAATATTTTTTAAAATAGAGGGTAGGTTTTCATGTCAAAAGGAGATGAAGATGTGTGTCTCCCTAGTTCCAGAGAACCACTCTTACTGGAATAACTTCTATCTGAGATATTCACAGTGGTGAGTAAAAACCTTTTGTGTATGTGCACATCTGTGCTGTCAAGTATCTTCAACTTGCTCCTTAGACCAGGAAAATAGCCAGCTTCAGAGCAGCAAAAACTTGACAATGTAGTAGTCAATATTCTAAATGTGTTACAAAATGTATTAAAAATAAATGTATTATGAAAATGAAATTCATGAATCCTCACAACAACCCAGTAAGGTGGATACTATTATTATCTGCATTATACAGATGAAGAAACTGAGCACAGATAAAGAAACTAAGTCAAAACGACTTGTCCAAAGTTTGAGTTTAGAGGGCTACAAGACTGATCCTAAAACTCTGAAAGAAGAGACTTCTAGAAACGTGTTATGAGGGGTTAGGTGAACACTCTCCCTCAAAGAGACAAATATTAAGCTGTTCAAAATTAGTAAAAACAATTATTCAGTCTCTGGAGGTTGATTCAAGGGCTTACAACAAATTAGGAGTCATTTATTCATCAACATTAATTGAACTCTGTGAGAACAGTAAGAAGCCAGCATTTATGTAGGGGTTTCATCCCCACACGTCCTCCCAGCTCTATGTCTTGAAGCAGTCATTCCAGAGGGGATCTAAAGATGCTCTAAGCAATATCTCAATGTCCCCCAACTTCCGGGTCCTGCTCTGTAGGGAGGGCTCAAGCAGGACAGCTGGGGAACAATGCAGCCCCTCATTTCCCCATAGCTGTGTGTCACTATTCCTGGGAGACCTGCAGCCTCTGAACATCCTCAGATCCCACCTACTCCAGCTCTGGGGTACAGCAGATCTATACCAGTCTGCGGCATTCTTTCCTAGTTCCCTCCCCCAGCTTCTGTGTCATGGCACAGAGGTTCTGCCCGGAGGACAATTGAGCAAGTCTCCAAAAACAGCAGTATCCTGCCCTGCCAAGTTTGACTATTCAACTAAAGTAAGTGGCTCAACTGGTAATTCTGGTATTTGGTTGAAGCCTATCTCAATCACACTTGGATTGAATTGGTTTCTTTATAGTATGCCCAGTGCTCTTAATCCACTAAGTAGAGCTTGAAATTACTCCCTGTGGGCTATCTTAGTTGTTAAAATCATAAGGAAAGATCACATTTATTGACTTCTTATTTTAACACTTAGTATATTGCTTATTTTAATGTTAAATCACCATTAAAGCTTTCAGGCCAAGACAAATGAAACAGCTATATATTCACTCACAAAAGTAGGCAAGAATTCATAAAATGATACAAGAAGGGGAGACACTGGTTACGCTTACGGTATCCAATTTTCTTTCAAAATTAATGCATTATTTTGAATGTAAAAGCCGGATTGTGCTACATGGTAAAGAATACACTGATCTCTGTATGACTAATTCAGATTGTGTTTGGTCAATAACATAGTCATTGTAGTATTGGGAAGAAATTACATGTTTGTTTTTATGTGATGTACATTTTATTTATGGGCTATAAGTTATCTCAGCCAGTCCAGCAATTTCCCCCAGATCTTTGTAAGTTTAGGTGAACTGTTAGTCATAAACTTTTTCATGGCATAATAATTAGTAGAGATACTTAAGCAGAATTGAAAATTTCATATCATTAAAATAAATATATTCATTAACTATTTTTTGAGATCCTGAATGCTCATGTTAAGTAACAAACATTCATATAGAACCTATAGCCCTGTTTATTTAAGGCTAAAATATTTACAATTCTGAAGTTACTAATTTTTTGTTTAGTGGACATTTGTAGTTAGATGTGGACATGTATAAAAAGCAGGATAGTCGAGCAAAGATTCATTTGAATGGTATAAGAAGGGACATATGGCCTTCAGCTTGACTGGACTTCATAGAAACTCCTCCGCAGAAAAATATTGGGTGGTGGTATCTGATTAACAGCAATATAGACAGAAAATGAGGGGATGCAGAGAAGTCATTCATTTATGGAATGGATGTTTATGATTAGCAGACACCCAAGTAATTCTCAATTAAAAAAATAGATTCACAAAAGTAATTGAGATATTGGAAAACGGTCTGTTGGTTCATAAAGAAGTAAACATAGAGTTATATGGTAATATAACCCATAGGGTAATATGACCCAGCAATTCCATTCCTAGGTATATATTCAAAAGAAGACACACAAGTGGCCAATAAACATGAGAAAATTGCTCAACCTCACTAATCAATAGAGAAATGCAGATAAAAACCGCGAGACACCATTTCACACCAGTCAGAATGGCTGTTACTAAAAAGTGAAAAACAACAGATGCTGAAGAGACTGCAAAGAAAAGGAAATGCTTATACATTGTTGGTGGGAATGTAAAGTAGTTCAGCCACTGTGGAAAGCAGTCTGGAGATTTCTCAAATAACTTAAAACAGAGCTACTATTTGACCCACAATCCCATTACTGGGTACATACCCAAAAGAACATAAAATAATTCCACCAAAAAGATACTGCAGCACTATTCACAATAGCAAAGACATGGAATCAACCCAGGTGCCCCTCAATGGTGGATTAAAGGAAATGTGGTACATACATATCATAAAACATTTACATAGTCACAAAAAATAATGAAATCATGTCATTTGTAGCAACATGCATGGAATCGAAGACCATAATCTTAAGCAAATTAACGTAAGAACAGAAAACCAAATACCACATATTCTCACTTGTAAGTGGGAGTTAAACACTAAGCATACATGGGCATAAATATGGGAACAGTAGACACTGTGGAATACTAGAGGGTGGAAGAGGTGGGAGTTAATAAACTACCTATTGGGTACTATGCTCACTACCTAAATGATGAGCTTCATACTCCATGCTTCAGTATTGCACTGTATTCCCATGTAACAAGTCTGCACATGTATCCCTGTATCAAAAATAAAAGTTGAAATGTTTTTTAAAAATTGAAAACAAGTGCTCATTAAGCAACTTGCACACATGAAGAAGGGTTTCTGGGAAGATAGCAGAGTAGGAAGAACCAAAAATCTGTCTCCCCACCTAGACAACAATTGTACTGGCAGAATCTGTCTGATGTAACTATATTGGAACTCTGGAATCTATTGAAGGCTTGAACCTTCCAGGGAAGGCTTAGACAGTATATTGCAGTTAATTTCAGTCAATTTCAGCAATTAGCACGTAGTAAGTACCCATTCTCACTCTCTAGCATCATGGTAGACAATTTTGCACATGTTCCTGGAGCAAAGTTCACACCACTTGTGGGAGCCAGAATGGGCAAAACAGACACTATCCTACAAATACTGGATATCTTTGTGCTGATCAGTGATTGTCACTTCTAATCACAGAAGTACAGACAAGGGGATGAGTAGTCATTGATGTTTCATCTTCCCCTATTGATGTAAGCCCCTTCCTCTCTGACTGATGTAACTTCCAGAAGGTTTAAAGTGCCAACACGTCTTCCTCACTTCATTCCCATTTTCCCTGCTTTTGAGAGGCAGATATTAAACGGCCAGGATATTTAAAAGCAACTGAATATATGGGGAAATTAGAAAGTGACCATGCATGCCAAAGGATAGGAGCAGGCTTAGAAAAGATCTAAGGAAACATTAAGTTCATACCTTAGACTAATCCTTGGCACAGAGACAGCCTACAACAATTTAAAATAAATACGTAAACAAAATAGCAAAACCCAGAAAACTCTAGGAAAGGGGAGAACCTGATTTCCAGAGATGCTGCTTTATTAGATTCAAAGGTTTAGTTTCCAACAAAAATAAATCACAAGATATATAAAGAGGCAGTAAAAGATGGCCCATTCAAAGGGAAAAAAAAGTAGACAAAAACTGTCCCTGAAAATATTTGATGGAAAATCTACAAAATGATGATGTTAAAACAACTATCTTAAAGATGATTAAGAAACTAAAGGAAGTTGTGGAGAAAGTTAAACAAAATAACATAAAGGAAATGGGAATATCAATTTAAAGTCTAAAAAAAGAAATCTGAAGCTGAAAACTAAAATAAGTAATAAAAAATAAGAAATAAAGAATTCACTACATGGATTCAAATGTAGATTTAAGCAGGCCAGCAGAAAGAACCAGTGAACTTATAGATAAAACAATGGAAATTATTAAGTTCAATGAACAGAAAGAAAAAAAGAGTGAAGAAAAGTGAACAGAACCTAAGGGACCTGTCGGACACCATCAATTAGACCAATCTATCCATTGTGGGAGTTTCAGATATAGAAGAGACAGAGTCCCTGGCAACATACGGAGATCTCATCTCTACAAAATATTTTTTAAAAAATTAGCTGGGCATGGTGGCATGTATCTGTAGTCATAGGTACTTGGATAGCTGAGGTGGGAGGATTGCTTGACCCAGGGAGTTTGAAGCTGCAGTGAGCCCGTAGTTGTGCCACTGCACTCCAACCTGGGTGACAGAGCAGGACTCTGTCTCAAAACAGTAACAACAAAACACACACACACACACACACCACACACACACACACGCACACAAAAAGAGAGAGAGAGAGGAGAGAGAAAGGGGCACAGAGAGCAATTGAAAAAATAATAGCTGAAAATTTCTGAAATTTAATGAAATACATGAATATAAACACCCAAGAAGCTCAATGAACTCTAAGTAGGATGAATTCAAAGAGGCACACACCAAGACACATTATTATCAGACTTTTGGGAAACAAAGACAAATAAAAATCTTGAAAGGAGAAAGAGAGGAGCAATTTATCACATAGAAGTGATCTTTAATAAGATTATCAGCACATTTTTCATCAGAAATTTTTGAGGCCAGAAGGGAGTGGTCTGACATGTTCAAAGAGCTAAAAGAAAAAAAAAATCAACCAAGAATCCTATATCCAGGTAAACTGTCCTTCAAAAGGGAGAGAGAAATTAAGATATTTCAGATAAACAAAAGTTGAAGGCATTTGTTACCACTCAACCGGCTCTGCAAGAAATACTCAAGAGTACTCAATTAAGTACTCAATACTTCATTTCATCCTGTAGGATGAAATGAAGGGGCACTAAACAGTAACTCGAAGCTATATAAAAAATAAAAATCTCAATAAATGTAAAACATGGGCAATTATTGAAACTAGTGTTATTGTAAAAAATCGTAGCTGCACTTTTTTCATTTCTAACATAATTTAAGAGACTAATAAAAAATTTTAAAGAAATTATTATCTAAAAGCTTGTATTACCATAACTTTAGTTTTTAAGTCCACATTTTGTTTTCTACATATTTTAAGAAATTCATGCATTTCAAAGAACATTTAGTTTTTATTTTTGGTCACACAAAGTATAAAGATGTAATTTTATGATATCAACAACCAAAAGGGGTGGGGAAAAACTGTCAAAGGAATAGATTTTTTTTTTTACATTAGTGAAGTTACATTTGTATTAAGTTAGAGTATTATAACTTTAGAACATTAATTGTATTCGCATGATAACACCAAGAAAATAACAACAACATATATACAAAAGAAAATGAGAAAGGAATTTAAACATTTCACTACAAAACACCAACTAAACCAAAAAAGAAGCAATAATGAAAAGAAATGAGGGGGAAAATCTATAAGGTACATAAAAATAGATATAAAAATGAGAGAAGTAATTCCCTCCTTATCAGTAATTATTTTAAATAAAATGGATTAAATTCTCCAATCAACAGACATATATACTGCCTACAAAAAACTCACTTTAGATCCAAAGAAGCCAATAGATTGAAAATGACAGGATTGAAAAATGTATTCCACACAAATAGCAACCAAAAGAGAGAAAGAATGGCTACATTAATATCAGCTAAATAGACTTAAAAAAGATTACAGGAGACAAAGAATGACACTATATACTAATAAATGGTTCAGTACAGCAAGATGATATAATAATTATAATATAAACATTTACACACCTGATGACAGACCCTCAAAATATATGAAGCAAAAACTGACTGAATGAAGGGAGAAATACAGTGGTTCACACTTGTAGTCCAGGCTACTCAAAGACTGAGGTGGGAGAATCACTTTAGCCCAGGAGTTCAAGGCTGTAGTGCACTATGAAAGCACCTGTGAATAGCCACTGCATTCCAGCCTGGGCAACATACCCAAGACCCCATTTCAATGACAAGCAAACAAAACAAACAAACAAACAGAAATAAGGAAATAAAGTTTAGAGCAGAGATAGATGAAACAGAGAATAGAAAAACAATAGAGAAAATAAACTTAAATGTTGGTTCTCTAAAAAGATAGCAAAATTGACAAACTTTTAACTAAATGGACTAAGAAAGAAATGATTTAAATTACTAAAGTTAGAAATGAAAGTGGGGACATTACTGCTGATTCTACAGAAATAATAAAGATTATAAGAGATTACTATGAATAATTGCCAACAAATTGAATAACTTAGATGAAATGGACAAATTCCTGGAACACAAAACCCACTGAGACTAAATCACAAAGAAACAGAAAACGTGAATATACCTATGAACAGTACAAATATTGAATTCATAATTTAAAATCTCCTTAAAAAATAAGCACTGGACCTGATGGTTTCAGTGGTAAATTCATACAAACATTTAGGCAGAACTAACACCAATCTTTCTCAAACATTTCCAAAAAGTTGAAAAGAAGGAAATATCTCCTAATTCATTCTATGAAATCCACATCACCCTGTTACCAAAACTAGGCAGATACTGCAAGAGAAGAAAACTACAGACCAATACCCATTGATGCAAAATCCTCAGCAAAATACTAGCAAACCAAATTCAACAGTGCTTTAGAAGAATTCTACACCATGACCAAGTGGGATTTATTCCTAGAATGTAAGGATAGTTCAACATATGAAAATCAATCAGTATAACATATATAACATAATGAAATAAGAAAAACACATGATTATTTAACTGGTACAGAAAAAGCATTTGACAGAATTCAATACCTTTTCAGCCCTCAAAAAACTTGGAATATAAGAAACTACCACAAGACAATGTCATGAAGCTTTTACCTCATGCTGATTCTTCTAAAAGTTTTATAGGTTAGACCTTATATTTAGTTCTTTGATCCATTTTGAGTGATTTTTTTAAAATGGTGTTAGGTAACGCACCAATTTCATTCTTTTACAAGCGGCTATCCAGCTTTTCCAGAACGTTTTTTGAAAGAACTGTCCTTTCTCTATTGAATGGTTTTAGCATCTTTGTCAGAAATTATTTTATCATATATCACAGGGTGGAATTATGGGCTCTCTATTTTATTCCATTGGTCTGTATGTCTGTCTGTATGCTAGTACCACAGTTTTCATTACTGCAGTTTTGCAGTAAGTTTCAAAATCAGAAAATCTGAGTCCTTCAGCTTTGCTTTTCTTTTTCAAGATTGTTTCGTCTAGTCAGGGTACTTTCAGATTCCATATGAATTTTAGGATGAGTTTTCTATCTTTGCAAAAAATAAAAAAGTCATTGGGATAGCGATTATATTGTATCTGTTCATTTTGACATGAACATGAGATGTACTTCCATTAATTTCTGTCTTGTTTAATTTTTTCCAGTAATGTTTTGTAGTTTTCATTGTATAATCTTTTACCTCCTTGGTTTATTTCTAAGTATTTTATTCTTTCTGCTTCCATTATAAATGGAATTATTCTCATACCTTCATCTTCAGATTGTTCATTGTTAGAGTATAGAAATGCAACTGATTTTTGTGTATTGGCTTTGTATTTTGCTACTGTGATAAATTCATTTATTAGTGCTAACAATTTTTTGTGGGATCTTTAGGATTTTCTACATATGTGATTATATCATCTGTGAACAGAGATAATTTCACTTCTTTATTTCCAATTTAGATTATTTTATTATCTTTTTCTTGCCTAATTGCTTAGGCTAGAAATTCTAGTCTTATGTTGAAATGAAGAGAGCAGGCATCTTTGCTTTGTTCTTAATCTTAGATGAAAAGTTTTTAGTCTTTTTATCATTGTTTATGATGTTTGCTATGGCTTTTTCACATATGGCTTTTATTGTCTTGTGGTAGTTTCTACACGATTCACAATAGCTGACATGTAGAAACAACCCAGGTGTCTATAAATGAATGAATGGATGAGCCAAATATGGTATACACATACAACGGAATATTATGCAACCTTAAAAAGAAAGGAAATTCTGATATATGCTACAACGTGGATGGACCTTGAGAACATTATGCTAAGTGAAATTTCATTCCCCAAAAGACAATTACTGTGTGATTTTACTAACATGAGGTACTTACAGTAGTCAAAATTATAGTCAGAAAGTAGAATGGTAGTTGTCAGGGACTGGGAGAGGGGACTGGTGAAATGGGGAGTTATTGTTTAATAGGTATAGCGTATCAGTATGACAAAATAAAGAGTCCTGGAAATGGGTGACAGTGATGGTTTCACAACCTTATAAGTGTATTTAATACCATTGAACTGTACATTTAAATAGGTTAAGATACTGTCTTTTCAGTTTTTTGGTGTATTCCTTGAAGCACAAAAGCTCTTAATTTTCATGAAGTTCAATTTATTAATCTTCTATTGCTTATGCTTTTGGTGCTTTTACACTTTTACACAATATTACAAAGCTTTACTCCTATGTCTTCTGGTGAGAGTTTCCTAGTTTTAGGTTTTATATTAGGTCTGTGAATCACTTTTAGTTCATTTTTGAGTATAGTAAGAAGCAGGAACCCAGTACTTTGCATGTATTCACACAGTCGTTCCAGCACAAGTGGTTGAAAAAAATGTTCGTTTTCCATTGAATTGTTTTGGCCTCTTTGTTGAAAATTAATTGACCATAAATGTTAGAGTAGAAGGTTAGGTTATGGACTTGAGATAATTATTTTCTTTTTCTAAAAGGTGTATAAAGGTATAAATTTCCCCTAAATCCTGCTTTAGTTGCATGCCACACATTCTGTGATGTTGAACTTCATTTTTATCCACATAAAAATATTTTCTAATTTCTCCTTTGATACCTTCTTTGACTTATTGTTTATTTAGGACCTTGTCTAATTTCCACATATTTGTGAATTTTCCAAATGTCTTTCTGTTGTTGATTTCTAATTTAATTGCCTTATAACTATAGAACATAATTTGTATGATTGTAGTACTTTTAAATTTATTGAGGCTTATTTAGGACCTAGCATATGGTGTCTCCTGGAGAATGTTCCATGTGCACATGGCTTACTCAACTGGGAATGGAACTTAACATTTTATGATAAAACTGTGGTGATAAAATACATTAAAGCCCAGTATTTTCAGCCTTCCATGTCTATGATAGAGGATTCACTGTATAGGTGAAGGCTGAATTGTGGAAGGAACCACCAGTCCTCTCTGTCATGTCTGCTTGGAATAGAGCTTCTGCAACACAGAGCTATGAGGGATGAGAGATGCCAGATTCCTACCCCTTCTGGCTTGAAACTATAGCCCTAGACAGGGATCTGGAGGTAGTTTGAGATGCCTGCCCCTCCGAGCTCAAAACTGTAGCCCCAGACTGGGTGCTGGAGGCAATTGGAGACCCCTGCTCCTCCTGGTTTGAAACTGTAGCCCAAGACTAGGCACTGAAGTCAGTGGGTGACCCATTTTATTGTTGCTCTTGCTCAGTAAAAATTTTAATTTTACTGACCTTGGGGATGAGAATGGAAGCAAGTTGTGATTCAAATGGAACAGATAGTCCCTGTTTTCTATTTGCTATCTGTACTTCAGGCAATTTCCAGAGATTTTAAATGATTGGACCTTTTTTTCATAATTTTCACCAGTTAAATGATTGTTTTGCCACCAAGCTCTTCACACTTCCATTTTGGAAGTCACAATATGCCTCTATTCTTAAATAACAAAAATAAATAGCAAACTGGTACAGTCACGAATAGAGGTTTCACGCAGGAACTTTTTAAGCATTACATGTTTTCACTCTTGCAATAATGTGAAATTTATCTTTTGGAAATGGGCAAATAAATATATCTGTGTATTTTGCTTGAATGAAAGTTATAAGTGACAAATTATTATTCCTATTCTTTCCTGAAACAGACAAAAATATTCATTATTGTGTGGCAAGTGTCTGAGAATTCCAGACATATAAAGAAAAATTAGACAAAAGTTTTTTTAAACATATAGCATGTTCTGGGATGGAACTGTTTAGTATTGCAAAACATATCAGTTTTCTCAAAATTAGAAAGCAATCTCATTTAATATATAACATGATTTTGAGGGATCTTGATAAGCTAATTCTAAAATTTATCTGTAAAATAAAATGTGTGAGAATAGTCAACAAACTGAAAAACGAGAGCGAATAAGAGAAGTATTTTTTTTCTATCACATAGAAAAATATATTGAAAAGCCACAGAAATAAAATAAAGAATAAGCAAATAAATTGGTAGTTAGGTCAATGTCTCTGAGCACAGTTGATGAAGATGACATTTCAAAATACTGGGGAAAGACTGGACAATTTTATAAATGATTTTTGGGAAACAGATTATCCATATGAAAATTAAAAATGGGAAACTTATGTTGTACTATATGTAAAATAAAGTCTAAATAGAAAAAAGAAATAAATATAAACACCTCACATTATAAACATATTGGAAAACTCTGAGACAGTAATTCAATAACCTCAGGGAAAATGGAGACCTCTGATAACAAAGCATAAATGCAAGATCATAAATATCATAAATAAAATACTGATATGGTTGGCTGCATATACATTAAAATTTTCTGTGACAAAATGTGCCATAAACCAACTTAAATCCAAAATGACAGAAAACAACAAAAAAGTAGTTTTTATTTAGATAAAATATACACAGAATATATAAATATTATTTACATATCAACAAGAAAAAACATACAATAGGGAAAAGTGCAAAAATATGAGAAGAAAATTAATAAAAGAAGAAATCCAATAACCATTAGGAAAAATTATCTAGTATATATGGGAGAAGACTCTCCTCTCCATTACTAACCAGGGAAAAACAAGATAAAACAACAAATTATTTCAAAAATGAAAAAGACACGTAGTTCCCAACAATGAAAGATCCAGGAGGTCAGAACCTCTGCTTTGATCTCCACTGATCAGGACCAAACACAGTGCCTGGTATAGAGAATATCTGAACACTGGTTGAATGAATAAGTAAATGAAGGAATGAATACTGACAGACACAGGGAAATAGCTGTACTTGGATATTTGCATCTTTTCTGATTCATGTGCTTTATTCTCAAGTTCTCTGTCAAAGACTTTCAAATCCAATGCCCTCCTCAAAGATATCCTTGACTAAGATGGGTATTCTTACAACACATTAAAAAGGAACCAATGGTATATTTTCTTCAAATTGTCTTTTATCATTTATATACTTTTATCATAATTTAATAAAGTATAATCATACTAATACAAAATGCCATTTACTGCTCTACAGGGACTGTTTTTGGTGATGTTATATTGCATTCTGAAGAAAAATACCAATTATTATCTCTGCACAATCCTTAGCTGCTAGATATTTTCTCAATTTTACACATCAAGTTACCTCTCTACAATCATATAATTAATAGAGTAAGATTTTTATCCAGATTGCCCGATGTCTCTACCATCTGTTACAAGGCTTTCCAATATACACATAAATTTGGATCCTGTCACTAGGTAGGGTAAGCCCAACCCTGAATGCCAAAATTTATTTTCATTTATAAAACATGTTTTGTTAGTATTTGTAGTTTGCCTACCATGCCTAACAGAGCAGGTGCTAGTGGTTGTTAGTTTTTCTTAGAGGGTATGAAGAGGTCTATGTAATGTACCCCAATGTAGATTGATGTTGGTGATGTTTCAAATTTTCCAGTTGCCAGTCTGTAACCATAACAACAGGTGATAGTTAATTAATATGCTTAAGTACATGTGCATCAGCCCCTCTCATTCCTATCTCTTACTTAAGTCACTGCTGTGACAGCCAGTTTTTGCAAGACACTGATCTGCTTTGCACAGGCATTATTTTTCACCCTTCTCATCGTATGCTGAGTTTTCCTATGACACCAAGGAATGGTGCACTTATGGGATCCCTCAGGACACTTGATATTTGCATCTTATTAGATGCATGTTTTACTTTCAAGCCCTCCATCAAATATCTTCATTTCAGGAGCATGTGTACCTTTGACTGCTGAGGCGGCAGATAAGTGCTACTGGTTTTGGTCCTCCAGAAGACACTTTGGTGACTTATTTCACAAGCTTTTCAAACATTTACTGTGGAATTGAACGCCAGTGGCCCCCGGCAATAAGCATCAGAATAAGTATCTTTTTATTGCCATTCCCTTCTTCCATGTTTTACTCACTCTTGCTCCCTGGGATTACTTCCCAATTACACTACCTGCACAGAAGTTTTTGTTTCAGATTCTGACACCAAAATATGGTAGTGGGGACAGAATGGGGAAAGGGTCTTTGACTGTTGGGGAGGATGCTTGAATAAGTACATAAATGCTATTACCTTGACCTTGAAACATAATTTTATGATATCTTTCCAACTCCTAGTCCATCAAAACAAATGCTGTGCTTTGTATTGATCTTTTAATTCACCCTTTGGCTTTTATCTTTCATTCAGAAATGGGTATTGTTTTCTTACTTGCACAGTTCTTGATTTTTATTTTTTACTTTACATAGATTACTACCTAGTCTCATACACAAAATCCCTGAAGATAAGGCTCTGAAGATAGATAAGGTATAAGACTCTAGTCGTTAAATGACTGAACGGCCTTAAACACTAGCATTAGGAATGTGAAATTTATCCCCAGGTAATGAGAAACCACCATATGTTTATTAAGAATAGAGTAACTTGTTAATAGTTACATTTAATTAAACTAACCTGCTGGTGAAGTTGAAGGTGAGTTGGTTTCAAGACACTGCCTAGTCCAGGCATCACCTAAAGTACTCACCTGAAGTAAGAGTTGGACTTTGTAATTTATATTTCATTGTCTGATATAATTGTACATAATATATAATCTAAAGTAATTGCTTAAAATAGTATAAATATTTAGTTAAATGTCCAATTTTGCTCATATTTGTATACAATTTTTATATCTTTTGTTTTATATAACATGCATTTGTCAGTTAGATTCTTTTTTATTAAACTAAACTTATGAAGAGATTATCTATATAATATTTAATTGGTTAACTTGTAGAGAGGGCTAACAGTATTTGTAATAATTATGGTTTTGTGATAACAATAATGTTTCAGTGTATACTGGTTACTTTCCACATTTAGGTTTGGTGCCTAAAATTCAAAGACCAAATCATTTTAGGAACTTCAATAAGCAAACATTATTATATCATAATTTTTAATAGATCCTTTCATTTTCTGAGACTTAAGAGCTAGGATGCTAAGCCTGGTATGCTAAATATTGTATTCTGTACTCCATTTAGACTTTGATTTGGATTTAAAATTCAAAATCACTTCCATCATTTCTATCCTTGTGAGTGTGTGCCTGTGGGGATATTAAAATAGAGAAAGAGCTACTTGGAGAGATGAAGTGATTGAATTTGATGCCTAAGGCCAGAAACCTCATTTTGCTTATGTTAATATGTAGAACTTTCTGCACTCCTATCCATGGCTAGTAAATGCTTTTTCTTGATTTTGTAAAATTCAGCATTGTACATCCTGGTTAAAAACCTTATTTCTTTTGTTGCAAATAGTGCTAGCAACCAATTTCAATCTAGATACTATTAACGTGGCTCAATTATAAAATGATTACATATGATTATAAAAAAGCAAAATCTATGTGTTTCTATCTTTAATGTCACTTTATTTAAGATTGCAGATTAAAGCTTTTGTAATCTTAGGTAAATCAGTAATTAACTTAGCACAGAGATAGAATATAGAGATGAAATCATAAGACCAAGGAGGCATTTTCAAAGAATTTTAATAAATATGTAACAGAATATAATCTGTCCCAAAGAAGTGCAGATATCTCTGGGGTCCCACCCATGGCAGGGTAACATAAGGAAGACAACATTTGTCATTATTATCTATAAATTAGTTAATTTATCCATTTTCAACAAATACTTAGTGAACACCCACTTGTTGGCATTCCAAGATGAGCAAAATAGTGTCTCAGATCTAGGACAGCTCAGAGGATAAGGTGGAAATGGCGGGGGTGGGGAGAAGAGAAATGCACGAATATACAATTATAATTTAAAATAGTGTATGCTGTGAATCATTATGAAAATATACAAGACAGGATGAATTCCTGGGTCAATCATATAAATGTTTTCCAAAGGCAAAAGGCCCATCAACAGTGTTTCTTAGACCATGCAGAGGAGTCTACCAGCCGAGAAGTGTAATCAAAGCATCAGAGACAGAAAGAGAATATCAAGTGTGTAGGCTAAAATTCTTAACAGAATGTGTCATGTTTTAGTTATGGGGAGTAAGGGAAGATGGTGTCCCAGGCAAAAGGCTGGAGTGTTGAGAGGCAGGGGAATGACTACAGACAGTTTGGGTAGATATGTACGACGCAGGACCTTATACATAATGCAAAAGTATTTGGGCTTTTAAGTGACTGATTTGATCAGATTTGTGCTTTAGAAAAATAGCTGATGGCCAAAGTGGAGGAGGGACTGGTGATAAGTATTAGGTTGAGGCAATTGGTCAGCTGAAGCTGAGTTTGTATTAAGACTTTGAGAGTGGGAATGCAATGGTGATGGCAGAATCTGGGCTTCCTGATTGATGTATTGTGGGAAATGAGGAAAAAGAAGGCAACAGAGATGCTGCCTAGTATCCTTCTGCTGATGTTGATGGTGCCACTAGTTAAACCACAGAATGATAGAGAAAGAAAACCTAACAACAAAGGAGTGTGGTCTGAAAATATATTACATTTGTTGTTTGTAAATTCCTTTAGTAGACATAAAATTATGTAAAGTAATAATTATAACAACATATTGTTGGGTTTTTAACATGAAAAGTTTCAATATATATAATAATAATATCACTAAAAATTATATATAGCACTAATATTACTATATCGTTATATAATAGATAATAATATCACTATATCGTTATATAACAGATATAACAGTAATTTCACTGAAGTGGGATACAACTTTTGAGGAGTAACATTTGAAGACCTCACTTGAATTCAGTTAGTATAACTCTGAAGTAGATTCTGATGAGTTTAGATGTATATGATAAGCCTTAAACAAACCACTAAGGAAATCACTTAAAAATATAGTGAAAAATGATTAAAAGTAATAAAACGTTACACTAGACAATATTTACTTGATGCAAAAAAATATAGTAAAGGAGGACTAGCAGCAAAATAGATATGAGACATGTAGAATAAAAACTAAAATGAGAGACATCACTCCAGCAATATTGATAATGACATTAACTGTGAATGGATTAAGCTATCCAATCAAAAGACAGAAATCGTCAGACTGGATAAAAAACAAGATCCAACTATATGCTGTCTATAGGAGGTACTTTAGATTCAAAGATACAAATAGGATAATAGGATAAAAGTTAAACAAATGGCAAAAGAGATGCAAAGTAGAATACAAGGTTAATATACAAAAGTGAATTGCTTTCCTTTATTTCAGCAATGAAAAATTAAAATTTGAAAATAAAAACAATACCATTTCCATTAACAACAAAATCATAATATACTTAATATACTCATATAGTTAGGTTATAAATCTAACAAAATATGTACAGGATCTATACGCAGAAAACTACAAAACCTTGATGAAAGAACTAAAAGATCTAAATAAATGGAGACCTTGTTGTGATTTTAATTTTTATTTCCCTAATGATTATTGATATTGAGCATTTTTTCATGTTTTTTGGACACTTTTATGTCTTCTTTTGCAAAGTATTTGTTCGTGTCTTTTGCTCACTTTTTAATGGAATTACTTGTTTGTTTTTGTTGTTGCCAGTTTGTTTTAGTTGCTTATAGATTCTGAAGATTAGTTCATTATCAGATGCCTAGTTTGCATCTGATTGAAATTCTTAGGTTTTCTATTAACTCTGTTGAATAGTTTCTTTTACACTTGCATTTTTGGTGGGAATGTAAATTAGTTCAGCCTCCGTGGAAAGCAGTATGGAAATTTCTCAGATAACTAAAAATAGAACTACCACTTGACCCGGCAATCCCACTACTGGGCATCTACCTAAAGGAAAATAAATTTATCTACCAAAAAGACACCACGTCATTAGTCACAATACCTAAGTCATGGAGTCAACTTAGGTGCCCATCAATGGAGGGCTGGATAAAGAAAATGGTGCTATATACCATGGAATACCGTAAAGCCATAAAAAATGAAATGATGTCCTTTGCAGCAACATGGATGTAGCTGGAGGCCATTATCCTAAGTGAATTAACACAGAAACAGAAAACCACACACTGCCTGTTCTCTCTTTATAAGTGGGAGCTAAGAAATAGGTACACGTGAACATAGAGATAGAAACAATAGACACTAAGAACTTCAGAAGGGTGGAGACAGGGAGGCAGGGAAGCGTTGAAAAACTATGTATTGGGTATCTCTCGGGTAGTTTTTTACTGTGTGGATGATCGGTTCAACAGAAGGCCAAACTCCAGCATTATGCAATAAAGTCAATAAATTGTGCAATAAACCTGCACATGTACCACTTTAAACTAAATTTGAAAAAAAGAAAAAAGTAATCAGAGAGATTACTTTTTTGAACTCTGTGTTCATGCTTTGAAAAACTCAGTATTGCTAAGATACCTATTCTTCCCAACTTGATCTACAGGTTCATTACAATACTATTTGAAATCACAGTGCTATTTCACTTACGACCCAGCAATCATGCTTTTAATTATTCCTCCACCTAATTTGAAAACTTATGTCTAAACAAGATTGCACAGAGATATTTATAGCAGTTTTATTCATAATTACTAAACGCTGAAAATAACCAAAATGTCCCTCAGTAGGTAAAATGAGAGACAAACTGTGGTACACGCACATAATAGGGCATTATTCAGTCATAAAAGGAAATGAGCTATTAAGCCAGGATAAAACACAGAGAAACCTTAAATACATATTGCTCAGTGAAATAAGCCAGTCTCAAAAGGCAACATACTGTGGGACTTCAATTATATAACACTCTGGAAAAAGTAAAACCATGGAGACAGTGCACAGGTCAGCAGCTGCTAGGGCTAAAGAAAAGGAGAGTGGAATGAATAGGTAAAGCATAGGTGCTTTTAAGGGCAGTTAACCAGGGTTTCTTGGAGAAATGGCTTATCCTAGTACTGGAGCAGAAAATATAAAAGATGAAGCTGGAGCATCTTGTAGTACCAGAAAGTAAGAAAGTACTCAAAAATATATGTGTATAGATGAGTGTTTGTCAATGGGGCCGAGGAGCCAACTGAAGTTCTCCCCAATGGCCAAAGCTGAAACAATCTGAGTAAAACAATTAATAAAGTATTATTAGAGTGTATCTCAAAGTATAAGTATTCATGATTCCATACTGACAGAAACACATAATTGAGTAAGTTAATACATAGGGGAGGAGAAACAAATCTCCCACTCATATGAATTATAAATTATTTAGATACTTCATCCAAAATGAGGGAAGTATAATGACTTCCTTCCACAGCCTGGAAGGGGGAAAGGGGAGAAGGAGTAACTTTACAGCAAAGAAATCTGAAAACCATTACTTCATTCAGACTTCATTCATTACTTCATTCAGACAATGATGGTCACCATCAACAATCATAATCATGTTGATAGTATGTACTGTTGATATGACATGATGAAAATGGCGTGCCACTTACCTCTGTGATCTTCCTCTCCCAAACTCATAACCCCAAACTAATTATGAGAAAGAAATTCTAATTCCAATAGAGGTGCCTCCTACACAAATATACCTGACCAGTACTCTTCAAACTGTCAAGATCATTAAAAACAAGGATAGTCAGAGAAAATGTTACAGTCAAGAAGATCCTAAGGAGACGTGACAACTAAATGTAATGTGGTACCCTGAATGGGATCCTGAAATGAGAAGGAAAACTAGAATAAAAAGTAAGGAAATCTTAATAAACTATGGACTTTAGCTAATAATAATGTATACATGTGTATAATATTAATAAATGTATCACACTAAGGTAAAATGCTAATAATAGGGGAAAATGTGGGGGTGGGATGAGGAAAGGGTATACAGAAAGCCTATACTATCTGATCAACTTTTTGGTGAATCTAAATCTAAAAAAATAAAATATATCAATAAAAATTATGGAACAACATTCTTCATTAACCAAATAAATAAATAAATAAATAAAAATAAAAAGAATCTTTAACAGATGTTTCAAGTCAAATTCAGCAGTACCTAAAAAATATAACACATCCTGTCTAAGTGGAGATTACATCAGAAATTCCAGGTTGGTTTTCCATTGACAATTGCTATAATTCACCACATTAAAAAAAAGAAACACGATCAGCTCACTAGATAAAGAAAAAACATCTTTCCAAATGTAATATATATGCCTAATAAACTCTTATTAATCTAATAAGAGTAATAGAAGGGACATTCCTCAACCTGATAAAGGACATTTATGAAAAATCTACAATTGACCTCATATTTATTGCTTTATCCCTAAGAACACGAACAAGGAAAGTATGTCCACTCTCACTACAACAATTTCATGGATTTTCCAGCTTGGCAATAATACAAGAAAAAGATACAAAAGGCATAAAAATTTCAAAGGACAACATCATCTATAGTCATTTTTCAAGAATCTAGCACAAAGATACTAGTACTAATAAGTTTGTGTAAGATCTCAGGATACAAGACTGATAAGATAACGTAATTGTATTTCTATATACTAACAACAAACATTTGAAAACTGAAATTTATACTTACCATTCATAATAGGATCAAACATAAAATATTACCAGAGGACATCAACAATATATGTGAAAGACCTATATAGTGAAAACTACAAAACACTGATAAGTTTTTAAGTGTCTAGTAAATGGAGATATATGCTCTATCATGGATTGAAATATTAAATATTGTTAAGATGTCAATATTCCCCTGCTTAATTTATATATTCAATGTAATCTCAATCAAAATCCTGGAAGATTATTTTTGACGAAACTGACAAACTGATTATAAAATTCATATGAGGATGCAAAGTACCAAGAATTTCCAAAACAACTTTGAAAAAGAACAATTCATACAGCCAAAACTATCTAACTTCAATATTCATCATAAGGGTACAGTAATTAATACAGTATGGTATTGTCATCCTGTTAGACAAATAGATCAATATAACAAAATACAGAGTCCAGAAACAAACCCACACATATATGGACAACTGATTTTTCACAATGGTGCAAAAGTAATTATATGTGGAAGGATAAACTTTTCTACAAATGCATGGAATAATTGAATATTTATATGCAAAAGAAAAACTAAATTCAACTGCTACCTCACTTCATATACAAAAATTAATTTATTTTGCATAGATGAAAATGTCAGAGCTGAAACTATAAAACATCTAAAAGTAAATGTAGAAGAATATCTTAATGACCTTGGGTTAGCCAATGATTTATTAAGTAGGACACAATAAGCAAAAGTCATAAAAGAAAACAATTGATTACTGTAAAAATAACCACACTACCCAAAGCAAGATAAATATTCAGTGCAATTCCCATCAAGATACCATCATCATTTTTCACAGAACTACAAAAAAAATCTTAAAATTCATATGGAACCGAAAAAGAGCCCGCATATCCAAAGCAATACTAAGCAAATAGAACAAATCTGGAGGCATCACATCACCTGACTTCAAATTATACTACAAGGCTATAGTTTCCAAAACAGCATGACACTGGTATAAAAATAGGCACAGACCAATGAAACAGAATAGAGAAGCCAGAAATAAAGCCAAATTTATACAGCCAACTGATCTTCAGCAAAGTATACAGAAACATAAACTGAGGAAAGGACACTCTATTCAACAAATGGTGCTGGGTAAATTGGCAAGCTGCATGTAGAAGAATGAGACTGGATCCTCCTCTCTTACCTCATAAAAAAATCATTCAAGATGTATCAAAGACTTCAATCTAAGACCCGAAACCATAAAAATTCTGGAAGATAACAACAGAAAAACTAACCTAGACATTGGCTTAGGCAAAGAATTCATGACTAACACTCCAAAACCAAACGCAACGAAAATAAAAACAATAAATGGGACCTAATTAAACTAAAAACCTTCTGCACAGCAAAATAAATAATCAGCAGAGCAAACAGACAACCCATGGAGTGGGAGAAAATATTTGCAACCCTGTGTATCCAACAAAGGACTAATATCCAGAATCTACAAGGAACTCAAATGAATCAGCAAAAAAAAAAAAAAAAAAAAAAAAAAAAAAAAAGAAAGAAAGAAAAAAGAAAAAAAAAAGTGGGCAAAGGATATGAATAGACAATACTTAAAAGAAGATAAACAGCAAACAAACATATGAAAAAATTCTCAGCATTACTAATTATCAGGTAAATGCAAATGAAAACTACAATGAGATACCACCTTACTCCTACAAGAATGACCAAAATTAAAAAGTCAAAAAACAACAGATGTTGGCATGGATAATGTAAACTAGTAAAACCACTATGGAAAACAGTATGGAGATTCTTTAAAGAAATAAAAGTATAGCTACCATTCAATCCAGCAATCCCACCACTGGGTGTCTACCAAAAGGAAAAGAAGTCATTATTTGGAAAATAAACATGCACATGCATGTTTATAGCACACCATTTGCTATTGCAAAGATATGGAACCAACCTAAGTGCCCATTAACCAATGAATGGATAAAGAAAATGTGGTATACATACACCACAGAGTATCACTCAGCCATAAAAAGGAACAAAATAATGTATTTTGCAGCAACTTGGATGGAGCTAGAGGCCGTTATTCTAAGTGAAGTAACTCAGGAATGAAAAACTAGATATTGTGTGTTCTCATTTATAAGTGAGAGTTAACTACCAGGATGCAAAGGTATAAGAATGATATAATGGATTTTGGGGACTTGGAGGGGAAGGGTAGGAGGAGAATGAGTGATAAAATAATACATATTGGGTACAGTGTACACTGCTCAGGTGATGGGTGCACCAAAATCTCAGAAATCACTGCTAAAGAACTTATCCATGTTAGCAAAACCTCCTGTACCCCAAAACTATTGAAATAAAAGTATCAGTACCATGCTGTATTGGTTACTGTAGCCCTTGTGGTAGAGTTTGAAGTCAGGTAACATGACATTCCAGTTTTTTTCTTTTTGTTTAGGATTGCCTTGGCTATTCAGGCTCTTTTTTGGTTCCATATGAATTTTAAAGTAGTTTTTTCTATTGTGTGAAGAATGTCATTGGTAATTTAATAGGAATAGTATTGAGTCTGTAAGTTGCTCTGGGCAGTGTGGCCGTTTTAATAATACTGATTCTTCCTATCCATGAACATGGGATCTTTTTCCATTTGTTTGTGTCTTTGATTTCCTTGAGCAGTGTTTTGTAATTCTTATCGTAGAAATCTTTCACTTCCCTGCTTAGCTGTATTCCTAGCTATCTTTATTTTTGTGACAGTTGTAAATGAGACTGCCTTTCTGATTTGGCTTTTGGCTTGGCTGTTGTTGGTGTATAGGAATGCTAATAACTTTTTGTTTGTTTGTTTGTTTTGGGTTTGGTTTTTGTTTCTTGAGGACGAGTCTCGCTCTGTCACCCAGGCTGGAGTGCAGTGGTACGATCTCAGCTCACTGCAATATCCACCTCCTGGGTTCAAGCGTTTCTTGTGCCTCAGCCCCCAAGCAGCTGGGACTACAGGCATGCACCATCACACTAGGCTAATTTTTGTATTCTTAGTAGAGATGGGGTTTCACTATGTTGACCAGGCTGGTCTCAAACTTCTGGCCTCAAGCAATCCACCCGCCTTGGCCTCCCAAAGTGTTGGATTTTTGTACATTGATTTTTGTCTTCTGAAACCTCACAGAAGTTGTTTATCAGCTGAAGGAGCTTTTGGGCCAAGACTATGGGGTTTTCTAGGTACAGAATCATGTCGTCTGCAAACAGGGATAGTCTGACTTCCTCTCTTCCTATCTGTATGCCCTTGGTTTCTTTCTCTTGCCTGATGGCTCTGGTAGGACTTCCTATACCATGTTGAATAGAAGTGGCGAGAGAGGGCATCTTTGTCCTGTGCTGGTTTTCAAGGGGAATGCTTCCAGCCTTTGCCCATTCAGTATTATGTTGACTGTGGGTTTGTCATAGATGATTCTTATTATTTTGAGGTGTTCATTCAATACCTAGTTTATTGAGAGTTTTTCACATAAAGGGGTGGTGAATTTTATTGGAAGCCTTTTTCTCCATCTATTGAGATAATCATGTGGTTTTTTGTTCCTTACACTGTATACAAAAATCAACTCAAGCTGAGTTAAATATTTAACTGTAAACCCCAAAACTATAAAAATCCTGGGAGACAACCTAGGCAATACCATCCTGGCCATAGGAATGGGCAAAGATTTCATGACAAAGACAATTACACAAAAGCAAAAATTGACAAATGGGATCTAATTAAACGTAAGAGCTTCTGCACAGCAAAAGAAACTATCAACAGAGTAAACAGACAAGCTACAGAATGGGAGAAAATATTTGGAAACTATGCATCCAACAAAGGCCTAATATCCAGCATTTATAAGGAACTTAAACAAATTTACAAGAGAAAAACAGCTGCATTAAAAAGTGGGCAAAGAACATGAACAGACACCTTTCAAAAGAAGATATATATATAGCCAACAATCATATGAGAAAAAGCTCAGTATCACTGATCATTAGAGAAATCCAAATCAAAACCATGGTGAGATACCATCTCATACCAGTCAGAATGGCTATTAATAAAAAGTCAAAAAGTAACAGATGCTGGCAAGGCTGTGGAGAAAAGAGAATGCTTATACACTATAGGTGGAAATGTAAATTAGTTCAACCATTGTGGAAATCAGTATGGTGATTGCTCAAAGAGGTGAAAAATAGAAATACCACTCAACCCAGCAATCTCATTACTGGGTATAAACGCAGAGGAATATAAATCATTCTACCATAAAGACACACGCACACAGATGTTCACTGCAGCACTATTCCAAATAGCAAAGACACAGAATCAACCTAAATGCCCATCAATGACAGGCTGGATAAATTGTGGTAGATATACACCATAGAATCCTATGTAGCCAAAAAAAAAAAAAAAAAAAAAAAAAAAAAAAAGGAATGAGATTATGTCTTTTGCAGGAACATGGATGGAGCTGGAAGCCATTATCCTTAGCAAATGAATGCAGGAACAGAAAACCAAATACATCATGTTCTCACCTATAACTGTGAGCTAACTGATGAGAACTCATGACACAAAGCAGGGAACAAACAACAGACATCAGGGTCTACTTGACGGTGAAGGGTGGGAAGAAGGAGAGGAGCAGAAAAGATAACTGTTGGGTACTGGGCTTAATACTTGAGTGATGAAATAATCTGTACAATAAACCCCCATGATATGAGTTTACTTACGTAACAAACCTTCACATGTACCCTCAACCTAAAATAAAAGTTAAAAAAAACAAATTCACAAAAAATAAAATTAAAATTAAAAAAGAAAACAATTGGTAAGTTTAATTTCATCAAAATTAAAGACTTATGCACTTCAAAACACCACTGAGAAAATGAAAAGACAAACCACACAAAGTGAGAAAATGTTTTCAAAACATATATCTCATAAAAGACTTTTTTCATTATGTGTATGTGTGATATATATATATGCTCATATATGTATATATGTGCACGGAGGGAGTATGCCAGCTGGCACACGGCCATAGGGACTCCCCCACTGGAGCTTGCCACGAGTCAGGCATGGTCAGCTAGATCGGAAGTTAAGAGGCAGACCCCAGGGCACCTGAGACTGCCCTACAAGCAGGCACAGCCAGACTGGGGCCTCGGGAGAGGCCAGATGATCAAGGGATGCTCAGGTCAAACCGGCCTCATCTAATGGGCAAGACTGCGCTGCAGAGTTCAGGTTTGACAGTTCTGCTCCGAATAACATCTCCTACGGGAGCCAGTCAAGCCTAGGCCGATAGCTGTCCCTGATGGTGCTCTGCTACAGATGCTTCCACACCAAATCCTCTGGGCTCCACATCAGCTGACTTGCTGCCCCTACCACTTCTCTAGGCAGATCTCCCTGCCAACTCGAGTGCCTGTAGTGGTCAAAGGGTCTCTGTCTGCTGGCACTCCGGGCCCGTGGCGAGAGTGGGTTGCTCCTTGCCACCCATTCCCCCAGAGCCATGTGGGGTCAGGAACAAGTCACAGTGCGCAGTAGCTCCGTGTGGGGTTCCCAGCTTTCTCTCCTCTCGGTCCAACTTCTGTGTCTTCCCTTGGTCGACTCTCAGTGCCTTCCCCCTGAGGATCTGTTAGGAGCACACCAGTCATCTCGGTCAGTGTGAGCTGTTCCACCTGCCTGCATGTAGTTGGCCATCTTGCCCTCCCCAGATGAAAGTGGAACTTTTATGTCTTTTTGGTGAAAATGCAAAATGGTACAGTCACTATGACAAGCACTTTGACAGTTTCTCACAAAGTAAAGCATGCACTTACCAATTCCACTCGTAGACAGAGACCAAAAAGAAGTGAAAATACATATCCACATAAAAACTGAGCTATATCTAGTCAGTACATATCCACATATATGTACTGAGATGTTCATAGCAGTTTTATTCATAGTAGCCAGAAACAAAAAACAACACAAATGTCATCAGCTGGTTAAGAAAAGTAGCACATCCATAAATTGGAATACTACTCAGAAATAAGAAGGAAAAACTGTTGATATACTCAACAACATCAATACATTTCTAAAGTGTTATGTTAAAGAAGTCATACACGCAAGCATACCTAAGGTTTAGGTACATTTAAGTAACAATCTGGAAAACGCAGAACTATAAAGATAACAGCTAAGCAGTTGACAAGGATGGCAAGGCAACTAGGTGCAAAGGGGCCAAGGGAAATTTTCCTAGTGATGGGAATTTTCTATTTCATGGGGTGGTGGGTATACAATGGTATACGTTTGTCAAAACTCATCAAAGTCTACACTTAAAATTTAATTGTATGTAGACTTTACCTCAATAAAGCTGATTTAAATATTAATCCAGGCTGAAATTCTATAAAATTCTAAATCTAAACCAAAGCAGTATTTAGGCATAACAATTTCCATGAGTATTCACCTTTTATGTATTTGGTGTGGTCCTCTTCAAGTAAAGATTATGTAAATGATTTCAATTAAAAGCGATTGACGTTAAATATTTGCTTTATGGGAAAACATAGGCAGTTTCTAGTCCTTCATTATTTTTCACTTCTATAGGTATTCAAATAATGACATTTTCTTTTCACGTTTTCAAACCAGTTGGAACTCCCTTATAGATACGTGAGTAGAATGTAAGTAGAATCTTAGACTCATTTGGTTTTTGAACTAGAAGAAATCTTGGTCACCATCTAGTCCAAAGTTTTCCCTTTGTAGAAATTTAAAATCCAGAGAGGTTAAGGGTCATGTTCAGAGTAATACTGCTAATTACTCAAATAGCTCAGTCTAAAACCCAGTTCTGCATGCTCCCTAGTTGAAAATGTTTCATTGTATTCTTTCATAAAATATGACCATTTTTTGTCAATAACTTTAATGGACTCCCCATGCCTTCTGCTCATACATATATTTTTAATTCAAGTGAAATCACATAACATAAAATTCACTATTTTTAAATGAGTGGACTCTTGAATCACTTTCATTTAGGAAAACTCTACTGGTAGTGAATTTGTTTTGATCTTTTCTGCTTTTGGTGCAGTTGCGCAGTCAGTGAAGGGTTGTCTTGTTCTTCCACAGATACCTAGTAAGCATTTGCTTTTGTGGATGTGTCCTCCTAGTCTGGGACTTTCAGAACAAAATTGGGTTGCCCAGAATAGTGCTCTGTGCCTATTGCTCCTTATGAGTAGTCTTTTGAGGTTAATATTCCATGTAGTGGCCTTCCCTCACACCCTAGAATTTGGAATTATCTCACCTTCTTGTACAATATCTGCTTATTAGCTCTGCTTCACATCCGTAAAGTTATAGATAACCAACATATACCATTGTAAAGATATGGGAATAACTAGAACACTTGGTTCCTGACTCCCTTCCCCTTAATACCTCCCTTCATCTAAAGCCGAAAGCACCTTCTAACAGTGGTAAGAGATTTAAGATCTGTAGGTCTAGGCTAACTTGAAAGGTTGTTTAATGCTATGCACTCAGAAGGTTGTGCCTATGTGCAGGCTGAACACGTTACCTGCTCAATCTTTTTTACGTTCCCTGGATTTAGAAATAAGACTGCAATAGTTGACTCCGGGGATCTTCCTTTACAATCTTCAGAATTGAATGTGCTTGTTCTCTTCCACAGGAGTTGAAATGTTGATTTGGAGGTATGAGTGAATGCTTGCCATTTGACTATGCCCTCAAGCTGAGTTGGATCTGAGGAGATGAACATGTGATCTGTTGAACTGCTGGCAGTGGAAAACTAGAGTTATTCTTTCTCAGGAGAAAAGGTCAGGAAGAGTCCTTACTCATTAATCCAATGAAAATCTGGAATTTACTTTAGGAGATTTAGAAAATTAACCAAATAAAAAAAAAAGTGTGTATTTTAAATCTTTACATCCATGTAACTCTCATTTGTTCTAACTCACATTGAGCTATCAAATTTTGTGGCAAGCTATAAACTTGTTGAGTCATTAGCCTGCCTGGTTAATGGAGGAAAACTAAATTCCTGTTCCTGCATAATGACACTTATTCACTGTAGACATTTGCATCACTGGGAAACGATAAAACCTCATCCTTCATAATGAAGTTCTGGGCTGACAAAAAGGAAAATATAGTGTTGTGGGACAACTATGAATATAAAACAAGCTTAATAAAGAAATGGTGACAAATTATATTATGCAAAATGTAATGCAATAGAAAATGTTACTAATTCATTGGAAATGTCATAAATAATCCAAATAGTTTTTGACTGTCAAGGCCTTGAAAAATATGTTTCCTTAAAAATGAAGTGCAGAAGAGATGTCAATTTAATTGCCATCATATTTTGACACGCTTGGAGATTCCTATATTCAGCTTATTTGCTAAATTTAGATACTTGCTTATGATGAAATGAAGAGAGGAGCACAATTAACCAGTTTGCTATTTTATTGTTGATCTGGCAGGAAAGCTGTTAGCATACTCAGGCTACAGGATTGCTGTTTTGGTTTTAGATCAATATTTGCATTATCTTACAATCAGTTTAGACAATTGTGCCTTTATGAAGTAGGCAAAATTTTAGATTTTGTGTTTGAACATTGAGAAAAGACATTTGTCAGATCTATAATATTACTAACCCTAAGTTGTAGCTTCTGGAAAAACTGTAGCCAGCTCTTCTTAATCAACTTGACTGAGACTCTGACTTAGAGTTGAAGAGCTCATATGCTAGAAGGCAATTATTTTTCTTCTTCTTATAGTGTATTTGCCACAGAATTGTCTACTGTTGTCACCAGTTGATACCTTACAAGTTTCTTTATTCTGATTTTACTCAGAAAGAATGTTCTCTCTCAGTCATTCAGCCATCTTGCATAGATTTTTTTTTCCTTTTGCATTTTTGTCTTTGTTCTGAAGACTCTTAACTGGGGCCTGAAGGAGCAGCTCAGAAGTAGAGATGACTTCAACATCTATGAAATTTTGAAAAGCGATTTTTTTTTTTTTAAATTTAGCCCAGCCTGAGTCTTGGACAGATTCTTGCTCATATCTGCCAAGTATGGGGCCCCTATTCTACCAGAGCAAGAGTGACCATTAAGTCTGTCTTTTTATATTGGTCATCATGCAGAACTTAAAGAAGAAAGGACTCACCATTCAGCTTATGGTGCAATGCCTTTCTTCTCCCATGAAATCTCTATTTTAGTATGCTTTGTAATTAAACATGTGACTTATCCAGGATCTGTTCCTTTCTGGGCTGTGGTTGAGGGTTGAGATTGAATGCTGTGAGCATTCTATAGCAAAGATTCCACTGCTCAACAATCACAGCTTCCTTTCTTTCCCGTGGAGGCTTCTCAACATTGCCCTAGATGCAGCTCCACCAATCCATTGGCACTGGCATGTACGAGGCCACCAATTGACCCTAGAGAATAGGTTGTGATCCTGTCACATATAATTTTTAATTCCTTGTGAAACCGTGGGTTTTCACTGATGTCTCTCATATATATCATATGTAGATAGATAGTATGTATGATATATATGAGATAAATATACTTCATATATATGATATATGTGTGTCATATATGTATATATCATATTCATATATATGAATCATATGTGATATATGATGTAATGTTATATATGATCCAATGAAATATATATAATCCAATTTTGATTTTTCAAAAATTGCTACATATTTCCCAAAAAACAATTTCCTTTTTTTGGTGAATTTCCCACATTTGTTTTTAGTGCTTCTAAACATGTTTCTAAATTTATTCTTCACATTTCTATGTAATTTTCCTGTACCATTTGTCAGTGGTAGCTCAATCTTTATGCTGTTTTCCTCACAAAATCTCAGAAATGACTCTGGGTGCATTCATTATTAAAAATAATCGATACATCAAATTTTCCTGATTAGATAATTATTATTTCAGCTATATATTTAATGCAAATAATTAAAATGAAAACTTGTTTGATAAAAGACACTATTAAGAGAGTGAAGAGACAAACTACAGACTAAGAGAAAAATATTTGCAAAACACATAACTAATAAAGGGTTTGTATATCCAAAACATACAAAGTAGTCTTAAAACTTAACAATAAAGAAACAAAAAATTCTATTTAAAAAATGGGCAAAAGAGCTGAACAGACGTCTACTTGTAGAAGATAGCAAATACACATATGAAAATATGCTGAACATAATTATTCACTAGATAAATGTAAATTAAAAGAACAAGGTACCACAGCACACCTATTAGAATGGCCAAAATCTAAAACACTTATAATACCAAATGTGGGCAGGACGTAGAGGAACAGAAATTCTCATTCATTGCTGGTGGGAATGCAAAATGGTACAGCCACTTTGGAAGGTGGTTTGACGGTTTAGCTTCTCTCACAAGGCTAAACATGATGGGTAGCATAGGATTCAGCCATTGCATTCCCAGGTATTTACCCAGATGTGCTGAAAATTTATGTCCTCCCAAATATCTGCACACAAATATTTATAGTAGTTTTAGTCATAATTACCAGAATGTGGAAGCAATCAAGATGTCCTTCATAGGTGATCAGAGAAACAAACCACGGTAAATCCATACAATGGATTCTTATTCAGCGCTTAAAAGAAATAAAATATCCAACCCTAAAAACGCATAGAGAAACTTTTAATGTACATTACTAAGTGAAGGAAGCCAATCTGAACATTCCATATACCATAAGATTTTAGCAAAATAATATTCTGGAAAAGGCAAAACCACAGAAACAGTAAAAGAATCAATGGTTGCCAAGGTTTTTGGAAGAGGAAGAGAGCATTAAAGCAGTGGAACACAGGGGACAGGGGACTTTTTAGTGAAGTTAAAGCATTCCATATGAGAAAATTCGTAGGTAGATGTTAAGATGAAGCTAGCAGAAATTTCCTTCATCTATAGGCTCCTATAGGTTCTTAGAAGTAAACAGCCCTGAAAAGTAAAAGAAGCTTTCTAGCTGAATGGTTCATTATGTATTGTATTCTTTCACTGAACAGAAAATTTTAGCAGACAAAAGAGTTTGTAAGCAGACAAACAATAATGGTAGTTATTTATAATGGTAGATACATGAAGTCATACATTTGTCAAAACCTATAGAACCGTAAAAAACAGAGAACCTATAAGTGATTAACTTTAGTTAATAATTATGGCTCACCAGTTATAACAAATGTCCCATACTAATACAAGACATTAATAATAATGGAAACTGTGCATAGGTGAGTGGGGAGAGGTGATGTACAAGAACTCTGTGACTTTCTGCTCAGTTTTTCTGTAAAATTAAAACTCCTCTAAAAAAAGTCTATTAAAAACGAGAAGAACCCAAAATAATTATCATAGTAATTTATCTTGATTCTGTGGTTATTATTCTAGCTATTTCTCTCTGGTGATCTCTTTTATTTTTATTTACCTAGTACATTTTGACTTATTTTTAAGCTGTAAATTTGTATTCACAAAACCATGTATTTTTAGTGTTCCTAAATATTGTGTGGATATCCTGTATTCTAGGCTCTAAGAACTTTCATCCTAATTACTTGTAGTTTCACATATGCAGTACGCAACTGTGACAATATGACTTAGATACATAAAATATTTATAAAGAATATGGAATCAGAACATATCAAGCAACTGTAATTGACTCCACCCTTTAGTTTCATATCAGATTGAGAATTGTCCTTACTGATTGATGGGAAGTGATGTGCAATCGTGAGTGATTGATTGGAAATCATTAAGTATGGAATAGCGTGCTGGGGAGCTGCCATCCCAACAAAACTGGAGTGTGAGTCGAGCTGATGGCAATGGTTAGCTCTGTTTCTAGTATACAAAGTTTAACCTCAAAGAGCTCATGAAAATTGTGATTCCACATACTGTGAAGTAAGTGGCATAATCATTGCATGTTGGGTAACAATAGCTAACATTTGAGTACTTAAATGTTAGCTATTTAAGTAACATACAGAGGGCAGGGCATGGATCAACCATTTAATCTTCACAATAGTCCTATGAGGCGGATGCTTTTGTTATTCCCATTTTACAGAAGACAAGTCTGAGTCATGCAGATTAAGTTATTTGCCCAAACTTTCAGAACTAAATAAAGGACAGAACACCAATTTGAATTTGGGCAGACTGACTCTGATGTGCGTGCTCTTCTCTACTGCTCCTCCAAATAATAGAAAGTATGGCCCCAGATGGTTAAGATTTAGATGCCTAAATTACGTAGCCTAGTTTTTCTTTTAACTTTGGACATTTAATGTTCAAAGCACTTCGTTTAATGTTTGTATGTGTCTCCATAAAAGTCCCAATTTAAAAGGAGCACTTATATGACTGTACTCCTGAAAGAAAAGCAAGATCACAAGATACTGCTGAGAAAAGTCAGCAAGATTGTGGGGTAGCTAAACAAACATGTGGGAATCATGACTATAAAAAAACACCAAAAAAACCTACTTATTTATTGGTCAAAGCTATTGTTTTTGGTTAATATTTTAAAAATGATTTCTGCTGAGTTTTAGTTTTTCAAATATATCCTTTGCAAACTGCTATATATTCTGAAGTTTTTCCAGATTCCTAGTTATAGATCAGACAAATATATCTGGCAGAGACCTTTTCATAAGATGGAAGAGATTGAAATTCTTTTTCATGATAAATTGAAAGAACTGAAAAACAACTGGGAACAAATACTGCAACTTTTATTGTTTAAAGTTCACAGAATTCTAAATGTAATCTTCTCACTGCTCTTGCAGCATACAAAACACGCACTAAAACGTGAAGGAGGTGGCCATTCTAAAAAAGGCTGGAAGATCCTATGAAATCAATGAACAGCACAGTCTTTGTGCAATTATTTTCACTTTCTTGTCTCAAAATGTGTAATGGGGTAAAGTTATATGTATCACCTCCTTGCAATTTACTTGAATTGAGTTATAGGTATTTTAAATGGCAAGAGAGATGCAAAACTGTAAGGATAACAAGCTATTTTACAGAAGATGGCCATTAGCATAAATTTTAAAACTTATGAACACATACTGTTAAGAATGATTTTGGAACTAAAAATGACAAGAATTTTTCTCCTCTTTTGTGAGTGTAGAGATGAGAACATTTTGAATATTAAAGAAAATAAGTGTTTAGAAGGGCTAAATGAGAAGGAAGTGAGATTATAGCAAGTTGGTGATTAGAGAATAGACAGCCTAATCTAAGGCTTTTTCTCCACCTACCACAAAAGATCTATTCTAGACTTATCTTGGCTATAATATTTTATTAAGTTAATCATCCTTGGTGTTCATAGTACAACACACTATATTAATGCACCTAATATAATGTGCACTCATAATGAATGCTCTATAAAGTTACCTGAGGAGAAAATGAAAAGTTGCTTTGGGGATGATGGCATATAGAAGGCTTACTAGAAAGAAGAAGAAGGCTTATTATTTGTCTCCCAATTATATGTTGTTTGGAACAATAAGACAGTATTTTTAAAAACTGCATATTCAGAAAAATACTAGGCTTCTAAAAAAGTATAGAGTTTGACCCAGTTGACTCATTAGTTATAAAACTGAATGCATAATGGGTAGTAAAGTTTAGACAGATTTTAAGTGGTTTAATCCTGAGGGTAAATTGGAAAAGAAAACCAGGAAGATAGAGGCTGCACAAAATAAGTAAAACAGGGCTGGGCGTGGTGGCTCATGCCTGTAATCCCAGCACTTTAGGAGGCCAAGGTGGGCGGATCACCTGAGATCAGGAGTTTGAGCCTGGTCAACATGGTGAAACCCCATCTCTACTAAAAATACAAAAAATTATCTGGGCCTGGTGGCACGCACCTGTAATCCCAGCTACTTGGTAGGCTGAGGCGGGAGAATCGCTTGAACCTGGGAGGCAAAGGTTGCAGTGAGCCAAGATCGTGCCAATGCACTCCAGCCTGGGTGACAGAATGAGACTCAGTCTCAAAAAAAAAAAAAAAAGAAAAAAGAAAAAAGAAAAAAACCAAATTAATAAGTAAATAAGTTAAACTGTTCCAAAAATATAATATTTTAAAATATCTGTTTGCTGTTAATAAAATTAAATGAGTATGCTGAAAAAACACATTTCCTATTGTTATTACCTATAAAATTATATAGCATAGTATATAACATTTATTTGTGTATATATGATTAAATCTTCAGTGGACTCATGAATGAAATTAAAGAAAGATGTGTACCCAAGTTAAAGTATGGAAAAATGGTACCTGGGAAAATGTTAAACACCATTATCAGCTCAGCTATGTTAAGCCTACACTGTATTTGCTCAATATCTGTATTTCGATTACTTCAAAGTGCTTTTTAACTGAATAGTATGATTCACTTTACTCATGCGTAACTGGAAACTGGAACACCTGTGACTTGGCCCAATTTACATGGAACGTGATTGAAATTTTCCTGGTCGAATGAATTGTTATGATCAAAATTTACTTCTGGCAGCTGCTTGTTCTCTCTCCCTGGGGGCAGAGGAGTCACAAGAAAGATTTCTGAGCCATCTCTAAACCTCCCACAACTTACTTACTGAAGGTCTGAGTTCTCTACAATAGCCGACATTTTGGCTCAACAGATGTCGACTTCTTTTGCCTTTCACAGCCTGAATTTTCTGGCCTTTCACATAACACGTAAAAATATCAGAATTTGCTGTCATTTACCATTTGAATGCTGACAACACCTCCATTCAAAGCAGATGGGCAACATAGCTCCTGCTAGTGGAATGACCGTCTGAACGGAAGGTGCCTGGAAAAAGTAGAGCCCTGGCTCCTGGAGGTGGTTGGCTTCTGGTTTCACTATTTCCAGCTTTAAACTACTTTTCGTCTTTCTTCAAGGAGGAGTAGAGGCAGTTTGGCAGTTTTGTGCTCTACCAAGCAATCGTGTGCACTAAACAGTGAAAAATATTAAATACATTTACTCAAATGCCTTGCAATGTAAATGTCATTTGAATGGGCTGAAGTGGAAGAAGAAAGCAAATTGTTTAGTGAGACAAGCATTAATAAGAAAAACAAACCACCTCTCCTTTGTTTTCTTTCTCTTTATTTTTTTGTTTTCACTAAATACATTTATTAACTCACATACAATACTCTGGACTATTTTACTATTACTTTTACCTATTTGAAAAACTGAAGGAATCAAATTGTACAGTTTTACCTGTTTTGACAGGAATGTAAGGTTTCTGCACAGCTCTCTGGGAGATCCTAAAGTACCAATATTATCCTGTATGACATGGTATCTTATAAAATAGTTACTGGAACAACTCTCTGACTGCTAACAATAATTACGGTCTATCTTATGTAAAAAATGCTTATAAAATCAGGAAAAGAAAGCACCAGCGATTTTTGCTGTGGTGTTCAGTCCCTGGGGATTTGAAATACCTAAGTTGACTGTCGCTTTTACTTTTTTCCCTTCCAAAATGTATTCTCGTTGGGGTCTGTTGTGACATGTGCAATATCACCTTAATCTCTACATCACCACTTCTAGCATGAAGACTTTGCTCTTCAAAGAGAAGTAACTACACTGCTATTGAAAACAAAATTACATTAGCTCGGAAGACTGAGCCCTGTGAGCCTGCCCTGGTGTATCAACTTTGAGGAAAAAGCAGATATTGGTCATTCGATTTGGAATAAGATTGTTTTGGTAGAAAAAGACAATTTTAGGATATGCTAGGAAAAATATGTTACTTGTTATTATTTTATTTTACAATAGAACAAGTTCAACTAAAAAATATAAAACCTTATAACTTCATGTATTTTATTTTATTATTTTATTTCTTATTTTTATTTTTTGAGATGGAGTCTTCCTCTGTCACCCAGACTGCAGCACAGTGTCACAATCTCGGGTCATTGCAACCTTCACCTCCTGGGTTCAAGGAATTCTCCTGCTTCAGCCCTCCAAGTAACTGGGATGACAGGCAGACACCACCATGTCTGCCTAATTTTTGTAGTTTTAGTACAGACAAGGTTTCACCATGTTGGCCAGGCTGGTCTCGAACTCCTAACCTCAAGTGATGCACCTGCCTTAGCGTCTCAAATTGCAGCTTTATGTATTTGAAGGAAACATTCTAAATATTCTGATGTGTTGCAATGCAGCTGTGATCATATCAGAGAATAGATTGGAAGGTACACATTAACTGAGTGAGCATCAACATACATGAGGGGTAAGTGTTGTATTTCCCTTTGTTTTCTCATGCCTCCACATAATGTCTGATATAATAGATTTTATTAAATCTATTTAATAATTAATTCATATTGGATCTTTACTGAGTGATTGAAAATATTGAGCTTCTCACCATATCTTTGTGTTTTCTGACTCATTTCTTTGGGGATGCCTTTCCTGATTTTCCCAAGTTTCTGTATGGAAAAATTCCATTTAGTAATCCATTTATACTCTTTTAGTTATTAAAAAATGTACAATTAAATTGTTACTGACTGTAGTCACCCTGTTGTGCTATCAAATACCAAATCTTATTCATTCTTTCTACATTTTTGGACTCATTAACAGTCTCCATGTCCCCGCATCCCCACTCTTGATTAATTCTTGATTAATTCCAAAACCACTAGTATTCATTTAAGGCTCCATATTTGACCATGAACCACACCATGTGCTGGGAAATCATTTGAGGTTGTAGCTATTTGTGATAATAAGGAGTAGAAATACTTTTTCAAGCATCAAAGAATAGGAACTTTCTATCTCCTATGGCCTGTGTCCCTCAGGTAAAAAGGGAAAACGACTCATGGCTTCACATGCAGTAATGAACGCTTTCTGCGGGTAGGCTAAATGCCACCGTTAGTCTACCAAAAAGTCAGGTGCATCTTCAGCAATCTAGAATGGTTATCTTTATGTTGGGTTCTCTGTGGTATTAATCAATTTTCTCTAAAATTCTAATCTCTCCAAATTTGTCAAAATCAACTGTTTTGAAGTTAAAAAAGAAACTGAAAATGTTCTCCTTATTCCAATAGCAAATCTATGCTGCATGACATAACTTATTAATGTATCACATTAACACTTCATAATATATTCATGTTTGCAAGTAGGATGTTTAATCATATAAATTCCTGTCTATTCAAGTTCTGTTTATAGTGAAACAAAAATGAGAACAGCAATCACAACGAGCTTATGCAATACCATTAATATAATGATTTTGGTTATTATATTATTTATTATTTATTGAGTTCTGGATGTCTCGATAATTAAAGTATGATATATAAAAATAGCAAAACTTCAGCTAATACTCTAAACTCTTCATTCTCCAGTGTTGACGCTCCTAAGGATTAAGGTCTATTTTGACAATTTTCTGAGGAAAAATAGTGAGTCTGCATCAGATTTGGTGGTGATGGTAGGAGAGAAAAAAACTCGAAATTATTTTCCTCATTGCCCTAGTCCCTACCCTATCTATTCCCTATTTTAAATTTTTCTTTCAATGCCAGATCCAGGTTTTGTAGGACCTTAACTTCATACAATTTGGAGATCCTTCTTGAAGAAGAACACTGTCTATATGCTGAGGCTTCCATATCAAAGTATCACAGATTGGGTGGCTTAAACAACATAATTTTTTTTCTCACAGTTCTGGAGGCTGGAAGTCCAAGATCAAGGTAGGGTTGGTGTCTGGTGAGGCCTGTCTTCCCAGCTTGTAGATGGCCACCTTCTCTCTGTGTCCTCATGTGATCTTTCCTCTGTGCATGTGCTCTTTGGTTTCCCTTCCTTTTCTTTGAAACCAGTCATGGCAAATCAGAGGACCACACATATAATCTTATTTTACCTTAATCACCTTCCTATATGATTGGGGCTTAGGGCTTGAGCCTATGGATTTTAGGAGGGAAGAGGGGACACAATTCAGTCCATAATAAATACGAACTCATGAACACAAAAGTGGGTTCACAAAAATAAAAGTGAATATTTATTCAAAATAAGAAAAGAAATGATAACAAATTGCTGGAGGCTTGGAGTTTTAATGCCATTCTGCTGAAATCTCTTTAGGTAGTTGCATTAATCGGTCTTGTGTTGTTATAAAGAAGTACCTGAGGCTGAGTAATTTATAAAGAAAATAGGTTTATTTTGGCTTATGGCTTTGTAGACTGTCTTAAAAAATGTGGCACCAACATCTGTTTCTGGTGCAGGCTCAGGAAACTTTCAGTCATGGTAAGAGAAGGGGAGCTAGTGTTCACGTGGCAAGAAGGGGAGCAAGAAAGAGAAGAGGGAGGTCCCAGACTCTTAAAAAATGAGATCTTGCCTGAACTAATTACTATGGGGAGGGCACCAAGTCATTCAAGAGGGATCTGCCTCCGTGATCGACATGATCTGAACACTTCTCATCAGGCCCCACCTCTAACACTGGGGACCACATTGCAACATGGGCTATAGAGGGAACAAGCATCTATACCATTTCAGTAGTTTTTCAGAAATAGTTATTTAGAAATGCTACCTGAATGTGCTACCGTCCTCCTCCTTTCCTGGAAACTCCACAAGCGGCACCCAGAGGGACTGGTGCTAATATGAGCCCCGAGACTGAAGTTGTTTGCTTCTTTGCTATATCCACTTCTACCTGTCAGAGATGAGCTAGTCTGTAATTTCAGTTTAGGGAAAGTAAAGAGAGGAAAGAAAGAAAACATAAGGGGAAAGGAATTAGGGAAAGTGGGATTGGGAGCCTTGTATCTGCTCCTTAGTACCATTTTCTCTAGCTCCTCTTATCTCATCACTGAAGTTCTGACTCTTACCCTAGTGGTGAATCTAAAAAAGGGCACAGCTGCCATTTCCGTGTTATCACGAATAAAGAGAATGGTGGTTAAGTTAGTTGGTACAGGATTCACATTTTACTTTTATTTACTTTCATGTGTGACCAAAGACTTCTATTTGGTGCCAGAACTCTTTGAAGCAGCTAGAATTGTGTTTTTTGCATAATGCCAGACACTGTTGCCACTAGAAGCAGGTAAAACTTGGGTAACCCTGAAGGAATTGGCTCACTGGCAGAAGTTTATTAGAGCCACAATAATGAATGATACCACTGTGATAAATAAGTCACATTCTTTCGCTTTTTCTTATAATTATCTTCTGACTTTTATGTATTTCTTACCTGAACTACATCTGAGGAGCTACTGTTTTGCACAAAATTTTTGGTTAATTTACTTGGATTATTTTCTTTCACTAAACTGACCAGTTGTTGCATAGAAATTATCAAACTGTTTAGTGGTTTTGCTGTCCAGCTTTAATACATGTGTTTTCATTCAATATGAGTTTCCTTTTGATGTAAGAGGTCAGAATCCAATTCCAGCTGGCTTATGCAGAAAGTACATTGGCTTCTGGAATCTAAGGAGATTGGAGGACACTCGGGCATTTCTCTTATCCTCAAGGGAAAAGGTGGGGCTAAAGTGGGGCACACACATTGCCAACCCAAGAGACTTTTGATGCTTGTTATTTCCATTGCTCTCTATACCCATCCTGAGAAACAATTTTTTAAATGACTAAAATATCAGATCTTAAGACAACAACTGGGAGAGAAAAAAGAGAGAGAAAGAGGTACATCCTGATGATTTTTATGTTTCAAACCTACTAGTAAAGCATGTAGCCCACTTTAAGTCTTGTGCCTGTTTGTAGACCAATCGATTGTGATACTAGGGGTTGGGACACTAAGATTATTCTATCCTTTATGGGATGTCAACTCTTGATGAAACAACTGTGTTTAGGGTGGCAGTTTCGTGCAAGAATATGATAGAAAGGTGGCCGGGTGTGTGTGGCAGTATCATGGAGAGAGGAAGATAAATCATGAAAATAATAGTGAGGATGCTGGACAGATGATCATATAAATGTCTACCTCACTTTTTTCATTGATATTATAACAATATTTCACCTTTCCTTTTCAGTTTGAACCTACTTTCCTAGTACTGTCTTCCCATATTACTTCAGATAAATGCATGTTAGATTAAAAGTGTTTTTTTCAGACAACTTAAGAGTTTAGTAAAAAGATATTTTTAAGGAATAAGAAGTTTCTTTGACTGGTAAAGAGTAATTAATATTACGTTTATTAAAATGATGACCATGTAACTTTCAAGTTATCTTATCTCATTCTACAAGTCTGCTCTCTTAGCTGTATTGTTTTCAGGTTATTGTTGGTTTCAGTTTGTGGATTGATTTGATGAATTAAAGAGAATGTGAAATAAATGCCTTATTTCCCATTACTAAAAAGAAGAATTTCTGTATGACTGTCTTATTATTACATCCTTGAATTCCAGAGAAAAAAAATAACAACTTTTTACAGAATCTTTTACAACTTGAAATTTATTTTTTGTGTTTACGTAGAACACATTTACAAAACATGCTGATAATATCACGTAAATTAAGACATGTCAGCATTGCCTTTATTTGGTAAAATGCTCACATTTCCCATCAACTTTACTCAGACACTGATTTCTAACATGTATTAAGACTAAACATGCATAAACAATCATGTCAATTTGGTGGTTAATTTTAAGTTGCATAATATATTCCAGAATCTCATGGAAAGAAGCAATAGGTCAGTTGAGAACTGGAATAGCCTAACTTTCCAAGAAAAATGCATGTTTTCCTTTGGTGGATGAATATTCAGCAACAATTGGCCACTTATTTCTCTTTCTTTCTCTGTTCTATTAAAAAATCAATTAAAAAAATAGACTTAGAGGTACAAGCACAGCTCTGTTACATGGATATATTGCATATTATAGTCTGGCTTTTAATGTAGCCAGCACCCAAATAGTGCACAGCGTACCCAACAGGTAATTTTCCAACCCTCACCCGCTTTGCCACCTTCCCACCTTTTGGAGTCTCCAGTGTCTATTATTCCACTCTGTATGTCCATGTGTACCCATTGTTTAGCTCCCAATTATAAGTGAGTACATGCTGTACTTGAATTTGCTTCTGAGTTATTTCACTTAGGATAATGGCCTCCAGTTCCATCTACGTTGCTGGAAAAGACATGATTTCATTCTTTGCTCTGACTGAGTGTGTGTGTGTGTATGTGTGTGTGTGTGTGTAGTTCCAATCATCCACTGACGGACACTTGGGTTGATTCCATGACTTTGCTGTCATGAATACTGCTGGAATAAACGTACAAATGCAGGTGTCTTTTTATATAATGGTTTATTTTCCTTTGGGTAAATAACTAGTAGTAAGATTGCTAGTTTGAATGGTAGTTCTATTTTTAGCTCTTTGAGACATGTCCATACTATTTTTCATAAAGGTTGTATTGATTTACATTCCTACTAACAATGCATAAGCATTCCCTTTTCTATGCAACTTGCAAATGTTTGTCTTTAGACTTTTTAGTAATAGCCATTTTGACTAGTGTAATATGGTATCTCATTGTGATTGTAATTTGCATTTCCCTAATAATTAGTGATGCTGAGCTCTTTATCATATGTTGGCCACTTTACATCTGCTTTTGAGAAATGTCTGTTCGTGCTTTTCCCCTCATTTTGATGGGGTTATCTGTTGTTTTTTGTTATTGTTGTTGTTGTTGTTGAGTTGTTTGAGTTCCTTGTAGATTCTGGATATTAGTACTTTGTCAAGTGCATAGTTGCTAATATTTTCTCCCATTCTGCAGGTTGTCTTTTTACTCTTGTTGATTATTTCTTTTGCTGTTCAGAAGCTTTTAAGTCCCATTTGTTTATTTTAGTTTTTGTTGCATTTGCTTTTGAGGTTTTAGTCATAAACTCTTTGCTTAGGCCAATGACCAGTAGAGTTTTTCCTAAGTTTTCTTCGAGGACTTTTATATTTTCAGTTCTTACATTTAAGTTTTTAATCCATCTTGGCTAATTTTTTATATGATGAGAGATATGGATCCAGTTTTATTCTTTTATTAGATATGATTTAGATATCATATTCATGCCAGTGAGGTGTAAATTAGAGACTCCAAATGTCCCAAATAGCACCAAAGGTAGTAAGTCAATACAACAGATATAATTCTTGCTAGTGAAAGATTACAGTCTCAATTAAGCCATAGAATGGTGGTAAATGCTCCTCCAGAAGACTAGTAATTTTTCAATAGTTATGAAACTAGTTTCTTGGAAATCGCTATTCCTGATTTTGCAATATTACAAGGTGTACCTATAGAAAACCTTTAGACAGATGTTGGGATAAAGGAAATATTAGACTTTTCAATACAATGTTTCCCAGATTTATTTTTTCTCATTTTCCCCAATTATTTTAATTGTTCTTTGCCTAACATCTCAATTTGTTTAATAATAAAATTCATTCAAAGCTATGAGTTTTCCTCTAAATGAATCTTGGATGGAATTCCCTAAATTTGATACATACTTCTCATTATTAGCTTCTAAGTATTCTACAATTACAATTCATATACTTTTCCTCAAAAGTTAAGATTCTTATGTGTTGGTATTTTGTTTTCCCCCCAGATGATTGGATTTATTTAATCCTAGATTATGGATTCTTTCCCAGACTTTCTGTGAACTCTGGTTTTTCCAAGTTGTAGGTTGTTCTCATTCTTGAGAATTTTAGTGAGGAGTTTTGAGAAGTTCTAATAAGATTTGGGTAAAGAAATTCTACTTAGCAGATGCTATTCTGAACTGTAAATTCTTATACACTGGCAAAAGTAATAATGGATGGGGGATAAAGAACATTAAATCAAATGCTCAATTTTCTTTCTTTTTTCAACCATTATTTTAGATTCAGAGGATACATGTGTAGGTTTGTTACCTGGGTATTTTGCATGATGCTGAGGTTTGGGGTATGATTGATCCTGTCACCCAGGTACTAAGCACAATACCCAAATGCTAGTTTTTCGACCCTTGCCCTGCTTCCTTCTTCCCCACTCTAGTAGTCCCCAGTGTCTATTGTTGCCATCTTTATGTCCATTAGTACCCAATGGGTAGCTCCCACTTGTGAGAATATATGGTATTTGGTTTTATGTTCCTGTGTTAATTTACTTAGAATAACTGTCTTCAACTGCACCCATGTTACTTCAAAGGACATGATTTCATTCTTTTTATGGCTGCATAGTATTCCTTGGTGTATGTGTACCACTAAATGCTAAAATAATGATCTTTTCACCTGGTGTACAACAGTTACCACTAACCAATTTGTCATCTTAGCTTCCTAATCTGTAAAACAGGAAGATTAGAGTTCATGATCTCAAAGTTTCACTTATGTCTAGAGTAAATTATCTGTTTACATATAGTGTATTATAAATTATAGGGTCACATTTTCCAGACATGGGTGACATGTTTTGACTCTGCTTTTGGCTCACAACTATTATGTTACATTGTGATTCCAAGTGTTGGAGGTGGGGGCTGGTAGAAGGTGATTAAATCATGGGGGTGGTCTCTAATGGTTTAGCACCATTCCCCTAGTGCGGTATCATGATTGAATTCTCTTGCGATCTAGTTGTTTAAAAGTGTGCAGCACCTCCCCCAGCTCTTTCTCCTGTTCCTGCCACGAAAGATGTACTGGCTTCCTCTTTGCCTTCCTGAGTTTCCTGAGGCCTCCCCAGCCATGCCTCCTGTACAGCCTGCAGAACTGTGAGTCAATTAAACCTCTTTTCTTTATAAATTGCCCAGTGTCAGGTAGTTCTTTATAGCAGTGTGAGAATGGACTAATAAAATAGATAACACTGACAGCAAGGCAAAAATATGTAACTTATTTATTCCCAACTCATACTCAACAAGACAACCTCAGGCAGCCAATTTACTGGCCAGGAAATCTTCCCACTTTTGAGATAAGATTTTTTAAACTTGTTAACTTATTTGTTTTTATGACACAGAGGAGAACAACATGATTCTCTCAAAATCTTGACATACTCTTATGTAAGCAGTCGTCCATCCTGATGACCTCTAATAGACAACAGTGTGCATGGTATCTCTGCTTATCTTGAGAAGGGAAAGGACTAGTTATTCGTGTAATGTTGCAGAAAAGATAGTTTTTTGTCACTTTAAATAGAAAGCATCAACAATGTGATTTTTAAAATTATTGAACATTTGAAGTTTTGTACAATTTATGTTTCAAGGGGCAGAAATTCTTGTAAATAAATATGTACTAAGAAATAATTTTAACATTTAAATAGATTCAGGTAAATACTCTTTTCCAATCTCACATACAAAGTATATTTTATTTTGAGTTGGGTCAAGGCTGCAAACAAGCTTTCATCAAAGCGTTCCTGAAGTCTTCAAGAAAGTTGATACCACTAGCTTTTCCTGTTATAATTATTAGAGAGCAATTACCATTTCAAATCTGAAGTTGTTTTTTATTACAAATAACAACCTTCTAACAAATTCAGGTGTTTTTAAAGTACTTTTTTCAAATGAGTTAATTAATCCTTTCTCTATATTTTTCAGATTTCAGTCAAGTGTAAACTTTTCATATTCCTAAGAATCATAAGATACATTTTTTAAAGTTTTAATTTATGTGGGTACACAGAAGCTGTATGTATTTACAGAGTACAAGAGATATTTTGGTACAGGCATAGAATGAGTAATAATCACATCATCAAAAATGCAGTATCCATCCCCTCAAGCATTTATTCTTTGTGTTACAAACAATACAATGATAACCTTTTAGTTATTTCAAAATGTATAATTAAATTATTTTAACTATAGTAACCCTGTTGTGCTATCAAATGCTAGGTCTTACTCATTCTTTATAACTATTTTTTTGGTACCCATTAACCATCCCCACCTCTCTCCCACCCAATCACTACCTTCTCCAGTCTCTGGTATCTCCATGAGTTCAATTGTTTTGATTTCTAGATCCCACAAATAAATGAGAGCATACGATGTTTGTCTTTCTGACCCTGGCTTATTTTCTTTAACATAAAGACCTCCAGTACCATCCATTTTGTTGCAAATGACAGGATCTCATTCTTTTTTTATGGCTGAATAGTAATCCATTGTATATAAGTACCACATTTTCTTTATCCATTCATCTGCTGATGGACACTTAGTTTGCTTCCAAATCTTGACTATCGTGAATAATGCTGCAACAAAAAGGGAAGTGCAGAAATCTCTTTGACGTACTGAGTTTCTTTCTTTGGGGTATATATCAGCAGTGGGATTGCTGGGTTGTTTAGTTTTTCTGAGGAACCTCCAATATATTCTCCATGGTGGTTGTACTAATTTACATTCTCACCAACAGCATACAAGGGTTCCCTTTTCTCTGCATCATTGCCAGCATTTGTTATGCCTTTCTTTTGAATATAAGCCATTTTAACTGAGGTGAGATATCTCATTGTAGTTTTGATTTTCATTTTTCTAATGATCTATGACCTTTACCACTTGTTTATATAGCTGCTTGCCAGTCATATGTCTTCTTTTAAGAAATGTCTGTTTAAATCTTTTGCCCATTTTTTCATCAGATTGTTAGTTTTTTTTCCCTATGCAACTGTCTGTGCTCCTTATATATTCTGGTTATTAATCCCTTGTCAGATGGGTAGCTGCAAATATTTTCTCCCATTCTGTGACTTGTCTCTTCATTTAGGTGATTGCCACCTTTGCTGTGCAGAAGCTTTTTAACTTGATGTGATCCCATTTGTCCATTTTTGATTTGGTTGTCTGTGCTTATAGAATATTACTCAAGAAATGTTTGCCCAGACCAATGTCCTGGAGAGTTCCTTCAAAGTTTCCTTGTAGTATTTTCATATCTTGAGGTCTTAGATTTAAGTCTTTATCTTTATTGAATTTTTTATATGGCAAGAGATAGGAGTCTAATATCATTTTTCTGTAAATGAATATAGAATTTTCCCAGACATTTGAAGAGACTGTCTTTTCCACATTGTTGTCACTTGGCACATTTGTCAAAAATGAGTTCACTGTAGGTGGGTTTATTTGTTTCTGCATTCTCTATTTTGTTCCACTGGTCTATGTGTCTGGTTTTTACACCAGCACCATGCTGTTTTGGTTACTACAACTCTGTAGTATAATTTGCAGTCAGGTATTGTGATTATCCCAGGGATTTGTTTTTCTTTTTACTCAGGATACCTTCAGATATACTGGGTAGTTTGTGGTTATATATATATTTTGGGATTTTTTTCTATTTCTGAGAAGAATGTCATTGGTATTTTGATAGGGATGGAATTGAATCTGTAGATTGCTTTGAGTAGTATAAGCATTTTAGCAATAATGATTCTTTCTATCCATTAACACGGAATATCTTTCTATTTTTTGGCAACCTCTTCAGTTTCTTTCATCAGTATTTTATAGTTTTCATCAGTGTTTTATAGTTTTCAATTGTAACTATCTTCTACTTCTTGGGTTAACTTAATTCCAGGTATGTAATTTCATTTGTGGCTATTGCAAATGAGACATTATTTTATTTCTTTTACAGATTGTTCATTGTTGGCAAATAGAAATGTAACTGATTTTCACATATTGATTTTGTATCTTGCAACTTTACTGAATTTATTAGTTTTAATAGTTTTTCTCTGGAGTCTTCAGGTTTCTCCAAATGTAAGATCATATCATCAGCAACTAGGGCACTTTGACTTCTGCCATTTGAATGTGGATGCCTTTATTTCTTTCTCTTGCCTAATTGCTCTAGTTAGGACTTCCAACACTATGCTGAATAACCATGGTGAAAGTGGGCATCCTTATCATGTTCCAGATTTTAGAGAAAACGATTTCAGTTTTTCCCCATTTCATATGATACTAGCTGAGGGTCTGTCATACATGCCTTTTATTATGCTAAGGAATGTTTCTTCTATTCCCAGTTTTTTTCAGGGCTTTTATTTTGAAAAAAATGTTGAACTTTATCAAATGCTTCTTCAGCAGCAAATGAAATGATCATATAGATTTTGTCCTTCATTCGTCTAATATGATGTACCACATTGATTGATGGATTGATGTAGCACCATCCTTGCAACACTGGGGTAAATCTCACTTGTTCATGATGAATAATGTTTTTAATGTATTGTTGAATTTTGTTTGTCAGTATTTTGCTGAGAATTTTTGCATCAATATTCATTAAAGATATTGACCTATACTTTCCTATTTTAGATGTGTCTTTGGTTTTGGTATCAGGGTAATATTGGTCTTGTAGAATGAGTTTGGAAGTATTCTGGTTTCCTCTATTTTGGGGAACAGTTTGGGTAGCATTGGTATTAATTCTTTAAATGCTTGGGAGAATTCAGCAGTGAAGCTGTCGTGTCCCAGGATTTTCTGTATTGAAAGATATTTTTATTACGGCTTTGATCTCATTACTTGTTATTGGTCTGTTCAGGTTTTGGATTTTTTTATGGTTCAGTCTTGATAGGTTGTATGTGTTTAGGAATGTATGCATTTCTTCTAGTTTTTCCAGTTTATTGGTATATAGTTACTCATAGTAGCCACTAAAGATCTTTCGAATTTCTGCGGTATTAGTTGTCCTGTCTCCTTTTATATCTCTGATTTTATTTAGTTGGGTATTCTCTTTTTATTTTTTCTTAGTCTGACTAAAAGTTTATGAATTTTGGTTATCTTTTCAAAAAACTAAATTTTTGTTTTACTGATCTTTTGTGTTATTCTCTTCATTTCAAATTCATTTATTTTTCTCCTGATCTTTATTATTTTTCTTTTACTAATTTTACTAGTAAATTAGTAATTTTTAGTCTTGCTTTTCTAGTTCTTTAAGGTGCATCATTAAGTTATTTCTTTGAAGTTTTTCATCTTTTTTGATGAAGGCACTTAGAGCTGTAAATTTCCCTCTTAGTACTGCTTCTGCTGTATCCCATAGGTTTTGGTATATTGTGTTTCGTTTCCATTATGATTTGTTTCAAGAAAATTTTAATTTCCTTTTTAATTTCTTCATTGACCTATTGGTCATTCAGGAATGTATTATTTAATTTCCATGTATTTGTATACTTTCCAATCTTGTTTTTATTTTTATTTTTATTCAATTGTGGTGAGAGAAAGAGCTTGATATTATTTCTTGCCACTCTCTCTAAGGTTTCTACTGAAAAGTCTACTGCTAGATGTACTGGAGCTCATTGTATGTTATGTGCTTATTTTCTCTTGCTGCTTTTAGGATCCTTTCTTTATCCTTGACCTTTAGGAGTCTGATTATTAGATGCCTTAATGTAGTCTTCTTTGGGTGAAATCTGTTTGGTGTTATATAACCTTCCTGCACTTGAATGTTAGTATCTATCTTTCTCCAGGTTTGGAGAATTCTCTGATATTATTTCTTTGAATAAACTTTCTGCCTCTTTCTCTTTGTCTACCTCTTCTTTAAAGCCAGTAACTCTTAGATTTGCCCTTCTGAGGTGATTTTCTATATCTTATAGATATGCTTGATTTTTTTTTGTTCTTTTTTCTTTTGTCTCCTCTGACTGTGTATTTTCAAATGCCTGTCTTCAAGCTCACCATTTTTTCTTCTGCTATTAGGAGATTCTGACGTATTCTTCAGTATGTCAATTGCATTTTTAAACTCTAGAATTTCTATTTTATCCTTTCTGGTTATTTCAATCTCTTTGTTAAATTTATCTGATAGAATTCTGAATTCCTTCTTGTGTTATCTTGAATTTCTTTGAATTTCCTTAAAACAGTTATACAGAATTCTCTGAACGGTCTCATATTGCTATTTCTCCTGAATTGGTCCCTGATGCCTTATTTAGTTTGTTTGGCAATGTCATGATTTCCTGAATAATCTTGATACTGGTAAATATTTGTCAGTGTCCGGGCATTGAAGAGTTAGGAGTTTATTGTAGTCATTGTGCCCATCCTTCTTGAGGAGGCATTCCAGGTATTTGAAGGGACTTGGGCCCCAAGCCCACCACCACTGTGGTTTTTGCAGACTCATGGAGATACCGCCTTGGTGGTCTTGGATATGATCTGGAAGAATATCTAGATTACCAGGCAGAATCTCTTGCTGTGGGATGGGAGAGGGGTGACATCCATGATTCAAGACTGTCTCTGACGCTCTTCAATGCCTCTTTCAGCAATATGAAAGAAAGTTATTATCTGTGGTTGCTCAGCTGAAATTTGGTTCTTTTGACATGCGTTACTGCATGTAGTAAAATTCGGTGTTCCTGAGTGGAGGCACTAACGGTGTAGTCTTTTATTCTGCCATCTTGCTCCATCCCCTGTATTCATCTTTAAATCAAGGAAAGTCACAGAAAATATGTTTCTAAACATATTTTGGTAAAATTATGCAAATTTTGAAAGAAAAAAGAGGCAAAACACTAATGGCACACACTGAGCTTGTGTTTAGTTAGAAAAATCAGACAAGATTATAAGGTGAAAAATCTACATTAGTAGAGTTTAGGAGGTCCTGGGCCAAAAATAAAAATTTAAAGTGGACTGTACATTGTTTGCCTAGAACAACTTTCACCCTAGAATAGTGCATACAGTGAAAATATCCTTCAAGCATGAAGGAGAAATAAAGATCTCCCCAGACAAACAAAAGCTGAGGAATTTTATCAACACCAATCAAGACCTTTCCTGCAAGAAATCCTAAAGCAAAATAAATCACTGAGAAGTTTTAAAGTAAGTCTTATACATGATTAATGGCCCATATCATACTCAAAAGGTATACACTCCTCAATTCATATACAAAAGTCATTAGCAGCCAGGTCAATAGAAAATTGACAAAACAAACAAGTAGCAGGCATCAAAATCACTGTGCAAAGTGATTTGGACTCACTCAAACTGTATAGTTCATACTGTAGAACCACTCTTTTCAATATTCAAACATTTTCCTCTGCAGTTAAAATTCTTTGTGTTTAGACAAGGATGCCTTCTCTCACCACTAGTATTCAACATAGCATTGGAAGCTCTGGCCAGGGCCATCAGGCAAGAGAATGAAATAAAGTATATTCAATTAGGAAGAGAGGAAGTCAAATTGTCTCTCTTCACAGATGACATGATTGTGTATTTAAAAACCCCATCGTCTCAGCCCAAAATCTCAAGCTGATAAGCAACTTCAGCAAAGTCTCAGGATACAAAATCAATGTGCAAAAATCACAAGCACTCCTATATACCAATAACAGGCAAACAGAGAGCCAAATCATGAGTGAACTCCCATTCACAATTGCTACAAAAAGAATAAGATACCTAGGAATACAACTTACAAAGGATGTGAAGGACCTCTTCAAGGAGAACTACAAACCACTGCTCAGGGAAAGAAGAGAAGACACAAACAAATGAGAAAACATTCCATGCTCATGGATAGGAAGAATCAATATTGTGAAAATGGCCATACTGCCCAAAGTAATTTATAGATACAATACTATCCCCATCAAGCTACCTTGACTTTCTTCACAGAATTGGAAAAAATACTTTAAATTTCATATGGAAACATAAAAGAGGCCACATAGACAAGAAAATCCCAAGCAAAAAGAACAAAGCTGGAGGTATCACACTACCCGACTTCAAACTATACTACAAGGCTACAGTAACCAAAACAACATGATAGTGGTACCAAAACAGATATATAGACCAATGGAACAGAATAGAGAGGTCAGAAATAACACCACACACCTACAACCATCTGATCTTTGACAAACCTGACAAAAATAAGCAATGGGGAAAGGATTCCTTATTTAATAAATGTTGCCAGGAAAACTGGCTAGCCATATGCAGAAAGCTGAAACTGGATCCCTTCCTTACACCTTATACAAAAATTAACTCAAGATGGATTAAAGACTTAAATGTAAGACCTAAAACCGTAAAAACCCTAGAAGAAAACATAGGCAATACCATTCAGGACATAGGCATGGACAAACACTTCATGACTAAAACGCCAAAAGCAATGGCAACAAAAGCCAAAGTTAACAAATGGGATCTGATTAAACTAAAGAGCTTCTGCACAGCAAAAGAAACTATCATCACAATGAACAGGCAATCTGCAGAATGGGAGAAAATGTTTGCAATCTATCCATCTGACAAAGGGCTAATATCCAGAATCCACAAGGAACTTAAACAAATTTACAAGAAAAAAACAAACAACCCCATCAAAAATTGGGCAAAGGATATGAACAGGCACTTTTCAAAAGAAGACATTTATGCAGCCAACAAACATATGAAAAGAAAGCTCACTATCACTGGTCATTAGAGAAATGCAAATCAAAACCACAATGAGATACCATCTTACACTAGTTAGAATGGCGACGATTAAAAAGTCAGGAAACAACAGAGGCTGGAGAGGATGTGGAGAAATAGGGACGCTTTTACACTGTTGGTGGGAGTGTAAACTAGTTCAACCATTGTGAAGGACAGAGTGGCTATTCCTCAAGGATCTAGAACTAGAAATACCATTTGACCCAGCAATCCCATTACTGTGTATACATCCAAAGGATTATAAATCATTCTACTATAAAGACACATGCACACGTATGTTTATTGCAGCACGCTTCACAATAATAAAGACTTGGAACTAACCCAATGCCCATCAATCATAGACTGGATAAAGAAAATGTGGCACATATACACCATGGAATACTATGCAGCCATCAAAAAAGGATGAGTTCATGTCCTTTGCAAGGGCATGGATGAATCTGGTGACCATAATTCTCAGCAAACTAACACAATAACAGAAAACTAAAGACAGCATGTTCTCACTTATAAGTGAGAGCTGCACAATGAGAACACATGGACATTGAGGGGGGGCATCACATACCGGGGCCTGTTGGGGGGTGGGGGGCTGCGGGAGGGATAGCATTAGGACAAATACCTAATGTAGAAAATGGGTTGATGGGTGCAGCAAACCACCAGGGCACATGTGTACTTATGTAACAAACCTGCACATCCTGCACATGTTCCCCATAACATAAAGAATAATAATAATAATAATAATAATAATAATAATACAGAGAACAAAAAGAAAAAGAAATCCTTGTGTTTGAACATTGGAGGAAAGCACCTAGCCCTTGGAAATCATAAATGGTAGATGGAACACCTAGAGATCACATTTTCACTAGTTCCCCTGTATGGTTGCACTATCCAACTCCAATATTTGATATATATTTTTTCATTTATTATGTTGTTTGCTTCTTTGCTGTGGTTAGGCTATGATAATATGGAGCTCACCAAAGAGGTGAGTTATTAAGTATTGACTGTGTGCCGAGGATGGAACACTATTCCTACTGCATGCCAGCCTCATGATGCTGAAGCAAGGGTCTGATCATTTCCCCACCGTTAGAGGAGACAACAGAGCATCTGAGAAGTGAAGTGATTTGCCCAGAGTCAAAAGGCTATATTATGATTAAAATGAAATCAAAACCTTTCTTTTTAAGAAAAAATTCTCTTAGAAATATAAATTTTCCAATCTAAGTCCAAAAGTTCCATCTAAAGTATTAGGCAAGTAAGGACAAAGTGCAAGTCATTTTTTAAGACGCAACTTAAAAGCTACCTCCTTCATATAACCAAGCCTGCTTAGTGTCTCTCCACTTACTGTACTTTGTAACTTTGGTGAGGGTGTTTAGCAGATTTCTTTTGTGCCTAGGTTTAATCTGCTATTTGTAACAGATTAACACCTTCATTTACTCATTCCTCAAAAGCTCAGAGAACAGGGGCCAGGTTGTTGAAATGATATCAATAATTATTACAAATAGTAGAGTTCTCTTTGAATTCCAAGTCATTTTATAGCTTTGTTGACAGTCAAAACAAAACAACCAAGCAAACAAACAAACAAAAAGACCCCATGAAGAGTGTACTAACCTCTCATTTCTTTTTTTTTTTTTTTTTTTTGATACGGAGTCTGGCTCTGTCGCCCAGGCTGGAGTGCAGTGGCTGGATCTCAGCTCACTGCAAGCTCCGCCTCCCGGGTTTGCACCATTCTCCTGCCTCAGCCTCCCGAGTAGCTGGGACTACAGGCGCCCGCCACCTCGCCCGGCTATTTTTTTGTATTTTTTAGTAGAGACGGGGTTTCACTGTGTTAGCCAGGATGGTCTCGATCTCCTGACCTCGTGATCCGCCCGTCTAGGCCTCCCAAAGTGCTGGGATTACAGGCTTGAGCCACCGCGCCCGGCCCTCTCATTTCTATTTTAGCTTCTTCATCGACACTGTAACAGGATCAATAATCTAAATTAATGGGAAGTGACATGTGAAGCTTCATATTACAAGTGTGAATCTACTTGCCTCTAAAAATCCACTATTTTGGATCCAAACAGCATGCTCTATTATTTGAGCAAGTAAATAATCAAGTTGACTAATACAATTCAAAAGATAAATTTGACATCCTCTTCTTTAAACTGTTTGAGGAATATTTTACTAATGTGAGACGTAGTCGATCGAAAAAGCACTTGTAGTATAATTGCACACTGGCAGAGAAACCAAACTTTCATATGAGAGGTCAGGTAGAATAAGAGATTTCTATACACCCTTTTGGTGACTGAGCAATTGGAGTATGAGTTACTTAAGACTATTTTTCTGCATTTTAATCCATTTGCCACAAATATTTATGGATATCTGACTATGTGCAGGAACAATTTTGAGAGAGAATACTATCTTGCAAATAAACATTCCACTGTGTGGGCCGTCCTCACATTTTGCTTTGACTCTTCTTTCTCCCACTTTTAAAGGTACGGGCGCTCTAGCAATGAGTTTAGTTTTTTTGTTGTTGTTGTTATGTGTCTCCTTAGTAGAATCATTATTCCGTATTTTAACATGGTCAAAGTACTCCCATCTTCACACCCATGTACACACACACACACACGCACACACAGACACACATATGCAGGCACACACATAAAATCTCCACTTTGATTTCAAATTCCTCTTCCAGCTTCTCTTGCGGCTTCCTCAAAACAATCTTCCTGAAAAACTTGTTTACTCTCTCCCATCATTACCAGTTCCTCATCTTCAACTTATTCCTCATTCCATTCCAATCTGCCTTCCCCCCACAGGATTCCAACCAAACAGATTTTACGATAGCCACCGAAGTTCTCCATTAATCCAAATCCAATGAACATGGTAAATTCTCATTTTGCTTGACTTCTCAGTGGAATTTGACATTGCTGACTACCCTCTCCTTCAAAAACTCTTTCTGTGGTTTCTTTTCTTAACCCTCCCATACCTTTGTCTATGTAACCCTTGCAAATTTGTCTCTTTTTTATCTGATATTTAAATGTCAAGTATTTTAAGCCTTAGTCTTACACCTTTTATTTTCTGTCTTGACAATCTTATACCATTTTAATTGTTTTTTATGTTATTATTTGTTGATATACATTAAACTGCACATATTTAAAATGTATGCTTTGATAAGTTTTGACATATGTACACAACTGTGAAACCATCAACAAAATCAAGATAGTGAACATATCCAACACTACCAACAGTTTCTCATGCCACATGGTAATAATCTCTTCACATTGTACCTAACTCCACCTCTCCCAGGCAAGCACTGATCTGCTTTCCGTCACTACTGATTAGTGTGTCTTTTAAAGAGTTTTATATAGATAGAAGCATACAGCAAGTATGATTCTTTTAGCCTGGTTTGCTTGAGATTCACCCAGGTTGTAGTGTGACATCACTTTTTATTGCTCAGTAGTATTTTATTAATGTTATTTGGATATACTAGAATTGATGTAAGCATTGTCTGATGATAGATTGTTTTCAAAATCCTGGCTATTATAAATGAAGCGTCTGAGACTATTTTTAAAATTTTATATGAACATAAGCTTTCTTTCTTGTTGAGTTAATTTGTAGAGGTGGAATAGCTGGATCATATAGTAGGTATAACTTATTTTACTTTTTACAAAACTGCCAAACTATTTTCTTAAGTGGTTGTCCCTTTCACATTACCACAATACATTAGAATTCTAGTTCCTTTGTGTCCTCACTAACATGTGGTATGGTCAGCCATTTAATTTAGCCATTCTAATCAGTATATATCTCACATGCTTTTAATTTGGATTTCCCTAATGACTGAAGACAATGAATGCCTTTTCTTGTATTTATTTGCTACCTATATATATTTTATGGTGAATTGTCAGTTCAAATATTTAGAGTATTTACGAAAATTGTATTGTGTGTTTTCTTAAGTTTTGAGAGTTTCTTCTTCAAATATCCTGGATACAAGTCATTTATCAGATATATATATATATATATATATATATGGTTTATATTTATCAGATATATATATATATGGTTTATATTTATCAGATATATATCATTTATCAGATATATAGTCATTTATCAGATATATAGTATATATAGATGGTTCATATTTATCAGATATATATCATTTATCAGATATATACAAATCATTTATCAGATAGATATCCAGGATAGTTGAAGAAGAAACTCTCAAAACTTAAGAAATACAAAATCTAATTTTCATAAATATTCTAAAGATTTGAACTGACAATTCACCATATAAGATATATATAGATAGAAAACAAACACAAGAAAAGGTATTCAATGTCTTCAGTCATTAGGGAAATGCAAATTAAAAGCATTTGAGATACACACTGATTAGAATGGCTAAATTAAAAGGCTGACCATACCAAGTGTTAGTGAGGATGCAAAAGAACTAGAGTAGATAGATAAATAGATAGATAGATAGATAGATAGATAGATAGATAGATAGATAGATAGATGGGACTACAGGCATGTCACCACACCCAGGTGATCTTTTAATTTTTTGCAGAGACAGGGACCTTGGTCTTTTGTCCAGGCTGTTCTTGAGCTCATGACTTAAGCGATCCTCCTGCGTTGGCCACTCAAAAATGCTGGGATAAGAGGCATGAGGCACTGTGCCCAGCCTTCAGATTTATTCTCTGAAAATATTTTATCTAAGTGTATGGCTTGTTTTTCCAGTTTCTAAGATTGTCTTTTGAAGAACAGATGTTCTTAATTTTGGGAAAAAATTATTTTTCTTTTATAGACTGTATTTTTGGTATTGTAAATAATAACTCTTTGCCTAGCTAAAATTATAAAGATTTTCTTTTTGTTTTCTTCTAGGAGTTGTATAGTTTTAGGCTGACTGTTAGGTCTATGATCCATTTTGAACTATTTTTTGATTATTGTAACAGGAACAAATTGAATTTTTTTCATATGCATATCCAATCGTTCCAGTACCATTTATTGAAAAGGCGCCTTTCTCCACTGATTTGCCTTTGCAATTTTGTGGAAAAAAAAAAATCAGTTGACATTATACGTGTGATTTAATTATGAATTTTTGTTTTTTGCTTGATGTATTTATCTATTTTGATTCTAATACCATATTGTGTGATGGAAGTTTTGTAATAAATCTTAAAATGAGGCCACAGAAGCTTTCCAAAGTTTTTGTTCTTTTCCAAAGTTGTTTTAGGTTTTTTGGGTCCTTGGTGTTTTCATATGAATGTAAGAATCATCTTGCAAACTTCTACAAAGAAGTCAGCTGGGATTTTTTTATTGAGGTTGCTTTGACTCTGTGTATTAATTTGGGAGTTATTGATCTTAACAACATTGAGTCTTGGTCAAGGAACAAGCTATATATCCCCGTTTATACAGATCTCTTTAAATTTCTCTGAAAAATATTTCGTACCTATTAGTGTACAAATTTTGACAATGTTTGTCAAAATTTTTGCTAAATAATTCATACTTTTATTCCTATTGTAACTAATGCTGTTGTTTGTAATTCAATTTCCAACTGTTCATTGCTAGTACATAGAAATATAATTAAATTATGTATATTGACCCTGTATCTTTCAATTCTTAGTTTTAGTACCTTTTTTTCTCAATTCCATTGGATTTTATACATAGAAAATCGTTTAGTCTGTAAATAAATTAGCTTTACTTCCACTTTTCCAATATGCCTATCTTTTATTTATTTTCCTTACCTTATTGCCCTACCTATGTCTTCCAATACCATGTTGAATAAAAGAGGGGAGAGAAAAAATTCTTGTCTTACTCTTGATTTGGGGGAAAGCATTCAGTCTCTCACTATTAAAATGTAAAGGTAGCTGTAGATGCCTTTTATCAAGTTGCAGAGGTCATTTTATTCCTAGTTTGCTATTCCTTCTTTATCTTCTTCTGTTTCTATTGATATGTCCTTAATTTTTACACTTTTCTTTAGATCATAAATTACATTCGCTGATTTTTGAACAAATGTTAAAGAACAACCTTTGTTCCTAGGATAAACTCTACTCAGCTATTATGTGTTATCATTTTTGTAGATATGTTGTTGGTTTATCTTTTGTTAGCATGTTTGCATCTAAGCTCATGAGTGATATTTGTCTGCGGTTTTCTTTTCTTAGAGTGTCTTTGTCTGGTTTTCTCACCAGAGTAATGGTCACATAGAATGAGATGAAAAATATTCTCATCTATGGCCATACCACCCTGAACGCGCCCGATCTCATCTGATCTCAGAAGCTAAGCAGGGTCAGGCCTAGTTAGCACTTGGATGGAAAAATATTCTCATCTCTTCAATTCTGGAACTTATATTTTCTTTCTCTTTCTTTCTTTCTTTCTTTCCTTCTTTCTTTCTTTCTTTCTTTCTTTCTTTCTTCCTTTCTTTCTTTCTTTCTTTCTTTCTTTCTTTCTTTCTTTCTTTCTTTCTTTCTTCCTTTCTTTCCTTCCTTCCTTCCTTCTTTATTTCCTCCCTTCCTTCCTTCCTTCTTTATTTCCTCTTTCTTTTCTTTCTCCCTTCCCTTCCCTTCCCTTAACCTCCCTTCCCCCCTCCTCTCCTCCCCCTCCCCCTTTCTTTCTGTCTCTCTCTTTTTTCTCTTTCTCTTTCTTTCTTTCTTTCTTTCTTTCTTTCTTTCTTTCTTTCTTTCTTTCTTTCTTTCTTTCTTTCTTCTTTCTTTCTCTCTCTCTTTCTCTCCTCTTTCTTTCTGTCTTTCTCTCTCTCTCTCTCTCTTTCTGATGGAGTCTCGCTCTGTCATCAGGCTGGAGTGCAGTGGCACGATCTCGGCTCACTGCAACCTGTTTCTCCTGGGTTCAAGCGATTCTCCTGCCTCAGCCTCCTGAGTAGCCGGGACTACAGGCACTCACCACCACGCCCAGCTAATTTTTGTATTTTTAGTAGAGACGGGGTTTCACCATGTTGGCCAGGATGATCTCAATCTCTCGACCTCAAGATCTGCCTGTCTCACCTTCCCAAAGTTCTGGGACTACAGGCATGAACCACCGTGCCTGGCCAGAAAGTATATTTTCTAGAAGAATTTGTGTACAATTGGTACTACTATTTCTTAAATGATTGGTAGAATTCACGAGTAAAGACTTCAGGGCCTAGAATCTACCTGAGTAGTGTTTAATGCCAAATTCAATTTATTTTATAAATACGGATCAATTCATGTTCTCTCTTCTTGAGGGAGCTTGGAAGTTTTTATCTTACGAGAAGTTTGTCATTTTATCTAAGTTGTCAAATTGTTCATAATAGCCTCTGATCACCGTTTTACTGTCTGGAGAATCTGTAGTGATGTTCCCACATTTATTTATAATATTACTACTTTGTGTCTTCACTTTGTCTTTTATGATCAGTCTGGCCAGAAAAGCGTCAATATTGTTTATCTTTTCGCAGGAGCAGGTTTTTGTTTCATTTATTTTCTCATTGTTTTTCTGTTCTGCATTTTATTAATTTACAATTATATTTTAAACATTTTGCTTATTTTGGGTGAATTTGTCCTTCACATTTACTTTTTCTATAGTGGAAATTAAGTTCATTTATTTGAAACCTTTCTTCATTTTGCACATATGCATTCAGTCCTTTTAATTTCCCCAATTACTAGTTTAGAAGCATTCCAGAATTTTGATAAATTATGCTTTCTGCTTTATTTAGGCTAGGATATTTTCTAATTTCTATTTTGATTTATCCTTTGACCCATGAGTTATTTGAAAGTGTATTATTTAGTTTCCAACTTTTGGAGAGTTTCTAATAACCTTTCTGTTACTGATTTTTACTTCAATTCCGTTGTATAAGAAAGCATAGTTCATATGATTTGAAGTATTTTAAATTTACAGAGACAATTTAATTTGCTGAAAAATATCTCATAGTTGTCAGTGCACGAATCTTGCCAACTTTTGGTAAAAGTCCCACAGGCTTTTGAAAATGTTGTGCTTTCTGCTACTTTCAGATTAAGTGCTCTATAAATGTCAGTTAAATTAGTTTGGTTGGTAGTCATTAACTCCTCTGTGCTTGCTGATTTTTTGTGTAATGGAGTTATCAATTAAGAGAGGTGTATTAAAATCTCCAAATTTAATTGTAGAATTGCCTATTTCTCCTTTAAGTTTTACCACTTTTTGTTTCTTGTATTTTAAATCTCTGTTATAAAATAAATAAATCCTGGCCGGGCGTGGTGGCTCAAGACTGTAATCCCAGCACTTTGGGAGGCCGAGACGGGTGGATCACGAGGTCAGGAGATCGAGACCATCCTGGCTAACACAGTGAAACCCCGCCTCTACTAAAAAATACAAAAAACTAGCCGGGCAAGGTGGCGGGCGCCTGTAGTCCCAGCTACTCGGGAGGCTGAGGCAGGAGAATGGTGTAAACCCGGGGGGCGGAGCTTGCAGTGAGCTGAGATCCAGCCACTGCACTCCAGCCTGGGCGACAGGGCGAGACCCCGTCTCAAAAAAAAAAAAAATTAAAATTAAAATAAATAAATCTTTAAGGTTATTTTGTGTGCTTAATGACTTGGTTCTGTTATCATAAAATTATGTTTATTATCCTGAGTTATATTCTTTACTCTGAAATCTAATTAGCCTGATATTAATATAACTACTCCACCTTTATTTTAGCTAATTTTAGTGTGATACAATTTGTATGCTTTTTTAAACCTACCTGCGTTATTTTTCAATTGCATTTTTTATAGGCAACATATAGTTGTTTCTTTATAATCAACCAATCTCTACCTTTTAAATGGGGTTGTTTAGACCATTTACATTTAATGTGACTATGAACACAAATTTAATTCTATCATCTTGTCCTTTGTTATCTATTTTTCCTTTCTCTTCTTTATTCCCCTTTATTTCTTTTTCCACTTGATTTGGATAATTTTTGTATTTTTATTATTAGTTTATATCATTTCTACTGGCTTATTAGCTTTTTTATTTTAGTAGTTGTTGTAAAGTTTAGACTACACAACTTAGTGTACCCTCCAGTACTGGCATACATTACTATGCTTCTGTTTCTCTCTTTCTGATTTTTTATATTATTTTTATTCACTTTTTAAAAATTACATTTTGTTTAAAACATCTATTATCCTATAGAAATACTAAATATCAAAAAAGGTCTTACATATATACCAATGTAGTTACCATCTCTGATGTTCTTTATTCCATTGTGTATATTGATTTTTAAATAAGTTTTCTGCCTAAAAAAATTTATTAACTTTTTTTTTGTAATGCAGATCTGCTGGCAATAAATTCTTTTAGCTTTTGTGCATCTGCTATCTTTTGCCCTCTTTTTTGGAGGTTTTTTTTGGTGTGTGTTTATAAAATTATATATTAAGAAGTTTATTTTCTCTTAGTATTTTAAGGATTTTACTCTACTATCTTTTTGCTTTTATTGTTTCCAGGGAGAAATTTATTGTCATCTTTATCTTTGTTCCGTTATATGCAATACTGGTTTTTTCCTCTGCTTTCAAGATTTTCTTTCTATCACTGTTTTCGAATGTGTTGATTAAGATGTATCATGGTATAGCATTGTTATTTCTTGTGTGTGAAATCTGCTAGTTTTTTTTTTATCAGTGAGTTAAAATGTTTATCCATTTGGAAACATTTTGACCATCATTAAAAAAATATTTCTTCCCTGCCCTCTCCTTTAGTATTACAATTAGAGATATATTATGATGCCTAAAGTTGTTCCATAGATCACTGATGCTTTCTTCATTTATCTTAATTCTCTTTTCTTTTTGTGTTTTATTTTGGAAAATCCTCAGCTATATCCTCAAATTCAATGATCTTTTATTTTGCCATGTCTAATTGGCCCTGAATCCTATCCAGTGTTTTTTCCATGTTACACATTATAGTTTTCATATCTGAAAGTATAATTAGCACCTTCTTAAAATCTCCCATGTCTCTACTTAACTTTTTGAACTTATGGAATAAAATAATAATAATTGTTTTAATGTTCTTGCCTGCTAATTCTAACATCTGTGACAATTCTGAATCAGTTTCAATCAAGTGATATTTTTCTTTTCATTATGGATTGTATTTTTTGTTTCTTTGCATGCCTGGCAATCTTTGATAAAATGACAGAATTTGCAAATTTTACCTCGTTGGGTGCTGAACATTGTATCCTTATAAATATTGAGCATCATTCTGGGATGCAAACAAATTACATGAGGACACTTTGATAAATTTAGGTATTGATGTTAGGATTTGTTAAGTAGGGCTATAGCAGCATTTTGTATGAGACTAATGATCCCTCACTACTAAGGGATAAAAACCCCACGAAGGTTTTTGTGAGTACTCTACCCAGTGCTCTGTAAATGATGAGTTTTCTTCAGACTTGCTTGTTGGAAAAGACAGTATTTTCAGCCTCTCTAGAACTCTGCCATGTGAAGCCTATTTACATTAGTTTCTTTGGACTTTTGGTTCTGTGCACTCAACTCAGAGTTTATTGGGCTTTATCTCAGTTCCTTCTACATGCACTGTAGCTATAAACTCCCTCAAGATAATAAACTGGTACAACGTTATGGCTCACCTTGTTTCATTTCTTGTCTCTCAGCTCTGTCTTTTGTTACATGATATCCAATGTCTTAAAAAACATTGTTTTATCTTGTCTGTTTTGTTTGTTCGTGTATTTGTTTCAAGCTGGAGTGTATTCTAATACTTGATATTCCATTTTGTCTGGAAGCACAAATTGCCATTTACATGTTATAATTCTTGAATTTAAGTATTCAACTAGGAATGTAAGTTCATCCTAATCTTATATATCCAATCACTTATTTTACATCTCTTTGATTGCTACTAGTTATCTCAAACTTATTTTGGAAATTAAGCTTTTCATGTACTGATGCTTCCCCAACTCTTCTTTTGCCAGATTTCCCATCTCAGTAAAAACAATACAAAAACTCAGAATGCCCCGGTTTCTATATTAGCTCCAACAAGTGCTCACCATTGAGGCTTCAGCAGATTTCACCTTTTCATGATTCAGTTTCATTGTCCACTAAACAGAGGTGAAATAATGAAGCCAGTGTCTAAATCATAGATTTGTTGTGTTTCTTGTTGTGGTTGTATTTTTAAATGGAATAGCACATATTAAGGGAGTGATGTAGCTTAGTTCCTCAATAACCGTTAGCCACTGACTTTCTTTATGTACCTTGAAACTCTAAATTCTGTCTTAGAGCACCGAATGTTCTGTATAACTACACAGCTCCTCTCCCAGTTCTTTGACTGACTAATTTAATACTGTTGTAAAGGTCTGACTAAAATATCATCTCCTCAGAGAGACTTTAGAAGGAACACTGAAAGAAATTTCCAAAGAAATTCATACAAGCTATTTTCTAGTAAGATGCAATGGTTATGTTATTCCTAGTAATCACAATTTTTAATCATCTTATGTATCTTTTTTGTTTGTTTGTTTGTTTGTGTGTGTCTCACTCATCAAAATGTGATCTCCTTGAGTATACAAACCTTGTTAATTCTATATCTCAATTTTGTCAGGCATATAGTAGGTATTTTTATCAATATTTGTTGATTTAATATATACACTGAATTTTTTTCTTTTTCATACATTGCCCCAGTATTTATACTGTACTCTCCTCTAATCCTGATTCTTATTTCCTGCTCTACTTATGTTTCCTCAGGCCCACTTTTGTTCTCTCTCTTTGTTTCTCTCTCTCCTTTCTTTTCCTAATGATAAATCATTGTCTTTTATATTTGTAGAGTTTACACCTTTTAAGAAAATTATGAAGCTACTCTCCTAGCACAATATAAATTGTAGGTTCCATGGACAAATGTCTGATTTGTTTTATAGACTACCAATATCCCAAATTGTAAGCTGACGTGAAACTCATCATCAGAGTGGCCAAGATTGATTTTCAATTTTCATTTGAGTGGTCTTTGGTTCAAATTGGTAAAGAATGATGTGCTATTAGTAAAAAGTCAGTTTAGAAAGAAAATAGTTACTAGGGAGTCTAGCAAACTAATGTGGGTTAGTCAAACTGTTAATAGTGAAAGTTCATAATTATGTTTACAACACTTGCTGCAATAATACTTATGTCTATTCACTTTCTTAGTTCATATGGAAAACTAGTTAGATGTAGAGATTGATGTAGAGATTCCCAGTCTTTAGCATTTCATCTTTAATTTGTTTTTAGTCAGTTCATAAAATGAAAAAGATGATAATCGAGACAGCAACCTTTGTAAGAATATTTAATACTGAGAATATTCAATTTATTTTGTAGAAAAAATAGATTCTTTGATTAATTATTATATTTCTGTTTAGCACAGAAGTTTGAGAAAAAGCTTTCATTGTTGGTAACAGATGTTTACCTACTTATTTTGTTATTATTAGTATACTTTAAGTTCTGGGATACATGTGCAGAACGTGCAGGTTTGTTACATAGGTATACATGTGCCATGGTGGTTTGCTGCACCCATCAACCCATCATCTAAGTTTTAAGCCCCACATGCATTAGGTATTTGTCCTAATGCTATCCCTCCCCATGCCCCCTACCTCCCAACAGGCCCTGGTTGTGATATTCCCTTCCCTGTGTCCATGTGTTTTCCTTGTTCAAATCCCACTTACGAATGAGAACATGCAGTGTTCTATTTTCTGTTCCTGTATTAGCTCACTGGGAACAATGGTTTCCAGTTTCATCCATATCCCTGCAAAGGACATGAACTCATTCTTTTTTATGGTTTCATAGTATTCCATGGTGTGTGCCAAATTTTCTTTATGCAGCCTGCCATTGATGGACTTTTGGGCTGGTTCCAAGTCTTTGCTATTGTAAATACTCGAAGGTTGGAACAAAGGAAAAATGTTAAGGGCAGCCAGAGCAAAAGATCAGGCTACGTACCTACTTACTGATTTACTTTTTTGTAGATGAGTGCAATTTGACTTTTTCTTTTAAAATTTTATGTTAGGCCCTAGGTAAAGAACATTTGATTTTCAAGCGATATACTATGTGGGCAGAAAACATCAGAAAGAAATGTCTTTTTTTATTTTTTGGTAAATAAATTAACAATACTAATGGATAAGATGACTAAGAAAAACTGAAATAAGAGCTTTGTTGTCCATGAAAGCCTTTTGATTCATCAGCTGCCTTGTAACTCATCTGCTACTCTTCTTTCCTGTGTGCCACACTGAGCACAATGGAGTAGGGCTGCTATTTTGTCCGGAATTGCAAATATACAACTTTACATTAAAAAGGTTTCCAATAATTATTGGTTCAATAAAACTTAAATATAGCTTGTGACGGAGAAATAGAGGAGATGGGTAGACTTAAAGGTCTGGATAAATAAAAGATCTGATTTGATTTGGTCCCACAATCCAAGGAGCGCTTGTTCTGCTTTGCTTTTCCTGGTTGAGAGCAGCCTGACATCCATGGTAGTAACCCAGATCTAGGGCCATCACTGGATCTGTGGTGGTCTAAGTAAATGACCATACATTTTTAGACATTCTTCTTACAGAGAGGTGGTATCTACATCCTTTCCCCATGAATCTTAGCATACTTGTGACTCACTGTAACAACAAAATTCAGTAGCAGTGACACTGAATGAATTTTGTTTGTTTGTTTGTTTGAGACAAAGTTTCATTCTCGTCACCCAGGCTGGAGTACAATGGCGCAATCTTGGCTCACTGCAACTTTCACCTCCTAAATTTGAGTGATTCTTCTGCTTCAGCCTCCTGAGTAGCTTGGATTACAGGCACCTGCCACCATGCCTGGCTTATTTTTTGTATTTTTAGTAGAGATGGAGTTTCACAATGTTGGCCAGGCTGGTCTTGAACTCCTGACCTCAGGTGATCCACCTGCCTTGGCCTTCCAATGACACTGAATAAATTTTGAAGCTGAGTCAGAGTGACACATTTTCCCACTGTTCTCTGGTACACTCTCTTTGAAAGTCTTGGGATGCCAGGTAAAGATCTGAATACCTTGAGGCCACCATGCTGTAGGTAAGTGAAAGTCAAATGGCCATACAAAAGTGTTCTAGGTGACATCCCTGGCAGAAATCCTAAAAGAAACTTGTATCCACTGGTATGATAGGTGAATGAAGAATCCCTTAGACATTCCTAACCATCAAGTCACCCCAGGCCTTGCTGCTTCCAACTTGGGCCCCTGATGAAACAGAGATGAATTCTCCCCACTGTGCCGTGCTCCAGTTCCTGATCCACAATATCCATGAACAAAATAAAATGGCTTTTTAAAGCTACTGACTTCTGGAGTAATGTGTTATGCCTTAAACTAACTGGAACAGACTTCTTTTTTTTTTTTTTTTTTTTTTTTTTTTTTTTTTTTGAGATGGTATCTTGCTCTATTGCCCAGGCTGGAGTGCAGTGCCATGATCTTGCCTCACTGCAACCTCCACCTCCTGGGTTCAAGCTATTCTTCTGTCTCAGCCTCCAAAAGTAGCTGGAACTACAGACGTGCACCACACCACACCTGGCTAATTTTTGTAGTTTTAGTAAAGATGGGGTTTCACCATATTGGCCAGGCTGGTCTCAAACTCCTGACCTAGTGATCCACCTGCCTTGGCTTCCCAAAGTGCTGGGATTACAGGCGTGAGCCACAGACTCTTATTAATCATTTTCCTGAGAGTGGAAACTAGCCTAACACTCTGCTACCATAGCTGAGATGGTGCCATTAATAGGGTTATCTTTGTATAATCACCACCTGTCTAGCTGACTCCCAAATATTAACACTTTTCAGGATTTCCCAAGTTGGAAGTCTCAGAAGTAAACGAGTTTGTCTATTTCAGGACATATTAACACAGGTAATTGTCTCAGTGTCTAAAACAAATAAATAATGTCTATTTTGACACTTCAAATTTTAACCTAGTAATTAATTATTTAAGTTTTAACGGTACATTTTAACTTATTTTCTAAAGATTGCTTTGACTGTGATCTGTGATCTATGGGCGTGAGTGAAAAGAGCAGCACAGGATGGGCCTTTTCACGTGAATAAGGACTGATGATCCTTTGATGACCATCAGTAACTGTTATCCAGTGAGCCACTCCAACTCTCAGGCTTGCAGTCCCAGCAAAATCCGCAGATCGAAGAGCATCATTCCATGATTCGTGGCTGCATGCCGGGTTGTTCTGCTGAGTGATTCCCTAGCTACCTATGGATGGGCCAGATTTCTGGTGTATCAAGTAAAATTTGAAAGCATTTCTTTTAGTCTTACTGCTTCAGGTTAGTTTGATTTCACGACTAATGTGCAGCAGATATTGAGGGCTGCCCAAATGTGATACATGTTCAAAAGAGCTGCATTTGCAATAGACATCTTTAAAATATTGGAAGTCTAGCTATTATTCCAAGTTCTGTTTTTTACTCCCCAGAAAAACAGTATGTGAAGGTACGTCTAATATCATGAATGGGCTCAGGCCTGGAATGACCAGTTCCTCCAAATAGTAGAATACTATGGTTGAAAGCTATAGATTAATCTGGGAGTTAGTAAGAAATTCTACAAATATTAAAACAGTACTTTAAACAAATTGTCCCTCCTTCCCAACAGCTGCCCAAGATTACGTTACAAGAAGGTGAAAGACCCAGAATTTGAACTCAGTAGTCTGATTAGTAAGATTAGCATCATTTTGCTTGTATCATGTTGTATATTTACAATTGGGTTGTAAAATAAATTTATCCTGTGAAGTATTAAAATTCCAAATGGTTTCTTAACAGTCAAAGAGGTAAAAGTCACCATGACAGATGTCACCATAATATAAAAAGTAGGTGGAAATTCAGAAAGCTCTGAAGACCAGGATTAGGTTTAGAATACAAAAGACCCATGTGGAAGGTGAGTTAAAAATCACTGGCTGAGCACAGTGGCTCATGCCTGTAATACCAGCACTTTGGGAGTCCGAGGTGAGCAGATCACGAGGTCAGGAGTTCGAGACCAGCCTGACCAACATGGTGAAACCCCATCTCTACTAAAAATACAAAAAAAAAAAATTAGCTGGGTGTGGTGGTGCATGCTTGTAATCCCAGCTACTCAGGAGGCTGAGGCAGAAGAATAGCTTGAACCCGGCAGGCAGAGGATATAGTGAGCCGAGATCATGCCACTGCACTTCAGCCTGGGTAACAGAGCGAGACCCCATCTCAAAATAAATAAATAAATAAATAAAATAAAATAAAATAAAATAAAAATTAAAAAAAGTCATTGTCTATGAAATTTTGAGCATAGTTGTCAAGAGAATGATTCAAGGCCAAGAGAAGTTTGTGTTCCTTAAACTTGGGGGACTGTAAATCACAGGAAGAGGAAATAGAGGTTTAACTCCATGGAAACATTTAGAGAAGCCATTCTGGACTTAGGTGCCAAAAGAAATGCTCTTAATTAAGCTGTATGCATAATGAGTACAGATATTTAATTCCTATGATGAAAAATAATTGCCTGAATCATAGCACTTTCTAAAAGTCAGTAAGTATCATTGTAATTTTCATGAAAGCTAGAGCAGAATTCAGTACATAGCGAACATTATCTTTATTTGAAGATTTTGGTCAGGCTAAAACAACAAATGTCTATCTATAGTCACAGAAAAAAAATTACTTGGTAATGTCTTGTGCAGTAATTACTGCTTGAATTAGTGAATTGAAAATGGGATTCCATTGGGGTCTCTATAAACTGTATTTGTCACCTAAAAGATATTGTCACTTCTTTCAGTTTAGAAAAATAATTTGCTATTTTTAACTGCTTTGCACTGCCATCAATTTGAAATAATCTGACTTCCTCTGTTATATTTTGCTTTTATGTCATGAAAGTTATAAAGAGAATTTACTGTCTTTTTTTATTAAAACTCCAGCTATGGTTCCGGCCATTGTATTTCCTAATTATGCTGGGAGGATGGCTTCTTATCAAGGTAGTTTACTTATGAATAATGTTCTTTGTGTGGCTTCTGCGGTGGACAAGTTGGATTGCTTCTGACATCAGCTAGCAGTAAATTAGCTTCCAGTTTGGCTGTGTTCTAAAAGACTGAAAGATTTACTTTGTCAACATCCATGCATTCAGATGAAAATAACTTTCTTTAGTTTGATTTTGCTTTGTATCTGAGGCACAGAGCTGTTTCTAGAGCTTCTAATTGTCTTATACCTCCTATTTAAGAAGACAAACTATACTTTTACACACCTTCAGGTTGTGAAATGTTTTGTTTTGTATGGTGTTTTGTTTTATTTGTTTAAACTGATACTGATTGATATTGTTCTTTTAATGATAGTTTATATTTGGCTAAGAAGGCTGAAAATGGGCAGGTGCTTGATCAAGAATTCTGCAAAAGTAAATTCTAGAACCTCATGTGAAATTATGTAAAAAATACTGGATTCCAAGTAGATACTAAAAGATGAGAGTCAGATAATACAGTGGTAGAAAGAAAAATAACCATTTCCTTATGGGTACTATGACCTAGGAGAAACACTTTTGATGAAGTGTGATTCATCCTTGAATACAACTTATTAGGAGGTTTCAATGACATGAGTGGTATTTTTTAAAAGTATGTATGTTAGGCATAAAATTCTCTGATATGGAGTAAGGAAATTTTAGGTATTATTTTAAACTGAGCTTCTTAACTTCCTAAAAATTAACTGAAAACAAAACCATAACATTTTTACTTGTAAGTATGGTAATTATAAAAGATGGGTTTATTAAGGTGGGAAAATCATTTAGAATAATAATTACTGCCAATATCACTTTGTGATTTTTAGTGAATTAGCTTTTTGTAATCAGTTGGAAACAGTAGTATGAAATAAGTTGGGAAGTTAAATTTGTTTCTATAGCCTTTATTAAGAAGATCTTGGCAAGCGTTGCTAGTAAGTCAATAAGAATTTCAGCTAATGTAAGGGAGAATAAAAAGTAACAATCTCATTTTAAATAACATTGAAATCATGTTGACTTTATTTCTGAGTACACCTCTTCCATTTCGGGCATTAGTGTTTCTCAAACTAAGCTTATACTTGAATTTCTCAGAACTTCTTTTCAGTTGCATATCTAGCACATGTTTACTTAGGGGAACACAACTGGTTCAAGGTAAAACAAAGTTATCTAAGGGTTTCTCAAAGGATGTCTTAAAAAGCATAATATCTTGACAAAAAATTACTGAATTTAACTACTTTAGGGTAGAAGACATGTTTCCTCCGTTTAAAAGATAGTGTTCTGCCAAACTAAATGGTTTGTTTTCATTAATGCAAAAGCTAAACAATCTGTCTCTGTGGATTACCACCCTTGTTTTTGTGTGTTCTGTCACTATCAGCATTAGCCCCAGCACAGAGTTAAGAGTTCATCACTGGGCAGTGGAAGCCAAGCAGCAAGTAGGAGTGAGGAGGATACCCAGCTGAAAGAGAAGAAATATAGCTTAGAATGTAGCTCAGACCAGGAAGCTTGGGCCATATGGTGGGCAAAGCAAAAAAGGGCCTATAGTTGGAGACAAAGTCAAAATGATAGTGGGAAAATATAACCCAGGGAAGTCTCAATCCAAAAGACCATGCTGGCATACAGCTTCAGAAATGTAGTGTAGGTTTAAAGGGAGTATGGGAAATGAACCAGATTGTCCAAGAAATCCATTAATGGCTGGAGGTTAGGGAAAATGGAAAGAGAGTCCAGCAGCTGAGAAATGGGCTAGGAAGTAAAGGTAAATGGTAAGTCACAGTCAATGAGCTGGATGTCAGACAGTTTCCTTCCCTGGACTTCAGTGCTCTTAGACAAATGATGAGTAAAAGACAGGTAGATCAAGACGCTCTGGGTCCTTAGCTACCTGGAATAAAGGATGCAAGAAGATACAAGAGGGCAAGGAAGAGAAGTTCTGCTCAGTGATACATAATAAGAAATAATGCTCTGCACAGTGCAATCCAATTAGAACTCAAGATTAAGAAACTCATGCAAAACCACACAACTACATGGAAACTGAAGAAGCTGCCCCTGAATGACTCCTGGGTAAATAGTGAAATTAAGGCAGAAATCAAGAAGCTCTTTGAAACCAATGAGAACAAAGAGACAACATATCAAAATCTTTGGGATGCAGCTAAAACAATGTTAACAATGTTAAGAGGGAAATTTGTAGAACTCAATGCCCACATCAGAAAGCTAGAAAAATCTCAAACTGACACCTTAACATCACAACTAAAAGAACTAGAGAACCAAGAGCAAATAAACCCAAAAGCTAGCAGAAGACAGGAAATAACCAAGATCTGAAGGAAATAGAGACATGAAAACCCTTCAAAAAACCAATGAATCCAGGAGCTGGTTTTATAAAAAAATTAATAAAATAGATAGTTAAACTAATAAAGAAGAAAAGACAGAAGAATCAAATCGACACAATAAAGAATGATAAAGGGGATATCATCACTGATCCCACAGAAATACAAACTACCATCAGAGAATACTACAAACACCTCTATGCAAATAAACAAGAAAATCTGTAAGAAATGGATACATTCCTGGACACATACACCCTTCCAAGACCCAACCAGGAAGAAGTTGAATCCCTGAGTAGACCAAAAAATGTTCTGAAATTGAGGCAGTAGTAAATAGCCTACTAAACAAACAAAGCCCAGGACCAGATGTACAAAGAGGTACAAAGAGGAGGTGGTACCATTTCTTCTGAAACTATTCCAAACAATTGAAAAGGAGGGACTTCTTGCTAACTCATGAAGCCAGCATCATCCTGATACCAAAACCTGGCAGAGATACAACAAAAAAGAAAACTTCAGGCCAACATCCTTGATGAACATCAATGCAAAAATCCTCAACAAAATTCTTGCAAGCTGAATCTGGCAGTACATCAAAAAGCTTATCCACCACAATCAAGTCAGCTTCATCCTCAAGATGCAAGACTGGTCAACATATGCAAATCAATGAATGTAATACATCACATAAAGAGAACTAAAGACAAAAACCACATGATTATCTCAATAGATGCAGAAAAGGTCTTTGATAAAATTCAACATCGCTTCATTTTAAAAACTCTCAATAAACTACTTATTGATGGAACATACCTCAAAATAATAAGCACCATTTATGACAAACCCACAACCAGTATCACACTGAATAGGCAAAAGCTTGAAGCATTTCCCTTGAAAACTGGCAGAAGATAAGGATGTCCTCTCACCACTCCTATTCAACATAATATTGGAAGTTCTGGACAGGGCAGTCAGGTAAGAGAAAGAAATAAAGCATATTTGAATAGAAGAGAGGAGGTTAAACTGTATCTGTTTGCAGATGACATGATCCTATACCTGGAAAATCCCATCATCTCGCCAAAAACTTCTTAACCTGATAAGCAACTTCAGCAAACTCTCAGGATACAAAACCAATGTGCAAAAATAGTAAGCATTCCTATACACCAACAATAGACAAGCAGAGAGCCAAATCATGGATGGACTCCCATTGACAATTGAGACAAAGAGAATAAAATACCTAGGAATACAACCAACAAGAGAAGTTAAGGACCTCTTCTAGGAGAACTACAAACAACTGCTCAAGGAAAGAAGAGAGAACACAAACAAATGGAAAAACGTTCCTTGTTTTCCATGGATAGGAAGAATCAATGTCACAAAAATATCTATAATGCCCAAAGTAATTTATAGATTCAATGCTATTCCCATTAAACTACCATTGCCATTCCTCACAGAATTAGAAAAAAACTGCTTTAAAATTCATACGGAACTAAAAATAGCCCATATAGCCAAGACAATCCTAAGCTAAAAGAACAAAGCTGGAGGCATCATGCTACTTGACTTCCAACTATACTATAAGGCTGCAGTACTAAAACAGCATAGTACTGGTACAAAAACAGACAAATGGAACAGAATCGACATCTCAGAAATGAGACTGCACATCTACAACCCTCTGGTCTTCGAGAAACCTGACAAAAACAAGCAATGGGGAAAGTATTCCCTATTTAATAAATGGTTCTGGAAAAACTGGCTAGCCATATGCAAAATATTGAAACTGAACCCCTTCCTTATACCTTATACCAAAATTAACTCAAGATGGATTAAAGATTTAAATGTAAAACCCAAAACTATAAAAACCCTAGAAGAAAATCTAGGCAATACCATTCAGTAGTTAGGTATGGGCAGAGATTTCATGATGAAAATGTCAAAAGCAATTGCAACAAAAGCCAAAATTGACAAATGGGGTCAAATTAAACTAAAGAGCTTCCACACAGAAAAAGAAACTATTATCAGAATGAACAGACAACCTACAGAATGGGAGAAAAATTTTGTAATGTATCCATCTAACAAAGGTCTAACTTCCAGAATCCACAAGGGACTTAAATTTACAAGAAAAAAACAGCCCCACTAAAAAGTGGGCAAAGGACATGAACAGACACTTCTCAAAAGAAGACATTTATGTGGCCAACAAACATGAAAAAAAGGTCAACGTCACTGATCATTAGAGAAATGCAAAACAAAACCACAATGAGATACCATCTCACACCAGTCAGAATGGTGAGTTTTAAAAAGTCAAGAAACAACAGATGCTGGTGAGACTGTGGAGAAATAGGAATGCTTTTACACTGTTGTTGGGAATGTAAATTAGTTCAACCATTGTGGAAAACAGTGTGGTGATTCCTCAAAGACCAGAAATATCATTACTGGCTATATACCCAAAGAAATATAAATCATTCTATTATAAAGACACGTGTACGCATATGTTCACTGCAGCACTATTCACAATAGCAAAGACATGGAATCAATCCAAATGCCCATCAATGATAGGCTAGATAATGAAAATGTGATACATATACACCATGGAATACTATGCAGCCATAAAAAAGAACAATATCATGCCCTTTGCAGGGACATGGAAAGAGCTGGAAGCCATCATCCTCAGCAAATTAACACAGGAACAGAAAATTAAGCACTGCATATTCTCACTTATAAGTGGGAGCTGAACCATGAGAACACATGGACACAGGGAGGGAAGCAATACACATTGGGGTCTGTTTCAGGGGTGAGAGGAGAGAGAGCATCAGGATAGCTAATGCACGTAGGGCTTAATACTTAGTGATGGGTTGATAGGTGCAGCAAACCACCATTTCTTACACGTATACCTGTGTAAGAAACCTTCATGTCCTACACATGTATCCAGAACTGAAAATTAAATTAAATTTAAAAAAGAACAAATGCTCTTTATTGATCATTTGCTATGTGTCAAATATTGAGCTAAACCATCTACACATATTCTCATTCAATCTTCAGAATTGTTCTAGAAAGTAAGTTGTACTATTCCCAGTATAGAAACAAACAAGACAAAGCTCAGGGAAGTTAGTAATTTACTCTTGTCCACATAGCCAATAAATAGCAGGGTCAACGATGAAATCCAGACTTTGTAACTACTAAGTTTTTATCTAGCATCTGTGCAACTGGGCAGAGATCATCAGGGTATTTCCAAACATCATATATTGGAAAGCTGGAAACATTGATGAATGGCCCTTGACCTCTTGTTCTTAGATGGGATGGAGGGAAGGAGCGAGTTGGAGAGGGCCACGGCAGGGGCAGTGGGAGCATGATAATCATAAGTATAACCTGAGAGGAAGCAGCAGGGCAAGTCTTGAAACTCAACCATCTCCCAGGGCTGGGGACATACTGTTTCCTGCACTGTTCCATTTCTTCATGAAAGTTTTTTTTTTTCTCCAAACCAAATTCCATATTATCTACTTCTTTAAACAAGCTATTCTATCTTTAGTTGTAATTCAGCTTCCCAATAATGTTTTTGCTTTGTTTCTAAGGGATTATTGATGGAATGTCAAGACTGAGTATTACTGTTGTTTCTGACTACTGTGAATAGAGGGTGTGTCCCAGTTCCTTTCAGAGGGGCTCTGACAGTTGCCTTAGGTCCATGACACCGTCTTGGGTATTTTCTACCATTGCTCTCGAAATTCTAAAGTTTGGATGTATAACTTTCCAGATTTTACAAAACATATTAAAAATCTATACTAGTCAAATGAAAGATTTTGGTTAATTTTCAGTGGTTATTAAACATCAACTTTTTTTTACTATTTAACCTCAAACTAGAATTTCAGAGACTAGAATTTATTAACTTTAATGTAACTTTAACAATTTCCACAGTTCATAAAGCACTACAGGAAAAAATATATCAGGTAACTAGCTAAGCATGGAGCATAAAGTTTGCTATAAATATTAAAGGTACATTTGTCATAAATCACTAGCTTTAGCTCATAAAGTATCCTTCTACATAAAGTATACATAAACTACTGTGTTATTATGTTACACACGTACTATAGCAGAATAGTAGCAAACTAAGTTTAGAAAAGCTTGCCACCACCTTTTCATTCCAGTTATCAATAACCAAATGTCAGCTTTTAACTACTGCTTAAAACACTACCAAGAAAGAATAACATCCTAAGTACAGATTTAGTTTTATGACACACACACACACAGACACACACATCTGTTACAGAGTGTCTTCTGGGACATGATGAATATAGAAGTCTGCATCTATTCTGTGTGCTGATTATATCATTTTACCCAAGAAATCAACATTGCCATTTTTGAACAAAAGACAGAAAACCTAAATTACTTAGGTTGCAATTAAGACTTCTATTTTTATTAGAGCTTTATAATAGATTCAAGAAGAAATTTGTGAATTTGCAGAGCATAATTTTCTTATATGTGGACAAACTCTAGTTAAAAGATTAGAAACCATTGTATAAAACCATACATTTTAAACAAAAATAAGATCTGATTTGCTGTCAGAGAGAAATTAATCTGTATATCAAAAAAGACTGAGTTTGTAACTGTCTGTAAATGCACTAGTTATGAAATAGCAAATAGAACAAAAGACTTGTTTAAGAGTTTAACTGTGAGGAATGTTTATAAAATGTCCAACAAAAATATCTGGTATAATTATTATATTTATTAGAACTCTAAAGTTGAAAAATCTAATGACTTGATATTCTCTAAAAACTAGTGTGAATCTAACACTTGTTGTTTTCCAATAATGTAGATTAACCGAGGCCTAAATTTATGTCAAAGGAGAATATGAAAACTTAAAGCATCAACATCCAAGCAGTTTTCTTAATGAGTACAAGAGCAGAGGTAAGAGTTGAGAGTGGAGGAAATGTGAGGCTCTGAATTCACATTCCTGTTACTGTAGGTTTAGCCAGTCAGAAAAATAACTTTAAGTATATTCCAACAGAGGGAAAAGGTGCGAAAACAAGGAGGCACAGTCACGTGCAGCCTCAGAAATAAACATACACTCTATGCAATGCACACTTGAATTTTTACTTACTATCTAAAATGACTGAATTGAAAGGAAAGTACACATACCTCTTATCCTTTTCTCCCCTTTAAACTCAAAAACTGTTCTTAAATTTTTCATTTTTGTGGGGACATAGTAGGTGTACATATTTATGGGGTTCATGAGATATTTTGGAACAGGCATGCAATGCGTAATAATCACATCATGAAAAATTGGGTATTTATGCTCTCAAGAATGTATCCTTTGTGTTGCAAACAATCCAATTATACTCTTTTAGTCATTTTAAACTGAACAATTAAATTATTATTGACTATAGCCCCCTGTACTCCTGCACTACCCATCCCAGCCTCTGGTAACCATCCTTATATTCTCTATCTCCATGAACCCAGTTATTTTTATGTTTAGATCCCACATATAAGTGAGAACATGTTCTGTTTGTCTTTCTGTGCTTAGCTTATTTCCCTTAGCATAATGACCTCCATTCCCATCCATGATGTTGTAAATGATAGAATCTCATTCTTTTTTACGGCTGACTAGTATCCCATTATGTATAAGACCATATTTTCTTTATCCATTTATCTGTTGATAGACATTTAGTTGCTTCCAAATCTTGGCTATTGTGAAGAGTGCTACAATAAGCATGGGAATGCAGACATCTCTTAGATATACTGATTTCCTTTCTTTGGGGGTATATACTTAGCAGCGAGGTTGCTACATTGTATGGTAGCTCTATTTTTAGTTCTTTGAGGAACCTCCAAACTGTTCTCCATAGTGGTTGTAGTAATTTACATTCTCACCAACAGTGTATGAGGGTTCCTTTTCTCCACATCCTCACCGGAATTTTCTGTTGCCTGTCTTTTGGATTAAAGCCATTTTAACTGGGGTGAGATGTTATCTCATTATAATTTTAATTTGCATTTCTCTGATGATGAATAATGTAGAATACTTTTTCATATGTTTGTTTGACATTTGTATGGCTTTTGAGAAATGTCTTATCAAGTACTTGCCTGTTTTTTAATTGGATTATTGAATTTTTTTCCTGTAGGGTTGTTTGAGCTCCTTACATATTCTGGTTATTAATCCCTTGTCAGTTGGGTGATTTGCAAATATTTTCTCCCATTCTGTGGGTTGTCTTATCACTTTGTTGATTGCTTCCTTTGTTGTGCAGAAGCTTTTTAACTTCATGTGATCCAATTTGTCCCTTTTGTGCTTTGGTTGTCTGTGCTTGTGGGATATTACTCAAGAAATTTTGCCCAGGCCAATGTCCTGGAGAGTTTCCCCCAAAGTTTTCTTGTAATGGTTTCATAGTTTGAGGTCATTAATCCATTTTGATTTAATTTTGTACATGACAAGAGATAGGAGTGTAGTTTCATTCTTCTGTATGTGAATGTCCAGTTTTCCCAGCACCATTTATTGAAGAGACTGTGTTTTTCGCATTGTATGTTTTTGGCACAATTGTCAAAAATGAGTTCACTGTAGATGTGTAGATTTGTTTCTGAGTTGTCTACTTGCTTTCATGCTGCTTTGGTTACCATAGCTCTGAAGTAGACTTTGAAGTCAAGTAATCTGATTCCTCCAGATTTTTGTCTTTCTACTCAGGATGGCTTTGGCTATTCTGGGTCTTCTGTGGTTCCATATAAATGTTAGGATTATTATTTCTGTTTCTGTGAAGAATAACATTAGTATTTTGACAGGGATTGCATTGAATCTGTAGATTGCTTTGGATGGTATGGACATTTTAACAATTCTGATACTTCCAGTCCATGAACCTGGAATACCTTTCCATTTTGTATCCTCTTTAATTTCTTTCATCAGTGTTTTATAGTTTTCATTGTAGAGATCTTTCACTTATTTGATTAATTCCTGGGTATTTAATTTTATGTGTGGCTCTTATAAATGGGATTACTTTTTTATTTCTTTTTCAGATTGTTCACTATTGGCCTGTAGAACTGCAGCTGACTTTTGTATGTTGATTTCATATAATGCAAATTTACTGAATGTGTTTGTTTATCTAAAAGATTTTTTTTCTTTTGTGGAGTCTCCGGTTTTTTCAAATATAAGATCATATCATCTGCAAACAAGGATAATTTGACTTCTTCCTTTCCAATTGGATGGTTTTTATTTCTTTCTCTTGTCTGATTGCTATAGCTAGGACTTCCAATACTATGCTGAATAACAGTGGTGAAAGTGAGCATCCTTGTCATGTTTCAGATCTTAAAATAAAGGCCTTCAGTTTTTCTCCATTCAATATGATACTATCTGTGGGTCTGCCATACGTGGCTTTTATTATGTTGAGATATGTTCCCTCTCTACCTAGTTTTTTAAGAGTTTTTATCATAAAGGGATGTTGAATTTTATCAAATGTTTTTCAGCATCCATTGAAATGATGATACAGGACAGAATCACTTGAGGTCAGGAGTTCGAGACCAGCCTGACCAACAATGGTGAAACCTGTCTCTACTAAAACAAACAAACAAACAAACAAAAAAACACACACACAAAAATTAGCCGGGCATGGTGGCATGTACTTGTAATCCCAGTTACTTGGGAGGATGAGGCAGGAGAATCACTTGAATCTGGGAAGCGGAGGTTGCAGTGAGCTGAGATCGTGGCACTGCACTCCAGCCTGGGCAATGGAGTGAGACTCCATCTCAAAAAAAAAATAGTTTTTGTTCTTCATTCTGTTGAAATGATCTATCACACTAATTAATCGATCTATATTGAACCATCCTTGTATCTTTGGGGCAAATCCCACTTATTTATGATGAATGATCATTTTTTATGTATTGCTTAATTCAGTTTGCCAGTATTTTGTTGATTTTGCACCTATATTTATCAGAGATATTGACTAGTAGTTTTTGTTTTGTTTTGTTTTGTTTTTGATGTGTCTTTGTCTGGTTTTGGTTTCAGTGGTAATGCTGGTTTTATAAAATGAGTTTGGAAGTATTCCCACTTCCTCTAATTTTCCGAAAAGTTCAAGTAGGGTTGGTGTTATTTCTTTAAATGTTTAATAAAATTCAGCAGTGAAGCCATTGGGTGCAAGGCTTTTCTTTGCTAGCATACTTTTTATTAAGGTTTAGATCTTATTACTTGTTATTGGTCTGTTCAGGTTCAATCTTGATAGGTTGTATGTGTCTAAGAATGCATCCATTTCTTCTCATTTTTTCAATTTATTGACGTGTAGTTGCCCATAGTAGCCACTACTGATCCTTTGAATTTCTGCAGTATCAGTTTTACTGTGTCCTCTTCATCTGATTTTATTTATTTGGATCTTCTCTTTTTTCTTAGGTTTGCTAAAGATTTGTCAATTTTGTTCATCTTTTACAAAATACAAACTTTTGTTTCATTGATCTTTCGTATTGTTTTCATTTCAAATTTATTGATTTCCTCTCTAATCTTTGTTTATTTATTTATTTATTGCTTCTACTAATTTTAGGTTTGGTTTGTTCTTCATTTTCTAATTCTTTAAGATGCATTCTTTGGTTATTTATTTGAAGTTTTTCATATTTTTTGATGTGGGCATTTAGAGCTGTAAATAGCCCTCTTAGTACCACTTTTGCTATATCCCACAGGTTTTGCTATGTTATGTTTCTATTATCATTTGTTTCAAAAAATTTTTCAATTTCCTTATTAATTTCTTTATTGACCCACCCTTCAGAGGAGTGGACTCCCCTCTGGCCCAGGGCAGGTTCAGAAATGCTGTCCAAGAGCCTAGGGTTGAACTAGGGGAGCTCAAGCATCTGCTTCTTGCTCTACCACACTGTGGCCAAGCTGGTACATAAAGTGTAAGACAAAGACCCTTTACTTTTCCCTGTGCTTTTCTCAAAGAGGAGTCTTTCACTATAGCCACCACAGCTAGGAATGTGCTGAGTCACCCCTGAATTCAGCACATCTCAGAGCCCGAGGCCCATGGCATATGACCTGGGTGTCACTGCTGGTTATTTGGGGCCCAAGTACCCTTCAGTCAGTAGGTGATGAATCCTGCCAAGACTAGGTTTTTCCTTTCAATGCAGTGTGTTCCTTTTTAGCTCAGAGTGTGACTAGAAATATTGTCCATGAGCTAGGGCCTGGAATGGGTCCTCATGACACTGCCTGGTGCCCTATCCTACTGTGGCTGAGCTGGTATCCAGGATGCAAAACCAAGTCCTCTTTGTTCCTCTCTCTCCTCTCCTTAAGCTAAAGGAAAGAGTCACTTCTGCTTGTGTCTCCCTAGATCATGTACCACCATAGTCCTTTGGCTCTGAGCCCAGCCAGGCACTAGGAGTTATCCAGGAATTGCAGTCTTTGTGTCCTAGACTGCCTGCCAAGTTTATCTAGGACCCCAGATCAATTTGGCCCACACTAGATCGACTTGGCAAGAAACTCAAGTTCTGATCACTGGAGTGGGCTATTTGCCTCTGGCCAGGGCTGGTCCAATGCTCCCTCTGTGCATAGGCACTGTCTGAGCCAAATAAGGCTTTATTCTCCACTGTGACAGGGCAGCCCTAAGTTCAATGTTAAGTCCCCCAGTTGCTGTACTCTCTCTCCCCAAAGTGCACAGATTCTTTCTCTGTGCTGCACAACCTCTGCTGGGGGCTGGGGGAGGAGTGGTGGTATGATCCAAGACTGTCTCTCCTACCCTTCTCAAAGCCTCTTTCTATGATATGAAGTTAAAACCAAGTACTGTGACTGCTCATCTGATTTTTGGTTCTTTTGATAATGCTATTTTGCGTGCAGATGGTTGTTAAAATTTGTTGTTCCGACAGGGGAAATGAGCAGTGTAAGGCCCCCTCACTTAAACTTAACTTTAATGATAAGCACTCTCCTAATATGCAATTAACCAAAATGGGGTTAACAGACATATACACACGTAGGCTTTATAACATGGTCTTTCAAAATATAAGGTGTAAATAAAGTGGACATAATTTAATATGGTGTTATAATGTTTGTTCTTTAATATGGCTTCATGGTTGACTAAGCAAGTTATTACTTTGTTTAGAAAATTAAAATTTTTCTGACCGGCTATGGTGGCTCACGCCTATAATTCCAGCACTTTGGGAGGCCAAGGCAGGCAGATCACCTGAGGTAAGGAGATTGAGACCAGCCTGGCCAACATGGGGCAAGTCTCTACTAAAAGTACAAAAATTAGCTGGGAGTGGTGGCTCATGCCTGTAATCCCAGCTACTTGGGAGGCTGAGGCAGGAAAGTCACTTGAACCCCAGAGACAGAGGCTGCAGTGAGTCGAGATCATGCCACTGCACTCCAGCCTGGGAGACTGAGCAAGAATCTGAAAAAAAAAAAAAAAAAAAAAAAAAAAAGCAAGCAAGCAAGAAAGAAAGAAAGAAAAAAAAGAAAAATTTTCTCAAGTAGATCATTTGTGCCTTGGGATCTAGTGCTTAGGATAACCACTCCCTAGGGAGAAGATTCTGGAATCAACTTGACTTTCTACCTCATTAGTTGCTATTAATGGCACAAAGTTGGAAATACTAGGAGCTATATTTTCTGGATGCAAGATAATCGGGTTTATATAAAGCTTTATTACAGTTGTTCCTTAGTGTCAAACAATGGCCTTTAGATATGAATCTATATTACTATAGAGAAAATATTGAAAATGAATTTTTGCCTTCTAGCACTAAAGTAGCCCAGTGAGCAAATAAACATGAAACAAATCTTCACATCATTTCAACATATATTATTTAAATGTCAAGGTATTCTTAATAAATTTTCCTTAGCTTGAAGAACTAAACATTCACTTGGCTTATAGGTTTAATATAAGCTTGGAAAGTCTTTGGGAAAGTAGACATTTACCTTCTTTTTAGCCATTATTATTTGTCACAAATACCTCACTTTCTAAAAGCAAATCCAATATCACTATTTCACTGAAGAATATACTGTGGCTGCATTTAATTCAGATTATTTTATTATTTTCGGGTAAGATACTTTGCAAAAGACTTGCTCAGAAATCTGAACTTTTCATTAGAAGCAAAGAATATATTTTTCATAAATGCTAACTGTCCCCTCTTTAAAGAAACTCTCCCCATATATTTTGCATAGGCCAATAAATAAAACTAATCCTATCCTACCCATGTTATATCGAAATCTCTCTCTCTCTCTCTCTCCTTTTTTTTTTTTTTTTTTTTTTGATGGATTCTTGCTCTGTCACCAGGCTGAAGTGCAGTGGTGCGATCTCGGCTCACTGCAACCTCCGCCTCCTGGGTTCAAGGAATTCTCCTGCCTCAGCCTCCCGAGCAATTAGGACTATAGATGCACGCCACCACGCCCAACTAATTTTTGTATTTTTAGTAGAGACGGGGTTTCACCATGTTGGCCAGGAAGGCCTCGATCTCCTGACTTCGTGATCTGCCAGCCTATGCCTCCCAGAGTGCTGGGATTACAGGCGTGAGCCACTGTGTCTGGCCTAAATCTCTATTTTTTAAAGTTAAAAGAAGAATGAACTTGACCATATATTTTACTTACTCACCATTGAACAGTTATTTTTGTCCATTAATTTTCAGTATATATTTATTTATTGTATTTTTTGGAGACAGAGTCTTGCGCCCTCGCCCGGCTGGAGTGCATTGGCGCGATCTCGGCTCACTGCAGGCTCTGCCTCCCGAGTTCACGCCATTCTCCTGCCTCAGCCTCCCGAGTAGCTGGGACTACAGGCACCCGCCACCACGCCCAGCTAATTTTTTGTATTTTTTTTTAGTAGAGACGGAGTTTCACAGTGTTAGCCAGGATGATCTCGATCTCCTGACCTCGTGATCCGCCTGCTTCGGCCTCCCAAAGTGCTGGGATTACAGATGTGAGCCACAGCGTCCAGCCTTTTTCATATTTATTTTTTTAGTTTTGGAAATTATTTCCAACTTAGGAAACCAAGAAAGCATGCCAAACCAATTATATTTTTTAAAATTCTAAAACTAAAAAACATACATAATTTTTAAAATTTTCTAAAGCAAAAGATTACTTGAAACCACTTATTGAAAGATCCTACAATATGTCCTCGAAAAATCAACACAATTGCTGTGGTGGGCAGCCTCTAAAATGGCTCTCCATAATCGTCACCTTCAGGTATTCACGTCCTTGTCTGTTTCCCTCCTTTTGTGTGTAGGCTGGATCTAGTGAGTCACTTCCAATGCGTAGAAGACAGCTTTCAAGATTAGGTTACTTTCATCTTGTTCTCTCTCTCTGGTTCTTTTTCCCCTCCCCTCTCTGTGGGGGAAACAAGCTGCCATGTTATACATACTCCTGACAAGTACAGGCTGTTTCTGCAAGGAACTGATATCTTCAGCCAATAGCCAGTGAGAAACTGAGACCATACTGTGTGATTTAAGAATATCACATTATCGCTGGGCGCGGTGACTCATGCCTGTAATCCCAGCACTTTGGGAGGCTGTGGCGGGTAGATCACAATGTCAGGAGATCGAGACCATCCTGGCTAACATGGTGAAACCCGGTCTCTACTGAAAAAAAAAATACGAAAGTGAGCCGGGCGTGGTGGCAGGTGCCTGCAGTCCCAGTTACTTGGGAGACTGAGGCAGAAAAATGGTGTGAACCCTGGAGGCAGAGCTTGCAGTGAGCAGAGATTGTGCCACTGCTCTCCAGCCTGGGTGACAGAGTGAGACTCTGTCTCAAAAAAAAAAAAAAAATCAGATTGTCATCACACTTTTAAAGCAATACCTTATGATGAATAAGAAATGGAATATGTGATACAATAATTTTATATCAAGATATCAGGGAATGGTTTTCTCATGAGCCTTTACTAGTGAATTACCTTCAGATAATTAGAATGATGAGTAAAACATTGACATAAGGACTCATGCTGAAGATTCACATTTTACTGCACAATAGTGTTCTACTCTAACCTAACATTTATGTAAGGGGTTCTTAGAGTCCATGCTTTAATTCAGAAACTCTGTCCAGGTAATGATCCCCTGGGGACATTAAACTAATTATGTTGATATTTTTGCCTTACATAAGTAGGTTTGGATTTATTACTGAGTTTTCAAAACTAAGAATTAAAGTATTACGAAAATCAAGTGAACAAGTTAAAAAAATGAAAACATGATACTTTAGTGAAGCTGGAAAAGTTTCCTAAATTAATAGGACATTGAGTAGCTTCCTCAGGAGAATCTTGCTTCAGTAGTAGGGAAAATTCTCTCAAGACTGAGACTCTTCTGGTCTCACCTAACAAATCTTAACATTAAGACTCAACAGGTTTAAATGGTTTCCAAGTACCTTAACAGTATCTCAAAACACAGTTCAGGAATACTTATAGAAATACAAAATTATCTGCATCCAAGAAGATAAAACGTACAAGTTTTGTCTTTCAATCAAAGATTATCAGGCACTCAGAGAAGTAGAAAAATATGACCCATAATGAAGGAACCCCCGAAGAAAGGTGTCTGCTTGGACCAGAGTTTTGCACTAGATTGAGGAATAAAGTACTTTTATTGTCAAACTCATGAATTATTTAAATTATATATGTTTTTATACAAATTTTAGACAATTTTTAAACAAATTTTGCAGGTATTCAAACAAATGTGTTCCAGTGAAGCAGCACGTTTGGTAATGATTCATTAGACTGAGGATTCTTACGGGAATCATTTGAGAAAGTGATATTATAACACAGGCAGAAAGGTAGCCCAATTATTTAGAATATTTTTTTCATAAAGACAGTAAATAAAAGAGAATACAATAATAATATTGAGAACCTATAATGTGGTAGGTACTTTGTGCACATCAAATTCAGTAACCAACTTTAAAATATGTTATTATCTTAACTTTAAAAAGAAACTGAAGTTCAAAGCAATAAATGTTCTTTTTGAAGATCACACAGGTAGGAGGTTGGGACAGCATTTGAATTTGGATTGGTCTGACATTTAGTTTTCAGGTTTCTACTACACTATAGCGTTCTGCAAAGAAGCTGTTGCTCCATAGGATAGGTTTTCCTTCAAGAGGGACAATCCACTCTAGCTAATTTAAAAAGAAGCAATAAACTGCTTTAAAAGTGAAGAAAGAAACATGTTATGGCCACTTGATACTTTATAATTCTTAATCAAGAAGAAAAGCATTAATTGGATAATATGAACAGTAGGAATTTGTCCCAGGAAATTTTGATAGAAGGATTTAAACCAATGAAGCCAAAGATTTATAAATTAAATAAGAAGCACAAATATAGTATCCTTAACATGTCCCAGGAAATTTTGATAGAAGGATTTAAACCAATGAAGCCAAAGATTTATAAATTAAATAAGAAGCACAAATATAGTATCCTTAACATTTTATACATTTGCTTTACATCCAATATTGTTTGAGGTATTTATGCTTAAATAAATGAATGCTATAACATGAAAAATGTAATAACATTATATTAATTGATAGGGAAATAACCTAAGTTGTGTGGAATTTGACTGTGAGATCAGAATTGCACAGGATTTTTTTTCCAGCCTTTGAAGATGTTTATTTATGGAATTATGGCCTCCACAGTGTCAGATGCAAAATCTGGGATCATTTGAACCCTTATGCTATTCTTTTTCTGGCTGCTTTCAAGAATTTCTCTTTTCTGGCTTTCAGCAGTTAAGACCATGATGTATCTAAACATAGCTTCTTCATTTATCAGGTTTGAGGGTCACTGAGCTTCTTCAATCTGTATGTTTATGCCTTTTACCCAATTTTGGAAAAGTTTGGCTAATTCTTTAAATACTTTTTCTCCCACATCCTTTCCTGTCATTCTGTGATTCCATTTATACATATGTTATGTCTTTTGATATTGTCTTAAAATTCTCTGAGGCTCTGCTCATTTTCTTCCAATCTTTTTAATTTTTTTGTCTATTCTTCAGATTGGACTATTTCTTTATTTTTGATACTTTAAGTTCTGGGATACATGTGCAGAACATGCAGGTTTGTTACATAGGTACGCACGTGCCATGGTGGTTTGCTGCACCCATCAACCCATCATCTACGTTAGGTATTTCTCCTAATACTATCCGTCTTCTAGCTCCCCACCTCCCGACAGGCCCCGGTGTGTAATGTGTGAGGTGTCCATGTGTTCTCATTATTCAACTCCCACTTAAGAGTGAGAACATGCAGTGTTTGGTTTTCTGTTCTTGTGTTAGTTTGCTGAGAATTATGGTTTTCAGCTTCATCCATTTCCCTGCAAAGGACATGAACTCATCCTTTTTTAATGGCTGCATACCATTCCATGGTGTATATGTGCCACATTTTCTTTCTTCAGTCTATCATTGATGGGCATTTGGGTTGGTTCCAATCTTTGCTATTGTGGACAGTGCTGCAGTAAACAATGTGAGCATGTGTCTTTATAGTAGAATGGTTTATAATCCCTTAGGTATATACCCAGTAATGGGATTGCTGGGTCAAATGGTATTTCTGGTTCTAGATCTGTGAGGAATCGCCACACTGTCTTCCCCAATGGTTGAACTAATTTACACTCCCACCAACAGTGTAAAAGCGTTCCTATTTCTCCACATTCTCTCCAGCATCTGTTGTTTCCTGACTTTTTAATGGTTGCCATTCTAACTGGAGTGAGATGGTATCTCATTGTGGTTTTGATTTGCATTTCTCTAATGACCAGTGATGATGGCCATTTCTCTAATGGCCATATGTTTATTGGCCACATAAATGTCTTCTTTTGAGAAATGTCTGTTCATGTCCTTTGCCCACTTTTTGATGGAGTTTTTTTTTCTTGTAAATTTGTTTAAGTTCCTTGTAGATTCTGGATATTAGCCCTTTGTCAGATGGATAGATTGCAATTTTTTTTCTCCCATTCTGTAGGTTGCCTGTTCACGCTGATGATAGTTTATTTTGCTGTGCAAAAGTTCTTCTTTAGTTTAATTAGATCCCATTTATCAACTTTGGCTTTTGTTGCTATTGCTTTTGGTGTTTTAGTCATGGAGCCTTTGCCCATGCCTATGTCCTGAATGGTATTGCCTAGGTTTTCTTCTAGGGTTTTTATAGTTTTAGGTCTCATATTTAAGTCTTTAATCCATCTTGAGTTAATTTTTGTATAAAGTTTGAGGAAGGAGCCCAGTTTCAGTTTTCTGCATAAGGCTAGCCAGTTTTCCCAACACCATTTAATAAATAAGGAATCTTTTCCCCATGGCTTGTTTTTGTCAGGTTTGTCAAAGATCAGATGGTTGTAGATGTTTGTTGTTATTTCTGAGGCCTCTGTTCTGTTCCATTGGTCTATATATCTCTTTTGGTATCAGTACCATGCTGTTTTGGTTACTGTAGCCTTGTAGTATAGTTTGAACTCAGGTAGCGTGATGCTTCCAGCTTTGTTCTTTTTACTTTTAGCCAAGGATTGTCTGGCTATACGGGCTCTTCTTTGGTTACATATGAAATTTAAAGTATTTTTTTCCAATTCTGCGAAGAAAGTTAATGGTAGCTTGATGGGGATAGCATTGAATCCGTAAATTACTTTGGGCAGCATGGGCATTTTCACAAAATTGATATTTCCTATCCATGAGCATGGAATGTTTTTCCATTTGTTTGTGTCCTCTCTTATTTCCTTGAACAGTGATTTGTAGTTCTCCTTGAAGAGGTCCTTCACATCCCTTGTTGGTTGTATTCCTAGGTATTTTATTCTTTTTGTAGCAATTGTGAATGTGAGTTCACTCATGATTTGGCTCTCTCTTTTTCTATTATTGGTGTATAGGAATGCTTGTGATTTTTGAACATTGCTTCTGTACTGCTGAGACTTTACTGAAGTTGCTTATCAGCTTAAAGAGATTTTGGGGGGAAACTATGGTATTTTCTAAATGTAAAGTATTGTTGTCTGCAAACAAAGACAATTTGATTTTCTCTCTTCCTGTTTGAATACACTTTATTTCTTTCTCTTGCCTGATTGCCCAGACCAGAACTTCCAATATTATGTTGAATAGGAGTGGTGAGAGAGGGGATCTTTGTCTTGTGCCAGTTTTCAAAGGGAATGCTTCCAGCTTTTGCCCATTCAGTATGATATTGACTGTGTGTTTGTGATAAGTAGTTCTTATTATTTTGAGATATGTTCCAACAATACCTAGTTTATTGAGTTTTTAGCATGACGAGGTGTTGAATTTTATCGAAGGAATTTTCTGCAACTATTGGGATAATCATGTGTTTTTTGTGATTGGTTCTCTTTATGTGATAGATTACATTTATTGATTTGTGTATGTTGAACCAGCCTTGCATCCCAAGGATGAAGCCAACTTGATCATGGTGGATAAGCTTTTTGATCTGTCGCTGGATTCGGTTTGCCAGTATTTTATGGAGGATTTTCACACTGATGTTCACCAGGGACATTGGTCTGAAATTTTGTTTTGTTGTTGTCATTGTTGTTGTTGTGTCTCTGCCAGGTTTTGGTATCAGGATGATTCTGGCTTCATAAAATGAGTTAGGGAGGAGTCCCTCTTTTTCTATTGTTTGGAATAATTTCAGAAGGAATGTTACCAACTCCTCTTCGTACCTCTGGCAGAATCCAGCTGTGAATCCGTCTGGTCCTAGGCTTTTTTTGGTTGGTAGGCTATGAGTTACTGCTTCAATTTCAGAACTTGTTATTGGTCTATTCAGGGATTTGACTTGTTCCTGGTTTAGTCTTTGGAGGGTGTATGTGTCCAGGAAGGTATCCATTTCTTCCAGATTTTCTAGTTTATTTGAATAGAAGTGTTTATAGTATTCTCTGATGGTAGTTTGTATTTCTGTGGGATGAGTGGTGATATCCCCTTTACCGTTTTTTATTGTGTCTATTTTCTTCTTCTTTCTTTTCTTCTTTATTAGTCTGCATAGCGCTCTATCTATTTTGTTGATCTTTTCAAAAAACCAGCTCCAGGATTCATTAATTTTTTAAAGGGTTTTTTGTGTCTCTATCTCCTTCAGTTCTGCTCTGATCTTAGTTATTTCTTGTCTTCTGCTAGCTTTTGAATTTGTTTGCACTTGTTTTATTCTTTTAATTGTGACATTAGGGTGTTGACTTTAGATCTTTCCCACTTTCTCTTGTGGGCATTTAGTGCTATAAATTTCCCTCTAAACACTGCTTTAGCTGTGTCCAGCAATTCTGGAATATTGTGTCTCTGTTCTCATTGGTTTCAAAGAACTTTGTTATTTCCGCCTTCATGTCGTTATTTACCCAGTAGTCATTCAGGAGCAGGTTGTTCAGTTTCCATGTAGTTTTGTGGTTTTGAGTGAGTTTCTTAATCTGAAATTCTAGTTTGATTGCATTGTGGTCTGAGAGACTGTTTGTTATGATTTCCATTCTTTTGCATTTGCTGAGGAGTGTTTTACATCAAATTATGTTGTCAATTTTAGAATAAGTGTAATGTGGTGCTGAGAAAAATGTATATTCTGTTGATTTGGGGTCGAGAGTTCTGTAGATGTCTATTAGGCCACTTGGCCCAGAGCTGAGTTCAAGTCCTGAATATTCTTGTTAATTTTCTGTCTTGTGATCTGTCTAATATTGACAGTGGGGTGTTAAAGTCTCCCACAATTATTGTGTGGGAGTCTAAGTCTCTTTGTAGGTCTCTAAGAACTTGCTTATGAATCTTGGTGCTCCTATATTGGGTGCATATATATTTAGGATAGCTCTTGTTGCATTGATTTCTTTACCATTATGTAATGCCCTTCTTTGTCTTTTTTGATCTTTGTTGTTTTAAAGTCTGTATTATCAGAGACTAGGATTGCAATCTCTGCTTTTTTTTTTTTTTTTTTTTTTTGCTTTCCATTTGCTTGGTAAATATTCCTCTATCCCTTTATTTTGAGCCTATGTGTGTCTTTGCACATGAGGTATATCTCCTGAATACAGCACACCAATGGGTCTTGACACTTTATCCTATTTTTCAGTCTGTGTCTTTTAATTGGGGCATTTAGGTCATTTACATTTAAGGTTAATATTGTTATGTGTGAATTTGATCCTTACATTATGATGCTAGCTGGTTATTTTGTCTGTTAGTTGATGCAGTTTCTTCATAGTGTCGATGATCTTTACAATTTAGTATGTTTTTGCAGTGACTGGTACCAGTTTTTCCTTTCCATATTTAATGCTTCCTTCAGGAGCTCTTTAAGACAGGCCTGGTGGCGACAAGATCTCTCATCATGCGCTTGTCTGTAAAGGATTTTATTTCTCCTTCGCTTATGAATCTTAGTTTGGCTGGATATGAAATTCTAGGTTGAAAGTTCTTTTCTTTAAGAATGTTGTATACTGGCCCCCACTCTCTTCTGGCTTACAGAGTTTCTGCAGAAATATCTGCTGTTAGTTTGATGGGCTTCCTTTTGTGGGTAACACGACCTTTCTCTCTGGCTGCCCTTAACATTTTTTTCTTCATTTCAACCTTAGTGAATCTGATGATTATGTGTCTTGCAGTTGCTCTACTCAAGGAGTATCTTTTGGTGTTCTCTCTATTTCCTGTTTTTGAAGGTTGGCCTGTCTTGCTAGGTTGGGGAAGTTCTCCTGGATAATATCCTGAAGAGTGGTTTCCAACTTGGTTCCATTCTCCTCATAACTTTCAGGTACACCAATCAAACGTAGGTTCAGTCTTTTGACAGTCCCATATCTCTTGGAGGCTTCGTTCATTCCTTTTCATTCTTTTTTCTCTAATCTTGTCTTCACACTTTATTTCATTATGTTGATTTTTAATCTCTAATATCCTTTCTTCCACTTGATTGATTCAGCTATTGATACTTATGTATGTGTCACAAAGTTCTTGTGCTATGTTTTCTAGCTCCATCAGGTTTTTTATGTTCTTTTCCAAACTGGTTGTTTTACTTAGCAATTCCTCTAATCTTTTTTCAAGGTTCTTAGCTTCCTTGCATTGGGTTAGAACATGCTCCTTTAGCTCAGAGGAGTTTGTTATTACCCACCTTCTGTAGCCTACTTCTGTCAATTCGTCAAACTCACTCTCTATTCAGTTTTGTTCCCTTGCTGGCAAGGAGTTGCAATCCTTTGGAGGAGAGGAGGCGTTCTGGTTTTTGGAACTTTCAGCCCTTTTGAGCTGGTTTTCCCTCGTCTTCTTGGATTTATCTACCTTTGGTCTTGATGTTGGTGACCTTCGCATAGGGTTTCTGTGTGAATGTCCTTTTTGTTGATGTTGAGGCTATTCCTTTCTGTTTCTTAGTTTTCCTTCTAACCGTCAGGACCCTCAGCTCCAGGTCTGCTGGAGTTTGCTGCAAGTCCACTCCAGACCCTGTTTGCCTGGGTTTCACCAGTGGAGGCTGAAGAACAGCAAAGATTGCTGCCCGTTCCTTCCTCTGGAAGCTTTGTCCCAGAGGGGCACCCACCAGATGCCAGCCAGAGCTCTCCTGTATGAAGTGTCTGTTGACCCCTGCTGGGAGGTGTCTCCCAGTCAGGAGGCATAAGGGTCAGGGACTCACTTGAGGAGGCACTCTGTCCCTTAGAGCTTGCGTGCTGTGCTGAGAGATCCACTGCTGTCTTTAGAGCTGACAGGCAGGAACATTTACCTGCTGAAGCTGCACCCACAGCCACCCCTTCCCCCAGGTGCTCTGTCCTAGGGAGATGAGAGTTTTATCTATAAGCTCCTGCCTGTGGCTACTGCCTTTCTTTCAGAGATGCTCTGCCCAAAGAGGAGGAATCTAGAGAGGCAGTCTGTCTACAGTGGTTTTGCCGAACTGCAGTGGGTTACGCAGCTGTGAGGGGAAAACTGTCTACTCAAGCCTCGGTAATGGTGGACACTCCTCCCCGAACCAAGCTGTAGAGTCCCAGTTTGACTTTTCAGACTGCTGTGCTGGCAGTGAGAATTTCAAGCCAGTGGATCTTACCTTGCTGGCCTCTGGGGGGAGGGGGTGGGATCTATTGAGCTAGACCACTTGGCTCCCTGGCTTCAGCTCCCTTTTCAGTGGTGTGAACGGTTCTGTCACTCTGGCATTCCAGGGGGCACTGGGGTTTGAAAAACACTCCTGGAGCTAGCTCAGTGTCTGCCCAAATGGCAGCCCAGTTTGTGCTTGAAACTGAGGGCCCTAGTGGTATAGGCACTGGAGAGAATCTCCTGGTCTGCGGATTGCAAAGAGCATGGTAAAAGCATAGTATCTGGGCCAGAATGCACCGTTCCTCATGGCACAGTCCCTCACAGCTTCCCTTGGCTAGGGGAGGGAGTTCCCTGACACCTTGCACTTCCCTGGTGAGGTGATACTCCACCCTGCTTCTGCTCACTGTCCGTGGGCTGCACCCACTGTCTAAGCAGCCCCGATGAGATGAGCTGGGTACCTCAGTTGGAAATGCGGAAATCACCCACCTTCTGCATTGATCTCACTAGGAGCTGCAGACCAGAGCTGTTTATATTTGGCCATCTTGCCAGTCACCCTGCTCCGGATTTTTATCCTCAGTTTTTCCATTCTCAGACACACAACCATGTGCTAACATTTGGGAAAAAACACCTGGGCACCAAGTAAATGCAAACTGGAGAAAAAAAAAATCTGGGAGAAATGTTTAAGTCCTATGGGTAGTTGCCTAAGTTTTAAACAGTGATGGAAACATTGTTGCGGTCACATGGTAGAAATTCAAAAGTAATGAGGCATGGATCAGGATTTTCCGAAAGATATGTTTTCAGGTTTCAGTGTTTTAGAGACAAAATTACCTCCTCAGAATCTTTAGACAGCATTTTAATTGCTGAGTTCTATGTGTTTTATAAACTTTGACCTAAATGGAACAATCAGTCTAATTAGTCTCACCTTCATTGTAAAATTAGTCATGCTTATTATTCACCCATTGTGTTAAAATAGTGTGAATACATCTATTTAATAGTAATCAAATAAGTTTTTATAATGGCATTTTATGCACATTTCCAACTGTGATAACTTAGGGCAGTGAGGGAAATACTAGAAAGAAGGAAGGAGCCTTCCTTTTGTTTTTGTTTGTTTGTTTGTTTGTTTTTTTAAATGCACATGTCAAATTGTTTAATTTCTTCTATCAGTTAAAAATTAACATAGATTTAAAAATAACTGTAAAATGTTCATTAGCAAAAATATCTTGGAAGATACTTAAGATGAATTACTACTATAATTAAAGAAAAACCAATGTTAGCCTGGGGAGCATTGGGAGACCCCCATCTCTACAAAAACAGTTTAAAAAATTATCCAACCATGGCGGCATGTGCTTGTAGTCCCAGCTACTTGGGAGGCTAAGGTGGGAAAGTTGCTTGAGCTCAGGATGCTGAGGCTGCAGTGAGCCATGATCACACCACTGTCCTCCAGCCTGGGCAACAGAGTGAGACCTGTCTCAAAAAAAAAAAAAAAAAAGAAAAAAGAAAAGAAAAGAAAATATTTATTAGAGTAAATACTTCTACTTTTAGCTATCTTAGGGATGTAAACTAAAAACAAGTTTGGATAATTTAAGAAAATACCTAAACATATTCCAAAATATTTTAATATATTTTGAAAATGTATACATTTGTATTCATGCTCAATTTTTAACACTTTAAGATGATATTCTAGACTCAGCATACAGAAGCACTAATGCTATCTGTAATGGCAACTTAAATTGTTTTTCTTGGAGAATTCGTCAAAGAAACTCTAATATATGTGTCTTTACTTTTTTCACATTTTATTTCAGAAATTTTCTGTGAGTGTTATACTTTTTTGACAACTTCCAACACTTTATTTTCTCAAGTAATTCTGTAACTTTAGAAAGGACAAAATCCAATCTCTTATAAAATGGCCTTTGTTATAAAAAATGTCCTTATTTTCCTCTGCAGCAAAGACACACTAAAAATGAAGCTAGCTTTCTTGTTGCATTCCTATCCTCTTTACTGCCTCTCCTCCTTCCTCCTGGTGATTGGTAGCCGTACAGGCAGGTTTCTTTCACTGTCTTTGAAAATTGTTTCCATTACTTACAATGTGAACTCCAGAGCTGACATTTTTTCCATTTTAAATATTAAATATTTGATTTTTTTTTGCAAGCCCAGCCATTTACCTAGATTGATCAAAAGATTTAAAAAATAAATTAATAAAAATAAGTTGAAAGTTTTACATTGCTAGCAATAAATTGATATTGGTTATATTAAATGTGGCCAATGCTGTATTTGATTCATTCAGCACCCATTACAACCCCCTTTCTTCTTTGTCTGCCTCTATGGTAGAAGCTGGAAAATGAAATCCTAAAATCCCGGTGTCTTTTGGAGGCACTAGGGTTACAAAGTGAAAAAAGAAATAGTGTAAGAGAGAAGCAAACTGGTAAATTGGCCCCTAAAAGACAGTGATAAGAGCAATGATAAGGAAGTGTATGCACACTAGGCTGTGGGAGTGCACAGGAATATTGGCCATTTCTTATTAATTTCATGCCCACATATCTGGAGGTTACGTTGATATAAATATGATAATGAAGCATAGCCATGTGACAAATGTTGAGTGTGCCGTGACAGCCTGGGATTTTGCTCTGAGGTAGGACTGCGTGCCTCATTCTAAGGAGGCAGCAGAACTCACTACAAAACAAGAAACCAAACTCATAATCTTTCTTCCATATTTATTTTCCCTTATACATTTTTTATCAATAGATCCTTGGTGTTATCTTGAGTTCACTTTCTCTTTCCTTGCATCAGGGCTGTCACCAGTCTTGTTGTTTCTTCCTTGGTATTGTATTGCATTTTTCTCTTCTAATTTCCATCTTTTTTACCACTGAAGCTGCATTAGCAAATGATCTTATCACTTCCCTCCCTGTTGTTACAATTTCTTGTGTGATCTCTTGGATTCTGGTCTTTTCTTCCAGCCCCACCTATATCCTATTTCATGATTACTTTTTCTAATGATCCCCCAAACCTTAACATGTTACGTATTGCCTGTGATAGACTGGATTATTGTTCCCAATTTGTCACTCGTTCTCTGGTTTGCCGTGGAACTCTCCAGTGCATCCCACCAGGGGCTTGTCTGTGGGACTTGTTTTGGTGGCAGAATTGAGGATGTGCTGGTAAATTCTAAGCTGAGGCCTTAAGGAGCACCCCATTTCCCCTTGTGGTCCTGTGTCTGTGTGATCCATCATGAGAATGGCATGTCCCTCGTAACCACTGCACATTCAGGCTCAGCCCCAGAATAATGTCATGTGGAACACACTTGCATCTCACCCAGAAAACTGGAATCCAGCGTGGCCCAGACAGACTTATCCAAGGTCAGCAGGAGCATAGACTACTAGCAGCTTTGTGAGCATGAAAATCGATATTTGCTTTTGCAAGCCATGAGACTTAGAGGTTGTTACAGAAAACTTGGTTAATATATTGCCCACTTAACAGTATGTAAACTCTTAGATTTGGCCTCTTCAAGGTCAAGAAGATTTAGCCTCATCCCTTTTCCTGGTTTCAATCTTGCTTCTGCATGAGCAGTAGGCGAATGGGCTACTCATACCCCAAATGTGCATTTGCTGTCCAACTTTTGGCTCGGTCTCTTTATTACGCTATATTTCTTTTCTTGGTGAAAAAAAAGCAAGATAGTGAGTAGAGAAGAAGGGGTACTAGGCATTTGAGGAAAGAGCAGGTATTAAGAAAGAGGTATTTGGCAAACAGGAGAATCAGTTGATGAGAGAATAGCAGAAGACTGCAGTGAAGTCCTAAGAACTCACTAATTCTGTGTTCATCAATTAAAATAAGTTCTTACTTCCAAGATGATGGATTAGAGGCTTTTGGCATGCCTCAGCCACTTGGAAATAGCACATTTGTGTGTAAAGATCAACTCTGTGAATTTTAATTCAAATTTAAAATTGGAATTCACCAGAATCATGAAGGACACCCCAGACCCTGGGAAGGAGAAGTGGGCAAGCAGCTTCTGCGATGGCATTCAGCTGATAAAGTGAGTGAAGCCTCAGTACGTGAGAAGGGAAGTCAGTCTTCCTTTGTGTATCACCTCTCTGCTACTGATCTGTGCAACCTAGGCCATGGGAGGACACTCGGTTTCTCCCAAGCCCAGGAGTTATCTCAGGGAGAGGCTGAGAGACAGAAAGAGAGACAACAACACTGGGAACAACTGTAGGCATTTTCTCAGACCCAGGACTGAGTAAAAGACACCATTTTAAAACTGGGCTCACACAAAGTCAATCATTGTTTGGTGAACTGGCAACAACAGCCACTGCAGACATTTTCATCTCAAGCCTGAGATTGGATCACTTGCTCTGGAGTTAGCGAAGGGCTCCCATAGCTAGAATTCAGTGGCGAGTGTGGAGAACACTCCAGCAGTAGATGCTGGAAGTAGGCTCTCTCGCATGACAGGACTGGAGCTGGAAGAGAGCTGCTGAAGCTGAGGTTTCTCTTGGGTGGTATGATTTTCAGCCAGGGATAGCTTTGCAACCTGGATCCATCTACATGTGTGCCCCACATGATTGCTGAGTGCCCCACCTATTGCTGAGTGTCCCAGCCTGCTTTCTTGGTCAGTTGGAGGACAGTGACCAATCAGCTCTGAGGGGAGGAAGAGAGGCAGACTCCACTATGGTTCAGACCTAATCCTTGGCATAGACTACCCTTAAGAAATGGGTGAGTGCAGTCTACCAAAGCTCTGCTTTGGTCAAAGGAAATGCAAGCATGGCGCCAGCTGCTGAAGAGGCCACATCAAAGTCCTGGATGGACTTGGAGAGGGGATCATTTCTCAACCCTCACCCCTTCCCCCAGTGTACTGCTGTGGATACAGTTGTGGCTCTTCCCACTGGGGCTTAGGGAGCATGGGCTTAGAGAGATACTTCTGGGGATTCTCCAGTGGCCGCACCTCTGCTGAAAGCCAGCAGCCCTGGAAAAGAGTGTTTTTGCACTTCTCTGTCACCTCTGCCTTGCTAAGGGTGTGCATTCTCAGAGTAAAACCTCCAGCCAATTATTATTATTAATTGCCCTCTACCAGAATGTAGCCTGAATTATACCTCCAAACAAAAGTATATCACTACGCCAAACAGAATCTGAGAAAGCCACCACAGAAATCCATCTGTGACCAAGGATTCTGTATAGAGCCATGGTCATCTGAAAGCACTCAGAAACAAAGCCAGTCCATCCTACACCACATATACCGGAGTCATCATACACCACAGTCATACCCTCAAGAGAAAAAATATATATATAAATAAAAATATCCCCATCCAAACAATACTAAATTCAAAAACAAATTTAAAAAAGCATCAACTCCAGATGAGAAGGAACCAGTGAAAAAACTTTGGAAACATAATAGGCCAGAGTGTTTTGTCACCTTCCAGAGATCACACTAGGTCCCTAGCAATGGATCCTAACAAGAATGAAATGTTTGAAATAATAGATGTAGCATTCAGAATATGGATGGCAAGAAAAGTCAATGAGATCCAAGAGAAAGTCGAATTCCAAGAAAAAGAAACAGAAAAACTATTCAGAATTTGAAAGATGGCATAGCTACATTAAGAAAGAACCAAAGAAGCTGGGCGGGGTGGTTCAAACCTGTAATCCCAGCACTTTGGGAGGCCAAGGCGGGCGGATCACGAGGTTAGCAGATTGAGACCATCCTGGCTAACATGGTGAAACCCCTTCTCTACTAAAAATACAAAAAATTAGCCAGGCGTGGTGGTGAGCACCTGTAGTCCCAGCTACTCCGGAGGCTGAGCCAGCAGAATAGCGTGAACCTGGGAGGCAGAGCATGCAGTGAGCCGAGATCGTGCCACTGCACTCCAGCTTGAGTGACAGAGCAAGACTCCGTCTCAAAAAAAAAAAAAAAAAAAAAAAAAAAAAAGGAAAGAACCAAATAGAACTTCTCAGATGAAAAAGTTTATTACAGAAATTTCAAATTACAATTGAAAGCCTTAACAACAGACTAAAACAAACAGAAAAAGAATTTCAGAGATTGAAGACCAGTCCTTTGAATTAACCCAGACAAACAAAAATAAAGAAAAAAGAGTAAAAACAAACCTTTTGAGAAATATGGAATTAGGCAAAGCAATCAAATCTATGACTTACTGGTATTCCTGAGAGAGAATAAGATTTCAAATATATGCAACATGGAAAACATATTTGAGGAATATACTTTAGAAAACTTTCTCAAATTTTGCTAGAGAGGTAGACATGCAGATATAAGAAATCCAGAGAACTCCGGTAAAACACTATATAAGATAACCATAGATACTATACAAGGCACATAGTTATCAGGCTATCCAAGATTAATGCAAAAGAAAAAATGTTTACAGGCTACTAGAGAAAGAGACCATATTACTTATACAAGGAAAGCAACCAGACTAGCAGCAGACTTCTCAGGAAAAGTCTTACAAGCCAGAAGAGACTAAGGGCTCATTTTTAGCATTCTTAAAGAAAACACATGCCAGCCAAGCATCTCACATACCATCAAACTAAGCTTCATAAATGAAGAAGTAAAGTCTTTCTCAGACAAGCAATCACAAACCAAATTTGTCACCACCAGACTGAGTCTACAGGAGATTCTTAAAGGAGTTCTAAACATGAAAAGAAAAAAAAAAAAAGATACACACAATGAAAGCACATGTAAGTACATAGCTCACAGACACTATAAAACAACTTCACAATTGAAACTACGAAGGAACTTGCTAACAACACCGCAACAGGAACACAACCTTACATATCAATATTAACCTTGAATGTAAATGGCTTAAATGCTCCACTTAAAGCACATATAGTGGCAAAATGGATAAAAAAAAAAATACAAGACCTATCCTTCTGCTATCTTCAACAGACCCATCTCACATGTAATGACACCCACAGGCTCAAAGTAAAGGTATAGAGAAAGATCTATTTTGCAAATGGAAAACAAAAAAGAGCAGAAATCAGTGTTTAAAATAAGGAGTATGAAATAAAGAGTTTAAACCAACAGTAATAAAGCAAAAAGAAGGACATTACATAACGATAAAAGGTTCAATTTAATAAGAAGTTTTAACTCTCCTAAGATTGAATATATACACACCCAACATTGGAGAACGCAGAGTCATAAAACAATTACTTCCAGACCTAAGAAAAGACTTAGTCAGACATACAATAATAGTGGGAGACTTCAGCATTCCACTGACAGCATTAGAGAGATCACTAAGGCAGAAAACTAACAAATTCTAGACTTAAATTGGACACTTGAGCAACTGTAACCAACAGACAACCACTAAATGTGCCACCAACCACTAAATATACATTCTTCTCCTCTGCACAAAGAACATATTCCAAGATTTATAACATACTTGGTCGTAAACTAAGTTGCAATAAATCCAAATAAATCAAAATCAGATCAACCATAATCTTAGGCCACAGTAGAATAAAAATAGAAATCAATACCAAAAGGAATTTTTAAAACCATATAATTACATGGAAGCCAAGCAACTTGCTTCTAAATGGCTTTTGGCTAAACAGCAAAATTAAGGCAAAAATTTAAAAAAATTCTTTGAAATAAATTAAATAGAGACACAATATATTAAAACCTCTGGGATGTGGCAAAGCAATGTTAAGAAAAGACTTTATAGCATTAAACATCTACATCAAGATGATAGAAAGATCTCAAATTAACAATCTAACATTCCATCTAAAGACACTAGAAAAACAAGAGCAAACTTATCCCAAAGCTAGCAGAAGAAAAGAAATAACTGAAATCAGAACAGAACTAAATGAAACTGAGACAAAAAATTCATACAAAACATTAATGAAATAAACAGTGGTTTATTTGAAAGAATAAACAAGATCTACAGACCTCTAGCTACATTAACAAAGAGAGAAAGAGAAGATCCAAATAAACTTATCAGAAATGATAACAGTGACATTATGACCAATTCCACAGAAATACAAAAGATCCTCAGAAATTACTATGAATACGTCTATGCATACAACCTAAAAAATCTAGAGGAAATGGATAGATTTCTGGAAACACACAATCTCCCAAAAGTGAATCAGGAAGAAATTAAAATACTAAACAGACAACAATGGGTTCTGAAATTGAGCCAGTAATAAAAGTAATAAAAAACTTAACAAACAAAAAGGCCGTGGACCAAACGGATTCACAGCTGAATTCTACCAAATGTACAAAGAAGAGCTGGTACCAATCCTACTGAAACTACTCTAAAAAATCAAGAAGGAGGTATTTTCCCCTTCTTCTACAAAATCACTGTCATTCTAATACCAAAATCTTACAGAAACACAATGAAAATAGAAAACTTCAGGGCAATATCCATGATGAACATTGATGCAAAAATTCTCAACAAGATACTAGCAAATCAATTACAACATCACATCAAAAAGTTAGTTTACCATGATCTACCAGACTGTATTCCTGGGAGGCAAGTCTGATTCAACATTTGCAAATCAGTAAATGCGATTTACCATATAAACAAAATTAAAAACAAAAACCATACTATCATCTCAATAGATGCAGAAATCGTTCAATAAAATTCAACATCTATCCATGGTAAAAACTCTCAATAAACTATGCATCAAAGGAACATACTCCAAAATAATAAAAGCCATCTATGACAAACCACAACCCACATCATACTAAACGGCAGAAGCTGGAAGCGTTTCCACTAAGAACTGGAACAAGACAAGGATGTCCACCCTTAACCACTCCTATTCAACATAGTACTGGAAATCTCAGCCAGAGTACTCAGCCAAGAGAAAGAACTAAAAGGGATCCAAATATGAAAAGAGAAAGTAAAACTATCTCTCTTCACTAGTGATGCGATTCTATATCTAGAAAACTCTAAAGACTCTGCCAAAAAGTCTCCTAGACCTGATAAATATATTCAATAAACTTCAGGATACAAAATCAACATGGAAAAATCAGTAGCCTTTCTACGTACCAATAACATTTAAGCCGAGAGACAAATCAAGTGCACAATCCCATTTACAATAGCCATAAAAATATAAAATATCTAGGAATTCATCTAAACAAGGAAGTGAAATATCTCTGCAAGGAGAACTACAAAACACTGATGAAAGAAATCAGAGATGACATAAACAAATATAAAAAAATCCATGTTAATAGACTGAAAGAAGCAATATTGTTAAAATGTCTATACTGCCTAAAGCAGTCTATCAATTATGTGCTATTCCTATCAAATCACCAATGTCATTTTTCACAGAATTAAAAAAATTCTAAAATTAATATGGAACAAAAAAGAGCCCAAATAGCCAAACCTATCCTATACAAAAAGGACAAAGGCAGAGGCATCCCATTACCCAACTTCAAAGTTGGGTTGCTACAAGGCTATAGCAACCAAAGCAGCAAGGCACTAATACAAAAATAGACACATAGATCAAAGGAACAGGATAGAGAACCCAGAAGTAAAGCCACAGACCTACAACCAACTGATCTTTGACAAAGTTGACAGAAATAAACAATGGAGAAAGGATCTCCTATTCAATAAACAGTGCTGGGAAAACTAGCTAAACATATGCAAAGGAATGCTACTGGACATCTACCTCTCACCATTTACAAAAATTGACTCAAAATGGATTAAATACTTAAATGTAAGAACTCAAAGTATAAAAATCCTAGAAGAAAACCTAGGAATTACACTTTGGACATCAGCCTAGGCAAATCATTTATGACTAAGTCTTCAAAAGCAAATGCAACAAAACAAAAATTGACAATTGGCACCTATTAAACTAAGAGCTTCTGTGCAGCAAAATAAACTATCAACAGAGTAAATAATCTCTAGAATGGGAGAAAATATTTGCAAACTATGCATCTGGCAAAAGACGAATATCGAGAATCTATAAGGAACTGAAACAAATCAACAAGTAAAAAACAAATAACCCCATTAAAAAGTGGGCAAAGAATATGAACAGATACTTCTCAAAAGAAGACATACAAGCAGCCAGGAAACATGAAGAAATGTTCAACATCACTAATCAGCAGACACATGCAAATCAAAACCACAATAAGGTATTATCTCATGCCAGGAAGAATGGCTACTATGTAAAACTTTTAAAGTTCATTTTTTTATAAAAAACTTGTAACTTGTAAGTTTGTAACTTGTGAAACTTGTAAGTTATTTTTGTAAAAATCTTGTTTTTTTTTAATAGAAAAAAACAGTAACATGTTGGGAGGTTGCAGAAAAAAATTGTATGATTATACACTGTTGGTGGGAATGCAAATTAGTTGAGACCCTGTAGAAAGTGGCTTGGAGATTTGTCAAGGAACTGAAAATACGACTACCATTGACCCAGCAATCCGTTACTGGGTATATACCCAAAGGAAAATGCATTGTTTATGAAAAAGACACCTGCACGCATAAGAGTAAGTGCAAAAACAAACAAACAAACAAATGCAACAAAAACAAAAAATGACAAATGGGACCTATTATAATTAAGTTAAAGAGCTTCTTCATGCCAAAAGAAGCTATCAGCAGAGTAAACATGCAATCACAGAATGGGAGAAAATATTTGCAGCACTGCTCACAGTAGCAAAGATATGGAATCAATCTAGGTGCCCATCAATGGGAGGATTTGACAAAGGAGATGTAGCACACTTATACCATGCATTACAATGCAATGTCATCAAAAGAATGAAATCATGGCCTTTCCAGCAACATCGATGCCCTGAGGCCATTAGCCTAAGTGATGCAGAAACAGAAACCCAAATACCACACGTTCTGATTTATAAGTGGGAACTAAACATTGGGTACACACGGATAGAAAGAAAGAAACAATAAACACTGGAGACTACAAAAAGGAGGAAGGAGAGGACAAGGGCTAAAAAACTTCCTATTGGATACTATGTTTACTATTTGGGTAATGGAATCAATAGAAGCCCAAACCTCAGCATCACCAGACACACCCTTGTAACAAACCTGTACATGTATCCCCTGAATCTGAACTCTCTCTCTATATAAAATTATATGTATTATATTATATATTATATACAATATTATATATATATAATTAATATGAAACCATCCAGAATTTATTTTTCACTAGGAACATTTTGGAAGAAGAGAGGGACACAGGAAGTAAAAGGAAGTTGAAGGTGATTATAGAGCTCAACTCTAGAATTTATGTTGAGGGAGGTAAAAAGGAAGGAATGGTTGGGAGATGGCTTGTGGAAAATAAATCTGGATGTGGCAAAAAATATAGAGGTAGTATGGTTATGGTTAGTTGAAAATTTGGAATCAGAGAGTGAGTAAACTCAACCAGCTTTATTTTTATTTCTTTATATTATTGCGGCCTTGCATAATTTACTTAAGGTTTAAAGTCTGCAGAAAAAGCATGTGCTTGGCACAGGTTATGGCACAGCTTGAAGCTAATTGTATGGTGTGGTGAGAAGGAAGAATCTTCCAGAAAGAGGTTACAGGCAACCCTGTAGCTTCTCCTCTGGAATGGATTAAGTATTTCACCCAAACTACACAATGTGGTGGAGAAGTAATCGCTCAAAAGGAAATTATGGTGTTTTGAGGGAGGAAGAATGGATGTTGAGGCCAAATTAATGTCCTGTTCATGGGCCTAGTTGGGGAAATAGACATAGATACCCAAAAGTAGGCCTAGAAACATCAGATGTGAAGCTGAGAAGTAAGGAAGCTTCAGAACACAACAAGAATGGGTGGGAACCTTGAAGGGCAAATTGTTGCGTTATCTTCAGCCTTACCATCTGAATGTGTGCACAGCACCATGCCTTAATTCCTGAACAGACCTTTTCTCAACTATAAATGAGGAGATAATCTGCAGATTTTATTGTATATTGGTTCCATATACACCATGAGTATTTCATGCCTGACATCCTACTTTGTAGGACTCCTTGAGGCTTTCAGGTTGCTCCTGTTTGCTGCAAATGATGATAAACAATTCTCTGTGCATGTGTTTTTGTTCATTGCAATCCTCTTATAGTTCATGAATTTATTATTGTTGTCTTGCATATGTGTACTTCACTCTTTCATGTTCCCATAGTAACATGAAAGTTTTCAAAAATAAAGTATGGTTGCTGAGTAAGTATTAAAGTTTGTCCTTGCAATTCCATACGTGGTCATTTCTGCTGTCTCCCATCCTCCGCCCTTCACATTTGGTTGGCTCTAGTGATAAAATGGTTTTACGGTCTCAGGTAAATTGTTAAAAATAAATGCACATTAGGAGCACTTGAGACCACCATTGAGAAGTGAGACATTCTATTGATTTCAATTTTTAAGGCACTTTTAACATCAGGATCAATCAGATTAACTGTAAAACCATTTACTGGAAAGACACTAATTTAAGCTGCCATTACAAGTTACCTCTATTTCATTTTGAAAGGCTTACAGCACCAAAAATAGTCTGTGCTCAAAAAGTGAAAACACAGTGTAAGTATTATATTGCTATTATTTTGCCATGCTACGATCCTTAACATTAGTTTTGGATAAACATGTGTTCCAATGAGAATTTGTACTCAAGGATGACACAACTGCATACTATACATCTTTATTCCCAATGATCTAGAAGAGACAAATTCTTGCTCTGTCACTTGGGTTGGAGTGCAGTGGCACAATTATAACTCACTGTAGCCTGGAACTCCTGGGGCCAAGTGGTCTTCCTGCCTCAGCCTCCTGAGTAGCTGGGACTATATGTGTGTGCCATCACACACAATAAATGTTTAAATTTTCTTTTGCGGAAGTGGGATCTTGCTATGTTGCCCAGGCAGGTCTCAAACTCCCAGCTTCAAGTGATCCTCCCACCTCAGCCTCCCAAAGTACTGGGATTACAGGTATGAGCCACCATGTCCAGGTCATAGGGCTTTTAAAAATATGTTTTATTTGAAAATAATTATATACATATAAAATTTGTGAAAGGTAAGAGTAGTACAAAAATGCAAAAATATCAACAGTACAAAGATTGCCCATATACCTTTTTCTCAAATAAAAATATACCTTTTACTCAACTTACACAAGTTCAACTTTTACCCAAAATATTGTTAACAACTTATTTCCATTTACCTTATTTATTTATTTATTTATTTATTTATTTATTTATTTATTTATTTATTTTGTGTGTGTGTGTGTTTTCTGGGTTTATTTTATGAATCATGTGAAATTAAGATGATTAAAATAAGATTCTTTACCCTTAAAGATTTCAATGTATATTTCTTAGGAGTAGGCATATTCTGTTATATAATTGCTATAGTATTATCAATTTGCTAGAATACTTTTGTGTAATCTCCTCTTTGCATTCCAATTTTGCCCACTGACCTCATAATATATTTACGGTATGTTTTTCCTTCATTACAAAGTTCACTTTATGATCAGTTGTATTTAGAATCTTAAGTATTTTTACTGTCTTTTTGACATTAAAAATTTTTGAAGAATAAACTGTCTTTCCTTTTAAACAGAGGACTTCTCATTTTGATTTTGTTAGATGTTTTCTCATGGTGATGGTTGGAATAATAAATAAGTGGCATGCCTTTCTCAGGATGTCACATCTGGAAGTGTTTGGTGTCCATCTTCCCCCTCATTGGTGGCACTAATGTTGATTGCCTGGTCAATACTTTGTCCAATTTCTGCATGGCATTGCTACCAATGAGTAATCTGTGGGAAGAATCTTTATGACCATTTAAATATGCTGTTTCTCATGTAAATTCTCATCATCCATTGATGACTCTTACTTGATCCAATATTCCAATCTTTATTTGGATGGCTGCAAAATCATGATTTTTTCAACTCCACCATTCCTCCCCTGTTCAATATTTGACACTCCTTCATATGTATACATGTATGTATGTATGTTCGTATCCATCATGTAACATTTATTTCTTATGGTGTGAGCTAATAGATTGTACTTTATTTCAATGGTTTAAAATTTCTTACTTTTCCTAATTATTTTGGTGCTCAAGTTGTCCTGGATTTGGCCAATGGGAGCCCTTTCAGCCTGGCTCCTATGTCTTTGTGATATGCACATATCATTTTTAAAACACCTCTTTACATTCTGATATCAAAAGATGTTCTATGCCCTACCCCTGGAATAAGTCATTGCTTTGTGGAGCCCCTGATTTCTTTTAATAGGGATGATATTAGAGACCATGTTTTGTATGCTAGATATATAGTCAATGTTTTGTATATATAATACCTCAGTAATGTTTTTGGCAATATTGAGGTTAATTATGATTAGTAATATAAATATTTAACCACCTGCTTACATGTAAATGAGTTTTTGAAGATGTTCTGTACACAAATCTTGTTGAAATTGAATGCCAATTTTCATACGGTCAAAGTTTTTTTCAAAAAAATGTGTTTAAAAGAAACACGGGCCGAGGGCAGTGGCTCACGCCTGTAATCCCAGCCCTTTGAGAGGCTCAGGCAGGCAGATCACCTGAGGTTGGGAGTTCGAGACCAGCCTGGCCAACATGGTGAAACCCTGTTTCTACTAAAAATACAAAAATTAGTCAGGTGTGATGGTGCACATCTGTAATCTCAACTACTCAGGAGGCCGAGGCAGGAGAATTGCTTGAACCTGGGAGGCAGAGGTTGCTGTAAGCCAAGATTGTGCCATTGCACTCCAGCCTGGGTGACAGAGTGAGACTCCATCTCAAAAACAAACAAACAAACAACAACAACAACAATAATAATAATAATAATAATAACAACATGTCTTCTATGAATCTGTTTTGTTCTCAAGAACCATGACTCCTGTGAACCTATTTTGTCTCAAATCATAAGGTATCTAACTACAAGCTGCCTTGGTGATAATCTCTTCACAAATGGGTCTTTTGTGGTCAGGTTTTGCTGTCTGCTGTAGGGTTTCTTTCAAAGTGAGCTCTTTGTTACTTTTTGCTGATGTGGGCACTAAAGCCTGAAGTAGAGGAAAATGGGCTAATTTTTTAAGCTTATCCTTGCTCAAGAGGAATGAATCATTTTGGACCTGAATTACACAGGGCCATAGAAAACATATAGCCTTTTTTTGTCTTTGCTTCTTTGAATAAGTCATCTTAAGCATCTTTTTCTCCTTATTTCTTGGCAAAGCCGTAAGGCTGGCTGGAATCAACTCTTGTGGGTAGACGATCTGAGCCAGGTTTCAATATAGGCACAACCTTCCTTTCTCCAGCAGCTGGACAAGACTGAAAGTTTTTTTCTACAGTGTGTGTGAATAACAGCATATATAAGATACAGATCAGTTTGTACAAATTTTGATTAAGAGTTTGCGTCTTTTCATTTTTAAGCTATCCCTTCTCAATGTTATAAAATTGTCTGGAATGCAGGAAAAGTTATTAGTTTTATTATAATTCGTAACACATTCTTTGCATAGGCTTCCAAAGAGAAGTTTTTTCCTTATTAGTTACAATTTTTGTGTCTAATTTCTTTTAGATTTTCAAGACAATGATCAACTTAAAGTATTGAAAGCTTGATGAAAGTCATTTGTATTACATAATTCTGGAAATAAGGTTTTTATTTTTAAATGCTAATTTTATAAGTACCTTTCTGGTGCTGTATATTGTGTTAACAACTTAATATATTCAATATTTATTTTTACATCAACATTGCTGTAGCAGATATATTTCCTTTTATTTTATTATATTCAGATAGTTAAAATATATATCAGTATCTATATATCTATATCTATCTATTTTCTACACATCTGTCTATCTATCCATCATTATTTTAAACATTTGAATGACCATAATAGAACTTTGTGTTTAAAGTTTGTCGGGGTTGTAAAACAATTACAGTATAGGAAATATTAAACCTGATAACACAATTATAGAGCCATAGGTTGACTGAGAAAACATTTATAGTTTTCTCTAGATTTAATAATGCTTATATTTTAATTTTTTGAAGAAATCTTCAAATCATAGATTAGAAAAACTAGTATAAAACTTAATGGTTATCCAGCTCCAATCTCAAATTGCTGCCTGATTAGTCTTTCAATATTGCAGACGTTCTACTATGTAACCTCTGCTAGAATTCCTTCTACATTAAAGAGGAACATACCGATTTAAGAAGCAGTCATTTCTAGGTACAAGTAATTTCCAGGAATTCTCTGAATTACTGAATCAACTTATTATTATTATTATTATTATTACTGAATCAATATTTGTTCAATTTATATTTTCTAAGACACAAATATTTTCTAACCTATATGTTTTACGAAGGCAAACCTTAAACTACTAAAAGCTACTGAGGTCTAGGATTGAGACAGTTACTTATTTTTCCTACTCTATGTCCATTATTGTAGACAAAATTTGCTCTAATGATCCACACTAACCCTAATACCTTTCATGTCCTTTGGTTAAATAAAAATGTTTCTGTCATATCATTTTTTCAGTTAACTATTTGGACCCAGGATAGGCCTTTACATTTAATAATAATAAATTTCTTCTTGGTGGATTTATTGTATCATTCAAGCTGCTTGAAATATGTGTATGCCCTCATTCGTTCATTCAGTGTATTTGCCACCCCTCTAATATTTTACACTGTTAACAAGTTCCACATGCTTCACGTATTTTTTCACTTGGTTTTCGTGACATACAATCCATTTGTTTTCCTTTGAACCCTCTGAATTCTCTTCCTTAGTTACCTTGCAGGGTCATTATTCTCTGCCCATTGCTATTATTTTTCAGGGTCCCATACTATGCCTTCTCCTATTCTCAGTCTACACATACTCTCTAGGTGACTCAATTCATCCCCCTACAGTGATACTTCATTTAGAATCCAAAAAGGCTAAACAAGGGGTTCACAAACATTGTCGTGTATGTTCATTTCGTACCATAATAACAATCAAATTCTTAAAGGCAAGCATGGAAAAGAAAAATGACTTATCTATATACAGTTGATTTCTTTATATGCATCTCCATTACTGCCTCTCTCCTGTGCATCACCTATCACAGAGAATTCCTCATCTACCCCCCAAAATCCCATACATGCTTTTCCTCCCATGTTCTAGCTCAAGTAAGTGGCATCACTGTCTATACAGGAGTCCATGCTGGAGCCTTAGATTTCAAAAGACTCTTCCCCTTTTTCATATTCCCATGCAATAGATCCCAGATTTCTATCAATATGACCATGTAAATATTTCACAGGTCCCTTCTCCCTTCCTCCATTCCCACTCAAAATCTCCTGCCACTGTGACAGGTTTCTAAGTAGTCACCCTCCCTCCATGTGTAGCCCATTCAATGTGTTCTCCATATCAAGAAGTCTTACTAAAAACAGAAACTGATGGTTATACTCCAGCATTAAAAACCTGTATTTGCTTCCACTACTCAGAGGATTAAGTACAGATTTTACCTTTGCAATGACAAGGCTCCTTATGGTAATTCTCTGCAGGGCCATCATGTCACACTCCCTCATTCTCATTCTGTGTTCTAGTCAGAGTAAATTTCTAGATATTCAAAGGGCCCATGATCCTGCCTCTAGAAGTTGGCAGATACTGTTCCTTCCACCTGCAACATGTGGTTTTATCCCATTTCTCCTTCTTATTCATCTTCATGGCTTAGGTATGACATCAATTCCACTAAATTAGGTCATATGTCTGATGGATGTAGACCTAGGTTAGATACCTCCACTAGGTAACCCCAGTGCAATCTGTACTTTCTCTGTCATCAAACTCACTATCAACAAGCTTCAGATCAACCTGTGTTCCCATAATTTTCCAGAGCATCCCTCACTCTAAAGGCCCCCAAATAAACATATAACTAAACATAAATAAAATTTGAGACTAATTTTATTTAGCTTATACAACTTAAAGGCAACGTAAGGTCAAACAACTTAAAGACAAGCCTTACAGGCAAATTTGAATAAGATTAGCAACACTAAACTCATCCTATGGGGAGATTATGGAGCAGCCACTCACATTTCTTCTGTTTTATTTAAAAATATTTATCTGTTGTTTCTGTCAGGCTTCACATGCTCCCATAGTGAAGACTGAGCCCCTCCTTGTCCACTGTTTTAACTGTAACAGAAGCCTGGCGCAGTACTCAGTCAATATTATGTGATTCATAAGCTTTCTGAGTGGATCTAGGACGTCTACAATTTCAGATGAGATTGAGCACATTCAGGATGGTAGGGCCATAGACAAGGACCTCTGCAATTTCAAAAAAGACAGAGATGAAGATAAGACTTTATATGAGCTAAATAGAGATCTTCCTCTCATTAACATCCATTAGCCTCTGCCCCTTAGGTAATGCAGCTCAACAAACTACAAGTCCTAATTGTAGAGCTTTTCTCCATTGTGCCCACATGTGCATAATTAGCAATTTTGTCAAATGCCACACGTGTACCCTAACTCTGACTGTAGTTGATATTACACCCAAACCTGCAGTCTTCTAGTGCTATAAAAATAAAGAGAACGTTACAAGCTCAGGCTCTAAAATAGAGTGTCCTCCAAATCCTGAGGAGCTCACAGTCCATTGAAAGAAACACATATGTAAGTAAAGACCTCCCTCATAACACAAAAGTCATGATAGAGATATGGGGAAAGTGACCTGCAGGAACAAAGAAGAGTGAGAGACCAGCTCTGTAGTTGGTAACCCATGACCTATTCTCTCTGAATCCAATATGGTTCCTAGTGATTGCTCGTTTCCTTTCCACAAGCTCACATCTCAACAGATTACTCATTTGCTCTAGAAAATTATCTTAATCCTCTTACAACATATCAAGCCCAAGAAATACAAAAATAAAAAGTAAAAGAGCTCACATCTATGGTTTGTGAAAGGCACCTTCTGAAACTTTTTGAAACCAGGGTAACATTTATTCTTCTCTTACATTCCCTGGATGATTACTGATGGTAGCCAAGTGCTCTCAGCTAAAAAGTTCTCTCAGTATCTTAGAACAATTCATCTGGCTCCAGAAAATTGGATTCATTTTGAGTAGCTGGGTGCTCTCTTACAATCTCTTCACTTATCTTTCAGTTTCAATTTTCCATACCCAATGTATTTCCTGCTCTTTCCAGTCTGAAGATCATTCTCTTTGACAGGGAGAACAGAAATAAAATAGGAGATTCCTATTTTCTCTCTTTCTTGTTTGCTAACTTTATGCTATCTGCCCATAATCAATAGGATTACTTCTTCAGTTTTTCCTTGCTCGGGACAGAGCTAAAAACATGCCCTTATCTTTAGTTTCTTCTGAACTTTGGTCTTTATGACACAAGACTAATCCTTTAATTTGATAATGAATGTTCACATATTTACAATTCCTTGGTTGTCACTCTTTTCCTGCACAGATAAAAACTTTTCAAACAATATAATACTTATTGTATTTTCATGTGAAGACACTGGGAAGTCCTTCAGTGCTCATACTGAGACACTGTATGGCTAGGCAACTTTTCTCCAGGTAATATGGTAATAGATGGATGGAGGCTGCTATTCAAACCCTTCTTCTGGTTCCCAGGGTATTCCTTTTTCCAGAAGTCTGTCTCCCACCTTTTCATCAACACTACAGTTATTTTCCCTAGCGGAAATATTGTAACCAGGTTATCCAGTCTGCAAGAGATTTTCTATATACATACAGCAAATACATACCTATATATATCTATATTATTTTTACACAAATGGTAGTATATTAGTCTGCTAGAGCTGCTGTAACAAAATACTACAGACTGGGTGACTTACAAGACAGAAGTCTATGTTCTCATAGTTCTGGAGGTTAGATGTCAAAGATCAAGGCATAGGAATATGTGGCTTCTCTGAGGCTTCTCCCCTCAGCTTGCAGAATGCTGCCTTTGCACCTCACATGGCTACACCTTTGTTTGTGTAAATAGTCTACATCTGAAAATACTCTTCTTGTAAGGATACCAGTCATAATGGATTAGGGTACACTCATATGACTTCAAAATACCTTAATTATCTCTTTAAAGGCTCTATTTTCAAATCCAGTCACATTCTAATGTACTGGGGTTTAGGACTTCAACATGCTAATTTGGGGGAAACATAATTCAGTCCATAAAAGGTAGTTTCTGAAAAAAGTAGTTATCATTTTATTTCCTTCCTTAATAAATATATCTTAAAGATCTTCAGTCTCTTAAAACACATCAAGTTCTGCCTAATTCTTTTTAATAACTACATTTATTTATTATATAAATGTGATATAACATTCTTAACAATTCCCTGAATGATGAAAATAGATTTTCTTCAAAGTTTTTGCAATATTAAAAGACAGATCAATGACTAATATTACACATAGGCCATTTTATGTAAGTGTGGATACTTATGTAGGGTGTATTCCCAATAGTGGAATATGAATAAGGACAAAAAATAAGGGCATTGTTAAAACATTATTCTAACTAGTGCTAAATTACCTTCCATAAAGATGTACCAATTCATACTTATTTTAAGAAGTATGAAAATGACTTTGTGTAATCAAACTGTTTGGTAGTTGCCAAATATATAGGGAAAAATTATATCATCTCATAATTTTAATTTAGCATTTCCCTTGTTGATGAAATGTATGGTGTCTTTTCATATGTTTAATATATTTAAGAGCCAAATATTTACATTTCATTTTCTGTGAACTGTCTTATCATATACTTCACAAATTTCATAATGTTTATAGATATTACCTTATTATTTTGGTATACATATTTACATATTAGGGAAATCGATACACTATGATATGAGCAAATGTTTCCCCATTTGTCACTTTTTTTGAATTTGCTTGCTTTTTTTCTTTTAAGCAGAAATATTATATTCTAGTATAGTTGAATTTATCAATATACTATTCTGAGGCTTCTGAAATTTTGTGCAATACTTTAATGGCCTTTCTTATTCTGAGATTATAAAAGAATGGTACATGTTTTGTTGCTTTGTTTTGTTTTCCCATAAAACTTCACGGTTGGGTTTTCACCTGTAATTCTTTGACCCGTATGGAATTTATTGTGTATTAAGTAGGAATTCAAATTTATTTATTTTTCCAAATGACTAGCTGATGGGCCCAGTTTAATTTGCTTATTAATCCATACTTTCTTACTTCATTGAAATGCTTTCTTTATCAAATGAAAAAAAAAATGCCTCATGGATTTAGATGAATTTCTGAATTTTGTATTCTGCTTTATCTAGTTATAAATATATACCATTCTGTTTTTATATTGTTAGCTTTATAATGTGGTTAACAATTTACAAAGGTAGTCTTACTCATTATTTTTCTAGAATTATTATTTATATTTTACCAACTAATTAATAATACTAACATTGAGAGAACTGATTTCATTATATTGTTGGTTTTTGTTTTTTTTTTCCTTTGGCTCCTTTTTGTGATGTTGGGTTTTTCTATTCAAGGCTAAAGGAGAACTTTCCATTTGTTTAAATCTTCTTTTGTGTCTTTCATAATTTTAAAGTTTTCTTCTTATAGATGATGCTCGTTTCTCGTTAAGCTTCTCTTTGGTATTTCAGCTATTTTGCTTCTGCTATCATTTCTTTTTTGTTTCTCAGATTATATCTTGTAAATGGATTGCTACTTGCATCAACTAGATTTTAAAACAGTACTCAGTATATTTTATTATGGTTCTTAAAGCATTTTGGCATTTTCTGTAATGTGTGTGTGTGTTTATATGTACACATATTGATATAAAAAGAGATTTTATCTTACTTTTTTGCTATAGCATTTTGCATAATGCTATGTCAATGCAGACATTGTAAATGATACTTAACAATACTTTTCTACCAATACTTCAAAAACACTGAGCTTTTATATTTAAAATAATGGCTTTATTACTACTCTTTCCATTCCATGATCCATGATCTTACTGCTATTTAAAAAGAAAGCATTTCATGATATATTATTATTGCTGGTTTGCCTCAGAGTAAAATCATAAATAAATATGAAAATAAAAGCATACAATCTTAAAAACGACTTAGGATAATTGAGTTCTGTAACACCTTTGGCAAAACAACAAAACTAGAACATCACAACAAGAAATTGTCCAGTTTTCTTGTGAAAATTATTTTAAAAATCGTTTTATTTTTATTTACATAAAAATACAAATGATTATAACATGAAGTGCCCTTAATCTGTTATTTGTTTGCGATTGGTAACCTCATAAAGAGAGGATTTGTTCCTAGAGCTTATTCATTGACTGGAATATTCTTTATGTGGATATTTACGTACAATTTCTCATTCTGGGACTTGTAATGGTGATTAATGACATATTATAAGAATAAGCACATTGAATAAATGAACACTTTTCCCCTAAGGAGATCATGAAAGATATGAGACTAACTCATCTTAGCAGAAATTTTGGTTGCAAATAACCAAATAACTTTGTCACAATAACAGCCATAATATCTCATTAGATAGTGTCTCTTGCCCTGTGAATCTTTATTATATCATTATTCCTTCCACACTTATAATCGGTGTGATATAATTCATATTTATTTGTTTTCTGATTTTGTATACTTGCTATTTTTTTCTGTCCAGGAGACTATTATCTTCCTGCTCCCAACCCACCCACTCAATATCACTTTCCCCATTCATCAGCTCCTAGTGTTTAGAATGGTTCTGGGCACATGGTGACAAGAAATTAATATTTGTTTAAAAACTTTAGCTTTAATTGAATTAATTAATTAATTAAAAGGGATAATCACCTGAGGTGCTTTGGGAGGTAAGAAAAGGAGTGGATTATATAACAATAATCTCTTGAGGTCTTTAGACCTTTTCCTCCTGTATTATTTCTACCTTCATAAAAGTATGACATTTGCACTTATAGTATTAATGGTTATGGGGGAAAAAAACCCTCCAGAGACTCTCAAAGAAAAAATGTCTTCACATTTACTGCTGGTATTATTCACTACAATCATACAATAAATTAGAATTTCTATCTTAAAACTGTAGTCTGCTGTAAGACAGCAACCAAAAGAGATAAATAAAAACTGGAAAAACACAAACAAGAAAATAGCTGTGATAGGAATAGAAGAAGAACAATTTTATGCAACAAGGTTTTAAGGAACCAAGATTCCAGAAAAAAAAGAAGAAGAAGAACGTGTTTAAAGTCAGCCATATATTCTCTGCTTCTTTTCCCTTGAGGTGGTTTTCAATTCCTGAACTGCATCAAGAAAAAAGCTGAAAAGACCAGCAGAAAGGTAGTTTAAAATTTAGCAGTTAGATGAAGAGAAAAGGAAATGGGGAATCAGAGGCCACTAAGAAGGTATATACTCCAGATTCCAGTTGATTCTCTGAAAGGTTACACCTTAGGAGTTGGAGCACTGGTTCTACAGCAGCCCTCACCAGGACTAGAAACTTTGAATGGATTAAAGAGATCAGCATTTATTTTCACTGATTACAAGAAGAAAAGCAAATTCTCTTTGGAAGAAGATAGTCTAATCCAAGCTTCACACAGTGTCAAGACCAAATGACTGAAAATAAAAAGGAAAAATGAACAACAGAAACAGATTAACACATAATCTGGATGTTGGAAATAGCAGAAACAGACTTGAACATAACAGTTTCATAGACTACCATTTTCTGGTAAAATATTGCACTTTTTCATTTGAATTTTACCAGAACACTGAAATTAATTCTTTTTTAAAAAGTATCAAATGCATATTTTAGTACTGAAAAATTTGCTAATTGAAATTAAGAACGTAACAAATAGTTTAAACAGCAGAATAGGCACAGGGTTTGTGAACTGGGAGACAGATGAGTGGGAAATATCCATATATAAGCATAGCAAAAGAAAAGAATAAAAATATGAAAAAGAAAATCAAAACCACATGAGATACAGAGACAAACTGTAATACATGAATAAGTAGAATTCCAAATAGAGAGAAGAATGGAATATAAGCAATAACTAAAGAAATACTAGCTGACAACTTTCCAAAACTGAAGATATCAAACTACAAATTCAAGAAGTATTATGAAACTCAAGTAGGATAAAGGAAAACATACCTAAACATTTATAAAATGCTGAAACCAAACACAAGGAACCAGACTTAAAAGCATCCAGAAGAAAACTGTTAAAAGGAACAAAAATAAGACTGCCAACTAACATTTCAAACAAAGAATGAAAGCCAGAGGAAAATAAAATGTCATCATAAACGTGGTGAAAGAAAATAACTGCCAACCCCAAAATCTATACCCAGCCAAGATAGTCTTCAATTAAAAAAAAGATAAAATAAAATAAACACATTTTCACACAAACAAAAACTGAGAGAACTTTTTGCCACCTGATAAACTAAAATATATGATAGACTCTCGTTTTTACAAAGAAAAAAAATGATCCCAGTGAAAATCACAGAAAAGCAAGAAGAAATGCAAACTAATGAAACAAATTAAATATTATAAATTTAAATGAGTACCAGTTGTATAAAACAATGATACTAATGTCTTATAAAAACATAAAATATATGCAATAGATAATGTTGATATCCCATCTGAGAGCCCATGGACTACCTGACTTTCCATGAAGATATTGACAATTCCTCACAATAACAACCTTTCTACCTCCCGTGCCCTTTTCCCTTCCCTGCTTGGATCCTCTCTTTAGCATCAGTGAAGTTCAGCTTTAGGGACTATACACAGATCTGTCCAGAAGTTCAGGAACATAATGCCTTGGGGCAGCTCTCAATGGCATAAAATGTAAGTCAGTGGATAAATTCTCCAGCCTCCTCAGCAGTTTGTGGAAAGATTCTGTGATGTGTTTCACAAAGAGATCCTGAATTAGTTTTCTAGGATTGCTGTAACAAATTACTATGAACTTGTTGGCTTAAAACAATAAAAATGTACTGTCTCAGAGTTCTGGATGGAAGCTAGAGGTTTGAAATAAGGGTGTCAACATAGTCAAGCTCCCTGTGAATGTTCATGGAAGAATTATGCCTTGCCTCCTCTAGCTTCTGGTATCTTCAAATGTTCCTTGCCTTGAGGTTTCATAATTCCAGCCTCTGCCTCCATCTTCTCATGGCCTTTTCCTCTTCAGTGTCCGTGTTTTCTCCTATGTCTTAAAGGATTTATCATTATATTTAGGGTACACCCTAATCCAGGATAATCTCCCTATCTCAAGATTATTAAATTAATTATATTTGCAAAGACCTTATTTCCAACGAAGTTTACATTCACAGGCTCTTGGGGTAAGAACATGGACATATCTTCTTGGGGGTCACCACTTAACATACTACAACCTCTAACACTTAAAGTCAAAACTTGTGATCTGGTCATTAAAATATTCTTTACTGGCTTTTCTTCCTTTTATGTTGATCACCTTCTTTCTGGGATTACTTTCTTTTTTATATATATATACATATATTTTCATTATACTTTAAGTTCTAGGGTACATGTGCATAACGTGCAGGTTTGTTACATATGTACACTTGTGCCATGTTGATGTGCTGCACCCATCAACTCGTCAGCACCCATCAACTCGTCATTTACATCAGGTACAACTCCCAATGCAATCCCTGCCCCCTACCCCCTCCCCGTGATAGGCCCCGGTGTGTGATGTTCCCCTTCCCGAGTCTAAGTGATCTCATTGTTCAGTTCCCACCTATGAGTGAGAACATGCGGTGTTTGGTTTACTGTTCTTGCGATGGTTTGCTAAGAATGATGGTTTCCAGCTGCATCCATGTCCCTACAAAGGACACAAACTCATCCTTTTTTATGGCTGCATAGTATTCCATGGTGTATATGTGCCACATTTTCTTAATCCAGTCTGTCACTGATGGACATTTGGGTTGATTCCAAGTCTTTGCTATTGTGAATAGTGCCGCAATAAACATACGTGTGCATGTGTCTTTATAGCAGCATGATTTATAATCCTTTGGGTATATACCCAGTAATGGGATGGCTGGGTCATATGGTACTTCTAGTTCTAGATCCTTGAGGAATCGCCATACTGTTTTCCATAATGGTTGAACTAGTTTACAATCCCACCAACAGTGTAAAAGTGTTCCTATTTCTCCACATCCTCTCCAGCACTTGTTGTTTCCTGACTTTTTAATGATTGCCGTTCTAACTGGTGTGAGATGGTATCTCATTGTGGTTTTGATTTGCATTTCTCTGATGGCCAGTGATGATGAGCATGTTTTCATGTGTCTGTTGGCTGTATGAATGTCTTCTTTTGAGAAATGTCTGTTCATATCCTTTGCCCACTTTTTGATGGGATTGTTTGTTTTTTCTCTTGTAATTTTTTTTGAGTTCTTTGTAGGTTCTAGATATTAGCCCTTTGTCTGATGAGTAGATTGCAAAAATTTTCTCCTTTCCAAATAACTTCCCTGAACTCTGATTCTTGCCTCAGAAACTGTTTTATGGGGAAACCAAACTAAGGCTGAAATAAGGTGCAATAAATTACATAAAAACAACAGCACAAAAGATTTGAGAAGGTAAATTGATATAAACTAGTGAAAGCTTTTTCATTATCTGGGATGTTGTGCAAGTACTAATTTATAGTAATCTATAATAAGTCGAGAATGAATGTTCTGATCTTCAGGATAACCACTAAAGTAAAAAGTAAAAGAACATATAACCCAGAGTAAATACAGGAGAAAATAAGAACAAAGGAGTCTTGATTTTTCTAAAAGAAGACAAAGAAGAAGGGAAAAAAGAACCAAGAAGATAAGGAAAACTAGAAATCCAGTAGGAAGATGTAGATTTCAACAAAAATATTTCATTAAATATATCAAATGTCAATATGTTTAATACTCTAATTAAAAGATAGATACTGCTATGGTGGTTAAAAAACAAACAGGAATATATGTTGCCTTCTAAGACATACCTTAAAAAGATACCCTAAGCTAATGTTTACTATAAGTAAGCTAGTAGAACTATACTAAACGTACAAAGTAGATAGGCTAGCATCATTGCTAGAGACAAACAGGAGGCTTTCAAAGTGATAAAAAATCAATTCACCAGGAAGTAGAATTCTGAATCCTTATAAATCTAATAATATAATCTCAAGAAGCATAAGCCCCAAACTGCTGAAACTAAAGGGAGAAACAGAGAAATTCAAAAAAGAGAAAGACTGTAACTCATGTCTTTTAGCAATACAGTAACCAAAATGGTATGATACTGGTACATGAACAGACACATAGAACAATGGGACAGAATAGAGAGCCCAGAAATAATGCCACACATCTACCACCATCTGACCTTTGACAAAGCCGACAAAAACAAGGAATAAGGAAAGAACTCATTCAATAAATGGTACTGGAATAACTGGCTAGCTGTAAGCAGAAGAATGAAACTAGATGTCTACCTTACACCACATACAAAAATCAACTCAAGATGGATTAAAGACTTAAATATAAAATCTAAAACTATAAAAACTTTGGAAAATAACCCATGCCATTCTGGACTTGGACCTCTGCAAAGATTTCATGATGGAAATGCCAAAAGCCACTGCAACAAAAACAGAAATTGACAAATAGTATCTAATTAAACTAAAGAGCCTCTGAACAACAAGAGAAACTATCAACAGAGTGAAGAGGCAACCTACATAATGGGAAGAAATACATGCAAACTATGCATCCCATAAAGGTCTAATATCCAGAATCTATAAGGAACTTCAACAAATTTACAAGCACAAAAGAAACAACCCCATTAAAAAGTGAGCAAACGATATGAACAGACACTTTATAAAAGAAGACATACATGTGGCCAATAAGCTTATGAAAAAATGCTCAACATCACTGATCATTAGAGAAACGCAAATCAAAACCACAATTGATCATCTCACACTAGTCAGAATGGCTATTATCAAAATGTCAAAAAAATAACAGATGCTGGTGAGGTTGTGGAGAAAAGGGAATGCTCATACACTGTTGGTGGGAGTGCAAATTATTTCAGCCATTGTGGGAAGCAGTTTGGTTATTTCTCAAAGAACTTAAAACAGAATTACCATTCAACCTAGCAATCCTATTTTGGAGTATATACTTACAGGAATTATAAGTCATTCTACCATAAAAACACAGGTGTGCATATGTTCATTGCAGCTCTATTTGCAATAGCAAAGACATGGAATTGACTTAAATTCCCATCAATGGTAGATGGGATAAAGAAAATGTGGTACATATACACCATAGAATACTACACAATCATGAAAAAGAATGATATAATGTCCTTTGCAGCAATATGGATAAAGCTAGAGGCCATTAGCCAACTAACACAGGAAGAGAAAACTAAATAATGCATGCACTCATTTACAAGTGAAAGTTCAATAATGAGAACACATGTATTCTAGGAGGAGAATAGCAGACACTGGGGCCTCCTTGAGGGTGGAGAGGGGGAGGGTGGGAGGAGGAAGAGGATCAGAAAAAACATCCGTCAGTTAATAATGCTTATTACCCGAATGATGAAATTATCTGTACACCAAACCCCTGTGACATGCAATTTACTTATTTAAGAAACCTGCACATGTACCCCTGCCTGTACCTAAAATAAAAGCTAATAACAGAGAATAAGCAGATTGAAAACATCAGCAATGATGTAGAAGATCTAAACATGATTCTTAGCTCTTACCCCACTGCTATATAGAGAGGAAATCCCTTTCGTTTCAAGAACAAATGAGGAATTTGCCATAATTAATCACATTCTGTTCCACTAATTCCCAAATGTTTAGGAATTAATTAACACTCTCCTAGTTTACAAGTGATAGAAATTATGAAAGCAAAGTTTAGAATATATTTTGAAATAAATAACAAAGTACGAAACATCATATCATGTGGGAGGCAGCTAAAGCCTTTCTAAAGGAAAGTGTATAGAACTAAATCTATTAGAATAAAGACGGAAAATCTGAAGCTAAGCATTCATTTCAAGAAGTTAAAGAGAGAAAATTCAACAAAGTAGAAGATAAATAATAACAATAATAACAGAGAATGATAAAATAGAAAACAAAAGTGTATAGAAAATCTCAACAAAAACAAAAATAAAATTTAACTTTAGAAACAATAATCTATTTCTTCTATACTTTTTCAGAGTGTTCTTAGATTCTTGGATTGAAACAACTGCTAACACTTCAAAAGATAAAATATATGTATAATAAAAATGTGTTCAATTTCTATTTTACCAAGCAAGGGCATTAGAAAAAAATAGATTACCATTTTCAACTGCCATCAATTTTATCAAAGAAACAGCTTTTGTTAACACACCCAAAATAGAAAGAATGTATTCTGAGAATAAAGAATAGCCCTTTGAGAAAATAAATAAATTTATGAAAAACTCACTACATTGCCCAAATTGTTCTTATTTTATTACAGACTAGAAAAACAAACTTCATCAGACACTCATCAGTAGTTTGTATATACTGATATATATGGGAGTGGGGCAGGGAAGTGCTGGAAATGGAAAGGCATGGTTCCTGGGGAGGGCTCCACCCCTGGACCTGTGCCCACAGACCTAAGTGAGGACAGGCATTTCTGCTTCGTGCCCAAATGTTGCATTTCACAAGATCACCCCGGCCCACCACACCCCCATCTTGTGCCTGTAAAAACCCTGAGACCTTAGCGGGCATGCACACTACCAGCTGGACTGCGAGAGGAACGCACCCGCGTACGCACAGGCGTAAGAGCACAGCAACAGGTACCAGCAGATGCCAGCAGGCCATCAACCAGCAGAACGACGTGGAGTTTGGCCGGGCCAATCGAAGGAGAGCCTGGCAGCTGAGCTGCCCAATACCAGAGGAAAACCACCTTCCCACTCCAACTCCCTTCTGGCTCCCCATCCATCTGCTGAGAGCTACTTCCATTCAATAAAACCTTGCACTCATTCTCCAAGCCCACGTGTATCCAATTATTACAGTACACCAAGGCAAGAACCCAGGATACACAAAGCCCTGTGTCTTTGAGATAAGGTAAAGGGTCTAATTGAGCTGGTTAACACAAGCTGCCTACAGATGTCGAAACTGAAAGAGCACCCTATAACACACACCCCCTGGGGCTTCAGGAGTTGCAAGCATTCACCCCTAGATGCTGCAGTGGCGTCAGAGCCCCACAGTATGCCTGCCTGCATGCTCCCCCTAGAGGTTTGAGAAGCGGGGCACTGAAGCAGCAGCCATACCTGCATCACATGTCTTGTGAGGGGGATAAGGGAACTTTTCCTCTTTCAATACTACTCTCCTGATACTCTTCTCCATCAGAAACTATTAGCTCATTAAACTGTTCATATTTTGTAATGTAAGTAATCTCATTATTCTAACTAAATTGTAGGCGCACAGTACAAAACTGATTGTTTTTTCTAATTTCATATAGGATTTTAATTTATGGAATGAAATCTTAACAACTCCCTTGTCTAGAATTTGTAGTTTTGGGAACCTGTTTGTCAGTTTTATACCTAGAACTCAAGAAAAATTATTATTCTGTTTCCTGTCGTTGAGTAATAAACCCTTACCTCCCTGAAGCTGAGTCCAGCCTTTCTTTCCCTATAGTTCCTTCTCTTTCTTTTCCCCACAACAAAATTGCGGTGCTTTCCAAGGTTACTGGGGTTTTACCTGTTTCTTTCAAAATCTTTATTTTCTTTGCATTGATATATGTGTGTATGTGTGTGTGTGCATGAATGTAAAAGTTTTGTATTATGTGTTTGTGACTTTTTATATAAATGGTATCACACTGTGATCACTCATTCTGAATTCATTGAACCAAAACCTTTCTGAGATTTTAAATGGGACAATATTGACCATTACATGTTTGTTTTTCCTTTTCAGAAGTTGCCTTACAAAGCAGTTATCTCAGACCTTTCTTTTTTTTTTTTTTTTTTTTTTTTTTTTTTTTTTTTAATTTATTTATTATTATTATACTTTAAGTTGTAGGGTACATGTGCATAACGTGCAGGTTTGTTACATATGTATACTTGTGCCATGTTGCTGTGCTGCACCCATCAACTCGTCATTTACATCAGGTATAACTCCCAATGCAATCCCTCCCCCCTCCCCCCTCCCCATGATAGGCCCCGGTGTGTGATGTTCCCCTTCCTGAGTCCGAGTGATCTCATTGTTCAGTTCCCACCTATGAGTGAGAACATGCGGTGTTTGGTTTTCTGTTCTTGTGATAGTTTGCTAAGAATGATGGATTCCAGCTGCATCCAAGTCCCTACAAAGGACTCAAACTCATCCTTTTTTATGGCTGCATAGTATTCCATGGTGTATATGTGCCACATTTTCTTAATCCAATCTGTCACTGATGGACATTTGGGTTGATTCCAAGTCTTTGCTATTGTGAATAGTGCTGCAATAAACATACGTGTGCATGTGTCTTTATAGCAGCATAATTTATAATCCTTTGGGTATATACCCAGTAATGGGATGGCTGGGTCATATGGTACATCTAGTTCTAGATCCTTGAGGAATCGCCATACTGTTTTCCATAATGGTTGAACTAGTTTACAATCCCACCAACAGTGTAAAAGTGTTCCTATTTCTCCACATCCTCTCCAGCACCTGTTGTTTCCTGACTTTTTAATGATTGCCATTCTAACTGGTGTGAGATGGTATCTCATTGTGGTTTTGATTTGCATTTCTCTGATGGCCAGTGATGATGAGCATTTTTTCATGTGTCTGTTGGCTGTATGAATGTCTTCTTTTGAGAAATGTCTGTTCATATCCTTTGCCCACTTTTTGATGGGGTTGTTTGTTTTTTTCTTGTAAATTTGTTGGAGTTCTTTGTAGGTTCTGGATATTAGCCCTTTGTCAGATGAGTAGATTGCAAAAATTTTCTCCCATTCTGTAGGTTGCCTGTTCACTCTGATGGTAGTTTCTTTTGCTGTGCAGAAGCTCTTTAATTTAATGAGATCCCATTTGTCAATTTTGGCTTTTGCTGCCGTTGCTTTTGGTGTTTTAGACATGAAGTCTTTGCCCATGCCTATGTCCTGAATGGTACTACCTAGGTTTTCCTCTAGGATTTTTATGGTATTAGGTCTAACATTTAAGTCTCTAATCCATCTTGAATTAATTTTCGTATAAGGAGTAAGGAAAGGATCCAGTTTCAGCTTTCTACTTATGGCTAGCCAATTTTCCCAGCACCATTTATTAAATAGGGAATCCTTTCCCCATTTCTTGTTTCTCTCAGGTTTGTCAAAGATCAAATGGCTGTAGATGTGTGGTATTATTTCTGAGGACTCTGTTCTGTTCCATTGGTCTATATCTCTGTTTTGGTACCAGTACCATGCTGTTTTGGTTACTGTAGCCTTGTAGTATAGTTTGAAGTCAGGTAGCGTGATGCCTCCAGCTTTGTTCTTTTGACTTAGGATTGTCTTGGAGATGCGGGCTCTTTTTTGGTTCCATATGAACTTTAAAGCAGTTTTTTCCAATTCTGTGAAGAAACTCATTGGTAGCTTGATGGGGATGGCATTGAATCTATAAATTACCTTGGGCAGTATGGCCATTTTCACAATATTGATTCTTCCTATCCATGAGCATGGTATGTTCTTCCATTTGTTTGTGTCCTCTTTGATTTCACTGAGCAGTGGTTTGTAGTTCTCCTTGAAGAGGTCCTTTACATCCCTTGTAAGTTGGATTCCTAGGTATTTGATTCTCTTTGAAGCAATTGTGAATGGAAGTTCATTCCTGATTTGGCTCTCTGTTTGTCTGTTACTGGTGTATAAGAATGCTTGTGATTTTTGCACATTAATTTTGTATCCTGAGACTTTGCTGAAGTTGCTTATCAGCTTAAGGAGATTTTGGGCTGAGACAATGGGGTTTTCTAAATATACAATCATGTCATCTGCAAACAGGGACAATTTGACTTCTTCTTTTCCTAACTGAATACCCTTGATTTCTTTCTCTTGCCTGATTGCCCTAGCCAGAACTTCCAACACTATGTTGAATAGGAGTGGTGAGAGAGGGCATCCCTGTCTTGTGCCAGTTTTCAAAGGGAATTTTTCCAGTTTTTGCCCATTCAGTATGATATTGGCTGTGGGTTTGTCATAAATAGCTCTTATTATTTTGAGGTACGTTCCATCAATACCGAATTTATTGAGCGTTTTTAGCATGAAGGGCTGTTGAATTTTGTCAAAAGCCTTTTCTGCATCAATTGAGATAATCATGTGGTTCTTGTCTTTGGTTCTGTTTATATGCTGGATTATGTTTATTGATTTGCGAATGTTGAACCAGCCTTGCATCCCAGGGATGAAGCCCACTTGATCATGGTGGATAAGCTTTTTGATGTGTTGCTGAATCCGGTTTGCCAGTATTTTATTGAGGATTTTTGCATCGATGTTCATCAGGGATATTGGTCTAAAATTCTCTTTTTTTGTTGTGTCTCTGCCAGGCTTTGGTATCAGGATGATGTTGGCCTCATAAAATGAGTTAGGGAGGATTCCCTCTTTTTCTATTGATTGGAATAGTTTCAGAAGGAATGGTACCAACTCCTCTTTGTACCTCTGGTAGAATTCAGCTGTGAATCCATCTGGTCCTGGACTTTTTTTGGTTGGTAGGCTATTAATTGTTGCCTCAATTTCAGAGCCTGCTATTGGTCTATTCAGGGATTCAACTTCTTCCTGGTTTAGTCTTGGAAGAGTGTAAGTGTCCAGGAAATTATCCATTTCTTCTAGATTTTCCAGTTTATTTGCATAGAGGTGTTTATAGTATTCTCTGATGGTAGTTTGTATTTCTGTGGGGTCGGTGGTGATATCCCCTTTATCATTTTTAATTGCGTCGATTTGATTCTTCTCTCTTTTCTTCTTTATTAGTCTGGCTAGTGGTCTGTCAATTTTGTTGATCTTTTCAAAAAACCAACTCCTGGATTCATTGATTTTTTGGAGGGTTTTTTGTGTTTCTATCTCCTTCAGTTCTGCTCTGATCTTAGTTATTTCTTGCCTTCTGCTAGCTTTCGAATGTGTTTGCTCTTGCTTCTCTAGTTCTTTTAATTGCGATGTTAGAGTGTCAATTTTACATCTTTCCTGCTTTCTCTTGTGGGCATTTAGTGCTATAAATTTCCCTCTACACACTGCTTTAAATGTGTCCCAGAGATTCTGGTATGTTGTATCTTTGTTCTCATTGGTTTCAAAGAACATCTTTATTTCTGCCTTCATTTCGTTATGTACCCAGTAGTCATTCAGGAGCAGGTTGTTCAGTTTCCATGTAGTTGAGCGGTTTTGATTGAGTTTCTTAGTCCTGAGTTCTAGTTTGATTGCACTGTGGTCTGAGAGACAGTTTGTTATAATTTCTGTTCTTGTACATTTGCTGAGGAGTGCTTTACTTCCAATTACGTGGTCAATTTTGGAGTAAGTATGATGTGGTGCTGAGAAGAATGTATATTCTGTTGATTTGGGGTGGAGAGTTCTATAGATGTCTATTAGGTCTGCTTGCTGCAGAGATGAGTTCAATTCCTGGATATCCTTGTTAACTTTCTGTCTCGTTGATCTGTCTAATGTTGACAGTGGAGTGTTGAAGTCTCCCATTATTATTGTATGGGAGTCTAAGTCTCTTTGTAAGTCTCTAAGGACTTGCTTTATGAATCTGGGTGCTCCTGTATTGGGTGCATATATATTTAGGATAGTTAGCTCTTCCTGTTGAATTGATCCCTTTACCATTATGTAATGGCCTTCTTTGTCTCTTTTGATCTTTGATGGTTTAAAGTCTGTTTTATCAGAGACTAGTATTGCAACCCCTGCTTTTTTTTGTTCTCCATTTGCTTGGTAAATCTTCCTCCATCCCTTTATTTTGAGCCTATGTATGTCTCTGCGTGTGAGATGGGTCTCCTGAATACAGCAGACTGATGGGTCTTGACTCTTTATCCAGTTTGCCAGTCTGTGTCTTTTAATTGGAGCATTTAGTCCATTTACATTTAAGGTTAATATTGTTATGTGTGAACTTGATCCTGCCATTATATTAACTGGTTATTTTGCTCATTAGTTGATGCAGTTTCTTCCTAGCCTCGATGGTCTTTACATTTTGGCATGTTTTTGCAATGGCTGGTACCGGTTGTTCCTTTCCATGTTTAGTGCTTCCTTCAGGATCTCTTGTAAGGCAGGCCTAGTGGTGACAAAATCTCTAAGCATTTGCTTATCTGTAAAGGATTTTATTTCTCCTTCACTTATGAAACTTAGTTTGGCTGGATATGAAATTCTGGGTTTAAAATTCTTTTCTTTAAGAATGTTGAATATTGGCCCCCACTCTCTTCTGGCTTGTAGAGTTTCTGCTGAGAGATCTGCTGTTAGTCTGATGGGCTTCCCTTTGTGGGTAACCCGACCTTTCTCTCTGGCTGCCCTTAAGATTTTTTCCTTCATTTCAACTTTGGTGAATCTGGCAATTATGTGTCTTGGAGTTGCTCTTCTTGAGGAGTATCTTTGTGGCGTTCTCTGTATTTCCTGGATTTGAATGTTGGCCTGCCCTACTAGGTTGGGGAAGTTCTCCTGGATGATATCCTGAAGAGTGTTTTCCAACTTGGTTCCATTTTCCCCCTCACTTTCAGGCACCCCAATCAGACGTAGATTTGGTCTTTTTACATAATCCCATACTTCTTGCAGGCTTTGTTCGTTTCTTTTTCTTCTTTTTTCTTTTGGTTTCTCTTCTCGCTTCATTTCATTCATTTGATCCTCAATCGCTGATACTCTTTCTTCCAGTTGATCAAGTCGGTTACTGAAGCTTGTGCATTTGTCACGTATTTCTCGTGTCATGGTTTTCATCTCTTTCATTTCGTTTAGGACCTTCTCTGCATTAATTACTCTAGCCATCAATTCTTCCACTTTTTTTTCAAGATTTTTAGTTTCTTTGCGCTGGGTACGTAATTCCTCCTTTAGCTCTGAGAAATTTGATGGACTGAAGCCTTCTTCTCTCATCTCGTCAAAGTCATTCTCCGTCCAGCTTTGATCCGTTGCTGGCGATGAGCTGCGCTCCTTTGCCGGGGGAGATGCGCTCTTATTTTTTGAATTTCCAGCTTTTCTGCCCTGCTTTTTCCCCATCTTTGTGGTTTTATCTGCCTCTGGTCTTTGATGATGGTGATGTACTGATGGGGTTTTGGTGTAGGTGTCCTTCCTGTTTGATAGTTTTCCTTCTAACAGTCAGGACCCTCAGCTGTAGGTCTGTTGGAGATTGCTTGAGGTCCACTCCAGACCCTGTTTGCCTGGGTATCAGCAGCAGAGGCTGCAGAAGATGGAATATTTCTGAACAGCGAGTGTACCTGTCTGATTCTTGCTTTGGAAGCTTCCTCTCAGGGGTGTACTCCTCCCTGTGAGGTGTGGGGTGTCAGACTGCCCCTAGTGGGGGATGTCTCCCAGTTAGGCTACTCAGGGGTCAGGGACCCGCTTGAGCAGGGAGTCTGTCCCTTCTCAGATCTCAACCTCCGTGTTGGGAGATCCACTGCTCTCTTCAAAGCTGTCAGACAGAGTCGTTTGCGTCTGTGCAGAGGTGTCTGTGTGTCTTAGTTTACTTTGCCCTGTCCCCAGAGGTGGAGTCTACAGAGACAGGCAGGTTTCCTTGAGCTGCTGTGAGCTCCACCCAGTTCGAGCTTCCCAGCAGCTTTGTTTATCTACTTAAGCCTCAGCAATGGCGGGCGCCCCTCCCCCAGCCTCGCTGCTGCCTTGCCGGTAGATCACAGACTGCTGCGCTAGCAACGAGGGAGGCTCCGTGGGTGTGGGACCCTCCCGGCCAGGTGTGGGATATGATCTCCTGGTGTGCCTGTTTCCTAAAGCGCAGTATTGGGGTGGGAGTTACCCGATTTTCCAGGTGTTGTGTGTCTCAGTTCCCCTGGCTAGGAAAAGGGACTCCCTTCCCCCTTGCGCTTCCCAGGTGAGGCAATGCCTCGCCCTGCTTCAGCTCTCGCTGGTCGGGCTGCAGCAGCTGACCAGCTCCGATCGTCCGGCACTCCCCAGTGAGATGAACCCAGTACCTCAGTTGAAAATGCAGAAATCACCGGTCTTCTGTGTCGCTGGCGCTGGGAGTTGGAGACTGGAGCTGCTCCTATTCGGCCATCTTGCTCCGCCCTCAGACCTTTCTTATAATATGTCTAAACTTTTTGTTTTCAGCCAGCAAAATACACAATAGGGTAAACTTAAATGCTCTATCAGAATGAGAAACTAGTCTTATCTGAAGAGGGAGGAACATTTCAGAAATGACATCTTTCTAGAAAGTATAACGTTTTTCTCTAACTGCACTGTTTAAACAAGAGGACTGCCATCCATCTTAATCATGAAAAAATGTTTTCATAATTACTCTAGTTACTTGCCATTCACCTGCCTAGGTTTAATAAACTTGCCTGAAAAATAAAGTGCTTCATTCTGAGATTTGTGATGTGGTTTCAAGTCCCTACAGTCTCATGAGTGGTGTTTAAACAGCCCAAATTAAAATGTAATCACTTGAGAACTAGATTAAATTATGTATCACCGGTTTCTTTTCTTCAAAGTTCTAAACTCATGTTGTCTTTGAAATTGAGTATTAAATTGCCCCTGGTTGTACTGAGTCTTTCTTATCTTTTATCAATTTATATGGGTATCCAGTAAGTTTTAGAAAAAAATCACACTTACCAAATTCATTTCCTGAGAAGTACCAGAGCCTTGCTCTGAATAGAAAACAAGCTTTTTTTCTTTTCTTTTCCTAAATAAGGGTTTTATTTTAGGATGAGAAAGACAATAAAAGTACATTTACTAGCCATTCCACTCACATTCTGCATGGCAACAGGATATTTTCATACCTTTATCTTATATTATTTAATCATCAATATGAGACAAGTATAGGAATAACTCGGTTTATTGCACTTGGCTTTACTGTGCTTCATAGATACTGCTTTTTTTTTTTTTCTTTTAAATGGAAGGTTGATGCAAACCCTGCATCCAGCAAGTCCATTGGCACCAGTTTTTCAGCAATGTATTCTCACTTCTTGTCTCTGTGTCACATTTTGATAATTCTCATAATATTTCAGACATTTTCATTATTATTATATCTGTTATAGCAGCAGTCACCAACCACTGAGTAACGGACTGGTACCAAGTCCGTGGCCTATTAGGAACTGGGCTGCATAGCACGGAGTGAATAGCAGGTGAGTGACCATTACCATTTCAGCTCCACCTCCTGTGGTATCAGTGGCAGCATTAGATTCTCACAGGAGCACAAGCGCTATTGTCAACTGCACATGAGAGACAATAGAACAAGCGCTATTGTCAACTGCACATGCATAACTAGGTTATGAGGATCTAACTAATGCTCCTTATGAGGATCTGACTAATGCCTGATGATCTTAATTGGAATAGTTTCATCCCAAAACCATCCCCACACCACCCCAGTGTGTGAAAAAATTGTCTTCCACAAAAACTGGCCCTTAGTGCCCAAAAGGTTGGGAACTGCTATACAGTATCTGTCAGCAGTGGTCTTAGATTTTACTATTGTAATTGTTGGATGGTGTCATGAACGGTGTCCACATAAGACAGTGAACTTAACTGGTAAGTGTGTGTGCTCTGACTGCTCCATCCACTGGCCATTTCCTCACCTCTCTCCCTCTCCTCGGGCCTCCCTATTCCCTGAGACACAGTGATCTTGAAATTAGGACAATTGATAACCCTAAGATGGCCTCTAAGTGTTCAAGTGAAAGAAAGACTTACACAGCTCTCACTTTAAATCAGAAGCTAGAAATGATTAAGCTTAGTGAGGAAGGCATGCTGAAAGCCAAGATAGGCTCACAGCTAGGTGTCTTGCACTAAACAGTTAGCCAAGTTGTAAATGGAAAGGAAAACTTCTTGAAGGCATTTGAAAGTGCTATTCCAGTGAACACACAAATGACAAAATAGCAAAACAGGTTTATTGCTGATATGGAGAAAGTTTGAGTGGTCTGGATAGAAATCAAACCTGCCACATCATTCCCTTAAGTCAAAGCCTAATCCAGATCAAGGCCCTAACTCTCTTCAATTCTATTATATGAAAACTGAGAGAGTTGAAGAAATTGCAGAAGAAAAGTTGGAAGCTAGCAGAGGTTGGTGCATGAGGTTTAAGGAAATAAGCCATCTCCATTACATACAAATACAAGGGAAAGTGGCAAGGGCTGATGTAGAAGCTACAGCGAGTTATCCAGAGATCTAGCTAAGATCATTGATGAAGGTGGCTACTCTAAGCAACAGATTTTCAATACAGATGAAACAGCCTTCTATTGGAAGATGTCACCTAAAACTTTCATGGCTGGAGAAGAGACGTCAACACCTGGCTTCAAAGCTTCAAAGGACAGGCTGACTCTCTTGTGAGGCACTAATGCAGCTGCTGTCTTTAAGCTGAAGCCAATGCTCATTTACTATTCTGGAAATCCTAGGGCCGTTAAGAATGATGCTAAATCTATTCTGCCTGTGCTCAATAAATGAAACATCAAATCCTGGATGACAGAACAGCTGTTCACATATGGTTTACTGAATATTTTAAGCCCACTGTTGAGACCTACTGCTCAGAAAAAAAGATTTCTTTCAACTTTCACACTATTACTATTCATTGACAATGCATCTGATCATCCAAGAACTCTAATGGGGAGTACAAGGAGATGAATATTTTCATGCATGTTAACACAATATCCATTCTGCAGCCCATGGATCAAGGAGTAATTTTGACTTTCAAGTCTTATTATTTAAAAAATACATTTTGGAAGGTTATAGCTGGCAAAAAGTGTGATCCCTCTGATGAAATCTGGCAAAGTAAATTGAAAACCTTCTGAAAAGGAGTCACCATTTTAGACACCATTAAGAAGGGTTATGATTCATGGGAGGTAGAAATATCTGTATTAACAGAAGTTTGGAAGACATTGGTTCCAATTTTCATGGATGACTTTGAGAGATTGAGACTTCAGTGGAGCAAGAAACTACAAGTTAGGGAAATAGCAAGAGAACTGGAATTAGAAGTGGAGCCTAAAGATGTGACAATCTCATAATAAAACTTTAATGGATGAAGACTTGTTTCTTATTAATAAGCAAACAAAATGTTTTCTTGAGACGGAATCTACTCCTGGTGAATACATTATCAATACTGTTGAAATGACACCAAAGGATTTAGAGTACTACATAAACTTAGTTGATAAACAGTGGCAGGGTTTGAACAGATTGAAATCAATTTTGAAATAAATTCTATCAAATAGCATCAGATGTTACAAATAAATATTTCATGAAATGAAGAGTCAATAGATGTGGCAAACTTCATTGTTTACTTATATTAAACAACTACTACAGACCCTCTAACTTTCAGCACCCTGATCAGTCAGCAGTTATCAACATTGAAACAAGACGCTCCACCAGCAAAAAGATGACTGCCCGAAGGCTTAGATGATTGTCAGCATTATATGGAATAAAGTGTGTTTCAATTAAGGTATGTACTTTTTTTAGACATAATGCCATTGCACACTTAATAGACTACAGTATGGTGTAAGCCTAACTTTTCTCTGCCCTGGGAAACAAAAAATTGTTGTGGTGGTCTGGAACTGAACCTGCAATAATACCTCTGAGGAATCCCTTTATTTTCTCAGGTTTTGCAGATGAGAGAACTGAACTCAGAGGGCAAAGTAATGTTCCTCAGATCCCTCAAAGTTTAGTTTGATCCCAACATATTTTACATATGTTGTGAGAGGTTGACTGATGAGGTGACTATGCATCATAGGATTTTTCCATGTCTTATTTTTTAAAAAATCTAGTCTTAGCCCTTCGTTCTTGTATTACACAGCCTTCTCAAGCAGTGCCTGGATCTCTGCATCCTCTATGTTGCTGTCCTTGGTGAATTTTTAAATGCTGTCTATTGTACTAAGAAATGTGAAGAGAATCAAATACTTCAGGTCCCAAGAATAAAGTCATGGCTGGCTCTTACATTCCTAGAATACTTAGCATCGAACTGGAATAATGCTGACCTGGGGAGTGAGCTCAGGATTCAGTGAAGACAAAGCGAGTGATCAAAGCAGGCCTCCATACTGCTCTCTTGTTCATATGTCCACTGGCTTATTTATTCTTTCATATTTGGATAACAGTTTACTAGGCACGCTGTATGCTGGATTAATTAAGACACAGTCTCTAGCCTCACCTAGGTACTTTTTCAGATCGAATAACTCCCAAAAACTTTAAAGCAGAGGTTATAACAATATTGTGTTAAATAAAAACGTATTTAATAAGTATTATAGCTTCAAACGTCTCATATCACTTTTAGTGCATTTCTTTGGTAGCAACCGATAAGCCCTTTATATTGTATTGAAGTTTTATTTTTATTAAAAAATACTTATTTCTATGTTCTTATTTTCTAGCTATTCAATTATTGCCTGTATCATGATGAATAATAATATTTATGATCATCTGAAGATTCAAAATATTGTATACTCCCTCACTTTGTAACCTCATATCCCATGACAGGCCACAGGTCATCTGCAGGGGTGTCCAATCTTTTGGCTTCCCTGGGCCACTTTGGAAGAAGAATAATTGTATTAGGCCACACACAAAATACACTAACATTAACAATAGCTGATGAGCTAAAAATATATATATGTTGCAAAAAATCTCATAACGTTTTAAGGAAATTTATGAATTTGTGTTGGGCTTCATTCAAAGCCATCCTGGGCCACATGCAGCCTGCAGGCCACCAGTTGGATGAGCTTGACCTGTAATTATTGTGCACATCCATTTGTGCAGGGGACTCAGTCTGTACCTGTCAGACATTTCAAAGGAAACTTTATGTATGTTGAGGGAACGGAGTGGGAAATGAACTGCTTCTATCATATTTCTCATATCCATGGTGTTTTTTTTGTTTGTTTGTTTAAACCTCTGTATCTTTGTTCTTAAGGATGGTACAGCCAATGCAGATGGCTGAGGCCACACTTAAGTCAGCACCTCCTGTCGGTGATGTCATCCATCCTTTCTGCAGTGTCTGAGTGGCCCTTGCCCTCTCCTGACTGGTTTTATAGATTATACTGAACATGGTGCTTCTCGGTGCTTAGTTCCTCAAATGTCTGTGTTCTCTGCATGGGCAAGGACAGGGTTAACTTGGGAGTTTTATCCCAGTGAAAGTATGTACTTGAAGATCTGCGTGTTCTCTTTACTGTGACAGAACAGTCATAAAGAACGAAGGAAATCTTGCCTTTGGCACATAAAGCCTATCCAAGGAGGCTGTAGCTGTGGAGGGAAAGCCAGAAGAGCATTTGGAGACTGGCGGAGGCACTTTGCCATCTTGCACCCAAAGGTAAGTGTCCTTCTGGGAGCCCCGCTCTGCAATGGAAGCCAACAGCCTCCCGACCCTGGATTCAACATCAGAGGCCTCCTCACTTCTAATGCTGTGTGTAATTTCCAGCTATGCCCCTTGTGCTGTCAGTAAATAGAGTGTTTGATGATATTGGGGAAGATTGAATTACAAGACAGGGATTTTCTCGTAATTCAGCCATTCGGTGACTCAGTTTTTGAATTAATTACACATAAATTTGGAAAAGTGTAATAAAAACTTTCTTTTTTCTTACAAAAAAATTTGAGAGATTCTGCCATTTGGAAAGATTGCTGTGTTTTAGTGCCATTCTTTCTTTTTTCACTTCTTTTTACTTTTTTTTTTTTCTTGAGTGGATTCACCTTTACATCATGATCTTTCCTTGAACAATATGGATAGATAATGTCACAGCGAGATTATGTTTCCCAAAAGATCCCGGTTTCAGGCTAATGTAGCTGAATATCATAGGCTTTCATTTTAAATAAATAGATGAACCAAGAACTGGATTTTTGCTAGCATTCAAAAATCATACAGAATACTTATCTCTTAAAAATTCTGCTGATAACATTTTGCCTGTCTGTCTGCCTGACTGCCCTTCCTCCCTCCCCCTCTCCCTCCCTCCTTCCCTCCCTCCCTCCCTCCCTCCCTCCCTTCCTTCTTTCCTTCCTTCCTTCCTTCCTTCCTTCCTTCCTTCCTTCCTTCCTTCCTTCCTTCCTTCCTTCCTTCCTTCTTTCCTTCCTCCCTCCCTCCCTCCCTCCCTCTCTCTCCCTCTCTTTTCCTCTCCCATCCCCCTCAACTCCAAAGTGCACACACAGTTTCTTTCAGGAGCGGGGACATTTAGTTCTACTGAGCTGTTGCTTTCTTCATTATTCATTCAATTTCTGTGTTTTTCCATGTACAAGATATTTTCACTTTTTTAAAAACTGAGAGAAAAAAATGTTGTCAGTATCAATAAATCTGCATCCAGGGAGAGTCACTTCTCATCAAGGTTTCAAAAGCGCTTCATGGTTTTCCAGTCTCCTGTCCCTGCTAATCAACGCTGATGTTTCACATACACAGGACACAAGATGCCAACTTCTAAACCAGCTCTTTGCCGCATTCCATTTTAGGAATGAGAACCTGGATTATTTATTTAAAACTGTATAAAGTCCTATTGTTAAGCTGCTCTCTGCGAAAAGCAGAAAATGGTTTGAGCCAGGTGGGGAGAGGCTGGGCAGTAAGACGGCTTGATTCTGTGGGAAAAGGGAGAGCAATTTTATTTCCTGCTATAAATTAAATAGCCTAATTCAACCCTCCACCAGTAATATGATAACCAATTAATACATTAATGGACAGGGATTATGGAGTCTGGTTTTAGAAAATGGAAACTGGAAGTCAATTTCACTTAAATACTCTTCTGGGCATTTTTTTTTTCCTTTCCTATAGCCAAAACCAAGTGCTTATGTAGCAATGATAATTATTAAAAGAAATACTATGAATCAGAACTGGTTAATGTTTGTAATGTTTCTTTAACTCTCAGTCAAGAAGTGCTACAAGTATTACTTGCCTGACATAATAGTTAAGTGAAATGATATAAAGTAGTAATTATCCCATTTTCTGTAAATTTTATTTTTCCCAGTTGAAACCTTAGTATCATTTTATTTTTTATTCTTGAAAACCAATCTATGTGTTACGTTTTATTTTATCCATATAACACGGCTGTTCATTCACACAGATGACACATTTTTGTAGTCACTTCTCAGGGCTTTTAAAGCACATTTTTAGCCTAATTCACATAAGTTATTGCTATTTAATGATATGTAATTTACCAAATCCCAGTTTTTGGGGACACTTTAAAATCAAAGTGAAAGCTACACATATTTAATAACTAATGTATGTATACAGATGTGATCATAATCTTACTACTTAATAGTGATTATTGAATTGGAATTCACCTTCAGTGTTCACACTGCAAGTGGCTTGGAATGACCAGAAGTGGAATAAGAATTGCACTTGGGTAAAATAGAAAATGAAGCAAAATTGCTTCTTGAGCATAGAGTCACTATATCTATCTCTAGCACCCAAATACTTGGGAAGAAAAGTAAGCCTAATACTCTTGAGACAATGGACATGATTAAATATGATGAAGTGTGATTTTTTAATTCTTACAAATGTGGAGCCTGCTGAAGATTGGCTTCTCTCGAGTCCCACTGATTTAATTTGGGCATACTATAATTTACTGGGCTGGAGTAGAAACAGTCATTCAGTGAGGCCATCATAAGCTCATTAGAAACACACTGGGAATGTTTAATGCTGGACAACCCACAGCTTTTTGCATCCATTTTATACTGATCCCCTCTTGCCTTGCCCACTGCTCACTACTGCATGCCATTGATAGCGTGGTCATTTTCAAACACACCCCAGAAAATGAGAGGTATTTTTTAAAACAAGATTTCAGTCACCAAGAAACATATAAAACAACATTTCAGAGGTGTTCAGCACGCTGCTAGAATAAAACAACAACAACAAAAAACTTCTCAAGGTGTTAATCATGGTAAGATTGGCTAGCTGTTAAGTACTGTAGAGTGCAACTAATCAAGAGCTCAAACATCCTACACAATGAAACAGAAATAATTATTCTCCCTGAGCTGCTATTGTTTCCTGCCTCAGCCTTCCATGGACTAATAAAAGGTTTAATTTTAAATCGTGCAAAGGAAATGTCAGTGTTACAAAGAAATACAATGTAAAGCCGCTTTGCTCACCATCAGGTAAAACACAGAAGGAATTAGACCTTAATAGACTAATGCTAAGTGAAACCTAAACAAACCTGAGCAAACCCTCCCCTCTAGCCCTGTGCACTTTTTTCTCCTCGCTCCTAATTGATATGACCACAACAAAAAAACCTGGTTTCCAACATCCTCACCTTTCAGATGAGAATGTTCTGATAAGGTGTGAGAGCTCTGGTTATGAGGTATATGTGTCTGTGCTTATGATATCAGTTACGCACAGTGGGTGATTTAGTTCAAACAAGGAACGTTTATTCTGATGTTTCACAGGAAGAGAGGGGGAGGCAAGGGCAAAGGAGAGAAAGATGGCTTAAAGGCTTCCTGCATTCAAATGCTGTGCCTTTTTCCATTTTTACTACCTTAAAAAAAAAAAAAAAAAAAAAAAAAAACTCAGATAACATTTAAATCCAAAACTTGTTTTTGAAACTTCAGTTTACTAAGAAAGTAATGCATATTATATGAATAAATGGAAGGGGACAACTCTTCTGAAATCTTTATTGTGGATTTTGCAATATAATTTGACTGAAGTTAAACAGAATCGCAAAGAGAAAAAATATATTAGAAAAGCATGTGCATTATCCAGTTAATGTTTATCACATGGTATTGTTCTAAAAAACCAAAACACCTTGGGAATTTCGGGGGATTTGATTATATTTGTTTATTCTTTTATCTTTCTACAAATATATGTTAATTGATCACTGCTTCCTTGTATTATGTGTTATGGTTGCTTCAAATGCAGTAAATAACATTTTTTCCCTGAAAGAATTACAGTCTATTTTTTAAAAATCAGACGCAGTGTTATGCCATAGCTGCGAAAGAGTTCCATGCTGTACCCACGAGAGAACGTGGATGTTGGAATCGGCTAGTCCCAGGGCTCAGATTCCGGCTACTCTTGGAACAAGTCACGTCAGCACTCTGGGCCAGTAAAACAAAGGCAGTAGTACCTGTTGACTGGTTGTGAGAATGAGAGAAGATGGATAATGTATGTAAGTACCTGGTGCAATCTCAGGCACACAGTTAGTGCTCAAAAATTTGTAGCTCTGTAGGGAAGGAAAAAATAATTTTCTCTCTGCCTTTCAAAGTTCTTCATTCAAATAGACCCCACTAACAAAAGACAGATTAATAAGAGAAAAACAAACAAGTTTAATAACATGTATACCTCATGTTTACATAAGAAATACCTAGAGAAATCAGAGAGCTTTGAATTCAGGCTTAAATACCACTGTCCATGGAAATAAAGAATGAAGGGCACAGGGAAACCCAGAAATGGGAGGTCACCAGGAAAGCACCGAAATTGGTACCTTTCCTATGGACAAGTCTCCAGTAATTTGGAGCCATCCTTCTCTTCCTGGTCCTGAGAGGGAGACTCCCTTACAAATGAAGATTTCCTTAATAGTTGTACATTTCTCTTACAAAAGGGTAGCTTCTACCCTTGTTTTCAGAGCTTCTCTGGTTTCCACAGTTTCTCTAAGCATTATCAGCTCAAAATAATCCTTATATCAAAGAAGCATATTTTGGGGTGGCATATTCTCACCTCCTATAGGTCTAATAACCAAAATAATAGGACATTACATGACTTGTATTATGTTTTATATTTTTCCCTCCTCTTCCAGCCATTTGCTTCACTGCCATCAGAATTATATTTTCTAAACTACAGTTCTGTTAACGTGATTTTCCTACTCAACGACATTTGTCTACAGCTATAGTTTTCAAGCATTTTTTAATAGGCAATTATTTAAAAAAAAAACCCTACATACAAAATGAGTAAAAAAGCAATATTTTAGTAGTATAAAGATACTTTAAACTGTAACATATACTTATTATAAGGCAAGAACATAAGAACAGTGAGATTCTTTTAATAACAATGTTAATGTATTCTATAATAATTTTAAAATGACAGCTAGGAATGATTATGAAGTCTTGTATCAGTCTCAGCATTAAAGTTATCTTGAACTTTCATTTTGTTTGTACAGAACAAAGATGATATTTATTCATAAAACTAAGTAGTCATTAATGATGAGACCCTTTTTATATCCCAATTTACAATCTCATTGTTTAAGTAATTTAACTCATCTTTTCAGAAGACAAAAGCTTTTATATTTCACAAACACTATCAAAATTTATTCAGACTTCTGACTTAAGTGTCATAGAACTCTATCCACTCTTGTTTCATATATATTATATTGTTACCTTTTAAGATTTTTCATTCGTTAGAATATTTTGATCTCTACCTCCTCCCCGCAAAACCCAATTGTGATAGATGGTCTGCTTATGGATCTTGAAATATCAAAATAAATGTTATAAATGTTTGGCTAGGAAAAAAAAAATTTCAAGGATGCCATCCCTTTCCTCAAACTCTATCTTCCAATTTCCAGGGTTACAGATGAGAAATCTGGTGGCAGTCTAATTATTTTCCTTTGTTCAGCCTCTCTCTCTCTCTCTCTCAAGAAACTTACGAGTTTTTCTTTTATCTTTGGAGTTGAGTATAATACTGAATTATGTCTAAGTCAGCATTTTAAGTGGCACTTCATGAGCCTCACATATTTGGAAATTCAAGTTTGACCACTGAGAACACTTTTAGGTTGGCCCTGGTGTTTCCTTGACCTGTCCATCCTTTTGGGACTGTTTTCTTTTGTTTTTGTTTGTTTGTTTTTTGTTTGCTTGTTTTTGTACTTCCTTACTTTATTGCATGTCAAGATACTTCAGGCTCATCTTGTTTGCTGCAACCCCAGTCCTAGAATCAGCTTTTTATCCAGAGTGTCTTGGTTCCTTTAAATGGAAAATGGTATTAGAAACCAAGATTTGGGCACGGGCGTGCCTGTTCCTATACAAGTGTGATTGCTTGTAGACCCTGTGGTGAGCAGAGCCATAGTCTACTAACTGTGTCTATACAAATATCTCTCTCATTATTTCTGTAACCATCTAGCTACATCTGCACTAAGTTAAACATGAGTTCATACTGATTGCTCTGATTCTAATGCAGCACTGCATGGTTTATTCCAGTGTTTTCCCCTTGCTTTTCTGCAAACTGCCTCTCTAATAGTGAGAAATCTCCTGTTCCTACTACCCATCATCCATTTATTTATTTTTTCCATCCCTGCATACATATGCAGCCGTTACATAATTTTAACCCATATCCCAGAAAATTACTTTTTAATTATTATAATTATGATTTTTTTTAAAAAAGGACTATTTTTCAAAAATCCTTTTAGAATGATTTTATTGTTTGGATGTTTCAGTATTTAGGCTTACAGATTTTGTTTGTAGAAAATATTGACTAGCTTCTATTTCCTTTCAAATGTTATTATCAGCCCTTTAATACAAGACAACCAATAATAGTCAGAGTGATAGAAATCCTGCAGTAAATCACTGCAATTATCACAAGTAACTTGAAGGTCCACAATGTAAAGATAATGCTTTAACAAAATGGACAGGTTATGTGGCATTAACCAATGTTGTTTTGAATGATATCATCTTCTTAATTGTTCTTACTATTAAAAGTAGAACCACTTAGATGCATTCAGGAAAAATGTTTCTTTTTCTTCTGCTGTTTCCCCAATGATATCACCTGTGATATGGACAGTGAGTTGTTTGGGGGCTGAGCATAGGGTGTCCGGGTAGTCTCTGTGTAACTCATGAATTCTAGCTAGTGTGGTCATTCATAAAATTTGGAGCTGCCTTCTTATAATTCATCCTCCTGAAGGTCAGGGGTGAGCTGCCTGTTTGCAATTCATTAAAGGCATAAAAGCATCATATGTGCTGACTTAGACATAATTCAGTATTGTACTCAACTCCAAAGATAAAAGAAAAACTCGTAAGTTTCTTGAGAGAGACAGAGAGAGAGAGAGGCTGAACAAAGGAAAATAATTAGACTGCCACCAGATTTCTCACCTGTAAACCTGGAAATTGGAAGATAGAGTTTGAGGAAAGGGATGGTGTTCTTGGAATTTTTTTTTTCCTAGCCAAACATATATAACATTTATTTTGATATTTCAAGATCCATAAGCAGACCATCTATCACAATTGGGTTTTGCAGGGAAGAGGCAGAGATCAAAATATTCTAACGAATGAAAAATCTTAAAAGGTAACAATATAATATATATGAAACAAGAGTGGATAGAGTTCTATGACACTTAAGTCAGAAGTCTGAATAAATTTCGATAGTGTTTGTGAACTATAAAAGCTTTTGTCTTCTGAAAAGATGAGTTAAATTACTTAAACAATGAGATTGTAAATTGGGATATAAAAACGGTCTCTTACCATTAATGACTATTTAGCTTTATGAATAAATATTATCTTTATTCTGTACAAACAAAATGAAAGTTCAAGATAACTTTAATGCTGAAACTGATAGAAGACTTCACAACCATTCCTAGCTTGTAAAGCCAAGCTGGACTGAATGGCAACTTCACCCTGACACAAGGGATATTTGTGGGGCACAAAACACCAACTATACATAGAAGCCCTGCTAAGCATTATCATAAGAGAAGTAAAATTGCTTGTGGCTAATATCGCCTAGCTTGGTGTTAGGTTTCAACATAATTTGAATCTGTTAATTAGATAATATTAACAGGTGACATTATTTGGATTTGTGATGAAAAAAGATCCAGGAATTATACAGTGAATATAGGTTCAAAAACCATTTATCAGGCATTCTCAATGTACATGGCATTGAACTAAGCTCCTAAATCTAAAAATAAAAAGATAGGAAATCAGAGTGCAAATATTTATTTCCTAGCTATTTTTTTAAAAGCAAATTATTCCTCTTAAATAATAATTGGGAAGTTCATGTAAGACAATAAAAACAAAAAGATGTAAACCCTAAAGTAATTTTAAAAGATTAGTTTTTGCAGTTTTAATTATGTAGTTTGATAATTTATGGATTATTTAAATCAATATAACAGTGAAACTACCAATAAATTATGTCTACCGAGAAAAAAAATGATTTAATGATCACTTTGCATTTAAAAGGTCATATAGTTAAAGCCTCATTACTTCACTCACTTTCAAATCTTGATTCTGTAGATCAGATACAGAACTCTTTTTTTTAAACGTGATTTTTTAAAATCCCAAATTATCAGCTTGCTCAATGGACTGAAGTTCTCTGTATCCTTGTTTACCTGAGAGAGAAAAGGAAATACTAACTCATCTATGTCTCTTTCATCCAAACAATAATTGCTAATAGTTTGCATTTTCATGTGTTTTAAGATTGAAAGTGATATAGAAGTGTTTTAATAATAAATGTTAACAGAGATGATAATCAATGCCTACACTTATAATAATATTCAGAGGATTTTTTACGTATTATTACAGTTTGTCGATTCCCATAGTTTAGGCTTACCTCATAGTTCTCTAAGTGAATTAACAGAAAATAGGGTTAAATTAACATTTAGTTTTCTGATTTTTGGCTACTATATAAATTCAGCCTGGACTAGAGTACAATGGATTTTGAATTGTGAATACACAATATAAAATACTTATCCAATATTGTGTTTGAGAGTATTTACTGATGTAAATTACTTACCAATTTCAATTGCTTCAGTGAGTATTTTTTCAGTTTCTCATTTTTATTTTATGTTAACCAGTATCTATTCAGACCTAATATAATCCGTACAGGCTGTGTTCACAAAGGTTCTTATTGTGAGTTCCATATGCAACATATTTCAACAAACATTTCACACCAGAAGTGAATTGTAAGCATGTAAAATTTTTGTGAACTGGACTGTGAAATATCAGAAGCAGTACACTCAATCCAAGTTGACGGCTGATATCTGATCTGAAAATAGTGTATTTTCCTTCAAATGTGGATATCTTGTCACTTTGCATTGCATTGATATAAACAGCTATACAAGAGGAAAATTACTGTAAAAAACAAAATCTTTCTTTTATAAATACAGTAACTAAAAAACAAAACAAAAATCAAAACTGTTTCTGTGTTTTTAATATCTGAAATTCTTTCTCTATGAGTGTGATAGTCCATTGTTGATGTTTATGAAATGGTGTACTAGTCTCTTTTGGCGGCTCTAATAAATTGACAGAAATTTAATGACTTAAAGCAACACAAATATTTGATCTTACAGTTCTGGAGGTAAGAATTCCAAAATGTGTCTCACAGGGGCTGAAATTAAGGTGTTAGCAGGGCTGTGATTCTTTCCGGAGGTCCCACAGGAGTGTGGTATAATAAAAATTATTTGGTCTTTGTCCCTAAGATTTCTGGCACAGGGCTCCTAAACTCCTTAGAATCTCCACAGTGACGTGTTTCTTTGGTATGCAAACAAATGTCTCCTGAATAGATATAATATAATACTATCTGGTCCCCTAGATAGCTTCAGGATGGGAACTGGTCAGTAGAAGGTCCAAGCCTTGATTAGGTGGAATGGGACTTTCAGCCCCGCCCCTAGCCCCACCTCTGGGGAGCAGGGAGGGTCTAGAGATTTTGAGTTCAGTCACCAGTGGCCAATAATTTAATCAGTCACACCTCTCTAATGAAACCTCCATAAAAGCTCCTAAACAAGAAGGTTCAGAGAGCTTCCAGGCTGGTGAACACATGGAGGTGCCTGGAGGATGCCCTGGGAAACATGGAAGTTCCGCCCACGAGTCCCTCCCCTCTCCTATGCAACACTTTCATTTGGCTATTCGTGAGCAGCCTCCTTTAAAATAAACCATTAGTATTGAGCAAAGTGTTTTCCTGAGTTTTGTGAGCCCTTCTAGAGAATTACTGAACCTGAAAGGAGTCATGGAAACCCCTGAATTTGTAGTTGGTGGGGCAGAAACGCGGGTAGCCTGGGAACCCCACTTGTGGCTGGTCTCTGAAGTGTGGTCAGTCTTGTGGGACTGAGTGCTGATCTTGTGGAGTCTATGATATCTCCAGCAGTTGGTGTCAGAATTGAATTACATTTTTGGATACTCACCTGGTGTCAGAGAGTTGGAGAACTGATGCTGGAAAAGACACCATATATTTGATATTGGGGAAAAATCTTTCGGAGAGAATCCATTTTCTTGCCTTTTCCAGTCTCTGGAGGACTCCTGCTTTCTTTGGCTCCTGCCCCTTCCATCTTTCAAGCTAGCAATAGCTGGTTGAGTCTGTTCCGCATTGTATCACTCTCATACTGACTCTTGTGGCTCCAAAAACCCGTGTGATAACCTTGGGCTCACCGGGTAATCCAGGGTAATCTTCGTAAGGTCAGCTGAGTAACCACAATTCCCTCAGCAACCTTAATTCCCCCTTGTCTTGTAACATGTACACAGGTTGGGGAATTAAGATGTGGTTCTCTTTAGGGGTCCACCATTCTGGTATTACAAATGGTGATAGCAGGAAATGCATTCTTTCACAAGAGAAATAACTTGGTAACCACAAAATTTAATGAATTATATAAATGCCAGGAGTTTGTCCAAATTATTTTGCAGTGCTAGAATTTTGATATATCAAATGAATACTTGAATAAGTGAAAATGAGAAACTTCCAGCTAAACCTTCAGAAGACCTGGTTTCTAGTGATTTTTCTGCTCTGCCATAGTGACCTTGGGCAAATCATGTCAAAGTTATTGAGTTTCCTCCCCAACGAGACTGATATTACCTGTAATAATTTAAAAGTTGTTGATAGAAAGAAGCAAAATAATGTTTCTGAAAATATACTGGAAATCATATAATGATATTCAAATGTTGTTATATAAATATGCTATTGGCTAGAGCTTAGCAAATTTGTAAAACAAAGTCATTGTCCATTAAAATACTCTTTGCTCCAATACTTCAGGACCAGTAAAAGTCAGCCCACTCCTCAAAAGAAAATTTTACCCTATAATTGCCTATATACCCTGCCCTCTACCCACTCTCCACCCTTTTACAGTCCTCCTGCCCCAATTAAGTATGAGAGAAACATAACCAAAAGAAAGACTATTTTGAAAAGCAGCAGAGGATTGAAAATAAAGAAAAGTTCATGAAACTACAATTTTGTTTTCTCCATTGGGAAAAAAGATGAGGAAAACGTAATAATTATCTTCAAGAACATGAAGTTAGAACACCAAGAATAGTGACAAAATAAGAAACAAGCTTAAGGACTAAAGATTTAGTGTAGGCTTCAGAAATAACTTCCCCACATGAAAGTCAATAATGGTTGAAATGGGATGCTAAAGGTTTTATATTTTCCTGATTTAGAGGTTTATGAAAGAAAGAAAAGCATTCTTACATTCTATGAAGGAGATTAAGTATCTCTGACTTCATTTTAAAGGTAACAAAAGTGGATCCTTACTGAAGTAACATGTTCAGTACCAAATGTATTTGTTCTTTTTCAGAATGATTTTGTCTATTCTTGGAATATTATTTTTCCAGATAAATTTTGAAACCTCTTTGTGAACTTCCCTGGTAAACCCTGCTGTGATATGGGTTAGATTTACTTTGAGTTTATAGATTCATTATTTGTGGGACAAGTAAATATTTTCAAACTGAGGACTGCAACCCACGCAAATGGCATCTTTCTCTATTGATTTGGATTTTCTTTAATGTCCTTCAGTAATATTTATGTTTTGCTCCATAAAGTTCTTGCACTTCTTTAGGATTATTCTTCAATGATACATAGTTTTAATTGGTATTGTGAAAATTTTGCTTTCCTTTACTTTTCATAAAATATGATGTACACAATAAAATGCACATAAAACAGGTATGGAAGGCCTAACACATGCATAAAGTGACCAAAGTCAAGGGGAAAAAAACAAACACACACACATTTCCAACTCCAGAAACCCTCCTCATGTCCCTCTCCCTAAATAATTACTTGTATGTTTAAAATAACCATCTCTGTATTCACAGGTTACCATTATATTAACTTTCACCATAATTACTTCTTTGCTTTATAGTTTTATTATGTAATTGTATATCTGTAAACAATAGAATTTAGATTTGTTTGCTTTTGGATTTTATATTAATAAGAAAGTAGTCTTCTTTGCTCAAAATTGTTTGTGAGATTCATCTATGATGTGTGAATAGATCACAATTTATTACTCATTTCACTGACCCATGTGATACTTCGTGCTATATGTCAACTTGGCTAGGCTATAGTGTTCAATTATTTAATGAAATAATAATTTAGAGCTACTCTGAAGGTACTTTGTACATGTGGTTGACATCTAGACTTACTTCACTTTACGTAAAGGGGATGACCCTTGATAATGTGGATAGGACAATTCCAATCAGATTTATGTATATATGTATGTATGTACATATGTATGTATCTACGTGTCTATGTGTCTATCTACTTTATCTATCTATCTATCTATCTATCTATCTATCTATCTATCTATCTACCTACCTACCTATCTATTTCTAGTTCTGTTTCTCTGGAAAACCCCAACTGATACAACCCAGTTTTCTGAAAGATGATGCTATGGACTTTGATGCGTTTGTGTTCTGGAACACATGGACAAGGCTCCCCAGCATATATATCTATGAGTAGATTTTCTGGGTATCATAATTTTCAATTTATTAGGGGACATACACTATTTTATTTAAATGTGGTACCAATGTGCATTGCCATCAGAAGTGTATGAGAGTTCTGATTTCTCCAGATCTTCACCAACAGTCAGTATTGTCAGATATTTCCACTGTAGCTTGATAAGTGTGCAGTATCTGTGCTTTTTTTACTTTTTCTTTTTTGCTTCCATTGTGCTTTGAATTTGCATTTTTCTGATGGGCAACACTACTGGTCCACTTTCATATCCTTACTGGTCATACGGATATCCACTTTTGTGAAGGTCTCTTGCCATTTTATTTTTACATTGTCTGATTTTTTATCTAAAACGATTTTAAGTATAGATTCTAGTCCCTAATTTCAAATGACTTCTTTCCTTCTGCAGCTTGTTTTTGCACTGCTTCTTTGCTGTCTTTGATTGAGACCATTTTACCATATAAAAATTTATCAATGTTTTCCTTTATTGCTACTGCCATTTGTATATTATTTAGGAAATAGTTTCCAATCTTGGGATGTTTAATATATCATTCTATAATAGCTTTTAAAATCTTTATAATTTTTCTTTTCACAATTTTTTAATTTACCTGAAATTGACTTTTTTAATGTATATTAAAGTGCAAGACTAATTTTCTTTTGTTCTAAAAGGTACTCAATTGCCCAGCATCACTTGTTGGAATGACCATATTCTCCATTAATCTACTCATACCCTTGTGTCATTTATTAAATTTCCATAAGTGTGTGGATTTACTTCTTGTTTCTCTACTGTGTTCTGGTGTCTTGTTTTTTAATCTTTGCTTCAATTCCACAATAACCAACTGACTAGAGCCTTATAATATGTCAGGATATCTTGAGACTAAGTTCTCTCTACTTGATTTTCTTCAAGTGATCTGGTTATTGTTTTTTCACTTTTATTTAAAATTACTGTGTTAAGTCTACAGTAAGAGCAAAAAAAGTAGTAAATATGTAAATATATTTGGGGAGAATTAGTGTCTTCATAATATTTTATTTTTCTATCTATGAATGTGGCATATCTCCCCCATTTATTTGTTTTTAAAAGTGTTTTTAGTGAAATTTTATATTTTGTCAATGGAGTTCACATATTTTATAGATTTATTTCTATGAAATTTACAGTTTTAATGCTGTTGTAAGTGATATTACTTTTTGGGTGTTTGTTTTTTTGTTTCTTGACAAAGTCTGGCTCTATCGCCCAGGCTAGAGGCTGGAGTGCAGTGGCACAGTCTTGGCTCACTGCAACCTCTACCTCCCAAGTTCAAACAATCCTCCGACCTCAGCCACCCAAGTAGCTAGGACTACAGGTGTGCACTAGCACACCCGACTAATTTTTGAATTTTTTGTAGAGATGGGGTTTTGCCATGTTGCCCAGGCTGGCTCGTGAGCTCAAGCTATCTGCCTGCCTTGGCCTGCCAAATGGCTAGGATTACAGGGATGAGCCACTGTGCCTGGCCATGATACTGTTTTTATTTTTTCTTGGCATAAGTTATGGTATAGAGAAATAAAATGGAATTTTGCTTCACTATTTCGTTATTGAAATACTACATTCTCAATGACTTTTTGTTTCCAGGGACAGTAGTGCATAAACCTATGAATATAATTGTAAATGTCTAAAATTTCTTCTTTTAATTCTGTCAAAAGTGGACAGTTCCAAATAAATTCATGTTTATTTAAATATTTTAGTGTTTTTAAAATCTATCCATTTTTATCCATATTAAAACATTTTTAATTCAACTTGCATCCTCTTGGCATTTACAAATAAATATGCATGCCCAACTTTGCAATCGTCTAGTAATTTTTTTAAGTATGCCATATCATTTTTCCCCTCCTGAATTAGATTCATTAATTCTCTGTATCCTATTTCTGTATATTAGAATGACTGACTTTATTTTACTAAAGAATAATATTTACAGACGTTTTCTTAAAACATGATAGGAGAAATACCTAAATTCCTAGAGGTACCATAGCTTTTTTTTTTTTTTTTTTTTTTTTTTTTTTTTTTTTTGAGACGGAGTCTCGCTTTGTTGCCCAGGCTGGAGTGCAGTGGCCAGATCTCAGCTCACTGCAAGCTCCGCCTCCCGGGTTTATGCCATTCTCCTGCCTCAGCCTCCCGAGTAGCTGGGACTACAGGCGCCCACCACCTCGCCCGGCTAGTTTTTTGTATTTTTTTCGTAGAGACGGGGTTTCATCGTGTTAGCCAGGATGGTCTCGATTTCCTGACCTCGTGATCCGCCCGTCTCGGCCTCTCAAAGTGCTGGGATTACAGGCTTGAGCCACCGCGCCCGGCGAGGTACCATAGCTTTTTAAAGACAATTCACAACAATCAAGCTGATGCTTCCTGCCTTTCTTCACGTTAGAACGGTGAACAAAGATAAAAAGTAGGTGTGCTCATATGCATTTAATAACCAATGGACTGAAAACATCTGCCCTTTTATTCTTCCATATTTCTAACATTTCCAAGTAGTTCTGCTAGAAAAAGGAAGATTGTGCACACTTGAAGTTTGGATGACAATGACATATAATTTGTGCTATCTAGCCAGTCCAGGCCTCAGTGGTCTGAGGTGTGGTCATGTTTGGCCCTGAGTTGCTTTACTGCATCATTTGTTAGTGGAGCACTTAGCAACTGAACACTATAGAACTGTTCAGTTCTATAGTGCTGGGGTCACTTAATCTTCAATGGATCTAAACGTGGCTACATTACAGTTATAAATTTTGGTTCTCTGATGAACTCTGGAAGCTGCAATTGCAGAAATGAATAATTAAAATTAAAAAATAAAAGCAGTGATCAAAGTGAAATTTTGTGAGTCAGTAATGACCACTTGGAAGTCACCTGCATGGCTTTCTCATTAGGTTCAGCTCTAGTGTATAATGGTTTAAAAAGCTACAGTATTTTAACAATCTTCCAAGGATAGCCAAGTCACTATATCTTCTCTGGAATTCCATCTCTGATTATTTCTGTCATTCCAATTACTTCTCAGGGGCAGGTGTCATTTCTACTGGGAATTGTCGCCTTTGTTCTAGTGTGGACAAGAGTCGACTTTCCCTCTCACCTGCTACCCTTGCCCCTGGAGCCACTGGAATGATATACCTGGCCTGCCAAGAGGAAGCCTCAAAATGGGGTGCAGTGATGCCAAAACTCCAGAACACCTTGGCTAAATCTTTTTGGGAGACTATTGTCTGATTTCAACTCTTTATTTTTTTTTTAAATTTTACTTTGATTTTTTTTTCAATACTTCATTAAAAATTTGCCAAAACTATTTAACTAGATTATATTATTCTCTCTCTCTTTATCATTCTGTGGGCCTACCTATTCCTTGGGACTATTTAGATACTTTAAAAATATAAAAAAATAGTTTTTAATGTTTGTTATATAGTTAGTATTAGATAAGACTGTATATTATCCTTTTATCTCTTTTTGTTAATATTACATATATGTATATAATGATTTATTTTTAAATTCTATTAACTATTTACAAATAATACATAGTAACATAAATACTTTACTCTTTTTCTAAAGTAAAAAAATCATTAGTGACAAGAATGGCACTGCTTTACATTTTTACAAATCTCTTTAATATCTGACATAATAGAAGAAAGCTGGGCTCTCATATCTGCTTTTACATTAGGACTTTTACAATATCACACCTTAGGTAGCCTCTAAAAGTCTCCTCTGTACGCTTATGAAAGAATGAGAGTGAAAAAGATAAATGACATCTTAGTATTATAAAAATAGCTTTGACTTTGAATTCCCTTAAAAGGCTCTTGAGGACCCCCCGGACCACACTTTGAGACCCACTGCTCTAGTCTAATCTCCTTATCTTACATATAAGGACACTGAATCTCAGAGAGAGTGAGAAACCCAAAATCTCACAGCCTGTTAATGACAGGATATGGATCTTAGATGGCTTGTCTCACTTCTCTTAGGTTAGATTCTCAATTCAAAACCAAGGAAATATACCCTAAAGGCCTGTTCTCGTCTGTCTAGTTGCAAAGATGGTCACAATATATCACCTTTTTTTTTTTTAAATAAAAGGGGTAAGTCAACAAATGTGATATATTTTTCCTAGAAGCATATTGTCTAAATCTGAATTACACTATTTGAATTAGGATCTCTATTTGAACTGAAACACTCAGGCAAATTTGATTGCATCCTACTCCATGCAAGCTGGTAATAGCAAACTGCACAGTAAATATCATAGATAAACGTGGAAAGTGGATTAACCATAATATCACTATTTATCATATACTCTGTATCTGTAATACAATTCAGTGATGTATTTCAGAAAAATGTTCCCAAGTACTGGCTGAGCATATGAAGACACTGCAAATAAACTGGCAATCACAAGAACTTTTTCGATAAAATAGAGTTGTTCTGAAATGCAGATATTTTTCATTCCCTAAGCAGCCCTTATTTTTGTCCTTTTTGAAAAAAAAATCAATAAATCTTGGTCACCAGAAATGATTTCCTTTGTATCCAACCATGTGGTTCAAATCTTCTTTCAATGGACCATGGCCTTGAGACCAGAAAAGCTGATCTAGTAGAGGAAATTCTTCCCAAGCAACCCAACTTTCATTTTTTTCAGGCTCCACATTCTGTGGTTCTGAATCATGAGTCACGTCCACCTCTCCTTCGGTTAATATGGTAACATGATAATTCTCTTTCTCAACGAAAGAATTCTCAACTGAGGCAAAGCAAACATTTTTCAGGTGAAGAGCTGCTTCTTTCCAGGTTTCCTTTTGACTGCATTCTTCCCAGCTCTCACCGAACTCCAAATGACCTCCAGGAAGTTGGAAACTGCTGGCTCCAGATGACCCCTTTCTCTTCCCCAGAAGGACACAACGCCATGCCTGCAGCTGGTCTCCCCTGCTCTGACTTTGACTGCAGCTGCTGCCTGGATGCTGCCTGTCACAGCGTGCAGAAGGACGCCATATATAATGATTCTTTCATTATTTCAACTAAATAGGATAGTTTGTATCTTTGCCTTTTGATATTCATCTTACATTAGTGCTTTTCCTACTGCTATGATGATTGTAAAATCTTTGCAACAGTATAATTTCATTTATTCTTACTTCCCCTTTGTGCTATTGTTGTCATATATTTTATTCTGTGTATAAGTCTCACAAGAGACTTATACACCTTATACACAGGTTTAAAAGTGCACTTCTTTTAAATCATCATTATTGTTTTGAATTTTACTACGTATTTACACTTTTTGAGATCTTCATTTCTTCCTGCTTAAATCGTTTGGCCTCCTACTCCATGTAGGTTCAAACTCTGGTGAATATCTTAAGGAGGTGATTGACCTAGACAAATTCTTGTTAGCTTGAATTTTGGTAAACACATAAATATGTATACTTTTGACCTTGGAGCTTAGATATAATTCCTTACTTGCACAAGATAAGGAATGCGTCTCCCTCCCCAACTCCAGCCCCTGTACCTGTGGTAAAATAACAGCCCTTACACAAGGTTTGAAGATCACCACATATATTTTTTATGTCCCCTAATTCATCTTTTAAATCATCCACAAGCGATTAGGAGAACAGAATACAAATACGAAAACTCCATTATTGGACAAATTATAATCTAGCTGAAACCCTCAGCTATGAAATGGGCAAAAGGGTGGCGCACAATGTGGGAGACAAGGTATGCAAATAAGTGAGAAGACGACAACTCTGCTTTGAAGCTCAGGAAGATAGAAAACGTATACTTTCCAACGTGAGTAAAGTACTCTACTATACTGATCTAAAATGTTTTATTTGCCACAGAAGAAAATATGTGAAATTGCTGGTATTAGGGAGAGCTGCTCTGGACCCATTTTATTTTGATAAGAAAGGGTGGCTGCAATGTACTGGGACTCCAACATAGTTAGCCATGTTTTCTGGAAGATGCTGATTTTCGTTACATGGGGGAAAAGGAGTCTTTTTCCTGTGGACAGTTCTAAACCTTGTATTTCTATTGAATGGGATGGTGGAAAAGTTTAAAGAATTCACACACCACATCCTGAATCTTATGGAAAATTGCTACCAGCCTGGAACACAGCCATCGACCTCTCCCCAGAGACTCCTATAAATAGGTAGTCCAGAAATAACTTTTCTCCTTCGAAGATGAAGAATCAAAAATATAACAGCACAGAACATATTCAAATACATAGTGAAACTAGATAACAGAAGAAAAATACCAGAAAAATGTTGTCACAAAGAAGAAAATTGTGAACTAACATTTTTCAATGAACTTAAACAAAGAAAAAACAAAAACCTTTAATGAATCATCTGCCTCTATGAAACAAAAGCATAAATAAAAATTACAAAAGCTCAAAGAAGAAATAGTGAGATAATAGGTGGAGATGAAATGCCATCTGGAAGAGGTCAGAAACTATGTGGTGGGAAAAATTTTAAAAATCCATATATGTAGGGGTGAAAAGGGGTTATACCTTTCCTCACTTATCACAAAGATCATGGTCAACACCCACATAACAAAAGAAAGCTAACAAGGGAAAGGCATAACACAATTATTTAATCAGAGTTTTATATGACATGAGAGCCTTCAGAATGAAGACTCAAAGACTCCAGAAAAACTGTCTATTTGTATGCTGAGGTTTGATGAAGAATGGACAAACACCTAGAAATGTGACTGGAGAAAGAGTATGACTTAATGGGAATAGACTGAAGGGGGAAACTCTGCAAGGCCCGTTCGTTCAGATTCCTTTCGGCCTCTCCGTGCAGCACTCCTTCTCCCAGATATGGGGCAGGACACTCGGGAGTGAGGGACTTGCGACCCATCATCAAACTAGGTAGGTCAGGAAATTTTTTATGGCCAGTTCTTACACAGAAAGGGGCAAAGCTTAGAGTAATATTTTTAGGTTTTATGGATGGCTTCGGGGAAAATGGGTTCTACTTTCAACCATCTGCCTTGGGGAAAAGGGACTGTGGTTTCTCTGTCAGGACAGGAGAAGATCAGACAGAGATTTGCTTCGGAGGCTGCTTCTGAGGCCTAAACTTTGGAGTATCATTTTCTGAGTCCAAAAAAAGGAAGATAACGAAAGGAACACATGAAAGAAAACTCACTGTAAAATACAAATTTAGGGTCACAGAGAATAGAAATGAATACAAAATTTAACTAAATTAGAGACAATAATAGAAACAGTTAACAGAAGAGATGTAGTGTACGCATAATTAGACTACACAGAAAAGCATGGAGTGATTTTTTTTTTTTTTTTTTTGAGAGAGAGTCTAGCTCTGTGACCATGGTGGAGTGCAGTGGCACGATCTTGGCTCACTGCTACCTCCACCTCCCAGGTTCAAGGGATTCTCCTGCCTCAGCCTCCCAACTAGCTGGGACTACAGGCACGCACCACTACGCCCAGCTAATTTTTTTGTGTTTTTAGTTGAGATGGGGTTTCATCATGTTGGCCAGGATGGTCTTGATCTCCTGACCTCGTGATTCGCTTGCCTCTGTCTCCCAAAGTGCTGGGATTACAGGCGTGAGCCACCGTGCCCGGCAAGCATGGACTAATCTTTAAAGAGAAAATTGAAGAACAGAGTCCTTAAAACAAAAAAAAAAAAAATCCTTTTTGTAGAGAAAAGTTCTGGGTATCAAAATTTTAAAATAAATTATTTGGGCATTTAGATAAAAAGAGTAAGTCACTTAGAAGAAAAAATATATATATATAGACTCTCACAGAAATTTATTAAAGCAACATCTACACAATCCATAAGGAAACAGTGAACAAAGCATTTAATAATAAAATGAAATTGTGATGCAAATATAAATGCTGTATGGAGTTGTAAATATCCAGAAACTTTGAAAATGTAGGCTTCATGATCCCCTTTTGGGAATCTGTTGGAGGACAACCATCAGCCAAACAGAAGTTGATTTAAAAACTACAGGCTAAGGCTTGGTAGAGAGTACTGAATCTACTTAAATGTAGAAGGAAGATTAAAACAAAAGGGAAGGCTGTGTGTGGTGGCTCACACCTGTAATCCCAGCTGAGGTCAGGAGTTTGAGACCAGCCTGTCCAACATGGTGAAACCCCATCTCTACAAAAAAATTAATTAACCAGATGTGGTGGCATGCACCTGTAGTCCCAGCTACTCGGGAGCCTGGGGCAGGAGAATCGCTTGAATCCGAGAGGCAGTGGTAGCAGTGAGCTGAGATTGCATCACTGCACTACAGCCTGGGAGACTCTATCTCAAAAAAAGATTCTATCTCAAAAAAAAAAAAAAAAAAGATCATGGACACAAAACAGAATATAGTGACATTAAAATTTAACTTGCGATGTAACATTTGATTTAAACTCAATATGTGGAAAATGGTAAAGAAGGTAGGAGGTGGAATATTTATAATAATTTCCTTATCTTTAATATTTGCATAAAAAGATATGAGGTAAAATGGACAAATAAAGTATCAGGCATAATTATGTTTGATAATACAACTGTGACTCTAAAAAGCATTTTTAAAAAGTCAACTAAAACCAAATGGTTCCAGATTTCTCATGCATAAGTTTCCAGGAGGGTGCCATAGTGGAATTAGCATTGAAACTTTGGGACAACAGGCAGCTGGTGCAGAATGAGAGATGAACTGAGGCAATGTGGGGGAGTGTCAATTAAAAGTTGTTTTGGAATCCATTTACAGCAGCAAATAGAGCAAGAGACAGGAGAGTTTTAAAAGAAATATAGTTGTGTAAGGAGTGTTGGATACTCTTTTTTTTTTTTTTTTTTTGAGACGGAGTCTCACGCTGTTGCCCAGGCTGGAGTGCAGTGGCGCAATCTCGGCTCACTGCAAGCTCCGCCTCCTGGGTTCACGCCATTCTCCTGCCTCAGCCTCCTGAGTAGCTAGGACTACAGGCGCCCGCCACCGCGCCCGGCTAATTTTTTGTATTTTTAGTAGAGACGGGGTTTCACTGTGGTCTCGATCTCCTCACCTTGTGATCCGCCCGCCTCGGCCTCCCAAAGTGCTGGGATTACAGGCTTGAGCCACCGCGCCCGGCCAGATACTCTTAAAAATAAGAGAAAACATGATAAAATATAATAATTATGATCAAATGTACCTGTCACATAAATAAATTTATATGACTAAAAGCATATTAAATACATTTTATGTTGGTCAAAGTATAAAACTACATGCTACACGTTAGAAAAGACATCTAAAACAAAATAAATAATTTAAAACAATTGAAAAGTAAAGGTTGAAAAATGATAAACCAAACAAATTTAACTAAAATCAAACACGGGTCAGTCACATTATTAGAAAATGGAATTCAACATAAAAATCACAAGGAGGGTGTTTTATAAAAATTTAAAAGTAGAATTCACATGAAGATATGACAATCATACATTTTTATGCAGCAAATAATTTAGCAAAAATATGAATAAAGCTGAAATTATAGAAGACTTGAGGATAAATAGAAACATTAAATTAGGGCATTTTAATTCACCTATCATATGCCATGACACATCAAGTGGACAGAAATATAGGTAGGAATAACAGAACAGCATAATTAATAAGATAGACTTACTTGAGTTATACAGGAGATTCAAAAAATTCATGGAAAATACACATCATGAAAAAACTTTGCATGGATTTCAAAAATGGTTCACACCAAAATTAACTTGCACTAACTAGTTTTAACATTTCTGAGCAGGATCTATTTTGAGGCACTAAGAAGGAAAAGACACAGATTTGAAAAGAGCCCCTATTGAAGCAATATGAACTCTGCTGAAATTGAAGCAAGAACAAACATAAAATTTATAGTGAAAGAAACTTGAGTGGAAGAATGCTAAAATCATTGATGCTTTATGTAAAATTTGTGGGAACAGGGCACCAAAGAGCTCAGCAGTTTACAAATGGAGAACTCATGTTATAAAGGGAGGGATGATGTTGAAGATAAAGCCCACACTAGCAGACCATCCACATCAATTTAAGAGAAGAATAATTAACATTCTTTGTGCCCAAATTGAAGATGATCAATAATTAACAACTGAAACAATAGCCAAACTGTAAATATATTGATTCAACTTACATAATTTTCACTAAAAAATTAAAGTTGAACTAACTTTCTGCTCGATGGGTGCCAAAACCATTGTGCTCAAATCAGTTGCAGACAAGAGCAAAGCTTTCAGTGGAAATTTTAAACAGGTTAAGATCAAGATCCTGAAACTTTTTTTTGAAGAATTAATGAGAAATTAAACATGATTTTACCAGTATGATTCTGCAATGACTACCAAGAAGTAAAAGTGGTCCAGTCAAAGCAAAAACAGACTGGTCTAGAGCAAAGGTCATGGCAAAAGTTTTTTGGGATACTCAAGCATTGTTGATTCTTTAGAGAGCCAAAGAACAATAACATCTGCTTATTATGACAGTGTTTTAAGAAATTTAGCCAAAGCTTTAGCAGAAAAACGCCTTGTAAACCTTCACCAGAAAGTCCCTCCCCACCACAACAATGCTTCTGCTCATTCCTCTCACCAACCAAGGGCAAAGTTATGTGAGTTTTGATGGGAAATCATTAGACATCCACCTCACAGTCCCATTTTGGTTCCTTTTGATTTATTTTTCTTTCTTAATCTTAGAAAAAACTATAAAGGGCACCCATTTTTCTTCAGTTAATAATGTAAAAAGGACTTCATTGACATGGTAAACTTGCCAGGATGTTCAGGTTTCTAGGGAGGAACTAAATGACTATTATCATTTCTTACAAAAGTGTCTTGACCTTGATGGAGTTTATGCTGAGCAACAGTTTATATTTCTTTTAAGTTTTGTCTTTTAATTCATTTTTTTTCCATGGAGTTTTGAAGTCCTCTAATATATAACATATGTGATATGGTGAAACATGGCTCCAAAACCATGGCTTCAGATTTCATATCAAATCTCTGGAACTTGTGAGCATTATCTTGTTTGAAAAATGTCTTTGCAGATATAAATAAGTTAAGAATCTTGAGATGAGGAGGTCATCTCAGATTATCCATATGGGCCCTAAATTTAATGACCAGTGTTCTTAAAAGAGAAAGGCAAAGGAATATTTGAGACAGACAGAAAAGAAGACACCCACACACAGAGGAAGAAGTAATATGAAGAGGGAGGTGGAGATTGGAGTGGTGGAGCTATCAGCCATGGAGTACCAAGGATAGCTAGCAGTCATGAAAGAATACATTTCTTTTTCATTAACCCACCATGTTTGTTATACAACCATAGGAAATTGTTTATATGTGTATGTATATGGAAAATCTTATATTTATAAAACATACATATATATAAATTAAAATAGAACATTGTTTTTAGCTGTAAAGAAAATCTGAAAATGTCTTAAGTAAGTGTGTATGGAATATCTTACATTTATAGAAAATGAATTGTGGAATTATATATATATATATATATATATATATATATATAATCGAACATTGTTCTTAGATACAAAGAAAATCTGAAAATATCTCAAGTAAGTAAACATGGCCCATAAACATGACAACCTCCTGCATAAGAGTAATACAAATTAAACTATGCTGATAAATTATTTTACATTTTCAAATTGACAAGAATGGCAAATCTATTCTCTCCTCCACTCATTTCCTACCTCTCTCTACATATCTTTCTATTCCTGGAAGATGACTCCTAACATACATCATTTGGGCTCCCTTGCCAGCTGACTTCAGTTGGATTCAGTCATTAAAAGTTTCTATCAAAATATTGGAGGTTGAGTAGAGATATAGAGAGGCATTTATTTACCTCTTCATGGTTTTGATACATTGATTTTGTAGGTGTGGTGCTCCTCCAAAATGAAAACTCAGTGAGTGATCCTTCCTTCATGGCTTCTACTTTAAAGGATTCCTAGAAATATATTTCCCCTGAAATAATGTAGTTTAATAAAAATTATTTCTACCAAAATACAGAAAGATAAAGATTGAGAAATTAAAGTGGCCCAAGAGCTGTGGAAAGATAGATAATGGTTTAACATACATGTAATTGAAATTTCAGAAAGAAAAGAGAATCAATCAAAGATACAAAAGGAAAATGGCTAAAAATCTTTCAAAACAGTGAGACAAGAAAAACCACAGATTAAAAAATTACAGAGAATCCCAAATTGTATAACAAAGAAAACATCAAACAAACGAAGCAAGTCAAAGAGCATCATAATCAAGCTTCTTAAGCTATAATGTTAAAAAATAATCTTGAGGTTGTAACTATAAGATGTTTTATGTAAGCCCTGCAGTAACACAAAGCAAAAGCCTGTAGGTATACAAAAGATAAAAGGTAATGAATCAGCCAGGTGTGTTGGTTCACGTGTGTAATCCCCAGCACTTTGGGAGGCCAAGGCGGACAGATGACTTGAGGTCAGGAGTTCAAGACCAGCCTGGAGAAAATCCATTTCTACTAAAAATACAAAATTAGCCAGGCGTGGTAGCACATGTTTGTAATACCAGCTACTCGGGAGGCTGAGGCAGAAGTATCACTTGAACCTGGGAGGCAGAGGTTGCGATGAGTCAAGATTGTGCCATTGCAGTCCAGCCTGGACAACAAGAGCAGAACTCTGTCTTTAAAAAAAAAAAAAAAAAAAAAAAAAGTCATGGATCAAAGCACACCAGAAGGAATTATCTAATCACAAAAGAAGACATCCATATAGTAAGGAAGGAACAAAATATCTACAAAATAACCAGAAAACAAGTAACAAAATGGCAGTAGCAAGTCCTTACCTCTTGATAAATAGGTGAAACTCTCCAATCAAAAGACATAGACTTGTTTTTCTAATTCTGTGAAGAATGATGATGATATTTTGATGGCAATTGCATTGAATTTGTAGATTACTTTTGGCAGTATGATCATTTTCACAATATTGATTCTACCCATCCATGAGCATGGGATATGTTTCCATTTGTTTGTGTCATCTATTATTTCTTTCATCAGTGTTTTTTAGTTTTCCTCGTAGAGTTCTTTCATCTCTTTGGTTAGGTATATTCCTAAGTTTTTGTTGTTGTTGTTGTTGTTGTTGTTTGCAGCTTTTGTAAAAAGGGTTGAGTTCTTGATTTGATTTTCAGCTTGGTTGCTGTTGGTATACAGAAGAGCTACTGATTTGTGTATGCTAATTTTGTATACAGAAACTTTGCACAGCCAAAGCGAGACTAAGCAAAAAGGACAAATCTGGAGACTTCACATTACCTGATTTCAAACTATATTATAAGGCCATAGTCACCAAAACAGCATGATATTGGTATAAATATAGGCACAAAGACCAATGAAACAGAATAGAGAACCCAGAAATAAACCCAAAACCTTACAGCCAACTGATCTTTGACTAAGCAAACAGATACATAAAGTGGTGAAAGTCACCCTTTTCAACAAATAGTGCTGGGATAATCAACTAACCATATGTAGAAGAATGAAACTGGATTCCCATATCTCACCTCATACAAAAATCAACTCAAGATGGATTAAGGACTTAAATCTAAGACCTGAAACTCTACAAATTCTAGAAGATAACTTTGGAAAAACCCCTCTAGACATTTGCTTAGCCAAGAATTTCATGACCAATAACCCAAAAGTAAATGCAATGAAAACAAAGATAAATAGCTGGGATGTAATTAAACTAAAGAGCATTTGAACAGCAAAAGGAAAAGTCAGCAGAATAAACAGAAAATCCACAGAGTAGGAAAAAATCTTCTCAGTCTATACATCTGACAAAGGACTCCAGAATCTACAATGAATGCAAACAAATCAACAAGAAAGAAACAATCCCATCAAAAAAGTGTTGAAAGGACATGACTAGACAGTTCTCAAAAGAAGATATACAAATGGCCAACAAACATATGAAAAATTGCTCAACATTGCTAATTATCAGGGAAATGAAAATCAGAACTACAATGTGTTATCACCTTACTCCTGCAAGAATGGCCATAGTTCAAAAAATCAAAAAATAGTAGATGTTGGCATGGATGCAGTGAACAAAGAACATTTCTACACTGCTGGTGGGAATGTACACTAGCACAACCACTATAGAAAGAAGTGTGGCGATTCCTTAAAGAACTAAAAGTAGAACTACTGTTTGATCCAGCAGTCCCACTACTGGGTATCTACCCAGAGGAAAAGAAGTAATTTTATGAATAAGATAGTTGCACAAACATGTTTATAGCAGCACAATCAGCAATTGCAAAAATGTGTGACCAACCCAAATGCCCACCAATCAATGAGAGGATAAAGAAACTGTGAGATATATAGATACATACACACATACACACACACACACACACACATATGTGTGTATATATATAAAACAATATATAAAACAAATTTCAGGTTTTCTTTGTATCTAAAAACAATGTTCGATTTTATATATATATATATATAAAAATATTTTATATATATATTCGATTTTATATATATATATATATATCCCACAATACATTTTCTATAAATGTAAGATATTTCATACACACTTAGTTACTTGAGACTATATATATGATGGAATTCTAGTCAGCCATAAAAAGGAATGAATTGATTGCATTCACAGTGACCTGGATGAGATTGGAGACTATTATTCTAAGTGAAGTATCTAAGGAATGGAAAAACAAACATTGTACGTTCTCACTCATAAGTGTCAGCTAAGCTATGAGGATGCAAAGGCATAAGAATTACAATATATTTTAGGGACTCAGGAAGAAAGAGTGGGAAGGGGGTGAGGGATAAAAGATACAAGTAAAGTGTAGTGTATATTTCTAGTATGATGGGTGCACCAAAATCTCACAAATCACCACCAGAGAACTTACTCATGTAACTAAACACCACATGTTCCCCAATAACCTACGGAAATAAAAAGTTAAATTAAATTTAAAACATAAAATAAAAAACAAAATGCTTCTCCAAAAATCAAACCAACAACAACAACAAAAAACTAAAAAAAAAAAAAAAAAAAAAGAAACAAAGCAAAGGACATAGAGTGGCTCAATGGAAAAAAAAAATATATGTGCTGCATATAAAAGACTCACTCCCCCTTAAAGACAATGAAAGATTGAAAGTGAAAGAATGGAAAAAGGTATTCCAGGCAAATGGAAACCAAAAGAGAGTAGGAGTAGCTATACTTACATGAGATAAAACAGACATTAAGTCTAAAACTGTAAAACAAGATAAAGGTCATTATACAATGCCAAAGGAGTTAATTCACCAAAAGAATATAAGAATTATGTGTATATGCATTCCAAATTAGAGCACCTAAATGTATAAAGCAAATATTAATAGATCTGAAGAGAGAGAGAGATTGCAACAAAATACTAATAGGGGACATCACTACTCCACCTTAAATAGTGGACAGATCATCTAGACAGAAAATCAATAAGAAAACATTGAATTTGAATTATACTTTAGACTAAATGGACCCAATAGGCATATACAGAACATTCCATCCAACAGCAGAATATATACTTTCTCATGCCTACACAGAAAATTCTCCAAGATAGATCATATGTTAGGCCACAAAAAAAGTGTTAAGAAATTTAAGAAGATTGAAATCATATCAAATATCTCTTCCAACCACAATGATATGAAACTAGAAATCAATAACATGAGGAATTTTAGAAAATTCATAAATATATGGAAACTAAACAACGTGTTCCTAAACAATCAGTGGGTCTAAGAAGAAATTGAAAGGGAAATTTAAAAATACCTCGAGATGAAAGAAAATGAACACACAACATACCAGAACTAATGGGATGCGGCAAAAGTAGTTTTAAGTGGAAGTTTTTTGCAATAAACACCAACATTAGAGAGAGAGACAGAGATCTCAAAAAATCAACCTATTGTTATACCACAGATAACTAGAAAAAGAACAAACCAAACAAGAAGTTAGTAGAAGGATAGGAGGATAAGAGCAAAAATAAATGAAATACAGACTAGGAATAAAGAAAAATCAATACAACTAAATGTTGTTTTTTTTGAAAAGGAATAAAATTAAAAAATTTTAGCTAGATTAAGAAAAAAGGAGAAGACTTAAATAAAATCAGAAATGAAAGAAGAGACATTACAACTGGTCCCACAGAAATACAGTGCCATGAGAGACTACTATGAACTATTATATGTCTACAAATTAAATAATCTAAAAGAAATGGATAAATTTCTAGACACATACAACCTACTAAGACTCAATCATGAAGAAATAGAAAATCTGAACAGACCAACGATGAATAAAGACATTGAATCAGTAATAATAAGTCTACCTTCAAAGAAAAGACCAGGACTTGACTCCACTGCTCAAGTCTATCAAACATTTAAGGAGTAAAGAATACTATTCTTCTCAAACTCTTCCAAAAAAATTAAAAGAAAGAAAATAGTTTCAAATCATTTTACAAGGCTAGAATTACTCTTATACCAAAATGAGATAAGAACATTACTAGAAAAGAAATTTATAGATCAATATCCCTCATGATTATAAATGCAAAAATTCTCAACAAAATACTAGGAAAATTAATACAACAGAATATTAAAAAGATAACCCACCATAATCAAGTGAAATTTATTCCAGGGATGCAAAGATGATGGAACAGACACAAATCAATAAATCTGATATGCCACATTAACAGAATAAAGGATTATAACCATATAATCATTGTAATAGATGCAGAAAGGTCATTTGACAATATTCAACATGCTGTTATGATAAAACTGTCAACATACTAGGTATAGAAAGAATGTACCTCAGCACAATAAAGACCCACAAACCCACAACTAACATTAGATTCAACAATGAAAAGTTGAGAGCTTTTCCTTTCTGATCAGGAACCAGACAAGGATGTTCACTCTCACCACTTCTTTTCAACATCGGACTGTAAGTCTCAGCCAGAGAAATTACACAAGAGAAAGAAATAAAAAGCATCCAAAAAAGAAAGGAAGAAGTTAAATTGTCTCTGCAAGCAGCAGGATCTTCTAAAGACTTCTCTCCAAAAGCTTAACACTGATTCAGTAAAGTTGCAGGATACAAAATCAACATACAAAATAAGATACAGGCAAGGTGTAGTGGCTCATACCTGTAATTCTAGCACTTCGGGAGGCTGAGGCAGGTGGATTACTTGAGCTTAGGAGTTCAAGACCAGCTTGGGCAACATAGTGAAACTCTGTTTCTAGCAAAAAAATTACAAAAAATTAGCCAGGTGTGGTGGTGCATGCCTGTAGTCTCAGCTACTTGGGGGACTGAAGTGGGAGGATAGCTTGAGATAAGGTCAAGGCTGCAGTGAGCCAAGATCGTGCCCTTGCACTCCAGCCTAAGTGACAAAGTGAGACCCTGTCTAAAAAATAAAAAATAAATTTAAAAAACCACACACATTCAAAACATACAAATATTAGTGACTATCTATACACTAACAAAAAACTATCTAAGAAATCAAGTAATTTCATTTACAACTGCTACAAAACCTGAATTAATTAGGAATAAATTTAAGCAAGGAGGTAAAAAAATTGTATATTGAAAATTATGAAACATTAATTGAACAAACTAAAGATACACATAAATAAAAAAAAAAAACCATGCTCATGGATTGGGACGTACTGCAAATGTCCATAGTACCCATAGCAATCTAAAGATTCAGTGAAATCCCTATCAAAATTCTAACAACATTCTCCACAGAAATAGAAAAAACAATCCTAACGTTTATATGTAAGTAATAAAACTCTGAATAACTAGAGCAATTTTTAGTAGAAAGAACAAAGCTGGAGGCATCATACTACCTGACTTCAAAATGTACTACAAAGCTCTAATTATAGAAATACTATAGTGCTGTCATAAAAACAGACACACAAACTAATGGAAGAAAATAGCTCAGAAATAATGCCTGGCCGATTGATTTTCAACAAAGATGCCAAAAATGTCTCCTCAGTAAATGGTGCTGGGAAAATGCGATATCCAGATACAGAAGAATAAAATTAGACTACTAGCTCATACCATATACAAAAATCAACCCAAAATGAATTGAAGACTTAAATGTAAGACCTGAAACTAAAACACTACTAAAAGAAGATATAAGGGAAAAGCTCCATGACATGGTTCTGGGCAATGATTTTTTTGGATATGATCTCAAATCATTGGCTACAATAGCAAATATTGACAAACAAGATCACTTCAAACTAAAAACTTCTCTACAGCAAAGAAAAAAATTAAGTGAATAGACAGCCTATGGAATTGAAGAAAATATTTGCAAGCCATAGATCTGATAAGTGGTAAATATTCAAAATATATAAGGGACTCAAACAACTCAATAGTAAAAAACACAAATAACTCAATGAAAAAAATGGAAGAAAGACCTAAATGGACATTTCTCACAAAAAAACCCTAACTGGTGAATTGTATGAAAAAATATTAAACATTATTAATCATCACACAATGAAATATCATCTCACACCTGTTCGAATGGATATTATCAAAAACACAAATGATAAGTATCAGCAAGAATGTGGAGAAAAGGAAACTCTTGTAAAATGTTTGTGGGAATGTAAACTAGTACAGCCATCATGAAAAACAGTATTATAAGTCCTAAAAAAATCAATATGGAGCTCTCATACGATCCAGCAATCCCACTGAAGTTGTTACTTGTTATCTGCAGGGGTTGGTTCTAGGACCTCCAACAATTACCCAAATCCATGATGCTCAACTCCCTTATATAAAATAGTATAGTATTTGTACATAACTTATGTACATCCTCCTGTATACTTAGAATGATCTCTGGATTACTTATAATATCTAATACAATGCAACTGCTATGTAAACACTTGTTATGCTATATTATTTTAAATATTTGTGTTTTTAATTGTTATTTCTTTAAAAAATATTTTTCATCCACAGTTGGAATCTGTGGATGTGGAACCCATGGATACAGGAGGGTCAACCACATGTGGTTTAGATCCAAAGAAATCAAAATCAATATGATTAAATAATAACTGTACTCTCATGTTCATTAGAGCATTATTCACAATAGCCAAGATAAGGTATCAACCTATGTCCATCAATGGACGAGTGGATAAAGAAAATGTGGTATATACACACAATGCAATACTCTTCAGTTTTATAAAATGTTGCAGCAACATGGATGAATCTGGAGGACATTATATCCAGTGAAACCAGCCAAGCACAGAGAGGAAAATGCCATATAGTCTCACTTATATATGGAATCTAAAAACGTCAAAATCTTAAAAACAGAGAGTAAAATGGTGGTTAGAGAAAACTGCGGAGCAGGAGTATTGAAGATATATTGGTTAGAAGACACAAAAGTTTACTTAGACAGGAAGAATACATTCCAGAGAACTAGTATATGTCATGGTAACTGTAGTTAATAACGTATACTTGGAAATTGCTAAGGGAGTAGATATCAAGTGTTCTCACCACAAAAGAAACGTATGTGAGGTAATGCATACTTTAAATATTTTGATTTAGCCATTCCACTATATATGTACTTATATATCAAAATATCATGTTGTACACCATAAATATATACAATTTTACTTGTCAATTAAAAATATATTTTTGAATGGAGCCAGTGATTATTTTTAATCACTTTAAAAGATAACAGATTGATCTATTCAAATTTTGGATAAGATTGAGAAATCACACTCCCCAGATTTCTGTAATTGAATGCAGATATAACACCTAAAATGAATCCATGGACCAGCTTTTTAAAGACTCTGAAATGTAAACTGTAGCATGGGTACCGGGGGGTAAAAACAGAATTTGAAGCACTACTGATCTGGCGGAGAATTTAACACTTTTCTCCTCCCAAATCTTTCAGCCAGGACTCAAAGGAACCAAAAACCCAGAAGTAGGCATTAGAATGGATAGTGAAAGTCCCAGGAGATTCCTCTAGTTCTTAATCTAGAAGTAGGAAAGTGGATTTCTAATTCTCAGAGAGATTAGCAAGTCTACTGGTTTCTTTTTCTTTTTCCCTCTTCACTCATATCTCAGCCCTTAGGCAATCCTGTGAGATGGCAATGGTGACAGCAACAGATGCTGCATCAGGGACACACAGGCACCTACAAATCAGAAAGAGAGAAGCATGCACTTCAGGGAAACTGTGGACCTAAACACCTGGGGCAAAATTTCCCCATCCCCTGACTGTTTTTCTTGTGATCCTTCCACCTAATGGCTCAGGATGCAGGTGCACGCACAAGAACCACGTAGCAGAGAAGACTAAATAATAGTCTCTCTTTTGGGTGATTTCTGATGTCCAGAGCTACCATATTATAACATTCAAATTTCTAGGTTTCATAAAAAAAATCATAAGGCAAACCAAGAAACAGGAATGTATGGCCTATTTGAAGAAAACTACAAGTAATCAAAACGTAGTTTTGAATATAAACATTTAATAGAACAATATCATGTTATATTACATTGTTCAATTAGAAATAAATTAATAAAAATCATTATCAATTGATTTTTTACAAAGATGCAATGCCTATTCAATATAAAAAGCATAGTCTCTTTAACTCAGGTTAAAGACTCTCTTTAAATGGAATTGAAACAATTGGTTCTCCAAGAGGAAAAAACCCAAAATGAACCTTAAATCTTAACCCCACAAATTACACTAAAATTAACTAAAAATAGATCATAAAATTGAAAGTAAAATGGAAAAAATAAGCTTTTATTTTAAAAAATCAAAAGAAAGACTTTTTTTCACTTGGGCTTAGGCAAAGAGTTCTTAGCAATGATGCATTAAAAAAATTCAACTTTATCAAAAGTAAATACTATTGCTCTAAAAAAGACACAGAGAAAGACAAACAGAATCAGAGAAAATCTCTGGCAATTACTTATTAAACAAAGGAACGGTTTCCAGAATATATAAAAGGTCTCAAAACTGCACAGTAAGAAAACAAACAACCCAGTTAAAAACTGAGTAAAAGTCTTATATAGTCATCTGACATAAGGGGATACGTGGAAGGCAATAGGCCCATTAAAAGATATTTCAAGATCCTTAGCCACTAGGGCATTCAAATTAAAACCACAAGGAGATACCCCTTCTGAATGACTGAAATAAAAACATTCTGAAAATTCAGTGTACTGATGAGAATGTGTAATGACTAGAACTCTCTTAAACTTTTGGTGGAAATGCAAAAGGGTACAGGTACTTTGGAGGATGTTTCTTATAAAAATAAATACACACTTACCATATGTCACAGCAATTCCGCTCCACCTACTTAACTTATAGATGAAAAAACTTATGCAAAAACCATGACACAAATATATAATATCTCCATTTGTAATCACCAATAATTGGAAACAGTTCAAATGTTCTCAGTTAGCAAATAAATAAATTGTGGCACATTCACAACTGTGAATAAATAAAAAAAACAAGCTATTTATACAGATATATATAACAAGCTATATATATATATATATATATGAACTAGGGTGAATTTCAAAGTTGTTTACTGAGATAGAAGCCAATCCTGTTAGGTTACATACTGTATAGGCCTATTTATTTCACACTCTTGAAAAGACAAAATTGTAGGAATGGAGAACACATGTCAGTGGTTCCCAGTGGTATGGGGAAAGGGTGTAGATACAAAGGAAACCTACGAGGGGCTGTGTTTTTTATGTTAACAGAGCTGTTCAACATTCTCATTATGTGGCTGTCATACAAATCTATACATGTTCTAAAGATCATAAAATTTATATTAAAACATTAATTTTACTTTAATTAAAAGTAAAATTTTAAATGATAATTGACAACTCAAAGCAAAATGGTTAACAATATATTGTGGGGATTATAACATATGTAAAAGTAAAACATAGGAGAATAAAAAAATGATTGGGCTCTGATACAGAATTTTGATAGTTGTGGAGACGGGCGTATGTGGAGACAGTGGGTATAAGGAAACTTTCTGTGCTTTCTGCTCAGTTTGGCTGTGAACCTAAACTGCCCTATTTTTTGTTTATTAAAACCCTAACTTCCAAGTAAAAAAGAAAAAAAAACTGAACAGGTAAGAGGAACTGAAAGTTTTCTCTTACAGGTTTCTTACACAATATGTGAAGACAACCACACATTTATATGCAAGTATTGTCAATGTCAAATACATAAAGGAAAATGTGATAGAACCAAAAGAAGAAATAAATTCACAGTTATAAGGGAGCAGTAGACACTTCCCCCTCAGTAGTCTAAAGAAAACATAGACAAAAATATCAGTTAGGATGTAGAAGACTTCTGAGAAACATTACTGACCAACTGGTCTATTGATGTTTATAGATCTGACCATAGTATTATACACATTAATTCCAAAGGCATATGCCACATGTGTCTTGGTGAATACCAAAGTAAACAATATTCTGGAATATAAAACAAATCTCAACACAGTTAAAATTGCAAGAAACACATTCTCTCATGACATTAACAAAAAATATCAGGAAAATCCCCAAATATTTGCAAACTCAGTAACAAAACTGTATATGGAAAATCCCCAAATATGTGGAAATTAAAATATGCATTTCTAAATAACCAATGGATAAAAGAAAATCACAGTATAAATTAAAATATATTGTTAGCATAAATGGAAATATGATTATAAAAAATTTTAAAACTTAGCTAAAAC